>NC_134357.1:126049422-127468172 GCF_048569485.1 Anomaloglossus baeobatrachus
AGGTAGTGTGGGATGCTATATTTAGGCTGGGAAGGGTCTAATAATCATGGGCCTTCTTAGCCTGATAATACCAACCCCCAGCTGTCTGCTTTACCTTGGCTGGTTATCAAAAATACAGGGATCCCACACCATTTTTTTAAAATTATTTATTTTATTCCCTATCCACATTTGTTTCCATGGCAATTGGTATGTTATTACCACCATTTTCCTTCCTTTTGCACTCTCCTAGCGCCTATTGACCAGTTTACAGTACAAAAGTTCGGATCCCCATTGACTAACAAAGGATTCGGGGTCAAGTCCGGGTACCAAACCGAACTTTTAACAAAAGTCTGGATGAACTTGAGCATCTACGAGAAGCTACTACCTACATATAAGCTTCATTTTCTAGAGTTAACTATAGGTTTGCCTGCTTCTCATTTTTTTATTTCAATAAATCTTTCCAATTTTATGGTGTATTGGTCGCAACACGCTTAGTTGTCTGTAAATACTGATGAATGGCAATATATAACACAACTGTAACAGCTGAGAGAATTCAGTTACTAATCAGGTCTCTGGCTGCCTCTCACTAGCTGTGGTTAAGCTGTTGAATCATTGCCCAGGCAGCTGGCAGTAATTATCTGGGCACACAGCTGCTGGAAAGAAGTGTGCATCCACATCTTACTATGCTGAGCCATAAACCTGGCTTTAACTATGAATCCAAAATCACACCTTGATATGTTATATTTACTATTGAACCCTACATTGATGTGTTTTCTATTCCCAGGGTCAGTAGTGAAGATTTTTCCCTCTGCTTAACTGCAGTGTCCCTCGGCTGACCCCTGGTACCAGTTCACACGTTCTGTGACTAACCTGGCATTTGTTTGCTCAGACTGCAAAATTAATTTTGTAAATCATTTGCTTAATTTAGCACTTAATAGAAAGAAAGCCTTCTATGTAACAAAAAATGAGTCAAATTGCAGAAAATAGGACACACATCTATTAGGTTCCCTTCACATGTCCGTGTTTCCAGTATGGTCTGATCATACCACATCTCTTTGGTAGGGAAAGACACAAAATAGTATAAATTCATTACAACATTGGATCACAGATGATTCCTTTTGGGAAGTAAAACATTTCCCTACCTGTTAAAAAAAAACATGTTTTACCTCAAAGAAAGAATTCCCTTGCCCAGGAGATGTGGTATGATCAGACCATGTTCCTGTACAGTCAGACACGGCCATTACACAGTACATAGCAGGGGCACATTTATAAGATTATTTCAGCATAGGAACATTTTTGAAACACATCCAGTTGTGCAATTTATTATTCCAAGATCTATTGATTAAAATCAACTTTGTTCATGGGAAAACCCTTTAAGGGACCAATTGATCAAAGGTTCAATTATCCTAGGCAGACCCAGAAATAAACTAAAAATGTTAAAAGATTTAAAAAATAGAAAAGTTAAAAGCAAATCTGGCATTGCTGGTTTCATAAAATTCCAATCTATCAAGACTGAGGTGAGGTAACTGAGTTTAATGAAGTCACCTGAGGTCAAGTTACCTGTGGCCACAGGTGGAGGACCTTGGGAACTTGCAGCTGTGGCCACAACTAATCTGAGTCCACAGCGGACGGTCATGTTCCATGACTTCTCAGATGTAGCAGAGCTGGAAACTACATGGGACCTTGAGTGGATTACGTCGGACCTGCAGGGGTGTTTTGGGGGTTAATAAGTGGTGAAAGAGGGTGCTTTTTTGTATTTTATTTCAAATTTTTTTTTGGTGTTTGTGTTTATTTTCAGTTACAGATTAGTAATGGATCTAATCTAGGGCTTAGTGGCAGCTGTGAGCTGACATTAACTCCTTATTACCCCAGTTGCTACAGCACCAGGGCAATCTGGAAGAGCCTTATAAAGTGTTGGGATTGTCGCATCTAATGATGCAAAAATTCTGGGCAGTTGCAGGGTACTATTCTTAGGCTAGGGGGGCCCAATAAGCATGGGTATCCCCAGCCTGAGAATACCAGCCCCCAGCTGTCGGGCTTTAGCTTGGCTGGGTATCAAAATTGGAGGGGAGGACCAAACACTGGGTTTTTTAATTATTTATTTAAACTTTTTTTTTAAAAAAAAGCTGGATGCAGTTCCTCTTATTTTGATACACAGCCAAGATAATCGCACAGCTGGGGGCTGCAGCCTGTAGCCGTATGCTTTATCTGTGCTGAGTATCATAATATGGGGGGACTCTACGCTAATTTTTTCATGTATTTGTTTTTACTGTACAACATAGACACACAGAAAGGGTCTGTTATTGGAAGCGTCAGACACGTTGCCATTCAGGGTGGGGTTGCTGTCTGACTGCAACTAATTACAAATGCTGGTGGTTGGGGAAAGCAGTGCATCTGCAATGAAGAATAATGTGCGTCCTGGAAGGAAATGAGCAGACCTGGAAGCTGTTACAACTGAGTAAGTATAGCAAGCTTGCTTAATTTATTTTTTTCTTTATTTTTACTTTCATTTTTTTTATTACCCGAGTGCCGGATCCGGATCAATACCCGGAATTCCCTCATAATTCTCGTCCTGGACTTGGCACTCAGGTACTTCTGAACCCTTACGGGTCTGGACTTTTACAGTTCGGGTCCGCCCACTAATGAAAATATTTTTTTATTAAAATACAAAGAAATGTGTCGTTTTTAACTTTATGCCTTTAAGAGATCATTTCTTCTTCAATTTGATAACAATCTATAAATATAATTGCCTTATTCTGTCTGTCTGTCTGTCTGTCTATCTGTCTGTCTGTCTGTCTGTCTGTCTGTCTTGCTCCAAAATTGTGTCCTTACAGTGACACAAAGCTGATTGGCCGCTGGGCTCGCCATGGCCCTGCCCTCCCGCACGGATTGGCCGCTCGCCCAGGCTGCGCCCCCACACAGATTGGCCGGCCGCTCGCCCAGGCTCCGTCCCCCCACAGATTGGCCTCTCGCCCCGGCACCCTGCAGGCATTGGCAACTCGGCCACTCCCCGCCCCCCTCACGCAATGCACGCTAGCTCTGGCCCCGCCCCCCCACGCATTCCCCGAACGGACACGGTCACGGAGCCACGACTACCAGGTGAGTACTGTACCCCCGGGAGCCCACATCAGCGTACGCCGCCAACCCAGCCGACACATACCCTCGCATTGCTGGGGCTGGCCGGCGTATGCTGGTGTGGGCTCCCGTGCGAGCGGGGGACGAGATACGCTGGTAACCATGGTAGCATAGTTACCAGAGCATCAAGGTCCTGCAGCGGCGGAACATACACACACGCACACACATAACAGCACACACACACACACATACACACACACATCACATCGCATCCACACACTCACAACATCCTGGGATATCACTTGCTTCTCGGCGGCGATACTGTGCTGTGAGCTTCCAGGACCTGCCGGAGGATCACATGGCCAGAAGCATGTGGTATCTCCGGATGTTGTGAGTATGAGCACGTATGTGCAATATCGTCAATGTGTGTGTGCGTGAGTGTATGCGATCGGGTGTGTGTGAGTGTATGCGATCGGGTGTGTGTGAGTGTATGCGATCGGGTGTGTGTGTGTGTGTGTGAGTGTATGCGATCGGGTGTGTGTGTGTGTGTGTGTGTGAGTGTATGTGATCGGGTGTGTGTGTGTGTGTGTGTGAGTGTATGCGATCGTGTGCGTGTGTGTGTGTGTGTGAGTGTATGCGATCGGATCTGTGAGTGTCGGCAGAGGAGCACGGCGTGCTGGAGGAGGCTGGGAGGAGAGAGGCTGATCCTGGGGAAGGCTGGGATGGGGAGGCTGAGAGAAGAGAGGCTGATGCTGGGGGAGGCTGGGAGGAGAGAGGCTGATGCTGGGGACCGAAAAGGCTGATGCTGGGAGGAGAGAGGCTGATGCTGGGGGAGGCTGAGGCTGGGAGGAGAGAGGCTGATGCTGGGAAGAGAGAGGCTGATGCTGGGAGGAGAGAGGCTGATGCTGGGGGAGGCTGAGGCTGGGGGAGGCTGAGGCTGGGGTAGGCTGGGAGGAGAGAGGCTGATGCTGGGGACAGAAAAGGCTGATAATGGGAGGAGAGAGACTGATGCTGGGAGGAGAGAGGCTGATGCTGGGGGAGGCTGAGGCTGGGGTAGGCTGGGAGGAGAGAGGCTGATGCTGGGATGAGAGAGGCTGATGCTGGGATGAGAGAGGCTGATGCTGGGATGAGAGAGGCTGATGCTGGGAGGAGAGAGGCTGATGCTAGGGACAGAAAAGGCTGATGCTGGGGACAGAGAGGCTGATGCTGGGGACAGAGAGGCTGATGCTGGGGAGAGAGAGGCTGATGCTGGGAGGAGAGAGGCTGATGCTGGGAGGAGAGAGGCTGATGCTGGGGACAGAGAGGCTGATGCTGGGAAGAGAGAGGCTGATGCTGGGGACAGAGAGGCTGATGCTGGGAGGAGAGAGGCTGATGCTGGGGACAGAGAGGCTGATGCTGGGAGGAGAGAGGCTGATGCTGGGAGGAGAGAGGCTGATGCTGGGAGGAGAGAGGCTGATGCTGGGGACAGAGAGGCTGATGCTGGGAGGAGAGAGGCTGATGCTGGGGACAGAGAGGCTGATGCTGGGAGGAGAGAGGCTGATGCTGGGAGGAGAGAGGCTGATGCTGGGATGAGAGAGGCTGATGCTGGGGACAGAGAGGCTGATGCTGGGGACAGAGAGGCTGATGCTGGGAGGAGAGAGGCTGATGCTGGGAGGAGAGAGGCTGATGCTGGGGACAGAGAGGCTGATGCTGGGGACAGAGAGGCTGATGCTGGGAGGAGAGAGGCTGATGCTGGGGACAGAGAGGCTGATGCTGGGAGGAGAGAGGCTGATGCTGGGATGAGAGAGGCTGATGCTGGGGACAGAGAGGCTGATGCTGGGGACAGAGAGGATGATGCTGGGAGGAGAGAGGCTGATGCTGGGAGGAGAGAGGCTGATGCTGGGATGAGAGAGGCTGATGCTGGGGACAGAGAGGCTGATGCTGGGGACAGAGAGGCTGATGCTGGGAGGAGAGAGGCTGATGCTGGGAGGAGAGAGGCTGATGCTGGGGACAGAGAGGCTGATGCTGGGGACAGAGAGGCTGATGCTGGGATGAGAGAGGCTGATGCTGCGGGTAGAGAGGCTGATGCTGGGAGGAGAGAGGCTGATGCTGCGGGCAGAGAGGCTGATGCTGCGGGTAGAGAGGCTGATGCTGGTGCAGCATGGGGGATGGAGCACGATGGGGGGTGCGCAGCAAGGGGGATGGAGCACGTTTGGGAGTGCGCAGCATGGGGGATGGAGCACGTTTGGGAGTGCGCAGCATGGCGGATGGAGCACGTTTGGGAGTGCGCAGCATGACGGATGGAGCACGTTTGGGAGTGCGCAGCATGGCGGATGGAGCACATTTGGGAGTGCGCAGCATGGCGGATGGAGCACGTTTGGGAGTGTGCAGCATGGTGGATGGAGCACGTTTGGGAGTGCGCAGCATGGGGGATGCAGCACGATGGGGAGTGCAGAGTATGGCGGATGGAGCACGTTTGGGAATGCGCAGCATGGCGGATGGACCACGTTTGGGAGTGCGCAGCATGGCGGATGGAGCACGTTTGGGAGTGCGCAGCATGGCAGATGGAGCACGTTTGGGAGTGCGCAGCATAGGAGATGGAGCACGATGGGGGGTGCACAGCATAGGGGATGGAGCACGATGGGGAGTGCGCTGCATGGGGGATGGAGCACAATGGGGAGTGCGGAGTATGGCGGATGGAGCACGTTTGGGAGTGCGCAGCATGGCGGATGGAGCACATTTGGGAGTGCGCAGCATGGGAGATGGAGCACGATGGGTGGTGCGCAGCATAGGGGATGGAGCACGATGGGGAGTGCGCTGCATGGGGGATGGAGCACGATGGGGAGTGCGCTGCATGGGGGATGGAACACGATGGGAAGTGCACACCTCCCCCAACACACACACACACTGCCACACACGCACTGCACAACACACCACACACACACACTGGGAACCACAAACAACTGCCCTACACAGACACCCACACACACAGACAACGCTGCACACACACAACACCCAACACACAAACACCGCGCCACACACAAATATACGCACATACCGCACAACACACACATTGCACAAAACATACCTCCCCCCAAAACACACCACACACACACAAACCGCGCAACACACACACACACAACGCTACAGACACACAGCTCTCCACAAACAACGCAACACACGCAACCCACAAACAACACCGCTCTCACCCCCCGCCACACCCAGACAACACCCAGAACATGTACAGCGCCCTACACAAACACTTGGTAACTGCACACAACAACATCTATATATCTATATATAACAAAAATCATACATGAACTACACAATACGTAAATTCTAGAATACCCGATGCGTAGAATCGGGCCACCTTCTAGTTCACAATAACAGTCATTTTGACCATGGGTGCCCAAACTTTTACATGTCACTGTATATTGCTTGCAAAGTAGATAAATAGCAGATAATCCATAGTATGATTTTGGTAATGGGGCAAAAAGTGTGTCATTAAATGTTAAATTTACTTTTTATTTTGTTTTTTTCTGCTCTTGCATTTCAAAGGACTTGTGAAACTTCACAATATGCAGCTAGCTCAGGCATTATTAAACCTATTCAGAGCAGTAGGTCTAATCATTATTTTTCATGTGTACTTTTCAAGTGAGACCTACATAAGAAAATTTAAAAGCCCCAAGACAAAAATGTATTTAAACTAGAGCCATGGTATTAGACTTCCCTTTCTAAAAAAAATGTCATTAATGGACACAGAAAAAAATGCAAAGCCATTAGTATATTAAATATTTATTTACAAAGAATAATGAACAGCAGGCCTCTGTCAGGGTAATCTTTGACTTCCAGCAACATCTGTAATTGCAGCAATGTAATGTATTACTGCTGGTCTCTCCATGATAGGCTGCATCAATAAATATTTAGGCTGGAGGACTGTTAGGCTTCAGATATGTTTGGTATGTGCAGACAAAATGGATTTTCGTATAAACAAGAAATATGCATCACTGAATCTCTGTTACCTAGGGAAAGGTTACATAACTGACCTATGCACATTCTATGTATAAGCCACAGACTCGGAAACTGAAGTGCTTGTATGCCAGGGGGCATTTGAGACAATGGCAGAGAGTTTTTCAATAGCATATGTAAAATTTACTCAACCAAATATGCACTTATGCACTGAAGGGTACACAAACTAAAATGGACAGTGGCAATGTCTCCGTAATCATAGGAAGACTTCTAAAAGTTTATTCTAGTTCTAATAATGTTTTTCTTTTATGTTTGACTTTTTTAATTCAAATTTCAACAACTTTTTAAAACGCTCTGTTCACAGTGCCGTCATGGCATATAACGGGTTAATCAAATAACAGTGAAATCTTGGATTAAGAATAACTTGATTTGAGAACGTTTTGCAAGATAAGCAAAGCTTTCTAAAAATGTATAACTTGGTTTAAGAGCAATGATTTGCAATAAGAGCAAATACTCTCCGCGCACACTTATGGTTCCATCCTTTCACCCACGGCTGTGGAGTCGGTAAGCCAAACCTTCGACTTCAACTCCGACACTGACTCCTCAATTTCCCTTGCACCGACTCCGACTCCCACATATATTGTTTATAGTTAAGTAAAAAATTTATTGTAGTACAAAGTGAACATCAAACATGAAATCATTTTTATGATACAATAATCAAGATATTTAGATAGAACATAAAATATATTTATTGGAATACAACTTTAGAACACAAAAAACTGTAATAAATTGTAAATATGTTATACAATATGTAGTATACAGTAGATTACATATATATCTTGTGTCTGCATGTATAATATATATATATATATATATATATATATATACACACACAGTACAGACAAAAGTTTGGACACACCTTCTCATCTGTAGAACAACTATTAAGAGGAGACGTTGTGCAGCAGGCCTTCATGGTAAAATAGCTGCTAGTAAACCACTGCTAAGGACAGGCAACAAGCAGAAGAGGCTTGCTTGGGCTAAAGAACACAAAGAATGGACATTAGACCTGTGGAAATCTGTGCTTTGGTCTGATGAGTCCAAATTGAGATCTTTGGATCCAACCACCGTGTCTTTGAAGAAAAGGTGAATGGATGGACTCTACATGGCTGGTTCCCACCGTAAAGCATGGAGGAGGAGGTGTGATGGTGTGGGGGTGCTTTGCTGGTGACACTGTTGGGGATTTATTCAAAATTGAAGGCATACTGAACCAGCATGGTTACCACAGCATCTTGCAGCAGCATGCTATTAATTCCGGTTTGCGTTTAGTTGGACCATCATTTATTTTTCAACAGGACAATGACCCCAAACCCAACTCCAGGCTGTGTAAGGGCTATTTGACTAAGAAGGAGAGTGATGGGGTGCTACTCCAGATGACCTGGCCTCCACAGTCACCAGACCTGAACCAATCGAGATGGTTTGGGATGAGCTGGACCGCAGAGTGAAGGCAAAAGGGCCAACAAGTGCTAAGCATCTCTGGGAACTCCTTCAAGACTGTTGGAAAACCATTTCCGGTGACTACCTCTTGAAGCTCATCAAGAGAATGCCATGAGTGTGCAAAGCAGTAATCAAAGCAAAAGGTGGCTACTTTGGAGAACCTAGAATATAAGACATATAAGACATATTTTCAGTTGTTTCACACTTTTTTAAGTATTTCTTTCCACATGTTTTCATTTATAGTTTTGATGTCTTCAATGTGAATCTACAATGTTTAGAGTCATGAAAATAAAGAAAACTCTTTGAATGAAAAGGTGTGTCCAAACTTTTGGTCTGTATATATATATATATATATATATATATATATATATATATATATATATATATATATATATATATATATAAAATTACATTTGGATATAGTACTGTACTTTCTTATTGATGCAAATTGCTTGTATTGTATCTCCCACACACCAACAATTGCATTGTAAGCTAATGTACAGTTTAATTTGTTTTATATGGTTTTACTGTACTGTACGGTATTTTGTATGTATGTATGTATTATCTTTACTGAGATTGTGGTGTTTAATTGGCTCAATGCACGTCACTCACATCTTAAGGGTGCTTTACACGCTGTGACATCCCTAACGATATATCATCGGGGTCACGTCGTTAGTGACGCACATCCGACGCCATTAGCGACATGGCAGCGTGTGACACCTAGGAGCGACGATCAATGAGCGCAAAAACGTGAAAAATCGTTGCTCGTTGACACGTCACTCCTTTCCCAAATATCGTTGCTGCTGCAGGTACTATGTCGTGTGACACCGCAGGAACGACGAACATCTTCTTACCTGCGTCCACCGGCAATGAGGAAGGAAGGAGGTGGGCGGCATGTTCCGGATGCTCATCTCCACCCCTCCTCTGCTATTAGACGGCTGCTGTGTGACATCACTGTGATGCCGCACAAACCGCCCCCTTAGAAAGGAGGCGGATCGCCGGCCAGAGCGACGTCGCAGGGAAGGTAAGTCCGTGTGACGGGTGTTAGAGATGTTGTGCACCACGGGCAGAGATTTGCCCGTGACGCACAACCGACCTGGGCGGGTACGCTTGCTAACGATATCGGTACCGATATCGCAGCGTGTAAAGTACCCTTTAGTGACGCCCTCACCGGCACTGTCGACAGACACGTCGGCATTGCTATGCACCAACAGGTGGTGACGTCTGCCTTAGAGTCACATGACTCGTAGGTCCTATCAGCGGTTTGTCTGCATTATTTAAGAGCGGCAATTTTTAAAGTCCATTATTACTTTCTCCCTCGGAAAAAGACTGCACGTCGAAACGCGCGTAGGGTGTCTGGGTAGAGCGCACTACTGGTCAGGTAATGGTAATAATACCCTATTGAATTACCTTTACTTCCTTATGTGAGCACATTGTATGTGGCAGTGCACTTTGGCCTGTTATGTTGACTGGTTTACAACCACCTGGTACTTTACACGGTTGATGTGCTTCTGGCTGTATAGGTGTGTGTCAGGAAAATATAATAAGCAGATATGTTTTCATGGTCTCTGGATCAAGAGTCATCCCCCCCCCCTTACTCCAGAGCCCTACCAAATTAACAGCCAGGAAAAGATTTCCTTGTCAGGAGATGGAACAGATACATTTGAATTAACTTATCACACCTTCCCCCAGTTCTTCAAAGACCCCCTGCGCAGCCAGAGATGCTCCGACTACAATCTGTATACACAGGGGCGGAGTACAACTTTCCTGCAGGACTATAGCTTTGCTGATCAAAGGGCCAGGGTAGCCGTATTGTCTCCGTTGGGGAAGTATTAATATTGCGAGATACATCTGTCCCCCAGATATGGCGGGCATACCACTGATCTCAAAATTCCATAACGCACATCTCACATATTTCAGCTTAATCGTAGGACATACGGAAGAGCCACAAATTAAAATCTGCCACCCAAAACATACCAGTTTCCCGTGTGTGGTATCCACCTTCTGCTAAAATCATAATATAAAAAATGAGGTTAATATCGTCAGCGGGGGGACTCCCACACGGAGATATGAGGACCATGAGGATTTCATAATGTTGGAAGAGGGGAAAACCCCCTTTTTTGCATGATGTCAGCAGAGGTGGGGGCTGCGGGTGAGACAGTGGTTTATAAAAGCCAGTGTCGTAGTAGCCACTGTGTCAATGCCCAGGTGATATATATTCTGTGTATAGGATTGTCCATTTCCAAGGGGGTGCCCCTACCCTATATCTGAGCCATATTCCGTGACCAGGTGTAGTAATCTCTTTCATTTCTCCTTTTTATTTTATGTAACTGTGTATATTGTATTTGTATTGTTCCCTTTTGTAAATTCTTGTATATTTTTATGAACACTGCCTTCTATTTTGGATTAAATATATAAAATGTAATAGTTTCTTTCCTCATGCTCTATATTTATGAATCCACAACCCAAAGGGCCTTATGCTATCTGTAACGGGTGTCCGAACTTCCTGTACTAAGTTTTGGTGGTGGCAGCAGAATTATTGTTGTGTTGAATTTTTGGGGTGCTATCATTAAGGGAACCGAGGTATATATATATTCCATTAGCTGGAATCAGTGATATATACATTTACCCTTGCTGTCAGACCTCCAATATTTGGCATTATTAGCTCAGCAGCCTCATTTACTTATTGTCCGGCAGTTCCAAAATTGACCTGACACTAAGGGGGCGCTAGAGAGTAGTCGTGTTCTTGACAAATCCGTGAACAGCTGCGGGATATCTGAGTGACTCCCCCCGGCTGTTCCTGACAGTGTGCTTACTAGGCTGCATGATTGTTATGTACAATGATCTATATGTGAACATACTAAACCATCTTACAATATCTGTTGGTTGCACGTCTGATTGCATATGTGCATTTACTATTTTTTAGGCAGTGTTCCTTTTTTACCATCTGCATAGAGGTTGTATGTAATTTGTGTACTGTTGCATGTGTACATATACTATCAGTTGGGTAACAGTCCCTTATTACGATCTATATGGGGTTTGTATTTATACAATCTGGTGGCATTTTCAATAATGATAATAATATTAACATATTATGATACTTTGCGATTATCCTAGGATCCACACCTGCCCTCTGTGTGTCTCTTGCTTTTTTTCTGTGTCATTGCTGAATCAATGTCCACTTTATTACATTGTTTTAATTAAATTTTCAATAAACAATTATTTTAAGTCTATATGTCTCATGCGCAATTCAATTATATGATATGGTATTTTGTATTATAGACTGTATTGTATATGAATACAGTACATTATATTTTATTACTGTAACAAGTTTGTATAAATACAGTAAATATTTCTGGGTTGTGGAACAAATTGTCTGTGTTTCAATTATTTCCTATGGGGAAATTTACTTTGATATAAGAGTAACTTGGTTTAAGAGCACACTTCCGGAACAAATTATGCTCGTAATCCAAGATTCCACTGTACAATGTTTTTTACTCGATTTAAACAATTCACTGTTTAACACAATTCTAATCATAAAATGTAGCCCGATGGAGAAAAACTAACCCTAAGGGGTACTTTGCACACTACGACATTGCAGCTGCGATGTCGGTGGGGTTAAATCGAAAGTGACGCACATCCGGCGTCGCTGTCGATATCGTAGTGCAAATCATTTTTTATATGATTAACGATCGCAAATGCGTCGTAATCGTATCATCGGTGTAGTGTCCGACATTTTCATAATTTCCCTGCTGTGACGGTAAGATGTTGTACCTCGTTCCCCTGCGGCAACACATCGCTGTGTGAGAAGCCGCAGGAGCGAGGAACATCAGCTTACCTGTGTCACCGCGGCTCACGCCGGCTATGCGGAAGGACGGAGGAGGTGGGCAGGATGTTTACGTCCCGCTCATCTCTGCCCCTCTGCTTCAATTGGCCGCCTGCCGTGTGACATCGCTGTGACGCCACATGACCCGCCCCCTTAGGAAGGAGGCGGGTCACCGGCCAGAGCGACGTCGCAGGGCAGGTGAGTGCGTGTGACGCTGCCGTAGCGATAATGTTTGCTACGGCAGCTATCACCAGATATTGCAGCTGCGACGGGGGCGGGGACTATCGCGCTCGGCATCGCAAGCATCGGCTTGCGATGTTGTAGTGTGCAAAGTACCCCTAAGTTTTAGATTACCACAATTTTATACCGTTTGTTCTTCGCACCACAGTTTTACTATTAAGGTTTTAGAATATAAAACACAGAGACATTTTTCTTGTAATATAGATAAATGACCACAGCATCAACCATGATTGATTCCTATAGAAAAAAATCCTGCCTGAGATTCAATATTTATATTCTGAGCTCTCAAAATCACTGGAATGATGAGTAGAATAAATAAGACATTGGTAGATTGTTCTGCATGTTTGAAATGGCTGCCGGCAACTAAATTATACATGAAACTCAAAACACAAAGAAAAAAACAACTGTAATTAAAAAATTGAAATTGGACACAAAAATAAATTATAGTTCAATAAGTTGAAGATTTTGCTATAAGACATACCATAAATAAGTAGCAAGTAATGAATTTGGATACAGACCAAAATGGTAAAAGATTTAGAGGCAAGTCATGCCAAGGGCCTTATAATCTCATCACAAAAAGGCTCACAAGAAGATTTATTGGGTAAATGAGCCAGATGTAAATAGTTACTATACTTTTTTTTATAAACCAACTGTACAAATGAAAATATTTTTTGTAATATCGTAGAGAAAAATCTATCCACTTAACCACTTTTTGTCTCTAAACTGATCATTCACGCTCAAAAACTGCACAAATCTTTTTACAATCATCTCCAATAAGAGTTAAAATTATACTTGCTACCTATAATAGTGTATGGATTGGGGTGGGGTGGATAAAGAGGAGAAGCTAAAGGGAAACAAAAGCAGAGAGACACAAGGAGAAGCTGCTGATGCTTTTATTGTAGAGTATAACATTTCTCTAAATTCAAAATTTTTCTGAAAAGCTTTCCAGAAAATGCAGTTATACTTTAATACTTTTGCAATATCTATATATATAATTGCCTTATTCTGTCTGTCTGTCTGTCTGTCTGTCTGTCTGTCTGTCTATCTGTCTGTCTGTCATGCTCCAAAATTGTGTCCTTACGGTGACACAAAGCTGATTGGCCGCTGGGCTCGCCATGGCCCCGCCCCCCCCACACGGATTGGCCGCTCGCCCAGGCTGCGCCCCCACACGGATTGGCCAGCCGCTCGCCCAGGCTCCGCCCTTCCCACAGATTGGCCTCTCGCCCCGGCACCCTGCAGGCATTGGCAATTCGGCCCCGCCACGCCCCGCCCCCCTCACGCAATGCACGTTAGCTCTGGCCCCACCCCCTCCCTCCTCCCGCGCATTTCTCGAACTGACACGGCTGTCACGGAGGTGAGTACGGTACTCCCTGCCCACCCCCCCCCCCCCTCCCCCCCCCGCCCCCGCCCCCGCTCGCACAGGACTGGTGTGGATACGTTGCTAACCATGCTCGCATGGTTACAAGCGCTGTCACGGAGGTGAGTACTGTACTCCCTCCCCCCCCCCCCCTCCCCCCCCCGGCCCCCGCTCGCACGGCAGTGGTGGGAGTGGTGTGGATACGTTGGTATCAAGCCCATCAAGGTCCTGCTGCGCCAGAAGATCCACACGCACACACACAAACATACACACACATCAGATCACACTCACACTCACTCTTACACACACCTCACACACACCTCACACACACCTCACATCGCATCCACATACTCACAACATCCTGGGATATCGCTTGCTTCTCGGCGGCGAAAATGTGCTGTTGTGATCTTCCAGGACCTGACGGAGGATCACATGGCCAGAAGCATGTGATATCCCCGGATGTTGTGAGTATGAGCGCGTAAGTGCGATATCGTCAGTGTCTGTGTGTGTGAGTGTATGCGATCGGGTGTGTGTGAGTGTATGCGATCGGGTGTGTGTGAGTGGATGCGATCGGGTGTGTGTGTGAGTGGATGCGATCGGGTGTGTGTGTGAGTGGATGCGATCGGGTGTGTGAGTGTCGGCAGAGGACCAGGCCGTGCTGGAGGAGGCTGGGAACAGAGAGGCTGATCATGGGGAAGAGGGGAATGCTGATGCTGAAGGAGGCTGGGATGGGAAGGCTGGGAGGAAGGAGGCTGGGACGAGAGAGGCTGATCCTCAGGAAGGCTGAGGAGGGGAGGCTGATGCTGAGGGAGGCTGGAAGGAGAGAGGCTGAGCAAACGTGCTCCATCCGCCATACTGCGCACTCCCCATCGTGCTGCATCCCCCATGCTGCGCACTCCCAAACGTGGTCCATCCGCCATGCTGCGCACTCCCAAACGTGGTCCATCCGCCATGCTGCGCACTCCCAAACGTGCTCCATCCGCCATGCTGCGCACTCCCAAACGTGCTCCATCCGCCATACTGCGCACTGGAGCACGTTTGGGAGTGCGCAGCATGGCGGATGGAGCACGTTTGAGAATGCGCAGCATGGCGGATGGAGCACGTTTGGGAGTGCGCAGCATGGCGGATGGAGCACGTTTGGGAGTGCGCAGCATGCCGGATGGTGCACGATCGGGAGTGCGCAGTATGGCGGATGGAGCACGTTTGGGAGTGCGCAGCATGGCGGATGGAGCACGTTTAGAAGTGCGCAGCATGGCGGATGGACCACGTTTGGGAGTGCGCAGCATGGCGGATGGAGCACGTTTAGGAGTGCGCAGCATGGCGGATGGAGCACGTTTGCAAGTGCGCAGCATGGCGGGTGGAGCACGATGGGAGGTGCACACCTCCCCCCAACACACACACACACGCGCACTGCACAACACACACACACTAGGAATCACAAACAACGCCCTACACAGACACCCACACAGACAACGCTGCACACACAAATATACGCACATACTGCACAACACACACATTGCTCAAAACATACCTCCCCCCAAAACACACCACACCCACACAAACCGCACAACACACACACACACACACACAACGCTACAGACACACAGCGCTCCACAAACAACGCAACACACGCAACACACATACAACACCGCTCTCACCCCCCGCGACACTCAGAACATGTACAGCGCCCTACACAAACACTTGGTAACTACACACAACAACATCTATATATATATATAACAAAAATCATACATGAACTACACAATACGTAAATTCTAGAATACCCGATGCGTAGAATCGGGCCACCTTCTAGTATTCTATAAGCGCATATCCTCTGTTGAAATCTTATATATGAATTATTCACTACCGTCCCAACATCCTTTATTTGTGTGCAGGGCTGCCACTAGGAATTTCAGGGCCCCATACTGGAAAAAGTGAGGCTCCGCCCCAGCTCCGCCTCCACCCCGGCTCCGCCCCAGCTCTGCCTCCACCCCAGCTCCGCCCCAGCTCCACCTCTACCCCAGCTCCGCCTCCACCCCACGAATCTTCCACAGTTCCACCGCCACTCTTGGAAAACTTCACTTCTGCACTACAACCTCATCAATCACACATTAACCCTTTCCTTGAACACCGTATCACACACGCAGCCATCAGATTTTGTTTTGGCCAAAAGATTTTTTTAAGCCTGCCTCCATGACAAGGTAGACTCTTTTGGCCGGGCTTTACTTTACTCTAACTTTTTTTTTTTTTTCTTTTTAAATCTAACTTCTTTGGTATATATCTATTTTTTTTCTTTAAGGGAATGTGTCACAGTTTTTAAACTAATTGAAACCAAATTGTGATAATGCAGACTTGTGGATTTAGACCTAACAACCCCTTTAAAGGGAATCTGTCACCAGGTTTTTAACACCTAATCTGAGCGCAGCATAACATAGGGGAAGAGATCCTGATTCCAGGGCTACTTGTCATGCTGCAGGTAGTCCAGCATATTCATGAGCTCTGTATAACTGCTAAATCCTCAGCAGAGAAAACATGGATTTTATCACAATGAAGGAAAACAGCCCAGTAAGTGACACATCGCTGGAATCAGGATATCTGTTTCTACTTTATGCTGCTCTCAGATGGGGGAGCAAAAACCTGCTGACAGATTCCCTTTAAGGCTCTTTCAGCAGATAGATAGAATCATAGATAGATGGCTAGATAGATAGATAGATGGATATGTGGCACCCCTGTGGCTTTAGTCACCACATGGTACTGCACCTCATGTAAGGTGCAGTACTCATCTTGGATCCAGAGGAGGTCGGTACCAGTTCCACAACACAAACTCATATGCACAACCAGGTTGCCCTCCCCATTGAGGACCAGGCTAGGGTCGGGTCTTAAGCTAGTCACCAAACATGGGGGGTGGCCACCCACTAGTGTCAGGGAACCGGGGGAGGAGCAGCCACCGGCGGGAGTTAGGAGCTTACACAACAGTTAGAGTGTTCTCCAGCATGAGAGAACAGGAGCGGGACCGGTGCGGTTCAGGGTGCAGAGCCTTAGGGTGGAACAGACTTCACCTTGTATTCCCAGAATCTGCAGGACAGGGGGATTGCAAGTCCCTCTGACCACCATGAGAGCACAGTGTCACATAGGTCAGTGTCACTCCTGCTGCTCACCGGGCCCGCTACAGGAGTTCCACTAGTAATGCCCTGATGGCGGCCCTGTTTGTGTGATTCTACTTTCTTTGTCACATCTGGTATTTCGATGTTGATTCAGCATGATGTAGATCAGTGAGGTGAGAAAACAGATGAGTGCATCTTAACTCCTAACCCACATATCTAATATATAAAGCTGAGTGAATGTATGTGTGTGTGTGTGTGTATGTCCGCTAAAGGAATCTGCACCGATACATTTGCAATCACGAAATTTTGCACAACCATCTCAGTTATTCGTCAAACACCCCACTTACGTTAACGTCAATGGAGCTGGGAATTTATGTGTTATTATGGACAGAGAAAGAGACACAGAAAGACCTGCACACACATAAAGAAACAAACACACAGAAAGAGACACAGTCACAGAAAGACATACCAAAAGACACACAGAGAAAGAGACACAGAGAAAGAGACACACAGAAAGAGACACACACAGAGACACACACAGAATGAGACACAGACTGAAAACACACCCATGGACCATGAAGAAGGCGTAAATAGCAGAAACACAGTTTTAAACTACTTCATCATATGTATTGGCAGTAATATTGCACAGATGGACTTTTAATGGAATTTTGGATAAAAGTTATTTTTTATATACCCCTGAATATAGATTCTTCACTGGAATCTTTTCCTTTTCCTTAAACTGTAAGGACATCATATATGTGGGGCTGTGGTGAACATTAACGCCTTCAACTGCAAGTCTCGTTTTCATGTTCATGACCAGGCCAATTTTTCCAATTCTGCCCAGTGTCACTTTATGATGTAATAACTCTGAAACTCTTCCATATATATCCCAGTGATTTTGAGATTGTTTTTTCATAACATATTGTACAGGGTGGGCCAGTTATATGGATACATCTAAATAAAATGTGAATGGTTGGTGATCTCAACTTCCTGTTTGTGACTCATTAGTATATGGGTGGGGGGAAACTTTTCAAGATGGGTGGTGACCATGGTGGCCAATTTAAAGTTGGCCATTTTGAATCCAACCTTTTTTCTTCCAATGGGAAGAGAGACATGTAACACATCAAACTTATTGAGAATTTCACAACAAAAACAATAGTGTGCTTGGTTTTAACATTACTTTATTCATTCATTAGTTATTTACAATTTTATGACCACTTATAAAATTTGTTCAAAGTGCTGCCCCATTGTGTTGGATTGTTAATCCAACCCTCTTCCTCCTCCCACTCTTGACACACTAATAGCAACACTGCAGAAGAAATGCTTCTAGTATCAGTTGTTTCAGATGCTGCACATCTTGTGGTGCACAATCAAATTATGGGTGTCAGGTCCGAGCATTCCTACATGAACAGTGTCCTGGAAAGTGGATTGGTCATCGTGGTCCAGTTGAATAGCCACAAGGTATCCTGACCTGACCCCCTTAGACTTTTATTGGATCATCTGAAGTTAATTGTCTATGCTGTGAAGATACAAGATGTGCAGTAACTGAAACAGTGGATACTGGAAGCCTGTACTAGCATTTCTTCTGCGGTATTGCAATCAGTGTGTCAAGAGTGGGAGAAGAGGGTTGCATTGACAATACAGGGTTAAACATCCAGAGGCAGCACAGGTTCAAGCCCTGGCTGTAAGACCTGGGGCTTAGCTGTAAGGAATGCTGAAGCCCAGGCAGCAATCATGCTGTGCACAGCTTCTGTGCTTGCGTGATCGACAATACATGCCCCGTACATCCTTAGTTGGGAACGCATTAACTATCAGGATGTATGGGGAAAGGGTCAAATATGGGCTATGGGGGCAACATATTGTATAGAAGGTTGTGCGGGACATTATGGTGGGGGCTGTGGGTACCTTCCACTGTATAGGGGATTGTGGAGGATATTATACTAGGGACTGTGGAGACATCACACTGTATAGAGGGCTGTTGTGACCATAATGCATAGTGGGCTTTTGGGGAAATTATATTGGGGTTTCTGTTGACCATACTGTATTGGAGGTATTGCGGACCTTATATTGGGGGTTTTGGTGACCATACTATTGACAAGAATGATCCCACAGTTTCGGGACTTGAAAAAGGCTACACTTAGTAGCCAAAACGCGTCGTCATTTTGTCATATTTCTCCAAATAGAATTTAGTTTGACCTTCCTATAATGCCTTTTTTCAATGGAAACCATGCGGTAATAAAACTTGGAAACTTTACCTGGCTGAATAATCCTTATCCATAGCGCTGGACAAGCATCTTTTCTTTTTCTCTTCAGTGGTATCAGGTGGCTGCGCCTGAATGTTTGAACAGCAGAAGGATTTTGGATACATCTTGCAGAGGGTGAGCTGAACTCTACATTCATTTTTCACAGTTTTTACAGTTTTGGGAAATCTCCTTGAATCTCAAATTGAAAGTAACTGAGTGCTGGCAGGAGGAAGTCAGACCACACAAAGATTGTTGGTATACACTCCTCACTCAGTAGGAGGTACATACCCAGTTGTGCTTTATTGTTATACACAAGCCTTTTATAGAAAAATAGTGGGTTGATCCCCTAGAAGAATTCCTAGCAGTATGGAATTGGTTATATTAGAAGCACATGCAGAAAACATATGATGTTTATGTCCATATTTGGGATTTTCTCTTCAGCCTTCCATTGCTTGCAGGGCCGTTATCTTCAACCCATCATGGCTCGCAGGGTCCTTGTTATGTAGCACCCCAGTCAGGGCCGTATTTACCATTAGGCACCCGTGGTCCCGTGCCTAGGGCGGCAGGATGCAGGGGGTGGCACCTTCTAGCAGTAAAAAAAAAAAAAAAAAAAATTTTATTTTTTATTTTTTTTTTTTACACATTCATTAAATCTGCTGTATTTTCGGAGGGGGGAGGGGGGAGAGGCGCACCTTTATTTATTTGTATCCACGTCAATTAAGATGCGAATGCAGACAAACTGCAGCGGCCGGGCACAGAGAGCTGATTGACCCCGGAACTGCCGGCGCCTGCACTTCCGGGGTCACAGGCGCGCCAATCAGCTCCTTCCTCTGTGCTGCGTCCAATGCTGTATGGATTTCACATGCAGAGCTCACAGCAGGACGCCGCAGTGGACGCCGCGATGGAAGCCGGTGTCAGAAGAGGATACTCACGTGAGCCAGGAAGATGACGGCGGGCCCTGGAGCAGGTAAGTGCTCGCAGAGCTGAAGATTCATAAGGAGCGTGGGGGTGTCTCTAATGCAGACTGGAGATCTGCGTATGGGGTGGGAGGAGAGAGGCTGATACTGGGGGAGACTTGGGGGAAGAGAAGCTGATACTGGGGGAGGCTGGGAGGAGAGAGTATGATGCTGGGGGAGGCTGGGAGGGGGAGGCTGATGTTGCGGAAGGCTAGGATGGGGGGAGGCTGACGCTGGGAGAGCCTGGGAGGAGGGAGGCTGATGCTGAGGGAGGCTGATGGTGGGGGAGGCTGGGAGGAGAGAGGCTGATGCTGGGGGAGGCTGGGAGGAGAGAGGCTGATGCTGGGGGAGGCTGGGAGGAGGGAGGCTGATGCTGAGGGAGGCTGATGCTGGGGGAGGCTGGGAGGAGAGAGGCTGATGCTGAGGGAGGCTGATGCTGGGGGAGGCTGGGAGGAGAGAGGGGGAGGCTGGGAAGAGGGAGGCTGATGCTGAGGGAGGCTAATGCTGGGGGAGGCTGGGAGGAGAGAGGCTGATGCTGGGGGAGGCTGGTGCTGGGGGAGGATGATGCTGGGGGAGGCTGGGAGGAGGGAGGCTGATGCTGGGGGAGGCTGGGAGGAGGGAGGCTGATGCTGAGGGAGGCTGGGAGGGGGGAGGCTGAGAGGAGAGAGGCTGATGCTGGGGGAGGCTGGGAGGAGGGAGGCTGATGCTGAGGGAGGCTGATGCTGGGAGAGGCTGATGCTTCGGGAGGCTCGGAGGAGAGAGGCTGATGCTGAGAGAGGCTGATGCTGGGGGAGGCTAGGAGGGGGAGGCTGATGCTGGTGGAGGCTGATACTGGGGGAGACTGGGAGGAGGGAGGCTGATGCTGAGGGAGGCTGATGCTGGGGGAGGCTGGGAGGAGGGAGGCTGATGCTGAGGGAGGCTGATGCTGGGGGAGGCTGATGCTGGGGGAGGCTGGGAGGAGGGAGGCTGGGAGGAGGGAGGTTAATGCTGAGGGAGGCTGATGCTGGGGGAGGCTGGGAGGAGAGAGGCTGATGCTGAGGGAGGGGGAGGCTGGGAGGAGAGAGGGGGAGGCTGGGAGGAGAGAGGCTGATACTGGGGGAGGCTGATGCTGGGAGAGTTTGGGAGGAGAGAGGTTGATGCTGGGGGAGGCTGGGAGGAGAGAGGCTGGTGCTGGGGGGAGGCTGATGCTGGGGCAGGCTGGGAGGAGGGAGGCTGATGCTGGGGGAGGCTGTGAGGAGGGAGGCTGATGCTGAGGGAGGCTGGGAGGGGGAAACCTGGGAGGAGAGAGGCTGATGCTGGGGAGGCTGGGAGGAGGGAGGCTGATGCTGGGGGAGGCTGGGAGGAAAGAGGCTGATGCTGAGGGAGGCTGATGCTGGGAGTGGCTGATGCTGCGGGAGGCTCGGAGGAGAGAGGCTGATGCTGAGGGAGGCTGATGCTGGGGGAGGCTGGGAGGAGAGAGGCTGATGCTGGGGGAGGCTGGGAGGGGGGAGGCTGATGTTGCGGAAGGCTAGGATGGGGGGAGGCTGACGCTGGGAGAGGCTGGGAGGAGGGAGGCTGATGCTGAGGGAGGCTGATGGTGGGGGAGGCTGGGAGGAGAGAGGCTGATGCTGGGGGAGGCTGGGAGGAGAGAGGCTGATGCTGGGGGAGGCTGGGAGGAGGGAGGCTGATGCTGAGGGAGGCTGATGCTGGGGGAAGCTGGGAGGAGAGAGGCTGATGCTGGGGGAGGCTGGGAGGAAAGAGGCTGATGTTGAGGAAGGCTGATGCTGGGAGAGGCTGATGCTGCGGGAGGCTCGGAGGAGAGAGGCTGATGCTGAGGGAGGCTGATGCTGGGGGAGGTTGGGAGGAGAGAGGCTGATGCTGGGGGAGAGGCTGCTGGTGAAGGCGGGGGAGAGCGGCTGCTGCTGGGGGAATGGGAGAGAGGGGCCAATCCTAGAGACAGAGGACAAGGGTTGAGGGATAGTGCAATGACAAAATCGATGGCGGGGGAGTGTAAGGACTCAGAATGAGAGGGGGGCAGAATTGGGAGCTCATTATGGAGAAGGGGCAGCATGTGTGGGCTCAGTATGGAGTGGAGCAATGTAGGGGAGTCAATATCAAGAGTGGGGTAGTGTGTGTGTGTGTGTGTGTGTGGGAGGGGTGTCTCAGCATAAGCGTTAGTGTGGTGGTCTTAGGATGAGTGGGGCAGCATGGAGGTGTCATTATGAAAAAGAGGAAGGCAGCATTAGGAGCTCATGGAGAGGGGCAACATGCATGGGACATTGTGAGGAGGGAACAGCATGCATGGGAAACTGTGAGGAGGGAGCAGCATGCATGGGACACTGTGAGGAGGGGGCAGCATGCATGGGATACTGTGAGGAGGGGGCAGCATGCATGGGACATTGTGAGGAGGGGGCAGCATGCATGGGACATTGTGAGGACGGTGAAGCATGCATGGGACATTGTGAGGAGGGGGAAGCATGCATGGGACATTGTGAGGAGGGGGCAGCACGCATGGGACATTGTGAGGAGGGGGCAGCACGCATGGGACATTGTGAGGAGGGGGCAGCACGCATGGGACATTGTGAGGAGGGGGCAGCATGCATGGGACATTGTAAGGGGGGACAGCATGCATGGGACATTGTGAGGAGGGAGCAGCATGCATGGGACACTGTGAAGAGGGGGCAGCATACATGGGACATTGTGAGGAGGGGGCAGCATGCATGGGACATTGTGAGGAGGGAGCAGCATGCATGGGACACTGTGAGGAGGGGGCAGCATGCATGGGACATTGTGAGGAGGGGGCAGCATGCATGGGACATTGTGAGGAGGGGGCAGCATGCATGGGACATTGTGAGGAGGGAACAGCATGCATGGGAAACTGTGAGGAGGGAGCAGCATGCATGGGACATTGTGAGGAGGGGGCAGCATGCATGGGACATTGTGAGGACAGGGAAGCATGCATGGGACATTGTGAAGAGGGAGCGGCATGCATGGGACATTGTGAGGATGGAGCAGCATGCATGGGACATTGTGAGGAGGAAGCAGCATGCATGGGACACTGTGAGGAGGGGGCAGCATGCACGGGACATTGTGAGGAGGGGCAGCATGCATGGGACATTGTGAGGAGGGGGCAGCATGCATGGGACATTGTGAGGAGGGAACAGCATGCATGGGAAACTGAGGAGGGAGCAGCATGCATGGGACATTGTGAGGAGGGGGCAGCATGCATGGGACATTGTAAGGACGGGGAAGCATGCATGGGACATTGTGAGGAGGGGGCAGCATGCATGGGACATTGTGAGGAGGGGGCAGCATGCATGGGACATTGTGAGGAGGGGGCAGCATGCATGGGACATCGTGAGGAGGGAACAGCATGCATGGGAAACTGTGAGGAGGGAGCAGCATGCATGGGACATTGTGAGGAGGGGGCAGCATGCATGGGACATTGTGAGGACGGGGAAGAATGCATGGGACATTGTGAGGAGGGGGAAGCATGCATGGGACATTGTGAGGAGGGGGCAGCATGCATGGGACATTGTGAGGAGGGGGAAGCACGCATGGGACATTGTGAGGAGGGGGCAGCACGCATGGGACATTGTGAGGAGGGGGCAGCATGCATGGGACATTGTGAGGAGGGGGCAGCATGCATGGGAAACTGTGAGGAGGGAGCAGCATGCATGGGACATTGGGAGGAGGGGCAACATGCATGTGACATTGTGAGGAAGGGGCAGCATGCATGGGACACTGTGAGGAGGGGGCAGCATGCATGGGACATTGTGAGGAGGGGGCAGCATGCATGGGACATTGTGAGGAAGGGGCAGCATGCATGGGACATTGTGAGGAGGGGGCAGCATGCATGGGACATTGTGAGGAAGGGGCAGCATGCATGGGACATTGTGAGGAGGGGGCAGCATGCATGGGACATTGTGAGGAGGGGGCAGCATGCATGGGACATTGTGAGGAGGGGGCAGCATGATGTGTGGTCAATGTGCAGATCATATTTCATAATTGAGGAAGGTGTGGTGGGTATAATTTATACGGGAGGGCAGTGTGTAGTTTATTAGGGGCAGTGTGACAGTCACAGTATATAAGTGGGGACGGTGTGGTGGGAATATTTATACTCATGCTATGTTTTGATGTGCCTGTGGTGATCCCCATTGGGGGGGTTAGTGCCCTTTGTTTCTCATTGATACTTTTTCAAGTGTTTTACAGAGTAGATCTGCCTTAAACAGATGTCGTGTGCGAAAACTCAGTGTTACGTTGTCACTAAGGGGCGCGACCACTTAAAGTGCCTAGGGCAGCACGAAGGCAAAATACAGCCCTGACCCCAGTCATGGATCCGAACTGGCGCAGATGTAGCCAGTGATCATCATCGATATATTTATTCTGTTCCCTTATATTAAACATCAGCTGCAGGCTTTGGTGTGCACATACTTGCTTCCTGATACACGTCAATAATCAGGAAATAGGCTCTATCTTGTTACTCATATACAAAAGAAAGCTTAGTTATAGAAAATCATATAGAAAGATATATTGTATTCTCACAGTAGAAAAGCATATAGAAAAATATATTGTATTCTCACACTATAAAGTGGGCTTTTGGAGATGTGGCGCCCCTGACCTGGTCAGGCACCACAGAGTATTGCACCCATGCGGGGACAATGCTTCCAGGTAATTTCCAAAGGCCAGGATGAGGTGCACACACAAACACATAGTGACCAGGTCTCCCACACCACTAGAAGGGACCCTTGGGTAACCAGTAGGGGTTAACTTTCAATTCCCAGCAAGGGGTGTGTTCAGAGGCTGGTTGCTAGGAAGCCGGACAGAGAGGAAGTGAGAGAGGTAGAAGGAGTCTGGAGTTTGGAGAGTGTGGAAGGAAGCAGAGAGGGGCTCTCGTGTCAGACGGGTCCTGAGGAGTGCAGTAGCTGAAAGCGGGGGAGAAAGGGTACCGTGGGTCGGCCTGAAAGACATCCAGAGAGAGGGGTGGCTGAGTACGGAGATCCTGGTATCCGAGCACGCAAGGGGAAACAGATCCCCAGTACAGGCAGCAAATCATCCAGAGCTGCTTAACCTACAGGTGGGGGGTACTTTATGCCCTCACCACTACTACACAGAGCTCGAGCCAAGCAGCAATCACCAGGCCCATAAGGGGACAGGGCCAGAAGCCATCCCACCAAGGCCACGCTGCCGGCAGACGGGCCAGAAAGAGGGGAGCAGGGTAGTAACAGCTTCCCTGGAGGAGTCCTACCACGCTTCAAGCAAGGGATCCTCCCAAACAAAAAGAGTGCAAGGAGGGCGAGCGGACAGCTACCATCAGAACGGCCTCCTGGAATTCCTGGTTCCACCTGGTTATCACAGTGTCGCCCGGGCATCTCACCGTGACCTCTAAACAGTGAGTAAACACGTTAAAAGACTTCTTGGACTGTGTTTGAGTCATTCTGCGACCTGTGGTCCCACCCACATACACAGGGACCTGGGGCTTGCCTTACTCTCAGGAGGCTATTACAACCTACTGCACCCACCATCAGCCCCAGGCATCCCTTAACCTGCAGTGGCGGTCCTCACTGACCGCAATTCTGAGAGTGGCGTCACGACGAATCCCAAAACGAAGGTTCCCTACCTGTGACCAGACCGTCCCATCCCGTGGAGTCCCTAAGGGTAATACACTGCTGCACCACACCTGTAGGGCTTCACAGATCTGGCGTCACGAACAGGATTTGGACTAGACCTGTTCAGACAGGTGACCGTGTGCCTCAGAGGTCCGACCGCAAAAATTGAACCACCGCCATATTGTCATTTTCAAAAGCGCGCGCTGCAGCCCGCGCGAGGGAGAAGAGCGCCGCCCACGAAGAGGTGTGGCCGCCCCAGAATCCCCACAATTCGGAGAGCGTACTGACCCAGGAAGTGGAAAGGGAGCGCGCAGATTTTTGAAGAAAAATGGACGCTGCAGGAGGTAATGCCCCTGGTCAGGGCGACGCAGCCCAAGCGATGCCAGCCCCCGTCGCGCTGGACGCAGCAGCGCCTGGTGCCGGTGCCGCGGTCGCAGCTGCGCCGGCCGAAATCTCCCCCATAATGCCAGTTTCCTTACTGTATGTCCCAGGAGCGCAATGGCTGCCCCAATACGCCGGTAAAATAGACACGCTGACCGGGTTTAAGAAGAAGATCAACACCCTGCTAGACATGCACGCGATGACTGGTAAGCAGAGGGCCGCTGTGGTGCTGGGACAATTGACTGGAGCAGCAGAATTGGAAGCTGAGTCCTGGACCAATGATGACCGGGGCTCTGTTGAGACCATCTTTGCCAAACTAGCAGCTGCTTTTGAACACCGCACAGAGGGAGAGCTGAGGACGGACTTCTATAACTGCCGTCAGAAGCCCCAAGATAGTATAAGAGACTATGCCCTCAGGCTGCAGGCTGCACTACGGGCTCTCAAGCTGGTGGACCCTGTCAGTGATCAGGAAGGAAACCGGATGATGAAGGAACAATTCTTGCGGGGCCTGCGCTCTCCTGAGGATGGGAAGCAGATGAAGCTGTGGTCCCTGGAACACCCTGACGTGGACTTTGCCATTCTGAAAGACAGGGCAGTGAAAGCACTCCAACCTCCTGTGGACACAGACCCCGTCGCACCAGCATGGCCTGCCAGTTCCACGGCTGCAGGAGCGGAATCCTCCCTGCAGGCCCTGATAACTGCAAAAGGACTCAACACGTCAGCAGAGACCATAAATACACTATCCTCCCAGGTGCAACAGCTCACTAAGGATGTCGCACAAATCCTGAAAGCAATGCAGTTGCCCTCAGAAACCAAAGTCCCTCATCGGATCCTGCTAGCTGACAGCCCAGAGGACGTCCCTTGGATGCGGAGGAGAAGAGGTCCTACAACCCGAGGCAGGAGCAGTGATCGCTATGACTCATCTGGACAACCCATCTGTCGTCGTTGCCAGGAGGCAGGTCACTATGCAAGGGCTTGCCCTTTAAACGAGCCAAACCTGGGGCCGAGGGCCAGTCCTCAGGATTAAGAAGATCAGGCCCAGGTCGCTGCCGTGATCAGTACGTGGGTGGACGTCCTGTCCTGTCCATCGTCCTGGATGGGATCCCTACCCCGGCATTATTGGACACCGGCTCTCAGGTAACCACGATCCCGTATGTCCTTTATCGTAGGTTTTGGTCGGACGACGAACTCCGACCCCCGGACCCCTCCTTCACCATCTATGCTGCCAACGGACAACCTATAGACCAGATTGGGGTCAAGGAGGTAACCATAAAGGTGGGAAGGCAGGAAATGAAGGGACAAGGACTGATTGTTGTGGACACTGATATTAGAGAAAGGAACCCGCAAATGATTTTAGGCACTAATGTCATAGAAAATTGCCTAGGGGAAGTGTTGTTGCTTCACCAGATTGTTGAAGGTGCTGAGGGCAGGTCGCAAAGAGCCTTGCAAAAAGAGATCCGAATCATTCTGAGGAAGCAACAGGTAAAACAGACTGGCGGTGAGATTGGTAGTGTACGGGTGATGGATGCTAACCCCATTGTGATACCCCCACGGAGTGAAATGATGATGTGGTGTAGAGCAGCGGTAGGTCTCAGAGGACAAGATTACCAGGCTGTACTAGAGCCCACCCATTCAGACCACTGGCCCACGATTCTGACAGCCAGGGGGGTAGTTGATGTACACAAGGGACGAGTGCCTGTACGAGTGTTGAACTGTGGGGAGGAGGAAGCCAGACTACCAAGGTACGCTACCATAGCCAAACTGTTTACATGCTCAGATGACGCCATAACACCTGTAGGTCCCCTGACACAAGCTGACTCAACAGAGGATGAGACCTCCCAAAAGCAGTTAGAGGACTGGTGCCAGAAACTACACGTGGGGACTGACTCTACACCCATCTACCAGAAACATGGGGTTTACAGGGTCGTGCAGGAATACGAGCAGGTCTTTAGTAAGAACCCACTAGACTTTGGTAGGATCAAAGGGGTGCAACATCACATACCCACAGGCAGTCATCCTCCCATTAAGGAAAGACATAGGCCTATTCCACCAGCCCATTACCAGCGCACAAAGGACATGCTGAAGGACATGAAGGAGGCAGGAGTCATAAGGGACAGTTGCAGCCCCTGGGCGGCTCCCCTGGTCCTGGTGAGAAAGAAGGATGGCACGATGAGGATGTGTGTGGATTACAGACGGATAAATCAGATAACACACAAGGATGCCTACCCTTTGCCAAGGATAGAGGAATCCCTCGCTGCCTTAAAAACCTCCAACTACTTTTATACCCTAGATCTTACTAGTGGCTACTGGCAAGTATCTGTAGCAGAAGAAG
Organism: Anomaloglossus baeobatrachus; assembly: GCF_048569485.1. Classification (NCBI taxonomy): domain Eukaryota; kingdom Metazoa; phylum Chordata; class Amphibia; order Anura; family Aromobatidae; genus Anomaloglossus; species Anomaloglossus baeobatrachus. The sequence continues at coordinate 126,077,946 of NC_134357.1, forward strand.
ATCGGGAGAAGACGGCCTTCACCACTCCAATGGGCCTCTGTGAGTTCAACAGCATGCCATTTGGACTCTGCAATGCCCCCGGGACCTTCCAGAGGCTTATGGAATGCTGCCTAGGGCACCTCAACTTTGAAACCGTCCTGCTCTACCTGGATGATGTCATCGTGTACTCCAAGACCTACGAGGACCACCTGAAACACCTGGCTGAAGTCTTTGAAGCGCTATCCCGATATGGAATGAAGCTGAAACCATCCAAGTGCCATTTACTGAAGCCAAAGGTCCAGTACCTAGGTCACGTGGTCAGTGCAGAAGGAGTAGCACCGGACCCAGAGAAGGTCACAGTCATCCAGGAATGGCCCACACCTACTACCGTTCGGGAGGTACGTCAGTTCCTAGGCTTGGTAGGCTACTACAGAAGGTTCATCAAGGGCTACACGAAAATGGCAGCGCCTTTGCAAGAGCTCCTGGTAGGCCACCCAAAGAAGAAAGGAAAGATCTCCGGCCCGCCATTTCACTGGGGAGAAGCAGAAGAACACTCCTTCAGACAAATGAAAGGGGCCTTGACGGGTGAAGAGATCCTAGCCTACCCTGACTACGGTCTGCCATTCGTACTGTACACAGATGCCAGTAATGTGGGACTGGGAGCAGTGCTTTCACAGGTGCAGGGAGGCAAAGAGCGTGTGATTGCTTACGCCAGCAGGAAGCTCAGGCCTACTGAAAGAAACCCAGAAAATTATAGCTCATTTAAGCTAGAGTTCCTGGCCATGGTATGGGCTATCACAGAGCGGTTCAAGCACTACCTGGCAGCCACCAAATTCACTGTCTTCACGGACAACAACCCCCTGACCCACTTGGATACTGCTAAATTGGGTGCCATGGAGCAGCGTTGGGTAGCCCGACTGGCGAATTATGACTTTACTGTCAAGTATCGAGCTGGTCGCAAGAACGGCAACGCAGATGCTCTGTCCAGGATGCCTCACCTGGCAGACGAGGGTGAAGATGTAGATGATCTTGAAGAGATTGAGCTGCCAGCGTTCCATCGCCATGGAGCAAAACAGTGTCGGCAGTTGCGTGCCAACCGCCAAGAGGTGACCCTGAACCCACTACCTCACTACAATTGGAAGGAGACCCAGGAAAATGATCCAGCGGTAGGTTTGGTAAAGAAACTGATCAACCAGCCTGGCGCCAGCCTTGACAAAGGAGCCCCACCTGAGGCACAGTACCTATGGAAGGAGAGGGGTCGATTATTCATCTATCAAGACAAACTTTACAGGAGCATCATTGACCCGAGGACGCATGAGAAGGTGTGGCAAGTGATTGTACCACAGAAGGATACGAGGATGGTGCTAGAAGCCTATCACAATGGTGCAGGCCACTTTGGTTGGAAGAAACTGGAGGCCCTACTTAAAGTAAGATTCTACTGGGTGGGCATGAGATCTGCCCTAGAGAAGTGGTGTCGAAACTGCGGGCCCTGCAATCTTAGAAGAAAAGACCAGCACAGCCAGAGAGCACCACTCCAGCCAATCCAAACTAAACGGCCCCTGGAGATCGTGGCCCTGGACCATGTAAAGTTGGCACCCAGCAGACAAGGCTACAACTACGCTCTCACTATGGTTGACCACTACTCCAGATTCCTGGTGGTAGTACCAGTCAAGGACTTGACCGGTCAGGCTGCAGCCAAAGCGTTCCAGACACATTTCTGTCGACCACATGGCTATCCAGACCAAGTGCTCACTGACCAAGGACCAGCCTTTGAAGCTGAAGTGTTTAAGGAGTTTTGTAACCTTTACGGCTGCAAGAAGATCCGTACCACACCTTACCATCCTCAGACCAATGGCATGTGTGAGAAGATGAACCACATCATTCTCGACCTTCTGAAGACTCTCCCACTAGAAGAACGAAGTCAGTGGCCAGAAAAACTGCCCGATCTAGTGGACATGTATAACAACATCCCTGTGAGTTCCACGAACTGCACACCGGCATACCTGATGAGGGCCAGACCAGGGAGATTGCCAGTAGATCTGGAAATGGGAGTTGAGACCCCTGAAGACCATCTACAAGGTGCTGATTGGGATTCCAACCGCCAAGCCCAATACAAGAAAGTACAAGAGTGTGTGGAGCGAAGCCTGACTCAGCAGCGTGAGAAACAAGAAAAGGCCTACAATCGAGAAGCACCTGCTGTTCCTTTGATGCCAGGAGATATAGTTCTCAAGAGAAAGAGAAGACATCATAAACTTGACAATCACTGGGAAGAAGAACCCTATACTGTGTTACCATCGACGCTTAGCAATGAAAAGACATGCCGTATCAGCAAGGATGGAGGAAAAACAACAGCTGTCGTTTCTAGAGATCGCCTAAAGAAATGTCCTGAACCACTAAGAACCCGTGAAGAAATTCCCAACCCTTTGCCAGTTCAAGAACCAAAAGAAAAGATGATCCATACTGTACTTGGAGATTTTCCAGCAAGTTGGCCTCAATACAATGGAGCAGTAGTTATTCCGGTTATTACATTCCCTCAATCTGGAGAAGTAAGAGACCCAGAAGAACCTGTTCAGAACCTGGAAGAGCCAAATGTAGCTGAAGCAGAAGACCATGCATTGGTATCAATACCCAGTACACCCATTATTCACATTGAGACACATACATCGGGTGGGAGGACACAACCTCAGACAGATGACAGTATAGTACTGCGTAGATCAACCCGCAGCAACTTTGGTCAGCTCCCATTACGCTATAGAGAAAGTACAGTTTAGTTCAAAGTGACGGTATGAAATGTAATGTTTAACCTGTTTACAGTTAGGTAACGTTTAAGTGAAATGTGCCCACAAGGACTATTGTGAGACCTCTTTAAAATGTTTTCTTTGCACTAGTTTACGTGCACTTTAAAAAATGGACCACCGGTTATGAACTGGAGTTAACCACAAACTTTTGCATTGTAAAAAAGTTACCTCCTTGGTATCAACCACAGAGTCTGCCTGTTGAGGGGCATGGCTCTGCACCAACAAGGGGGCACGCCTGTTTATGGGGCCTGCCCTCCAACACTCGGAAGCGGGTACGCCTGTTTATGGGGCCTACCTTACACCACTCTCCTCAGGAGAGGAAGATTGGAGGAAAGGTCTGGGGAATGTGATGGCCCAGCCCTGGTCACCAAAAGGACCGGCGACCTACCTCCTGGAGGTTTTTGGGTGGGGTTCGGACATGTGGGTGGTTGGTGGTGGAATGGTACCTGGTATGTTTAAATGTAAATGATTGCCCCTGTGTGGGAAAAGTTTGTATTTACCTTTTTCTCTTGTCTTTGCAGCCCGAGGACGTGCTGATGATAACTAAGGGGGAATGTGGCACCCTGACCTGGTCAGGCACCACAGAGTATTGCACCCATGCGGGGACAATGCTTCCAGGTAATTTCCAAAGGCCAGGATGAGGTGCACACACAAACACATAGTGACCAGGTCTCCCACACCACTAGAAGGGACCCTTGGGTAACCAGTAGGGGTTAACTTTCAATTCCCAGCAAGGGGTGTGTTCAGAGGCTGGTTGCTAGGAAGCCGGACAGAGAGGAAGTGAGAGAGGTAGAAGGAGTCTGGAGTTTGGAGAGTGTGGAAGGAAGCAGAGAGGGGCTCTCGTGTCAGACGGGTCCTGAGGAGTGCAGTAGCTGAAAGCGGGGGAGAAAGGGTACCGTGGGTCGGCCTGAAAGACATCCAGAGAGAGGGGTGGCTGAGTACGGAGATCCTGGTATCCGAGCACGCAAGGGGAAACAGATCCCCAGTACAGGCAGCAAATCATCCAGAGCTGCTTAACCTACAGGTGGGGGGTACTTTATGCCCTCACCACTACTACACAGAGCTCGAGCCAAGCAGCAATCACCAGGCCCATAAGGGGACAGGGCCAGAAGCCATCCCACCAAGGCCACGCTGCCGGCAGACGGGCCAGAAAGAGGGGAGCAGGGTAGTAACAGCTTCCCTGGAGGAGTCCTACCACGCTTCAAGCAAGGGATCCTCCCAAACAAAAAGAGTGCAAGGAGGGCGAGCGGACAGCTACCCTCAGAACGGCCTCCTGGAATTCCTGGTTCCACCTGGTTATCACAGTGTCGCCCGGGCATCTCACCGTGACCTCTAAACAGTGAGTAAACACGTTAAAAGACTTCTTGGACTGTGTTTGAGTCATTCTGCGACCTGTGGTCCCACCCACATACACAGGGACCTGGGGCTTGCCTTACTCTCAGGAGGCTATTACAACCTACTGCACCCACCATCAGCCCCAGGCATCCCTTAACCTGCAGTGGCGGTCCTCACTGACCGCAATTCTGAGAGTGGCGTCACGACGAATCCCAAAACGAAGGTTCCCTACCTGTGACCAGACCGTCCCATCCCGTGGAGTCCCTAAGGGTAATACACTGCTGCACCGCACCTGTAGGGCTTCACAGAGACAGCATGCTTGGTGGACTTTTGTACCCATAGTGTAGAGAGGGATGTTGTGGACTTTGCACTCCGTGCTGTGGTGACCAAAGAGTATAGGGCACTAGGGGGACATTAATTTGTGGGCAGTTGTGACCAATCCAAACTGTATAGGCGGCTGTAGAGAACATTATACTGAATAAGGTGCTTTAGTGGCTATACCGTACAGGGGGCTATGGCAGACATTATAATATATATTGGGGTCTGTGGGGGATATCATACTGTGTGGGACGCTGTGGAGCACATCAAATTGTATGGGGGACTGTGGAGGCCACCATACTGTCTGAAGTACTGAAGGAACAATCATACCATATATGTGGACTGTGGTGAACATCATACTATTTATTTTGGGTCTGTAATCATGGTGCTCATGGGGTGCTTTTGTGGACATCAGGAGCATAACAATCATTACTATAGAGGGTGTGACCATAATCGGGCTTGTGCATGAGAGGGGCCTGCTGACACCAGCGCCTACTTCAACTGGATGTGCTGCTGAGTTGTAATGTATTGCATTTCAGCTCCCTTCACTGCGATACATTTTGCCAGTCAGGGGGCCTAGCAGGGAGGAGAAGGGGTTCAGAATGGGAGACATTATTATAGGAAGTTGTCCAAGATGGAGTAAATTATTCCAGGAAAAGGCCAGGATGGAGGACATTATACCAGGATTACATGTGGGGTGAACAAGTATATTTTTAGAGGATCTAGAATGCTACAAGGGCCCATTCATTTGACCAACATGCAGGTGGGGGCCCAGGTCCAAATATTGCACCTGGGCCCATCAGAGTATAGTTAAGGATATGGTGGACTTTATGGGGATCATTATAGTGTGCAGTAGGGGCTGTATGCGTCATCACATAGTGCTGTGGGGGACATCTTACTATATCGGCACTGTGTTGGCCATCATACTGTAAGGGGGCTGTGGGGGCCATCAAACTGTATATTGGGAATTTGAGTGGCCATCATATTGTATGGGGGGCTGTGTGAGAGCATCATGTTTTATATTGGGGGCAGTTGTGGAGTTCATGCTATATATATATATATATATATATATATATATATATATATAGCTGTAGTGACCAACATACTGTGCAGGGGACAGTGTGATGAAAGGCTACAGTATGGATATGGCAGCCTGATTGTCAGTATGAGAGTATACAGTATTGTGAAGAGGGAGAGCAATGGATATAAAAATGGGGCAGCATGAAATGGGGGCATAGTATGGAGAGAGATTAGCATGGTTAGGGAGACAGTGTGGAGATATAGAGAGTGAAAGGGAACACAGTGGAGAGGGTACATTCATGGTATAGGCTGTGCTCATAAGGGCAGACAGTGTGGTGGATATAGCAAATAATGGAAGACAGGGTGATGGCTATGTCTCATTAAAGCAAACAGTATGGAGGTCAGAAACCTTGTGATGATTATTTATGGCACAGTATGGAAATATTTTTAGGCACAGAACATTATAATAATGCTTTTATTTTAATTGACGTTGGCAGGGGTGGCTCAAAGAATTGATCAATTATTTGCTAAAAATCTCATTTATATTACAGTACAGTTGGAATAAATCTGTGAATTTGCACTTTTTATATGATGCATGCCATTTTCAGATCGTGCTGGCTCCCCTCTCTCTTTTTATTTTAAAGGGCACGTGTTGGTATGTGCTGCAGAAGACCAGACAAATACGTCATTTGTCCTAAATCTATAAACCTCATGCTCAGGTTTTACACCACCAACAATTTATAGCCACAAAGAACCATTCGGGACGGTGTTTAACCTAAAAAACTAGACTTTATTTATTCATAAAAAATATTACCAATCACATGTGTCAAACAAGAGATCTCAAACTTATCACACTGGACGTGTCAACATACCAACATTATATCAGTAATCCCAACAATGCCGTCAGACCATCATTAAACCTCCAATAACTAGTACCTTTTATTGAGCTTCACCTTATAATTCCTGCCATGACCACTGGTTGTACAGGTATAATTGATACTCAGGTGCAGCAAATCATTTTGTATCACTACCATTGCTATTATAGAACTCTAACTCTAACAGGGACTCAACCCGAACTCATCAAGCTGTAAGCACCCATATATATAAGTGAATCCTTAGTGATTCTATTGCAATTGAGCTGACACCCAGCAAGGCAGCGTCTCCGTCTCAGACAATTATCTCACCAAAGTGGCTGAAGCAACCCACGGCAATGTAGGGATACACTGACCTGACTGTAGTAATTGGCGTGACCGTCCTCTGTCCCACAGACATTACTCTGTGAGTTTAATGTCGCGGACGGGGAGGAGGGTGTCAGCGCACCACGCTCACCCCTTCTGCTCGGGTCCGGCGGCTGCTGCTCAGTGGTGGCTCGAGCGGTGGGCCGGATCCCGGGGGTTTCTCGAGCGGCACTCCTCGCCCGTGAGTGACAGGGGTTTGTTGGGTGTGGGAAGTATTTATTGTCCGTGACGCCACCCACGGTTGTGGTGATTTCACCACCGCTGCTCAATATGGGGGTCCCGGGGATGGTGATGCGGAGTAGCCAGGTGTTGCGTTGTCCCTCCGTTGATAGGGGTCAGTGATCCCGGGGCCCGGTGATGGTGAGGGAGGTGCAGGGCCTGGTGGGCGCAGGGACGCGGGGGCAGCGCTGTGCCTTGCGGCACTGTGGTACTCACTCAGCCTGAGACGTTGACACAGTTTTTACGGTAAACCAAACGGCTGGATAGACGGTCCCACGGACGGCTGCACTTGCTCTCCCAGTAGGTGACGGTGATGTCCCTCTTCCTTGCACCTTTGTGTACTTGTTGGTTGCGATGGGTCCCCACCGGTAACCCGCTCCCCGGCTTCAAGCTGGACCGGAGGAGCTCCACTATTTGCCCGCAGGCGCTGGCCCTAAGAAACTGGTGCCTTGGCGGTGGCGGTGTCTCTTCTACTCTGGTTGGGCTGTTGCCTTCAATCGGGACTTGGTTGTTGGGGATCTACGTCCCCGTCACTGACGGATTTGGCAAATTATGGCGACTCCTAGCCTTGCCGGGGTCCGAGAGGCCCCTGCCCTGGTGCTGACTGTCCTTCGGAACACTGCTCCAGACCGCCGGGCACACAGCCTCCGGGGTCCTTCCAGGAACTTCCAAACGGTCCCCCCTCCAGACAGTCACCGCCGTTGCTGACCTTGCTGACCTGTCCTGCACACAGCTGGACGACTTCAGGCTTTCTCTCTGTCACCACTCTTGCTGTCCTCCTTTACCACTTCACTTTCTTCAACTTTCACTACTGTTTACTCCTCTAAGCTGTTTACTCCAGCTCGTCCCTGAGCTGACTTCACTCAAGCCCTGCCTGGGCTAATCTGCCTGGTTTCTCCCGCCTCCAGAGCTGTGAACTCCTCGGTGGGCGGAGCCAACCGCCTGGAACACCCCCTGGTGTGAATCATCAGCCTCTGGAGGAAGGCAACAAGGATTTTTGGTTAGCTTTGGTGTTCCTAGCTGGGATGTAGGGTGTGGTGGTGTGTGACCTGTGTCCCCTGGCTTGCCCAGGGCGACACATTCCCCCTTAGCAAAATGCAGACCGTCCGCGGGCTGCCGTCCAACACCGGTTTTATTTTTCTGAAAAAGATAACATGTAATATAACATATTTACATTTTTAATAATAACTCTTCCCAAGACGGGAGGCACATTTCTTTTAACGTTGCATAACGGTTTTCGGTTACGGTTTCCGCTCTCTCCCACCCAAGCAACCTGGCCCTGATGCTGCCCCTAAAGCCCAGGTAGCACCCTTTGACCCACAGTCCAGCACACGGTACCCGAGCGGGATCTGTCCTTCCCCTCCAGAGGGTAGCCACCGGTTCCTTTGGTGGCTGGGCCCCAGCCTGCTCTGCTCAGGGCCCTCCCTCCAACCTGCCTCTCCGGAGGCGGCATTGCGGAAAACGGTAACGGTAAACAACATATTTACAAGCCACTAACGTTTGTGGTTGCCCTGCAAGTTCACGGGCTTGTCCATGGAAAGTCCTCCATGCAAAACTTTTAAACGGTCCCCACGGGGACAACGGTGCCGGCTCCAGCCGGTTGCAAATCACGGTAAATCAGGTGATGTACTCGGTATCATTTTCTTATCATTCTTTCAACTTTTAAACAAACACAACAAAATGGTGGTCCCAACGGGGACGGTGCAACGGGCATCCGCTGCCCTACTCCAGGCCTTCAGGCTCCAGTGCTCCTTCCAAGGGAGGGGGCGCGGCGCTCGCTCGGGCCTCTGGGCTGCCCCTCAGTTTAGCGTCCAGCGCGAACCACCCCCGCTCCCCAAAGAACCGGGTGTATTGCACGATGTCACCCGGCATCAGATTGTGGCCGGGATGTTCTTCGGGCAGGTGGGCATTCACATCCCACCGGGCTATAAACACTTCGGCCTCCAGGCCCGGCTTGTAGATGAACCCGTAGCCCCGGCGGACATCAAACCGCCTCACCTGCCCCTCGTACAACGGACCCCGGACACGGAACGTGGCCTGGCAGAGATTTTCTTTTTCTCGGATAGCTCGGGCCACCAGCTCAGCCTTCTTCCGCTCCCTCTCGGCGATCTCCAGGCCCAGCGGTACCGGCTCCCTATCCCAATACGGCGCACAGGTCGGGCCCCGCGGGACATCCTGGACGTTGCCCACTGTCAGGAATTTGGTTGGCATGTCCCGCGGTGTCTTGGCCTTGGGCGCTGCCTTGCAGCAACAACCCGGCGCTACCTCAGCCGAGGTGTGGGGGATGGGCATAGGGGCTTTCCACTGTTGGGCCTTCGGCTCGGAGTGGGTCATCGGCTCCGGCTCGGGGGATTTTTCAGGGGATGCCTCCGGTTCCACTTTAGGAGTCTTCCACGGTAACACCTCCGGTGTGTCGCGGGCTCCGCCTACAGGTCGGCCCGCCTGGGCGGGGACGCTGGGTACTGCTACCGGTTGCGGTGGTAGCAGGCCTAGTGGCGGGGTCACGGCCTTCGGGACGGGTGGCGAGGGAGGCAGCGGGGGGAGAGGGCTTGGACCGGGCCCCACAGCCGCGATGACCGGCCCTTCAAGGGCATCGGGACGTGGGTCACTCACCCTCCCTTTCTCCGCTTCCTCCTCGCGTCTCCGCACGGTGGCTATAACGTCCGCCATGTCGGCCTCCCACTCCTCCATGAGGAGCTGCATCCTGACCTGCAGCCTTTGGTAGAGCTGCGCGGTTCGGATTTCCCACCCACGCCGCGGTTCCAGGCGCGGGGGCTACGGTGTCGCGGGACGGCATCCACATGATGGCTTCTTCTCTACTTCCAGGAACGGTATATTCGCAGAGTCCTGGCGTCCCTGCTTTTATAGCTGCAGCTACATGCGTCCAGCCGCCATCGCGTCCCCCTTAGCTCTTTTTAGCACTTCCTCCTTCAGGGGGTGGGGCTCCACTTTCGCGCCTTTCCTGCTCGGGGAAGGCGCTCGAGCGGGAAATTTTCGCACCAAAGATGGCGACTTCTGGAAATTTTCAGCCGGATACCTCCGGCGGTAACAAGGCGCACCTCTACCAAACGGCAGAACGGTAAGATCCTGTTCGTGACGCCAAGTTGTCGCGGGCGGGGAGGAGGGTGTCAGCGCACCACGCTCACCCCTTCTGCTCGGGTCCGGCGGCTGCTGCTCAGTGGTGGCTCGAGCGGTGGGCCGGATCCCGGGGGTTTCTCGAGCGGCACTCCTCGCCCGTGAGTGAAAGGGGTTTGTTGGGTGTGGGAAGTATTTATTGTCCGTGATGCCACCCACGGTTGTGGTGATTTCACCACCGCTGCTCAATATGGGGGTCCCGGGGATGGTGATGCGGAGCAGCCAGGTGTTGCGTTGCCCCTCCGTGGGTAGGGGTCGGTGATCCCGGGGCCCGGTGATGGTGAGGGAGGTGCAGGGCCTGGTGGGCGCAGGGACGCGGGGGCAGCGCTGTGACTTGCGGCACTGTGGTACTCACTCAGCCTGAGACGTTGACACGGTTTTTACGGTAAACCAAACGGCTGGATAGACGGTCCCACGGATGGCTGCACTTGCTCTCCCAGTAGGTGACGGTGATGCCCCTCTTCCTTGCACCTTTGTGTACTTGTTGGTTGCGATGGGTCCCCACCGGTAACCCGCTCCCCAGCTTCAAGCTGGACCGGAGGAGCTCCACTCTTTGCCCGCAGGCGCTGGCCCTAAGAAACTGGTGCCTTGGCGGTGGCGGTGTCTCTTCTACTCTGGTTGGGCTGTTGCCTTCAATCGGGACTTGGTTGTTGGGGGATCTACGTCCCCGTCACTGACGGATTTGGCAAATTATGGCGACTCCTAGCCTTGCCGGGGTCCGAGAGGCCCCTGCCCTGGTGCTGACTGTCCTTCGGAACACTGCTCCAGACCGCCGGGCACACAGCCTCCGGGGTCCTTCCAGGAACTTCCAAACGGTCCCCCCTCCAGACAGTCACCGCCGTTGCTGACCTTGCTGACCTGTCCTGCACACAGCTGGACGACTTCAGGCTTTCTCTCTGTCACCACTCTTGCTGTCCTCCTTTACCACTTCACTTTCTTCAACTTTCACTACTGTTTACTCCTCTAAGCTGTTTACTCCAGCTGGTCCCTGAGCTGACTTCACTCAAGCCCTGCCTGGGCTAATCTGCCTGGTTTCTCCCGCCTCCAGAGCTGTGAACTCCTCGGTGGGCGGGGCCAACCGCCTGGACCACCCCCTGGTGTGAATCATCAGCCTCTGGAGGAAGGCAACAAGGATTTTTGGTTAGCTTTGGTGTTCCTAGCTGGGATGTAGGGTGTGGTGGTGTGTGACCTGTGTCCCCTGGCTTGCCCAGGGCGACACATTAACAGTGGTATTGCACTCTGCCATAGTCTGCAGCAGAGTCTGCACGGTGGACCCTGACTGTCTGATATTCCTTTAGGTTTTATTATCAGACAGCCCCCCGTAACATTAGGACTGAGCCAAGGGTCTGGCAGTTATGGCAGAATATCAGCAGTTACACCGTTACATACAAGTACTTGAGTCGCGGCTCAAGAGTATAGAGGATAAACCTCAGACCATGGTGACATCTGCACATGATCCTCGACTTGCTCTGCCAAACAGATATTCTGGCGATGCCAGATCATGTCGTAGTTTCATTAGTCAGTGTCAGATACACCTAGAGGTCAACTCTTCTCGCTTCTCTACCGAGAGGTCCAGAGTAGGCTTTATCATCTCCTTACTTCAGGACAAAGCCTTAGAATGGGCGACTTCCCTATGGGAGCGCTCTGATGTGGTTACTCTGAGACATCAAGACTTTCTTGATGCTCTTAAGGCGGTATTCATAGGTCCGCAGGTTACCCATGATGCGGCCCTGAGACTGTTAGATCTATCTCAGGGTTCGTTATCCACTAGTTCTTATGCCATTGCTTTTAGAACTCTGGTGGCAGAACTAGATTGGCCAGAGAAGGTGTTGATTCCTATCTTCTGGAAAGGGTTGGCAGGCTATGTCAAGGATGCTCTTGCTACTCGTGAGGTCCCTGCTTCTCTGGAGGACTTGATCACAGTAGCAACGAGGATCGACGTACGCCATAGGGAACGTAGACTCGAGGTCTCTTCCTCACGCCCTAAGCATCGGGCTATTCCAGTTGTTGAGGGTCAACTACCATCTTCCTCAGTATCTGAACCATCTCCCACTCCTATGGAGTTAGGTCATACGTCCTCCAGACTACGCAAGTCTGGTCCTCCTATATGTTACGTATGTCGTCAGGCTGGGCACTATGCCAACAAGTATCCTAGCCATCAGGAAAACTCCCAGGCCTAGTAACCATTAGAGGGGGGTTACTAGAGACGCCTTCCACACCCTCTAAGTGTAGTATCCCAGGTCAGCTCTCATTCTCTGAGAATACATGGCCTATTATGGCTTTTGTGGATTCCGGAGCTGACGGGATTTCTGTGTCTTCAGTATTTGTAAAGAGACACAATATTCCCTCTATCATGTTAGAGGCGCCTATTCCTGTCCGTGTTGTTAATGGGACTATGTTGTCTGACTCCATTACATTGAGGACAGTTCCCTTGCGCCTTTCCCTGTCTCAGGGTCACATAGAGGAGATTTCTTTTCTTGTTTTGCCTGCGGGTATAGATGACGTACTTCTGGGTCTCCCATGGCTTCGGACTCATGCTCCTCTAATTGACTGGGAGTCCGACAGCATTATTAGTTGGGGTTCGAAATGTCAATCCCGATGTCTTCCCTTACCACCTAAGGTCGTTGCGGTTGCATCAACTGATCTCTCTCCCATACCTACACCCTATTTGGATTTCGCTGACGTGTTCTCCAAACAGGGTCCTGAGGTTCTTCCACCCCATAGGCCATATGACTGTGCTATAGACCTTATCCCAGGTTCAGTTCCACCTAAGGGCAGGGTTTACCCCCTGTCAATACCTGAGTCAGAGGCCATGTCGACCTATATAAGAGAGAGTTTAGAGAAGGGGTTCATTCGGAAGTCTGTCTCTCCCGCGGGAGCTGGGTTTTTCTTTGTTCGGAAGAAAGAGGGTGATTTGCATCCCTTCATAGATTACAGGGGTCTCAACACAATCACAATAAAGAACAAATACCCGTTACCTTTAATTTCGGAGCTCTTTGACAGACTGAGGGGAGCTCAGGTTTTTACGAAGTTAGATCTGCGGGGTGCGTATAACTTGGTACGAATTTGAGAGGGTGGCGAATGGAAGACCGCTTTTAACACCCTAGACGGTCACTATGAATACCTCGTCATGCCTTTTGGTTTATGTAATGCACCCGCAGTATTTCAGGACTTCGTAAACGATGTGTTCAGGGATTTACTGTTATCCTCCGTCGTGGTGTATCTGTACGACATCCTAATTTTTTCTCCTGATCTGGAGACTCATCGTCAGGATGTCGTTCGTGTCCTTTCCCGTTTAAGGGAGCACTCATTGTTTGCTAAACTCGAAAAATGTGTATTCGAGCAGTCATCTTTGCCTTTTTTGGGTTACATTATCTAACAAGAGGGTCTGGCTATGGATTCTGCGAAGCTCTCTGCTGTCCTGGAATGGTCCGAACCTCATTCCTTGAAGGCGGTGCAACGCTTCTTAGGATTCATAAATTATTACAGGCAGTTCATACCCCATTTCTCTACTTTGGTGGCCCCTTTGGTGGCCTTGACTAAGAAAGGTGCTAATCCAAAAGTCTGGTCTACTGAAACATCCCAGGCTTTTGAGGCAGTAAAAAGACACTTTTCAACTGCTCCCGTTCTTCAAAGACCCGATGAGAATAAGCCCTTCCTCTTGGAGGTTGATGCCTCTTCAGTGGGTGCTGGTGCGGTCTTGTATTAAAAGAACGGTGCAGGTAGAAAAAGGCCGTGTTTCTTCTTTGCTAAAACCTTTTCACTGGCAGAGAGAAACTATACTATTGGGGATAGGGAACTGCTCGCTCTGAGACTAGCCTTGGAGGAGTGGCGTCACTTGCTGGAAGGAGCGAAACATCCTTTCCAGGTCTATACAGACCATAAGAATCTGACGTACTTACAAACCGCTCAGCGTCTGAATCCTCGCCAAGCCCGCTGGTCCTTGTTTTTCTCCCGCTTTCACTTCTCCATCAACTATCTGTCTGGGAGTAAGAATAACAAGGCAGACGCCCTGTCTCGCTCTATGGTTTCTACCCAGGAAAAGATTGACGAACCTCGCCTTATTCTTCCCTCCAGGGTTTTTCATACGCTCTCCCCTGTGACGTTAGTCCAAATCCCACCGAGCAAGACCTTTGTTCCGCCGGATCGACAGAATGATATACTGTCGTGGGCCCACACCTCAAAGGTGGGTCGGCATTTTGGTATTAGACAGACACGAGAGTTACTCGAGAGGTGGTATTGGTGGCCACACTTAGCCAGCCACGTCAAGAGATATGTCAGTTCCTGCTACTCGTGTGCTCGCAACTGCCCGTTACGGCAGAGACCGGCTGGGCTCTTGCACCCTTTACCAGTGCCAGATAGACCATGGGAGGTGGTAGGCATGGACTTTGCGGGTGATCTTCCGTGTTCACAGGGACATAGATTTGTGTGGGTCATTACGGACCATTTCTCCCGGATGGTTCATGTCGTACCGTTATTAAGAATCCCATCTTCCAGGGTACTAGCCAAACTATTCCTCAAGCATGTCTTTAGGCTTCACGGGATGCCAGATCGTATCATTTGTGATAGAGGCCCGCAATTTGCTTCCCGTTTCTGGCGAGATCTTTGTAGCCTTCTGCAAATTGAGTTGAATCTCTCTTCGGCATACCATCCGGAGACCAATGGTTTGGTTGAGCGTACCAATCAATCCATGATTATATACCTTCGACACTTTGTTGCTGAGAACCACGACAACTGGTCCTCCCTCCTACCCTGGGCAGAATTTGCCCTTAACAATTCGCTGGCTGAGGCCACTGGGCAGACACAGTTAGTACTCAATAATGGGCAACACCCTAGTGTACCGGTACCGTTTCCCGCTGCTGCACCTCCTCCTCTTGTGGCTAACTGGGCAACTAATGCCAGAGAGGTTTGGGATCGGACTCAAGAGTCGATCCAAGCAGCTAAGGACCGTATGAAAACGGTGTCCGATTGGTTTCGTCGCCCGGCTCCTGTCTTTTCTCCAGGGGACTTTGTGTGGCTCTCTGCAAAACACGTGAAACTTAGAGTGAGCTCTGTCAAATTTGCTCCTCGCTTTCTGGGTCCTTATGAGGTTCTTCGACAGGTAAATCCTGTAGTCTACCAATTGAAGTTACCCGTCCATCTTAGGATCCATGACAAATTCCATGTTTCACTGCTAAAGCCGGCTATTTTACCTCACGCTCATGAAGTGCACTCTCCTGCCTCTGATTCCTCTCGCTCTAGCTATAAGGTACGAGCCATAGTTGGTTCTAAGATGGTTAGAGGGCGCAGGTTCTTCTTGATAGATTGGGAGGGCTATGGCCCGGAACATCGCTCTTGGGAGCCTGAGGAGGCTATCCATGCTCCCGACTTAGTTGCCGATTACCTGCGTCGCCAGGAGGGGGGCCCTTGAGGGGGAGGTACTGTTGCGGTTGCTGTGGCTCTGGAGACTATCTTCGGATTTCTTGCTACTGTACATGTGCAAGCGCTGGAGACTAAGTCCTATCTTGGAGCCATTGCACATGTGCGGGTGACATCATCGCTGACACGAGGTCACATGTCTCTGACACATTCTAAGCTGATTGGCCGCTGGTCATGTGCTTGTGACACGTGGTCACATGTCTCTGACACCTTCTATGCCGATTGGTCGCTGGTCATGTGCTTGTGACGCTTTGCTCGGTGATAGGCCAGCGTGACGTCATTCCTGTCGTTCTGGCAGCGGATTGGCTCTGGTGTCCTCCATCTTGGATGAGGCACAAAGTCTATATAAGACCCTGACGCACGCCGCCCGGCGCTCAGTCCTCTTGGTTCATGCATGAGGGTAGACGCCCTGTGCATGACCCTCTAGGCATCTCTCTGTCTATGTTAGGTGAGCGCTACCGGCAGGGTAGCGTTCTTATACCTTACAGCTTCGGCTGGAGTCCGTATCCTTACCTCTTAGTGGAGCGGACATAGGCAGGTGCCTGAGGCACATGGTCCGGCTGGGACTTGTGATTCTACTCGTAGGTGGACGTTGCCGCTAGGGTAACGTTCCTTATACTGCGTCTGGCAGTTGTTCGTATCCTCGCACACTAGGGGAGCGAACAGAGGTAGGAGCTTTGTGCGGCTTATGCTGCTGTCGTCTCTTTTGCACCACTAGAAGAGCGGACCTAGGCAGGTGCCATATCTAGTGGTTCGTGTCCTCGCACACTAGTGGAGCGAACGCAGGTAGGAGCTTTGTGCGGCTTACCCTGCTGTCCGTCTCCTGGCACCACTAGAGGAACGCACCTAGGTAGGTGCCATTTCACACTCACTGCTTTTGTCTCTGTGATCATTAACAGAGATCATTCCACACACCCTCCAAGTAAGGGAGGAATTGCCTTATTTACTAATTATATTCCTCTGTGAGTTTAACAGTGGTATTGCACTCTGCCATAGTCTGCAGCAGAGTCTGCACGGTGGACCCTGACTGTCTGATATTCCTTTAGGTTTTATTATCAGACAGCCCCCTGTAACAGCTTGGTTCTTGCATTCAAGTCCATATGATGGTTTTGGTAATGTATTCTTGTACTGATACTGGTTCTGCGGATGTATTCATGGTATTTATACACTGATGGTGGTTATGGTGACACATTCACAAACTTATTATGGTACTCGTGTTGTATTTATTTACTAGATGTAGAAACTTGGCACCCAAGATCAATGTGAATAGTGGTTTTTATTGTGAAGAACTTGTGGGACCAGCACAAGCACAGACATTTCGGTCAAAGACCTTCATCAGTGTGAGTGCAGAGGGTCCTCAGAAAATATAGCAACTTGGAAAATGGCATAACTGGATATAATGCGGTGTCCACCGCTGTCTATATGGCATTGGTTTCATATTCATGTACTGACAATGGCTCTGGTGATGAATACAACACAAAACTATTATAACCACATGAATACATCACCAAAGCCTTCAGTAAAGCATGACCACAGCACACGAACAACCATAATTACACTACTATTTCCCCAAAACCGGTATCAAAACACCAGAAACACCATTAGTACATTAATTAGAACCACTATCAGTACAGGAATATGACATCAGAACCACCATCAGTTTTGTTGCAAGGTGTAGGTGTTGTATGATGAACGAAAACACCATCAAACAAAACCCTTTAGTTATAATCAGGTCTGTTTGGTGTCCATGCTGTTTCCATTCCATTTGAGTGCTGTATCCATCCATTTCAGCAATTTTCATTCCCTCCCAGATGTCCTTGAAGGGTCTTCTGGGAAAATGCTCAACTTTCCCTTTGACTTCCTTTATACTCGTTACTCAAGACGAGCAACCGAGCAGTCAGATTTGCTTAATTCAAGTATAGAGCACCTAAGCATTTTAGTGCTCATTATTCAAAAATGATAGAGCTTTTAGAGATATTACCTCTTTGGTAGTTCCTGTAGAATAGCAGAGTATGAAATTTGGCTTGTCAAGTCTGCCGCTCTATCCAGATGTATTTTAAAATAGTAAAGACCAAACAACTTTTGTTGTTATCAGGGCTGCCATCAGGGCATGACAACCATTACTGGTGTATGGGGCCTGGTGAAGAGAGGGGTCTGGGGTAATTTCTTAGCTTTATTAAGCCTGGACCCTGGCTGGGCACCCCTCTTTAATTGGCCTAAGTCACAGCCGCAACAGAGGGGCCTGGTCGTGTTACTTTGCCCACTACACATGGTTAATTTGCATGCAAAACGCTTCAGGTACGTTACATGCAAATTAGCCATGTGTTGGAGCCAGTGTCAGTGGGACAGAGCAGGGCACTGGCCGCGGCACAGTGTGTTCCAGCGTGATTAAGTAATCACTCTGCGACCTCATCACATTGCTGCAGGCAACAATGAGCCACAGAGATGGTAATGAGGCAGCAGCTGGCAGGAAAGGTAGGCACTCCTTGAGCTAAAGACAATAGCAAGATGATTGCTGGGGATTCTGGGGGGCCCCACCAACCCCAATCCCTGCCTTGCTTCAGGTGGATGTGCGTCAGAGGGTGTACATCCAGCTGGAATGTATCGTAGCTCAGAGAGGAAGCCGCGCGATGTGGAAGATGGGGAGAGTGAGACATATGTGTTTGTTTTTCTTTTTGCAGCAGAGAAATATAACATGAGGGGGGCATATATATCAAGACGGGCCGAGGAGGAGGACATATATACCAGGAGGAAGATAAACATACCAGGAAAGGGACAGCAATCAGGATGGGGAAATATATCTCAATATGTGCCTAGGAGGGGGATATATATGCCAGGAGGAGCCCAGGATGAGTACATAAATATGTAAGGGGACAAATAAACAAGGATAGGACATATGTACCAGAAGGGGCCCAGGAAGGAGACATATATAGCACGAGGAGGATATATATACCAGGAAGGGGATAAATAAACCAGGATGGGGACATATACCATTTGGGGCCAGAAAGGGGAGGACATATATACCAGGATAAGGACATATATGCCTGGAAGGGTACAAATAAACTAGGATGGAGACATATACACCAGGATGGGTCCAGGAGGATGACATATATACCAGGAGGAGGCCATATATTCCAGGAGGGAAACATATATACCAGGAGGAGGACATATATACCAAGAGGGGCCCAGGATGGGGATATATACCAGGTGAGGGACATATATAAATACTGTATATATATATATATATATATATATATATATATATATATATATATATATATATAAAACTTAGCTTTTATTGGTATAAACAATGGTTGAGAAACCTACCATCTATTGGCTTACTGCCACATTACCTTTAAGATGAGGCTCTACAGCTAGGTATTGTGGTTGTTATGCATGCTGGAACATTGTTACGTATGGTAAAACTGTGCTAGTTTTTCCCAATAAGTCAAATGTCTTAACTATTCAGTTCAATAACAAAATAATAATAAAGAACAATATATTTTTTTTTGTTTCTTATTCATGGTCATTTTCTAGAAACCACAAACTGTACAAACAGAAATATACTTATTTATTGCAGACTCCCTTTATGTCAGGAAACCTACTGAGCCAAAATAGGTTCTATTGAAACTAACAAAAAAACAAACAAACATTTTTTAATCTATTTTTTTTTTTGTTTTAAGAACTTTTTATATATAAAAAATGATTACTGAGGCAGAAGAAAATCCTGTTTTTATAATGTGTTCAGTTATTGGAACTGCTTTTGTATCCCTCTTTTTTCTTAACCCGAAAAAAGAAGTATAATATCAAAGACTGCTTTGCCAGCCAAAAAGGATTCACTGAAATATGCTCACTAACTGGACACCTTTTTTTAACATTCTGTAAACTGAACTATCCAAAAAAAGAGCTTGGATTTTAAAAAAAATATAGTAAAAGCATCTCTTCAATTAATTTGACTGCTAAGTTATTTAAGATTTTATTTTACACTAAAATTTACAACTGACACTACAGCAGAAAAACATGTCCCTTACCCAAGCTTTTTTACCCTAGTGTCAGTGTGTTAATGTACAAGTGTCTGTAGATTGATTCTTACTATGAAAATTCACATCTAATAGTTTGTCAACCTTGGATCTGGCCGCACAGCTAGTAGTCTGTCTATTACTATTATTATTTTTATTATTATTTTTATTTAATGGTCTTCAGCTCAATCTAAAGCCATGGTGACTTGATGGATGAACCCTCTGTAGGAAGATCGATCTTGTGCAGCCTAGATAGGTCCACCAGTGTCTTTTCCACCGTTATCTCGATAGTATCAAGCTATCAGATTGCTGATCGGGTTCCATTGTGGATCACAAGGACACACAAGTGGTTCTTATGTACACACGGTCCATGTAACAACATGGAGGTGTGAAAATCAACACCAGAAAAAGACAAAATTATGTTCTTGCAATTAGAAAGAAATTTACATTTTAATAATTTTTTTTTAATTATATTTTTGTAATTTTATAGGAACAAAAAAATCTGATTATTTCTTCACCTCTAAAATATAGGTACATAGAAGTACACTGCTATGTACAGATGTAACTCTATGTACCTGTATAATCTGCTTCTGGGTTTACTCCCCGCAATACAGCTCAAGTATGCTAAATTCTGCCACCTACTTTAGGGTGGGCTGTGGCTCATTGCTAGAGCTGCTACCTGTGGGCATGGAATTTGTGAGTTCAAATCTTGGAGGAGACCAGAGAAGAGAATTGTTTATTTAAATTATGTATGTGTGCAGAGAGATGGATCCTGTGTGGAGAGTTGTGGAGAGGTGTGAGGAAGTTAACACTAGAGATGAGCGGACCCTTGGAAGTTTGCTTTGGCAGGTTCAGCCGAACTTTCGTTAAAGTTTGGTTAGGGACCCGAATGGAAGTCACTAATTGGGCAGTTTGGATTGCTGCCCACATGCTGCCAGCCATAAACAGAACACTTCTGGGGGAGGGGTTTTTCTGTTTTGTTTTTTTTTTTTGTGCACACTACATCCGATCCTGCTGTTGTAACATCCAGTGCAAACCATTCAAACACTGCAAGTGGCTCACACTGGGCTGAGCACCGAATGTATCCAAGCACAATGATTCTTGCACAAGTGGTTTGCACACGTAAAGGACCCAAACTATGAACCTGAAATCTGTTTGTTTTTTTATTTTAAGTCTGTGTTTGGTAAGAACACCAAACCTCGGGTTTGCTCTTCTCTAGACAGGACACATCTCTACCATGCCAGGACAGTCCCTCTGAATCCGAGAAGGTTGGGAGCTATGCTATCTTTATTAGGCAGCACTACAAAGCCAGCTTTTTTCCTCTTGGAAAAAGGGTAATTTGCAAACTATAGTAAGGGCGGCATTCAGTAAGTGAGGTTCCTTTATTATCTATAACTAAAATACATACACAGTGTCCACTTCAGTATTACATGGCTATGGCTACTGGATCTACTTCCTACCTAAGAGTGTCCTCAGCTCCTCTTTGGATTAGCTGGCCTGGCATGATGTCATGTGTGTGTCACACCATAATGATGACATCATACTCGACTAGCTACTCAAAAGAGGAGGGGATTACACCAGGTAGGAAATGCGTCACAGAACTCCAATCCAGCAGAATACATGTGGCTGCAAGACCAGGGTCCTGTAAATCAATTTGCTCATATCTACTAGACATATAATTGACTAATTACTAGATTTCCATGTTCACTAATTAAAAATAAATGCACACAGTATAAATTATCCTTCCAAATCTGGCAGTGAATTAATATTTGTATTTGTTCCTCTTATGTTTATAGCAGACATCTGAGATAATACATTACCTATTTCCCGAATGTATATATTTTTCTGTGAACTTAACAACTATTGTGATTGTAAGTATTTTCTCCTTTTTATGTATTATTACTATGAAATGTATCACATTAGGGAAAATTTAAGAGAATTACAGCGCAGCTCCACTCTACCTACCATGTCTTTCGCCCCCTCACAAAGCATGCAGCTACATTTTACAGTTGTGATAGATTCCCGGCTCCCAATTCTCAGCCAGAATCTTTAATTAACTGGGAAGACTAAGTTGCCAGAATTCATTGCATAGTCCTGAAAATTCATGAGTATTATTAGAGAAAGCTGATGAGCACGATATCTAAACTCTTTTTTTCAGACAGTGAATTGCTATATATAAAGCAAACAGACTAAAGATTCTCATTTCATGGATGTAGTAAAGTACTTGCCTATCCAATTTCCAGCATGTCACAAAGCGATATATGTTGCATGCAATGTTAATTAACTAAGAAGGGGGTAGTGATTCTAATTCTACTACCAAGGTGCTTATTCCCAACATTTAAAACATTTCAAGGTATTCGAGTATAAAGATGATTGACTTCAGAAATAGAACACTAATTATTAGGTTCTGTAAAAGAGGGAACAATTGAAAAACGGAGAGGTAATCTGTTGTACAGAAACCTAGCATTCAACTCTTCAGTATTCAATTGTTAGATGTTACTAGGTTTTTATGAAATATTAGATGGAAATATCACACCAAGAATGGGCTCTGTAATCTGCAAACAATCTGTTTATCATGTCGTTAAGATTTATGGTATATTACCATCGAGATGTTTTATTACTGTATGTTGATGTATTTGATTTGCAGTAATAATTTATTTTTCTCTTTAAAAGTGGTATATTAGTAATACTAGTTTTCCGTTAGGTAGGTCACATGCTACCTGGCATCATGCCATGTTGCTCTAGTCTAGACCATCGTTACTGGTTCTACTTAATAGAGAACTCGTTTGGATAATGGGTCGTAGTCTAGTTCTGCCTGTGGGGCATGGTTAGCTATATATATTTATGTGGTGGTTTTTCACAATTTCAGGGAATAAGTTGGGCATGAGTTTAAATGAAAATAGATCCCTATGGAAAAAAAACCCAGCTTCTATTATGGAGCCAGTGGTCAATTTGTTTTGAGTACATTGCTTCAATTTGACTAAAAATAAGGTGGAAATAGTATTTCTTGGGATTAGCAGATTGGAACAGTAATATCCCTCTGGCATTGCTGATTGAGAAGCTAAGCGGGTTGGATAGCCTCCTCATAGTGTAGTAAGGTGTGAGAGTGACATGCCATTAGAACTGTTCCAAAGAACAGGATTGTTGCTTTTCGCAACCTACAAGTTTCTAAGAACAACATTTATTGAAATTTATTGTCTAAATAAGGGCTTGTTCCCACTTGGACCCTTATTCATTAAAGCTTTTACATAAAAGCTTTGAAAAGTCACAAAATATTTGCACAACTGAGAGTAGTGCAAAAATGTTGCACCATTTGGAGTTTTCATGTCAGTTTTGCCCAGCTCTGCCGAAATGGACATAGCTGGGGCAGGTCGGGCACCTAGGAGTGTGTCACTACATTGCAAGTGAATTCTTTCAATTTTTTAACTGCAGTTTTTCCCAATTGATATTAAAATGATTTTGGACCCCCCCCAAAAAACTATTGAAAATTTGTAGCCTGCAGCTCATCCAACAAAAAAATGTTACATTAACATACCAGTAAATATGTTATGGGTCTTGGATAGAGATGAGTGAACTCGAATTGTAAAGTTTGGGGTTCTTACTGAACACAAACTAAAAAAAAAATCAGTGTCTGAGTTCGGAGTTTGGGTGCTGTACTGTAGGCTGGTCTCGGTGCTCGGTCTAGTGTCAGCTGCTTGTAGTCTATTCTTTGAATGGTTCGCACTGTTGGTAAAACAATGTTTTCAAATATACTGTGCCCCCCCAAAAAAAGTCGCCATTCCTGAAAGTTCTCTGTTTATGTCTAGCTGTATGTTGGCTGAGAGCCACACTGCCAAAGCACTGACTTCCAATGGGGTTCAGGCTCCAAGGTAAAATTCAGGTCAAGTCCGGGTCCCAAACTAAACTTTTTCTAATGTCCGGCTGAACCTGGCGAACATGAACTTTCACGCAAAGCAAAAAATACAAGTGCATCTCAATAAATCATCAAAAAGTTAATTTACTTCAGTAATTCAATACAAAAAGGAAAATTCATATATTATATAGAATCATTACAAACAATTTCTGTTAATGTTGATGATTATCACTTACAGCCAATGAAAACCCAAAAGTCATTATCTCAGAAAATTAGAACAATTACCACAAAACATCTGCAAAAGCTTCCTAAGAGTTTTAAATGGTCCCTTAGTCTGGTTCAGTAGGCTACACAATCATGGGGAAGACTGCTGACTTGACAGATGTCGAGAAGCCAGTCATTGACTCCACAAGGAAGGTAAGCCAGAAAAGGTCATTGCTAAAGAATCTGGCTATTCACAGAGTGCTGTACCCAAGCACATGTTAATGGAAATTTTAGTGGAAGGAAAAAGAATGGTAAAAAAGAGCTACCACACAAAGATGTATCCAGGACATGGGCTACAACTGTCACATTCCTTGTATCAAACCACTCATGACCAATAGACAACGCCAGAAGTGTCTTACCTGGGCCAAATAGAAAAAGAATTGGACTGATGCTCAGTGCTCCAAGGAGTTGCTTTTAGATGAAAGTAAATTTTGTATTTCATTTCGAAATCAAGGTCCCAGAGTCTGGAAGAAGAGTGGCGAGGCCACAGTTCAAGCTGCTTGAGGTCTAGTGTGAAGTTACCACAATCAGTGATGGTTTAGGGAGACATGTCATCTGCTGGTGTAGTTCCACTGTGTTTATCAAGACCAAAGTCAGCGCAGCCATCTACTAGGAACTTTTAGAGCACTTCATGCTTCACTTTGCCGACAAGCTTTTTGGAGATGGAAATTTAATTTTCCAATAGGACTTGTCACCTGTCCACACTGCCAAAAGTACCAATCCCTGGTTTAATAACCACAGTATCACTGTGCTTGATTGGCTAGCAAACTCGCCTGACCTAAACTCCATAGAGAATCTATGGGTTTTTTTCAAGAGGAAGATTAGAGACACCAGACCCAACAATGCAGACGAGCTGAAGGCTGCTATCAAAGTATCCTGAGCTTCCATAACACCTCAGCAGTGCCACAGGCTGATCACCTCCATGCCACGCCGCATTGATGCAGTAATTCATGCAAAAGGAGCCCCGAACAAGTACTGAGTGCATTTACTGTACATACTTTTCAGTAGGCGCCAACATTTTTGCATTCAAAATCATTTTTTCAGTTGGTTTTATATAATATTCTAGTTTTCCATTATAATTACTCTTGGGCTTTCATTATCTGTAAGCCATAATCATCAACACTAACAGAAATAAACACTTGAAATAGAGCCCTCTGTTTGTAATGACTCTATATAATATTTGCGTTTCCCTTTTTGCATTGAATTACTGAAATAAGTTAACTTTTTGATGATATTCTAATTTACTGAGATGCACTTCTAATTATTTTTTTTAAAAAATGTGTTTTTTATTGTTTTAACATCATTGATGCAAAATAAATTTATGGTATTTGTTTAACATGGTGAACAACATGAAATCAAATCTCAAAAAACTAGGTCAAAATTACTGTTTTTTCCACCCTCCACCAAAAAAGAATAAAGTTATGCATTATTTGACATGGATTGATTTAACCTCTTTGCCAAATTGGATGTTCTGGGTTTGTCCTGATGGTCAGAGCGTTCATGACAAAGGGTGTACCCAGTATCTCATGGTGATTATGGGGGCTCAAGCGCTGTGCCTCTATGATTGCAGCAGCGAGTTCTACTTATCTGACAGATGAGCCTCGGTCCTCACAGCCAGAGATGGTCCCTGCACTGCCCTGGTTGTTTATCCCCCTATATGCCATATATCAATACCATTGGGGGTCACTTTTTGGTATTTCTGCTGTTCTCACACCTTAGGGGCTCTACCAATGTGGCATGGCACCTCCAAACCGTTAAACTAAATCTGAGCTCAAATATGGTCCTTGCTCCCTTCTTCACTTTGTACTGTGCCACAAAAGTAGTCTTGGACTACTTATAGGGAATTGTCATACCCATAAGAAATTATCTCGTGCTACTCTAATGAAAAGGAAAAAATTGGGGTTAAAGCAACATTTTTGTGGTTAAAAACGTATTTTTTCATTTTTACGACTTAACGCTATAAAATTATGTGAAGCACCTGGGGATTCAAAATGCTCACTGAACATCTAGGTAAATTCCTTGAGGTGTCTAGTTACCAAAGTGGGGTCACTTGTGGAGGAGCTGAACTGTTTAGGCACATCAGGGGTCTCCAAACGCAAAGTAGAAAAAAACTAAAACGTTATGCTATTCAAAACGCTGCAAATAACAAATTAGAAAATAAAATGCTGTAAGTTTAAAGGAGTTGTCTGAAATTCTTAAATTGATAAAAGTGCAATGTGTTTGGAAAACCAAGCAAGTTTGCCTTCTATTATAAGTCCTCTCAATTTACAGCTTGTTGCCTTTATTAGGCCTAAGCCACACGGCATGAAAATCGGTGCGAGTAGAGTGCGATAAAAAAATCGCATTCCACTCGGATCAATATTAGCCTATGTGCCAGCACCCGTGAGTGATTACTTTCTCAGCCCTAATTGGACAGAGAAAACAATCGCAGCATGCTGCGACTGTAATGCAATCCTGGTTTCTCTCACACCCATTCAAGTCTATGAGGCGAGAGAAAAATCGCACTGCACTCGCAGTACACCGGTGTACCGCGACTGCAGGGCGAGAATGGCAACAGCCAGCTACGGAGGAGAGAGAGAGATAAATCCCACCCCTCCGCAGCACCGGCCCGCCACTCCTCAGTGCCGGCCCGCCCCTCCTCAGTGCCGTAAGGTCCACTCGCACGATCGGACCTCAGTCGCAGGGACACTCACATGACACTCGGCTCTGCTGTGCTGCCAACGTGAGCTGAGTATCATGCGAGGGGATTACAGTAATCCCCGTGTGGCCCCAGCCTTACTGGCCACCTTGATGCCCCTATATACCTAGGTAAAGTGTCTGTGCTGTCTAAATCCACAAGTCTGCAGTCACTCTATATGTGTCACTCTTTGTGACTGTAGACTTATAAATCCTCACATTGCAGGCACTATACACTGTCAGAATTCTCATATGCCAGATGCGGGAACAGAAGCCAAAGTGGCTGTGAGTATGCGATATGCATATTTTCAGCCACATTCCTACTTGATGGGGTGGCTTCACTCGATGCAAGTGTATTGCTTCTCATATACTGCAAAGGGAAAGCTGCCTCTACTTGCAACCTAGGATGTGGATTGACCATGTAACTGGTCTGAACTGTGAATAATCAAGAACGTGCACCACTTTACGGCATAGCACAAAGCTTGGGATCAGGGCACTCCTAAAGAATTACCATTAGAACAGTCTTTTAAGGTCAAACTAGGCAGCTCCCCTGAGGTGGTTAAATTCATCAAAATAATCCCCATACTTTGGATAAATAATTTGGCTAATTTAGATTGTAGGTGTTCTGAACTAGTTTTTAATAATAAAAGTAACAGACCTGCATTCTTTAAGAAGAAGAAAAACTACATATTTGTCTACCCCGCAGCTCTTTTTGTGCTGCTTGCTGTGTCCTCCACCGCCGGTCTTGCTTTTTCTTCAAAGATGTAAATGGCATGTCACCATTGTAAAAAGTGATTGGCTCCTACATAGCCATATAAGTGGAAAAATATCCTACACGAATTTTGTTAGTACTAGTTTTTCTTTACAAGGAAAATATATCTTTGTACCGTGTTAGCCAGTAGAGATAAAAAAATTGTTTAAAAGAACAGTCCTCAGTGGTTGATACCTTTTAATGGCTAACTGAAAAGATGGTAATAATTGCAAGCTTTCCAGACTACTCAGGTCTCTTCATCAGGCATGATATAGCACAAAATCTGAAGAGTCACATATTTATACACAACAGGACTTAGAATAGTGCAGTAAAAAATACAAAAAAACAAGTTATTTACTTTTTTTTTTTTTTTTACTGCACTATTCTAAGTCCTGTTGTGTATAAATATGTGACTCTTCAGATTTTGTGTTATACCATGCCTGATGAAGAGACCTGCGTAGTCTCGAAAGCTTGCAATTATTACCATCTTTTCAGTTAGCCATTAAAAAAGGTATCAACCACTGAGGACTCTCTGTTCTTTTAAACAATTTTTTTAGTTTTTCTTTGTATGTGTGTGTATGTGAAATTTCCTTTTAACTTGCTTAATCCAGTATCTGGTTATACTTATATATCAGGCTCAGTTGAAAATACATTTTTGTGTATTCAGTTTATGCTGTAAAGTGACTCATGGCAGACAATCACTTTCATCCTCAATGAAAATTAGCCCTATTGATAGTCTGCTAGCAATGCAGTTCAGTATAACTTGTGCAAATTGTGTCTATTTGTCAGACTTACCGCACGCCCACTTCTAAATGTTGGTAGTATTTATTACGAAGTAAGCATGAACTTAAGAGTGTGCTCTATAGACTCCTGTGATTTACATTTATATAAGATTTGCATAATATGCCTGAACATGAAATCTGAAACTGAATCTCTTAAACATTAGAGCTGTTTGCATGCCCCCTGACAATAAGCCAGGATTTCAATTGCTGTGTAACAAGTGAAAGTGACTATAAATTGGTTAAATACTGACAGTAATCATAGAGTTTAAAGAAGTTGTCCAGTTACCAAAACTGATTTTTTTTTTTTCTGATAAATCTTGCTAATATGTGCCCCTCAACACATCTATTATGTTTTTTCAGCAAAATTACCTTTCATTGTGCACTAGCAGCACATGCTCATTGCTGGCTCCAGCTCTGATGGGGTTAATCTCTCCTCTGACTTCCTGTGTTCAGTTCCTACAAGTCCCAGAATTCTTTGTGGCTCTAGGGCGGTGTCTGGCTTATCTAACACACCCATTGTGTCTAATACACCCACTCTGCTCCCACCCAAACCCTCCTCCCTGCCTCTTCCCAGTGGATGTGCACTCAGAGAAATCACAGATACAGCAGCTCTGCACAGCCAGGGGAAGAAAGTGTGTGCGCGTGTATATACAGTGTGTGTGTGCGTATATACAGTGTATGTGTGTATATACAGTGTGTGTGTGTGCGTATATACAGTGTGTGTGTGTATATACAGTGTGTGAGTGAGTGTGTATGTGAGTGTGTATGTCATACTCACCTGTCTGCAGGGTCCGGGTGCCATGCCTGCTTCCAGCCCCTGTCTCGGTCCCGCCGCTTCGGCTGTGTGCAGTCTCCCCGGTGCATGCACGAAGCTTGCAGGACCTGGCTGTGGATCACCTGATGCAGTCACCTGACGCATCAGCTGATCGTAGTCTCGCCGGCTTTTTCTTGCCCGGCCGGCTATCAGCTGATCCTGCCGTCAGGGGACTTCATCAGCTGATTACCGGCAGCTCCTGCAGTGATGGGCCAGGATCAGACTCCGCTCCAGGAGCTGCCGGTAATCATCACAGACGTGAGTATTTATTTATTTATTTTTTTTTTTGCACTGATGCATCTGCTGATTGTATAATCGGCTTTTATACAATCAGCTGATGTATGATGTGATTCACATCCTTTATCCTGACACATCATCTGATCGCTTTGCCTTCCTTCCAGCAAACCGATCAGATGATATTGGATCCGGATTGGACGGCGCGGGACCCTGACCCAGGATTACTGCGGAGGGGGGTTTATTTCAATAAAGATGGAGTCACTAATTGTGTTGTGTTTTATTTCTAATAAAAATATTTTTCTGTGTGTTGTGTTTTTTTTTTTTTTTTATCATTACTAGAAATTCATGGTGGCCATGTCTAATATTGGCGTGACATCATGAATTTCGGGCTTAGGGCTAGCTGATAATATACAGCTAGTCCTAACTCCATTATTACCCGGCTAGCCACCCGGCATCAGGGCAGCTGGAAGAGTTGGATACAGCGCCAGAAGATGGCGCTTCTATGAAAGCGCCATTTTCTGGGGTGGCTGCGGACTGCAATTCGCAGTGGGGGTGCCCAGAAAGCATGGGCACCCTTCACTGTGGATTCCAATCCCCAGCTGCCTAGTTGTACCCGGCTGGACACCAAAATTAGGCGAAGCTCACGTCATTTTTTTTTTAAATTATTTCATGAAATTCATGAAATAATTAAAAAAAAAAAAGGGCTTCTCTATATTTTTGGTTCCCAGCCGAGTACAACTAGGCAGCTGGGGGTTGGGGGCAGCCCGTACCTGCCTGCTGTACCCGGCTAGCATACAAAAATATGGCGAAGCCCACGTCATTTTTTTTTCTTTTTGGGTAAAAAACTGCATACAGTCCTGGATGGAGGATGCTGAGCCTTGTAGTTCTGCAGCTGTTGTCTGCTCTCCTGCATACAATGAACATTTTGAATAAGGAAATGACATCAGACCTTTTTTATTTTTTTCATCAACAATCTTTAATGGCATTGTGCACTGATTAAAAACGCAGTGAGCAAAAACGCAGCAAAAAAGGCACCAAATCGCGGCAAAAACGTGACATGCAGCATCCGGTCACCTGCACTACAAGTGCCAGAGTGGAGAAAGATAGTGACATGCAGCACACTATGTGTCAGAGCAGAGCATGTCACTGTCTCCACTCCGCTGACCTCACAGCCCGTACACGCTGCGATGGATGCAGGGGGACACAGAACAAGTAATCGGCCGACACTGGAGTCATCTGATTACTTGGGATGAATTGAGCAGTAAAATGCTCTGGTGCTCGATGGGCGAAGCCCATGCCGTTTTTTTTAAAAAAAAATTAATTAAAAATAAAAAAAATCACATTGTTTGTGGGCTCCCGCTGCATTTTCTGTTGCTAAGGGTAACCAAAGCAGCTACTGGCTGCTAGCCCCCGCTGCTTGGTGTTACTTTCACTGGCAATAGAAATGCAGGGAAGCATTTTTTTTTTTTTTATAAAGGTTTTTCCCTGAAAACGTTTTTAAGAAAATGACGTGGGCTTCGCCATATTTTTGTATGCTAGCCAGGTACAGCAGGCAGCTACGGGCTGCCCCCAACCCCCAGCTGCCTAGTTGTACCCGGCTGGGAACCAAAAATATAGAGAAGCCCTTTTTTTTTTTTTTATTTCATGAATTTCATGAAATAATTAAAAAAAAAAATGACATGGGCTTCGCCGAATTTTTGAGTCCAGCCAGGTACAACTAGGCAGCTGGGGATTGGAATCCGCAGTGAAGGGTGCCCAAACTTTCTGGGCCCCCCGCTGTGAATTGCAGTCCACAGCCGCCCCAGAAAATGGCGCTTTTATAGAAGCGCCATCTTCTGGCGCTGTATCCAACTCTTCCAGTGGCCCTGGTGGCAGGTGGCACGCTGGGTAATAAGGGGTTAATACCAGCTATGTTTTACCCGCTGGTATAAAGCCCGAGATTCTAAATGTCAGGCCAAGGTTGACCTGGCCATTAAGAATCTCCAATAAAGGGTTAAAAAAAAAAAGACCACACAGAGAAAAATACTTTATTAGAAATAAATACACAGACACAGTAGGGACTCCATGTTTATTACTCCCTCTCACCCCTCCACGATGGAGAGATTTCTGTACTGACCATGCCAGGAGAGAGCGAGGGAAAAGAGAGCGAGCGAGGGGGGGGAGGAAAAGAAAGCGAGCGGGGGGGGGGAAGAGAGCGAGCGGGGGGGGAAAGAGAGCGAGCGGGGGGGAAAAGAGAGCGAGCGGGGGGGAGAAGAGAGCGAGGGGGGAGGAAAAGAGAGCGAGGGGGGAGGAAAAGAGAGCGAGGGGGGAGGAAAAGAGAGCGAGGGGGGGGAAAAGAGAGCGAGGGGGAGGAAAAAAGAGAGCGCGGGAGGAAAAAAGAGAGCGCGGGAGGAAAAAAAGAGAGCGCGGGAGGAAAAAAAGAGAGCGCGAGAGGAAAAAAAGAGAGCGCAGGGGGGAGGAAAAGAGAGCGCAGGGGGGAGGAAAAGAGAGCGCAGGGGGGAGGAAAAGAGAGCGCAGGGGGGGAAGAGAGCGAGCGGGGGGGGGAAAGAGAGCGAGCGGGGGGGGAAAAGAGAGCGAGAGGGGGGAGGAAAAGAGAGCGAGGGAGGAGGAAAAGAGAGCGAGGGGGGAGGAAAAGAGAGCGAGGGGGGAGGAAAAGAGAGCGAGGGGGGAGGAAAAGAGAGCGCAGGGGGGAGGAAAAGAGAGCGCAGGGGGAGGAAAAGAGCACAGGGGGGAGGAAAAGAGCGCAGGGGGGAGGAAAAGAGCGCGCAGGGGGGAGGAAAAGAGAGCGCAGGGGGAGGAAAAGAGCGCAGGGGGGAGGAAAAGAGAGCGAGGGGGGAGGAAAAGAGAGCGAGGGGGGAGGAAAAGAGAGCGCAGGGGGAGGAAAAGAGAGCGCAGGGGGAGGAAAAGAGAGCGCAGGGGGAGGAAAAGAGCGCAGGGGGGAGGAAAAGAGCGCAGGGGGGAGGAAAAGAGAGCGAGGGGGGAGGAAAAGAGAGCGAGGGGGGAGGAAAAGAGCGAGGGGTGAGGAAAAAAGAGCGCGGGGGGAGGAAAAAAGAGCGAGGGGGGAGGAAAAGAGAGCGAGGGGGGAAGAGAGCGAGGGAAAAGAGAGGGGAGGGGAGAGAAGGATAAGAGGGGAGAGAGGGATAAGAGGGGGGCAGAGAAGAGGGGGAAGAGGGGAGGGGGAGAAGAGTGGGGGGAGAGAAGAGAGTGGGGAAAGAACAGGGGGGGGGGCAGAGGTGCTCTGTCACCAACTGTCTCCACTCTGTGACTTGTGGTGCAGGTGACAGAGTGCAGACAGTTGGTCCCATGCAGCAGGACAGATGGCAGAGCACAGCGGTGACATGCCTGCCAGTGTCTTGCTGCTGGGAGGAGCAGATGATCACACTGCCCGACACCGGCCGCTCTCCTGACATCGCAGCAGAGCGGGCGGGTGGACAGTGTGAGCACATACTTACGTGCAGGGGGGGATTCAGCTAAAGACCCCCCCTGTACTGCACCCTGGCGCCCCGTGTCTCAGCCTCTCTGCAGGACGCCGGCTCCACAGTGACGTCCTCCGGATCCTCCCCTCGATGCTGGGCTGTGACGTGCGGTAGTCACCGCCCACAGCCCTGTCACTCAATCTGAGTGGCGCCGGCATCCTGTGACGTACCCGTCTTGTTTGAGAGCCCGGAAATGCCGGGACGTCAGAGGATGCCGGCGGCCACAGCTCCAGGGGGTCATGTGACTGGCACTGAGCGTGCAGGATAGCGCCGCTCAGTGCCAGAACTGGAAACACAAGCCAATGGAGAAGACGCCTAGAAAGGTAAGTAGAGCTCATACAGAAAATAAAAAAAATGGGTGAACCACCCCTTTAATCATACAGGTAAAGGCCCAGTCACACACAATGACTTACCAGCGATCCCGAAAACAATGCGACCTGATAGAGATCGCTGGTGAGTCGCTGGGAGGTTGCAGGTGGGATGTCACACAGTCAGATCTTACCAGCGATGCAGGAACAATACAGGTCACAGTAGCGATCTGTATAACGATCTCAGCAGTCACTGTGACCCTGTCACACAGTGTGAAACACAGCGATGTGTCCTGCCCAGCAGGACATCGCCTTTGAAGAAAATGGCCTGGACCATTCTGCAACGACTAGCGATCTCACAGCAGGGGCCTGATCGCTGGTAGATTTCACACATAACGAGATCGCTAACGGGATCGCTACTGTGTCACAGAAACCGTGACTCAGCAGCGATCTCGTTATGTGTGACGGTACCTTAAGTTAGATTTCTATTTGGCAACCTTCTTCTGCTGTAATTACTTAGACATTCCTTGTATTAACGTTAAAGATGACCTCTCATAAAATGTTTCATATTGAACTGGACACATGATTAGAGATGAGCGAACCGGTCCCGGTTCGGCTCGAGGCGGTTCGCCGAACGGGGGGTCTGGCTCGAGTTCGGCTCGTCGAACGTTCGACGAACCGAACTCGAGCCCATAGGAAACAATGGCAGGCAATCACAAACACAGTAAAACACCTAGAAAACACCCTCAAAGGTGTCCAAAAGGTGACAAACAACTCACAACACAACACAAACACATGGGAAAGTGACAAGGACATGTACTCATGCGAAAACAAAACAGCTGGACAAGGAAAAAGAGGAGGACACACAGATATAGGCATGGCACGCCCTTCTAAAGTCATGTAAAACACCGCAAGGTGACTCCAAGCGGAGTCTCCCTTTTTTCCAAAAATTGGGCCCCACACACCCACCCCTTCAGTGGCAGCAGTTGTGCCCCAGTTGTACACTTCACAGCTAGATTTGCATCAAGCACATTCAAAAATACGCCATTCTTATCCGTCCCCAGGATGACACCGGGGTAGGTAGCAAAGTCTTTCCTGATCCCAGCTCTGTTCATCTTGGCTTCTTTTAAAAACACAGCAAGCAAGGGTTACTCCAAGCGGAGTCTCCCTTTTTTCCAAAAATTGGGCCCCACACACACCCACCCCTTCAGTGGCAGCACTTGGGCCCCAGTTGTACACTTCACAGCTAGATTTGCATCAAGCACATTCAAAAATACGCTATTCTTAACCGTCCCCAGGATGACACCGGGGTAGGTAGCAAAGTCTTTCCTGATCCCAGCTCTGTTCATCTTGGCTTCTTTTAAAAACACAGCAAGCAAGGGTTACTCCAAGCGGAGTCTCCCTTTTTTCCAAAAATTGGGCCACACAGACACCCACCCCATCAGTGGCAGCACTTGGGCCCTAGTTGCAAACAGGATGTTTTGATTTGCATCAAGCACATTCAAAAATACGCTATTCTTAGCCGTCCACAGGATGACACCGGGGTAGGTAGCAAAGTCTTTCCTGATCCCAGCTCTGTTCATCTTGGCTTCTTTTAAAAACACAGCAAGCAAGGGTTACTCCAAGCGGAGTCTCCCTTTTTTCCAAAAATTGGGCCACACAGACACCCACCCCATCAGTGGCAGCACTTGGGCCCTAGTTGCAAACAGGATGTTTTGATTTGCATCAAGCACATTCAAAAATACGCTATTCTTAGCCGTCCCCAGGATGACACCGGGGTAGGTAGCAAAGTCTTTGCTGACCCATGACTTGTTCATCTTGGCTTCTTTTAAAAACAATGTAAGCAAGGGTTACTCCAAGCGGAGTCTCCCTTTTTTCCAAAAATTGGGCCACACAGACACCCACCCCATCAGTGGCAGCACTTGGGCCCTAGTTGCAAACAGGATGTTTTGATTTGCATCAAGCACATTCAAAAATACGCTATTCTTAGCCGTCCACAGGATGACACCGGGGTAGGTAGCAAAGTCTTTCCTGATCCCAGCTCTGTTCATCTTGGCTTCTTTTAAAAACACAGCAAGCAAGGGTTACTCCAAGCGGAGTCTCCCTTTTTTCCAAAAATTGGGCCACACAGACACCCACCCCATCAGTGGCAGCACTTGGGCCCTAGTTGCAAACAGGATGTTTTGATTTGCATCAAGCACATTCAAAAATACGCTATTCTTAGCCGTCCCCAGGATGACACCGGGGTAGGTAGCAAAGTCTTTCCTGATCCCAGCTCTGTTCATCTTGGCTTCTTTTAAAAACACAGCAAGCAAGGGTTACTCCAAGCGGAGTCTCCCTTTTTTCCAAAAATTGGGCCACACAGACACCCACCCCATCAGTGGCAGCACTTGGGCCCTAGTTGCAAACAGGATGTTTTGATTTGCATCAAGCACATTCAAAAATACGCTATTCTTAGCCGTCCACAGGATGACACCGGGGTAGGTAGCAAAGTCTTTCCTGATCCCAGCTCTGTTCATCTTGGCTTCTTTTAAAAACACAGCAAGCAAGGGTTACTCCAAGCGGAGTCTCCCTTTTTTCCAAAAATTGGGCCACACAGACACCCACCCCATCAGTGGCAGCACTTGGGCCCTAGTTGCAAACAGGATGTTTTGATTTGCATCAAGCACATTCAAAAATACGCTATTCTTAGCCGTCCCCAGGATGACACCGGGGTAGGTAGCAAAGTCTTTCCTGATCCCAGCTCTGTTCATCTTGGCTTCTTTTAAAAACACAGCAAGCAAGGGTTACTCCAAGCGGAGTCTCCCTTTTTTCCAAAAATTGGGCCACACAGACACCCACCCCATCAGTGGCAGCACTTGGGCCCTAGTTGCAAACAGGATGTTTTGATTTGCATCAAGCACATTCAAAAATACGCTATTCTTAGCCGTCCCCAGGATGACACCGGGGTAGGTAGCAAAGTCTTTGCTGACCCATGACTTGTTCATCTTGGCTTCTTTTAAAAACAATGTAAGCAAGGGTTACTCCAAGCGGAGTCTCCCTTTTTTCCAAAAATTGGGCCACACAGACACCCACCCCATCAGTGGCAGCACTTGGGCCCTAGTTGCAAACAGGATGTTTTGATTTGCATCAAGCACATTCAAAAATACGCTATTCTTAGCCGTCCACAGGATGACACCGGGGTAGGTAGCAAAGTCTTTCCTGATCCCAGCTCTGTTCATCTTGGCTTCTTTTAAAAACACAGCAAGCAAGGGTTACTCCAAGCGGAGTCTCCCTTTTTTCCAAAAATTGGGCCACACAGACACCCACCCCATCAGTGGCAGCACTTGGGCCCTAGTTGCAAACAGGATGTTTTGATTTGCATCAAGCACATTCAAAAATACGCTATTCTTAGCCGTCCCCAGGATGACACCGGGGTAGGTAGCAAAGTCTTTGCTGACCCATGACTTGTTCATCTTGGCTTCTTTTAAAAACAATGTAAGCAAGGGTTACTCCAAGCGGAGTCTCCCTTTTTTCCAAAAATTGGGCCACACAGACACCCACCCCATCAGTGGCAGCACTTGGGCCCTAGTTGCAAACAGGATGTTTTGATTTGCATCAAGCACATTCAAAAATACGCTATTCTTAGCCGTCCACAGGATGACACCGGGGTAGGTAGCAAAGTCTTTCCTGATCCCAGCTCTGTTCATCTTGGCTTCTTTTAAAAACACAGCAAGCAAGGGTTACTCCAAGCGGAGTCTCCCTTTTTTCCAAAAATTGGGCCACACAGACACCCACCCCATCAGTGGCAGCACTTGGGCCCTAGTTGCAAACAGGATGTTTTGATTTGCATCAAGCACATTCAAAAATACGCTATTCTTAGCCGTCCACAGGATGACACCGGGGTAGGTAGCAAAGTCTTTCCTGATCCCAGCTCTGTTCATCTTGGCTTCTTTTAAAAACACAGCAAGCAAGGGTTACTCCAAGCGGAGTCTCCCTTTTTTCCAAAAATTGGGCCCCACACACACCCACCCCTTCAGTGGCAGCACTTGGGCCCCAGTTGTACACTTCACAGCTAGATTTGCATCAAGCACATTCAAAAATACGCTATTCTTAACCGTCCCCAGGATGACACCGGGGTAGGTAGCAAAGTCTTTCCTGATCCCAGCTCTGTTCATCTTGGCTTCTTTTAAAAACACAGCAAGCAAGGGTTACTCCAAGCGGAGTCTCCCTTTTTTCCAAAAATTGGGCCACACAGACACCCACCCCATCAGTGGCAGCACTTGGGCCCTAGTTGCAAACAGGATGTTTTGATTTGCATCAAGCACATTCAAAAATACGCTATTCTTAGCCGTCCCCAGGATGACACCGGGGTAGGTAGCAAAGTCTTTCCTGATCCCAGCTCTGTTCATCTTGGCTTCTTTTAAAAACACAGCAAGCAAGGGTTACTCCAAGCGGAGTCTCCCTTTTTTCCAAAAATTGGGCCACACAGACACCCACCCCATCAGTGGCAGCACTTGGGCCCTAGTTGCAAACAGGATGTTTTGATTTGCATCAAGCACATTCCAAATCCACAAGCATTTACTCTCCCCAGGATGACACAGGGGTAGTAAATTCCTTCTGGATCCATGACTTGTTCATTTTGATGAACGTCAGTCTGTCCACATTGTCACTGGACAGACGCGTGCGCTTATCTGTCAGCACACACCCAGCAGCACTGAATACACGTTCAGAGACAACGCTGGCAGCTGGACACGACAAAATCTCCAAGGCGTAAGTTGCGAGCTCTGGCCATTTTTGTAGGTTTGAAGCCCAAAAGGAGCAAGGCTCCAGTTGCACAGTCATGGCATCGATGTTCATTTGGAGATACTCCTGTATCATCCTCTCCAGCCGTTGACTATGTGTCAGACTTGTTGTCTCTGGTGGCCTTGCAAAAGAGGGTCTAAAAAAATTATGAAAAGATTCCATAAAATTGCTGTTACCGGCACCAGAAAAGGTCCTACTGGTACGGGTAGACTGTTGAAGATGACGAGACCGTCCCATGTTTGTCAAGTTACAACTGGGAGATTCACTCCCTGCACCTGCACGGTTGTTTGGTGGAAAAGCCGAGCTAAGATCTAGTAACAGCTTCTGCTGATACTCCTGCATACGTGCGTCCCTTTCTATGGCTGGAATTATGTCACAAAATTTGGACTTGTACCGGGGATCTAATAGTGTGGCAATCCAGTAGTCATCATCACTTCTAATTTTGACAATACGACTGTCATGTTGGAGGTAGTGCAACAAAAAGGCACTCATGTGTCTTGCGCAGCCATGCGGACCAAGTCCATGCTGTGTTTGTGGCATAGAGGTGCTACCCGTTCTTTCTTCCTCTGACATCTGACCCCAACCTCTTTCAACTGAAATTTGACCAAGGTCTCCCTCATCCGCTGAGTCTTCCATGTCCATGGACAGTTCGTCCTCCATTTCTTCATGTTCTCCTGCACCTTGCTCAACATTTCGCCTGCTACTATGCGCCCTTGTCGATCCCTGTCCCCCATGGTCCCATGCCTGCTGCGTTGGTGATGATGAACGTCTGGACCTTCGTGATGTTGTTGTCCCTTGCGCATATGAATCCTCCTGTAGTTCCTCCCCTTCATGTTGTCCCACCCCCTGACTCCGAATAGTGTTTAGCGTGTGCTCCAGCATGTAAATGACTGGAATCGTCATGCTGATAATGGCATTGTCAGAGCTAAACATATTCGTCGCCATGTCGAAACTGTGCAGAAGGGTGCATAGGTCCTTGATCTGAGACCACTCCATCAGGGTGATCTGCCCCACCTCTGCATCTCGTTGGCCCAGGCTATACGTCATGACGTATTGCACCAGGGCTCTGCGGTGCTGCCACAGTCGCTGTAACATGTGGAGAGTTGAATTCCAGCGTGTCGCCACATCGCATTTCAGGCGATGAACCGGCAGGCCGAAAGACTTCTGGAGCGATGCAAGTCGCTCTGCTGCGGCGCTTGAACGGCGGAAGTGAGCTGACAGTTTTCGTGCCCTGTTCAGAAGGCCATCTAGGCCGGGATAGTGTGTTAAAAATTGCTGCACGACAAGGTTCAACACGTGAGCCATACAAGGTACGTGTGTCACCTTGCCCAGGCGAAGTGCCGCACCCAGGTTTGCAGCATTGTCGCACACGGCCTTACCAGGCTGCAGTTTGAGTGGAGACAACCATTTATTAAACTCGGACCGCAAAGCTGACCACAACTCCTCAGCTGTGTGACTCTTATTACCAAGACATGTCAAGCTAAAGACCGCCTGATGCCGTTGCGCTCTGCTGCCAGCATAGTAATGAGGGGTGCGTGATTCCTTCTGCGCAGTGAGAACGCTGGTGGCCTGACCAGGCAGGCTTGGGGCGGAGGTGGAGGACCCAGATGAGGTGGAGGATGCAGAAGCAGTGGCGGAACTTGGACAGACAGAGGATTGACACACAAGTCGTGGGGACGGCAAGACTTGTGCAGCAGACCCTTCACCATCTATCACCATAGTTACCCAGTGCCCAGTCAGCGACATGTAACGTCCCTGTCCATGCTTACTGGTCCAAGTATCGGTGGTGAAATGCACCCGTTCACACACAGAGTTTCTCAAGGAAGCGGTGATGTTGTGTGCGACATGCTGGTGTAGCGCGGGCACACCTTTCTTAGAGAAGTAGTGGCGACTAGGCATCTGGTACTGGGGCACAGCGACAGACATAAGGTCTCTAAAATCCTGTGTGTCCACTAGGCGGAAAGGCAGCATTTCGGTAGCCAACAGCTTACAGAGGGATAGAGTCAACCTCTTAGCTTTGTCATGGGTCGGAGGAAGTGGCCTTTTATTTGACCACATCTGAGGGACAGAGATCTGGCTGCTGTGTGTAGACGGTGTTGAGTAGGGTGTCCCTGGAAAAATGCAGGTTTGTGAGGAAAGTGCAGGCGGAGACATGATGTTGCCTTCATCCAACGTTGGTGCTATCGATGTCTGAGAGAGCTGTACACACTCACTTGTTTCCCCTTCCAAACCAACTGACGACCTTACAAGCAAACTGCCTGTTGCGGTTACAGTGGTGGAAGTTTTGCGTGGAAAAACAGGTGTGGCAGCTGTCCCCACAGTCCTAGAAGATGAAGAGCGCGCGGATGCAGTGGAAGGGGCGGGCGGTGGATGGTTCGCTCCGCTAGGCCGCATTGCAGCACGGTGAGCTTCCCACCGGGACTTATGATATTTATTCATGTGACGATTCATGGAAGAAGTTGTCAAACTGCTGAGCTTTTGACCTCTACTAAGAGAATCATGACAAATGTTACATATCACATGAGTTGGGCGATCTTTTTCGATGTGAAAAAAGGACCAGGCTAGGCAAGGCTTAGAGGCCATGCGACCTGTTGATCCACCCCGAATAATGCTCATAGGCAGAGTGGTGGCTGAGGATGCAGTTGTAGACGTGCTACCAGTGCTCCGACTCTGTCCAGGAAGGCGCAAGGTAACTTCGTCGTCGGTTGCATCCTCCTCCACCGCCTCTGTTGACCTCCTCGAGTGCCTGACTGGGGGTTGACAGTAGGTGGGATCTAGAACGTCATCATCAATTGTTGTGTTTGCACTCCCCTCCCCCTCAGACCGAGCCTCTTCTTGCCCTGACGGAATATTTAAGTTGTCATCCCAATCGGGTATCTGCGTCTCATCTTCATCAGTATGTTCCTCATTGTCTATAACCACAGGTGTTACAGTTTGTGACAAAGGGTCAACATTATGCTCAGAAACTTGGTCCTCACGGCCTGAATCTGAGTCACAAAGGTTCTGGGCATCACTGCAGACCATTTCCTGTTCTGTACTCACTGTAGCTTGGGAGCAGACCTCTGATTCCCAGGCTATAGTGTGACTGAACAGCTCTGCAGACTCAGCCATCTCAGTTCCACCATACTGTGCAGGGCTGATGGAGACTTCAGAGCTGGGAGAAATCAAGTGTGATTGGGATGACAACTCAGAGGACTGGTGTTTTTTGGATGCGGTACTTGAAGTGGCTGAGAGGGCACTTGTTGGACAACTGGAGATCCATTCAAGCATTTTCCTTTTTTGCCCATCATCTACCTTTCTTCCTGTTGTTCGTGTCCGTAAAAAAGGGAGCACATCGGATTGTCCACGGTAAGTAGTAGACATCTTACTTTTGCTGGTAGATGGTCTATCTTCAGCAGATGATAATGGAGCTTTGCCACCTTCCCCACGGACAAAACCTTTTTTGCCTTTTCCACCACGCCTCTTCCCCTTTCCACCAGCATCTGTCATTTTGCCACTCATGTTGATTGCGACAAGATTGTGGACTGAAAATGTGGTAGTAAAAATTGAGAGGTGGTGAAGATTGCAGTGGTGGTCTAGCTTTATTAACAGCAGAATAATAAAGAATAAATATCCCTGACAATGCAACTTAGTTATAATTAGTTGGAGTGTGCAACGCAGGCAGACGTGCTGCAAATGTCTTTGCACTAGTGGGACTATAGCAAAGTCCAATAGCCACGTATAG
The DNA here is from genome assembly GCF_048569485.1 of Anomaloglossus baeobatrachus. NCBI lineage: Eukaryota > Metazoa > Chordata > Amphibia > Anura > Aromobatidae > Anomaloglossus > Anomaloglossus baeobatrachus. Next base: position 126,119,095 of record NC_134357.1, read on the forward strand.
GATGCCACTAGGTACACTGAGTGTTTGCTAGTATAATGGCTTGGTTAGAATGAGTTGTAGTGTGCAACGCAGGCAGACGCGCTCTGCAAATGTCTTTGCACTAGTGGGACTATAGCAAAGTCCAATAGCCACGTATAGGATGCCACTAGGTACACTGAGTGTTTGCTAGTATAATGGCTTGGTTAGAATGAGTTGTAGTGTGCAACGCAGGCAGACGCGCTCTGCAAATGTCTTTGCACTAGTGGGACTATAGCAAAGTCCAATAGCCACGTATAGGATGCCACTAGGTACACTGAGTGTTTGCTAGTATAATGGCTTGGTTAGAATGAGTTGTAGTGTGCAACGCAGGCAGACGCGCTCTGCAAATGTCTTTGCACTAGTGGGACTATAGCAAAGTCCAATAGCCACGTATAGGATGCCACTAGGTACACTGAGTGTTTGCTAGTATAATGGCTTGGTTAGAATGAGTTGTAGTGTGCAACGCAGGCAGACGCGCTCTGCAAATGTCTTTGCACTAGTGGGACTATAGCAAAGTCCAATAGCCACGTATAGGATGCCACTAGGTACACTGAGTGTTTGCTAGTATAATGGCTTGGTTAGAATGAGTTGTAGTGTGCAACGCAGGCAGACGCGCTCTGCAAATGTCTTTGCACTAGTGGGACTATAGCAAAGTCCAATAGCCACGTATAGGATGCCACTAGGTACACTGAGTGTTTGCTAGTATAATGGCTTGGTTAGAATGAGTTGTAGTGTGCAACGCAGGCAGACGCGCTCTGCAAATGTCTTTGCACTAGTGGGACTATAGCAAAGTCCAATAGCCACGTATAGGATGCCACTAGGTACACTGAGTGTTTGCTAGTATAATGGCTTGGTTAGAATGAGTTGTAGTGTGCAACGCAGGCAGACGCGCTCTGCAAATGTCTTTGCACTAGTGGGACTATAGCAAAGTCCAATAGCCACGTATAGGATGCCACTAGGTACACTGAGTGTTTGCTAGTATAATGGCTTGGTTAGAATGAGTTGTAGTGTGCAACGCAGGCAGACGCGCTCTGCAAATGTCTTTGCACTAGTGGGACTATAGCAAAGTCCAATAGCCACGTATAGGATGCCACTAGGTACACTGAGTGTTTGCTAGTATAATGGCTTGGTTAGAATGAGTTGTAGTGTGCAACGCAGGCAGACGCGCTCTGCAAATGTCTTTGCACTAGTGGGACTATAGCAAAGTCCAATAGCCACGTATAGGATGCCACTAGGTACACTGAGTGTTTGCTAGTATAATGGCTTGGTTAGAATGAGTTGTAGTGTGCAACGCAGGCAGACGCGCTCTGCAAATGTCTTTGCACTAGTGGGACTATAGCAAAGTCCAATAGCCACGTATAGGATGCCACTAGGTACACTGAGTGTTTGCTAGTATAATGGCTTGGTTAGAATGAGTTGTAGTGTGCAACGCAGGCAGACGCGCTCTGCAAATGTCTTTGCACTAGTGGGACTATAGCAAAGTCCAATAGCCACGTATAGGATGCCACTAGGTACACTGAGTGTTTGCTAGTATAATGGCTTGGTTAGAATGAGTTGTAGTGTGCAACGCAGGCAGACGCGCTCTGCAAATGTCTTTGCACTAGTGGGACTATAGCAAAGTCCAATAGCCACGTATAGGATGCCACTAGGTACACTGAGTGTTTGCTAGTATAATGGCTTGGTTAGAATGAGTTGTAGTGTGCAACGCAGGCAGACGCGCTCTGCAAATGTCTTTGCACTAGTGGGACTATAGCAAAGTCCAATAGCCACGTATAGGATGCCACTAGGTACACTGAGTGTTTGCTAGTATAATGGCTTGGTTAGAATGAGTTGTAGTGTGCAATGCAGGCAGACGCGCTCTGCAAATGTCTTTGCACTAGTGGGACTATAGCAAAGTCCAATAGCCACGTATAGGATGCCACTAGGTACACTGAGTGTTTGCTAGTATAATGGCTTGGTTAGAATGAGTTGTAGTGTGCAACGCAGGCAGACGCGCTCTGCAAATGTCTTTGCACTAGTGGGACTATAGCAAAGTCCAATAGCCACGTATAGGATGCCACTAGGTACACTGAGTGTTTGCTAGTATAATGGCTTGGTTAGAATGAGTTGTAGTGTGCAACGCAGGCAGACGCGCTCTGCAAATGTCTTTGCACTAGTGGGACTATAGCAAAGTCCAATAGCCACGTATAGGATGCCACTAGGTACACTGAGTGTTTGCTAGTATAATGGCTTGGTTAGAATGAGTTGTAGTGTGCAACGCAGGCAGACGCGCTCTGCAAATGTCTTTGCACTAGTGGGACTATAGCAAAGTCCAATAGCCACGTATAGGATGCCACTAGGTACACTGAGTGTTTGCTAGTATAATGGCTTGGTTAGAATGAGTTGTAGTGTGCAACGCAGGCAGACGCGCTCTGCAAATGTCTTTGCACTAGTGGGACTATAGCAAAGTCCAATAGCCACGTATAGGATGCCACTAGGTACACTGAGTGTTTGCTAGTATAATGGCTTGGTTAGAATGAGTTGTAGTGTGCAACGCAGGCAGACGCGCTCTGCAAATGTCTTTGCACTAGTGGGACTATAGCAAAGTCCAATAGCCACGTATAGGATGCCACTAGGTACACTGAGTGTTTGCTAGTATAATGGCTTGGTTAGAATGAGTTGTAGTGTGCAACGCAGGCAGACGCGCTCTGCAAATGTCTTTGCACTAGTGGGACTATAGCAAAGTCCAATAGCCACGTATAGGATGCCACTAGGTACACTGAGTGTTTGCTAGTATAATGGCTTGGTTAGAATGAGTTGTAGTGTGCAACGCAGGCAGACGCGCTCTGCAAATGTCTTTGCACTAGTGGGACTATAGCAAAGTCCAATAGCCACGTATAGGATGCCACTAGGTACACTGAGTGTTTGCTAGTATAATGGCTTGGTTAGAATGAGTTGTAGTGTGCAACGCAGGCAGACGCGCTCTGCAAATGTCTTTGCACTAGTGGGACTATAGCAAAGTCCAATAGCCACGTATAGGATGCCACTAGGTACACTGAGTGTTTGCTAGTATAATGGCTTGGTTAGAATGAGTTGTAGTGTGCAATGCAGGCAGACGCGCTCTGCAAATGTCTTTGCACTAGTGGGACTATAGCAAAGTCCAATAGCCACGTATAGGATGCCACTAGGTACACTGAGTGTTTGCTAGTATAATGGCTTGGTTAGAATGAGTTGTAGTGTGCAACGCAGGCAGACGCGCTCTGCAAATGTCTTTGCACTAGTGGGACTATAGCAAAGTCCAATAGCCACGTATAGGATGCCACTAGGTACACTGAGTGTTTGCTAGTATAATGGCTTGGTTAGAATGAGTTGTAGTGTGCAACGCAGGCAGACGCGCTCTGCAAATGTCTTTGCACTAGTGGGACTATAGCAAAGTCCAATAGCCACGTATAGGATGCCACTAGGTACACTGAGTGTTTGCTAGTATAATGGCTTGGTTAGAATGAGTTGTAGTGTGCAACGCAGGCAGACGCGCTCTGCAAATGTCTTTGCACTAGTGGGACTATAGCAAAGTCCAATAGCCACGTATAGGATGCCACTAGGTACACTGAGTGTTTGCTAGTATAATGGCTTGGTTAGAATGAGTTGTAGTGTGCAACGCAGGCAGACGCGCTCTGCAAATGTCTTTGCACTAGTGGGACTATAGCAAAGTCCAATAGCCACGTATAGGATGCCACTAGGTACACTGAGTGTTTGCTAGTATAATGGCTTGGTTAGAATGAGTTGTAGTGTGCAACGCAGGCAGACGCGCTCTGCAAATGTCTTTGCACTAGTGGGACTATAGCAAAGTCCAATAGCCACGTATAGGATGCCACTAGGTACACTGAGTGTTTGCTAGTATAATGGCTTGGTTAGAATGAGTTGTAGTGTGCAACGCAGGCAGACGCGCTCTGCAAATGTCTTTGCACTAGTGGGACTATAGCAAAGTCCAATAGCCACGTATAGGATGCCACTAGGTACACTGAGTGTTTGCTAGTATAATGGCTTGGTTAGAATGAGTTGTAGTGTGCAACGCAGGCAGACGCGCTCTGCAAATGTCTTTGCACTAGTGGGACTATAGCAAAGTCCAATAGCCACGTATAGGATGCCACTAGGTACACTGAGTGTTTGCTAGTATAATGGCTTGGTTAGAATGAGTTGTAGTGTGCAATGCAGGCAGACGCGCTCTGCAAATGTCTTTGCACTAGTGGGACTATAGCAAAGTCCAATAGCCACGTATAGGATGCCACTAGGTACACTGAGTGTTTGCTAGTATAATGGCTTAGTTATCAGTTGGAGTGTGCAGAGGACAAGAGGGTACAGTGGCAGGATTGTGGTGCTCTGGGTAGAGGAATGGAAGACTGCCTTTCTATTCCCTCCTAATGGTGAAATGCAGGTAGGAAATCCCTGACCTGGGCTACACAGACGCTGTTGCTGTTTGCAGGACCTGTCACCTATGGCTCTCTGACCCTGCCGGTTGGAGCCCTTAAAAGGACTGCTATAAAGTGCTCTCCCTAAGCTGTCTAACGCTGTGTATGCAGCGCATACAGCTGTATCGGCTATAGGACTCAGGAAGACGGAGCTGCGACAGTGATGTCTGACACCAAAGACGCAGAAGGCAGATAATGGCGTCCGTGAAGAAAATGTCCGGTTTTATAATGCAGGGACATGTGACATGCAGATCCTATCACACATGCCGTTGCTTCTCTGGCTCAAAGTCCACTTAGCTGTGTGTGTGTCTGGGATTGGCTGACATGCTGGCCCGCCCCACAAGACGCGCGCGCTTAGGGAAGGAAGACAAGAAAAAAAAAAAAAAAAAATGGCGATCGCCATTATAGAAACAGCAGTGATCTGAAGGCGCTGTTCACGCACACTATACACTGAAATGTGATAATAGTTTGATTCACAGAGTGACTTACACTATTACAGCAGAAACCAAGCTATGATTTAGCTGTTTTTTGGCTGCTAGAACCGTTCTCGAACGTTTCTAGAACTACCGAGCTTTTGCAAAAAGCTCGAGTTCTAGTTCGATCTAGAACATGCCCCAAAATCACTCGAGCCGCGAACTGGAGAACCACGAACCACGAACCGCGCTCAACTCTACACATGATGTAATAGGCACTGCAGAGCAGAATAGGTTTTTGTTTTCTTTTTTTCAATCTTGCCTCTTCGTTGTGGAGTTTAAAGCAGTCAAAGTGTTTTGCACCTAGCGAGTTATGAAATCGTTTTCCCTGGAGGCGTGTACTTCTCCCTATATGATACTTAACAACCATAAGGAGTCGGCAACACTCTTGGAAAAAAAGAACACAACTGTGAGGTTCTCAGACTTTTTGCCATGTCTTCTGTCATTTTTGTTTGAATCTGTTTTTTTCCGTCGGCCATCTCGTTTCCTGTCTTGCTGTATCCATCTTGCCCTCATTCAGTATGGAGTCCTCAGCTTCTATGCCCCCCCCCATTCTCTGCCACTTGCCTTCTTAAGCAGCCTCAGCTCTGTAATCAGTGCTTCTAAATTCTGTTTGCAGCCTGTCTGTAAGCTAGCCTCTTGTAGTCTATTGGACTAAATACCTACAACCATCCTCTGCTTCGGATCCTTGGAACCCGTGTCTTCACAGGAACCCTGCGTTTCCACCTCCACTCACAAGAAATGTAAGAAAGACTCTGAAATATATCAAGAGACTTTTCTGACCCTTGAGGATTGTTTCCAGCCTCTGCACCCTGCAACTGTGTGTAACCCTTCTGTTTTGTGCACACTTGTATGAAGTAATACAAGAACTACTTTGCAAACCTGTGTCTAATGTGTTCCCTTGCACTAGACTCTATACAAACATTATTTAATATCTTACAACAACCTAACCAAAGCTTTGAGCAGATTTGTCATTATGTAAGATATGTGGATAGAGCATGTTTTTATGGTCTAACTTCCTGCATATTTAGAAAGCATAGGTGACTAACACCTTTCAGTTAAGGTCCTTGTGTTGAGAAGTTCAGCACAGCTAAGTTCTGCTGTGTCACATTACAACCACTTCTATCTGCTCTAAGACTCTTCTAGCACTGTCACCTCTTCTTTACTGCCTCACCCCCTTCCAGCCTCTCCAGAGATGTGAAAATAATCATACTTATGTTTCTTATGCTCACAGAAACTCATACTCACTGCACTGAAATCAGACCAATGTCTAAATACACCTCACACAGGAGAAGCCCAGAACAGACTGCTCCTGTGTGAGATGTAATAACAAAGCTGATCTCAATTCAGAGCAAGCACAAGTTGCCCTGAGCACAGAAGACATAAGTGTGACTACATCTCTGACACTGAAAAACCTACTCTAATCTATTGTGGGATGTGCTCCTCTGTTGTGTTTTACTTGTTACTTTTTAATGATTGGTCAGCATTATGTAGGGAGTAATAGTACACTCCCTCAGTGAAAACTATATGATTAACATCCACTTAGACTTATTAGGTGCTGAATACTTTTATTTCTAATATCTCCACAACAGAAAGACAAAAAAAAAGAAGAAAAGAGAAAAAAACCCTATTTTTTTCCAGTTTGTAGCCACTATTACATAGTCTGTCAGTTCAACATAGAAAAATTGTTGAAAGGTCCTCTTTAAATAACTATAATAAAGTTCTGTCTGCCTTAAGCCCACTTTACACGTTGCAATTAGTTGTACAATCGCATTTGCGATGTGACACGCCCAGGTTGCATATGGGATCTTATGAGATTTCACGTTGGTCGTTCATTTGCTGTCACACGAGCGTTAGTAGTCTATGTTAAATTGATCAATGTTATGTGCGATCCTTTAGATCATGTGTTCTGTGACGTATGCATTGGGCACCTTTTTTTTTTTTATTTATTGACTTGCCAAGCGTGTGTAATGTGTAGGGATGTGTTTTTACTATGTCATCTGCCATTCAGCTCTGCTACATGGCCGCTGACAGCAGACACAGACAGCCATGTAGCAGAGCTGAATGGCAGATGACAGCAGACACAGACAGAGCCGCACTGTCAGAATGAACTCGGGTGAACTTCACCCAACTTCATTGTCATGCTGCGGCTCTGTCTGTGTCGCGCCCTGATTAGCGGTCACCAGTGAAGGACTCACCGGTGACCGCTAATCTCCTAAGTTACTGAAGTTAGCAGCCCTCTCTCATACTCACCAATCCCCGATCCCCGGCACTGCACGGCGTTCACACTGCTTCGGCGGCTTTTACTGTTTTGAAAAAGCCGGCCGCCCATTAAACAATTTCGTATTCCCTGCTTTCCCCGCCCACCGGCGCCTATGATTGGTTACAGTGAGACACGCCCCCACTCTGAGTGACAGGTGTCACACTGCACCCAATCACAGCAGCCGGTGGGCGGGTCTATACTGTGTAGTGAAATAAATAATTAAATAATTAAAAAAAACGGCGTGCGGTTCCCCCCAATTTTAAAACCAGCCAGATAAAGCCATACGGCTGAAGGCTGCTATTCTCAGGATGGGGAGCTCCACGTTATGGGGAGCCCCCCAGCCTAACAATATCAGCCAACAGCCGCCCAGAATTGCCGCATACATTATATGCGACAGTTCTGGGACTGTACCCGGCTCTTCCCGATTTGCCCTGGTGCGTTGGCAAATCGGGGTAATAAGGAGTTATTGGCAGCCCATAGCTGCCAATAAGTCCTAGATTAATCATGTCAGGCGTCTATGAGACACCCTCCATGATTAATCTGTAAATTACAGTAAATAAACACACACACCCGAAAAAATCCTTTATTAGAAATAAAAACACAAACATATACCCTGGTTCACCACTTTAATCAGCCCCAAAAAGCCCTCCTTGTCCGGCGTACTCCAGGATGCTCCAGCGTCGCTTCCAGCGCTGCTGCATGGAGGTGACCGGAGCTGCAGCAGACACAGCCGCTCCGGTCACTTCCACGCAGATAATGAAGACAGCTGCGCGATCAGCTGCTGTCACTGAGGTTACCCGCTGTCACTGGATCCAGCGATGGCCGCGGGTAACCTCAGTGACAGCTCAGCTGATCGCGCTACTCACCTCAGTTGCTGCGTGGAGGTGATAGGAGCGGCGGTGAGTGACCAAAAGAAGAAAAGAGCACCGCATATACATAAGGGGCACACCAACCACAGTATAAATATTAATGTACAAAAAGCTTTATTCAACACGTGAAATTTTAAAAGCACTAAAAGGACATGAAGCACAACACACTCGGAGCCGGGCTAAGCCCAAATATAACCATGGCCATGGTGAACAATAAACAAGATCATAGTGATCCTATTAAACATGCATAATGATATATACAACACAAGGAGGTAGTGAAAGACCCTGTGGGAAATCACAGTGGGTGGCTAGAGGTTGCAAAAGATGTAAACAATGCAGTAAAGTACAGCAATGACTAATACATATAAATTAATATATAGTAGCTACACACTGCAGATAAAGAGCAACATTAAATGGGGGGCGGCGTCTGTAAAGAAGATATGATAATACATATACAATGGTACAGGTATATCGATGTGGTCTAGGCAGAGCTGGGGGAAAGCAAGAGCATCTATCCGCAAATATAGAGAAATGCCCTGCCTGTGAAGCAAATATGTACTGAACTGTACACCATACAGGTAACCAGGCCGGGTACTGGACCCCAGCAATGCCAAAGGATAATATAAAATTTGTACGAATGTATAAGTTCCTATAGATAGAAAGGACACAAAGGGCCAAATAATAAATTGGCAAGTGCCCACATAACACACAGAGACACAAATACCAATGGTTAACTGCTTAAATAGCCATAAAGAGCAGCAGCCCCACACGTGGATGATGACACACAGGGTACAGAGACACCATAGACCAAGGGGGTGACGAGCCCTGACTCAGAGTGGGAAGCCCCACGCGTATCGCTGCCGCAGCAGCTTCATCAGGGAAAGTAAAAACCTGTTGAACAGAGGCATATAAATAATACAACGAATATAGACATAAGTACACTCACCTGTGCTTGCAAACGCACAGGGATGGTAATCGCCGCCGAGCACTGTGCCTGCGCATGCGCAGTGTGGTATTGGACGGGAAGACATGAAGATCAAAAAGGACTGAACAGCCAGATGCATGTGCGCACGCGCAAACCGATGCGCAGTTCACATATAGGTGAGACACAAAGTGTCAAGCTGAATAGCGTGTATAGCGCGGTAGTACGCATGCGCAGGGTATGTGAAAGGCCACAAGTTAGTAGAGCCACCCCCAAGCAATGTATACCAACAGGAGGACACATTGATGAGATTCAGAATGCGGACACTCATAGAAATAGAATATGGAGATGCTCTTAAGGTTTTTTATGAACGATTGATCAATAGTTACAAAGTAAAAGTAGTAGCATGATGCTACTACTTTTACTTTGTAACTATTGATCAATCGTTCATAAAAAACCTTAAGAGCATCTCCATATTCTATTTCTATGAGTGTCCGCATTCTGAATCTCATCAATGTGTCCTCCTGTTGGTATACATTGCTTGGGGGTGGCTCTACTAACTTGTGGCCTTTCACATACCCTGCGCATGCGTATTACCGCGCTATACACGCTATTCAGCTTGACACTTTGTGTCTCACCTATATGTGAACTGCGCATCGGTTTGCGCGTGCGCACATGCATCTGGCTGTTCAGTCCTTTTTGATCTTCATGTCTTCCCGTCCAATACCACACTGCGCATGCGCAGGCACAGTGCTCGGCGGCGATTACCATCCCTGTGCGTTTGCAAGCACAGGTGAGTGTACTTATGTCTATATTCGTTGTATTATTTATATGCCTCTGTTCAACAGGTTTTTACTTTCCCTGATGAAGCTGCTGCGGCAGCGATACGCGTGGGGCTTCCCACTCTGAGTCAGGGCTCGTCACCCCCTTGGTCTATGGTGTCTCTGTACCCTGTGTGTCATCATCCACGTGTGGGGCTGCTGCTCTTTATGGCTATTTAAGCAGTTAACCATTGGTATTTGTGTCTCTGTGTGTTATGTGGGCACTTGCCAATTTATTATTTGGCCCTTTGTGTCCTTTCTATCTATAGGAACTTATACATTCGTACAAATTTTATATTATCCTTTGGCATTGCTGGGGTCCAGTACCCGGCCTGGTTACCTGTATGGTGTACAGTTCAGTACATATTTGCTTCACAGGCAGGGCATTTCTCTATATTTGCGGATAGATGCTCTTGCTTTCCCCCAGCTCTGCCTAGACCACATCGATATACCTGTACCATTGTATATGTATTATCATATCTTCTTTACAGACGCCGCCCCCCATTTAATGTTGCTCTTTATCTGCAGTGTGTAGCTACTATATATTAATTTATATGTATTAGTCATTGCTGTACTTTACTGCATTGTTTACATCTTTTGCAACCTCTAGCCACCCACTGTGATTTCCCACAGGGTCTTTCACTACCTCCTTGTGTTGTATATATCATTATGCATGTTTAATAGGATCACTATGATCTTGTTTATTGTTCACCATGGCCATGGTTATATTTGGGCTTAGCCCGGCTCCGAGTGTGTTGTGCTTCATGTCCTTTTAGTGCTTTTAAAATTTCACGTGTTGAATAAAGCTTTTTGTACATTAATATTTATACTGTGGTTGGTGTGCCCCTTATGTATATGCGGTGCTCTTTTCTTCTTTTGGTCATTTACTTCATACACCGCATTAGGGTGCACCCACTCGTACGTTTATCGGTGGTGCGCTCCTAAAAGTCTACTACTAGGAGCGGCGGTGAGTAGCGCGATCAGCTGAGCTGTCACTGAGGTTACCCGCGGCCACCGCTGCATCCACCGCTGGATCCAGTGACAGCGGGTAACCTCACTGACAGCTCAGCTGATCGCACGGCTGTCTTCATTACCTGCGTGGAAGTGACCGGAGCGGCGGTGTCTTCTGCAGCTCCGGTCACCTCCATGCAGCAGCGCTGGAAGCGACGCTGGAGCATCCTGGAGTACGCCGGACAAGGAGGGCTTTTTGGGGCTGATTAAAGTGGTGAACCAGGGTATATGTTTGTGTTTTTATTTCTAATAAAGGATTTTTCGGGTGTGTGTGTTTATTTACTGTAACTTACAGATTAATCATGGAGGGTGTCTCATAGACGCCTGACATGATTAATCTAGGACTTATTGGCAGCTATGGGCTGCCAATAACTCCTTATTACCCCGATTTGCCAACGCACCAGGGCAAATCGGGAAGAGCCGGGTACAGCCCCAGAACTGTCGCATATAATGTATGCGGCAATTCTGGGCGGCTGTTGGCTGATATTGTTAGGCTGGGGGGCTCCCCATAACATGGAGCTCCCCATCCTGAGAATACCAGCCTTCAGCCGTATGGCTTTATCTGGCTGGTTTTAAAATTGGGGGGAACCACACGCCGTTTTTTTTAATTATTTAATTATTTATTTCACTACACAGTATAGACACGCCCACCGGCTGCTGTGATTGGGTGCAGTGTGACACCTGTCACTCAGCGTGGGGGCGTGTCTCACTGCAACCAATCATAGGCGCCGGTGGGCGGGTAAAGCAGGGAATACGAGATTGTTTAATGGGCGGCCGGCTTTTTCAAAACAGTAAAAGCCGCCGGAGCAGTGTGAACGCCGTGCAGCGCCGGGGATCGGGGATCGGTGAGTATATGAGAGAGGGGGATAGACTGACATGGACAGAGAGTGAGGGACAGAGATAGTGACCGACTGACAGAGATTAGTGACTGACAGACATTGTGAGGCGCTTCAGAACGCAGCTTTTCAGCTGCGCTCTGAAGCGGACCTTTTTTAAGCTGCGGTGCAGAGCGCACACCTGCGCACATAGCCTCAGACATCACAATCGTATGAGGGATGTCACACGTTACAATTCACTAGGTTCGTGCAACAAAACACTCAATTCTAGAGAATGATACGATGTGTTTGCGATCAACGGTTTTGCGTTCAATCCTGATCGCAAGTAGATGTCACACGCAGATACCTCACAAACGATGCCGGATGTGCGTCACTTACAACTTGACCCCAACGACAGATTGTGAGATATATTGAAGCGTGTGTAGCGGGCTTTAATCCGCCACTAGATAAAGTAAGGGAGTTAATCTGCAAACTAAAACTGCCTAGAGCCCCACTGAAAGCTCAGCTACTGGGAGGAAATAAACTTTATTCCCCCCAACAGCCTTGGAAAATGAGTGACAGAGGTGCGACAGGAGCCGTTTTAGTCACCTCTCAATACATAATGAGCTGAGGCTATAAGCACACCCTAGCATTGATTGACAGTTGACTTTGTACTGCTGCATGGTTACAGCTGCTTATTGTATACTGACTGGTGACTGAAACCACATCAGCCGCACCTATATAACTGAAAGCCTGAGTCTGCTGTGAGGAATAAACTTCTTTTCCTTCTTGTAGCTGTCATTGTCGTCTCCCTACTGTTTTGCGACTAGTGACAGCCTTAGGATTGGAACCTCCCATCTCCATCTAGACTCCACATTTAAACTAAGGGGTACTTTACATGTTGCGACATCGCTAGCATTGGCTAGCGATGCAGAGCGCAATATTACCCGCCCCCGTTACACATGCGATATGTGGTGATTGCTGCCGTAGCGAACATTATCGCTACGACAGCTTCACACGCACATACCTGCTCGGAGACGTCACTGTGACTGCCGAACTATCCCTCCTTCAAGGGGAAGGTGTGTTCGGCATCACAGCGACGTCACCGCGACTTCACTAATCGGCCGGCCAATAGAAGCAGAGGGGCGGAGATGAGCGGGACATAACATCCCGCCCACCTTCTCCCTTCCGCATTGCCGTCGGGACGCAGGTAAGGAAATGTTTGTTGCTCCTGCGGTTTTACCCACAGCGGACAGTCAACAAGGGATGGGAGCTGATACAGTAGGTGAGGGTAGAGCTGGTTGTGCGGTGCTATATCAGAATGAGGGTTACGGCCGATTGTAGGCTTGTCGGAAGAGGTGGTTTTTCAGGTTCCTTTTGAAGCTTGTCAAGGTAGGCGAGAGTCTGATATGTTGTGGCAGAGCATTCCAGAGTATGGGGAGGCACATGAGAAATCTTGGATGCAATGGTGGGGAGTAGAGAAGGAGATCTTGTGAGGATCGAAGGTTATGTGCAGGTAAGTCCCGGGAAACTAGGTCACAGATGTAGGGAGAAGAAAGGTTGTGCATGGCTTTGTAGGTCATGGTTAGGGTTTTGAACCGGAGTCGTTGGGCAATAGGAAGCCAGTAAAGGGATTGGCAGAGAGGAGAGGTCGGGGAGTAGCAAGGTGACAGGTGGATTAGTCGGGCAGCATAGTTTAGAACAGATTGTAGAGGTGCAAGGCTGTTAGAAGGGAGGCCACAGAGCAGGAGGTTGCAATAATCCAGGCGGGAGATAATAAGGACATGTACTAGGGTTTTTGCAGCTTCTTGGGATGGGAATGTACGGATCCAGGAGATATTTTTGAGCTAGAGATGGCAGGAGGTAAAGAGGGCTTGGATGTGTGGCTTGAAAGAGAGATCAGAGTCTAGAGTTACTCCCAGGCAGCGAGCACTTGGGACTAGGGAAAGTGAGCAGCCATTGACATTGATGGATATGTCAGGTGGAGGGGTTGAATGAGGAGGAGGGAAGATAATGAATTCTGTTTTGTACATGTTCAGTGTTAGGAATCGAGCAGAGAAAACGGATGAAATAGCAGACAGACATTGTGGGATTTTGGTTAGTAGGGAGGTGATGTCAGGTCCAGAGAGGTAGATCTGTTTATCATTAGTGTAGAGGTGATACTGAAAGCCGTGGGCCTCTATGAGCTGTCCCAGGCCAAAAATGTAGATGGAGAACAGAAGGGGTCCTAGAACTGAACCTTGGGGGACACCGAGAGATAGGGGGAGAGATGAGGAAGTGGTGTGAGAGTGGGAGACTCTGAAAGTTCGAACAGTTAAGTATGAGGAAATTCAAGGTCAGAGAATTTGTAGTAGAAGGAAATGGTTTACTGTGTTAAAGGCAGAGGACAGGTCCAGGAGGAGGAGGACAGAGTAGTGTCGCTTGGCTTTGGCGATTAGTAGGTCATTGGTGACTTTAGTTAGGGTGGTTTCGGTGGAATGATGCAGTCGGAAACCAGATTGTAAACAGTCAAAGAGGGAGCAGGAAGAGAGGTGTGAAGACAGTTCAAGATGGACATGCTGTTCCAGTAATTTTGAGGCATAGAGGAGAAGTGATATGGGGCGATAGTTTGACATGGAGGAAGGATCAAGGGAGGGCTTTTTAAGGATGGGTGTAATGGAGGCATCTTTAAAGCATGAAGGGAATACACCAGTTGTTAGTTATAGGTTGAAGAGATGGGTTAAGGCTGGGATGAAGACTGTGGTGAAATTGAGTATGAGGTGGAATGGGAGTGGATCAAGCAGGCAGGTTGTGAGATGTGATTTTGAGAGTAGAGTGGAAAGATGATCTTCTGTCATGGTGGAGAAGCTGGATTTGGAGGAAGAAGGCTGAGTAGTTGTGAGGAAGGGCTGTGGTGATTGTGGGCCTAAGCTTGCTCTGATGTTGTCAATCTTCTGCTTGAAGAAAGAGGCAAAGTCTTCAGCTGAGATGAGAGGAGAGGGAGGTGGTGCTGGGGGACGGAGGAAAGAGTTGAAAGTGTTGAATAGCTGTTTAGGGTTGTGAGATAATAATAATCTTTATTTCTATAGCGCCAACATATTCCGCAGTGCTTTACAATTAGAGAGGATATGAGAGATGAGAAGTAGGTTGGTTTAGAAGCAGTGAGTGCAGACTTGAAAGTGGTGAGGGTCTGTTTGTATGTGACAAAGTGCTCAGTGGAATGAGATCCTTTCCATCTGCGCTCAGCGATTCTGGAAGCCCGTCTTAATTCTTTAGTCTGACTCCTGTACCAGGGTTGACTGTTGATTGTGCGGGTTTTGGTGTGTGTGATGGGGGCAGCTGATTTGAGAGCTGTAGAGATGGTGGTGTTGTTTAAGGTGGCAGCAGCATCTGCATCGTGTAAAGAAGCAATGTCTGCAAGAGGGAAAAGGGACTGAGAAAGTGAGTGTAAATCAAGGTGTTTGATATTTCTGCAAGGGCGTGAAAGTTTGTGGAGGGGGAGTTGCGTACTTGGAGAAGAGAGGGAAGAGAATGTGAGTAGGTTGTAGTCAGACAGGGGAAGAGGTGGGTTAGAGAGGTTAGATAGGGAACAGAGGCGAGTGAAGATGAGGTCCAGCGTGTGGCCATCTTTGTGAGTAGCTGTTGAAGACCATTGAGTGAGGCCGAAGGAGGAAAGGAGTTTTAGAAGTTTAGAGACAGATGAGTGGGATGTGTCAGTGGGGATGTTAAAGTCACCCATGATGATCGTGGGGATGTCGGTAGAAAGGAATTGTAGTAGCCAGGTGGTGAAATGGTCCAAAAAGCTATTAAAAAATGTAAAATATACACAACACAAATTTTGTATCAATATGTTCGTAAAAGTCCGATATAAATGAAATCTAATGTAAATAACTCTGATTGGTAAACAGTGTAATGAAAAAAAAAAATCAAAACTCCGGAATTACTATTTTTTGCCACCACAACATTGTAATAAAATCCAATAACAGGCGATCAAAACAAGATGATTATCAGTATAGTGGACATGGTAAATATTCTCCCCTCCCCCCTCCCCCCAAAAAAAACAATAGTAGAATTGCAAATTTTGTGCAAATTTGACACACTTGTATTTTTTTACTGCTTACCAGTGCTTCACATGTTAAAATGATTGATGTCATTCAAAAGTACAATTTTTTCTGCCTAAATTGAACCCTCATATCTCTCTGTGGACAAAAAATAATAAAGTTATGGTTCTTGAAAAAAGGGAAGAACCCCCCCCCAAAAAAAATATAAAAATCTTTATGTAATAGCACTATTTTGCATTTGTAATTGATTCACTGTCTGTAGGTTAATAGTTATCAGTATACATTTAGTGCATTGAATACAGAGAGCATGTTTGAAGAAAGGGAATGCCCCATAAACGTCAAGGGTATTATTTAATTTATTCTTGTTTTGTTGTATTCAGGTTTACTATGGAGAATATATGTAAATGTGCAAATTGGGCTATGTCCTTCCACTTTTTAACTTTTTTGAGCTATCTGTGTTAGATTTTAGAGGATCGTCATTAGCAAGTTGTGATACAAACTATCATGGCTACTTTCTTTGAACCTTCTTGAGACAACACTTATGGATGGGCCATCCTAAAGCAACTGGACTACCTGGGCAACCTGAATGGGCTAGAGATACCACATCATGCTACCAGTAGTGATAAATCCATTCACAAAACACACGACTAGAGACGACTCCAGAAGGAAAGGTTGAGGGACCACCACCTGCAAATCTATTTTCACTTCACTATCCTGGGAACACTATGGGTTTCCACCAAAACCCCTACCTATAACCACATGATTCATCTGGTCTGTGTCTGCGACACAAGATAATGCTCAATTATAATTGATATAACTTTTCCTTTTCTTTCCATGCCATTGCTGTGACTATAACAGCACAATAATAGCAGTTGCGCCTCCCGCTATGACTTTAAACACGCCTTTTATTGAAGCCACATCCCTTAAAGGCCACTTCCATTTTACCATAGCACATTACTTGAGTATCACATTGTGGAGAGCTTTCCTATGTTGATATCTCTTAAAAGGGATAAGAACACATGGGGACAAGAGTCCTGAAAGTTACATTGTGCTTGCAGTTGCTCTATTGGCATTTTGAAAACAAGTCAGGAATGATGAGAAAAATGATAGGTGGGTTGGGTTGCTCAAATCAGCTTGATTGATGGGCCTCTTGCTGAATCATAACATGTTTTCTCTGATAAATTGAGTTCTCACTTTCTAACATAATAAAAAGTTTTAGCATGTTCCATTGATTTTGGGTTTTGGTTTGTGATATGGTGCAACAGAACTATATTGTATTGAACATAATAAAATTAAATATTGTGTGCTGAATTACAGATCAAAGAAAGCTTGAAGGTTTTCATGAGTACTAACCTTTAACACCATATTAGTAGAGCTATATGTCACATGGAGATTTTTACAAGCTTCACTGACTGTTATGTCAGCGTTGGGTTCTTCTTAGACTACACTTTCTGACACTCCACCCCTTAACTTTTCTGGTGTCTGTGAGCAACAAAGGCAGACTCATGTGTCAACTTGAAGAGTGGTAGTTAATAAGCAGGCTAGCGAGTTAATCTCTGCTAGTCTGCTTGTTAGTCTCCTTTGATAACATGTTGGGGGGAAGCCAATCACATCTGATCTCCTCCTATATATTCTGGCTAATTCCTTACACCTATGCCAACTGTAGTTTATCTTAGCTGGTCTGTGAGGTGTTGGAATCGGGAGACTCGCCACCTGTGTTGGCAGAGATCATCATCGGACAGAACAGGCAGGTAGTCAGCAACTACCTGCAGGTAACTTCTTGACCCCATATGAAATACATACCCAAAGTGCTGGATATCTTTGGAGGTTCGTCAGCACAGTAGCTCTCAACAAGAAACATAGAATTTTTTAATGCAGTTGAATAAAAAAAAAATCATTTAGACGCAAAGAAAAATTGCCAAATTAGACATTTCCTTTAAACTTATTTATCCGACTTCCTCATTTTTGTTGTTATTGATATTTCCTGCTATCTCTTTTTTTATGTTAGCACTTACATTAAATGTCCCAAAATCAACCTACACATTGAAGATATACATTAGTATGGCACCAGATGGTATGATATGTCTTTCATTCTTCGTATACATATTTTTGATATAATCCAATTTACTTTACACATGTCGACTCATCTTATGAAAAGTACAACAGCTCTGAAACCAATCCTTTATTAGATAATTTTCTGAGGCTTTACCATTCTAAAATTTTAAACTAAGCATATGATTAAAGTCTGCTGAAATGAAAACTTTAACTATCTTTGCTCAACCAGATTTCTATTTATAGGAATAAAACAGAACACAGCTAAAGAGAAAAAATAGGTCAAATCTCTAAAGAAAACTAATTTCTAAGACTTGAAAAGACGATACAATTTATGGGATGCAATCTGCTGCATGGTAAAAAATAATAGCATAAATTCAAACATTATCATTACATTTTGGTAGTTACTTATACAGTTAGGTCCAGAAATATTTGGACAGTGACACAAGTTTTGTTATTTTAGCTGTTTACAAAAACATGTTCAGAAATACAATTATATATATAATATGGGCTGAAAGTGCACACTCCCAGCTGCAATATGAGAATTTTCACATCCAAATCGGAGAAAGGGTTTAGGAATCATAGCTCTGTAATGCATAGCCTCCTCTTTTTCAAGGGACCAAAAGTAATTGGACAAGGGACTCTAAGAGCT
This sequence comes from Anomaloglossus baeobatrachus, assembly GCF_048569485.1. Classification (NCBI taxonomy): domain Eukaryota; kingdom Metazoa; phylum Chordata; class Amphibia; order Anura; family Aromobatidae; genus Anomaloglossus; species Anomaloglossus baeobatrachus. The sequence continues at coordinate 126,137,479 of NC_134357.1, forward strand.
GCAATTAACTCTGAAGGCGTCTCCCTCGTTAACCTGTAATCAATGAAGTAGTTAAAAGGTCTGGGGTTGATTACAGGTGTGTGGTTTTGCATTTGGAAGCTGTTGCTGTGACCAGACAACATGCGGTCTAAGGAACCCTCAATTGAGGTGAAGCAGAACATCCTGAGGCTGAAAAAAAGAAAAAATCCATCAGAGAGATAGCAGACATGCTTGGAGTAGCAAAATCAACAGTCGGGTACATTCTGAGAAAAAAGGAATTGACTGGTGAGCTTGGGAATTCAAAAAGGCCTGGGCGTCCACGGATGACAACAGTGGTGGATGATCGCTGCATACTTTCTTTGGTGAAGAAGAACCCGTTCACAACATCAACTGAAGTCCAGAACACTCTCAGTGAAGTAGGTGTATCTGTCTCTAAGTCAACAGTAAAGAGAAGACTCCATGAAAGAAAATACAAAGGGTTCACATCTAGATGCAAACCATTCATCAATTCCAAAAATAGACAGGCCAGAGTTAAATTTGCTGAAAAACACCTCATGAAGCCAGCTCAGTTCTGGAAAAGTATTCTATGGACAGATGAGACAAAGATCAACCTGTACCAGAATGATGGGAAGAAAAAAGTTTGGAGAAGAAAGGGAACGGCACATGATCCAAGGCACACCACATCCTCTGTAAAACATGGTGGAGGCAACGTGATGGCATGGGCATGCATGGCTTTCAATGGCACTGGGTCACTTTTGTTTATTGATGACATAACAGCAGACAAGAGTAGCCGGATGAATTCTGAAGTGTACCGGGATATACTTTCAGCCCAGATTCAGCCAAATGCCGCAAAGTTGATCGGACGGCGCTTCATAGTACAGATGGACAATGACCCCAAGCATACAGCCAAAGTTACCCAGGAGTTCATGAGTGCAAAAAAGTGGAACATTCTGCAATGGCCAAGTCAATCACCAGATCTTAACCCAATTGAGCATGCATTTCACTTGCTCAAATCCAGACTTAAGACGGAAAGACCCACAAACAAGCAAGACCTGAAGGCTGCGGCTGTAAAGGCCTGGCAAAGCATTAAGAAGGAGGAAACCCAGCGTTTGGTGATGTCCATGGGTTCCAGACTTAAGGCAGTGATTGCCTCCAAAGGATTCGCAACAAAATATTGAAAATAAAAATATTTTGTTTGGGTTTGGTTTATTTGTCCAATTACTTTTGACCTCCTAAAATGTGGAGTGTTTGTAAAGAAATGTGTACAATTCCTACAATTTCTATCAGATATTTTTGTTCAAACCTTAAAATTAAACGTTACAATCTGCACTTGAATTCTGTTGTAGAGGTTTCATTTCAAATCCAATGTGGTGGCATGCAGAGCCCAACTCGCGAAAATTGTGTCACTGTCCAAATATTTCTGGACCTAACTGTATATATTCTTTTTAGTAAAATACTGAAATAGATCCCAAGGAGAAAACAAGGATTAAGTATTACATTATATTCCATATTCTGTACAACCAAGGCTGATGTGACACCTGCTTTTGGTAATTCTGTTTGTTCTTTTTTAGGGACAGACAAATGGTGTTTATGTTTAAAATGGCTAAAAACAGAAGGGCTCCTTAATATTGTGTCTGTCTGAGTTCTGTTATGTGGCAGGTTTAAGAACAGAACAAAAAGTCAGAATGTAGAACTTTCTTGTTCATTCTAAAAACTGACACATAACAGAACTCAGACAGCCCTCGAAATGATCAATGTCGAACCTCCGCTTCCATTCGCATCTGTTATGAAACTGATCTCTTTTGGGCATGAAGTCCATATGACTGTTTCTAAAATATAACAAATGGAATTCCTGAATACCGATGTGAACCCTGATGAAAAATAGATTTACTGATTGTTATCTAGAAATAAAAAGCCTTTGTAATAAATGTTTGAGTTTGGAGTCTAGATTCATACTTCTAGGTGGAGAAATGTAATATAATTTGAGTACAGAATAAATGACACCTTTTCATTAAAGACATAATTTGATGCATTTAGTACAGATGAAATAAATGCTAAAATTGCGGGATACAAGTTATGCAATTACCAAAAAAAAAGAAGCAATCCTTGTATGCACACACATGAGAAGAGCAGTCACACATTAAGTGGGTTATCCGATCTAGTTAATTTATGGCAATTTCCATAGAAATGGAGAAAGTCCCACATGCCCCGCTACCACTCTATTCCTGAAAAAACACTGCAGAAGAAAAAAGCCTACTACCGTCTTAACCGGTAAAACACTTAGGCCTCTTCTCCACTAGCGTTTTATAAATCACAGCGATACTCAGCTCAAAATGTGAGTCGAGTATCCTGCGTGTGATCTGCGTGTGATATGCGTACAGTGGGTGTTTTTTCCTCACATAGCATCCGTATGACATGTGAGCGTCATGCGAGTGCTATGTGAGTTTTTAGGTAAGCAGTGTAGGGCTGGCTACGGGAGAAATCTCCTGTAAAACCAGTCCTGGCCACGGTTACCTGCACTCAGCTCCGGAGCTGTAACCTGAGCTCCAGCGTCTGCCTGATCTGTTTGCAGCTGTGCTGACCTGAACAGCAATCGCCGGGGAATCCATCACTTGGCGCTCGCTGTTCAGGCTGCAGTCTGGAGCTCAGGTGACAGCTCCGGGGTTCAGTGCATGTAACCGCGGCCAGGACTGGTTTTACAGAAGATTCCTCCGGTAGCCAGTCTGACGCGGGATGCAAGTGTCAGGATCCGTGTGACATGCACATGCCACCCGGATTCTGACTTGCATGGGGGTGAGAGAGCTGAGAATCGCATCAAATAACAGCATGCTGCGATTTCAAGGAGAGCCCGTGTATCGTCTGAGAAAAACAGGGAAATGGAGACAGCATCATTAGAAACCATTTGCAAGATTGCAAACCGTTTCTCAATGCGAGGGAATTTGCAGGAAAAAAACGCTAGTGGAGAAGAGGCCTTAAGTATAGATGTCAGGATCACTCACCTATAGCGGGTGTGTCAGTCACAACCCCTATTTTGGTTGAATTTGAGGTGGTCAGCTGCAGCTCCCCGAGGTTAATGCATGGAGGTGTATAGGAGAAAAGGTTTTTCACCCATCTCACACCACACTGCTTGATTGTATTAAATTTATGTCTTTTTATTCTATTGTAGGCATAGGTCTGACCTGTGCCTACAATAGAATAAATGAGAATAGTAGAAAATGGGTTTTCAACATCGCGCCTATGACCCAATCGGATTAAAGATAAGATTAATGTTTCTTTATTTTCATGCACAGGTCAACGCGTTTCAGGAGTCTCAGCTCCCTTCATCAGGACAACAGGCAAAAAAATATCAAAAATTTGATGTTTTTTTGCCTGTTGTACTGCTGAAAGGAGCTGAGACTCCTGAAACGCGTTGACCTGTGCATGAAAATAAAGAAACATTAATCTTATCTTTAATCCGATTGGATCATTTGCGCGGTGTTGAAAACCTGTTTTCTACTATTCTCTGTTATCTGCTAAACCTGGGACTGCAGCCTTTGACCTGGAGTGTACATGCTTATATAAGAGTTGACTGGCACAACTTCTATAGGTGAGTTTGATTTTAATTTTTAACCCCTTCCCTATTGGCGTAACACCCTATTGCACTTTCTTTCCACAGTTTTAATACAATCGAGCAGATTGGTGTGAGCGTGGCGAAAAACCCGCGTTCTCCTATACTCCTCCATGCACCACTCTATTCCTGTGAGCTTAATTGGGTACCCCATTCTTGAGAATTAGACCTGCATCTACTTAGAATATATGGGGTAATCTATAGATATACCATAAAAATCCCAAAAGGGACAAACCCTTAAAATGAATATTTCTAGCTCAACTGGTCTTGGCTCAGGAATACTTGTCTAAATGCAGCATTCAGATGTGGACCGGATTACAGAGACAGCTGTGTGGACCGCTCTCCACTGTTCCCATAACTCCCATAGAAGTTATTAGGAGCTTAGCACAGCAAGCTCTGGTGTTTGTTTAACCACCTACATTGCTGCCTGAATGTTTGGGAACCTTTCAGAATTTTCAATTTTGCTGCACAGATTTGACCTAAAAATACATCAGATTTGCATATTTTCACACCTAAAAAGAGCTAGCGCAAACCAAATCAAACAAATAAGTAAAATAATATTAAACTTTGTCTATTTTTTTAATTGAGGAAAATGATTCAATATCATATGTCTGTGAATGGCAAAAGTATGTGAATCTTTAAAATGTGTTCATTTAAAGACAAAGCTAAAGTTTGGTGATAATGACAATCAGGTGTGAGTGAGCTATCGATTTTATTTAAAGGGGTTGATAAATGAACAAATTGAACAGTGAAATTGCATATGGTTACCAGCCTGTAAAAAATTACAAAACCATGAGTAGAGAGTTTGGATTACACTAATCAGTCAGACAAACTGATAACAAATGGAGGAAATAACAGATCATTATTGTTATGTATGTACATATTCCAAAACTGGTAAGATGATAGTATAATCTATCTCACTGCAGCTGCACCTGTACCCTACTGGTTTCTCTACAAACTAGTATCCCTAGCTACTAGTGATGAGCGAGTACTAAAAAGCTCGGGTGCTCGAAGCTCGGGCCGAGCCTCCCAAGATACTCGTGTACTCGGCCCGAGCAACGAGCCCAATGTTATCCTATGGGAGACCCGAGTATTTTTGTGAAATGACCACCGGCAGCATGTAGAAACCCTAAAAATGGCACAAAAGTCTCAGAAGAGTGCTCAAATGACATGGAAACAGCATGGGGAAGACCCCTTGAAGCATTTATCACTCAAAAGTCACAGCTGTGAACAATTTTGTCCGCGTTTTACGCCATTTTTACGGACTCACCAGAAAACCTTCCAAAATGACACCAAAATGATTTTTCATGGCGGAAATGTTAAGGGCACATACCCAATAGTGAGATAGAGCTAATGTATGTTACTTTTTGAGATCAATACATGAAAGATTTTACGTAAAACATTGTGTGGCACTCCGATGTCCCTGAGAAGAGACGTACATAAAGGCCTCTGAGTCTAATGTGCCCATTTTGAGGAACTGAGTCTTTGTAGTATTTTCCTTTGCCAGGGCAGTCCAAAATTGTGAGGTTCACCAATGCCCCTGCATACAGACGTGCATGATGGCCTGTAAACCTGAAGTGCCCATTGTAAGGAAGTGGGTCTATTGTAGTATAGCCCTTAGGCAGGGCAGCCAAAAATTGGGAGGCTCCACGTTGTCCCTGCATAGAGACGTGCATGAGGGCCTCAAAACATTAAGTGTCCATTGTCAGGAAGTGGGTGTATTATAGTATAGCCCTTTGGCAGGGCAGCCAAAAATTGGGAGGCTCCACGTTGTCCCTGGATAGAGACGTGCATGAGGGCCTCAAAACATTAAGTGTCCATTGTCAGGAAGTGGGTGTATTATAGTATAGCCCTTAGGCAGGGCAGCCAAAAATTGGGAGGCTCCACGTTGTCCCTGGATAAAGACGTGCATGAGGGCCTCAAAACATTAAGTGTCCATTGTCAGGAAGTGGGTGTATTATAGTATAGCCCTTTGGCAGGGCAGCCAAAAATTGGGAGGCTCCACGTTGTCCCTGGATAGAGACGTGCATGAGGGCCTCAAAACATTAAGTGTCCATTGTCAGGAAGTGGGTGTATTATAGTATAGCCCTTTGGCAGGGCAGCCAAAAATTGGGAGGCTCCACATTGTCCCTGGATAGAGACGTGCATGAGGGCCTCAAAACATTAAGTGTCCATTGTCAGGAAGTGGGTGTATTATAGTATAGCCCTTAGGCAGGGCAGTCAAAAATTGGGAGGCTCCACGTTGTCCCTGGATAGAGACGTGCATGAGGGCCTCAAAACATTAAGTGTCCATTGTCAGGAAGTGGGTGTATTATAGTATAGCCCTTAGGCAGGGCAGCCAAAAATTGGGAGGCTCCACGTTGTCCCTGGATAGAGACGTGCATGAGGGCCTCAAAACATTAAGTGTCCATTGTCAGGAAGTGGGTGTATTATAGTATAGCCCTTTGGCAGGGCAGCCAAAAATTGGGAGGCTCCACGTTGTCCCTGCATAGAGACGTGCATGAGGGCCTCAAAACATTGTTCCCATTGCAAAGGAGCGGGTCTCCTGTCGTTGTAATGTCCATTCTGCAAAGAATGGGCGAAAAAATTTACCACTGGGGGTATACCTGAAACAAAGGCCTAACTCTTGTAATGGTCATCATGGTGGCGCATGAGGAGAAGGAGGAGCAGTCCAGCGATTATCCAAAGTCCAGAAGTGTGTACCCATGGGTGACTGGAGGTACATGACAAATTCCCGTTACAAACTTTAAATTCCGCTCTCATTTGCTGGTGGTGTGGTGAAGTCTGGCCCAATCCAACCCTTGTTCATCTTGATCAGAGTCAGCCTATCAGCATTTTCAGTTGACAGGCGGGTGCGTTTATCTGTAATGATTCCACCTGCGGCACTAAAAACACGCTCTGACAAAACGCTAGCGGCAGGGCAGGCCAGGACTTCCAAGGCGTAGAGAGCCAATTCATGCCACGTGTCCACCTTGGATACCCAATAATTGTAAGGCACAGAGGAATGTCGGAGTACAGTTGTTCGATCTGCAAGGTACTCCTTGAGCATCTGGGCAAACTTAGGATTTCTTGTGGCACTACCCCGCACCTCAGGGGCTGTGGTACGTGAGGGGCTGAGAAAACTGTCCCACATCTTAAAGACTGTTCCCCTACCTCTGGCGGATTGGACTTGTGCCTCTCTCGGCTGTACGCCTTGGTTGTCCACTGATTCCTGACCTATGCCGCTAGCGTTTTGTGAGGGGAATGCTTTGCCTACTTCCGTGACTATGGCCTTCCGGAACTGCTGCATTTTGGTTGACCTCTCCGCCTCGGGAATAAGAGACATAAAGTTCTCCTTGTAGCGTGGGTCTAACAGTGTTACCAACCAGTAATGATTGTCGGCCAAGATGTTCTTAACGCGAGGGTCACGAGACAGGCAGCTTACCATAAAGTCAGCCATGTGCGCCAGACTCTTAACAGCCAGGACTTCAGTAGCCTGACCAACACGTTGACTGAACATGCTGTCCTCCTCCTCCTCCTCCTCCTCCTCCTCATATACCCTGTCCTCTGGCCAGCCACGCTGAACCGAGGATATGACTGGTGTGCATGTCATATCCTCAATTTGGCCGGAGATTTGCTCCATGTCTTCATCCTCCTCCTCGTCATAGTCCTCCACTGCATGTTGTGATGAGACGAGGCTGGGCTGTGTGTTATCACCCACACCCACTACTGTTTCTTGCTGCAACTCATCGCGCTCCGCCTGCAATGCATCATGTTTGGTTTTGAGCAGAGACTGTTTTAGAAGGCAGAGTAGCGGTATGGTGACGCTAATAATGGCGTCATCACCACTCACCATCTTGGTGGAGTCCTCAAAGTTTTGGAGGATGGTACATAGGTCGGACATCCATCTCCACTCCTCAGGTGTTATGTGTGGAGTTTGACCCATTTCCCGACGGCTTAAGTGATGCAGGTACTCAACAACTGCCCTCTTCTGCTCACATATCCTGACCAACATGTGCAGAGTTGAATTCCAACGCGTGGGGACATCACACACCAGTCTGTGAGCCAGAAGATGCAAACTGCGCTGAAGGCCGGCTGAAGCAGTAGGTGACTTTCGAAAATGTGCAGACAGGCGGCGAACTTTTACCAGCAGATCAGACAGCTCTGGGTATGACTTTAGAAACCGCTGAACCACGAGGTTGAGCACATGGGCCACGCATGGAACATGTGTCAGCTGGCCTCGCCTCAAAGCCGCCACCAGGTTCCGGCCATTGTCACACACGACCTTTCCTGGCTTTAGGTTCAGAGGTGTGAGCCAGTGATCTGCCTGCTGTTTCAGAGCTGTCCACAGCTCTTCTGCATTGTGGGGTTTGTCACCTATGCAGATTAGCTTCAGCACAGCCTGTTGCCGCTTCGCCGAGGCAGTGCTGCAGTGCTTCCAGCTTGGGACTGGTGTGGAGGGTACAGTGAATGAGGATGCGCAGGAGGAGGAGGAGGCTGAAGAGCATGACATTCCGGAACTGTAGAGTGTGGGTGAAACACTGACTGAGGTAGGGCCTGCAAACCTTGGTGTGGGAAGGACGTGTTCCGTCCCTCGCTCAGACTGGGTCCCAGCTTCCACAATATTAACCCAGTGTGCCGTCAACGAGATGTAGCGGCCTTGCCCACAAGCACTTGTCCACGTGTCTGTGGTTAGGTGGACCTTGGGTGAAACAGCGTTGTTCAGGGCACGTGTGATGTTTTGTGAGACGTGGTTATGCAACGTGGGGACGGCACACCGGGAGAAATAGTGGCGGCTGGGGACCGAGTAACGTGGGACAGCTGCCGCCATCAGGTCGCGGAATGCTTCTGTCTCCACCAGCCTAAAAGGCAACATTTCCAGCGCAAGCAGTCGCGAAATGTTAGCATTTAGAACTGTGGCATGTGGGGTGTTGGTAGTGTATTTGCGCCTGCGTTCAAAGGTTTGCTGAATGGATAACTGAACGCTGCGCTGGGACAAGGACGTGCTTGATGATGGTGTTATTTCTGCGTAGGCAACTGCAGGTGCAGGACCGGAGGAGGCTTGTTCGCAGGCAGCATGGACAGGGGATTGGCTCGCATGCACAACCAGCGAAGACGTAGCAGTGACATTAGCAAGCACTGCTCCTCGACTCTGTTGTACTTCCCACAAAGTCGGGTGCTTGGCTGACATGTGCCTGATCATGTTGGTGGTGGTCAGGCTGCTAGTTTTGGTACCCCTGCTGATGCTGGCATGGCAGGTGTTGCAAATGGCCTTTTTAGAATCATCTGGAGCCAACTTAAAAAACTGCCAGACTCGGGAAGACCTAACATTTGTACAGGCACCTTGTGTCGTGTTGTTGTTCCGGGGAACGGTTGCCTGACTTCTGCCTGGAGCCACCACCCTGCTTCTTACTGCCTGTTGGGATGCTACGCCTCCCTCCCCCTGTGCACTGCTGTCCTCGCTCTGCATATTCTCCTGCCAGGTTGGGTCAGTTACTGGATCATCCACCACGTCGTCTTCCTCTTCCGCACCCTGCTCCTCCTCCTGACTTCCTGACAATTGTGTCTCATCATCGTCCACCCCTTGTTGAGACACGTTGCCAACTTCGTGAGAACGTGGCTGCTCAAATATTTGGCCATCTGTACATACGATCTCCTCATGACCCACTTCAACATGAGCTGGCGAGAGGCCAGAATGTGCGAATGGAAACGTGAACAGCTCTTCCGAGTGTCCAAGTGTGGGATCATTAATGTCCGAGGACGTGTACTCAGCCTTGTGGTAGGAAGGAGGATCAGGTTCTGAAATGTGCGGTGCAGTATCACGGCTACTGACACTTGACCGTGTGGAAGACAGAGTGTTTGTGGTGGTGCCAATCTGACTGGAAGCATTATCCGCTATCCAACTAACAACCTGTTGACACTGGTCTTGGTTCAAGAGCGGTGTACTGCTGCGGTCCCCAAGAATTTGGGACAGGACGTGCGAGCGACTAGATGTGGCCCTTTGTTGTGGCAAAATTAGAGCTTGCCCACGACCTCGGCCTCTGCCTGCACCACCATCACGTCCACTTCCTTGTTCCTTGCCAACGCCCTTGCGCATTTTGCAATGCTGTGCTGACGTGTATTCACTAGACTTGGGCGTTATATCAAAGTTTGTGCAAATCGTGCACCTGTACGCTGCCACCGACAGGCACACACGTGCGGTTTTTAAATGCAAGCACGGACGCACTAAGAACCTAACAGGTTTTAGGAGCAAAAATTAATGACGAGAACTCTGACACTATCAGCCACTGCTGACTGACGTGTATTATACACTACACTTGTGCGTTATATAATAGTTTGGTAAAAACGCACACAAGTGCACCTGTACGCTGCCACCGACAGGCACACACGTGCGGTTTTTAAATGCAAGCACGGACGCACTAAGAACCTAACAGGTTTTAGGAGCAAAAATTAATGACGAGAATTCTGACACTATCAGCCACTGCTGACTGACGTGTATTATACACTACACTTGTGCGTTATATAATAGTTTGGTAAAAACGCACACAAGTGCACGTGTACGCTGCCACCGACAGGCACACACGTGCGGTTTTTAAATGCAAGCACGGACGCACTAAGAACCTAACAGGTTTTAGGAGCAAAAATTAATGACGAGAACTCTGACACTATCAGCCACTGCTGACTGACGTGTATTATACACTACACTTGTGCGTTATATAATAGTTTGGTAAAAACGCACACAAGTGCACCTGTACGCTGCCACCGACAGGCACACACGTGCGGTTTTTAAATGCAAGCACGGACGCACTAAGAACCTAACAGGTTTTAGGAGCAAAAATTAATGACGAGAATTCTGACACTATCAGCCACTGCTGACTGACGTGTATTATACACTACACTTGTACGTTATATAATAGTTTGGTAAAAACGCACACAAGTGCACCTGTACGCTGCCACCGACAGGCACACACGTGCGGTTTTTAAATGCAAGCACGGACGCACTAAGAACCTAACAGGTTTTAGGAGCAAAAATTAATGACGAGAACTCTGACACTATCAGCCACTGCTGACTGACGTGTATTATACACTACACTTGTGCGTTATATAATAGTTTGGTAAAAACGCACACAAGTGCACCTGTACGCTGCCACCGACAGGCACACACGTGCGGTTTTTAAATGCAAGCACGGATGCACTAAGAACCTAACAGGTTTTAGGAGCAAAAATTAATGACGAGAACTCTGACACTATCAGCCACTGCTGACTGACGTGTATTATACACTACACTTGTGCGTTATATAATAGTTTGGTAAAAACGCACACAAGTGCACGTGTACGCTGCCACCGACAGGCACACACGTGCGGTTTTTAAATGCAAGCACGGACGCACTAAGAACCTAACAGGTTTTAGGAGCAAAAATTAATGACGAGAACTCTGACACTATCAGCCACTGCTGACTGACGTGTATTATACACTACACTTGTGCGTTATATAATAGTTTGGTAAAAACGCACACAAGTGCACCTGTACGCTGCCACCGACAGGCACACACGTGCGGTTTTTAAATGCAAGCACGGACGCACTAAGAACCTAACAGGTTTTAGGAGCAAAAATTAATGAGAACTCTGACACTATGTGGACTGTTTTAGACTGTGTACACCAGCCCCAGATATGATGAAGGCTGGTATACGGTCACCACTAGGAATGGCTATATACCCTGTCTGCCTGCCTGCCTGTATACTGCTACAATAGTCCTGACAAGGACTCTTTTGGTCACTAGCCTGTATTCCGACCTGGCTATACCCTGCCTGTATACAGCAACAATAGTCCTGAGAAGGACTCTGCTACTGTACTCCGACCTGGCTATACCCTGCCTGCCTGTATACAACTAGAATAGTCCTGAGAAGGACTTTTGGTCACACTGTTTGCAGCCCTGCTACGGAAATAGCTATAGAGGGCCGCAAACCTTTCCCTGAAGCAGCGACACTCTCCCTGCACTGACTGTCTGGATAGCTGTGAGCAGAGCACAGCGCGCCCGCCGGTATAAAGGCTCGGTCACGCTGTGCAGGCCGGCCAATCACTGCAATTCCACAACTAACAGGGCTGTGGCATTGCAGTGGTCTGCCAGCCAATCCCTGCATGAGGGCTGGCTCTCAAAAGAGCGCCAACATCCAGAAATGAAGACCACGAGTACAGCACGAGTATCGCGAGATTACTCGGTCCCCGCCGAGTAGACCGAGTACAGTGATACTCGTGCGAGTACCGAGTAGTAACAAGCATGCTCACTCATCACTACTAGCTACGCAATGCTGTAATGTATCTTGCACAGACTGGAATATCCCTAAGGCCTAAAGCCTGCTTTACATGTTGCAATTTCGCATACGATATCGTATGCGATTTGCAATGCCCTCATCGTATGTGTGGCATGTTCTATTTGTTGAACGTGCCGCACAACTGATTAACCCCCGTCACACGTACTTACCTTCCATACGACCTCGATGTGGGCGGCGAACGTCCACTTCCTGGAGTGGGAGGGACGTTCGGCATCACATCGATTGCACGCGGCAGCCGGCCAATAGAAGCGGAGGGGCAGAGCTGAGCGGGATGTAAACATCCCGCCCACCTCCTTCCTTCCGCATTGTGGGCAGGGAGCCGCAGGACGTAGGTAAGATCTGTTCATCGTTCCCGGGGTGTCACACACTGCAATGTGTGCTACCCCGGGTACGATGAACAATCTGATGTGCAATTCTAGAGAAAGATATGATGTGTATGTGATGAACGTTTTAACGTTCAATTGCAATCGCACGTACCTGTCACACACTGCAATGTAACTTACGCTGCCGGATGTGCGTCACTTACGACGTGACCCCGCTGACACATTGTAAGATACATTGCAGCGTGTAAAGCAGGCTTAAGACACACGGCATGAAAATCTAAGCAAGTAGAATGCGATAAAACATCGCATTCCACTCGGACCAATATTAGCCTATGTGTCAGCATCCATGAGCAATTATTTTCTCAGCCCTAATTGGACCAAGAAAACAGTCGCAGCATGCTGTGGGTGCAATGCAATCCTTGTTTCTCTAGCACCATTCAAGTCTATGGGGAGAGAGAAACATCGCACTGCACTCCAATTACACCGGTGTAATGCGAGTGCAGAGTGAGAATGGCATTAGCCGGCAACGGAAGAGAGAGGGAGATAAAGCCCTCCCTCTCCTCCTCAGCGCCTCCCTACCCTCCTCAGCGCTACCCCACTCCTCCTCAGAGCCGGCCCGCCCCCTGCAGCTGAGGTCCGATCGCATGATCGGACCTCAGTCGCAGTGACACTCGCATGACACTCGGCTCCCGCTGTGCTGCCAGCGTGTGCCGAGTGTTATGCAAGGATCGCAGTAGTCCCCGTGTGGCCCCGGCTTAACCGCCCAACTAGGAACCCACAACTCAGACATGCCTGCTTGAAAGGCCTTCAAATTGTCTCTCGAACCAGAGAACCAAAGGGAAGATTATTAACACTATATATCAATATAGGGTAAACATACAGAGATAGACAAGGACCCAAGGTGTGGAAACATAAAATGTGCACAAATGGACAAAGGAGAAATAACAAATGCAAACCATGGTAAACTCCTAAAAACCTAACAGAAAACAAAAGATAGGTGTAGGAAAGGCAAAAGAGAGTACACAAAGTAAAAAAACACTGGTCTCTGCCTAAATCCTATATCTACAGGGCTGGAAGTGCTTAGCAATTATCAACATAGACATATAGCCAGCAGAGAATGCTAGTATATGGAGAATATAAATAGCCCCACCCGGGATGTGATAGGATAGAGAAAATGAACAAATGAAAACACTTGATAACCACAGAACAAAAGGGTTGAAATAAATGTAAAATACCAAAATATATAGGCTTCCATTACATCTAATGACGGATAATGATGGATACGTCGCTGTCTATTTTTTAAACGCACACAAAAAACTTTCCTATGGACGTTGTCTCCGTCACATTTGTTGACGGATCCGTCGTACGACGGATGCAATGTGAGGCCATTCATCGCAATCCATCGCTAATACAAGTCAATGAGAAAAAAACAGATCCAGCGCTGGATCCGTTTTTTTCACATTTCAATGGATTGTGACTGATGGCAAAAAACTGATGTGTGAAAGGGGCCTAAGGTAACAAAAACTCTAATACTGATCATGTGCACGAGGCCATGGGCCACATGCACACATTGAGTATTTGGTGAGTTTTTTACCTCATTATATGTAAGGACATATGTGCACGTTCAGCATTTGGTGACTTTCTTAACCTCCGTATTTGTATAAGAACTCACCAAATACTCATTGTGTGCACATGGCCTTATTGCAGTAGTGAAAATCTATATGGAGTATGGGATTGGTGTGGGTAGATGTTCTCGGCCTGCACACTGTGTATGCCCTTCCATTCTGCTTGTATCATGTGTTTATACCCACTACATATATTGTGATACATGCAGAATATCCTGATGGAGGGGCACACACAGTATGTGAAGTCATACATTGGAAATATCCAAGCTGGTGGGAAGGCCAGTGGGGCACAGTGTGCGTGGGCGTTTCACCCATGGAGTTTCAATCCTCCATTCCCAATCTATTCATACACAGTGTATGGATTGGGAATGGAGGATTGAAACTACATTGATCAGATGCCCAGAACACTTTGATAGAAGACACCCTCGTATCCACCTTATAGAAAATTACAATTCCCCCCCTTTCACATAGTGTGCCGCTATTGCTTGCTGCTAGTGAACAGGTTGGCAGGCACCTCCAAAGCACAGGTCACTGGTCCATCTCCGGCAACACAGTTTTCCGTCACCAATACAGAGGACGCTCCTCTTCAGCAGACAGGTGGGCACGACTCCCTCAGCTGCGCCACACCCTGTATGTTGCTGGTACGTCCTGCCCATGGCTGCCACCACAAATTTCAGGGCTCCATACTGCCAACATTTTCAGGCCCCCTTTAGACTCCATCTCCACCACAGCTCCGCCTCTACTCCTTAAACCTTCGGCAATAGAAAAAAGTTGTTTCCAGCATCACATCCAAGAAATAAGCGTAAAAAACAATTTTATTCCATAAGGTTAAAACTAACACTAGGTTGGATGGACATCAACGAAGTATAAAACAATGTCTTAAGCATTTCACACCTAAAAGAGGTTCTTAGTCTTAAACATATCCTGCTAGATTTGTACACGTTATGGAATAAAATTGGTTTTTAACCTTATTTCTTGGACGTCATGGTGGAAACAACTTTTTCTATTGCTGGCCTTTGCCTCTTTGAACATGGAGCTGACCTCCTTGCCCCATCTCCCAGAGAAAGAACCCAGGTGATGCATTTACTGGGTGAGCTGAGATCCTCCTTTGCATACTTACCTCGAACCTTCCACAGTCCCACCATCACTCTTGGAAAATCTCTAATTCTGCAAACAGTCCTCACCAATCAAACATCAACCGCTTGTTGTGATTTTGACAGCCCCAAAAAAGCTGCATGCACTGTTTGTCAGGTCATTAAAATGACGAGCCCCAGACAGAATTGTCAGCTATATACGCATATCTAATATATAAAGCTGAGTGTATGTGTGTGCATATGTATGTCCACTAAAGGAATCCACATCGTCACATTTACAATCACGAGATTTTGCCCAGACGCCTCATGTGACTCAGAGAATGTCATAGACTATGTTTTGAGGGGAACATTTAACCCCGCGCTTTACAGTTATTCACCAAAAAACCTGCTTATATTAAAGTCAATGGAGCTGGGAGCTACAGTTCAGTATTAGGAGCTGTAATTGGTTGCTATAGGCAACGAAGGACATTCTTAGTATAAGAAGCTTATGTGTGAGGTAATATGATATCGGTGGAGAGATAGATAGAGATATAGACATAGGCACAGATAGACAAGGAAAGAGACACCCAGGGAAAGCGACAGCCAGACAGAGACAGCCAGTCAGGGAAAGAGACAGCCAGCTAGGGAAAGAGACAGCCAGCTAGGGAAAGAGACAGCCAGCCAGGGAAAGAGACAGCCAGCCAGGGAAAGAGACAGCCAGCCAGGGAAAGAGACAGACAGCCAGCCAGGGAAAGAGACAGCCAGCCAGGGAATGAGACAGAGACAGACAGCCTGGGAAAGAGACTGACAGCAAGGGAAAGGGACAGCCAGATAGAGAGAGACAGCCAGGGAAAGAGACAGCCAGCCAGGAAAAGAGACAGAGACAGCTAGCCAGGGAACGAGACAGAAACAGCCAGCCAGGGAATGAGACAGCCAGCCAGGGAATGAGACAGAGACAGCCAGCCAGGAAAAGAGACAGAGACAGCCAGCCAGGTTAAGAAACAGAGACAGCCAGCCAGAGAAAGAGACTGCCAGCCAGGGAAAGATACAGAAAGACAGGGAAAGATACAGACAGACTACATGCACATATACACACACAGCCCTACAACAAGCACATTTCATTACACACTACACATTGCCCCATCTTGCAGTTCCTGAGGAGCCACTAGGATCTGCACGGAGGCAGCAACAGCTACAGGACCTGCCAGTTCACCGGTCATGTGATCAGGCAAGGTCCGTCACCTTCTCAGCCTCCATTCTGGTCCAGTACATTTCCTGTCCTGCTCTGTACCGATCACATAGATCAGTACAGAACAGGAAGAGAGAGGGCAGCGAGCGACATGGGCCCCCCTCATTACCCTGGTGGCGACCCTGGTCCTGCCGTCGTGCTGCAGGATGGGTGGCAGGCTAGGCGGACGACCCAGCACTTTTAAATGTTTCATGCGGATTATAATGGGGCAGTTTTCTTTTCGGAGCATGGGCGGTAGCCCAGATTGTCCTCATAATCCGCCTCTGAATTACGGCATTGGAAACACTTGTCGTTAGAAAGTTAATGAACACACAAAGTGTTCAGAACCAGGACAACGATCCAATCTAGTAAGAGACGATACCATGGCACTCAGTGAATAAAGTTTATTTGTAGAAAATCAATGCAGTATGATATATCTGTATTAGAAATTGGTCAACGTTTTGGTGCACATGACCTTTTTCATGGCCTTAGAGAAATGACAGACAGTGTGTATGCTACTCAATGATCCAACATGACTGTAGCTCAGTGTAGAGAGAAACGGACCATAGCACTGGAGGCTGCTGGATCAACTCTGGGGTGAAACACTAACATGCCCCTACATTAGCTTAAAACAGGTTTCGCAATGTGAGACATGTCATAAGAGATAATATGCCCTCTTCACTGATATCACTGCAGTGATGGAAGCTAAGTGCAGTAGAGATTACTATCAGCTATCATCTCAGAGTAATCAATGTTGGAGATAGGGAGTACAGCTGAGAATACAGCACCGTGAAGGGACAGATGCAACTGCAGAGGTAATTGTAATGAGAAAAAGCTCAGCTCTACTGTACAGTCTCCCCCCCACACTGAAAGATGTATGTAATCACACTAATCTCTGCTCTACTCCCAGCACATGAAATTGCTCTGCAGAAAGACCAGAGAGGAATACAAACTGTCTTGCACAGAAGAAACCTCCTTTATGGGGGCATAATTTTTTTTTACCTACAACACACATCCTTCTTATGATTGGTCTACATCATACAAGTGAAAAGTACACACAACCTTTGGGCTTATAAAAAATTATAACCTAAACTTTACAAGCTAATATCTCCACAATGGAGAGGAGACTTTACTAAAAGAAAAGCTGTGTTTTTGTCAGCTCTGCATCTACTATTCCAAGATGTGGCCAGTTCAATAAGTTCAAATTGTTGAAAGATCCATTTTAAGGTTTTAGAATAGGCAAATCAAAATCCTTGATCCTGTAGAAATGCTGTGGAAGGACTGAAGCAGAAGTTCATGGAAGAAAAACACAAACATATCAGAGCGGAAGCTGTATTGTAGGGAACAATGGGCTAAAACTGCTCCAAATCGAAGTGCAGGATTAATCAAAAATTACTGGAAAAATGGAAAGTCTACATTTTTTTTTTAATTTGTAATTTGTATGATTTGGTTCACTTTATCCCCTTTTAGTTCCTTTTAGTTTTAGGTCAAAGTTACACAGCAATATGGAAGATTCTGAAGTGTTCACAAACATTCACGCACAATGTAGTTATGAAATGGTAAAAATAATTTTTCCATAACTCCAATTCCCTTAAAGTTCTAAAAGGAATGTTGCATCGCATAATTCACTATTTCTGCTTACCTCTGGCTATCACCATAGACATAGTAAATGGCTGAACTGGGAAAAGTCCTATCCTGGCTTGGGTCAAGTTGACAAGTAGACAATTTTTGTTCACCAAAGTTGGCATTATTCGTTATTTATTTCAGAATTTCTGGATTCTGGGCATTGTTTCATGTGTTCTTTCCAAGGATTACTGTTGCCAGTATTTACATATCCAGTCAGGAGTGGACTATTACAGGGACTATGAGATGAGACTATGGGCAGAGAAAGCAGCAGATAATTTAAGATTGACACACTAGGGATAGCAGGTAAGAGCACACAGCTCATGATTACAGATAGGGAAAGTAAAGGCCTAAATATGATTGTTGTGTGCTGCAGCAGGACTGAAAAACAATAAAAATGGTAGTGTGAGTCTCAGTCTGTGAATAATAATACAAACATTCAAGTGACTGGGGGGTTCTGAAAAGAGATGAGGAAACCTTTTAAAAGTTCGATTCTCCAATCTTTGGTGAACTTCTTCGTCAAATGTTTTCAAACCCCGTTTGATTCAATGGGAGGTCAAACCTAAGGCAGAGAAAACACCTTTAGGGGTCCAAAACAGCAAATATACATTTTACAATGCAGCCTCCTCTGTTTTGGCAAAGCCATTAGCTTCCTGTGCGATTGACATAAGAAATATTGAGGTGCATGAGAGACAGGTGTAGGGCTGGTGCTCCCATACCCTTGCCAGTACAGACAAGACACAACTTGGAGACCCATCTTGGACTCTTGATATTTATAACCATTTCAGCCTTTGAGAAGGACAGTGGTATCAATTGCCCCCATAGTGTCTTTGCACAGCAGTCAGGTATGGTCCATACAACACACAGGATGTAGCCTGGCATTTCGATTTTAAAAATAAAGAGGATGGATGAATGACACTTTTAAGCCTTTTCCTCCCACACACCTGCCAGTACAGACAAGACATAACTTGGACCCTGGATTTTTAAAAGCATTTCAGGCAGACAGCAGGACAGTGGCATAAATTGCGCCCCATCTCCCCATAGTGTCTTTCCAAAGCAGTCAAGAATGGTCCATACAACACACAGGAAGTGGCAGGCATTTCCATTTGAAAAGTCAAAAGCTGGATGAGTGACAGGATTAGGCCTCTTTCTCCCACACAACTGCCAATACAGACAAGACTCAGCTTGGAGGCCCATCTTGGAGTCTTGGTATTTAAAAACATTTCTAGCAGACAGCAGGACAGTGGCATCAAATGCCCTTTCCATTTCGCCATAGTGTCTTTCCACAGCAGTCAGGTATGGCCCATGCAACACAGTGGATGTGGCCTGGCATTTCTATTTTTAAAAATGAAAACACAGCAACCGTGCCTTTTGCAGCAGGTCATCCAGGCTGTGATAGTGGCATAGAAATTGCTGTACAACCAATTTGAGGACGTGAGCACATTTGTGATGTTGCACAGTCGCAGGGCCACCACCAGGTTTGTACCGTTATCACTAGTGATGAGCGAGCATGCTTGTCACTACTCGGTACTCGCACGAGTATCACTGTACTCGGGCTGCTCGGCGGGGACCGAGTAATCTCGCGATACTCGTGCTTTACTCGTGGTCTTCATTTCTGCATGTTGGCGCTCTTTTGAGAGCCAGCCCTCATGCAGGGATTGGCTGGCAGACCACTGCAATGCCACAGCCCTGTTAGTTGTGGAATTGCAGTGATTGGCCGGCCTGCACAGCGTCACCGAGCCTTTATATCGGCCGGCGCGCTGTGCTCTGCTCACAGCTATTCTGACAGTGAGTGTAGGGAGAGTGTCGCTGATTCAGGGAAAGCTTTGCGGCCCTTTATAGCTTTTTCAGTTGCAGGGCTGCAAACAGTGTGACCAAAAGTCCTTCTCAGGACTATTCTAGTTGTATACAGGCAGGCAGGGTATAGCCAGGTCGGAGTACAGTAGCAGAGTCCTTCTCAGGACTATTGTTGCTATATACAGGCAGGGTATAGCCAGGTCTGAATACAGGCTAGTGACCAAAAGAGTCCTTGTCAGGACTATTGTAGCAGTATACAGGCAGGCAGGCAGGCAGGGTAGTGGTGACCGTATACCAGCCTTCATATCTGGGGCTGGTGTACACAGTGTAAAACAGTCCAGATAGTGTCTGACTTGTCTGTACTGTAAATAAAACCTTCACACTGAACTGCAGCAGTATTTATGGCTAGAACAGCTTGTCCCCCTGCCATAGAGATAGTTCTGTTTCATATAACTTGTTCTTTTTTTTTTTTTTTTTTTTTTTTTACTGCACTATTCTAAGTCCTGTTGTGTATAAATACGTGACTCTTCAGATTTTGTGTTATACCATGCCTGATGAAGAGACCTGAGTAGTCTCGAAAGCTTGCAATTATTACCATCTTTTCAGTTAGCCATTAAAAGGTATCAACCACTGAGGACTCTCTGTTCTTTTAAACAATTTGATTATTTAAGCTGTTTTGACTCTTTGTCTATATGTCACTTCTTGTTGAATATATATTTAATAAATATCTTTATACCTTTTCAAGAAGTTGTTTTCTAATTACTTTTGATTATTTGGTCATATTGGGACCATGACTACATTACCCTCAGTTCTCTTGCTATGATAAGTATTGTTTAGGGTGTAGTTTTTTATAACTATTGGATATGATGTCACACCCTGCCCTCAATCTTGTAATTCACATTTTAGTGCAGTAAGAGTCCCAGACTAATGCATGTTGGTTGGTCAGGTGATGGTTCATGCATGTAGTAGGCAATTTTTTTTTATATTTCTGCCTGTACTGAATCGTTTTTTTTATAACATTTGCAGAGAACGTGAGTTGGGTCATCCATTCCAGTCACAATAAAGGCCCAAGCTAGGTAACCCTTGCTACCCATGCGAAATATAGACCTAAAACCACTGCTGGATACAGCCAAAGATGTGGCTGAGGATGCAGTGGTTGTCCTGGTTGCATCAGTCCGTGTCTGTGCAGGAAGCACCTCATCTTTCTCCTCCTCCACCTCCTCTGTTGAGCAACACAGCTGCATGCCTCTGGATTCACACCAAGTGGGATCTACAACTTTATCGTGATCCTGTCTGTTGTCCCACTCCTTGCCCTGAAAGTCAGTGCTCCTCTTCCTGACCTGACATCACAGTACAGTACACGTGCACCTCAGTTATCTGAGTCTTATCATCACCGCCACCGCCGGGGGTTAATGTCTGTTGATGTGGGTCTGGATCCCGCTCGGACGCGACTTCGTCAGGGCCCAGATCCAATTGACAAAGATTTTGAGCATAGGTGCAGATGCTTTCTTCCTATTCAGTCTGTGAATTATTGGAGCAGACCTCTGATGCCCATTGGATAGGATGTGTGAACAGCTCTGTGAATTTGCCCATGTTTGGTTCCCCGCAGTTAATTGGATGCTTGTAAAGTTATGACATGGGGGAAACAAGTGTAATTAGGGTGTCACCTCAAGGAATGAACTGTATGTGATGTTGAGGTGCAGGAAGAGGAGGAAAGGCCACTTAATGCAGCGTTGCCATGCACTGTAGCACCTGCTGTTTCTGTTCCTCATTTACAAGTTGAAGTAATGTGCGGCTGCCAAAGAAATGGAGTGGAGTAGACTGTCCAATAACAAAACTTGTTCTCAGTTGTCTTGGTATAGGATGAGACGGTGTTTTCTTAGTAGAGCATTGACTAACATCAGAACATCCCCCACTTACACCTTGAACACCCCATCTATTCTCCCTTCCACCACGTTCTCGTGATTTACCACTCATGTTTGATGTACCATTCCCCTTTGATACAGATGTTTAGCAACCCTAGGCCCACACCTGTCAGACACCTGACACAAAAGTAAAATTCTGTATTTCTTGGCTGAGATTGTAATATTGTGATGGCCCAAAGAAGTACGAATACCTATTTAGATGGTTCACTGGCAAATTTTTAGCAGGCACTAAAAAGTAGTAATACATATTGAGATGGTTAACTGCCAAATTTTTAGCAGGCACTAAAAGTAGCAATACCTATTGAGATGGTTCACTGGCAAATATTAAGCAGGCTATAAAAAGTAGCAATACCTATTGAGCTTGTTCACTGGCAAAATTTAGCAGCCACTAAAAAGTAGCAACACCTATTGAGCTGGTTCACTAGCAAATTTTTAGCAGGCTATAAAAAGTAGCAATACCTATTGAGATGGTTCACTGGCAAATTTTTAGCAGGCTATAAAAAGTAGCAATACCTAATGAGATGGTTCACTGGCTACTCTTTAGCAGGTACTCACAAGTAGCAATCTCTATTTATATCATGAAATGCCGATTTTTGGCACAAACCTTTCCCTACACTGCATGTCCCTGTTCTACACTATCGCTCACCTATCTATCTCAACTACCTATGAGTAAACCCCTAGGTAAGTTAACAGCCCAGCAGCAGCGGCGGCAGCATCTTCCTTAAGCGTTAAAATCACAAAATGGTACCAACGTTGCATGTCTGCATTTTATATGCAGAGGAACATGTGACTTAGCCAGCTAATGAGACAACACCTTGTGTCTGAACCTTGGGGAAGTTTTCTGTGCCGTAATTGGCTGCAGGAACATCTACAAATAAAGTTAAGAAAAAAAAAAAAGTGAGCTACTCCTCTGGCCTCTCGAAACTCCATCCCATCATTAACCACATCCCTCCATTCACCATACAGGACCACAATGCTATCCAAAGCCATCATGTGTTATTATAAAAGCATTGTGAAAAATGAACATAGCTGATCATTACCGGGTATTCCCAAAAATGCTCATGAACATGACCTAGAACCAGGTGAGGAAATGCCTGTACCGAATTTGAAATTGGCGAACACAAACCAAACAAATTCACTCATTTCTACACAGAAGCTCTGCAGGGTTGCCACCTTACTAATACATTTTTCCTCAACTGGGCCAAAATTCACAGATGGTCTAAAGTTTTTACAGACATTTGCCATGCCCCTTAATAAATTCACACCCATGTGTCTGAAGGAGGGGTGAGTAAAGCCAGCACTGATTGGCAGCATGGATCGCTTGACATAACAATATTACACGATCCTTGGGAGAGCCAGTGCCGACATCACCGCCAGGTAGTACGTAGGTGTGTATAGCTGTTATCATTTTACTGGGGGGAAACATAAGGATTGAGAAGGTTTTATCTAAATATTGTAGAACCCTTCAAGTGTTATATCACCCCAGAGCTCTTAACAGCTCATTTGCATTTGAATTAAAATACTAATTACTTGGGAACACAGTAAAATATACAATAGATTTATATTACAAAAACCAGCATGCTCATCGATGTGTTTTTTTTTGGTGCTGCCCTCAAGATTTCAGACAGAGGAGTGACAAGAATTATCAGAAGAGTTATCCAAGGGCCAAGGACCACCTGTGGAGAGTGACAGAAAGATCTGGAATCGTCAGATTATCAATTATTTCAAAGAAAACAATAGGTAATGCTCTCAACTTCCATATCCTGTATACAACATTTAGACAAGCCTGTGAAATACTGGGAGGATATAGCCTGATATGATGAGACCAAAATTTAACTCCTTGGATGCCATAACACCAGAGCCAGACGTGGACCAAAAATCAGCCCTGGCACACAAACCCCACCAGCCCACATATGATAATACCCATCAGTCCTGATTAGTGAATTTTGTGTTTATATTGTCATGCCGCTCACTGTTAAAGGAGTTATTTGAAGAGGCACATGTGAATGGTGCAGCAGTGCGTATGATTGACCACCACTCCATTTACATAGTGCTCTTCAAAGCTTCCTTTCTTGGGATTGTTGAGGTCTCAGAGGTCAGATCCACAGTGAACAGAAAGTCATTCCATGTGTGTATATATATATATATATATATATATATATATATATAAATATATATATAAATATATATAAATATATATATATATATATATATATATATAAATATATATATAAATATATATAAATATATATATATATATATATATATATATATATACAGTTAGGTCCAGAAATATTTGGACAGTGACACAATTTTCGCGAGTTGGGCTCTGCATGCCACCACATTGGATTTGAAATGAAACCTCTACAACAGAATTCAAGTGCAGATTGTAACGTTTAATTTGAAGGTTTGAACAAAAGTATCTGATAGAAATTGTAGGAATTGTACACATTTCTTTACAAACACTCCACATTTTAGGAGGTCAAAAGTAATTGGACAAATAAACCAAACCCAAACAAAATATTTTTATTTTCAATATTTTGTTGCGAATCCTTTGGAGGCAATCACTGCCTTAAGTCTGGAACCCATGGACATCACCAAACGCTGGGTTTCCTCCTTCTTAATGCTTTGCCAGGCCTTTACAGCCGCAGCCTTCAGGTCTTGCTTGTTTGTGGGTCTTTCCGTCTTAAGTCTGGATTTGAGCAAGTGAAATGCATGCTCAATTGGGTTAAGATCTGGTGATTGACTTGGCCATTGCAGAATGTTCCACTTTTTTGCACTCATGAACTCCTGGGTAGCTTTGGCTGTATGCTTGGTGTCATTGTCCATCTGTACGATGAAGCGCCGTCCGATCAACTTTGCGGCATTTGGCTGAATCTGGGCTTAAAGTATATCCCTGTACACTTCAGAATTCATCCGGCTACTCTTGTCTGCTGTTATGTCATCAATAAACACAAGTGACCCAGTGCCTTTGAAAGCCATGCATGCCCATGCCATCACGTTGCCTCCACCATGTTTTACAGAGGATGTGGTGTGCCTTGGATCATGTGCCGTTCCCTTTCTTCTCCAAACTTTTTTTTTCCCATCATTCTGGTACAGGTTGATCTTTGTCTCATCTGTCCATAGAATACTTTTCCAGAACTGAGCTGGCTTCATGAGGTGTTTTTCAGCAAATTTAACTCTGGCCTGTCTATTTTTGGAATTGATGAATGGTTTGCATCTAGATGTGAACCCTTTGTATTTACTTTCATGGAGTCTTCTCTTTACTGTTGACTTAGAGACAGATACACCTACTTCACTGAGAGTGTTCTGGACTTGAGTTGATGTTGTGAACGGGTTCTTCTTCACCAAAGAAAGTATGCGGCGATCATCCACCACTGTTGTCATCCGTGGACGCCCAGGCCTTTTTGAGTTCCCAAGCTCACCAGTCAATTCCTTTTTTCTCAGAATGTACCCGACTGTTGATTTTGCTACTCCAAGCATGTCTGCTATCTCTCTGATGGATTTTTTCTTTTTTTTTCAGCCTCAGGATGTTCTGCTTCACCTCAATTGAGAGTTCCTTAGACTGCATGTTGTCTGGTCACAGCAACAGCTTCCAAATGCAAAACCACACACCTGTGATCAACCCCAGACCTTTTAACTACTTCATTGATTACAGGTTAACGAGGGAGACGCCTTCAGAGTTAATTGCAGCCCTTAGAGTCCCTTGTCCAATTACTTTTGGTCCCTTGAAAAAGAGGAGGCTATGCATTACAGAGCTATGATTCCTAAACCCTTTCTCCGATTTGGATGTGAAAACTCTCATATTGCAGCTGGGAGTGTGCACTTTCAGCCCATATTATATATATAATTGTATTTCTGAACATGTTTTTGTAAACAGCTAAAATAACAAAACTTGTGTCACTGTCCAAATATTTCTGGCCCTGACTGTACTTTACTATTGTCAAAATTGGAGGGAATAATAGTGTAGGGTTCATTCTCCCACTGATCATCTAATTTATGCGCTCTCCGCTTTTTCTTGAGGACCTGTTCTCCAGGTGCTAAGGGAGTTGCTGGGGCTGTTTGATTGTAGTTCTTTTCTTGTCTCATTCTTGCTTGGGACAAGCTCTTTTCTACGCATTCCTGAACTTTGCGGTACTGCTGTTGTCGCTCTGTATCCCAATCCTCTATCTCTTGGACCGCTTCAGGTGACACAGTTCCCATCTCAAAGTCTACAGGTAACTTGCCAGGTCTTGCTCGCATCAGGTAAGCAGGGCTGCAGGTGATTGAGTTTACTGGGATATTATTGTACAAGTCCACTAGATCTGTTAACTTCTCTGGCCATTGGTTTCTTTCTTCCAGAGGTAGAGTCTTGAGCATATCAATAACCACATGGTTCATTTTCTCGCACAATCCATTGGTTTGGGGGTGGTACGGTGTTGTTCTTATTTTCTTACAGCCGTACATGTTACAGAACTCTTGGAACACTTCTGCCTCGAATGCAGGGCCTTGATCAGTCAGTACTCTTTCAGGATATCCGTGAGGTCGACAAAAGTATGCCTGAAATGCTCGAGCTGCTGTTCTGGCTGTCTGGTCTTTCACAGGCACTACTACCAAGAAACGAGAGTAATGGTCCACA
The DNA here is from genome assembly GCF_048569485.1 of Anomaloglossus baeobatrachus. NCBI lineage: Eukaryota > Metazoa > Chordata > Amphibia > Anura > Aromobatidae > Anomaloglossus > Anomaloglossus baeobatrachus. Next base: position 126,163,590 of record NC_134357.1, read on the forward strand.
ATGGTGAGGGCATAAACATAGTCTGACCGGCTTGGTGTTAACTTCACGTGGTCCAGGGCCACCAACTCTAGGGGCTGCTTTGTGACAATTGGCTGTAGGGGAGAAATCTGGCTGGTATCATCCTTCCACCTCAGGTTACACGGACCACAGTCTTGGCACCACTTCTCGACTGCCTTTCTCATGTGCACCCAGTAGAACCGATCGCGGAGTAGGGTCTCCAACTTCTTCCACCCGAAGTGTCCTGCTTTATCATGGTAAGCTGCTAGGACCATTGGAGCATCCCTCTGTGGGACCACTATCTGCCAGACGAGTTCATTCGTTCGCCAGTTGACATATCTCTTGCATAGCTTGCCTTGGTAGGTGAACAGTCGTCCCCTCTCCTTCCACAGCTGCTGGGCTTCTTGTGGAGCATCTGGACCGAGATGGGTCACAGCTTGTGCTAGCTTTTCTTTGACCAATCGCACGGCCGGGTCACCATTCTGTGTCTCTTCCCAATTATGGTGGAGTAATGGGTTGACTGAGACCTCGTGCTGGCTCCTCCTACAGCATGCTCACACTGGGAGACACCTTGGTGATGGAAAGCCGGTAACTCTATCTCTTCGAGTTCATCCAGGTCTTCTCCAGACTCGGGTAAGTGAGGTATTCTGGACAGCGCATCAGCATTGTTATTCTTCTTGCCAGCCCGGTACTTGATGGTAAAGTCAAAGTTAGACAGCCGGGCCATCCATCGCTGCTCCAACGCACCTAGCTTGGCTGTTGCCAGATGTGTCAACGGATTGTTGTCCGTGAAGATGGTGAACTTGGCCGACGCCAGATAGTGCTTGAAGTGTTCAGTCACTGCCCAAACAATAGTGAGGAACTCCAGCTTGAAGGAACTGTAGTTTTCTGGATTCCTTTCTGTGGGACGAAGCTTCCTACTGGCGTAAGCTATCAACCATCAATGAATCTTCGGTAGTAGCCCACCAGCCCACGGAACTGCCGCACCTCCTTTACCGTGGTGGGTCTTGGCCAGTCCTTGATTACTGTGACTTTCTCCGGATCAGGTGCCACACCTTCTGCGCTGACCACATGACCCAGGTACTGTACCTTTGGCTTCAAGAGGTGACATTTGGACGGCTTTATCTTCAGGCCATACTCCGACAAGGACTCAAACACTTCTGCTAAGTGCCTCAGGTGGTCTTTGTAGGTCTTGGAGTAGACTATGACGTCATCCAGGTACAATAGCACGGTTTCAAAGTTATAATGGCCCAAGCAGCACTCCATCAATCTCTGAAATGTCCCTGGGGCGTTGCAGAGCCCAAATGGCATACAATTGAACTCGCAGAGACCCATTGGTGTCGTGAATGCAGTCTTCTCCTTGTCCACCTCTGCCACGGGAACCTGCCAATACCTACTGGTGAGATCCAAGGTGGAGAAATAATTAGCTGATTTTAAGGCTGTTAGTGACTCATCTATTCTGGGTAGTGGATAAGCATCTTTATGTGTAATGCGGTTAATTTGTCTGTAATCTACGCTCATTCTCATTGTACCATCTTTTTTCTTTACGAGCACTAGTGGAGCTGCCCAGGGGCTACAACTATCTCTGATAACCCCAGCTTCCTTCATTTCCTGTAACATTTCTTTGGCATGCTGATACTGTGCTGGGGGTACAGGGCGGTATCTCTCTTTAATGGGATGATGGTCACCAGTGGGGATTTGATGTTTAACCCCTTTTACCTGCCCAAATTCTAGGGGGTGTTTGCTGAAGACCCGTTTGTATTTTTGTACCACCCGGTAAACCCCATGCTTTTGGTGTGAGGGGGTGGAGTCGGTGCCCACATGTAATTTTTGGCACCAGTCCTCCAGCTGTCCCTTGGAGCCATTGTCTTCCGCCTGGTCGGACGGGATCAAGGGTTCCACTGCTTTGATGGTATTGTTACTGACAGTGTACAGTTTTGCTACAGTGGCGTACCGGGGCAATTTGGCTTCCTCCTCCCCCCAATTCAGGACGCGGACGGGCACTCTTCCCTTGCAGACGTCTGCTACCCCTCTGGCTATTAGGACTCCAGGCCTACTGTCTGAATACACAGGTTCCACCAGGGCCTAGTAATCTTGACCCTTGAGGCCTATTGTCGCCCGACACCATATCAACATTTCACTTTTTGGGGAAATTGCAATGGGGAGAGGGTCACTTACCCTTACACTGCCAATTTCTCCTCCGGCCAGCTCGACCTGCTGCCTCCTCATCAGGGCTCTGATCTCCCTCTGTAGGGCACGCTGCTGCCCGGAGCTGGCACTTTCAGACGCCTGCTGCAACAAAATTATCACTTCGGCAAGATCATTTTCCATCACATTTGTACCAATGGTTAGCAGTGGGTTAGATTATTTGCGATCAATATCTACAATTATCATCCCCTGACATGGCAATTCTACCCGCCCCACTTTAATGGTTACTTCCTCATACCCAATTTGAGGCAAGGGCTGACCATTACTGGCCACAATTGTTAAATCATCATCTGGGCCATGGTCAATGTCTGAATCAACCCAATATCTTTTGTACAGTTTATAAGGGATGGTTGTTACCTGGGACCCCGTATCCAGGAGGGCATTCAAAGGGATCCCATCCAGCACAATAGGAAGGACCGGTCGTCCTCCCACATACTTGCTGCGACCGGGGGTTGAGCCGGGCTTCCTTACACCTGGGGGTTGGCTCCTGGCCCCAGGTTTGGCCCATTTAAAGGACAGTGTCTTGCAATGTGGCCCGCCTGGCTGCAGCGGCGGCAGATCGGTTGTCCAGTTGAATCATACCGGTCTGTGTCTTTTCCTCGGGTCAGTGGAATCCTCCTCTGTCGCATCCATGGGACGTCATCTGGGCTGGAGGCCAACTCGATTCTTGCAGGCGATGGGGTCACTTGTAGAGACTGCACGGCAAGGGCAGCTACGGTCTTGGTCAGCTCCTGGACCTGCTGTCTGAGCTCTGCAGCGGGATCCTTATCCAGGGTCTGCGCCTCAGCCCCTGCAGCGGCTCGTGTTGTAGGCACCACCTCTGGGTACGTGATAGCAAGAGGCCGGAGGGGTACTGTGTCATTCGGTGTAGATTCTCTCAGTACCCGGATGGCCTGGTCCTTAAACTCTGCAAAGTCTAGAACAAGGTTCTACAGGACCATGATACGCAGCTGTGTCCTGTGGGCGTCTGACAGGAGCCCTTCTATAAACTGCTCAGTTAGGAGCTTGTCTTCTTCATGTACACTCTCTGGGTCCACCTGTTTAATTGCTCTCAGGGCCTCCTGCAAGTTTAAGGCATAGTCCCGTATGCTGTTTGTGGCCCGTTGTTTGCACCCAAAGAATCTCATCTTTATTTCTGCTGCGGTGCGGGTGTCAAAAGTACTCTTTAACTTAGCCAGTATCTGGGTTGCTGTCCCTTTATCTGTGTCAGGCCAGGACTTCACTTCACGCTGGGCCGCGCCGGCTAGCTGCCCCATTAATATGCCCACCTTCTGGCTCTCAGTCAGAGGATACACTCTAAACAAGCTGTGCAGCCTTTCTCTGAAGTCGCTCAGGGTATGTGACTCCCCGGAGTACTGCGGCAGCCATTCTGCTCCCGGCATGTACGGCATTGTGATCGGCATTACCGGCGCTACAGCGAGGGCTGGGGCGACGGCAACTGGGATTACTTGGGCCGGTGCTGCGGCGTCTCGGGCTATGGCAGCCACCTGCTCTCCCTCTATGTCGGACATTTTCCTCCCCCTTAGTGGACCTTACCAGGCTCCGCTTTCTTTTCAAATCCCTTCTTGGTAGTGCGGGGTTAACGGCTCCCCGCTCTGCTGGCGCGCTCGCTTCGCGCTCTTTTTCGGGCACGCCCCCTTTCTTCCTGCACTCAGCGAGGCTAATGGCGGCGGTAGTTTTCAAACAGGAAAAGTCTCTTCAGCACAGTTTTACAAGGCGCACAGTACCCAGTGGGACCGGGCACGAAATCCTGTTCGTGACGCCAAAGTTGACTCGCCCACCCCAGGGCTATGGGACACCCGGTGCCGGGCCGGACTAGTCCGGGAGACGTCAGTGGTGGCTGGGCCCGACTCCGTGTCCTGGTGGGGTCAATTAATATGGCTGGTGACTTGGGGGTGAATAGAGTTTATGGTTGTCGTGACGCCACCTGTGGTTTGCGGCTATTAAGCCGCCACTGCTGTATGAGGCCTCCGGGGCTGGTGATATGGCAGCTTGGGTGGTCCTGCTTCCCACAGGTGGAGCGGTGCCCCGGGGCAACAGTTGGTGCTCGTAAGAGTCTATGGTGTGATGGAAGTCTCTGGTGATGTTGTGTGAATAATACGGTGCAGGGCCGACAGGGCAGTGAAATAAAGAGGCACAAACAGTAGTCTCTTTACCTTCTCCTCTTTTACTTGGCAACAGTTTCGTCCTGAGAGACCGTCACAGGTGGTAAAGATGATCCGGCCGGCCTGGAAGTGCCTGGGGGTGATCTCTTTGGCCAGTTGAGTGTGAGGCCTACTCCCTGCTCTTTTTTTTATTCTACAGGACCCTGCACTCTGAATTTAGCAATGGCCCTCTTGCTGCTGGGACCGGTAGTTCGTCCCTTTTTCTGTATGGTAGGCTGCGCAGGCCCTCTCGGGTGCTTCTCTACTGGAGTCCACACCGGGCCCTTGGGATGCAGCTATACCTTCAGATTGCTTATGGGCCAGGGGGCTTGCAGCTCTCCTGCCCTCCGGACTCGACTACCAAGGAATATTTTAAGCCCTGGTGGCCACAGACTCCGATGTCCAAGTCTCTTCTGTGCCTCTCTGCAAATCCTGCTTCACTGGGCCAAGCTATTCTAGCTCCAGGCCCCAGTCCACAGGACAGCACCACTCTGCGTCTGCACTCTCTGCTCTCTCTACCCAGACTGAACACTAACTTCTCCCTCAGGTCAGACTTGAGGAATGCTCCCTGGAACTCCAGGTTCAGAGCTCCCCCTGCTGGCCTGAGGGAGAAACTGCGTTGGATGTTGAACTTACTGGCCAATGATTCCCCCAATTACCTCCAGGCTCAGCATTAACCCTTTGGAGGGGCAATGCTGTTGTGGCGACCAGGTCCTGGGGCGCCACACTACCATGAGCCCTATGTCATGTCAACATTAAAGCATCCTGAGATCATTCATGTGTAGGGTTGGTTTCTATTTGAGAGAGTGCGCTCACTCTCAATTTTGTCAAAGAATACTGTAAACATTTTAGAGCACCTTCCCACCTGCTTGTTTTCCCTCTTATCACTGCCTTTCTCTGGGTCTATGAAGACAGAGCCGTCAATCAAAGGGAGTGTGGAGATAGATGGAAAACAAGCAGATGGGAAAGAGTACTTACAGATGTGGCCGCACCATGATATACCGAGCGCCTGTACTTGATTTAAACAGTCATTTTGTACTGACAAAGTCCCTTTTAATAAATATAGCTCTGTTTTGATATTTATGGTGTGCATACAATTTGTTGTTTATTCCTGCTTTTTTGTTATACGTTCTCTACTTTACAGTGCATATAAATGTACTTCCCCTCTTTATTATTATTGCCTGCAGTAACGATATAATACTATTAATTTACTATATAAACTTGTGCTTAAGTTTGCATTTAATAAGCAAATGAACAATAAAAAAATAAATATTTGTGCAAAGGTAAGGTCTGTCTTTAAAGTTTTTACCATCTTATTTGGGACAGAAGTCTTTTCTTTAACATTATTCATAATGTCTTTATAATTAAAGGGATTGTCCACTTCATTTTTATTTCAAATACTTTAGTGGGAGATTCAAAGTTAATGCACCACCCCAATGTTTGTTGGATTTTTTTTTTGCAGCGCTGGAGTGGTGCTGTAAATGTAAGCCCCCTACCCCCTATCATATACTCACCTTTCTGTGGCTTCAACATTTTTGGGTTCCACTTCGGTCCCCTGCACCAGCTTGTGCCCATAACTTCTGATTGGTCGGACGTCAGAAGTTATATCACAAGGTCTCAGTGCATCTTTATGAGAGCTAGAATGAGGCCAGAACGAGGCTCTCATAGAGTTGTACTTGTATTGAGTTGTAGCAAAAAAAAAACCAGAACAAAAAGTCCCGCACCAACAAGCGTTACCTTGAAAGGGTGTCACACAAACATGAGAATCAGCTCAGGCACTCTGTGATCCTGGCTCAGAGGTGCACATCCGGTCAGGTGAAGAATTCCATATGCAGTCCATAGAAGAGATGAGACCACACTCTCCAAAGTATGCCAAATGATCTTCTTTATTGAATTAAAGATGCATGGTAAAAAGCAGAAGAGGCGCTAGGTGCAGGCTCCCTCCAGGACGACGGCCGTTTCGCGTCTAATTATGCATCGACAGGTCCAACTGGACCTGTCGAAGAGTTACAAATCAGAGGAAACCTACCAGATCAATGCTGGAAGAGATGAAGATGCTGAAAAGTGAGTTTAAGACAGGGGACTAGGGACTTGCATTTAAAATGCCACTTGAGTGGTTCAATTTAAAAAAAAATTCTGAAGTGATGCTTTAAAAGAGGGTGGTTAATATGGAAAGTTACTAAAAAGAACTTCCTTAACTTTAGAGGAACCAATATGTGCTTGAAGCATCATGAAATTAATTTGTCCTTTTATTGATAACTTGCTGCCAGGATTCTCCAAATCTTCCAGTTGTGGTAGGGCTCTTTTTGGTTAGCTTATCCTTAGAGGACCTTGTTACTAAAAGCCATTGTCCAAATCTCAGTGATACGATGTAATATTTCTGCAACTTTTACACTTGCATATACAGCTGCTCTATGTATTTCTTCTAAATCTTTTACTTTGCTTTTTTGGCATCTCTTAACTATGATTTACACAAGAAGATGACAATGTGTTGCTCTGCAATATTGATGGATGGAAAGCTTCATGCTGATATATTCAAATAAACATTCATTTTATAACAAATAGCGGACTCTTCTGGAATGAAATCAGTCAGGAAATGTGATTGAAACGACACTTTTCATTTTTCATGGATGACGAATACACTGTGAAATTCAATATGGATGTTAGAATCTTACCTCACTTTGTCCTCCAGTAATCATGTACAGAGACATCTTTCCATCTAATGACCATGGATGGACTTGTTTTACAATGTCCCAACTAAATAAAACTATATAAAGCCCAGTCTACTACGTCTGGGTGTCCGCCTTCAGAAAGTGTACACTCCTGAAATTGGTGCACGGCAGAGCACACAGTGACTCCATCTGCACATTATAGTCAATGGCCCTGTCGGTGCATTTGTCCAAAACCCGTTTTGCGGGTTGTTAGGATGGAAGCCCTGACGGGACCAGTGAACAGAGATCAGAATGCAATCTGAAAGTGGCCTAAGGCCTTGGTTACACTATGACTTTTTTTTAGTGCTACTGATTGGTTCTAAGTATTTAGCTACAGCTGTAGTCCAACATAATACATTGTGTTGTATACAATTGGGTGGACTTCATCTGCCTCCTAGTAGCTAAAATGAATCAGTATAAAAAGTTGCAGTGTAGCCCAGTCCTAAGGGTATGTGCATGCATCTTTTTTAGGCATGTCAGCTCTGAAATCCCCCTGAAAAAGCAATAAAAACTGCTCAAAAGAGTTAACATATGCATTTCTATGCAAAAACAACTTGCTGTGCAGATGTTCCGTTTTTTGATTGTCTTTTAAATGCTTCACGTTTGCAAAGATTCCAAGTGGTTAAGATAACTGACCTGATCATTCTTAGGCTATGTACCCACGTTGCGTCGAGGTAGTTGCAGTTCTAAATGCACCCTTTGGCAGAAATATTTGCCGAAGTTGCTTTTGACCACAAAAACGTTATAAATACGCTTGCGTTTTTACCGCATTTTGGCCTCGTTTTTACCGCGATTTACATGCTTTTTCATTGCTTAAAGTCAGATGCGTTTTGATGACAAATACACTGCTAAATAAAGTTTTAACATTCAAACACTATGAAAAAATGGAAACAAAATGATAAATATCAAGATTATAATCATAAACAAAATAGCTGATTTTATTAAAATGATAAATATTTATTAATATTTATGTATAAAATAACGTTAAATTAATGTTTTTCTTAATTTTAATTGTCAAACTATGTGTGTGTGTGTAAAGGGACATATCATGCCTTTAATATAATGTCAAAAACGCATGCAATTAAATTGTCAAAAACGCTTGTTTTCTGCATCCAAAAAGCATGTAAAACGCTAGGATTTTGATGTAGAATGCGTTTTGCATCTTCTCATTGACTCTAATGTTAGCAAAACGCAGCTGTTTTCAACAGCTGACATGTGTACCTGCTAGCCGCGGGTGGAATCGCTTCCACCCGCGGCCATTAACCCCTTAAATCTTGCTGCCAAAGTCTGGCAGCAAGATGTAAATGCACGTGGCCATGTTTTTTACTTACCACCGCCCCCACCGGAAGTCACGTGCATGATCACGTGACTATCGGTGGTTGCCATCGTAGCACAGGGTCATGTGATGACGCCTGCAGCTATAATGTTTCACTTTCGTTTTCCCTCAGCACAGAGCAGAGGGAAACAGAAAGTGACTGTATCTGCTGTTTACAGCTGTATAGCTGTGATCAGCAGATAGATAATAGCGATCGGATGGTGATCGCTATAGCCCCCTAGGGGGACTAGTAAAATAAAAAAAAAGTAAAAAAAAGTTTTAAAAAATAAAAAAAATCAAAAAACCTAAAAGTTCAAATCACCCCCGTTTCCCCCCATTGAAAATTAAAGGGTTAAAAAATAAATAAATATACACATATTTGGTATCGCCGCATTCAGAAATGTTCGATCAAAATATAAAATCAATTAATCTGATTGGTAAAGGGCGTAGTGGCAAAAAAATTCCAAACGCCAAAATTACATTTTTTGGTCACCGCAAATTTTACGCAAAATGCAATAACAGGCGATCAAAACGTAGCATCTGTGCAAAAATGGTACCATTAGAAACGTCAGCTTGAGACGCAAAAAATAAGCCATCACTGAGCCATAGATTCCAAAAAATAAGAACGCTACGTGTTTCAGAAAATGGCGCAAAACGTTCGCCACTTTTATTGGACAAACTTGTGAATTTTTTTTAACCCCTTAGATACAAGTAAACCTATACATGTTTGGTGTCTACAAACTCGCACCGACCTCAGGCATAATACCCATCAGTTTTACCATATAGTGAACACCGTGAATAAAACATCCCAAAAACTATTGTGCCATCACACTTTTTTTGCAATTTTTCCGCATTTGGAATTTTTTTGCTGTTTTACAGTACACCATATGGTAAAACTTATGCTTTCATTTAAAAGTACAACTTGTCCCACAATAAACAAGCCCTCATATGGCAAGATTGACGGAAAAATAAAAAAGTTACGGCTCTCAGAAGAAGGGGAGCAAAAAACAAAAACGCAAAAACGGAAAGTGCCCCGGGGCTGAAGAGGTTAAATGCTGCAGTTGAAAACACTGTGGAAACGCATGTAAAAACGTAACATGGGCACATAGCCTTAGGAGTTTTCCATTCTGAAGATGTTCTATAGTTTGTAGTACAAGTCAATAGGTAGAATAAAAATACGCCTGCTGGCGGTGAAACACAATGGAAAAGCACCCCAAAATAAAGTGCACAAAAGACCCTTCAGGAAAAAAACACCACCGTTTCCTGAAACGTCTTCCTCTTGAAAAATTCAGTGGGTCCACCCTTCATTACTTTTTATTGCATTTGTTTAGGGAGCTGAGTGAAACACAAACATGCAGTTCTGGCGTTGCAGTTTTGATTTTTCAGCAGAAACTTTCAAGTTAAAACTTGTGGTTTTTGAACTTCCTATTGTTTTTGGACAGTTTTTGCACCAAAAACATCTGAAAAACAGTGTGGAAATAACATTAGGCTATGTGCAGTTCTTTTTAGGTGATCAAAAACTATGAGCTTTTTAGTGGAAACCATTTTGACTGAAATTTTTTCTGCAGTTTTTGTATTATTTTGCAGGCATTTGATTGGTCCTAAACTCCTTATCCTAAAACACTTAAACTGGGTGTCTTCCACATGACGTCCTTAGTAGAGTTGAGCACAGTTCGCGGTTCGCGGTTCTCCAGTTCTAAGCTCGAGTGATTTTGGGGGCTGTTCGAGATCAAACTAGAACTCGAGCTTTTTGCTAAAGCTCGATAGTTCTAGATACGTTCGAGAACGGTTCTAGCAGCAAAAAGCAGGGCTTTTTACAGCTACAGTGTGCAGGAGCCATCGCTGGCAGCCTGCCACAAGCTGGTAACCAAGATAAACATCGGGTATCCAAGCAAAGCGCTTTGGTTAGTAACCCGATGTTTATCTTAGTTACGTGCAGGAAGCCCACACTTCCCCGCTCAGCTCGCTCCGCCCCCTCCTGCCCGCGGCATGTACACATACATACACACACACACACACACACACACACACACACATGGTCCCGCTCGGCTTACCTGCGGTGATGAAGTCCCGCCATCCCGACCTCAGCGCTGTCACTGTCCTCCATGGCCGCCGCTTGTCACATCACCTCTCGCTTCCGACCCGAGACTGACTAGCGGTGACGTCACGGACCTCTCGTGATATTTGGCTGTGAAGGCGCCGGTCACTGAACTCAGTGACAGGGGCTGTCGGCAGTGCTGGAGATCAGCGCAGGTAATGTACCTCGCTGACAGCAGCACTTGTCATGCCCTGCAGTGACCTGGGCTGACCCATTGATGTTAGCTCAGGTCACTGCACTGCTCTCCCAGCCAATGGGGAACATCCTGCTCTTCATTGACTGGGACAGTGTGGATCGTCATGGGAACCCCTTGGATTTCACCAGACCTGGATTTGTTTTTCATTCTAATAAATTGGTTAAAGAGGGAATGTTTTGGGAAGTGTTTTTTCAAATAAAAATATGTTTGTCGTCTATTTTTTTTATTACTGACTGGGTTGGTGATGTCGGGTATCTGATAGACGCCTGACCCCACCAACCCCAGGGCTTGATGCCAGGTGACATTACACATCTGGTATTAACCCCATATATTACCCCGTTTGCCACCGCACCAGGGCGCGGGATGAGCTGGGGCGAAGCACCAGGATTGGCGCATCTAATGGATGCGCCACCTCTGGGGCGGCTGCGGCCTGCTATTTTTAGGCTGGGGAGAGTCCAATAACCATGGACCTCCCTAGTCTGAGAATATCAGACCCCAGCTGTCTACTTTACCTTGGCTGGTGATCCAATTTTGGGGGACCCCTTCGTGTTTTTTTTTTTAATTATTTATTTAATTTAAAATAACAGCGTGGGGTGCCCTCAGTTTTGGATTACCAGCTAAGGTGAGGTTGCCAGCTGTGGTCTGCAGGCTGCAGCCGTCTGCTTTACCCTAGCTGGCTACAAAACTAGGGGGAACCCTACGTCATTTTTTTTTTCATTTTTTTGGCTAAATACAAAGCTAAGCACCCCTTAGTGCCACATGAAAGGCACCAAAGGGTGCTCCACTTTTTCTCCACTTTTTCTACATTTTTTCTCCACTTTTTCTACATTTTTTCTCCACTTTTTCTACATTTTTTTCTCCATTTTTTCTCCACTTTTTCTCCACTTTTTCTCCACTTTTTCTCCACTTTTTCTCCATTTTTTTCTCCACTTTTTCTCCACTTTTTCTCCACTTTTTCTCCATTTTTTTCTCCATTTTTTCTCCACTTTTTCTCCATTTTTTCTCTACTTTTTCTCCACTTTTTCTCCACTTTTTCTCCATTTTTTTCTCCACTTTTTCTCCACTTTTTCTCCACTTTTTCTCCACTTTTTCTCAATTTTTTTCTCCACTTTTTCTCCACTTTTTCTCCACTTTTTCTCAATTTTTTTCTCCACTTTTTCTCCACTTTTTCTCCATTTTTTTCTCCACTTTTTCTCCACTTTTTCTCCACTTTTTCTCCACTTTTTCTCCATTTTTTTCTCCATTTTTTCTCCACTTTTTCTCCACTTTTTCTCCACTTTTTCTCCATTTTTTTCTCCACTTTTTCTCCACTTTTTCTCCACTTTTTCTCCACTTTTTCTCCATTTTTTTCTCCACTTTTTCTCCACTTTTTCTCCACTTTTTCTCCATTTTTTTCTCCACTTTTTCTCCACTTTTTCTCATCTTTTTCACCACTTTTTCTCCACTTTTTCTCCATTTTTTTCTCCACTTTTTCTCCACTTTTTCTCCACTTTTTCTCCATTTTTTTCTCCACTTTTTCTCCACTTTTTCTCCACTTTTTCTCCATTTTTTCTCCACTTTTTCTCCATTTTTTTCTCCATTTTTTCTCCACTTTTTCTCCATTTTTTCTCTACTTTTTCTCCACTTTTTCTCCACTTTTTCTCCATTTTGTTTCTCCACTTTTTCTCCACTTTTTCTACATTTTTTCTCCACTTTTTCTACATTTTTTCTCCACTTTTTCTACATTTTTTTCTCCATTTTTTCTCCACTTTTTCTCCACTTTTTCTCCACTTTTTCTCCACTTTTTCTCCATTTTTCTCCTTTTTTTCTCCACTTTTTCTCCACTTTTTCTCCATTTTTTCTCCACTTTTTCTCCACTTTTTCTCCATTTTTTTCTCCATTTTTTCTCCACTTTTTCTCAATTTTTTCTCTACTTTTTCTCCACTTTTTCTCCACTTTTTCTCCATTTTTTTCTCCACTTTTTCTCCACTTTTTCTCCACTTTTTCTCCACTTTTTCTCAATTTTTTTCTCCACTTTTTCTCCACTTTTTCTCCACTTTTTCTCAATTTTTTTCTCCACTTTTTCTCCACTTTTTCTCCATTTTTTTCTCCACTTTTTCTCCACTTTTTCTCCACTTTTTCTCCATTTTTTTCTCCATTTTTTCTCCACTTTTTCTCCATTTTTTCTCTACTTTTTCTCCACTTTTTCTCCACTTTTTCTCCATTTTTTTCTCCACTTTTTCTCCACTTTTTCTCCACTTTTTCTCCACTTTTTCTCCATTTTTTTCTCCACTTTTTCTCCACTTTTTCTCCACTTTTTCTCCATTTTTTTCTCCACTTTTTCACCACTTTTTCTCCACTTTTTCTCCATTTTTTTCTCCACTTTTTCTCCACTTTTTCTCCACTTTTTCTCCACTTTTTCTCCATTTTTTTCTCCACTTTTTCTCCACTTTTTCTCCACTTTTTCTCCATTTTTTTCTCCACTTTTTCTCCACTTTTTCTCCACTTTTTCTCCACTTTTTCTCCATTTTTTCTCCACTTTTTCTCCATTTTTTTCTCCATTTTTTCTCCACTTTTTCTCCATTTTTTTTCTCTACTTTTTCTCCACTTTTTCTCCACTTTTTCTCCATTTTTTTCTCCACTTTTTCTCCACTTTTTCTCCACTTTTTCTCAATTTTTTTCTCCACTTTTTCTCCACTTTTTCTCGACTTTTTCTCCATTTTTTTCTCCACTTTTTCTCCACTTTTTCTCCACTTTTTCTCAATTTTTTTCTCCACTTTTTCTCCACTTTTTCTCGACTTTTTCTCCACTTTTTCTCAATTTTTTTCTCCACTTTTTCTCCACTTTTTCTCCATTTTTTTCTCCACTTTTTCTCCACTTTTTCTCCACTTTTTCTCCACTTTTTCTCCATTTTTTTCTCCATTTTTTCTCCACTTTTTCTCCAATTTTTCTCTACTTTTTCTCCACTTTTTCTCCACTTTTTCTCCATTTTTTTCTCCACTTTTTCTCCACTTTTTCTCCACTTTTTCTCCACTTTTTCTCCATTTTTTTCTCCACCTTTTCTCCACTTTTTCTCAATTTTTTTCTCCACTTTTTCTCCACTTTTTCTCAATTTTTTTCTCCACTTTTTCTCCACTTTTTCTCCATTTTTTTCTCCACTTTTTCTCCACTTTTTCTCCACTTTTTCTCCATTTTTTTCTCCATTTTTTCTCCACTTTTTCTCCATTTTTTCTCTACTTTTTCTCCACTTTTTCTCCACTTTTTCTCCATTTTTTTCTCCACTTTTTCTCCACTTTTTCTCCACTTTTTCTCCACTTTTTCTCCATTTTTTTCTCCATTTTTTTCTCCACTTTTTCTCCACTTTTTCTCCATTTTTTTCTCCACTTTTTCTCCACTTTTTCTCCACTTTTTCACCACTTTTTCTCCACTTTTTCTCCATTTTTTTCTCCACTTTTTCTCCACTTTTTCTCCACTTTTTCTCCACTTTTTCTCCATTTTTTTCTCCACTTTTTCTCCACTTTTTCTCCACTTTTTCTCCATTTTTTTCTCCACTTTTTCTCCACTTTTTCTCCACTTTTTCTCCACTTTTTCTCCATTTTTTCTCCACTTTTTCTCCATTTTTTTCTCCATTTTTTCTCCACTTTTTCTCCATTTTTTTCTCTACTTTTTCTCCACTTTTTCTCCACTTTTTCTCCATTTTTTTCTCCACTTTTTCTCCACTTTTTCTCCACTTTTTCTCAATTTTTTTCTCCACTTTTTCTCCACTTTTTCTCGACTTTTTCTCCACTTTTTCTCAATTTTTTTCTCCACTTTTTCTCCACTTTTTCTCCATTTTTTTCTCCACTTTTTCTCCACTTTTTCTCCACTTTTTCTCCACTTTTTCTCCATTTTTTTCTCCATTTTTTCTCCACTTTTTCTCCATTTTTTCTCTACTTTTTCTCCACTTTTTCTCCACTTTTTCTCCATTTTTTTCTCCACTTTTTCTCCACTTTTTCTCCACTTTTTCTCCACTTTTTCTCCATTTTTTTCTCCACCTTTTCTCCACTTTTTCTCAATTTTTTTCTCCACTTTTTCTCCACTTTTTCTCCATTTTTTTCTCCACTTTTTCTCCACTTTTTCTCCACTTTTTCTCCATTTTTTCTCCACTTTTTCTCCACTTTTTCTCCATTTTTTTCTCCACTTTTTCTCAACTTTTTCTCCGTTCTTTTTCTATGGTCGGTCTACCCATTAGCTCTGCCATGCATACTGTAGCTCTACACCTACTGCACATGTTACTTTATGATTGACATCTCTTTCGTACCAGAGCTGTCTAAGTCTACTCTGACCCCATATTTGTCATTACTATATTGTCCTTGTACTGTATTATGACATTTGTATCATGTGTTTCATTTCTTGCTGTGTTGGAATTTTTTTGCTGCATCCCAATTGTACCTCTACATTGTTCGAGTTTATGTTATTGTTCTCTCACTCTTATGTGATACTGATTATTGTCATTTTTCATGATTACATGCAGATAAGTCCAATCTGACGAAGGCTCAGGCCGAAACGTCATTTGTAACTTGTTTTGGACAAAAACATATATGCTTATGAAAATTTTTTTTTTCTTAATACGGACCAATAAAGAGTGATTTTGCATTACTATCCGTTGTGACTTACTCTGGGAGATTTAGAGTGCCGAGGTTACTCACTAATTTTATCTATTATTACCTCTGAGCACCTATATACCAGTGAGCAGAGCTTCCTCTACAGTAGTTCTCCTGATTAGGCATGCCCTTACCTCATGAGCAGGGCATTGCAGCTTTGGTAGCAACCATTACGACATGGACTCTGCTGCTGTGGACCCGGGGAGAGTGAGTGCAGATTCATTGCACCCACACTCCTCACATGAAGGGTCTGCACTCCTAGAAAATGGGGGATACGTTCCCTGAGTGTCTCCCCCCCATATTCTAGACGGTCCAGAGTCGCCGTGGGACCCCTTTATTTTTTTTCTTACAAGAAATTGGTGAAAGAGGAAATGTTTTGGGGACTGTTTTTTCAAATAAATTTCTTTTGTCGATTTTTTTTTTTTTTTCTTAGTACTGACAGTTTATGATGTTGAGTATCTAATAGACGCCATGACATCACAAACTGCTGGGCTTGATCTTAGGTTACTTTACAGCTAGTATCAACCCGATTTATTACCCCATTTGCCACTGCACCAGGGCACGGGATGAGCTGGGGTGAAGCGCCAGGATTGGCGCATCTAGTGGATGCGCCACGTCTGGGGTGCCTGCGGCCTGCTATTTTTAGGATGTGAAGGCCCAATAACTATGGACCTTCCCACCCTGAGAATACCAGACCACAGCTGTCCGCTTTACCTTGGCTGGTGATCCAATTTGGGGGGGACCCTACTTTTATTGTGTAATTATTAATATTTATAAAATAATTATAAAAAAGAGCCTGAGGGGACCTCCACATTGGATCCCCAACCACGGTAAAGCTGCCAGCTGTGGTTTTCAGGCTACAGCCGTCTGCTTTACCCTAGCTGGCTATCAAAAATGGGGGGACCCAACGTAATTTTTTTTTTTTAACTATTTTTTAAATAGAAAAAATTAATGGGCTTCCCTGTATTTTGATTGCCAACCAAGGTAACGGCAGGCAGATGGGGGTGGCAACCCATAGCTGTCTGCTTTATCTGCGCTGAGAATCAAAAATACTGTGGAGCGCTACGTCATTTTTTTAAAGATTTATTTTTACAGCACTGTGATGTCCAGCAATCAAAATACAGGGAAGCCCATTTTGTTTTTAGTTATTTAAATAAATAATTAAAAAAAATATATATGGGCTCCCGCTGCATTTTTTGTATTGCTAGCTAAGGGTAATCCAAGCAGCTACTGGCTGCTAACCCCCACTGCTTGGTGTTACCTTCACTGGCAATGGAAAATCCAGGGAAGCATTTTTTATTTTTTTTGCCAAAAAACTACAAAAAAAGGACGTGAGCTTCGCCATATTTTTGTATGCTAGCCAGGTATAGCAGGCAGGTGGTGGAAGAGTTGGATACAGCGCCAGAAGATGGCGCTTCTATGAAAATGCCATTTTCTGAGGCGGCTGCAGACTGCAATTCGCAGCAGTGGGGCCCAGAAAGCTCAGGCCAACCTGTGCTGCAGATTCCAATCCCCAGCTGCCTAGTTGTACCTGGCTGGACACAAAAA
The DNA here is from genome assembly GCF_048569485.1 of Anomaloglossus baeobatrachus. NCBI lineage: Eukaryota > Metazoa > Chordata > Amphibia > Anura > Aromobatidae > Anomaloglossus > Anomaloglossus baeobatrachus. Next base: position 126,180,429 of record NC_134357.1, read on the forward strand.
TGGGGCGAAGCCTACGTCATTTGTTTTCTAATTATTTCATGAAATTCATGAAATAATAAAAAAAGGGCTTCCCTTTATTTTTGGTTCCCAGCCGGGTACAAATAGGCAACTGGGGGTTGGGGGCAGCCGTACCTGCCTGCTGTACCTGGCTAGCATACAAAAATATGGCGAAGCCCACATAATTTTTTCAGGGGGCAAAAAACTTCTGCATACAGTCCTGGATGGAGTATGCTGAGCCTTGTAGTTCTGCAGCTGCTGTCTGTCTGTATGGAGAAGAGCAGACAGCAGCTGCAGAACTACAAGGCTCAGCATACTCCATCCAGGACTGTATGCAGAATTTTTTTGCCCACCAAAAAAATGACGTGGGCTTCGCCATATTTTTGTATGCTAGCCAGGTACAGCAGGCAGCCACGGGCTGCCTCCAACCCCCAGTTGCCTATTTGTACCCGGCTGGGAACCAAAAATATAGGGAAGCCCGTTTTTTTTTAATTATTTCACTTATTTCATGAAATAATTAAAAAACAAATGACATGGGCTTCGCCCCATTTTTGTGTCCAGCCGGGTACAACTAGGCAGCTGGGGATTGGAATCCGCAGCACAGGTTAGCCCGAGGTTTCTGGGCGCCTCTGCTGCGGATTTCAGTCCGCAGCCGTCCCAGAAAATGGCGCTCTCATAGAAGCGCCATCATCTGGCGCTGTATCCAACTCTTCCAACAGCCCTGGAGCCGGGTGGCTTGTTGGGTAATCATGAGTTAATACTGGCTTTGTTTTACTAGCCAGTATTAAGCCAGAGATTCTTAATGTCAGGCACGTTTGACCCGGCCATTAAGAATCTCCAATAAAGGGTTAAAAAAAACACCACACAGAGAAAAAATACTTTAATAGAAATAAATACACAGACACATTAGAGACTCCATCTTTATTACCCCCTGTCAGCCCTCCACGATCCTGCTCTTCTGTCTTCTTTCTTTCTAGTTTAGTAGTAGTGACGATTGTAGTGAGGATGAGGTTCACCAGCTCATCACTTGGGGCTGGGGAACCTCATCCTCACTACAATCCTCACTACAATCGGGAAGCAGCGTGCAGCCTTCACTCCGTGAGTGATCAGTGCTGGCTGTCAGCGGTAACAGCGGTAACGCTGACAGACGCGTTACCATAGCAACGGTGCTCTCGGAGCCGCGGTTAGCGGTGACGTCACCGCTAACTGCGTTGCTATGGCAACGGTGATCTCCGTTAATGACCGGCTGTGTCAGCCGGTCCCTAACGGAACGGGGAGTCGACCGTGTGCTAAAGCATGTCGCCGGTACACGGCGATACACATATGTGCACCGTGTACCGGAGAGATGCACTCGCAGGTCCTACATGACGCGTCATAGTCATGTGACCAGTCTGTAGCCAATGAGATAATAGCCACGTGACTGGTCACATGGCTATTTTGACGTCACGATAGGTCCTGCATCTCTGCTGGCAGTGCAGGTCACCGGGAGGATTAAGCGATCATCGGATGGAATAGCGGCAGGAGACAGAGTGCAGAAGGGATCGCGGGGACCGGTAAGTGTTATGGCAATGTTTATTAACTGTTTGTGTACATTTATAATGCATTTTTATGTGTTTGTGATTGCCTCCCATTATAGCCTATACGTTCGAGTTTGGTTCGTCGAACGTTCGACGAACCGAACTCGAACGGGACCCCCGTTCGGCGAACCGGCCTCGAGCCGAACCGGGACCGGTTCGCTCATCTCTAGTCCTTAGCAAGATAATTAGAAAAAAACAAAACAAAGAAAAATCCTGCAACATTAATAAATAAGGTATTAACACAAATCATTTCACACAGGGGCGTACCAATCGCTTTAGCAAAGAGTGTGACCGTGACCAGTGGCGTAACTAGAGTTTGATGGGCCCTGGTGCAAACTTTGGACCGGGGCCCCCCTCCATGTACACAACACTTAGGGTACGGGATAATGATGCTGACACTTGGCTTTTACCCTCAGCACCCAGGTTTCCCATGATCTGAAATCCCTCTATCAGTACCCTGCTTTCCCATGTTCTGATATCCATCTTGTCCTCAGCACCCAGCTTCCCCATGCTCTGCTATACATCTTTCCCTCAGCACCCAGATTTCCCATGATCTAAAATCCCTCTATCAGCACCCTGCTTTCCCATGGTCTGTCATACAGCTTTCCCTCAGCACCCAGCTTTCCCATATCAGAGCATGGGAAAGCTAGGTGCTGAGAGATGTATAGCAGAGCATGGGAAAGCTGGGTGCTGAGAGATGTATATCAGAACATGGGAAAGCTGGGTGCTGAGAGATGTACAGCAGAGCATGGGAAAGCTGGGTGCTGAGAGATGTATAGCAGAGCATGGGAAAGCTGGGTGCTGAGAGATGTACAGCAGATCATGGGAAAGCTGGGTGCTGAGAGATGTATATCAGAACATGGGAAAGCTGGGTGCTGAGAGATGTATAGCAGAACATGGGAAAGCTGGGTGCTGAGAGATGTATATCAGAACATGGGAAAGCTGGGTGCTGAGAGATGTACAGCAGAGCATGGGAAAGCTGGGTGCTGAGAGATGTATAGCAGAGCATGGGAAAGCTGGGTGCTGAGAGATGTATAGCAGAGCATGGGAAAGCTGGGTGCTGAGAGATGTATAGCAGAGCATGGGAAAGCTGGGTGCTGAGAGATGTATAGCAGAGCATGGGAAAGCTGGGTGCTGAGAGATGTATAGCAGAGCATGGGAAAGCTGGGTGCTGAGAGATGTATAGCAGAGCATGGGAAAGCTGGGTGCTGAGAGATGTATAGCAGAGCATGGGAAAGCTGGGTGCTGAGAGATGTATAGCAGAACATGGGAAAGCTGGGTGCTGAGAGATGTATATCAGAACATGGGAAAGCTGGGTGCTGAGAGATGTATATCAGAGCATGGGAAAGCTGGGTGCTGAGAGATGTATAGCAGAGCATGGGAAAGCTGGGTGCTGAGAGATGTATAGCAGAGCATGGGAAAGAGCCCTTTTCCCTCAGCACAAAACATTCCCATCCCATACTTGTATCTTTTTCCTCCCTCATATATAGTTCTCCAAATACTATAATGGCCCCCACATAGCCTTCCATATAGTATAAAGGGTCCCACATAACCCTTTATATATTAGAATGCACCCCATAGTCCTCCATGTATTATAATGCATTTCCCATAGTTCTCCATATTTTATACTGCACCACAGTCCCCCATGCTTTATAATGCACCCCCACAGACCATGTGTAAGGTAGCCTCCATAGTCCTCCATATATTATAATGTAGCCCCAATAGTCCTATATGTATTATAATGCAGCCCCATAGACCTCCATGTATAATGCGCTGCTATAGTCTATGTATAAGGTGTCCTTCATGTTTATTATGCAGTCCCATAGACCTCCATGTATCATGCAGCCAGCACCCCCAGGCCTCCATGTATTATGCAGCCAGTCCCACCAGGGCCTCCATGTGTCATGCAGCCAGCCCCACCAGGTGTCATGCAGCCAGCCCCACCAGGGCCTCCATGTGTAATGCAGCCAGCTTCCCCCGGGCCTATATGTGTCATGCAGCCAGCCCCCCCAGAACCTCTATGCGTCATGCAGCCAGCCCCCCCAGGGCCTCTATGCGTCATGCAGCCAGCCCCCCCAGGGCCTCTATGCGTCATGCAGCCAGCCCCCCCAGGGCCTCTATGTGTCATGCAGCCAGCCCCCCCAGGGCCTCTATTTGTCATGCAGCCAGCCCCCCCAGGGCCTCCATGTGTCATGCAGCCAGCCCCCCCAGGGCCTCCATGTGTCATGCAGCCAGCCCCCCCCAGGGCCTCCATGTGTCATGCAGCCAGCCCCCCCAGGGCCTCCCTGTGTCATGCAGCCAGCCCCCCCAGGGCCTCCCTGTGTCATGCAGCCAGCCCCCAGGGCCTCCATGTGTCATGCAGCTAGCCCCCCCAGGGCCTCCATGTGTCATGCAGCCAGCCCCCCCAGGGCCTCCATGTGTCATGCAGCCAGCCCCCCCAGGGCCTCCATGTGTCATGCAGCCAGCCCCCCCAGGACCTCCATGTGTCATGCAGCCAGCCCCCAGGACCTCCATGTGTCATGCAGCCAGCCCCCCCCCCAGGGCCTCCATGTGTCATGCAGCCAGCCTCCCCAGGGCCTCCATGTGTCATGCAGCCAGCCAGCCCCCCCAGGGCCTCCATGTGTCATGCAGCCAGCCCCCCCAGGGCCTCCATGTGTCATGCAGCCAGCCCCCCCAGGGCCTCCATGTGTCATGCAGCCAGCCCCCCCCCAGGTGTCATGCAGCCAGCCCCCCCAGGGCCTCCCTGTGTCATGCAGCCAGCCCCCCCAGGGCCTCCCTGTGTCATGCAGCCAGCCCCCAGGGCCTCCATGTGTCATGCAGCTAGCCCCCCCAGGGCCTCCATGTGTCATGCAGCCAGCCCCCCCAGGGCCTCCATGTGTCATGCAGCCAGCCCCCCCAGGGCCTCCATGTGTCATGCAGCCAGCCCCCCCAGGACCTCCATGTGTCATGCAGCCAGCCCCCAGGACCTCCATGTGTCATGCAGCCAGCCCCCCCCCCCCAGGGCCTCCATGTGTCATGCAGCCAGCCTCCCCAGGGCCTCCATGTGTCATGCAGCCAGCCAGCCCCCCCAGGGCCTCCATGTGTCATGCAGCCAGCCCCCCCAGGGCCTCCATGTGTCATGCAGCCAGCCCCCCCAGGGCCTCCATGTGTCATGCAGCCAGCCCCCCCCCAGGTGTCATGTAGCCAGCCCCCCCAGGGTCTCCATGTGTCTTGCAGCCAGCCCCCCCAGGGCCTCCATGTGTCATGCAGCCAGCCCCCAGGGCTTCTATGTGTAATGCAGCCTGCCAGCTAGCCCCACCAGGGCCTCCATGTATCATGCAGGCAGCTTCCCCGGGCCTATATGTGTCATGCAGCCAGCAAAATAAAAAAACAAGTACCTCTCAGCTCCTTCTGACCCCTGCGACTGCGGTAGTTATGCCCCTACCCCCATATGTCACACACCCTGCTCCCTATACAGCCTGCACCCCCATATCACACACACACCCTGACCCACATATCTCACCCTGCCCGTACCCCAACTTACCCCTCTCAAACACTCTGCAACCTTCACATGCTTCTGTCAGTCTGCAGCCCTCATATCCCACTCACCCTGCAGCCCCTCCCCTCATGTCCCCTCTTTTCTCATTACCACTCATGTGTTCGAAGTATCTTCTCCTGCTTTCTCCCCGGCATCCTGTGTCTCCTCCCACACAGTCACATGGGCGTGACATCATCGCAGGTCCTGGTAGGGATGGATTCCGTCTGCCGTGCAGGAGCACATCTCCTCTGCAGCAGGTCAGGAACGCCTGGTGGCCTCTCCAGGTCAGGGGCCCCTCTGCCCCCCTGCAGACACTGGGCCCCCCTGACTCACAGGCCGGCCCCCTAACGGTCGCGCAGTCGGCCACTACATAGTGGCACTACACATAGGGGCCCGGCAGCCGGCTCTGCAGAGCGGCTGCCGGGCCCCTATAACCCTGCGGGCCCGGTCGCAGTGGCGACCTCTGCGACCGCGATCGTTACGCCCCTGACCGTGACCATTCCTGGGGAGTCAGGGGGACCGCTGACACCAGTACTGTTTTCTGCTGAATAAGTGTTGGACCACATTCAGAAGAACACAGGGACCCAGAATGAAGGATATTATTACAGGAAGGGGCCAAGGATAAGATACAATATTAAATGAAGGTGCCAGAATGGGTGACATTATGAAATAAGCGTTTGAGGCTAGGGGGACATTGTAAAATAAAAGAGCCAGGATGGGGGACATTATAAAACAAAGGAGTGAAGATAGAGGAAGTTATGAAGGGACCATTAGTAATTCCTCTATCCTGTAATGATGTCCTCTTGTTATATCCCCCATCCTGTAATAATGTCTTCCATCCTTTGCCCCTTTCCTTTAATAATGTCCCACATTATTAAAGGAAATGGGCCCAACATGGAGGACATAATTAAATAAAGTGGCCAATGATGGGGACATTATTAAAGGAAGGGGTTCAGGATGGAAGACATTATTACAGGATGGGTGCATTACAGAATAGACAAATTAAAAGATGGGGCCAGGATGAGTGACTTAATTAACTGTATGGGGGTTAGAACCAAGAACATACATTATTAGTATTATTAGTTTATGGTGGCAAGTAGGGGATAAATTGCTGTAGGAGGTCAACTGAGGAACAAAATTACTGCTCTATAAATGTTTACTTTTAAGAATACTGTTTTTCATGGGGGGGGGGGGAGGAAAGAGGAAAGTACTGTTACTGTGCAGGCCACCATACTCGTACTACACCACTTTTCTTCTTCTTCTGGTGCATTATAGAGGTAGGGAAAAGGTGTGGCGGGTGTTGAAGAAGCAATGGTTGTGTGCAATTTTCTGTGCCAGGCAAAGAAGAAAAGTGAAAACAAATTATTTCATTTGGAGGCAATATAGTAAGTCACTGGATTTACTTTTAATCCATAAACGTATATGATCATCAGAGCTCCTGTGTTGCCAACTGTTTTTTTAAATCCAGAGATCTGGAATTTTTTATTTAGTGCAACTATTTAAGGTCTCTGGGGGGCTGTCTCTCTGCTGCTCTTTATAATTACCCTGTGAGCCTCATCCCCTTGTAAAGACCATAAAAGATAACCATATCTCTGCAACTGTAAGACGGATTTTAAGTAAAGAAAAAATTGAATAACCAGAGTTGCAGCAGGAATAAAATAAGAGAAAAATCTGTTCACTTTTCATGTGATGGCAGGACCTCTTTACATAGCTGTATTTGAGTTATTCTTGCTGCTGTTAACCATTTAGATGCTGCTGTCACTTTCTGACAGTGGCATTTATATGGAGCGCACTCTGGAATGAAATTAAATGGAACATGCACAGGGTGAACAAGTAATGCTACTACTGTGGTTCTGCAGTATACAGTATATTATAAGTGATGACAGGTTCAAATGACCAGAGGGAATTAAAAAATAAGAGTAAAAAAATGTTCAAAAACATAAAAATTTGACTCACCCTACCTTTTTTTCCTATTAAAATAGATAAATGTAAAAAAAATCTGATATCACTGTGTCTGTAAAAGTTTGTTCTATCAAACTCTAAAATTAATTGAAAATATTGAAATTCCAAAAATGCAGTATTTTGGGCACCACACTTCTGTAAAAAAAATACAATAAAAAACAGTTAAAACTTTGTTTTTCCCCCAAACATGGTAACAATGATTATATTAGCTCACTTCACAAAAAATAAACCCTCTTTCAGCTCCACCAATTGAAAACTGAAGTTATGGGTCTAGAAAAATGATGGCACAAACTATTTTTTTTTAACAAACCTAAAAATTTTCACCATCTAACCAAAAAGAAAATAAATTCAAATTTATTATAGTTATAATCTTACTGACCTGGAGAATCGTGTTTCCAGGTCATTTTTACCATGCAAAGTACTCCATTAAAACAAATTCTCATAACTGGTAGAATTGCATTTTTTTCCTATTTCATACTCCTTGGAATGTTTTTCCTATTTTACAGTACATTGTGTGGAAAAATGAATTGTGTTATTTAAAATTACAACTTGTTCCTCAAAAAATTAAGCTCTTTTAGGCCTGTGTAAACACAAAATGTATAGTTTTGGGATTTGGGGAGGAAAAGATGAAACCGCAAGAATGCGTTAAGGGGATAACAATTACATGTTGCCCCTTGAAATCTATATCCATGTAATAGATGGACAGTAAGTTGTCATATTGATAAGTATACATAGTATCGGTATTCTTACCCTAGTATATCATACCTAGTATGATATATTAAGCTTTTATTTGGATTATTATTATTATCATTTCACTTAAGATCTAGACATGATCTAATATTAATATACACATGATGAGCCTATGGACGCATTGGTGCCATGTATCTGTGTATGATATTGTATGATTCACCTAAACACATAGAGTCTGATTCATTATTTGTATATTTTTTAAGTGATTTTTTTTTTATCTTGTTGTATTCTTGTTATTTTGGTGCCAATTTCGTCAAAACGGTGCATTTGATTTACGAATTTTGTGAATGGTCAAAATGCTTTTTATATATCTGTCTTTATCTGTTTTGTGCAAAAAGTTACACATTTCACAAAATGGCACAAAAATTGTAAATAAAATCACTCAAGGGGGAACTGGAGATCCTTTACTACCAACGAGATGCAAATGATGAATTACACAAAAACACCTGGAAACCCTAAACTTTATCCATAATGAATGACTAAAAAAATGAACAGGTTAAAATAAACTTTATAAAAATGTGAACATTTACAGAAGAATAAGGCGCAAATGAAAAACATGGAAAAAAAACCCCCATAAAATCATAGCCAAAAACAAGGCAGAAATGCAGTAATGAATTGGCCATTCTTTAGACATCTTAAATTAACCTGGACAAAAAGTACTATACAATTTAAAAAGAAAAGTAGAGTCCAAAAACAATTAAAATCAATTGAAATCAGCATAATAAAGTTGAAAGGGATAACTAATATACATAGATATAAAGAAAGCAATAACTATTCCTGCAAATAAGAGAGTAATAGACTAATTTTCCCCCATCATTTGCACCTTCATTTCCCACCCTCAAAAAAAAGTAAGAACTAACAAATTAATCCTAACCAAAATCAACTTAAATTTAAAATTCATCCAAAATCAAAAAACATAAGAAGATTTTTTCTAGAACTAATAGGAATAAAACATGTAAAGCCTCAAACCCTCAGAAAGTATTAAATGATAAAAGATAAGATGTGTATGCCAAAAATAAAACAGTTCAGAGATCGGGATCAAATATATGTTTCAATTAGAAACAAAACTTGGGTAGCATTGACTGAACAACGGGATTAAATATAATTAGTGTTATTAAGGATCACGGATACATACCGCTGAATGTGTATACATTGTTCAAAAACAAAACCGAGAGGGTAAACAAGATCAGTGCGCATGCCTGAGATAAAACAGTCACATGACTGTAATCAGGTGACTCCGGAATTAATATATCCTGAAGTATCAGTGGAACGCAAGCGTTCCTCAACGACTACTTTCACACATCAGTTTTTTGGCATCAGGCACAATTCGGCGAAAAAACTGATGCGACGGATCAGGTGGAAAAACGGATCTGTTGCATCAGTTTTTTTCATCAGTTCCTTCAGTTTTTTGACGGATCTGTTGTGATACTGAGCATGCTCCGTTCAAAGAAACGGAACCAGCAGCCGTATCCGTTTATTTTTTTTTTTGCCGCATTACGCCGAATCCGGCTTCCATAGGCTTCCATTATAAAACTTGCTGCACGGCGCCGGATCCGGCGCAATACGGTTTTTCGCCGGAAACAAAAAACTTTCCCCTCAGCGTTCCATCTGGCCACCGGACAAGCAAATTTTGCCGGATCCGGCGAAAGCCGGATGGAACGCAAGGCCATCCTACACAATCCGGCACTAATAGAAGTCTATGGGGGGAAAAAACGGATCCTGCAGCAACAGACGCCGGATCCGTTTTTTCAGGTTTTTGCCGGATTGTGCCTGATGGCAAAAAACTGATGTGTGAAAGCAACCTAAGGAACGCAAGCCAGTGGGATTGAAGGGAAAAACAAAAGCGACAGCGTATGCCCGAGATAGTGCAGTCACATGATTGATGTCATGTGTTGCAGGGCTTGATTTACACGCTGAACACAGACCCGGAAGAAGTAATAGCGTGGAGACACTATAAAAAGCGGGCACAGGCAGACGGACTATATCACAGTGGTAGGCAGCATTAGAAAAGGGGAGAAAAAAAGGATCTCTATGTTAAATGACAGGACACCAGTAAGTAATCCTTAAACCAACAATGAATAATGTGTAAAAGGAATAGTATTAGTGATCTAATAAGAGATTTTTACTTTAACCTAGAGGCTCTGTAAACCAGCGTATCCTAAAAGGAAAAACAACTAGGAGAGGATATATACTTGTGAAGTCTAATCGGTATATATTGACTGAGAGAACTACTATTGGAGAACCGTTAATCTAGAAAGCAGTAAGTCTACCTGTGTATGTACATAGCAAGTAAAATATACACTTTAGTAAGAAGTAATATACTCTTTTGACTTAAATAGATTTACTACAGAAGGAGTCACACGAGTGACAGCCGCCACTGTAAAAATACAGAAACACAAACTTCAAGGTAATGAACGAATAAATAAAAGTTGAAATTACCAGGGAATTTATAAATAACTAAATAATTCCCCCTAGAGGCCTTGATCAAGAAGAGCCATTCCCCAGAACTAATGGGGTAGAGAGGGGAGTCCTAGAAAAAAGAAGAACGTAATCTAGACACCTCATGAAAGGTAATCTATCAATCAGGTAAATGATAAGTCATATTTATATATACTGACTATGAACCTTTTGCTTAGTTCTAATATATGAAAGATACATATGCAGAAACCAAAGATTCTTGGTAACAGGACATACATATGGACTTGATATAATAATGGACCTTTTCCTCTCCAACAGCTGAATTTTGCAGTAATATACACCATACCTCTTACAACAAAGGAAGGCACCCTTGAAAAGAAGGTACAGTAACAATGGACTGCCCCTAATCAGCAAAATAAAATAATTTTAATAAAAAACTGAGAATGATGTGCTCTCCTTTTACTCTAGGGGGAAAGGAGAAGCAAGTTTAAAAATCTTTACAAAAAGTGGACCTGAAAAAAACAATCTCTAAAGAAAAGGACATCCTCTCCCTATTAGGATAATATATGTAGTGTGGTATTTGTCTTTAAGACCCCTGATGAACCCCAAAAGTGTGGGGAGAAACACGTCGGGTCGTTCTATTTGGGTTAGTCCATTAAGTGGGTCAACACGTTTTATGAAAACCTATAATTTCCCTCATAACTGGTGAAAAGATAATAATTCTATCCTATCTGATCACAAATTTCCTACTAATCTGCACAGGTGCCTATTTCTTTCCTCCAAAAGGTAGATAGCAGTAGGGAAGAAATAGGTAGGGAAAGTCATTGCGGAGTGCGGGCACCAACCATTGGCAGTGCCTTAGGGTGCCAACCCCCACAAGATAGGCAGAACCAGAAAAATTAGGGGCTTTTAGCTTATAGGGACACAAAGTTGGGAAAATTGTCAGTGTATTTGTTTTTTGTAAAATGCATGTCCATAAACTTAATAAACTTTTGATTTAGATACCTCTGTGAATCACTATTGATTAGGATCTATGAGAAAACAGAAACTGTGAAGTAATGAATTGGGCCCATAGCATTTTATTACTCCTATCTTGGAGTGGAGATACTTTCTCATGGATGATTTCTAGGTGCTTTATAGGATTAATATGATGCTCATAGATCAATGTTCAAGCATCTGACGTCCAGGACATCTGGTGATCACTGAGTGGCCAATCCTGGCAGCTGTACCGTGCTCACATTATGCCCCCGTATTGAATATTTAAACATTTGATCTCTAGAACCTCAAGTGACCACTGAGTGGCTAATCATAGGTCCTTCTCAGCAATCACATGTTCACATTCATCATATGCCCATACCAAAAGGAAAGGATGTAGGCCATTTCAGTAATATTTACATTTTTTGGAAGGATCTCTTGCTGTTAATGCTGATCATAGCACAATGCTAGAGCAATAGCATGGGTGTCACACCAGGGGGAGGAAACGCCCAGCAAGTACGCAACACAGAGGGAAAAAAACAGGGAAAATGTAGAAGAAATCCCTAGCAAAAGGGAGAGAGGAGAAGGGTCATCAACACATACTCACCTGTGACTGATTCCTGAGCGCCCTAACATCTCTAGACGGGTCCTTCCCCCTGTACACCGTCCCATGCCTAGAACCTTTCTTACCCTGAACTTACCCTGAATAGTGAGTAGGTCAGCAAGATACTAGTCCCACTTCTACCATTAAAAAAAAGCACAAAGAAATTAAGACAAACGGGGTGAGGAAAGACAGAACAAATAACACTCTTTTGTTTCTTCAGCAGAAAGCTTCACAGCTGCAACTGAAATGGCACCTGTTGTGAATGTCGTCTGTGTGGGTGCTGTTCTGAAGCTCCCTCTGGAGGCCAGGAATGGTAGTGGAGCTAGAGCTATTCTGAGCTATTGACTCAGACAGGTGTCAGTGTTAATTGGGAATTGGGGAAGTCCTATTGCAGACAAGTCTGCTCTATATATGAGAGCACTTTCAGCCCAGCGGTTACCGGTTATAATTGTATATTCCCTGTCTTTGTTCCTGGCCTGGAGATTTGGCCTTTCCTGTATCCCTGAGCAAGACATCAGCAGATAAGTTTCAGTTCAGCCTTAAGCGGGCTTTACACGCTACGATATCGTTAATGAATTATCGTCAGGGTCACGGTGTTTGTGACGCACATCCAGCATCATTAACAATATCACAGTGTGTGACACTTATGAGCGACCTTAAACGATCGCAAAAGCAGTCAAAATGGTTTGCCTCGGAGAGGTCGTCCTGAAACAAAAAAATCGTTTTCTGCTTATTAACGATGTTGTTCCTCGTTCCTGCGGCTCCACACATCGCTGTGTGTGACACCGCAGGAGCGACGAACATCTCCTTACCTGCCTCCACCGGCAATGCGGAAGGAAGGAGGTGGGCGGGATGTTACGTCCCGCTCATCTCCGCCCCACCGCTTCTATTGGATGCCTGCCGTGTGATGTCGCGGTGACGCAGCACGAACCGCCCCCTTAGAAAGGAGGCGGATCGCCGGCCAGAGCGACGTCGCAGGGCAGGTAAGTCCATGTGACGGGGGTAAGCGAGGTTGTGCGGCACAGGCAGTGATTTGCCCGTGTCGCACAACCGACGGGGGCGGGTACGATTGCTTGCGATCTTGCTAGCGAGATCGCAGCGTGTAAAGTGCCCTTTATTATCTGGTTTACACCTTTGGGTGTTATTTTTCCTTGTTTTTGCTCTGTATCTGTTTTCTTGCAGGTGAAGCTTGGTTTCATTTGTGCTGTGAGCATGGGGTTTTCCCTTGTGCTGGCTTTCCTGCAAGAAAAGGGATTGTTATCCCTGTCTGATTTGACTATTTGTTTTTTTGTATTTTGTGTTCTTTTGGTATTTTTGTTCTCCCATTGTTAACAGGGGTACCTGGTTTAGTGGGGGTAAGGTCGTATGATCTCAAGGGTCTTTTTGTTACCAGGAGTTTGGTATTTTACTATAGCGATTTTGCACAGACCACAATCAGTTCTCTTTCCTTTCCTTTATATCTAATTAGTTGGGTCTCGCCATTGCTAATTCTGTTTTTCCTATCTGAGTATTGTGTTTTTTCTATATCAATACACCAAAAAACATATGCAAGCCAAATTGTGTAACTCAATTACCAACATCTTTATTATTCATTAAAATACATAAAATCGAATGGATCAACCCAAGTGACGGATGGAATAAATGAGGAAAGCCTGGCACCTGTTGACAATAATACTGGACCTATGTTAATTGGTAAAAGGTTATATATATTTTCTGCAAAAGCAAATAAAGCCATATGCATCAAAATCCATATCTATTATAATAAGAAGTATGTAATATATTCATATGTGTAGGGGGATTATATCTGCATCTACATAAACCAACATTTAGCTTTTCATTTAATCATTCATAGTAATATTATGAATGGTCCAAATACGTAGTGGTGCCGCGGCCTTCTACAGACACACTGACGTGCGTTTCGCAACTGCGTTGTCCAGTAGTGATCAGTTGTTAATCCTCAAGCCTCTTTAACCCCTTCACGACCATGGACGGATCTTTCCGTCATGGTGCCCTGGGCCTTAACGACCAAGGACGGATCTTTCCGTCATGGCGTAATCGCGGCACCGGAGCCTCCGGTGACTGCGAAAAGTTAGCATAAACCGCAGATTCGGGGGACCTGTACCTGACCTCAGGAGGGGTGGTGCCTCCTTCCCGGACCTACGGAGGCTGTGATTGGCTGACGAACGCCGCTCAACCAATCACAGCCACTGTAATGTTCCAGCCATTTAAAATGACTGAAACATTGAAATCCAGCCCTGACCAGTGCAGCTGTAGCACTGGCCATTGGCTGGAGCTGGGTGACCTCACTGGATCACCCTCCCCCAGTTCCAGCAGCTCTGATTGGAGAGATCGGTCTTGTGACCGATCTCTCCAATCACCATGGACCTGTTGCCGGTGACCGCCCCCCGTCACCGTCACTTGTCGTCCCTGCAGCACGCCAGCACAGTGAGTGTATACAGTGCAATGGCAGGGCGACAAGCTCCGGTCCCATTCTGTTATGTGACCGGAGCATGGGACCCGGAGGTTGCCTCACTGCCATTGCACTGTATGAAACTGGCGAAAAGCCTCCCGATCCGCCGCTGCCCTCCGCGATCTGCCACCTGTCTCCCCGATCTGCTGCCCGCACCCCCACCCCTCGTATCTGCTGCCCGCACCCCCACACCTCCCAATCCACCGACGCTGCCCTCCGCGATCTGCCACCTGTCTCCCCGATCTGCTGCCCGCACCCCCACCCCTCGTATCTGCTACCCGCACCCTCCCCCCCACACCTCCCAATCCACCGCCGCCACTGCCCTCCGTGATCTGCCACCTGTCTCCCCGATCTGCTGCCCGCACCCCCACCCCTCGTGATTGGCTGCCCGCACCCCCACACCTCCCGATCCGCCGCTGCCCTCCGCAATCTGCCACCTGTCTCCCTGATCTGCTGCCCGCACCCCCACCCCTCGTGATCTGCTGCCCGCACCCCCACCCCCACACCTCTCGATCCGCCGCTGCCCTCCGCGATCTGCCACCTGTCTCCCTGATCTGCTGCCCGCACCCCCACCCCTCGTGATCTGCTGCCCGCACCCCAACCCCTACACCTCCCGATCCGCCGCTGCCCTCCGCGATCTGCCACCTGTCTCCCCGATCTGCTGCCTGCATCCTCACCCCTCATGATCTGCTGCCCGCACCCCTACCCCTCCCGATACGCCGCTGCCCTCCTCCGTCTGCCACAGTGTCACCGCTCTCCCCGATCTGCTGCCCGGCCCTTCCCCCTCGTGATTGGCTGCCCGCCCCCTCTCCTCCGTTATGTGCTGCGTGCCCCCTCTCCTCCATTATGTGCTGCGCGCCCCCTCTCCTCCATTATGTGCTGCGCACCCCCTCTCCTCCGTTATGCGCTGCACGCCCCCTCCCCTCCGTTATGCGCTGTGCGCCCCCTCTCCTCCGTTATGCGCTGCCCGCCGCTCCCCCTTGTGATCGGCTACCCGCCCCCTCTCCTGTCACCCCCGTGATGTGTGCTCCCTCCCCTGTCACCCCCGTGATGTGTGCTCCCTCCCCTGTCACCCCCGTGATCTGTGCTCCCTCCCTTGTCACTCCCGTGATCTGTGCTCCCTCCCCATCACCCCCGTGATGTGTGCTCCCTCCCCTGTCACCCCCGTGATGTGTGCTCCCTTACCTGTCACCCCCATGATCTGTGCTCCCTCCCCTGTCACCCCCGTGATCTGTGCTCCCTCACCTGTCACCCCCGTGATCTGCTGTCCGCTCTCCCGCCACCTCTCACCCCCGTGATCTGTGCTCCCTCACCTCTCACCCCTGTGATCTGTGCTCCCTCACCTCTCACCCCCATGATCTGTGCTCTGATCACCTGTCTCCCCCGTGATCTGCGCTGCGCTCCCTCTCCCACCTCTCACCCTCCCCGATCTGCTGCCTCCTTCATCTCCTGTGATCCTGCTGCCTAGATCCATCCCGTAAGGTAACTATCCCCAATCTCACCTCCCACTCCCCATCCCCCCCATACCCCTTTCACCCCATCCTCTGCCGCTCCTGCATCCACTGCGCCCTCTCCCATCCGCCCCCACCCTATCCCAGCTGACTCCACCCTATCCCAGCCGCCTCCGTCTCACAATCACAGATGCTCCCTTTATATGCCGCTGCCCCCCCATCTGCCGCCCCCCATCTGCCGCTGTTCTGATTCATCCTGTAAGTATTGTTTGTGACTCTTTTCGAACTATCCCCAATCGCATCCCCCACTCCCTCTCCCCCCCCTCCTCCCCCACCTGCTTGTGCTGATCAGCTACGTGATTGGCTGATCAGGTACGTAATTGTTGCTCTAGTTTTTTGCTTTTTTTGTGCACCCCAAATAAAAAAAAGACAAAAAAAACTTGAACAATTAGGTACCTGATCAGCAATCGTCCTGCAGTCGTACTTTGGACAGGACTTCTTTTTTCCATCCCACCTAGTCCCCCCCCTTTTTTGCAGAACATTCGTGCGTGCGCCCTGTTTTTTTTTCTATGCCATGGGGGGGGGTCTAGTTTCCAAAATAGGGTCACATGTAGGGGAGCTCCACTGTTTCGGCACCTCAGGGGGTCTCCAAACACATAGAATACGCTAATTATCCCAGACAATTTTGCGTTTGAAAAGTCAAATGACGCTCCTTGCATTCCGAGCCCTGCTGTGCGCCCAAACATTTTATTTCCACCACATATGAGGTATCTGTGTACTCAGGAGAAATTGCACCATACATTTTATGGTGCAATTTTTCCTAATACCCTTGTGAAAAAAAAGCTACCTGGTTGAAGTAACAATTTTGTGGTAAAAAATTATTTTTTTTATTTTCACGGCTCAACTCTCTTAACTTTTGTGAAGCCCCCAGAGGATCAAAGTGCTCAATAAACATCTAGATAAATTCCATGAGGGGTCTAGTTTCCAAAATGGGGTCACATGTGGGGGAGCTCCACTGTTTCGGAACCTCAGGGGCTCTCCAAACACAACATGGTGCGGCTAACGATTCCAGCTAATTTTCTGTTCAAAAAGTGAAATGACGCTCCTTCCCTTCCGAGTCCTGCCGTGCGCCCAAACAGTGGTTTTTCGCCACATATGAGGTATCTGCGTGCTAGGAAGAAATTGCCCAACAAATTTTGGGAGTTCATTTAATCCTGCTACCCTTGTGAAATGCAATATTTGAGGCTAAATTAACATTTTTGTTGCAAAAAGTAAAATGTTCATTTTTTTCTTCCACATTGCTTTATTGTGAAGCACCAGAAGGGTTAATAACCTTCTTGAATGTGGTTTTGAGTAGCCTGAGGGGTGCCGTTTTTGGAATGGTGTCACTTTTGGGTGTTTTGTGTCATGTAGACCTTTCAAAATCGCTTCAAATGTGATGTGGTCCCTAAAAAAAGTGGCTTTGTAAATTTTGTTGTAAAAATGAGAAATTGCTCATAAACTTTGAACCCTTATAACTTCCTTATTTTTTTTTTCCCAAAATTGTTCTGAGGTAAAGTAGACGTGGGAGGGGCGTGTCCTGACATGGAAGCGTGAGGACGCTGGATCCCAGAGCTCCTGCGCCCACAGCCTAATACTATTATATTCTGCAGCCCCCACTTACCCAGGATGGCCCCCAAGAAGAAACCGGGGGTAGCGCCCGCTTCTGCCTCCCCGGTGACGAGTCAGAGACCCCAGGGGAGCCTCACAAGGTTCCTGACGGCGCCGGGCTCTGAACCTCCGCAGGCGGTCCGGAGCAAGATGGCGCCGGCGGGCGCGTGGCGTCCTCCAGCTGGGGATTCCCCAGGAGCCGCTCGGCGTTCTCCCACAGCCTGTACAGCAGTGCAGGGGATCAGCGGTGCAGAGAATCGGAGGACAGAGGCGGCGGTGGCACTGGACGGAGCGGGCCCAGGTACAGAGGACTGGAGGAGGGGGGAGGCTGCTCAGCCTACCTCGCAGCACGCTGCTGTGGATAGTGAGGGGGCCCTGGGGGGATCACCAGACCCGGGGATACCAGCCATGCTCTGCACACAGGGGACCCCCCCGCTCACGGGGCACACGGAACCTCAGGCTACACTAAACAACATGCATGCTGGCCCCCCACAGGGGGACATACAAGCCCTGAGAGAGCTTATTTTGGCCCTCCCCAGCAAGAAAGATTTGGAGGACGTTGTAGCTAGAATTGAATCCTCCCAGCAGATGGCGCTGTCTGCCTTGAGGGAGGAAATGGTGGTACTGGAGGACAGAATTGAGGCCACAGAGCAGGCTCAGGAGTCCCTGGAGAGCAGAATGGAGAGGATTGAGAGAGACTGTGAGTCATCCAATGCCCGCATCAGAGACCTTGCCCTGCTCTTGGATGATCAAGAGAACAGGGGCAGAAGAAATAATATCAGGCTAAAGGGTATACCGGAGGACTGGCCCCAGGAACTCCTGCGTACTAAAGTCTTAAACATCTTCAACCGGGTCACTGATCGCCCCTTGGAGGCTACCTACCTCTTTGACAGAATTCACAGAGTCGCAAGGTCGGGCCCTAGATCAGTCCCCTCCTCTAGAGATGTACTATGTCGTTTGCACTATTATGGAGACAGAGAGAGGATCCTACAGGGAGCTTGGTCATATGGACCGGTGGAGATGGATGGGGCCATGGTGAAGTTATTTCCTGATGTCTCCAGCCGCACACTATATATGAGACGCCTGCTTCATCCTCTCCTGCTTGGCATCAAAGAAGCAAACGCCTCATACAGATGGGGCCATCCCTTCCATTTGATAGTACGCAAGGGGGACTCTGTGTTTTTGCTGAGGAGGCACTCAGAGCTTCCTAATCTTTTTGCCTTCCTGGGAATACCAGACTGCTCAATTCCGGACTGGTTGGAGTGGGAACCCCAGGCACCCCCGGGGTTGCGGAGGAGGAAGGGAGGCAACCGCTCTGCTCAAAGCGGGGTCCCTTGAGGGACTTGGCATGTACCGGATGCTGCTGGGAGGAAGGAGTGGTCCAAGACGTGAGACGAAGGTGCTTTCAACGGGAGACGGAGTCAAAGTACGGGGAGCTGGGAGGCTCTCTTTCGTCTCTACGACTCCTAAGCAGGAGTCCTGGCCTTGGGCTAGTTTTCTCTGGACATAGTTTATTGTCTAAAGTTTTTGAAAATTCTATTTCTATGGCAATGTCTAGTTTAGGTTCGGGGGTGGGGGGGGGGGATGTTTTTCTTTACCGAGTTCATCCTGGGTGGTGGGGTGTGTGGGTGGTTAACCGGCTGACCCTTCCTCTCCGTCGGGGAGAGGGGTCATTTAGTGCTAATAAGAGGGGCGCGGGTATGCGCTCTGGTCGCATTTCAGTTCTTGTCCCTATCTTTTCCTTAGTAGTCCCTGGGCTGGTCCCTGGTTCTGCGAGCGGCAGTCCTGCTGCTTTTCCACTTTCTTGTTCTCTTCTCTGAACTTTTTGCCTTTCTCTCTTCCCCCTGCTAAAGGGTCTCAGCTACTTCCTACTTTTTCTACCCCTCCTCTCTTTTTACCAGCTTTCCCTCTTTTTTTTTTTTTTTTTTTTCTCTTCTCTCCTTCCCCCTTCCCCTCTTCTTTTTTTGGTTTGCTCCTCTAGGGTCTCGCGACAGAGAATGGCGAAACAGAGGCAGGCCGATCTGCGGGTGGGCTCCCTGAATGTCAAGGGCCTTCATAGCCCGGAGAAACGGTCTATCCTGCTGAACCTTCTTTGGAAAAACCGAATCCAGGTAGCCTTCCTACAAGAGACACATTACTGTGAAGCTAAACCTTACAGACTCTCGGACAGAAGGTACCCCATTGTGCACCACTCACCCTCCCCTGATCCTAGATCTAGGGGAACGAGCATCCTCATGTCCAGTACGCTCCCTTGGGAATTGTTAGACTCTCAGACAGACGACCTGGGTAGGCTTATGATGCTCAAGGGACGCATAGCTACTCAGTTATTCACATTCGTGGCAGTATACTTGCCAAATGCGGGCCAATGTCCCACCTTGTTGCGGTACCTTGAGAAGATAGAGGAATTCTCGGAGGGCACTCTGGTTCTCGGGGGTGACTTTAATGTAGTGTTGGAACCATTGAGAGACAGTTCAAAAGGGGTGTCCGGTATGCCACACATGACGCTGCGGCGGATGAGACGGGGACTACATGACCACCAACTGATAGACACTTGGCGATTGCTGCACCCATCAGACAAAGACTTTTCATTTTATTCTGCAGCGCACGACTGCTATTCTAGGTTGGACCTCTTTTTTATTAAACATGGGGACCTACACTCTCTGGTGGATGCTTCAATTGAGTGCATATCTTTCTCTGATCACGCGCTGATCACGGTCACTCTGTCCCTTGAATGTCCCATCGGGAGGCAGGGTCAGTGGATATTGAACACCTCGCTACTCAATGAGCCGGTGACAATGCAAGAAATAAGGGAGGCCCTGACTGAATATTTTGACTGTAGTGGGGGGGAGGGGATGTCCCCCAACATTGTGTGGGAAGCTCACAAATGTGTTGTGAGGGGATTATTCATTAAACATGGGGCCCGTCTGAAAAGAGAACGGGAAGCTGAGGTTACATCTCTCCTAGCAGACATAAGGGAGTTGGAAGCAGTGCACAAGGGGTCTCTGGGAGGGAATGTGGGTGTCAATCTGGCTAAGAAGAGGGAGGAACTCAGGTCCCTGTTATATCAAAAGGCCAAGGGAGTGCTAGCTAAGTGCAGGCGGCATTTCTATGAATATGGCAATAAAAGTGGCAGGACCCTGGCTAGGGCCCTCCGGATCCAGAGGGCGAGGGGCTATGTTCCTAGAGTGCACATTTCTGGCGACAGGTGGGCCACTCTTCCAAAAGACATAGCCTCCGCCTTTAAAGACTTTTACTCCTCTCTCTACTCAATAGATGGGGGGCGGTCGGAGAGGGCCAGGACGGAACTACGGCAGCGTATCCAGAAGTACATTTCAAACTCCGGTTTGAAACACCTTAAACCGGAGGATGCGGACGCCATGGAAAGACCCATTTCAGAGGAGGAGTACTGGGCTGCAATTAAAAATTCCCCCACTGGTAAGGCCCCTGGCCCAGATGGTTTCCCCCTGCTTTACTACAAAAAGATGGGCTCCATGCTGCTCCCCCCATTTCTCTCGGCCTTTAACAATATCTCACTCTCCGAAAAAGTCCACTTGCCGAGAGACTCTCTGGCCGCTAATATAGTAGTCATTCCTAAAGAGGGTAAAGACCCTACCTCTTGTTCTAGTTACCGACCCATCTCCCTCCTCAACACAGACTTGAAGCTCTTCACCAGAATATTATCAGAGAGACTCTCTCCATTGCTGGGGGGGATTGTCCACCCTGACCAGGCTGGGTTCATGATGGGAAGGGAAGCGAGGGACAACACCACTAAGGCGCTGAATTTAATCCACAGGGCTAATTCGGAAGGGTTGCCCCTGATGCTCTTGTCGACCGACGCAGAAAAAGCGTTCGACAGAGTCAATTGGATATTCATGGAGGAGGTTCTGCGGGAGGTGGGGTTGGGGAGGATGATGCTCAGGTGGATATGCTCTCTGTATAGCAACCCCTCTGCCGCGGTCAGGGTGAACGGTCTCCTTTCAGATAGATTTTCCATTCTTAACGGCACAAGGCAGGGATGCCCCCTTTCACCCCTGATCTTTATCCTGACCCTGGAACCCCTGCTTAGCCGAATTAGAGGTAACATTGACATTTCTGGCCCTACAGTTGCGGGTTCCACCTACAAAATCGCGGCGTACGCGGACGATTTACTTTTCTTTATTACCAATCCTCGGGTCTCCCTGCCCAATTTACTGAGAGAGCTGGAAACATACTCCTCTCTTTCTAATTTTAGAATTAACATGTCAAAATCGGAGGCTATGAATGTATCTCTCCCCCAAGATCATGTTATTTCGCTTCAATCGGCGTTCGGGTTTAAGTGGGCTAATCACTCTCTGAGGTACCTGGGGGTCCAGCTGGCAGCGGATAACAGCCAACTATATAAGCTGAACTATCTTCCTCTCCTGCAGTCCATTAGAACAGACTGCGCAAACTGGGCGAGGGGTCTTTTCACATGGTTTGGGAGGTGTGCAATATTGAAGATGAACATATTACCACGACTACTTTACCTCTTCCAGGCCCTGCCAATTAAGATCCCGAGCTCTTTTTTCAAGGAATTGGCCTCACTATATACCAAATTTATCTGGGCGAATAAGCCGGCGAGACTTTCCCGTTCCCTATTGTGCAGACCTAAGCGTAGGGGAGGGCTGGGAATACCTGATATGAAAAAATATTACTGGGCCACACATATGGTTAGGGTTCTGGACTGGTGCCGTCACTCTAGGATGAAACCATGGGTCACCCTGGAACAGAGTTTCTCGGCGGTGCATTTACCGGCCATGCCTTGGGTCGGGAGTTTTTCCCCGGCCTCTCTGAGATCTCACCCCACCATTGGCGCTACTCTGGAATGCTGTTCGAGGGGAGAGGTTCGGCGCCTCCTCCTGCCGTTGCCTTCCCCCATGTCACCAATTATAGGAGATCCGGATTTCCGTCCTGGCCTCTCGGACCCAGTTTTTCGGAGTTGGGTACAGGGGGGCAGATTCAGAGCTTACCAGATGGGAGAGGAGGGTGACTGGCTATCTTTTTCGGATATATGTGGTCTCCTGCCTCCGGACCCCCTGGGGAGATGGAGGGCCATGCAGTTGAGGCATTTCTTGAGCTCCCTTCCCTGCTTCGCCCGGTATGCCGGGCCTCTCACAAGATTCGAAAAATTGTGCTTGGGAGAGGGGGCCCTGCGGCACTCACTTTCCCTGGCATACAATTTGCTATCAGACCCGGGAGATTTGCCCACCCCGGTTTATTTGCGGCAGTGGGAAAGGGACCTTGGGACGGCCCTATCAGACACGCAACGAAACAACGTCCTAATGATGGCACATAAAACTTCGATCAGTTCCAGAATGTTGGAGGCCAACTTCAAACTGTTGACTAGGTGGTATAGAGTCCCGACCAGACTTCATAGGATATTCCCCTCAGTCGATCCCGTTTGCTGGAGGTGTGGCTCGGGGGAGGGTGATTACGTGCACATCTTTTGGTCTTGCCCTTCCTTGCAGCGGTTTTGGTCAGGAGTGAGGGAGGTAATTAGACTGGTGACCGGCACGGCTGAGACACTGGGTCCGGAACTGTTTATTTTACAGCTTTCGGAACTCCCGGCTCATAGATACAAGCGTTCTTTGCTTAGATTTCTGGTAATGGCCGCCAGGTCGTGCATCCCGCTGGGCTGGAAGTCCTCTACCCCCCCACATTGGCACAGTGGGTTTCAAGGGTTAACGATCTAAGGCACATGGAGGACCTGACATCCTCTCTCAATGACAGTCAGGAAGGTTTTCGTAGGACCTGGTTCCCATGGTTGGAGTTCACTTACTCGGCGGATTACGCCAGATTACTCGCTGCTCCACGGCTGCTGTGAGGCTCTGGAGGAGCACTCTCCCCCCCCCCTCCTCCCCCCTTTTTTTTTTTTTTTTTTTTCTTCTTCTCTTCTCTTTCTCCTCTCTTCTCTCGCTTTCCCTTCCTCTCATTTCTTTGTCCCCTATCTTCTCCTATTCTCCCCTCCCCTGCATTCCCCTTTCTTCCTCTTTCTCTTATCCTGTTCTAAATTCTTTTGGGCTTTGCTTTCTCTTTCTATGTATGTTCTGTATTCTACCCTTGTTGGGTTGGTTCATAAAAGGATTAAACTGGGCCTGACTCGAGCAGTTGCAGTAACTGGATATGTACAGGGGAGAGGAAGAGTGGGCTACATGTCAATGTTAAATACTTGAAATCTGTTATTCTGCTCTTTGTGGCGCAGTTGTTATTTTGTATGTTCTCGAGTCGGTCTTTAAAATAAAGAATTTAAAAAAAAAAAGTAGACGTGGGAAATGTTATTTATTAATTATTTTGTATCATATGTCTCGTTGGTTTTAGAGCATAAAAATTCAAAGTTTGAAAATTACAAAATTTTCGCGAAATTTCCGTTTTTTTCACAAAGAAACGCAAAAAATATCGGCCTAAATTTACCACTAACATGAAGCCCAATATGTCACGAAAAAACAATCTTAGAATCACCGGGATCCGTTGAAGCGTTCCAGAGTTATAACCTCATAAAGTGACACTGGTCAGAATTGCAAAAAATGGCCTGGTCTTTAGGGTCAAAATAGGTTTGGGGCTGAAGGGGTTAAAGGTATGACATCCACCATTAATACAGAGCTGGTGTGCAAAATCAGAGAATGATAGTGATGTAATATTCGGGGCTGGTCACATGATTTGTCCTAGTCTCCGTAACAATACATGAAAACAAGCAAGGTAATCTGGAGAAGACCCAAAGTGTCACTTCCGAGAATTAATTAGTATTATAAATTTCTCTGTAAACAAAAGATCGGGAGTCCGTGACATTTGTTCCAAATTTTAGTCACATGATACTCCTAGTTTCCATGGTAGCGTGTAAACATAATCATTCAGAAACATTGTCCCTGGACTATTCATAGCAGCCCAAAACTACCGTATTATATAAGATATGCCACCAGAAGAAATAACACAACATTCTCCATACTACTATTAACCAGATTCCATAGGTAGTAAATTCTCAAAAAAATTACTTTAATAATGTCAATATTGCACATACAATACAGACCAAAAGTTTGGACACACCTTCTCATTCAAAGAGTTTTCTTTATTTTCATGACTCTAAAAATTGTAGATTCACATTGAAGACATCAAAACTATGAATTAAAACATTTGGAATGAAATACTTAAAAAAGTGTGAAACAACTGAAAATATGTCTTATATTCTTGGTTCTTCAAAATAGCCAACTTTTGCTTTGATTACTGCTTTGCACACTCTTGGCATTCTCTTGATGAGCTTCAAGAGGTAGTCACTGGATATGGTCTTTCAACAGTCTTGAAGGAGTTCCCAGAGATGCTTAGCACTTGTTGGCTCTTTTGCCATCACTCTTTGGTCCAGCTCACCCCAAACCATCTCGATTGGGTTCAGGTCTGGTGACTGTGGAGGCCAGGTCATCTGGCGTAGCATCCCATTGTCGCGGGCGGGGAGGAGGGTGCCGGCACCGCGCTCACCCCTCTGCTCGGGTCCGGCTGCTGCTGCTCAGTGGTGGCTCGAGCGGTGGGCCGGATCCCGGGGGTTCTCGAGCGGCACTCCTCGCCCGTGAGTGAAAAGAGGTTTTTGTTGGGGAGATTGTCCGTGACGCCACCCACGGTTGTGGTGATTGGTAGCACCACCGCTGCTCAATATGGGGATCCCGAGAGTGGTGATGCGGAGCAGCCAGGTGTTGTGTTGCCCCTCCGTGGGTAGGGGTTGGTGATCCCGGGTCCCAGTGATGGGGTGGAAGGGTGCAGGGCCTGGTGGGCGCAGGGACAGCGCTGTGCCTTGCGGCACTGTGGTACTCACTCAGCTTGAGACGTTGACACAGTTTTATGGTAAACCACACGGCTGGAAAGACAGTTCCCACGGACGGCTGCACTTGCTCTCCCAGCAGGTAATGGTGATGTCCCTCTGACCTGCACCTGATGTTCCTAAGTTGGTAGCGATGGGTTCCCACCGGTAACCCGCTCCCCGGCTTGGATATGGGCCGGAGGAGCCCTATTTTGCCCGCAGACGCTGGCCCTGAGGAGCTGGTGCCCTGGCGGTGGCGGTGTTCCTCACTAATGGTTGGACGGTTGTCTTCAATCGGGACTTGGTTGTTGGGGGATCGACGTCCCTTTCACTGACGGATTCGGCAAATTATGGCGACTCCTAGCCTTGCCGGGGTCCGAGAGGCCCCTGCCCTGGTGCTGACTGTCCGTCGTATACTGCTCCAGACCGCCGGGCCACTACTCGACCGCGGTCCTTCCAGCAACCTCCGAGCAGTCCCCCTCCAGACGATCACCGCTGTTGCTGACCTTGCTGACCTGTCCTGCACTTAGCTGGACTCACTTCAGGCCTTTCTACGCTCCCTTTTGTTCCTTTTCTTCTTTGCTCCACTAATACTTCACTTTCACTTAGCTCCTTTACCACTTCCTTCTACTTCACTCCCCTGAACTGCACTGCCTGGTTCCTCCCACCTCCAGAGCTGTGAACTCCTCGGTGGGCGGAGCCAACCGCCTGGCCCACCCCCTGGTGTGAACATCAGCCCCTGGAGGAAGGCAACAAGGATTTTGGTAGCTTAGGTGTTCCTAACTGGGATGTAGGGTGTGGTGGTGTGATGACCTGTGACCCCTGGCTTGCCCAGGGCGTCACATTCCCCCTTAGCAAAATGCAGACCGTCCGCAGGCTGCCCGTCCAACACCGGTTTTATTTTCTGTAAATGTAAAAAGATAACATGTAAAGCATAACATCATCCCACAACGGGAGGCACATTTCTTAAACGTTACTAAACGGTTTTACGGGTACGGTTTCCGCTCTCTCCCACCCAAGCAACCTGGCCCTGATGCTGCCCCTAAAGCCCAGGCAGCACCCCTTGACCCACAGTCCAGCACAAGTTACCCGAGCGGGATCTGTCCTTCCTCTCCAGAGGGTAGCCACCGGTTCCTTTGGTGGCTGGGCCCCAGCCTGCTCTGCTGAGGGCCCTCCCTCCAACCTGCCTCTCCGGAGGCGGCAACTGCGGAAAACGGTACGGTAAAACAACATATTTACAAGCCACTTAACGTTTGTGGTTGCCCTGCAAGTTCACGGGCTTGTCCATGGATAGTTCCCATGCAAAACTTTTTTAACGGTCCCCACGGGGACAACGGTGCCGGCTCCGGCCGGTTCAATCACAAAGAATCAGGTGAAGTACTCGGTTATCATCATTTTCCTTATCATTCTCAAAACTTTTCAACTTTTTCAACTTTTCCAACAAACTCAAAGGTGGTCCCAACGGGGACTGGACAACGGTGCTCCGCTGCCCTACTCCAAGCCTTCAGCTTCATCCGAGGGAGGGGGTGCAGGACTCACTCTGCTCTCCTGGCTGCCCCGCAGTTTGGCATCTAGGGCAAACCACCCCCTCTCTCCGCAGTGTCGGGTGTACTGAACAATGTCTCCCGGCATTAGGTTGCGGCCGGGATGCTCTTCAGGCAGGTGGGCATTCACATCCCGCCGGGCTACAAACACTTCGGCCTCCAGGCCCGGTTCATAGATAAACCCGTAGCCCCGGCGGACATCAAACCGCCTCACCTGCCCCTCGTACAGCGGACCCCGGACACGGAACGTGGCCTGGCGGAGATTCTCCTTTTCCCGGATAGCTCGGGCCACCAGCTCGGCCTTCTTCCTCTCCCTCTCTCCGATCTCCAGGCCCAGCGGTACCGGCTCCCTGTCCCAATACGGCGCTGCTGCGAGCTCTGGCGCACGGGTCGGGCCCGGCGGGACATCCTGGACGTTGCCCACTGTCAGGAATCTGGGCGGCGTGTCCCGCGGTGTCTTGGCCTTGGGCGCTGCCTTACAGCAACAACCCGGCGCTACCTCAGCCGAGGTGTGGGGGATGGGCACAGGGGCTTTCCGCGGCTTGGCCTTCGGCTCGGAGCGGGTCATCGGCTCCGACTCGGGGAACTTCTCAGGTGCTGCCTCCGGTGCAGACTTCGGGGCCTTCCACGGCAACACCTCCGACTTGCTACGGGCTCCGGCTACAGGTCGGCCCGCCGGGGCGGGCATGCTGGGTATCGCTACCGGTTGCGGTGGCAGCGGGCCTAGTGGCGGGGTCACGGCCTCCAAGATGGGTGGCAAAGAAGGCAGCGGAGGGAGAGGGCTTGGACCGGGTCCCTCAGCCGCAGCGACCGGTCCCTCGGGGACATAGAGGCGTGGGTCACTCACCCTCCCTTCCTCCGCCTCCTCCTCGTGTCTCCGCACGGTGGCTATAACGTCTGCCATGTCGGTCTCCCACTCCTCCAAGAGGAGCTGCATCTTGACCTGCAGCCTTAGGTGGAGCTGTGCGGTCCTGATTTCCACCCACGCTGCGGTTCCCGGCGCGGGGGCCATGGTGGTTCGGGACGGCATCCACATAGCAACTTCTCCTTCCAGGAATGGAGTGACTGCAGAGTCCTGGCGTCCCTGCTTTTATAGCTGCGGTTACATGCCGCCAGCCGCCATCGCGTCCCCCTTAGCTTCTCTCCGGCCACTCCTCTATTGGGGCGGAGTTTTGGCCTTCGCGCCTCTGCTACTCGAGAAGACGTTCGAGCGGGAACTTTTCGCGTCAAAGATGGCGACTTCTGGAAATTTTCAGTCGTATACCTCTGGCGGTCACAAGGCGCACCTCTACCCAATGGCAGAGCGGTACGATCCTGTTCGTGACGCCAAGTTGTCGCGGGCGGGGAGGAGGGTGCCGGCACCCCGCTCACCCCTCTGCTCGGGTCCGGCTGCTGCTGCTCAGTGGTGGCTCGAGCGGTGGGCCGGATCCCGGGGGTTCTCGAGCGGCACTCCTCGCCCATGAGTGAAAAGGGGTTTTTGTTGGGGAGATTGTCCGTGACACCACCCACGGTTGTGGTGATTTGTAGCACCACCGCTGCTCAATATGGGGATCCCGGGAGTGGTGATGCGGAGCAGCCAGGTGTTGTGTTGCCCCTCCGTGGGTAGGGGTTGGTGATCCCGGGGCCCAGTGATGGGGTGGAAGGGTGCAGGGCCTGGTGGGCGCAGGGACGCGGGGGCAGCGCCGTGCCTTGCGGCACTGTGGTACTCACTCAGCCTGAGACGTTGACACAGTTTTACGGTAAACCACACGGCTGGAAAGATGGTTCCCACGGACGGCTGCACTTGCTCTCCCAGTAGGTAACGGTGATGTCCCTCTGACCTGCACCTGATGTTTCTAAGTTGGTATCGATGGGTTTCCACCGGTAACCCGCTCCCCGGCTTGGATATGGGCCGGAGGAGCCCTACTTTGCCCGCAGACGCTGGCCCTGAGGAGCTGGTGCCCTGGCGGTGGCGGTGTTCCTCACTAATGGTTGGACGGTTGTCTTCAATCGGGACTTGGTTGTTGGGGGATCGACGTCCCCTTCACTGACGGATTCGGCAAATTATGGCGACTCCTAGCCTTGCCGGGGTCCGAGAGGCCCCTGCCCTGGTGCTGACTGTCCTTCGTATACTGCTCCAGACCGCCGGGCCACTACTCGACCGCGGTCCTTCCAGCAACCTCCGAGCAGTCCCCCTCCAGACGATCACCGCTGTTGCTGACCTTGATGACCTGTCCTGCACTTAGCTGGACTCACTTCAGGCCTTTCTACGCTCCTTTTTGTTCCTTTTCTTCTTTGCTCCACTACTACTTCACTTTCACTTAGCTCCTTTACCACTTCCTTCTATTTCACTCCCCTGAACTGCACTGCCTGGTTCCTCCCGCCTCCAGAGCTGTGAACTCCTCGGTGGGCGGAGCCAACCGCCTGGCCCACCCTCTGGTGTGAACATCAGCCCCTGGATGGAGGCAACAAGGATTTTGGTAGCTTAGTGGTTCCTAACTGGGATGTAGGGTGTGGTGGTGTGATGACCTGTGACCCCTGGCTTGCCCAGGGTGTCACACCATCACTCTCCTTCTTAGTCAAATAGCCCTTACACAGCCTGGAGGTGTGTTTGGGGTCATTGTCCTGTTGAAAAATAAATGATGGTCCAATTAAACGCAAACCAGATGAAATAGCATGCGGCTGCAAGATGCTGTGGTAGCTATGCTGGTTTAGTATGCCTTCAATTTTGAATAAATCTCCAACAGTATCACCAAAAAAGCACCCCACACTGTCATACCTCCTCCTCCATGCTTCACGGTGCGAATCAGGCATGTAGAGTCCATCCGTTCACCTTTTATATAAAGACATGGTGGTTGGATACAAAGATCTCAAATTTGGACTCATCAGACCAAAGCACAGATTTCCATTTGTCTAATGTCCATTCCTTGTGTTCTTTAGCCCAAACAAGTCTCTTCTACTTGTTGCCTGTCCTTAGCAGTGGTTTCCTAGCAGCTATTTTACCATGAAGGCCTGCTGCACAAAGTCTCTTCTTAATAGTTGTTCTAGAGATGAGAAAATGTGTCCAAACTTTTGGTCTGTACTGTACTTAGGTGTTTCAGTGTTACTATGTTACTTACTTCTAATTAGGTGTCTAAATATACAGGAAATGTGCCAAACGTTTTGCATCTGTCAGCATTTCTATTTATTTTTCTGATATAAAAAAAAGTGCAGAAATGTGTTTATTTCCTGCAGCAACATAACATGCCATATAGCATTTTAGTATTGTTTTAAACATTGTAAATATATGTGCACATTATACTTAAAGGGGTCGTCCACCCTTAGGTTAAAAGTTTGCAGTCACTCTATGTTACTGAAAATTTGTGAATACTCCTATTGCACTTTATGAGGTTTCTCTTGTGCTAGCACCAGGAGCTGTGGGCACATTATTGCAAGAATGTGATTTGCATATATGCGATCACAAGCCAACTAGATGGGCACAGCTTCATTGAATGCAAGAGTAATTGTAACGTTCCTCTCACTGAGGAGTGAGAGATACAGTAATCAGGCAGTACACTAGGTGGCACTGGGGATACCTGGAGGCTGAGGGAAGTCAGGCCAGGGTTAGAACCGAGAGGGCACAAGGAGACACAGGGAGCAGACAGGAGAGAGGTCGTCAGACAAGCCGGAGGTTGGGTGCCAGGAGAATAAGTATAAACACAAGGGGCAGGCAGTAGTTAATGGAGAAAGCCGGGGTCAGAAGCCAGACGGGAATGGAGAAATCAGAGGGGAGTAGACAGAGGCAAGTCAGGGGTCAGTTCGGGGTCGAGGACCAAGATCAGTCACTATAACCTGGAGACAGGCGCTTACCGCAACTTGGCCAGAGATTATGTCTGGTGCTGCTCCGGGCAAGAACTCCCCCAGATAAAGGGGAGGAACCACTCAGAAGCTGCGCATGTGGGTAAGCCCCTCACAGCCGGCGAACAACCCGCTGCAGGGAATGGCCTATCACAGGGCAGAGAATAACATGTGACCACACGCAGGAAAACCTAGCAGAATTGAGCAAGATCAGATACTGTCTAGTCAGAATGTGTATGGAAGTATGCAAATAGCATACCTGCAGTCATGTGACTGTTTGTTCCCAATACCAGGGATTGGAGAAGCCTCACAGTGTACAGTGTGCGCGATGTGAGGGTTCACAAGTCTACAGTTACATAAAGTGCAGTTTTGTAGCCTAAGGGCAGACAATTCCTTGAAAGGGTTAGATAGGTGATCCCTATCAGGTTTGTGAGGATCTGACACTTGGTACTCCCACTGATCAGCTGTTAGTAGCCCTGGAGGCGCCTAAGTTAAACACTGAATGTAGATGAATAGCACAGCCATGGTCAATATGTAACTGCTACTGCTGGATATTGTAGATCTGATCCTATGCATGACCTAAGTTACATCATCAATATCACATGACAGGATAACCTCTTTAGTACTTGATATAAGATTTGTGATAATACATTTTAATGTCCTAAAAAAACTTACAGTTCAAATGTAGCTAGCTGGGTACTATAAAGTATATGATATGTTAAATATCAAAGTTTTAGAATAAATTTAAACATATAAAACATTACTTTTCACTAAGGTTACTATAAGTGGTAATATTAAAAATTATTATAAGATGGGGAAAAAGGGAAACTAAAACAACAAAAATTACCAGGACACACACTATGAGAAATCCTGTAGCACATGCTCTGTAAAGATAAATTGGAGGCAGAAAATAGGATAATCATTACTGTTTGTTACTTATCTAAGCAATCCTTGAGAAATCATGGTTTAAAAATGCAAATTAGCCTGAAAGTGCACTGAGGAGTGTTTCTGCACTGCCCAATGCATCCACACACCCTAATGCACTTTCAGCCAAATTTGAATATGGTTTCAAAACTTCTATTTCTCGGTAGTGACAAATCAGATTACTTGTGTAAAAGTATAATTTTATTGTTATTCCAGGAGCAATATAGCCATACCACTAGTTATATTGCTAAAATAATTCTGATGCATTCTTTTTGAGCATATTTTATTTATACAATATCATAGTAGTACATAGCATAGAAATTAACCTACAAGTATTTTGGAGCGTTCACAGTTAACTCATATATTTCAGCACTTCTGCCAGAGTCCTAATCACAGCTAAGAGATCAATAGTTCCTGGCATTTGTCTGCTTTTTTAGCAAAGGCACAAGTTCTATCATGAGTACCATGTGCTGATCTTAAGAAGGATGAGTCTGATTTACTGCTGGGTTAACAGATAGATAAAAAAGAAGCACAGTGTCTCCTCAGCTTAATAAAGACAAATCTGACCATCCAGACCATTATTCATTGGCTTAGCGGGATAATGCAGAAACCTATCCAAATTTCTTGGAAAAAAACAGTAAAAGGTAATCAATAGGCACATTTTACTTATAGAAGTAAAGGTATAGCTGCTTGCCAGCCAATAAAAAAATAACTTTTTGGGGTGATATTTGACTTGCCAGTTATTAGAAATCTAGCTTAGATGTCTGGACAATATGAATGCGCTACATTTTAAAGGTGGTGCAGAGTATCGCATCATTACTTCCATAGACCATGGCTTTAAACTGCTGTTACTAAGTACATGGCATGCAGGAAGATGGAATATTCTAAATACTGTATAGGAGACCCAACGCCAACACAGCTTTAATGACGCTGGTGTAGAGGGTGAGTCATTTTTTATTTAACTTGAGCAAGAAAGTAGTTGTCATTCATGTTGCCCTAGGAACTTAAGTGGTAACAACTCTTATGGGCAAGTCAAACTAAAAATGACTATACCCTTTCGATGATAGTTAAGACCTTCAAATACACATTGCACTAACTCGACAATATTGATGGCTTTGGGTAACAATCTAGTATGCAAAAGGCCCCTGACAGATGATAATGATGTTGTGAGAAAAAGACATCTGGAATATCCAATTTCGGGCTGCCAATCCATTTCTTATCTAGAGGTAAGCCACCATCAGATATTTCTGGCAGCATTGAGCACAGAAGTTCTCTGCAGAGAGAACACATCTTTCTATAGGAAATAGAAATGAAACAGAATGAAACAGAATGAAAGATTGGCCAAACCTATTTTTGGTTAACAGCTAACTAAGGTGCATGGAAGTTTGTCAAACACTTAAGCATTTCTTCGAATTACATATTTGGCTTTATTCAGTCTTAGTGTTATCCATGTGTGCACTGGATAAAACACTAACCGTATAGTATTGTATTGTCAAATTTAACAAATTAAGGATTATTACATCTACATTACTACTGGATCAGAACCATCATTAGTATATAAATTCATTGCAAGATCCACCATCAGTGCATGAATACATTAACAGAACCACCAACAGTAAATTAACACAGCACTAGAACTACTATCAGTACATGAATACATCACCTAACACTATCATTACATGAATATAGAACCAGAACCACTATCAGTACATGACTGCAGCACCTGAACCATCATCAGTAAATGTTTGTAGCATCATAACCACTATTACTACATAAATACAGAACCAGAACAGGGAACAGTACATATGATATATGTAAACAGGACATAGTAGTGCTGAGAAAAATGCTACTATATGAGGAGATAACAATTATGTTACTGATCTCCCTGTGCACATGAAAGTGTGGTTGGCATTTCCAAGCAGGCTATTAAATTAATGCCAATCAATTTCATATAGTCAGTTGTCAGTTGTTTAAAGGTCATGATTGGCAGTGTAAATGCATAATTATTTCAAGGAATTTTTAAGGTGACATATTTTCTGTGTGGAGTTAGTTGTTTACATATTTTTGCCTGAAATCACACAACATAGAGGTTGTCAGTCAAGCAAGAGATGCTGAAGTGGGTGAGAATACACCATGTTCCAAATTATTATGCAAATTGGATTTAAGTGTCATAGCGATTATTTTTTTTTTCTTCAATGAAACTCATTGATGGTATTGTGTCTCAGGGTTCTTTGGATCACTGAAATCAATCTCAGATATTTGTGAAAATTAGTTTGCTAGGTGAGCCTAATAAAAGGAAAACTGGATGTTCCACAATATTAAGCAGGCCACAGTTTTCAAGTAACATGGGAAAGAAAGAGGATCTCTCTGCTGCCGAAAAGCATCAAATAGTGCAATGCCTTGGACAAGGGATGAAAACATTAGATATTTCATGAAAGCTTAAGCATGACTATCGTACTGTGAAGAGATTTGTGGCTGATTCAGAACACATACGTGTTTGTGCTGATAAAGGCACAATGAGGAAGGTTTCTGCCAGGCAAGTTCATCAGATTAAAAGAGCAGCTGCTAAAAAGCCATTACAAACCAACAAACAGATATTTGAAGCTGCTGGTGCCTCTGGAGTCCCTCGAACCTCAAGGTGTAGGATCCTTCAAAGGCTTGTTGTGGTGCATAAACCTACTATTCGGCCACCCCTAACCAGTGCTCACAAGCAGAAACGGTTGCAGTGGGCCCAGACATACAGGAAGACTAATTTTCAATCAGTCTTGTTTACTGATAAGTGTCGAGCAACCCTGGATGGTCCAGATCGATGGAGTAGTGGATGGTTGATGGATGGCCAACTTTGTTTTTCAAAGTGGATGGCCACCATGTCCCAACAAGGCTGCGACGTCAGCAAGGAGCTGGAGGAGTCATGTTTTGGGCCTGAATCATGGGGAGACATTTGGTAGGCCCCTTTAGGGTTCCTGAAGGTGTGAAAATGACCTCTGCAAAGTATATAGAGTTTCTGACTGACAACTTTCTTCCATGGTACAAAAAGCATAAATGTGCCTTCAGTGTGCATAAATGTGCATGACACTGCATCATCTCATGCTACAAAGAATACCTCTGTGTCATTGGCTGCTATGGGCATAAAAGGAGATAATAATAATAATAATAATAATTTTATTCATTTATATAGCGCTATTAATTCCACAGCGCTTTACATACATTGGAAACACTGTCCCCATTGGGGCTCACAATCTAGAGTCCCTATCTGTATGTTTTTTTTGGAGTGTGGGAGGAAACCGGAGTACCCGGAGGAAACCCACGCTAACACGGGGAGAACATACAAACTCCTTGCAGATGTTGTCCTTGGTGAGATTTGAACCCAGGACCCCAGCGCTGCTAGTGTGGCCACCATCTTCCCCTTACCTCAACCCTATAGAGAACCTTTGGAGTATCATCAAGCAAAAGATCTATGAGGGTGGGAGGCAGTTCACATCAAAACAGCAGCTCTGGGAGGCTATTTTGACATCATGCAAAGAAATTCAAGCAGAAACTCTCCAAAAACTCACAAGTTCAATGGATGCAAGAATTGTGAAGGTGATATCAAAGAAGGGTTCCTATTGTGGCGCCCTGGACTAGCCAGGTCGTCACAGATAACACTCACACACCCCCACCCCCACTAGACAGTAACATTAGCCAAACACAAAACCCTTGTTGCCTCCCTCCAGGGTCTGATGTCCACACCAGGTGGGGCGGAGCCAAGTGGTTGGCCCGACCCACCGAGGAGTTCACAGGCCTGGAGGCGGGAAAAGTGACAGTCGAGTTCAGGAGTTGAGTTGAGAAGGTTGAAGTGAGGAGTGTCTGGGTTGTTGCCCAGGCACTGACAGCAAGGTTGGCAGACGGTGGTGGCAGTCTGCAGGAGTGGTGAAGCAACGCAGAACCGTAGGACCGGGGTCGGGCGTTGGCCCGCTGGTACCGACCGGGGAGCGAAGTGAAGCCAGCACACACAGGCAGGGCCATCGGACCCCGACCAGGCTTGGAGCCGCCGACAATAGTCAAATCCAAGTGTGACCGGAACCCCAGGGGTTTCCTAACAGCCAAAGACCCGATAGAAGGCAACCGCCCACACCGTGAGGGTATACAGCTACCGCCTAAGGCTAGAGACCCAAGGGCCAGCGCCTGCGGGCAAACGAGCTCCTCCAGCATCCATACACCGGGGAGCGGACTACCGTTGGGGATCCATCGTAGTCAAACAAGTACATCAAGCTGCAGGGAAAGACAGCCGCCATCACCTGTCCGGGAAGAGACACTGCAGCCGGCTGCGGGACCCGTCCATCCAGCAGTTTGGTTTACCGAGGACTTTGTGCATCTCTTACTGAGTGAGTACACCCATGCCATCCGACACCGCGCCGCGCTGTCCCTGCAACCCTGCACCTCACCAACCCTGCCTCCCTGTCACACCACCAGGCCCTGGGACCACCGACCCCTACCCATGGAGGGGGAAAACAACATCCCAGCTGCTCCCTACCATCGCTCCTGGGATCCCCGTCACCAGCAGCGGTGGTGCCCATCTTCACCACAACCCGTGGGTGGCGTCATGGACTAAATCCCCCAAACCAACCACCCTTTTCACTCACGGGCGAGGAGCGCCGCTTGAGTCCCCGGATCCGGTCCACCGCTCGAGCCACCGAGCAGCAGCAGCCGCAGCAGCGCCGGACCCGAGCGTTAGCAAGCACGCGGCGGCGTCCTCCCCGCCCGCGACAATTTGGCGTCACGAACAAGGATTGAACCCATCTACTTACCAGTAGAAGTGCGCCTTGTGATCTCCGCCGGCGGTGTCCGGACGAAAATTTTGAAGCGCCACCATCTTGGCGCGAAAATCTCCCGCTCCAGCATCTTCTCCGAGCAGGAAAGGCGCGAAAGCGAAGCCCCGCCTCCAACAAGCGGAAGTGCTGAAGAGAACCAAGGGGGTGCGGGTGTGTGTCTGCCTAATGTAGCCGAGGCTATAGGAAGCGGGGACGCCAGGACTCTGCAAGATATCCCGTTCCTGGAGGCCGAGCAAGTAGGATGTCCGTCCTGTCCAGCAGGCCCACGCCCGGAACAGCGGCGTGGGTGGAGGCTCGGGTGGCCCAGTTAAGCCGCAGGCTGCAGACCCGGCTCCAGCTCCTGGTGCAAGAATGGGAGGCTGGAATGGTGGAAGTGGTGATGACCGTGCAGGCCCGTGAGGCGAAAGCAGAATCGGAGGAGCGGGTGAGTGACCCACGCCCCTGTATCCCGGAGGGACCGGTCACTGCGGCCGAGGGGCCCGGCCTGCCGTCGCTCAGCCAGCTGCGTTCCCCGCTGCCCGTATTGGTCGGTGCCACCCCGCTGGCCGGCCCGCTGCTCCCGAACCCGACAACAGATGACATCACTCCCGCCTGCGAAGATCCACCTGCAGGTGCTGCCCGCGAACGACAACTTGCCCGGCCAGCCCCGACCCCACTCCCCTGGAAGGTGCCCGCTCCCCAAAGGGAGCCATCCAGCTCTGAGGCGGCCACACCCGAAGAGGCCCCGGCAGTCCGCCCGGCCAGTACAGAGGTGGAGGGTAGCCCGCCTCAAGCCCGGAAGGTGGCGCTGACCGCTCTCAAACTCCAGGCCTCGGCTGAGGCTGCAGAGGGTTGCCGCTGCAAGGCAGCAAAGCAGGCCGCGACACAGTGGTGCCCCCCTAACCAGAAGGTGCCGGTTGTGGCCCGCATCGGGGGGGTATCGGCTGGGCCCAACCCCCACGCTGGAGGAGTCGCCATGTTGGGAGCGGCCGTCAAACCTGATGGGCCGGGAGACCGAGGCCCGGGAGAAAGAGAAGGCTGCTATCCTGGCCCGCACCGTAGAGGCAAAGGACGCTCTCCGGAGAGCCTCTCCCGAAGCTCGGGGCCCGATCTTTGAAGGTCAAGTCCGGCAGTTGTACCCCCAGCGTGGATGGGGGTTTATTCACGAGCCAAGCCTGGGGGTCGAGGCGTTCTTCTCCAGTCGAGATGTGCACAGCCAGTTGTCCCAGGGCCGTCCGGAGCGTGACCTTTGTACCGGAGAGTTGGTCAGATATACCTTTCACCTGGGAGAGAGGGGCTGGTTCGCCCTTGATGTCCAAAGAAGGGTGAGCCATGATGACCACGAGCAACCCCGGTCACCTCCTCTGCCATACAGTCCTAGGGCGGATCCTGAGGAAGTGAGTGGTGATGGTGATCTCCAGTAGTGGCAGTGGCCCTCCCTTGCAAGCAAGTTGTCCCCCGTTGGGACCCACAGCAGTTTAAATGAATGACAAAAATCAACCAAGAAGATCATCTGATTGTCTACTTGATTATTCCGGCCGTTGCCGGCAAGTTGTCCCCGGAGGGACTCTCTGTGTATTCACCACCCACATGAGGAACTATTCATGGATATGGCCGAGAACTGGCAGGCCACCCACGAACTGGTGGGCTTGTAAATAGTTTTGTGGGATGGAAACCGTTGCCGCCTCCGGAGAGGAAGATTGGAGGAAGGGCCCGCAGCAGAGGAGGCTGGGGCCCGGCCACCACCAGGACCGGTGGCCATCATCTGGGGGTCAGGGGTCCCCCTTGGACGTGGGGTCCCCTGAAGTGACAGCCGGGTGCGAGTAACCGTACCC
This sequence comes from Anomaloglossus baeobatrachus, assembly GCF_048569485.1. Lineage (NCBI taxonomy): Eukaryota > Metazoa > Chordata > Amphibia > Anura > Aromobatidae > Anomaloglossus > Anomaloglossus baeobatrachus. Next base: position 126,218,510 of record NC_134357.1, read on the forward strand.
GTTCCCGCTCGGGCAGCCTGAACCTGGACTGGGGTCAAGGAGTGCTGCCCACTTCTTAGGGGCAGCATCAGGGCTAGGTTGCTTGGGTGCGGAAGACATCCGTCCGTCCATCAGTATTAAAAATGTTTTTATATGTGCAACGTTTGAAGTGACCTAACAAAAATGCTTATATGTTTGATATGTTGACATGTTAATTTATGTTTTACAGTTTTTGAAAAAAAATAAAACCGGTGATGGACGGGCAGCCCGCGGACGGTCTGCATTTCACCAAGGGAGAATGTGGTGCCCTGGACTAGCCAAGTCGTCACAGAAAACACTCACACACCCCCAACCCCCACTAGACAGTAACATTAGCCAAACACAAAACCCTTGTTGCCTCCCTCCAGGGTCTGATGTCCACACCAGGTGGGGCGCAGCCAAGCGGTTGGCCTGACCCACCGAGGACTTCACAGGCCTGGAGGCGGGAAAAGTGACAGTCGAGTTCAGGAGTTGAGTTGAGGAGGTTGAAGGGAGGAGTGTCTGGGTTGTGGCCCAGGCACTGACAGCAAGGTTGGCAGACGGTGGTGGCCGTCTGCAGGAGTGGTGAAGCAACGCGGAACCGTAGGACTGGGGTCGGGCGTTGGCCTGCCGGTACCGACCGGGGAGCGAAGTGAAGCCAGCACACACAGGCAGGGCCATCGGACCCCGACCAGGCTTGGAGCCGCCGACAATAGTCAAGTCCGAGTGTGACCGGAACCCCAGGGGTTTCCTAACAGCCAAAGACCCGATAGAGGGCAACTGCCCACACTGTGAGGGTATACAGCTACCGCCTAAGGCTAGAGACCCAAGGGCCAGCGCCTGCGGGCAAACGGGCTCCTCCGGCATCCATACACCGGGGAGCAGACTACCGTTGGGGATCCATTGTAGTTAAACAAGTACATCAAGGTGCAGGGAAAGACAGCTGCCATCACCTGTCTGGGAAGAGACACTGCAGCCGGCTGCGGGACCCGTCCATCCAGCCGTTTGGTTTACCGAGGACTTTGTTCATCTCTTACTGAGTGAGTACACCTGTGCCATCCGGCACCGCGCCGCGCTGTCCCTGCAACCCTGCACCTCACCAACCCTGCCTCCACGTCACACCACTGGGCCCCGGGACCACCGACCCCTACCCACGGAGGGGGAAAACTACATCCCAGCTGCTCCCTACCATCGCTCCCGGGATCCCCGTCACCAGCAGCGGTGGTGCCCATCTTCACCACAACCCGTGGGTGGCATCACAGACTAAATCCCCCAAACCAACCACCCTTTTCACTCACGGATGAGGAGCGCTGCTCGAGTCCCCGGATCCGACCCACCGCTCGAGCCACCAAGCAGCAGCAGCAGCCGCAGCAGCGCCGGACCCGAGCGTTAGCAAGCGCCCGGCGGCGGCGTCCTCCCCGCCCGCGACACTATGTTAACATGCCACTTGGTTTGTTAGGATGTTTTGAATTTAAATAGCTTTTTATTTCAGTGAATGTGACCTCCTAATGCTGCAAATTCCACAAATGAGCATTTTCAGTTCTTTAAAACATATAAAATGTTTAGAAACTCTACTGTGCTTAACAATTTGGAACAGTTAATTTTGAGGGGTTTTTTTTATTTTGAAGATTATACTGTTATCATTGGGAGGTTTCTTCAATAAAATTCGGTGTATACTCTAACGGGTGGTGACTTTTATTAGACTGACTGTCATTTGCACCGACCATTTAGGAAAATCAGAGAAAAATATAATTTGCATAATAATTTGGAACATGGTGTAGAGCTGGTAAAATAGTGTAACAGTGAGCAAAGTTATGTGGGTACTACTGACATGTCTCCTCTTCCTGTGTGTAACTCAATGTGTGTGAAGAGGACTGGGAGAGCATTAGGGTCCAGAGGCTTCCTCTCTGCAAGTGGTGGGAGCCAGGAAGTGAGAAAGGACAGTGGCAGGGGTGTGAGCAGAAAAGCCTGGGAAAAGAAGGAGAAGGATTTCAGACAGGCCTGTAAGGAGCTAAGAGCTTTATGGAAGTCAGTGGTTGAATCTGCAGAGATTGGATGCTGATTGGGCCAAAGGGTGGGATGGGACCCTGAAGAATCAAGTGGATTGCTGCATGGGAAGAAGGAGCTTGGAATAGACCGATTGTGAGAGGATGCCCTGTGCAAGCCATTGTGGATCCTGCAGAACTGTAAGCATAATTTGATTGGGAATCTGCAGGGCCTTGCTGCAGGCAGGAACATGGACTCTTTTTGTGTGAATATTGTTTTTCTTCTTGTTTTTTTGGTGCCGAAGATCATCGGGAGCGGCTGCAGGAAGAACTTTCCACGGGCCTGTGGCAGACTCTGTCTGAAACACAGTGCTGTTAAAGATATCTGGGTATACAATATGTTTATGCACTTTTATGTTGTGGAGGTGTGCCGCCCCTGCAGCGGACCGAACCGCTCGAATCCGGGGGTGCTGATTACTCATGGCTCAAGGGTCTCTGGACCCGGGGGCTGGGGGCCACACTCGAATGGAAAAGGGGGGTATTTACAGGGGATTTGTATAGTTTGTGACACCACCCATGGTGTACGGTAGTTGGGAGTACCGCCGCTGCCATTAGGAGTACCCGGGGTGATGGAGTGGGGCAGCAAGTTGACGTTACCCTCCACGGGTAGGGGTAGGCCCTGGGACTCTGGATGGTGATGCGGGGACGCAGTGCAGGGGTCAGTCGGGTACTCACTCAACAATGAAGCAGACACTGACAACAGGGTAAACCAAGTGGCTAAGTGAAGGAGCCTCCTCTCAGGAGCTCACGCTTGGGATTTCAGTGGGCCGCTTGCTAGGAAAGCCCTATCTCCCTCGTTGCACTAGTGCCCTCAATCTCTGAGCTTGGTGGGAACAGTCCATAAAGGCCCTGTCCTCCGCAGGTTAATTGCCGTTGTGAGCCAGCGTGTTATTTCATAGATCCCCACTAGACTCCACCCATTGGATTTACAGCCCACCTGCTGCTGTATTAGTGTACTGCTATTTGTTTCTTATGTGAGTATTAGGTAAATTTGTTCTTGCACTATGTTATACACATTGGAAGGATCTCTGGATCTAACACACTGACACTGGCGTATAGTCTGTGTGTGTGTGTGATGCCCTGCACTAGCCAGGCCGTCCCAGGTAGTCCCATGCACACACACCCCTCTTCCCCCCCTTAGTAAGATGACAGCAGCCAAACTACAGAAACCCTTGTCACCACGCTCCGGGTTTGATGATCACACCAGGGGGGCGGAGCCAGGAGGTTGGCTCCGCCCACCGGGGAGTTCACAGGCCCGGAGGCGGGAAAAGAAAGTAGTTGAAGTCTAGTCTTGACAGTGAAGTGGAGTGGAGTGAAGTTCAAGGGCTGACCTGCATCTGGGTCTGCCATAGGCTACACAGGTGTCTGGGTTGGAGCCCAGTCACCTCTGGCAAGGAGGCAGATGATGGAGGCCACCTGCAGGAGCTGGGATTTCAGCCGGTGGAACCGTAGGGACCGGAGACGGGCGGTGGCCCGCCGGTACCGAACCGGGGAACCGATTGGAAAACGGAGCACCAGGAAGGGGTACTCAGACCCAGTACGAAGCCCAGAAACAACCGGGCTGAGTCAAATCAACTGATTGAGGACTGCACTTTAGGACCTTTCCCACATAAGAGCCGACTGAAGACAACAACCCAACCATAGGGTTAAAGCCACCGCCCAGGCATAGAGACCCGAGGGGCCAGCGTATGCAGGAAAAGAGGGCCCTCCCGACACATATCAAGCTGGGGAGCGGACTACCGTTGCTCAGGCATAGGAGTCGTGATTTCTACATAAGTGAGGTGCAGGAGAAAGGCGGAAACCACCAATCTGTTAAGGGGAAAAACTGCAGCCGGCTGCGGGCACCGTTCACCATCTTGTTTGGTTTACCAGAGACTCCAGCATGTTTGTCATAGTGAGTACAACAATGCCTTTGGGCCGCGCACCACGCAGCACCGCACCGACACCCCAGCACGCTTTATCCCGTCGCCTCAGCATCTCCCTCGGGCCCCCGGGACCATCATCCCCCTACCCACGGAGGCGGTCAAAACCAAGCTGCACAACACCGTCTCCGGGAGCCTAGTCAACGGCAGCGGTGCTGTCCATCCATTCACCACAACCCGTGGGTGGCGTCACGAACTTAAATACCCTACAAACAACCGCGGCTCCGGCCGTGGACCTCCCCACCGAAGTCCCTACGTGTAGCGCCAACCCCCTTTCAGAGCGACGTGACCCCCGGTTCCGTGAGGAGCTCGAGCCACCCACCGACGAGCACGGATTCGAGCGGCTCGGCAGCCAGCTGAGTCCCGGGGCGGTACATGTGTATAATAGGTGTAGTAATTACTAGGTAGTAGTTGGAAACTGCATTTTATTTTGAGCCTCTTCCCCATCCCTTTCAGTAAACAGAGTGTTGTAACATTTCTGTCTGGGCCTCAGTTTTGTGACTCGCTAGATCTCATTCTGACCACTGGTCGTTTCAAGAGAGATGCTTCAGATCTAGTCCTTCAGTATCATTTGCAAATCAACTCAAACTCTGATTTCCCAGTAATGAACAAAACAGTCCAGCTAAATGAAGGTATTGCTAGACTTGTCTTTGAAAGAGATACAGTTAGGTCCAGAAATATTTGGACAGTGACACAATTTTCGCGAGTTGGGCTCTGCATGCCACCACATTGGATTTGAAATGAAACCTCTACAACAGAATTCAAGTGCAGATTGTAACGTTTAATTTGAAGGTTTGAACAAAAATATCTGATAGAAATTGTAGGAATTGTACACATTTCTTTACAAACACTCCACATTTTAGGAGGTCAAAAGTAATTGGACAAATAAACCAAACCCAAACAAAATATTTTTATTTTCAATATTTTGTTGCGAATCCTTTGGAGGCAATCACTGCCTTAAGTCTGGAACCCATGGACATCACCAAACGCTGGGGTTCCTCCTTCTTAATGCTTTGCCAGGCCTTTACAGCCGCAGCCTTCAGGTCTTGCTTGTTTGTGGGTCTTTCCGTCTTAAGTCTGGATTTGAGCAAGTGAAATGCATGCTCAATTGGGTTAAGATCTGGTGATTGACTTGGCCATTGCAGAATGTTCCACTTTTTTGCACTCATGAACTCCTGGGTAGCTTTGGCTGTATGCTTGGGGTCATTGTCCATCTGTACTATGAAGCGCCGTCCGATCAACTTTGCGGCATTTGGCTGAATTTGGGCTGAAAGTATATCCCGGTACACTTCAGAATTCATCCGGCTACTCTTGTCTGCTGTTATGTCATCAATAAACACAAGTGACCCAGTGCCATTGAAAGCCATTCATGCTCATGCCATCACGTTGCCTCCACCATGTTTTACAGAGGATGTGGTGTGCCTTGGATCATGTGCCGTTCCCCTTCTTCTCCAAACTTTTTTCTTCCCATCATTCTGGTACAGGTTGATCTTTGTCTCATCTGTCCATAGAATACTTTTCCAGAACTGAGCTGGCTTCATGAGGTGTTTTTCAGCAAATGTAACTCTGGCCTGTCTATTTTTGGAATTGATGAATGGTTTGCATCTAGATGTGAACCCTTTGTATTTACTTTCATGGAGTCTTCTCTTTACTGTTGACTTAGAGACAGATACACCTACTTCACTGAGAGTGTTCTGGACTTCAGTTGATGTTGTGAACGGGTTCTTCTTCACCAAAGAAAGTATACGGCGATCATCCAACACTGTTGTCATCCGTGGACGCCCAGGCCTTTTTGAGTTCCCAAGCTCACCAGTCAATTCCTTTTTTCTCAGAATGTACCCGACTGTTGATTTTGCTACTCCAAGCATGTCTGCTATCTCTCTGATGGATTTTTTCTTTTTTTTCAGCCTCAAGATGTTCTGCTTCACCTCAATTGAGAGTTCCTTAGACCGCATGTTGTCTGGTCACAGCAACAGCTTCCAAATGCAAAACCACACACCTGTAATCAACCCCAGACCTTTTAACTACTTCATTGATTACAGGTTAACGAGGGAGATGCCTTCAGAGTTAATTGCAGCCCTTAGAGTCCCTTGTCCAATTACTTTTGGTCCCTTGAAAAAGAGGAGGCTATGCATTACAGAGCTATGATTCCTAAACCCTTTCTCCGATTTGGATGTGAAAACTCTCATATTGCAGCTGGGAGTGTGCACTTTCAGCCCATATTATATATATATAATTGTATTTCTGAACATGTTTTTGTAAACAGCTAAAATAACAAAACTTGTGTCACTGTCCAAATATTTCTGGACCTAACTGTATATGCAAATGTACTTAATTTGGGGTGAAATCCTGCTGACAGATTCCCTTAAAAAATAAGAATGACATAATAATGTCCTTAACTAAAAATAGCTGTCAATGTTGTGCCATAAATAAAATCTACAGTGTGCTCTTGAATAAATAATTCCCTCTCACTGTGCTCTTTGCAGAAAAATGTCCCCATACACTGTTCCTTTTGCAATAAAAAAAACCTTCACACTCTCCTCCCTTAAAAAAATATTCTGTACACACAGTCCCCCCTTTTGTTCTATGATCTCCACACTGCCCCTTTATTTTCTAGAACTGCACACCTTATAAGTTATACCCATCACACCATCCTCGCTTATGAAATATTGGCTCCAATCTGCAGCTCCTGACATTTAAATGTTTCCAGAATGTGCCCCCTGTTCACACTACCTCATATTGTGCTCCCACTTTACACTGCACCTCGATTTTTCTCTTCTCCATACCGTAAACCCTTTCAAATTCATGTTCCATGAATAAGGTGTATTTTCGCCGAAACGCGTAGGATTATCCTCCCCTAGCTGTATCATGGTGGTTTACATCTGGCTCCATACCTGTTTTTAATTATTATTCAATAAAGACTTTTTTAATTTACTCACCTGTACCTTCCATAGATGCTGGAGATTTTCCTCTTTTTCTTCTCTGCAAGATTCCGTCCCAAGCCAGGACGCTCCGTGCACCGGTTGTGACATCCTCTATCAAAGTGGGCGAGCTGATCTTCCGTGTTTTCTATACTATGATCCTTCTTCACAGTGCCTTATCTTCCGTGTTATTATGCGAAGTTCAGGTGCGCTGACATCTTCTTCATTTGTAATCATGTTCTACAGACACAAATACATATAAAAGAGGAGAACTGGCCTACGCAAAGATGCCATTTTTTTTACTTTGTCTGACAGAGGGGAATTAGGATATTTTTTTTTATTTCACAAATACACCACAACTGCAACCTGCAGAGAAGGCTCTGGCTCTGGCATTTAAGAAGATGTTGTCTAAAGGGTGCTTTACACATGGCGATGTCGCTAGCGATATCGTTGGTGAAAGCACCCACCCCCGTCGTTTGTGCGTCACGGGAAAATCGCTGGCCATGGTGCACAAAATCGTTAGGAGCCATCACACGGACTTACCTGCCTAGCGACGTCGCTGTTGCCGGCAAACCGTCTCCTCTCTAAGGGGGCGGTTTGTGCGGCGTCACAAATGGCCGCCCAATAGAAGCGGAGGGGCGGAGATGAGCGGCCGTAACATCCTGCCCACCTACTTCCTTCCTCATTGCCGGCGGCCGCAGGTAAGCTGCAGTTCGTCGTTCTTGAGGTGTCACACGTAGCGATGTGTGCTGCCTCGAAAACGACGAACAACCTGTGTGCTCAACAATCAACGATTTTTTGAAAATGAACGACGTGTCAACGATCAACGATAAGGTGAGTATTTTTGATTGTTAACGGCCGTTCGTTGGTGTCACATGCAACGACGTCGCTAACGATGCCGGATGTGCATCACGGAATCCGTGACCCCGGCGATATATCGTTAATACTCGTTGCGTGTAACGGGGCCTTAAGTGGTGGACAAACCCTTTAATTTATTGGTATTTTCATTTAATGGAACCCACTAAACAAAGTGACTAAATAGCCAATACCAAAGTTCATTTTGGTTGAATTATCTATTAAAATCTAATCTGCGGTTCAGCCAGCATTACAGGAACCTGTCATTAGGTTTTCACTACCCCATCTGAGAGCACCATGATAAAGAGGCAAGGGCTCTAATTTCAGTGGTGTATAACTTGACTGCTTGCTGCAGTTTTGCTAAAATCACTGTTTTATGTACTACATGTTGAGCAGTTCTTTGAATGTTGAGTTCTATATAACCCTGTGCATATCACTGACTAGTAGCTTTCTGTGTACACTGTGCATTGGTAGAAAACTGCCAATCAGTGGTGGGGATGGGATTATTTAGAGTTTATGAATAAGGAGAACTACATGGCTGCAGGTTTGCTAGTTCTTTAGTGATAATCTCCTGTTAATAAAACAAAACTACAGCAAGTAGCCCAATATGTGGTACATCAATGGAAAAGGTTCTCTGACATCATGCTGAACTCAGATTAGGTGGAACAAATTTGGTGACAAATTAAATTTAAATTACCAGGACCTTCAAATTGATAGAGCAGTTCAGCACTTGGTTCGACACTGGATGGTTCTACATAAATAGTACAGTCATATGAAAAAGTTTGGGCACCCCTATTAATGTTAACCTTTTTTCTTTATAACAATTTGGGTTTTTGCAACAGCTATTTCAGTTTCATATATCTAATAACTGATGGACTGAGTAATATTTCTGGATTGAAATGAGGTTTATTGTACTAACAGAAAATGTGCAATCCGCATTTAAACAAAATTTGACCGGTGCAAAAGTATGGGAACCTCAACATAAAAGTGACATTAATATTTTGTAGATCCTCCTTTTGCAAAAATAACAGCCTCTAGTCGCTTCCTGTAGCTTTTAATGAGTTCCTGGATCCTGGATGAAGGTATATTTGACCATTCCTGTTTACAAAACAATTCCAGTTCAGTTAAGTTTGATGGTCGCCGAGCATGGACAGCCCACTTCAAATCATCCCACAGATGTTCAATGATATTCAGGTCTGGGGACTGGGATGGCCATTCCAGAACATTGTAATTGTTCCTCTGCATGAATGCCTGAGTATATTTGGAGCGGTGTTTTGGATCATTGTCTTGCTGAAATATCCATCCCCTGCGTAACTTCAACTTCATCACTGATTCTTGCACATTATTGTCAAGAATCTGCTGATACTGAGTTGAATCCATGCGACCCTCAACTTTAACAAGATTCCTAGTGCTGGCATTGGCCACACAACCCCAAAGCATGATGGAACCTCCACCAAATTTTACTGTGGGTAGCAAGTGCTTTTCTTGGAATGCCGTGTGTTTTTGTTTCCATGCATAACGCCTTTTTGTTTCATCAATCTTTGTTTCATCAGTCCACAGGACCTTCTTCCAAAATGTAACTGGCTTGTCCAAATGTGCTTTTGCATACCTCAGGCGACTCTGTTTGTGGCGTGCTTGCAGAAACGTCTTTTTTTCGCATCACTCTCCCATACAGCTTCTCCTTGTGCAACATGCGCTGTATTGTTGACCGATGCACATTGACACCATCTGCAGCAAGATGATGCTGCAGGTCTTTGGAGGCAGTCTGTGGATTGTCCTTGACTGTTCTCACCATTCTTCTCTGCATTTCTGATATTTTTCTTGACCTGCCACTTCTGGGCTTAACAAGAACTGTACCTGTGTTCTTCCATTCCCTTACTATGTTCCTCACAGTGGAAACTGACAGTTTAAATCTCTGAGACAACTTTTTGTATCCATCCCCTGAACAACTGTGTTGAATAATCTTTGTTTTCAAATCATTTGAGACTTGTTTTGAGGAGTCCATGATGCCACTCTTCATAGGAGATTCAAATAGGAAAACAACTTGCAAGTGGCCACCTTAAATACCTTTTCTCATGATTGGATACACCTGCCTATGAGGTTCAAAGCTCAATGAGGTTACAAAACCAATTTAGTGTTTTAGTAAGTCAGTAAAAAGTAGGAGTGTTCAAATCAAGAAATTGATAAGGATGCCCATACTTTTGCACCGGTCAAATTTTGTTTAAATGTGGATTGCACATTTTCTGTTAGTACAATAAACCTCATTTCAATCCAGAAATATTACTCAGTCCATCAGTTATTAGATATATGAAACTGAAATAGCTGTTGTAAAAACCCAAATTGTTATAAAGAAAAATCTTAACATTAATAGGGGTGCCTAAACTTTTTCATATGACTGTATGCCCTAGTAATTCAATGTAACTAAAACAATTAGACGACACAACTAACATTGGATACTGCTAGGTGTATTTCTGGTTCTAATATTCTGTTGTGTCTGCAGATGGAGATATGTAAAGTAGTTTGGCTGCTGTAGAAATATTGTAAACAGGAACTAGAGTCAGATCCAGCACTTAAGGATTAAATCATTGGTAACAAGCTTTCATTGATTTTCACTTTCTGCTGACGATACAGCAAAACCTTGGAAAAAATAATACTCATTTAGGAAAAGAAAATGTGTAAACTATAGTTTTTCGAATTCTGTTTTAGTGTATTTTCCCAATGTATGAGGTGAGATCACACTGTCAACTCTTTGCAACTGGTTTCAGAAAACTGTATCATGGCCATATTGTCCATACCAGGTGATTATAAAGATTCAACAGATTTTAAAGAGGTATATATCAAAATGTATTACATGCACATAATAACAAACAGACTCTCCAAGTTTAGCACATAATGTTTACAAAAGTTCTTTGTCCTCCATTTGTTACACGACACAAATCTATCTGATAATCCAGTTCAATCCAAGCTCACTGCAGCGTGTCCCCATCAATGGTCATTAGAGCAGCGGTAATGCGGTCCCTGGGCTCATCTAGTGTTGCTGGCAAAGGAGGCGTGTAAACAAAGTCTTTGACATACCCCCAAAGGAAGACGTCACACACTATCAGATTGGGAGATCTGGAGGGCCACCTGAAGAATGCCAAGTCATCACCAGTACAGAGTCCAGTCCACCAATTTAGGAATTGCTCATTGAGATAGCAACACACCTCTGAATGCCAGTGGGGTGGAGCTCAATCTGGTTAGAAAAGAAAGTTTCTGGAATCAATTGTCATTTGCAGAAACAACCATGACTGCAACTTATCAAGGTATCTGTCACAGTCTTTTCAGTGGAAAAAAAGGGCCCATACACCTATTTTTTCGAGATTGGACAGAAGACATTTACTTTTGGAGAATCTCTTCTGATTTCTACAGTGGCACTGGGATTTTCCGTCCCCCATATTCGCACATTGTGATGGTACACCTTACTGCTTAAGTGGAAGGTTGCCTCATCACTGCACACTGGCCGGGAAGCAGATTCATCATCTTCCAATGCTGCCTGAAAAAGTGCACATAATTTGTATCCGTTGCCGCTGTTGGCTGGCCGTAAATGTTGCAATAACTCTATGCGGGGGGTATCTGGCACAGTTGCCATAGTAGAATCTTCCAAAGACTTGGCTGAGGAATGCCAAGTTTACTACTTGCGTGACTAGTTGATTTTTGTGGACTATGTAGAAAGGTCTCTTAAACCCTCTGCACTTCTTCACCTGTAACACTCGGTCGTCTGGGGCTTTTACGTTTAAACAAGCATCCTGTGTCCTTAAATTGTCAATACCACCACAGAATGCTCTCGTGTGTCAAGTAGGTCACTTTACAGTCTTCGGAACTCTTGCTGCGCGGTACAATAGATTTACACTTCTTATACTCTAAAACACAAAATGTTTTCTCTTGGATAGTCGTCATTTTGAGAACTGCCACCTGGTATCTCACAAGCAAGTCTGCACGCATGAGTTACAAACTCTGAGATGTGACCATTCAATATGTTATTATTACAAATGGGTGAAATTTATATTTCTGCAGTAATATGACTACAAAATCCAAGGATTCTTTTCTAATCACCCTGCATTGCAAGTGCAAGGCCCAAACTGCCCACCCTTCCCTTTTCCTCTGGATTGACATAGATGTAAAGTAGGTGAGGCTTCGGGGCAACACAGCGAGCAATATTGATATTTTTTCTTCCCTGTTGCATGTATTTACAAAACTGTCAAGCTTCCATATCAATTTTAAAAATACATGATAAAGTTATGTTCAAAATGTCATTAACTGGACTTCTATATTTTATAAGTAAAAAGAAATACTGTATTTCTCTCCCCTAGCTGAGGCAATGCCTAGTTAGAAACACATGTTTACACCTATAAAATTAATTTTTCATTTCATATTGTAGTTTATTTATTTCTGACTGAGCAATCCTCCCACCAGTTTGAGATGGTTTTCAATTTCAGTTTAAGTAGGTTTCTGCATGGCCATAACATTGTAGACTGTATGGATGGAGGCATATTAGGCTAGGGACCCAACAAAGAGATATGCTTTTTCACTGGCTGTCAGGTTCTCATAAACTGGCAACTTCATTTCATTTTTTAAAACTTATTTTCCATAACTGTAATTCACTTCCAAAATTCCTTTACTGAATGTTTGTATACTTTAGAATTTCAGAGTGCAGCTGTATATTTTTTAGCAGAACAATGCATTTTCAGTTTGCACCTGTTCACATTTGTCTTCTGATCAGTTTATTATTTCATATTGTACACCTATACAATGACTCCTGTGAGATTTTTGGAGATTGGAGTGCTAACTTTTTTACAATGTTTGTTTTTCAGAACACTACACAGTTAACTACAGTTAACTACACAAGAGCAGGAAAATTGGCTAATACGTTAAAGGGAACTGGTCATATCAGAAAATGCTATTAAGTTGCAGATATACTGAGTGTGAAATAAGTATTGAATACATCACAAATTTTCTAACTATATTTATAATTGTGCTAATGACTTGAATGTCTCACCAGATGTTGGTAACAACCCATCCAATCCACACAGGCAAAAAAAATCAAACCATAGATGTCCATAAATTTAATTATGTTTAATAGTGAGAAATGACACAGGGGAAAAAGTGTTGAACACATGAAGAAAAATAGGTGGAAAAAGCCATGGAAAGTCATGACACCAACTGAAAGCTCTCAGCTGGTGCATTATCCTCAGACACCATTTGCTATGTATTCAAGGGAGGAGTTTTCACACTCTGTTTACCCTCTTGGATCTTGTCCCCTGATGAACCTCTAGTACCTTTTGAGGAGAAATACATCAGGATTTTGGGATCCTTTTGAAACTCCTTCTCTCAACATCATTTTCAGATAAGTCATCTATTCATTATTTATTGTGGCCCATGAGTATTAGTCATGGGGATATGTGTTTACTTTTAAAACACGTAGTGGTAGAATTTTAGTACAGTGTAGGGTGTACTAGGGAAATTTAGGGATTCCCATCAGTGAATGGGGGCACCACCACCATAGGGCATCATACCCGCTATTGCTAGGTAGAGATAGACATTTAAGACCTTAATAGGGCCAATGTATTTTCCCTACTATTGCTTTTTCATTGTTGTTGTTGTTTTTTACAACATTACACTGTATTGCACCCTAACTGTAGTTGTGTGTTAATTAGAACACTTTAGATGACGAGACAGAGGGGTGACTAGCAGTATTTGATTGGTGAGTCTGCGCATGCGCCAATATAGCGACTTTCGGGTTCTTGACAGTAGCGGCAGGTATTTAAACCTAGCGTTCAATGGGAGAACATTACAGCACCTCCCCCTGAAGAATAGAATACATCATTAACGTTGAAACGTACATTGGGCTGGCTAGAGGACTTTGTTTGTAGACCGGCCACTGATACCTCCATAGCGGTTACCTCGCCTTGGGAACGATCCCTTTACCTGCTGGGTATGATATATATCACCCTATGGACTTTGATATGCTTATCAATGGAGGGCAATATGCATTCTAATGCATTAACAGCAAGCTTCCATGTTTTGTTTACCGTTACGGTTTTGTTAAAACATGTTTACATTGTATGGTAATAGCATGGGGCGGCTTTATTTATTCTGGCTGGGACTTTGTTTTTAATGTCCTTTTAACAAAAAGCATTTTTCACTATTTCTAAATAAATAAATGTAATTGAGTTTTGCACTTTAAAAGCTCCTTTTCTCCTTTCTTATACTGTAGTTGTGTGTTGTTGGTCATCTGACCTGTTAATGTTATTATTAAAAGTTACATTTTAACGGGGCTTTTTTCTTTGGTTTCTGTTTTTACTATAACCCTCTAATATTGGCTGCGGCCTGGTTTTTCATTAAGGATCTGTCTCATCATACAGTATCATGATGTTTAAGAGCATTTGACTGAAAGCCCCCTCTGCAGTGACCAAACCTCTCATTAGCAGAAATAATCAAAGCATGTTGTGTAGACAGATGAGACGTGGTCCACAGTTCATTTTAGTGATGAAAACAAGTTTCATTTATTTGGGTCTGATGGGTCTGATGGGAAACATTATGCTCGTAGACAAACTGTGCAAAGACTGAACACAAAGTTTGTTAACACTAGAACTACTGGACTCGTGACACCTATATAGAAATACATGGTGTAAAGTAGTCAAAATGAATACCTCAGTAGTTCTAGTGTTAAGCAGTCAGTGAAAGGTGGTGGAGGAAGTATCATGGTTTGGGGAATGTTTTCTGCAGCAGGAGTTGAACCTCTTATACAGCTACATGGTAGAGTGAATGCAAGTGTGTATCAGAAACTTCAACAACACGTGGTTCCTTACTTGCGTTCATCACTCACTCAGCCAGCAATTTTCATGCAGGACAATGCCCCTGTCCCACAGCAAAATGGATAAAGCAGTTTCTTGAAACAGAAAACATTCAAACAGTGAAATGGCCAGCCCAGAGTCCTGATCTAAACCCAATAGAAAACCTCTGGAAAATCCTAGGTGATGGCCAAAAAAACAACATCAGTCAAAGAATTGTGGAAGAGACTGGAAGAAGAGTGGACCAAAATCACACCAGAATAGTATGAGAGACTAATGATGTTCTGTGGTTGCAGATGTGCTGAAGTAATTCAAAGTAATGGCCTGTACACTTCCTACTGATTGGTGACTGGTGTTACCTTCAGAAAATTTACTTATAATCTCTCTCTGTGCTAAAGTGATTGTTTTTCTCTAATTATGATCATCATGTTTTGGGCAAAAGAAAGGTCTTATGTTGATAAATTTTGGGTCTTTTGTAAAACACTGTTTTAGTGGCATGGTGTACCCCTTACAAAAATCCTTCAAATGTTGAGCAATGTAGATTACTGTATTTCTGGAAAAACAAGTGATTAACTGATTATACATTATTCTATCATTTTGATCTCCAAAGTGTGTGTATATATATATATATATATATATATATATATATATATATTACTGCTAAAAAAAAAGGGAACACTTAAACAACACAATGGTATTTTAGTGTTCCCTGTATTTTTTGAGCAAAATCACAAATTTGGGGCAGATGATTATAGCAGCTAAGGTGTTTCTGCTCCCCACAGGAGGTAATGGGGGAGACGGTGGCCATTGGCGCTGAAGCGCGGGGCGACAGCACGGCAATATGAGGTAGAGTCAGCTGCTGCCGTTCCAGGTCTCTTTACTTACAGTTCGTAGGCTGCCTGGAGGCACCGGTCTCCGCTGTGATGGACTCCAGCTGATCCCGGGTAACTCAAAGGTTAGTACCACTGTGGTAGTCTGTGGGCCCTTCCTTCTTGCATTTTTAAGTGAGGATCCCCATGACCTGAAGTGCTTGGGGACCCCGGTGTAGTGTTAAAGTTCCTGTCCCATATGCAGGTAGCATGAGTCCGCTGTGGGGCCTGACTGCAATCACAACTCTGGAACCTATGTACCACTGTGCTCCGGTATCTTGTGGTGACCAGAGTGGCGTGGAATCCCCTGTTCTGCAGATTCTGGTGGTCCAACGTGGAGTATGTTCCACCCTAGGGCTCTGCACCCTGAACAGCGCTGGTTCCAAGGGAGCAATGAAGCTCTCCCCTCGGCAACCGTGTTCCTCCTACATCCCACACGAGCTACCGGTCAGCCAGCTCCTCTACTGTCGTCTCCTGCTCCTTCCAGTCTGCCCGGTCCTAACTATAGAAGCTATTAAGCACTCTCTATAGCGACCATGTTATTCTGAATCTCAGACTATTCTGATCTGAATGTGTGTGTGCTCTCTCATTTCCCCTGTGCTGGCCCCACCTTCCTGATGACTCACTGGTGGCTGGGAAAAACTCGTTGTTATGGTGACCACCATTAGCCCAGTTCCAGCGGGAGCTGCTAAGCGGTGTGTGTGTTGTGTAAGTGAAAACCAGTGGTTAACCTCTTTCTTACCTGGAATGAGCATTGCACCTTAAGTCAGTTGCAATACCCTGGGGCAACTGAAGCCTCAGGGGCGTCACAAATGCAGTACCAAGCTGATACAGCGATCAATTGCAATGTCAGCACAATATACAATTGTATCACGGGAACCTGCAACTCCAAGTATGGCCTTAACAATGGTAAGGGGATACTGGGATTTGTTGGTAACAGTCAACTTGAGACTGCGGACCATACAGGAACTACCTACAGTACTGACAGCACTGATGAGATATAGGCAGTATCACAATTAAACAGTTACACCCAGGTACCTTATAGACATCTTCTCTGATTAAAGTTGTTCTCTTTCTTTTTCTTCAACATCTGTTCTATCCATAAGCCATAATAACTTTTCACATCCACATCTTGTCTCTGCAGACTTTCCTCTTTTCTGGCTTGGTACAGCACATCCCGACATAGTGCACTAAAAAGTGTCATTATAATGCTCCTGAATAAATATATCTGTGCTACACTTTACTCCTTAATAATTGCACCTTGTTGTGCTCCCTGCACAAAACATGTCATGGTGCATGACCTCCACACTGCCCTCTAATATAAAATATTGTCTCCACACTGTCCATCCTTATAAACCATAATTACCACTGTCTGCCCCTATTACCTATAACCATCACCCAGTATTATGTATCCCCACCATACTGCCTTCTTTCCACTCTGGGCCCCACCATCAAACTGTTGCCTTACACTATCTCTATATTGTGTCCTCCTCCTTATACTTCCCCTGAAAACTTTCCTCTAATTGTTGTGTTGTTAGGACCAGGAGGACGGGTAGGCCCAGGAGGTGGATCCACTGGGCTGAACACCTCACCGAGGGCAAGGTGCCCGGTAGCCGGAGCACTACGGGTAGCAGGACAGTCCGTTCAGAGGAGTGGAGTTAAGAAGTCCCTGGGACCACGGAGTCTCTGAAGGTAGTCCGGGTGACGGAGCTCAGGTTCGGAGGCCGAGATGATGTCAGGCAGAGTCCGGAACCAGCGGAGCGAGGAGGTCGGTCACCACACGGATCCAGGGATCGGAGATGGTAGGGACTGACGAGATGGCGGACAGTCACCGTTCGGGGTTCTGGAATCATCAGGACCGGTTGGCGAGACAGGAGCAACTCTACAAGAGAGATAGGTAAGTACGGGACAAGGCACAGGGAGACCTGACTCCTAGCTTAGCAAACACGAAGAACAGGCCCCGCCCACTTGGAAAGGTACCCCCTATATACCCTGTACCTGCATCTTCAATATCCTGTTGGAGGACGCTGGCCCTTTAAGAAAAGGTCAATGACCGCGCCCGCACCCTAATGCGCATGCGCGAGGCCCGGGTGCCAGAAGCCAGAGTAGGATGCGATGTACAGGAGGCAGGAGTGCCGGGCTAGCTCAGCATAGCAGACGGGCGCCGGGACCGGGGACCGGGTTGCCTGGAGGACGCAGGTGAGGAAGCATGGAGGCTGTGGAGCGGGGGACCAGGGAGCGTGGCACGGGAGCGGGGAAGCGTGGCAGAGGAGCCGGGGAGCATGGCAGGAGAGCCGGGGAGCGTGGCAGGGGAGCCGGGGAGCGTGGCAGGGGAGCCGGGGAGCGTGACATGTGTCCTCACACTGTCTCCCCATGCTGAACCTCTCTATACTGCTCCCACACTATTCAAACTATAAAGTATGACTCCCTCATATCCTACATATTGTTCCCTCACAAATTTCTTCCCATACTGACACCTCACATTATTCCCCCACATACTGTCACCTCACTCATTTCAACTCCATACCAAAATTAAATACATTTTCTTTGCATAATGTCTCCTCACATATTTCTCCCTACACTGTGCACTCACACTTTTTCCCTCCATATTGTCCCATCAAAATCCCCACCAAATTGGCTCCTCACATTCCCTCAAAACAGTCTCCTCCCACTTTTCTAACACCCTCTCACCCTCAAATTTTTCTCCCCCATGCAGTCCCATCACACTTTTCCCCCCATACTGTTTCCTCATATTCTCCCTCAAACTTTCTCTTAACACATTTCTCACTTATATTGTTCCCTCCCACATTTCTCACCCGCATATTATTCTTTATTATTATTCTCCCATTCTGTCCCCTTACACTTTTCTCCCCTATATTGTTCACTCAAACTTTTCTCCCACCGTAGTGCCCCCTCACACTTTTATCTCCCTCATACTATCCTCTCACACTTTTCTGCCCCATACTATCAATTAACATATTTTTCCAACACACTATCACTTAATTTTCCTCCAAAACTCTTCTGTATCTTCAGCGCTATTGGAGTGTTTACCTTATCACTGACCATTTGCCTCTGACACACCCACATTACCCAATACCTATATTATGGTCCCTAACACTTCCTCCAATACTATTCTCTTGCACTTCCACCCCCATACTATCCCTCTCACATCTTCCGCATACAGTCCTCTCACACTTTTTGTCTCCTCACACTTTTTACTTATTCCTTCCATGACCGAGGACATACTGGTAAATCCTAAATCATGGAAGGGTGATCACCACTGGATGCTGCAGTGATCCAGCGATGATCCCCACACATGTCTGCTTATTTGAACAGCAGACATGTGTGCCTCGCAGGCGCAAATGGCTTTGCGATCCACCCATGCCTGTTAACCCTTAAATTGTGCTGTCAAAATGTGACAGTGCAATTTAAAGCGCACTTACCTGCTGACATCGGAAGCCCTGTGACTTGACCACGGGAAGCCGATGGTTGCCATGGTAGCACAGGGTCATATGATGACTCCTATCACTATCATATCTCACTTCCTGTTACTGCCGGCAGAGTGCTGCCTGTAACAGAAGGTGAGAATTTTTCTTGGTCTGAGCTGCACAGCTCTCATCAAGAGAAATGAATGAGCAATCAGACTGCTGATCCTTATAAGCTCCCTAGAGGGACTAGTAAAATAAAAAAAAATAAAAATTAAAAAAAATTAAAAAAACAAAAAGTTCAAATCACCCCCCATTGAAAATGAAACGGTTAAAAAATTTAAAAATATACACATATTTGGTATCGCCGCATTTAGAAATTCCTGATCTATTAAATATAAAATTAATTAATCTGATAAGCTAACAGTGTAGCGGGAAAAAAAATCCAAATGCCAAAATTACGGTTTTTGGTCGTTGCAAATTTTGCACAAAATGCAATAGCAGTCGATCAAAACGTAGCATCTGTGCAAGAATGGTATAGTTAAAAACGTCAGCTTGAGGCACAAAAAATAAGCCATCACTGAGCCCCAGATTCCAAAAAGTGAGAACGCTACGGGTTTCGGAAAATGGCGCAAAACGTGCACCACTTTGTTTGGAAAAACTTTTGATTTTTTTTTAACCCCTTAGATAAAAGTAAACCTATACAACTCGTATATAACTCATATAGTGAACATGGTGAATAAAACTTGTATATAACTCATATAGTGAACATGGTGAATAAAACTCGTATATAACTCATATAGTGAACATGGTGAATAAAACTCGTATATAACTCATATAGTGAACATTGGGAATAAAACTCGTATATAACTCATATAGTGAACATGGTGAATAAAATATCCCAAAAACAATCATTCAATTGTACTTTTTATTTTGCAATTTTTGCACCCTTGGAATTTTTTTTACAGTTTTCCAGTACATTATATGTTTAAACTTATGGTTTGATTTAAAAGTACAACTAATCCCACAAAAGACAAGCTTGACAGAAAAATAAAAAAGTTATGGCTCTCAGAAGAAGTGGAGCAAAACAAAACAAGAAAAAATGAAAAATGCCCAAGGGTGAAGGGGTTATACTGTTCTCAAACACGTCCCCTCACACATTTTCCACCATACTGACACCTCACATTTGTATCCCACATACTGTCCTCTCACACTATATCCTTACACATTTATTCCCCATAATGATACCTCACAAATTGCTTCCACATACTGACCTCTCACACATTTCTTCTCCCATACTGTCCTCATACATATTTCTCCCCCATAATTTTTCCTCATACATTTCTCATTCATCCCACATTGTCACATCATACCCCCACATACTGTCTCCTCACACTACCCTCATGCCATTTTTCCCCCCATGCTGTCCCTTCACCCTTTCCACCATTTTACTTTTTGACACTTTTTTCCATCATATTATCCCCACACACATTTTTCCCCCATAATGTCCAACACAATTTTTCCAACACCGTCCCCTCCTATTTTTCTCCCTCTCATACTGTCCCCACAACACTGTCACTTCACACTTTCACACAAAAGGCCTCTGTATTTTAGGATCCATTGGAGCATATGCCTTATTGCCTCTATGGTGGAAGAGGAATGTCAGCAATGCGATCAGATGATCATGTCACCTGATTATGCTGCTGACGTTGCCCTGACCCCAGAAGTACTGTAGCTACAGGCAGTCCATCAATTTTACTCGGGTCTGAAAGAGGCGAGTACACGTCAGTGCAGGGAGCCAGTATTTTTCACGTTCTACATGCCAGCTATCAGCTTGACAAATGTCTTGGAGTACGGATGCAAAATGCTGCCACCTGGGAGACACCTAAGACCTCTGCATTAAGCAGCCAGACGGCATCCCCATGCAGGCTCCACCAGGCCAAATGTCCCATCTACTCACTCTAGATGTCTCTGGCAGAAGGGCTTTCTGAAAAGAGGGCCCACTAAAGCATGACCGCAGAACCAAAATCACCAAAAGAAGACTTGTTGTGAGACACTACACACATAATATAGTTTATTGGAGCGTACCATTTATATATTTTATGTTTTTCGTACAAGGCTGTGTATAACACAAGACGCGGCCCCCATTAAATCTCCAGGGGTCTCTCCCGGATTTCTAAAAATGCAGAGTTTTTATTTAGTTTAACATCTGTCAGTTAATTTTCCCAGAATCCTTAGTGGCTGATCCTCCAGCTCCAGAGCTGTGAATTCAGGGGAACCGTTGATTGTACATTCGCTTTTTATAGCACTAAGTCCTCTGCTTTGTAACTAGACAAGAAAACTGAACACCGACATCTGTGGCCGCAGTCATGAATGGTTCAGATGATGATGATGGCCGGGCCCCAAATGCAATGTTCATCTCTGTTCTCATTGTGGTGACATCAGAGGTTTATGGCATCATGAAATATGCAAATTCCATCCAACTTCATAGAATATGCAAATTGTATCTGACCACAACCAATGACTTTATAAAGGTGCCCCGTCCGCTTGCTATGTCATCACTTTGTAATGTCACAATGATCAAAGGCTCTAAACAATTCTCTCCTGGGAGCTTTACAGCCATTTCTCACTTTTTTCCTATAGAGGCAGGACGACAGAGTTGAACCATGGCAGCCAGAAAGACGTAAGTGGAGCTCTAGGAATATTAACGTGGAGCCCTGAAATAATATTACTTTCTTATATAGGACAAAGATCGAGAATGAGCCTTTGGATTATAAACCGTGGAGCCTTTGGATTATAAACCGTGGAGCCTTTGGATTATAAACCATTGAGCCTTCGGATTATAAACCGTGGACCCCTGCACCCTTATTGCCTTTTTGGAGAGAAGCAGGATAAGAACGCTACATATTCATCACAATGAAAAAAGAGCCGATGGAGGACGACCCAGGACCATGATGTGAACCTGGTGACGTATACCCCTCCCCTGCTCTGTATCTGCTGATGTCATGTAACCCTTTGGTGGCGTTTAATCAAGGCTGGTGTTTTTCTATACCAACCTTCATGAAGCGCCTGTTGGAGTAAAGCCCGCTACACACGCTTCAATATATCTCACAATCCGTCGTTGGGGTCAAGTTGTAAGTGACGCACATCCGGCATCGTTTGTGAGGTATCTGCGTGTGACAGCTACATGCGATCAGGATTGAACGCAAAACCGTTGATCGCAAACACATCGTATCATTCTCTAGAATTGAGCGTTTTGTTGCACGAACCTAGTCAATTGTAACGTGTGACATCCCTCATACGATTTTGTTGTCTGATGCTATGTGCGCAGGTGTGCGCTCTGCACCACAGCTTAAAAAAGGTCTGCTTCAGAGCGCAGCTAAAAAGCTGCGTTCTGAAGCGCCTCACAATGTCTGTCATGCACTAATCTCTGTCAGTCCGTCACTATCTCTGTCCCTCACTCTCAGTCCATGTCAGTCTATCCCCCTCTCTCATATACTCACCGATCCCCGATCCCTGGCGCTGCACGGCATTCACACTGCTCCGGCGGCTTTTACTGTTTTGAAAAAGCCGGCCGCCCATTAAACAATCTCGTATTCCCTGCTTTCCCCGCCCACCGGCGCCTATGATTGGTTACAGTGAGACACGCCCCCACTCTGAGTGACAGGTGTCACACTGCACCCAATCACAGCAGCCGGTGGGCGTGTCTATACTGTGTAGTGAAATAAATAATTAAATAATTAAAAAAAACGGCGTGCGGTTCCCCCCATTTTTAAAACCAGCCAGATAAAGCCATACGGCTGAAGGCTGGTATTCTCAGGATGGGGAGCTCCACGTTATGGGGAGCCCCCCACCCTAACAATATCAGCCAACAGCCGCCCAGAATTGCCGCATACATTATATGCGACAGTTCTGGGACTGTACCCGGCTCTTCCCGATTTACCCTGGTGCGTTGGCAAATCGGGGTAATAAGGAGTTATTGGCAGCCCATAGCTGCCAATAAGTCCTAGATTAATCATGTCAGGCGTCTATGAGACACCTTCCATGATTAATCTGTAAATTACAGTAAATAAACACACACACCAGAAAAAAATTCTTTATTAGAAATAAAAACACACACATATACCCTGGTTCACCACTTTAATCAGCCCCAAAAAGCCCTCCTTGTCCGGCGTAATCCAGGATGATCCAGCGTCGCATCCAGCGCAGCTGCATGGAGGTGACCGGAGCCGCAGCAGACACAGCCGCTCCGGTCACCTCCATGCAGCAAATGAAGACAGCCGTGCGATCAGCTGCTGTCACTGAGGTTACCCGCGGCCACCGGTGGATGCAGCGGTGGCCGCGGGTAACCTCAGTGACAGCAGCTGATCGCGCGGCTGTGTTCATTTGCTGTGTGGAGGTGACCGGAGCGGCGGTGTCTGCTGCGGCTCCGGTCACCTCCATGCAGCTGCGCTGGATGCGACGCTGGATCATCCTGGATTACGCCGGACAAGGAGGGCTTTTTGGGGCTGATTAAAGTGGTGAACCAGGGTATATGTGTGTGTTTTTATTTCTAATAAAGGATTTTTTTCTGGTGTGTGTGTTTATTTACTGTAACTTACAGATTAATCATGGAGGGTGTCTCATAGACGCCTGACATGATTAATCTAGGACTTATTGGCAGCTATGGGCTGCCAATAACTCCTTATTACCCCGATTTGCCAACGCACCAGGGTAAATCGGGAAGAGCCGGGTACAGTCCCAGAACTGTCGCATCTAATGTATGCGGCAATTCTGGGCGGCTGTTGGCTGATATTGTTAGGGTGGGGGGCTCCCCATAACGTGGAGCTCCCCATCCTGAGAATACCAGCCTTCAGCCGTATGGCTTTATCTGGCTGGTTTTAAAAATGGGGGGAACCGCACGCCGTTTTTTTTAATTATTTAATTATTTATTTCACTACACAGTATAGACACGCCCACCGGCTGCTGTGATTGGGTGCAGTGTGACACCTGTCACTCAGAGTGGGGGCGTGTCTCACTGTAACCAATCATAGGCGCTGGTGGGCGGGGAAAGCAGGGAATACGAAATTGTTTAATGGGCGGCCGGCTTTTTCAAAACAGTAAAAGCCGCCGGAGCAGTGTGAATGCCGTGCAACGCGGCGCCGGGGATCGGTGAGTATATGAGAGAGGGCTGCTAACTTCAGTTACTCAGGGGATTAGTGGTCACCGGTGAGTCTTCACTGGTGACCGCTAATCAGGACGCGACACAGACAGAGCCGCAGCATCACAATGAAGTCGGGTGAAGTTCACCCGAGTTCATTCTGACAGTGCGGCTCTGTCTGTGTCTGCTGTCATCTGCCATTCAGCTCTGCTACATGGCTGTCTGTGTCTGCTGTTAGCGGCCATGTAGCAGAGCTGAATGGCAGATGACATAGTAAAAACGCATCCCACATTACACACGCTTGGCAAGTCAATAAATAAAAAAAAAAAAAGGTGCTCAATGCATACGTCACAGAACACATGATCTAAAGGATCGCACACAAAATTGACCAATTTAACATAGACTACTAACGCTCGTGTGACAGCAAATGAACGACCAACGTGAAATCTGATAGATCCCGTATGCAACCTGGGCGTGTCACATCGCAAATGCGATTGTACAACTAATTGCAACGTGTAAAGTGGGCTTTAGATGCACCAAATTCATTTCCTCTTAATGAATTTGACTCATCTTTTATAGGGAATCTGTCAGGAGGTTTTTGCCACCTAATCTGCATAAGGTACGGGCAGAAAACCTGAATCCAGTGATGTGTCACTTACTGGGCTGCTTAGTGAAGTTTTGATAAAATCACTGTGTAATCAGCAGGAGATTATCATTTCAGGACTACTTGGTGTGCTACAGGTAGTCAGCATATTCATGATCTCTGTATAACTGCTAGATCTGCTGCAGAGTTTAAAACATTGACAGCAAACAGCTCAGTAAGTGACACATCGCTGGAATCAGGGTCTCTTGTGACTTCTCCCTGTATCTTCAGCTCCTTGAGAGACTCATGTACAGGGTGCAGTGTAAAATATGCAAAATAATTAGTGATTTTTTTATGAGCTTTCTGGGGATAAGTCTTGTGAAAACCTCTATGTGTAAATAATTTTTTTTTTCAGAATTTTAATTCAGGTATGTTAAAGGGGTTTTCCAGGCTTGAGGTAAAAGTCTGCAGTTGCTCTAGGTGTTAGCACCTGAACGCATGCATGCAAGTCACATACTTGTCACATGACCATGTATGCAAGTCACATATTTATGGTCACGACTGCCCAATACCGGCACAGGCGAATCGTCACAGCGCACAGTGCAGTTCCTGTTAAGATTCAAAAGTCTGTCGTTAACCTCAAGCCTGGACAACCCCTTTAAGACAAAAATGACATTTTATTATATATTAAATATATTAAAATGATTGTCCTCTAGGGGAAATATAATTTTAAAGTAAATAGTTCCCCTTGTAAAATTTCTGGTGCAAACTGCTTGAGGAGTGAACTCTTAGGGGCACTTTGCACACTACGACATCGCAGGTGCGATGTCGGTGGGGTCAAATCGAAAGTGACGCACATTCGGCGTCGCTCTCGACATCGTAGTGTGTAAAGCATTTTTGATACGAATAACGAGCACAAAAGCGTCGTAATCGTATCATCAGCGTAGCCTCGGTCATTTCCATGAATTGGGAAAGACCGATGTTACGATGTTGTTCCTCGTTCCTGCGGCAGCACACATCGCTGTGTGTGAAGTCGCAGGAGCGAGGAACATCTCCAACCTGCGTCCCGGCCGGGAAGGAAGGAGGTGGGCGGGATGTTTATGTCCCGCTCATCTCCGCCCCTCCGCTTCTATTGGCCGTCTGCCGTGTGACGTCGCTATGATGCCGCATGACCCGGCCCGTTAGGAAGTAGGCGGTTTACCGGCCAGAGCGACATCGCAGGGCAGGTGAGTGCATGTGAAGCTGCCGTAGCGATAATGTTTGCTACAGCAGATATCACCATGATATCGCAGCTGCGATGGGGCGGGGACTATCGCACTCGGCATCGCAGCATCTGCTTGCGATGTCGTATTGTGCAAAGTGCCCCTTAGGCTGCTTGCCCACGATCAGTGTTAGCAGCGTTTTGGATGCGGCGTGCTTCAGCTCTGTCTAAAACTCTGCGGTGTACAGTACAAGCACAGTGGATGGGATTTCTAGAAATCCTGTGCCCACTGTGCGTGTGCGGCCTGCAGCAAACACTGACCTGCAGTGCGGCTTTCCTGAGCCGCAGCATGTCAATTGTTTGCTGTGGAGTCACATAGGGAGAACACAAGCAAGAGACCGCAGCGCACTGAACCCTGATTGTGGGCATGGGCCGCTGCGGTCTCCTGCGTTCTCCTACAAAGGAGACACTTTACCCCGCAGGTCAGGACACGCTGAGTCCAGGACGCAGCGGGTCCTAATCGGGGGCTCATACCATTACGTTATTACAGTAGTAGAACAGGTATATATATATTATATACTCTGCAAACTAATAATGGGTGATGTCACCTATGTAAACCAAGAAAACATAATACTAATTAAGGAATCCGCTGGATTAACTCAAATTGAGATGAATTTTTATATATTTTATTCCGGTACTTTGTTGGATTTTGTCTTCTGTACTTTGTTGGATTTTGTCTCCTGGTAATGGTATCATTTCCATTTGTCCTCCTTTAAAATTGTAACAGTAAAACGCCATAAAATATCTGTTTTATGTTACAATGAGTCTCCTTGAATGGAAATTTGAGTGAATGTATACGGATTACCTATAAAATCCTTAGTCTGTATAAGGGAGTCCAACTAGGTGTTGTCAACAGTCATTTTTGGACTGAAAACAAATGATAGGGTATTATACACTACACCCCAGTTACACGCCCCCTGATCCCCTATAGATAATATTGCTTGTTGTCTTATACACCTATATAGGTATTGTTATATGTGAATTTCTATTAATAACACTGCGTGACTGAAACCTCCATGTTTCAAAAGTGGACGCGAGGTCACACCTGCGGCGGTCGAGTGGGACCTTGTCACGATCACTGTGGAGTTAGTAGAGTCCACATCGGTGGTGCTCTGAATACCTGATGTTAAGAATGGGAACGTCTCAGGATATAAAGAGGCGGTGTCGTTGGACTTTATCTCAGCTCTTCAGGTCTAGGAGTGCGAGGGAACTTTTATCTCATCTTGTCTTGTCCATTCTCCTTTCTGTTGCTTGAGACATTGTCTTACGTACTTATGTGATTGAATTACCCTTGAGTGTTATGATCAACAGATATGTTATATCTTATAATAAATTGCAAGGTACCGGATTAAAATATGTCATAAGTTCTAATATTATATTGGCTAAGTGTCTGCAAGTCAATTATAATATATTGTGTTATGATTGGAGACGAGCAAACCCAAACTGTAAAGTTCGGGGTTCACACCAGACACTGGGTGTTCAGGACTTGAACTCCAACACAGACTTTTAAAAAAAGTCTGTGTCCGAGTTTGAATGCTGTTCGTTTGCTAAAAAAGTTTGTTGAAAGGCTGCGGTGCAACCAATTAACAAACATTATTGCATGGGGAAGATGCCAGTATGCTGCTGTGAACAAAATAAATAGATAAAAAAAATGGAGAGGGCTCCCTCCTATGTTTATAACTAGCCAAGGCAAAGGAAACAGCAGGGGATTGCTATTATCAGGCTGGGAAGGCCCATGGTTATTTGGCCCTTCTCAGACTAAAATAGCAGCCCCCAACCACTTCAGAAGTGGCACATGCATTGGATGCACCAATTCTGGCGCTTTGCCCGGCTTTTCCTGATTGCCCTAATACAGTGCCAATCAGATTAATACTATTGGGGTTGATGTCAGCTGTGAATTTACAGCTGGCATCAACCTTGGAGGTTAGTAATGGAGAGGAGTCTATCAGACACCTCCATTACTACCCTGACTGAAAGAAAAAAGTTCATGGATGGCATATGTGTCTTTTGAGAATAATAGAATATTGCAGGTTATTGTTACTAGATTTTGTTATGGGACGTTGATCCAGGGAACTAGTCTGATTGCCATATGTGGAGTCGGGAAGGAATTTTTCCCCTAATATGGGGAAATTAGCATCTGCCTCATGGGGTTTTTGCCTTCCTCTGGATCAGCACATTAGCTTTTAAGATGAACTTGATGGACTTAGGTCTTTCAACCTTAAAGCTATGAAACTGTCTTTATATTGAGGCTCAAGGGTGTAGGCTGGGGTTTCTTTTGGGACCAGCATTAATGGAGTGTTTTGCTCCAAGTCTATCCCAGGAAGCTTTTTTGAGCTGATGTCCTTAGACACATCCCAACATTTAGGGGGGAAAAAAGCTTTAGTTAGTTAAAGGGGTTTTCCCATGAGCAAACTTAAGTAACATAACTTTTAATCAATAGATCTTGGAATAATAATAATTTCCAGAATTGTATGTGATTAAAAATAATGTTCCTGTTCTGAGATAATCTTATATATGTGCCCCTGCTATGTTCTGTGTAATGGCCGTGTCTGACCGTACAGGGACATGGTCTGATCATACTCCTAGGCAGGGGAGGACTTAAAAAATTATGCAGACATTACAGCACAGGATCACAAATTATTCTTTCTTTGAGGAAAAACATTTTTTAAAGCAAATAGGGAAATGTTTTACCTCACAAAAAGAATCAGCTGTGATCCTGTTCAATTGATTAAGTTTAACATTATTCGTGGGGAAACCCCTTTAAGGGTGAATTAAAAGCAAAGCCACAGAAAGATTTAGGGGTTTTTTTTCTTGCTATATTGAACTTATGATCTTTCAAGGAATTTTAATTCCTTTTTCTGTGGCTTTGTATTTAATTTTAGGTAGGGACTCGCAAGATAATGAGGACCCTTGACGTGGGTTGCGAGCTTGTATATTTTGGCCAAAATATTGACCCATGCCACATAAATTTATTTTATATTTCTGCACGTTATATCTTTTTTTATGCAGGATGCAGCCAAGCCCATCTATGATGGCCTTGTAAAGTAGGGTGTCCGTGATTGTGGGGTGCACTGATAGAGTGCTGGGAAGCCCGCCTAATCTAATATTATGGGCGTCACTAATAGGCTGTAATCCAGGCACTGTGCACTTCATGTGTGTGACCAGCCCCCTATACAAGCCTTATCTGTGTGCAGTGCTAATACTGAGCAATCACCCCTCCATGATTTGGCAGGTTGTGAGTGATTGTCTCATCAGTGTTTTGCACCTGTGTTACCTCCATCTTTATCATCTTTATCAAGGAGGGCTGCTGCATCCGGTTACTGTATTACATTCTGTGACCTGGGCAGATGAATACTGTTGCCCATTTTTTGCTATATTGAACTTATGAAATTTTAATTTTTCTGTGGCTTTGCTTATAATTTCAGTATAGGCACTCACAAAACAATGAGGACCCTTGACGTTGGGTTGTGAGCTCGCGTATTTTGGCCAAAATATTAACCAATGCCTCATTTACTTATCATATTTTAATGTACACGATTCTCGATTACAGCCAATCCCATCTACAGTATGTTGGCCTTGTAAACTAGGGCGTCTGTACTGGTGGAGTGCAATTGTCTCATCAGTATTTTGCCCCATGCTGCATCTTCTTTCATCAAGGAGGGCTGCTGTGTCCTTTTAATGCATAAGTTTCTGTGACCTGGGCAGATAAATACTGTTGCCTTTTTAATCGCTATATTTAACCTATTGTTGAATAAACCACTAGTCTCAAGCTCACTCTTCCGGCTAGCAGCTACTCTATAGATGCAACCTACTGCCTATGGTAAGTCTCTATCTCTGTACAGGGGTGTAAAAGCGAAGGCCAGGGTTCCTTTGGAACCTGTAGGATAGAGTGGCTAGTGTCAAGTCTTTCCAAGGAGGCCTTTTTGAGCCAACGGCCTCAGACAGGTCCTAACAAGAGAGTCGAAGTAGACAGTTTTCTCATTTAGGGTTGATCAGCCACTCTAGCGTCAAGCTCACTTTTCCAGCCAGCAGTTAGTCTGTAGATGCAGTTCTGGACCTGTGGTATGTCGCAGTAGCAGAGGGGTGTGGGCTGCACTGCCAGGCTCAAGTAGCAGAGGGACAGGGGACCATTGCAAGGTGCAAATAGCAGAAAAGGATTCAAGAAGCACCACAGCAGACGGGCACACTAACAGTCACCAAATGAGAGAGGCGTGCTGCCAGGCGCAGTAGGAGAGGGGTAAGAGACCCGCTACCAGGCGCACATAGCAAAAGGATGGTGGGGGCACTGTCAGGCATTGCAGCAGAGTGGCGTGCTCCTAGATGACACAACAGAGAGGCACGCTGCCATGCACAGTAGGAAATTTTAGAGCACTTCATGCTTCCCTCTGCCGACAATCTTTTTGGAGGTGAAAATTTCATTTTCCAGCAGGACTTGGCACCTGTGCACACTGCCAAAAGTACCAATACCTGGTTTAATAACCACAGTATCACTGTGCTTGATTGGCCAGCAAACTCACCTGACCTAAACCTCATAGAGAATCTATGGGATATTGTCAAGAGGAAGATAAGAGACACCAGACTCAACAATGCAGATGAGCTGAAGGCTGCTATCAAAGCAACCTGGGCCTCCATAACACCTCAGCAGTGCCACAGGCTGATCGCCTCCATGCCACGCCACATCGATGCAGTAATTCATACAAAATGAGCCCCGACCAAGTATTGAGGCATTTACCTTACAGACTTTTCAGTAGGTGCCAACATTTCTGAGTTTAAAATCCTTAAAATCATTTTTTTCAGTTGGTCTTATATAATCTAATTTTCTGAGATAATGACTTTTGGGTTTTCATTGACTGTAAGCCATAATCATCAACATTAACAGAAATAAACACTAGAAATAGATCCCTCTGTAATGACTCTATATAATATTTAGGAATAGATCACTCTGTGTGTAATGACTATATAATATGTGTTTCACTTTTTCTATTGAATTACTGAAATATATTTAAATTTTTGATGATATTCTAATTTATTGAGATGCACTTGCATATGACTTCATTTCTTGTTTTAGAAAGTGTCCTATTTTATATATAACAAAGGATAGCACTTAGGGTGGACTCTATTTAGGGGGCTGGAGTGTTTTTTCAATGTGTTGAATAAGGCCATGTTTACTGTTTGTGTGCCGCCCCCACGTCAGCAGCCGGGCTGCTTGGATCCGGATCCGCGGTGGCTCGAGGGGTGTCCAGACCCGGGGGTCGTGCGGCCACTCAAATAAAGGGGGTATTTACAGGGGATTGTATATTTAAAGTTTGTGATGCCACCTGTGGTGTGTGGTAAGGTAGAGTACCACCGCTGCAGCTGGGAGTACCCGGGGCGATGGAGTGGGGCAGCCAGATGTTAGAACCCTCCACGGGTAGGGCGGATACCCCGGGATTCGGTGATGGTGTTCGGGGAGTGCCGTGGGGAGTGAAGGGGGTCACTTGCGTACTCACTCAGTCCATAAAGCTGACACCGACAACTTGGTAAACCAAAGTTCTGTACACCGCTGCCGCTGAGAATAGCTAGTTTGGGTCCCGTTCCCACTGGTGTTGCCTGATGATGTGTGACCTTTTCCTTGGCACTAAGTTCTCTTGCTGGTTGGCCCCTGTAGTGTAAAACTAGTCAGGTCCCGCTCCCCAGTGTGGCTAACTGTGGGAGCTTGCTCTCAGGGTTCACGCTTGGGATTTTCTGGACTGTTTTTGTGGAAAGTCCTATGCCACTCGTTGCGCTAGTACCCCGATTTGGGAGCGGGTGGAGAGCAGATCTTGAAGGCTCCGTCCTCATTGGGTAAATTGTCAGGTTGCTTGAAGCTACTCCCCGACCTAGGGTCCACGTACTCCATCGTGCCCTGGTCCCAGCCAGGTGATGGTACAAGGCCGCCGGCTGTCCTCCTCGACAGTTCCGTGCCCCTTGTCACGATCCCCTGCGACCGGGGGTCCAGCTCCTACTAGGCCCAGACCACCGTCTGCCACCTAGTTACTTCCAAGGAGCCCGGCTCCTGACCTCCTCTCCTCTTCGCTTTCTACACTTCACTGACCTGCTCCTCACACTCATGACCTCCCTTTACCAACCCCCCCAAGTGGGCGACCCTATTCCACTCAGGCTATCCACTGGTGTGTCTAGTGGGTGTGGTGCAGAGTGTTCCTAGGATTCTGATTGGCTGGTATTGGCAACAGCATAAGTTGGGGACCGGTGGATATTGCACAGAAGGGCAGATTGCACAATACCCTGTGATGACCTGATAGGCCAGGGCGTCACATTTGTGATCCAGATCCCAAAAGGAACATGCCCTTTATAACTAGGAAAGAAGCAAGGAAAATATTTTGGAACTGCCTTTATGTGCCCTTCTCAAGTTGTCAACAATAGATATATGTAAAATCATTATAAAAGAATTGCCTGATACATTACATACTGGTTTAGGAGATAATGTAATGATTACATTGCTGGTGTAGCGCCCCTGAAGCTATCAGGGTGCTACAAGGTTCTGCATCCCCACAAGGATGCAGGGCCTACCCCCTATGGCCCCGGGAGACCAGTGCCGGTAACACCAAAAACCCAGGTAATCACAGTTTTTCCCCAACAATCCCCCATACAATGGTACTTAGCTAGGGTGGGACCAATGGATGGCCGCCTAGAAGTGGAGCCACTCCAGTCCACTAGTTGCCCAGGTGGGAGGGGCAGACTGTGGAGAGTAGTCAGTCAGTTAGTCTAGAGTTAACAGGCGAGGAGGTGAAAGTGAAGTAGTGACGTCCTGACGCAGGTTTACGGTGACCTGGTACCCAGGAGAAGTGATTGCCGGTGCAGTACGGTGGAGTACTCCCCGAACTACGCACCGACGGGGTACAGGACCCTAGGACAGGAAAGAGCTTCAAGTCGACCTGTTAACATCTGCACAGCAAAGGGGACCTTCAAGGACCTTGCTGACCA
This sequence comes from Anomaloglossus baeobatrachus, assembly GCF_048569485.1. Lineage (NCBI taxonomy): Eukaryota > Metazoa > Chordata > Amphibia > Anura > Aromobatidae > Anomaloglossus > Anomaloglossus baeobatrachus. The sequence goes on from NC_134357.1 coordinate 126,251,321, forward strand.
TAAAGAATCTGAAGACTCAGTAGCAGAGGGAGAAATGGGGACAGGACCAGAGACTCCAACCCCACAGGGTTCACACTACCGTCAGGCGGACAGAAGTGTACAAACCACAGAACTGGGACTTCCAGTGTTCTATACCACGGGGCCCCACTTACCAGAGACAGGTGCAGGGGATGAAGGTACCAGAGAATCAGACTGGCACTGGGACGAAGGGGACCTGGAGGCAAAACCAGCCGGCCTCGGGCAACCAGTTAACATCTCAAGAAAGTGAGTAAACCAGTTGCACTGAATACCTGTGTGGACTCCCTTCTTCTGACGCCCACTGCTCCATACATCTGCTGGGGCAGGGCCCTACTTGCGGAGGGACTACCATTCTAGCTGCCAATACCACCGGCCCCAGTGGAGACATTATGCAGTGGCAGCTCCGTACACTTAACCACAACACCGCAAGTGGCGTCACGTATAAGCTTTATTCAACAATCCTCTGTAAATATCCCCATTACAAAAAGGGCCTAGGGCATGGAACAAGGTAATGGCCCCCACCATGACATTCCCTGGAAAGACACTGCCCGGAACCAAGTACCCCATATCCCTGGAAGCGACAACCCTTCTCCTGGCGTCACGAACAGGATTGAACTGGACCCGGTCAAACCGGGTGACGTGTGCCTTAAAAACTGTGTTATATGGACCGAACTTTATTGTTTGAAAAACCGCCTTCATTTTGCTGTGAAAAATAACTGCGCCACAGCAGACCAAAAGGCGCGAAAAGAAACCTCGCCCACAACTCCTCTAAGCGCGGGTGGAAGAAGGCCGTAACCTGACCCGGAAGTTCCCAGAGGTGCTTGAGTCCTGCTAGAGAGTGGTGAGGAACACCAATTGTAGCGTCCAGGATGTGAGAGCGGACGCTGGTGCAGGGACGCCAGAACTCTGCAACAAAGTTTCTGGACACTAGGAAAAACAGAATGGCTGATCCAGAGGATCAGGAGTCCAGCCGTCCTGTACCGGGAACCGCTGCCTAGCTGGAAGGAGAATTAGCCCAGTTTTGTATCCGGGTGCGGGTACAAGTCCCTTCAACAGGGTGTGGACTGGAAAGCAGAAGTGCGGAGAATGGTGGCAGTAGTGTGGGCCCACGAGAATCGGGTCATACATGTAGAGCAGCGTCGGGAGTTAGGAGCGCAACCCCTCTTAACTTTACTGACTCGTTCGAAGATGGGACCCATCTCCAGTCTGGTTGTGGAGCACCAGCCAGCCCAGCTTCCTGAGGCCATACCATTGCCGGCCACACACCGCTTCCATTCCTGGTTGTAGACCGGACTCCCTGGAGTGCTGATCACAGGAGGCCAAGTGAACCTGATGGCCCCTACCCAGCACCCTAGTAGCCATAACCTGATATGCTACCCATTAAATTGTTTATTATTTGTAGTTTGAACATTGGACTGTTCCAGATTGACCAAGTTACCGGGTAAATGTGTTGATAAAATTGGACCCCAGGCTGCAGGACTGGCAGCAGCCAACACAAACTTGTGTCATTACAAATAGTTGCACCAGTTGTGCCCCACCAGGGTACACCCATCCAGCGGACATTGCTGTGAACACCGCCACCAAGAGAGGTCGGGTGCAGGAAAGGTCCAGGACAGAGATTGTCCGGACCTGGTCACTAATGGAACCAGTGACATGCCTGCTTAGAAGGGTTCTGGGACCAGGATCTTTGGGTGGTGAGTGCAGGGAGGGGTACCCCAAGTTTGAAACGTTTGAAGTGATGAACCTTCCCTGCATGGGAAGACCTGTTAATGTTTATATGAAAAAAATTAAAATAAATAAAACTGTAACCAGTTTTGCCTTGCAGCCCAAGCACACGCTGGAATTAACCAAGGGGGAATGTAACACCCCTGACTAGAGATGAGCGAACCAGTCGCGGTTCGGCTCGAGGTCGGTTCGCCGAACGGGGGTCCCGTTCGAGTTCGGTTCGTCGAACGTTCGACGAACCGAACTAGAACCAATAGGCTATAATGGGAGGCAATCACAAACACATAAAAATGCATGATAAATGTACACAAACAGTTAATAAACATTGCCGATGATCGCTGAATCCTCCCGGTGACCGGCACTGCCAGCAGAGAAGCAGGACCTATCGTGACGTCAAAATAGCCATGTGACCAGTCACGTGGCTATTATCTCATTGGCTACAGACTGGTCACATGACTATGACGCGTCATGTAGGACCTGCGAGTGCATCTCTCCGGTACACGGTGCACATATGTGTATCGCCGTGTACCGGCGACATGCTCTAGCACACGGTCGACTCCCCGTTCCGTTAGGGACCGGCTGACACAGCCGGTCATTAACGGAGATCACCGTTGCCATAGCAACGCAGTTAGCGGTGACGTCACCGCTAACCGCGGCTCCGAGAGCACCGTTGCTATGGTAACGCGTCTGTCAGCGTTACCGCTGTTACCGCTGACAGCCAGCACTGATCACTCACGGAGTGAAGGCTGCACGCTGCTTCCCGATTGTACTGAGGATTGTACTGAGGATGAGGTTCCCCAGCCCCAAGTGATGGGCTGGTGAACCTCATCCTCACTACAATCGTCACTACTACTACACTAGTGAGGATTGTACTGAAGATGAGGTTCCCCAGCCCCAAGTGATGGGCTGGTGAACCTCATCCTCACTACAATCGTCACTACTACTACACTAGAAAGAAAGAAGACAGAAGAGCAGGATTGTGGAGGGCTGACAGGGGGTAATAAAGATGGAGTCTCTAATGTGTCTGTGTATTTATTTCTATTAAAGTATTTTTTCTCTGTGTGGTGTCTTTTTTTTAACCCTTTATTGGAGATTCTTAATGGCCGGGTCAAACGTGCCTGACATTAAGAATCTCTGGCTTAATACTGGCTAGTAAAACAAAGCCAGTATTAACTCATGATTACCCAACAAGCCACCCGGCTCCAGGGCTGTTGGAAGAGTTGGATACAGCGCCAGATGATGGCGCTTCTATGAGAGCGCCATTTTCTGGGACGGCTGCGGACTGAAATCCGCAGCAGAGGCGCCCAGAAACCTCGGGCTAACCTGTGCTGCGGATTCCAATCCCCAGCTGCCTAGTTGTACCCGGCTGGACACAAAAATGGGGCGAAGCCCACGTCATTTGTTTTTTAATTATTTCATGAAATAAGTGAAATAATTAAAAAAAATGGGCTTCCCTATATTTTTGGTTCCCAGCCGGGTACAAATAGGCAACTGGGGGTTGGAGGCAGCCCGTGGCTGCCTGCTGTACCTGGCTAGCATACAAAAATATGGCGAAGCCCACGTCATTTTTTTGGTGGGCAAAAAACTTCTGCATACAGTCCTGGATGGAGTATGCTGAGCCTTGTAGTTCTGCAGCTGCTGTCTGCGCTTCTCCATACAGACAGACAGCAGCTGCAGAACTACAAGGCTCAGCATACTCCATCCAGGACTGTATGCAGAAGTTTTTTGCCCCCTGAAAAAATTATGTGGGCTTCGCCATATTTTTGTATGCTAGCCAGGTACAGCAGGCAGGTACGGCTGCCCCCAACCCCCAGTTGCCTATTTGTACCCGGCTGGGAACCAAAAATAAAGGGAAGCCCCTTTTTTTTTATTTCATGAATTTCATGAAATAATTAGAAAACAAATGACGTAGGCTTCGCCCCATTTTTGTGTCCAGCCAGGTACAACTAGGCAGCTGGGGATTGGAATCCGCAGCACAGGTTGGCCTGAGCTTTCTGGGCCCCACTGCTGCGAATTGCAGTCTGCAGCCGCCTCAGAAAATGGCATTTTCATAGAAGCGCCATCTTCTGGCGCTGTATCCAACTCTTCCAGCACCTGCCTGCTATACCTGGCTAGCATACAAAAATATGGCGAAGCTCACGTCCTTTTTTTGTAGTTTTTTGGCAAAAAAAATAAAAAATGCTTCCCTGGATTTTCCATTGCCAGTGAAGGTAACACCAAGCAGTGGGGGTTAGCAGCCAGTAGCTGCTTGGATTACCCTTAGCTAGCAATACAAAAAAATGCAGCGGGAGCCCATATATATTTTTTTTAATTATTTATTTAAATAACTAAAAATAAAATGGGCTTCCCTGTATTTTGATTGCTGGACATCACAGTGCTGTAAAAATAAATCTTTAAAAAAATGACGTAGCGCTCCGCGGTATTTTTGATTCTCAGCGCAGATAAAGCAGACAGCTATGGGTTGCCACCCCCATCTGCCTGCCGTTACCTTTGTTGGCAATCAAAATACAGGGAAGCCCATTAATTTTTTTCTATTTAAAAAATAGTTAAAAAAAAAAATGACGTTGGGTCCCCCCATTTTTGATAGCCAGCTAGGGTAAAGCAGACGGCTGTAGCCTGAAAACCACAGCTGGCAGCTTTACCGTGGTTGGGGATCCAATGTGGAGGTCCCCTCAGGCTCTTTTTTATAATTATTTTATAAATATTAATAATTACACAATAAAAGTAGGGTCCCCCCCAAATTGGATCACCAGCCAAGGTAAAGCGGACAGCTGTGGTCTGGTATTCTCAGGGTGGGAAGGTCCATAGTTATTGGGCCTTCACAGCCTAAAAATAGCAGGCCGCAGGCACCCCAGACGTGGCGCATCCACTAGATGCGCCAATCCTGGCGCTTCACCCCAGCTCATCCCGTGCCCTGGTGCAGTGGCAAACGGGGTAATAAATCAGGTTGATACTAGCTGTAAAGTAACCTGAGATCAAGCCCAGCAGTTTGTGATCTCATGGCGTCTATTAGATACCCAACATCATAAACTGTCAGTACTAACAAAAAAAAAAAATCGACAAAAGAAATTTATTTGAAAAAACAGTCCCCAAAACATTTCCTCTTTCACCAATTTATTGTAAGAAAAAAAATAAAGGGGTCCCACGACGACTCTGGACCGTCTAGAATATGGGGGGGAGACACTCAGGGAACGTATCCCCCATTTTCTAGGAGTGCGGACCCTTCATGTGAGGAGTGTGGGTGCAATGAATCTGCACTCACTCTTCTCGGGTCCACAGCAGCAGAGTCCATGTCGTAATGGTTGCTACCAAAGCTGCAATGCCCTGCTCATGAGGTAAGGGCATGCCTAATCAGGAGAACTACTGTAGAGGAAGCTCTGCTCACTGATATATAGGTGCTCAGAGGTAATAATAGATAAAATTAGTGAGTAACCTCGGCACTCTAAATCTCCCAGACTAAGTCAGTAAGTCACAACGGATAATAATGCAAAATCCCTCTTTATTGGTCCGTATTAAGAAAATTTTTTTTTTCATAAGCATATATGTTTTTGTCCAAAACAAGTTACAAATGACGTTTCGGCCTGAGCCTTCGTCAGATTGGACTTATCTGCATGTAATCATGAAAAATGACAATAATCAGTATCACATAAGAGTGAGAGAACAATAACATAAACTCGAACAATGTAGAGGTACAATTGGGATGCAGCAAAAAAATTGCAACACAGCAAGAAATGAAACACATGATACAAATGTTATAATACAGTACAAGGACAATATAGTAATGACAAATATGGGGTCAGAGTAGGCTTAGACAGCTCTGCTACGAAAGAGATGTCAATCATAAAGTAACATGTGCAGTAGGTGTAGAGCTACACTATGCATGGCAGAGCTAATGGGTAGATCGACCATAGAAAAAGAACGGAGAAAAAGTGGAGAAAAAGTGGAGAAAAAGTGGAGAAAAAGTAAAGAAAAAGTGGAGAAAAAGGGGAGAAAAAGTGGAGAAAAAGTGGAGAAAAAGTGGAGAAAAAATGGAGAAAAAATGGAGAAAAAAGTGGAGAAAAAGTGGAGAAAAAGTGGAGAAAAAGTGGAGAAAAAATGGAGAAAAAAATGGAGAAAAAGTGGAGAAAAAGTGGAGAAAAAGTGGAGAAAAAGTGGAGAAAAAAATGGAGAAAAGGTGGAGAAAAAGTAGAGAAAAAGTAGAGAAAAAAATGGAGAAAAAGTGGAGAAAAAGTGGAGAAAAAGTGGAGAAAAAGTGGAGGAAAAAATGGAGAAAAAGTGGAGAAAAAGTGGAGAAAAAATGGAGAAAAAATGGAGAAAAAGTGGAGAAAAAGTGGAGAAAAAGTGGAGAAAAAATGGAGAAAAAGTGGAGAAAAAGTGGAGGAAAAGTGGAGAAAAAGTGGAGGAAAAAATGGAGAAAAAGTGGAGAAAAAGTGGAGAATAAGTGGAGAAAAAATGGAGAATAAGTGGAGAAAAAATGGAGAAAAAGTGGAGAAAAAGTGGAGAAAAAGTGGAGAAAAAGTGGAGAAAAAATGGAGAAAAAAATGGAGAAAAAGTGGAGAAAAAGTGGAGAAAAAGTGGAGAAAAAGTGGAGAAAAAAGTGGAGAAAAAGTGGAGAAAAAGTAAAGAAAAAGTGGAGAAAAAGTGGAGAAAAAAATGGAGAATAAGTGGAGAAAAAAATGGAGAAAAAATGGAGAATAAGTGGAGAAAAAATGGAGAAAAAGTGGAGAAAAAGTGGAGAAAAAATGTAGAAAAAAATGGAAAAAAAGTGGAGAAAAAGTGGAGAAAAAGTGGAGAAAAAGTGGAGAAAAAAATGGAGAAAAAGTGGAGAAAAAGTGGAGAAAAAGTGGAGAAAAAATGGAGAAAAAAATGTAGAAAAAGTGGAGAAAAAATGTAGAAAAAGTGGAGAAAAAATGGAGAAAAAGTGGAGAAAAAGTGGAGCACCCTTTGGTGCCTTTCATGTGGCACTAAGGGGTGCTTTGCTTTGTAGTTAGCCAAAAAAATGAAAAAAAAAATGACGTAGGGTTCCCACTAGTTTTGTAGCCAGCTAGGGTAAAGCAGACGGCTGCAGCCTGCAGACCACAGCTGGCAACCTCACCTTGGCTGGTAATCCAAAACTGAGGGCACCCCACGCTGTTATTTTAAATTAAATAAATAATTAAAAAAAAAACACGTAGGGGTCCCCCAAAATTGGATCACCAGCCAAGGTAAAGCAGACAGCTGGGGCCTGATATTCTCAGACTAGGGAGGTCCATGGTTATTGGACTCTCCCCAGCCTAAAAATAGCAGGACGCAGCCGCCCCAGAAGTGGCGCATCCATTAGATGCGCCAATCCTGGTGCTTCGCCCCAGCTCATCCCGCGCCCTGGTGCGGTGGCAAACGGGGTAATATATGGGGTTAATACCAGATGTGTAATGTCACCTGGCATCAAGCCCTGGGGTTGGTGAGGTCAGGCGTCTATCAGATACCCGACATCACCAACCCAGTCAGTAATAAAAAAAAAATAGACGACAAACACATTTTTATTTGAAAAAACACTCCCCAAAACATTCCCTCTTTAACCAATTTATTAGAATGAAAAACAAATCCAGGTCTGCTGTAATCCAAGGGGTTGCCATGACGATCCACACTGTCCCAGTCAATGAAGAGCAGGATGTTCCCCATTGGCTGGGAGAGCAGTGCAGTGACCTGAGCTAACATCAATGGGTCAGCCCAGGTCACTGCAGGGGGATGACAAGTGCTGCTGTCAGCGAGGTACATTACCTGCGCTGATCTCCAGCACACTGACAGCCCCTGACACTGAGTTCAATGACCGGCGCCTTCACACCAAGTATCGCGAGAGGCCCGTGACGTCACCGCTAGTCAGTCTCGGGTCGGAAGCGAGAGGTGATGTGACAAGCGGCGGCCATGGAGGACAGTGACAGCGCTGAGGTCGGGATGGTGGGACTTCATCACCGCAGGTAAGCCGAGCGGGGCCATGTGTGCAGAGTGTGTGTGTGTGTGTGTGTGTGTGTGTGTGTGTATATGCCGCGGGCAGGAGGGGGAGGAGCGAGCTGAGCGGGGAAGTGTGGGCTTCCTGCACGTAACTAGGATAAACATCGGGTTACTAACCAAAGCGCTTTGCTTGGATACCCGATGTTTATCTTGGTTACCAGCTTCTGGCAGGCTGCCAGCGATGGCTCCTGCACACTGTAGCTGTAAAAAGCCCTGCTTTTTGCTGCTAGAACCGTTCTCGAACGTATCTAGAACTATCGAGCTTTTGCAAAAAGCTCGAGTTCTAGTTCGATCTCGAACAGCCCCCAAAATCACTCGAGCCTAGAACTGGAGAACCACGAACCGCGAACCGCGCTCAACTCTACCCCTGACACCATCAGGGTGCTATAAGGTTCTGCATCCTAACCAGGATGCAGGGCCTACCCCCTGAGGGTAAGAACCCCAGTGCCGGTACCACCAAAAACCCAGGTAATCCCAGTTTTCCCCAACAACCCCCATACAATGGTACCCAGCTAGGGTGGGACCAATGGATGGCCACCTAGAGGTGGAGCCACTCCAGTCCACTAGTTGATCAGGTGGGGGGGCATACTGTGGACAGGGAGAACACAGGAAGACAGTAGTCAGAACTGCAGACACTGTAGAAAGTGTCAGACAGCAAGAGTGTGAAGGTGGAAGTGAAGTGACACCCTGACTCGGGTTAACGGTGACTTGGTACCCAGGAGAAGTGGTTGCCGATGGAGTACGAAGGAGTACTCCCGGAACTACGCACCGACGGGGTACAGAACCCTAGTACAGGAAAGAGCTTCAAGCCGACCTGTTAACATCTACACAGCAAAGAGGACCATCAAGGACCTTGCTGACCCTAAAGAATCCGAAGACTCAGTAGCAACGGGAGAACCCGGGACAGGACCAGAGACTCCAACCCCACAGGGTTCATGCTACCATCAGGCGGACAGAAGTGGACAAACCACAGAACGGGGACCCCCAGTCTTCTATACCACGGGGACCACTTACCAGAGACAGGTGCAGGGTAAGAAGGTACCAGAGAACCAAACTGGCACTGGGACGAAGGGGACCTGGAGGCGAAACCAGCCGGCCTCGGGCCACCAGTCAACATCTTCAGAAAGTGAGTAAACCAGTTGCACTGGATACCTGTGTGGACTACCTTCTTCCGACACCCACAGCACCATACACCCACTGGGGCAAAACCCTACTTGTAGAGGGACTACCATACTAGCTGCCAATACCACCAGCCCAAGTAGAGACATTCTGCAGCCGCGACTCCCTATACTTAGCCACAATACCGCAAGTGGTGTCACGAATAAACTTTATTCACCAATCCCCTGTAAATATCCCCATTACAAAAAGGGCCCAGGGCACGGAACCGGGTAACGGCCACCATAATGACATGCGCAGAGGACCCCCGCACAGAGCAGAGCCGCTCCGCACAGAGCAGAGCTGCGCCGTACAGTGCAGAGCCGTGCTGCAGAACAGAGCAAGCCGCACAGAGCTGGGCCCCGCTGTGCTGCACAATGCAGGGCACTGCGGCCGATGCCGCTGCCCCTGACTGCTGAGCCCCTCGCTACGTCCCCCATGGTCACCTCTCCCTCCTTCCCATTGTGCAATGCCCCCCGCTGACCCCCCTTCGCTGCTGGGACCTCCTCCAGGGCATATAAACAGCTGCCGGAGTCCCTCCTTCCTCTTACCACATCTGCCCTCAGGGTGAGCATCGCCGATGGACCCCCTGGAAGCAGCGGTAAGAGAAAGGAGCGGACGGGAGGGAGCCGAATGGCTTGCCTCCCTTGTGGGCACCAGCTCCCTCCTGCCGGTTCCCAGCAGCGGTGGGCGCAGGTCTTCCAGACCCTCCCGTCCACCGCAGCGCCTAAGCCCCACAACAGACCCCAGGCGCAGGGCGGCCCGGTCCAGAAGGTCCGGTCCGCTCTCACCCCCGGCCACCTATCCCCTGCCCCACCGGTCATCGGGTTCACATATATCTCGCAGCGCTGCACCCCCGTCACCCAGGCATGCTGCCCCCCACCGAGCATCGCGTTCGTCCACGCCACGCAGCGATGCTCCCCCTCCCCTCAGGAATCCTGGCATCACGCTCGCCACCACAATGCAGAGCGCCTCCCCCCAGGCACTCTGCACCGCCCAGCATGACGCGCCCCTCATGTTGCTTACCGCTCCATGCTGAGGCTGCGTCACATCCGGTATCCATGGCAGCCGAGTCACTTCCTCTGACTCGGCAACCATGTGACTATACTGTACTTCCGGTTTTCGGCCCCCGGACCGGAAGTGATGTCATTAAAAGTAAAAGCGGCAAATTTAAAGGGAAATGCAGTCATAAACAAACATGCTTTATAACTGCATTTCCTGCCCAGCGTTCGCATTCTTTACAAAGCGAACGTGGTGGTCTGCAGCAGTCAAGCACATCCATACATCCCCCTAAAGGGACAAGTTTAAAAAAAAAAAAAAATAAATAAATAAATAAAATAAAAATAATAAAATAAAAATAAATAAATAAAATAATAAAACAAAAAAAAAAAAAAAAAAATATGTATACATATATACACATATTTGGTATCGCCACGTTCAGAAAAGCTTGATCTATCAAAATATAAAATCAATTAAAGAATAATAATGCTAATAATTTTATTCACTTGGGTAGCGCTGTCCACAGTGCTTTCTATGCATTGGCGACGCTGTCCCCATTGGAACTCACAATCTAGAGTCCCTAATCTGATTGTTAAATTTCGTAGCAGCAAAAAAAAAAAAAAAAAAAAAAAAACACAAAACACCCAAAATTACGCTTTTGGTCACCGCATGTTTTGCGTAACATCCAATAACAGGCGATCAAAAGTAGCATCTGCGCAAAATGGTACCATTAAAAAATGTAAACTCGAGACGCAAAATAAGCAGTCATTGCGCCATAGATCCCAAAATGAGAACGCTACGGGTTTCGGAAAATGGCGCAAAACGTACGCCACTTTTATTGGGCGATCTTGTTAACACCATCAGGAGTAGTTCTGGTTAACCCCGCGTTTGTACGACATCAGGATGTAACGCAGCAGCGTCCGACTTACACAGGGACGTGTTCTACTGCTGTGTATCACAGCTGGGAACTCACCTAACACCAGATACAGTTAAAAAAAAAAAAAAAAAAAAATATAAATAAAAATTCGCGCAAACAAATACGTCGATATCTGTTCCCTAATATCAGTGGAGCAAAACACAGTCAACAAAGAAAAGAGAGTCAATTCGCAAAATACTGCAATACCATTTTCAACTCCTATAAAACCCATGTCGGTTCTCATTGGTGGAAGTACGACGAAGAATTTAGAAGATGCTTGGCATTCCAACCGTTGGGAAGTTAAGGCCACCGATTCGTGGCTTATGATGGCGCAAAAGTCCCACCAGTCGTTTCCAGGCCCACCAAACTTTTCCTCTCACCACGCTACACCTGGAGCTGCAAATGTCCGCAGACCAGGTCACTGTTGGCTTTTCAATGAAGGCCATCGCAGGTTTCAAGGACTCCGCAAATACAAGCGCGAATGCTCATCGTGCGGAGGCAATCACACCTCCTCCAAATGCGATAAGCAACCAGACTGGCATCACACTAAAAATGCACCACCAAGTCCCAAAGACTCCAGTGAACGTGCACGCGGTGGAGCCATTGCTAGAACGTTACCCCAATAAGGCTGCGGCCAACGCTATTAGGGACGGTTTCAACCACGGTTTCTTTATCCCCCTTTATGTTCTCCTCAGAACTAACCTTCGCCCCCAACCGCAAATCGGCCCGGGACCTCCCACAGGTCCTGGGGAACAAACTACTGAAGGAAGTGGCGTTAGGCCGACTAGCAGGCCCATTTATAGATTTACCATTCTTAAACCCTCGCGTTTCACCCCTAGAGATAGTGCCTAAGAAAGAAAAGGGTGAATTTCGCCTCATACACTACTTGTCCTTCCCGGCTGGGCGGTCAGTCAATGACGGCATCCCCACAGAGGACTCAGCAGTTTCCTACGCATTTTTGACAAAGCGGTCGCACTGGTGCGAAAAGCAGGGTAAGGAGCACTAATGGCAAAATCGGACATAGCATCTGCCTTTCGCCCGCTACTAGTGCACCCCGATTGTCCCACCTGCTAGGGTGCTATTTCAACAAAAAATTCTGTACCACATGTGAATTACCATGGGTTGCTCCATATCCTGCTCACACTTCGAGCTCTTCAGCTCTTTCCTGGAATGGGTGGTTAAGGACGTAGCAAAGAATAAATTGGTCACCCATTATTTGGATGATTTCTTGTCCGTTTTCCCACACCAACTCTAAAGCATGCTCAAGCGCGTTAAAATCTGTCCAGGTCATAGCGGACAAGTTTGGGTTTCCGCTGTTGGCCGAAAAAACAGTTGGCCATGTGACCTGCCTTTTCATTTGAGAATCGAAATAGACTCAATTATCATGATGTTTCGGCTACCACTCAAAAAGGTTGAAAAAACCACATCGCTCATTGACGGGTTCTGCGCGGTTCGTAAGGTAACCCTGGCGCAAATGCAATCTCTATTAGGCTTGCTCGCCTTCGCCTTTAGAGTCATGTCCATGGGAAGGGGCTTTTCCCTGAGGCTCTGCCTGGCCACTAGGAGCATAACTGCCTCCCATCAAATGATTTTCATCACCAGCGCTCTACGTGAGGAGCTCGGTGTATGGAGGTCCTTCATAGCTACTTACAATGGGCGTTCATGTTTCCAGGAACAGGAAGTTTCCAGCGCTGATATATCTATTTTCAGATGCTGCCGGGTCCACCGGATTCGGCGTTTACCTTGGTCCCAATTGGTACGCTAATCGCTGGCCCAAAACACGGCACCTGTCTGGGTGGACAAAAAAAAAAAAAAAAAAACTTTACTCGAGCTGTTCCCTATAATAGTAGCTACAAGTCTTTGGGCAGAAAAGTTGGCGAACAATCGGACCCGCTTCAGGACTGACTACATAAGTGTCGTCCACGCCGTTAACCACCTCGCATCTTCCTCACCACCGGTGATCAGCTTGCTACGATACTTAGTTCCTTAGTTCTTAAGTGCCTTGAACATAATATCTGGGTCAAGGCCAGCCACATACCGGGGATTGATAACACTATCGCTGATGCCTTATTGCATTTGATTTTCATAAGTTTCGAGCATTGCACCCAGAATCTGACAACAATGGCCAAAAGTGTCCACAGTCCCTCTGGACGGTCCCCGTGGACAGTTGATTCCGCTGATTAAGGCATCCCATCAACGTGTCATTTGTATGGTAAGGCTTGGGACGAATGATTTCAATATAGTTCAACCGCTGCCTAGCCAGGTGTCCGCGGTTTTCTTAGCAATTCCGTTGCTCGAGACATAACGCATCTACATACCAGTGGCTTGCCGGGCACAGTAGCGTAGTAGCGGGTTGCAGGAATAGCCTCTCACTTTCAGGTTCGTGGATGGACCGATGTCACCAAGGCCTTTCTGTTCAAACAGGCCGTTAAAGGCTGGAAGCCCTGGTGCACGGAGAGCAGGAAGGCCAATTCATTCGCCATCCTTTCCGGCATAATAAACCAGCTAGGTGACGTTTGCACCAATGACAGCGAGGTCCTCTTGTTCTCGGCCGCCTTCTCGCTAGCATTCTTCGGAGCCTTGACGGTCAGCGAATTAGTTAGCAGGTCCCTAGGTCGCACCGGTGGTCTGTTACGCGACAATGTTATAGTTTGCAATGGTGGAGTACAGGTTCGCATAAGGCGCTCCAAAATAGATCAGGTCGGTAGAGGAGTTTGGTTCCCTATTTTCCCGTTTTCAGGTATCCTATGTCCCATCCTTACCTTGCAGCGACACTTAGAGTCTTGGGTTCCCAACAAATTCTTCTTGGAGCACGCAGAGTGATCCCACTCACGGTGACACAACTTTCGGCATTGCTTAAAATGTCTATTTACTACCTGGACCTACAACCAGGAGATTATGGCATGCACTCCTTCCGCATCGACACGACAACCGAGGCAGCAAGGGCCAGCTTCATACCTATCCGTGCAGTCCTGTAGTTCCCTGCCACCAGTTGTCCACTGTTTGGCACGTTTATATATTACACAAAAAAAAAAAAATAAATAAATAAATAAAATAAAATAAATTGTTAAATAAATATATGTATATCATTTCGGTTATCTAAGCACCTTCAAACCTAAAGAAACATTAATACAATGAGGTTTGGTGACACGATGATAGAAAATGTTTTGCATACAAGAGAGGTAACCGTTTTTCTTTTAGATCTGTCGAGACCTAGCATCTGGATCCTAGGTCACTCACACATATTCTGGGCAGCACGGCGGACTGAGTCGAGACCGGGTGGAAGCGTGCTGGGAGTTTGTGACCTGAAATTTCACTGGAGAAGAGTTCGGGGCCTGGCCTGGGCCCAGGTCCTGCCCGTGGTAGTGAGCATATCCAGAGTAGCCACTGGCCTACTGGTGCTGGTCATTCACGGGTGGAAATGACCTGGTAAATGTGAGGATCCAGGATCTGCTTGCGGTCATGCAAGTGGTCCTAGATAAGTTCAGCAGCTTCTTTCCTAGATAAGTTCAGCAGCTTCTTTAGCAACGTAGTGGGGGTATGGTCCAGTATATTACCGAGATTGAGTTGTATAGGGGCAAGGAACATAGCAGCTGTGGAAAGGTCAAGGCAACACGTTAATATGCAGATCGCCAAATTTATAGCGTCAGGAAGAGGGATAGTGCCTGGACACGAGATGCTGGAATCAGAGGTCAGCTGTTTGGTGCTAGAGGATGGTTGTAGCCTTAATGATATAGGCCTAGACAATTTCCTGTCGGACAGTAAGGACGGGGTTGAGCGGGCCATAAGGGCCCTGTGTGGGGGTCGCAGCTCAGGCTTGGGCCTTCGCCACTCCGTGGCCGGTGGAAGAGGGATTTGGTGAGAGCCAACCTGCCACGGACGGCCGTAGGCATCGGGCCTCCTCCCTCAGGTTTAAGGCGGATTTGTGCCTGTGGTTAAAGCTGTGGCCAAAATAACAAGCAACCCCCTTTTATATCAACATTGAATGGTGTTACGTGGATACCTTCAATAAAGTACAAAAGAAAGATATTCCATGTGTGGTCTCATTCATTGCGCGGTGGGGAGGGGGAACCGGTTGGTGGGTCTCGGCAGTCTGCAGGGCACTGCGGCCGATGCCGCTGCCCCTGACTGCTGAGCCCCTCGCTACGTCCCCCATGGTCACCTCTCCCTCCTTCCCATTGTGCAATGCCCCCCGCTGACCCCCCTTCGCTGCTGGGACCTCCTCCAGGGCATATAAACAGCTGCCGGAGTCCCTCCTTCCTCTTACCACATCTGCCCTCAGGGTGAGCATCGCCCGCCCTCCCTCCCTTAAGAAGGTTCTGTTACAAGTTCGGAAGTCAAAGCCGGTGGAAGAGGTATTTGGAGAGCCTACCTGCCACGGACGGCCGTAGGCATCGGGCCTCCTCCCTCAGGTTTAAGGCGGTTTTGTGCCTATGGAAAAAGGTTATGGTTCAATCTCAAAGTCACAGCCGGTGGAAGAGGGATTTGGTGAGAGCCAACCTGCCACGGACGGCCGTAGGCATCGGGCCTCCTCCCTCAGGTTTAAGGCGGATTTGTGCCTGTGGTTAAAGCTGTGGCCAAAATAACAAGCAACCCCCTTTTATATCAACATTGAATGGTGTTACGTGGATACCTTCAATAAAGTACAAAAGAAAGATATTCCATGTGTGGTCTCATTCATTGCGCGGTGGGGAGGGGGAACCGGTTGGTGGGTCTCGGCAGTCTGCAGAGCGAGCCACACAGAGCAGAGCCGCGCTACCTGGCGCACAGAGCAGAACAACGCTGCACACTGCATAGCATCTCCCCCGCCTCCTGTGACCCCTCTCCACCACCCCAATAAGCTACATTCGGATTTTAAGACATACTCCTCATTTTCCTCCAATATTTTTGGGAGGAAAAGTGTGTCTTATAACCCGAAAAATACGGTAAGTAAATGTACGTATGCCTGGATGTGTTCATATCTGTATGTGTGTGTCTATGTGAGGATGGGGCCCACTGAGACTCCTTCACGCAGGGCCCACAAAATCCTGGAGCCGGCCCTGCCTGACACCCTATATGTCACACAGGCTGTACCCCAACTTACCCCTCTCTCAAACACCCTGCACCCCTTCACACTATTTTATCACAGTCTGCACCCCTCATATGCACTCATACTGCACCCCATCTTACCTCATTACAAGTTCCCATCTCCTTCAGGAATCAGTATCTCCTGATGCCGCTTGTTTTCTGACCGGCAAAACTTTGGCTCCTCCCACTCAGTCACATGGCATGACATCATCGCAGGTCCTGGCAATACCTCTAGCATGTATTTTCGGCATCTGGGCAAGAGTTTCTGCTCTGCTCCTGCAGCACTCACAGCTCATAATCTCCTAGTGGGCCCCCTTTGAGCACGGGGCCCGGAGCAACCGCCCCCTCTGCCCCCCCCCAGTAGCTGCGCTACTGCCACTACCACATGAAATGCAAATGTCCAATATCAGTTGTATGAATCACCCCAATATCACCTCCATGAATATTCAACCCCTATAGAACTGTTTTCTAAATTAGATCTTGAAGATTTTGTGAACCATGAAATGTTATTTTATTGATGAAAAAAAGTTTTATATATATATATATATATATATTACAGTATATATATATATATATATATATATATATAAAAATATTCATTTTTATTTTTTTATTTTATTTTTTTTAATTAAAGTGTCCATTAGTCTCTGTTTCAAGGTAAAATAACCTGAAATATATTTTAATCATAAATATTTTAAATATTTAATACAATTGTGGTAAAAAAATCAGAAGCGATGAGATGAGTTGGTGAAAATAAGATAAAAAATTTACATGGTAGTTTTTTTTATTAATTTATTAATTCTTCACTAAGTATTTATATTGTTAAAAAAAATAAAGTAAAAATATATATGTTGGTAAAAGTAGCAAATGTATTCAATGGAATCCAAGATACATTGATACATTGATGCATATATGCTTCACAGGCGTCAGGGTGGTAGAAAATATATGAGTAGGTTGAAAAGAGATGATCATATATCTTCCAGCAAATGGCATTGATAGTTTTTCCTAGAACCAGTAATGCTTGGAGCTATTTGAATAAAATGCCTGGTATTAATGAAACTTCACATATGTTTTTAAAAAGTGCTCAGTAAATCTCTGATTCTAATATACCAGCTTTGAAATTAATAGTACACAGTGACTCCTGGGGAGTGATCACGGATCACGTCAATAGATGTCCCATCAAGCTGAAATCATTCCCAGCATGCTAGCAATCCCTATGGTAACACAACGCAGCTTGCTTATTATAGCTGGAAAGATATTTAGTTTCGGCTCACAAATTATTCACAAAGAGTCTTTTTAATACGTCATTTTGATTGCTGTCTTTATGGCCCAAGAAAATTAAAGAAAATTAAAGTGGGGTGAAAAGTAGATAAGGTTGAAGGGAAATGGTGGGTGGCTTGCATGTGAATATATTTTATGATAGGAGTAAGGGCTATTCTGAAGACCTAAGCCTTAGCAAGCATTCCACAATTCCATCTGTCTTCGGTTGTCTTAATTAAGAATTTCAGTACTAGAATAAAGGCTTGGGCTCTCTCCATATGAAAGCTACTGATTTACGGTAACATTACAGTAATACCACAGCTCATGAGCAACTGTTCCTTAAAGGTGAAATAATGGCAACATTGAAATTTTCTCTCTTATTGTAAAACATACAAGTTGCATCTTAGCAACATCCCAATTGTGTACTCAAGCTGTAATGATGTGCAATATCACCCTTTGATCTACCACAATTGGCTGCATGAGAATTAGAGATGAGCAAATAAATTCAGGTATAATTGAATTCTGCTTGAATATTACAAAAATACGCATTCTCCAAATTGAGGCTTTTTGTCAAATTTGCTCCACATAGATTCAATTGCTTTCCATTTTTCTAAAGCATAAATGGCTGTCAAAGAGTTAAAATACCTTTTGTACTCATTCCCCACTCAAATCTCACATTTTAATTTTTTTACATATTATGTTTATTATTAAGGATGATCGAATACCTCAAATATTCGGGTTCGCGAATATTTGTCGAATAGGTCGCCGCTATTCGACTATTCGCGAATGCTTGATGCGCAATGTAAGTCTATAGGAAACGCGAATAACAACTATTAGGAACTATTCAGGCTTCCCATAGACTTACATTGGGCATTGAATATTCGCATAGCGGCGACCTATTCGTCGAAAATTTGCAAAGCCGAATATTTGAGGTATTCGATCATCCCTATTTATTATCTTCTTTAGTTGTCATGGTGACTATGGGATAGCGGGGAATTGGGGCTTCTAAGCTGTCCACAAGCGAGGGGGCCCTAAGCTATCCCTAATCTCAGGGATACTCCTGATGGTGGAGAGGCCTGAGTCCCCTTTCAGGCCCTGCTACTGACTAGTCCTGATCTGATCCCCCCCCTCGGAAGGGATTGGACAGGAGTGTGATGAAACCCACAGATAAATACAGACAAGCGAAAACCAAAACTCTTTCACCTAGCACACACACACACAAAGGTAAAGACAAGAAGAGGTTCAGGAGGAAAAACAAGAGCAGGAAGGAAAAACAAAACAATGGGGTAAACTTCACAACTGCACCAAGCAAAGAGCACAACTTTCACCAGTAAATCTGGGATACCACACCTCACAGGCCAACATAGAATAAACTATAGCTGGCATGGGTGGAAGGTTTCAACCAGCATAAATAGGAGGGGAGCAGATGTGATAGGTCTCCCCACAACATGTGAAGAAAGGAGCAAGCAGACCAGCAGTGATTAACTGTTGCTAGCCTGTCTATGAATCAGCACACTGCAGGTTGATGCCTGAGTCTGCCTGTGTTGATCCCAGACACCAGAGAAACCATCAGGTGGAGAGTCAGAATCTACAATCTGAACAGCTGCCGTGACAGTCAGCAAAGTTTGTGTAAAACTCCATGTGACAATAGTCTGGAGAGACCCCAGAGAATAGTACGGGACTTTAAATTTGCATAGAATAACTTTGCCACAATTCGAATTTCCTGGAAATATATGTGCAAAAAGGTGAACTCGAATTTTGCTTGATCCACATTCATCTCTAATGGGAATCTGAGCGATGCATACATTCCTTGTACTTTTACTTTTCAGAAAAGAAAGTTTCAGACAAATAAAGTAAAACATATTCATAAAATGTTGTTTAACAATATGGTGAGAAAACGTCCAATTTCAACATCAGTTAAAAGTATGAATAGTTATTTCCCAAAATGTTTAAGCATAACTTTTTCATTTTATGAAGTGGATTTTTTTGTCAGAAAAGATATTTGTATTTTTCAGAGAAGGGGGCTTCATAATGAAAAGTTTACTTACAGCAGTTACTTGATAACCTTAAGTGCACGCAAAAAAGAAAAAATAAAATAATTGGGAAGCGGATGTTATGTTTTGATCAGCAGATAAAGAACATCATATTGTTAGACAGACAATACTGTAATGTTTTATACCTGTACGGCTGCTGGTACTAGTTGGTGCTATTGTTCTATAAAAACTTTTACACTTTAAATCTAAATATTTGTACTAGAAGATTTTGCTTTTTCCTGTCATAGTCCAGGAAATCCCAACAAATTACAATGGAGGAACCCTAAAACATTTTCACTTCTAAGGAATCCCAACTTTTATTTTATTTTTAGCTGAAAACGTTTTGTGTAGTTATGAGAAAAACATTTTAGAATTCTTACTTATTGCCCTATTCTGCCCAAGAGTTATTACCTTCTTTACTAAGAAAGTATATTAGAGGTGGGTGTATCAGGGTCGCTGCCCTCTGGGGTAACCATGATTTTACACTGCATAACTGAGGCAGTTAAATGACCGCCAAATGCCCTACTAGCAAGCTAATATGCATTTGTTTAATAGCTTGTTTAGACAAGATGACAACACTTTCATGCACGTAGAAGGATTATTAGCACAATCGTTTTGTGCACAAAGGACATCAAATTCTTGCCTTCAAATGTCCCATTTACACAGGATGAAGTAGTACTGCAAATGATGCCGTACTGTCAAAGTGAAGTAAATACTAATACTACATACCATGAGTAGTAGCAAAGACTCATTGGTAGATCCCGGAAAGTTGAGTACAGCGCAGTTGTTATTTTCTAAACATAATGCTGTGAGGGACTAATTATATTTGAAAGGGAACAACCCTTTTATTCTTGTCACGAGGGTCTCCTGTCCTGGGGAGACTTGTGACAGATTTGGAATCTAAGTCTCATATTGCCTTGTGAGACTCTGAATATAAACATATTTGCTTCCTTTTAGAGCCGCAAGGGTTTTTCCATTTTCTTGCTGGTAGTTTCTTGTTAGTTCATCTCAGGTGCAACCGATTTGTGACCGCTCCCATTTCCTTTATATAGTCATATGTCTCATCACCTGATGCTGGTTATAGAATTGTATCACATTCAGAACTGGCCACTGATGAAGGAGGAAGTCTATGGAAGATTCTGCAGTAGTGAAGTTGCTGATCTCTAGTTGCCTGCAGCCATGGCATTTGGCTGCAGCAATTGGTGCACATTATTTTGTCGGGACTAGACATGTGGCAACAACGAGTGTAAGGACTCGCATAGGGATGTTATGGAAGCTGTGGGGTCAGACACAGGTTAGTATCAGGAGGTGCCCCAACCCCCGCTCCCTATCATCAGGGCCTCCCGCTTCGTTTACATCCCCGCTGTAACCCTGTGTTGCACCGACTGCCAGACATTTACTCGTCCAAGGGTGACATTTGTCTCTTGTATCCGCAGGGATTAATTTACCTTAAGTTAAGTTTTGTAACAACCCATATCGTTATACTTTTAAGTAAATAACTGGTGCACAAATACTTCTAACATTTTGAACCAACAACCTTTTACCAACTATATTTTTTTGTTTCATGTAAATATAGTGTGGCGCCCCTGAGGCTTCCGTCGCCACAGGTCATTGCACCCCACCTGCGGTGTGATGCCCGTTCTGGGAGAGGAAGAGAGTGAACTCCGGTCCCCTGGTAAATCCACACTACACCCATTGCTAGGGACACACAGGACCAGGGAAAGTGGCAGGCAACCCTCCCATGCTGCATGCTGGGAGGGGCCGTAAGACCCATCCCTGCTCCCATAGGTTACAGCTTAGCAACTGGGAGAGGTGGGAGGAGCCAAGGAGAGCAGACAGAGATAGGAAGGTCAAGTTTAGTCAGTTAGCTCGGGGAGTGAGAGAGTGAGGAGTGAGCATGTAGTTGGAGAAGAACGAGAGACAGGAGGGAGGAGGAGGCCTGCTGGAGGCAGGCAAGGAGGAGAAAGAAGAGAAGGAAAGAAAGGGTCGCAGGGCCACGGGTAGTCCTGTAGGTACCACGAGCAGTCCTTGTTGGGTACCGAAGCCGAGGGCCCAGAGGCGCTACGAGTAGCTGCAGGCTGCGGTGTCCTGGTCCACATTGACATCGGTGGAGTGATTAAGCTGCGACAGGGGACGATCCCTAGAGACTGGAGGAGTGCAAAGACAATCTCCAAACAGTAAAAACCGAGGCCCAGGGACGTTGTAAGCTCCCAGGGCCAGAACCCATAGCAGACGTCCAGAAAAGGGGTAATCAGCCGACAGGTGACCCCCCAGCCTGGAGGCTGTAGTGGAGGCCAAGCCAGGGCCATCCAAACTCGGGCAAGGCTAGTGAAGACAGCAGAGAAGGAGACACTAAGAGAGAGGGTACCGGCTTTCACACTCTGAATCACCCAGAAGACGGAGGTCCCTGACAGCGGTCCCAGCAGTCCAAGGGTCCTGCCTGCCCTGAAGAGAACTGTGAGTAAAGAACTTGAACTGCACCTCTGAAGTTGCCTCAGTTATTTCATCTGCATAGACATTTACAAGCACCAACTGTGCCCCGGGCATTGCTCCACCTGTGGGGAGCAGTACTACCATTGCTGCCATAACATCATCCCGGTGGCCTCACACAGCAGCGGCGGCTTATTAGCCGCATACCACAGGTGGCGTCAAGAACACAACCATTAACAAGCAAGCCACTTATTTTACTGACACCCACCAGGGCCACGGAGCCGGGCCCAGCCACCACTGACGACCACCGGACTAGTCCGGCCCGGCACCGGGTGTCCCATAGCCCTGGGGTGGGCGAGTCAACTTTTGCCGTCACGAACAGGATTTCGTGCCCGGTCCCACCGGGTACTGTGCGCCTGAAGAACCGTGTGACAGACTGTGTACTTTACTGAGAAACCACCGCCATTAGCGCTGCTGAGAGCGGGAAGAAGGGGGGCGTGTAAGAAGAAAGGGCGCGAAGAGAAGCCCCGCTCCCTTGTCCAAGAAAAGCGCGCGAAGCGGTGCCCGCCATAGAAAGCGGAAGAAAAAGAAGTGGTGACCAAATAAGCTGGCCGGCTGGCAGACAGAGTTTAAAAAGCCAGACCAGCAGACAACGAAAATGTACCTTATCGCAAGCGGAGTATTGCCGGCCATGATGGGCTGGGCGCCAGTCTGGCGCCAGCTACTCGTACAGCCCCCGGCCCCGCCTCCAAGAAGGGAAAGGGTGCAGCCGAGTGGCGTGGTCGAGCACCCGAGCAGTGTTCCAGGCAGCATTCCCCAGGTCGGAAGCATGGCGGAGGAGCTGCAGAGAAGTGCACCAGTGACCGGCAGAGAGGATTGCAAGCTGGACCTGCTCCAGGAGGAAGTGAGAGTTCTGGCCCGGAGGCTGAGCAGCATGGAGGTGGAGGCAGACAGGCGGAGAGAGACACCGAGGGTGCCGGAGGATCTGGAATGGTGGATGGATGCCGCGGAGCAAGCGCAGGGTGAGCAGCCAGAAACCCCGTCCAGTCCGGACCCAGGGCCCCGCCATGAACCCCCGCTTAGCCCCTTCACTGATCCCCTGGCTTTCCCGGCCTACCCCGCGGACGCCCTGTGGGGCACCGGAGGCCTGCCTGAGACCCCCGCAGACGGAGCCTGGGGAGGGGTGGACCCTGAACAACTAGTGGGCCCCCTGCCGAGTCCCCCTGTGAGCCTCCTGGGAATGGCATCCCCGGGAGTGAATTGGGACGCGGCGCCCATAGAAACCAAGGGACTGCAGCGGCCGCTGCGCCCCAAGGAAACTCCCCTGGCCAACGAGCTGATGTGCCGGAGGCTGGTGGTCGAGTACCAGCGGGAGCGGGAACTCCGGGAAGAGAAAAGAAGGGCCCGAGAAGTCGCCAATCTGGCCTCCAAGGAAGAGGTCAGGAAGGCCCTGAAGGGAACCGAGTGCCCAGTAAGACGGGGCACCATAGTTGATTTCCGGCAGAAAGGTGGCTGGGGCTTCATCCGGGAGCCCGGCCTGGGCAAGGATGTGTTTGTGGCCCGGAGAGACATTGAGGAGCACCTGCCCAGAGGCCACCCAGGGCGCGATACCAAGCCGGGTGATGAGGTGGAATATACCCGGCTGATGGGGGACCGCGGGTGGTATGCGCTGCATGTGCACATTGTGCAGGAAGAAGCGGCCCCAGAAGAGCCAGAGTGGCGCCGCACAGCACAAGAGCGCAGCATCTCTCCAAGCAGCAGCGCCACCTCAAGACAGACCCAGGCCGCAGAACATTGCAGCCGGCCTGCAACAGTTACCCAGGAGACGCAGACCAGGATCTCCATGGCGCGTGTGATGCAGGGTGCCCGGCCAAAGCAGGGCCCTAGAGACCACAGCAATAGCCCCCTGCAGACAAGCAGCCCTCTGCAGCAGCGCCGTGCAACGCCTACAGGCAGCCCCACTCCAACCCAGGCTGCAGGACAGCGCAGAAGGTCAGGGACCAGTGCTCAAGGGACCCAGACGATGATCTCGTCAGCGTACCTGCTGCCAGGAGCCATGCCGGAGTGGGATCCTGACATCTATCCTCGAGAGTAAGGAAGATGAAGAGCTGCCAAACTGTACATAGCCCCTCATTCTTTTTGAAGATGTCCCTTGTGTTTTGCCCCTGATTCTTTTCGAAGATGACACCCTTTCCTACTGTACTGCCCCTGATTCTTTTTGAAGACGTCACCCCCCCATGTTATGTGTTACCGGGCCACTGAACTGGAATGTGGGCCCCGGTGGAAGTGTATGTGTTATGTCCTACCAGGCCACTGGACTTAGTGGCTGGTATGTTGTTTATATGTCTTATGTAACCAGGCCATTGGACTTAATGGCTGGTTGATTATGTCATCTTGTTTGATTGAAAGAAACGAACTGCCGGGCTACTGGACTTGTAGTAGCCAAAAATGTAATTAGTTGCACCCGTTGTGCCCCCTACCAGAATTATGGGGGATTTGCCTGAACCGTGCAATGGACTGGAAGTGCACATTTCGAGTTTTCTTTATAGGAAGTTCGCAACGTTCATGACATGTGCCTCCCATAAAGGGAAGAAATGTTTTTACTGTTTTATGTTATTGCATACAAAAATGTTTTTGCAGTTTCTCCACATGTTTTTGTTGTTTTTCAGCCCGAGGACGTGCTGGGATTTGCTGTGGGGGAGTGTGGCGCCCCTGAGGCTTCCGTCGCCACAGGTCATTGCACCCCACCTGCGGTGTGATGCCCGTTCTGGGAGAGGAAGAGAGTGAACTCCGGTCCCCTGGTAAATCCACACTACACCCATTGCTAGGGACACACAGGACCAGGGAAAGTGGCAGGCAACCCTCCCATGCTGCATGCTGGGAGGGGCCCTGCTCCCATAGGTTACAGCTTAGCAACTGGGAGAGGTGGGAGGAGCCAAGGAGAGCAGACAGAGATAGGAAGGTCAAGTTTAGTCAGTTAGCTCGGGGAGTGAGAGAGTGAGGAGTGAGCATGTAGTTGGAGAAGAAGAACGAGAGACAGGAGGGAGGAGGAGGCCTGCTGGAGGCAGGCAAGGAGGAGAAAGAAGAGAAGGAAAGAAAGGGTCGCAGGGCCACGGGTAGTCCTGTAGGTACCACGAGCAGTCCTTGTTGGGTACCGAAGCCGAGGGCCCAGAGGTGCTACGAGTAGCTGCAGGCTGCGGTGTCCTGGTCCACATTGACATCGGTGGAGTGATTAAGCTGCGACAGGGGACGGTCCCTAGAGACTGGAGGAGTGCAAAGACAATCTCCAAACAGTAAAAACCGAGGCCCAGGGACGTTGTAAGCTCCCAGGGCCAGAACCCATAGCAGACGTCCAGAAAAGGGGTAATCAGCCGACAGGTGACCCCCCAGCCTGGAGGCTGTAGTGGAGGCCAAGCCAGGGCCATCCAAACTCGGGCAAGGCTAGTGAAGACAGCAGAGAAGGAGACACTAAGAGAGAGGGTACCGGCTTTCACACTCTGAATCACCCAGAAGACGGAGGTCCCTGACAGCGGTCCCAGCAGTCCAAGGGTCCTGCCTGCCCTGAAGAGAACTGTGAGTAAAGAACTTGAACTGCACCTCTGAAGTTGCCTCAGTTATTTCATCTGCATAGACATTTACAAGCACCAACTGTGCCCCGGGCATTGCTCCACCTGTGGGGAGCAGTACTACCATTGCTGCCATAACATCATCCCGGTGGCCTCACACAGCAGCGGCGGCTTATTAGCCGCATACCACAGGTGGCGTCACAAACACAACCATTAACAAGCAAGCCACTTATTTTACTGACACCCACCAGGGCCACGGAGCCGGGCCCAGCCACCACTGACGACCACCGGACTAGTCCGGCCCGGCACCGGGTGTCCCATAGCCCTGGGGTGGGCGAGTCAATAGCACAATGACATTGACTTTCCACTTCCACTTGACTTAAACAATCTTTCTGATTGAGGTGGCCCGCTGAGGAGTAATGGCCATGACATTCTTCAGAACTTACCACAGGAACTTGGGGTATTCAGAAGACACATAATAATAATTACAAGAACAACAAGAACAATTATATTCTTCTTAATTTATACTGAATATGAGATGGAACATTTCTCACTCTCTTCACAGTGGCCCAACCTTATGTAATAACAAAGAAGACTTAATCTATTGCTTTTTCCATTAGGTTAAAAAATCACGCAGTCATTTTGCATAACAAACCAAATGAGAATATCTGTCTGATATTATAACTTTGATGCTCATAGGCCGCAGCACAGTTATGCTGATGAGCTGCTTTGTAGACTGGATAATTAAATTACTGCTGTTAGATGAATTGGACCACCAGCTATTTTTATTCCGGGCAAGTCTGGAACACTGAGAGATGACATGTTGCTGTAATCCATCACTTGCTGGACCTCATCAGCTACACTGCTTCAATCCACATATATTTTATTTAAAAAATAATATGTCTTTTGCTTTGTCACTGCCCCTTTTTTCACAATACACAAGGGGTATCTGCTACACAAAGATGTCTACAAGCATAAATAATGCAAGAAAGCTGCAAGTATATAGGCCATTACTGTCTAGCTAACATTCTGCTGATCTCTCCTAGACCATAGCTTGCAATATCCATTGATTCTTCACAACCTTTCTCATGCAGACACACTTAAACATCCTTCCTATTGTGCTTGTAACAATCCTCTTCCTAGTCACATCATCCATGTATTATTGAACAGGCAATTTAGAACAGGTGCATTTACAGATTCATTTTAATTTTCTACAAAAAGCTTCAATAAGTCATTGTAAGATTTGATTTATTACAAAGGTAATGCTGCATAGCTGTGCACACTTAGGCCCACAGTCTGATATGGTGCAGAAGACTTATGAGAACATTTCCAATGTCATATATACTATGAAACAGAGTATTAATTTTGCTTCAAACTTTCAAAATTGGGTTTCTAGATTGTAGTGTCAATAAGAAGAACTGTAAGTCCCCATGACTTCAATGAAATATAATTTTAACTATAAGTGGACATAAACAAATGTTTAAAGGGAACCTGTCAGGTGTAATATGCACTAACGGGCACTTTGCACACTACGACATTGCAGGTGCGATGTCGGAGGGGTCATGTCGAAAGTGACACACTTCCGGCGTCGCACTCGACATCGTAGTGTGTAAATCCTAGATGATACGATTAACGAGCGCAAAATCGTCGTAATCGTATCATCGGTGTAGTGTCTGGGAATTCCATAATTACACTGATGCGACAGGTATGATGTTGTTCCTCGTTCCTGCGGCAGCACACATCGCTGTGTGTGAAGCCGCAGGAGCGAGGAACATCTCCTACCTGCGTCCTGCAGCTCCCGCCGGCTAAGCGGAATGACAGAGGTGGGCAGGATGTTTACGTCCCGCTCATCTCCGCCCCTCCGCTTCTATTGGCCGCCTACCGTGTGACGTCGCTATGACGCCGCACGACCCACGCCCTTAATAAGGAGGCGGGTCGCCGGCCAGATCGACGTTGCAAGGCAGGCGAGTCCATGTGAAGCTGCCGTAGCGATAATGTTTGCTACGGCTGCTATCACAAGATATTGCTGCTGCGACGGGGGCGGGGACTATCGTGCTCGGCATCGCAAGCATCGGCTTGTGATGTCGTAGTGTGCAAAGGGCCCCTAAGAACCACAAACAGTTCTGGGTGCATATTACTAATCCCTGCCTAAACGTCCCTGTATAAACTAGCATAGATAAACAGATCTTTAGAAAAAATATTTCTAAAGATTGTATATTATATGCTAATGAGTGAAGGGACTAGTCCCAAGGCCATTTCTCCCTTTAGCTAGTCGGCCCACATAGCATGCTAGCACACCCTTGTGGGCGTACTGACATGCTAATGATGATGATGGCAGTGGTAGTGCCGGTGTATGT
Organism: Anomaloglossus baeobatrachus; assembly: GCF_048569485.1. NCBI lineage: Eukaryota > Metazoa > Chordata > Amphibia > Anura > Aromobatidae > Anomaloglossus > Anomaloglossus baeobatrachus. The sequence goes on from NC_134357.1 coordinate 126,278,838, forward strand.
GTGGTGATGATGGGAGCAGTAGTGCCGGTGTATGTGCGGTGATGATGGGAGCGGTAGTGCCGGTGTATGTGCGGGGATGATGGGAGCGGTAGTGCCGGTGTATGTGCGGTGATGATGGGAGCGATAGTGCCGGTGTATGTGCGGTGAGGATGTTGTCAGGGTTTCGGCGAGTGGGCGTGTCCTAATTGAGCGGTCGTCGCTGCTGATTGGGTATGGGTAGAGTAAGGTGTGGGTGTGTGGGGGATGTGATGCAGGTCCACTGCTGATTGGATGAGGTGGAGTAAGGGGTGGGTGTGTGTGGGGTGTTCGGCCTGTTGGAGCTGTGTGGGCGTGGTTTAGGCGGTTTCAGCGTATGACGTCATTTCTTGGACAGACAGACAGAGAGACAGAATAGGGCAATTATATATATATATATATATATATATATGTATACACACACACACACACACATATATACACACACACATCTATATATATATATATATACAGTTAGGTCCAGAAATATTTGGACAGTGACACAATTTTCGCGAGTTGGGCTCTGCATGCCACCACATTAGATTTGAAATGAAACCTCTACAACAGAATTCAAGTGCAGATTGTAACGTTTAATTTGAAGGTTTGAACAAAAATATCTGATAGAAATTGTAGGAATTGTACACATTTCTTTACAAACACTCCACATTTTAGGAGGTCAAAAGTAATTGGACAAATAAACCAAACCCAAACAAAATATTTTTGTTTTCAATATTTTGTTGCGAATCCTTTGGAGGCAATCACTGCCTTAAGCTGGAACCCATGGACATCACCAAACGCTGGGTTTCCTCCTTCTTAATGCTTTGCCAGGCCTTTACAGCCGCAGCCTTCAGGTCTTGCTTGTTTGTGGGTCTTTCCGTCTTAAGTCTGGATTTGAACAAGTGAAATGCATGCTCAATTGGGTTAAGATCTGCTGATTGACTTGGCCATTGCAGAATATTCCACTTTTTTGCACTCATGAACTCCTGGGTAGCTTTGGCTGTATGCTTGGGGTCATTGTCCATCTGTACTATGAAGCGCCGTCCGATCAACTTTGCGGCATTTGGCTGAATCTGGGCTGAAAGTATATCCCGGTACACTTCAGAATTCATCCGGCTACTCTTGTCTGCTGTTATGTCATCAATAAACACAAGTGACCCAGTGCCATTGAAAGCCATGCATGCCCATGCCATCACGTTGCCTCCACCATGTTTTACAGAGGATGTGGTTTGCCTTGGATCATGTGCCGTTCCCTTTCTTCTCCAAACTTTTTTCTTCCCATCATTCTGGTACAGGTTGATCTTGGTCTCATCTGTCCATAGAATACTTTTCCAGAACTGAGCTTGCTTCATGAGGTGTTTTTCAGCAAATTTAACTCTGGCCTGTCTATTTTTGGAATTGATGAATGGTTTGCATCTAGATGTGAACCCTTTGTATTTACTTTCATGGAGTCTTCTCTTTACTGTTGACTTAGAGACAGATACACCTACTTCACTGAGAGTGTTCTGGACTTCAGTTGATGTTGTGAACGGGTTCTTCTTCACCAAAGAAAGTATGCGGCGATCATCCACCACTGTTGTCATCCGTGGACGCCCAGGCCTTTTTGAGTTCCCAAGCTCACCAGTCAATTCCTTTTTTCTCAGAATGTACCCGACTGTTGATTTTGCTACTCCAAGCATGTCTGCTATCTCTCTGATGGATTTTTTCTTTTTTTTCAGCCTCAGGATGTTCTGCTTCACCTCAATTGAGAGTTCCTTAGACCGCATGTTGTCTGGTCACAGCAACAGCTTCCAAATGCAAAACCACACACCTGTAATCAACCCCAGACCTTTTAACTACTTCATTGATTACAGGTTAACAAGGGAGACGCCTTCAGAGTTAATTGCAGCCCTTAGAGTCCCTTGTCCAATTACTTTTGGTCCCTTGAAAAAGAGGAGGCTATGCATTACAGAGCTATGATTCCTAAACCCTTTCTCCGATTTGGATGTGAAAACTCTCATATTGCAGCTGGGAGTGTGCACTTTCAGCCCATATTATATATATAATTGTATTTCTGAACATGTTTTTGTAAACAGCTAAAATAACAAAACTTGTGTCACTGTCCAAATATTTCTGGACCTAACTGTATATATATATATATACACATATATATATATATATATATATATATACACACACACACACACACACACACACACACACACAGGAGGAGTTCTTACCTACCCCCGGCGGCTTGTCTCCGGTCCGGCCTGCAGGCTCCATTGATCCTCTCCAGCAGGAAGCAGGAGTCCAGAGCGCACAGCGTGATGTCACAGTCAGCAGACAGGGCAGCGTCTGTTAACTGTGACACTCCCGGGGAAGCACAAGAACATAGAAAAAACAGGCGGCCTGGAACAGCTAATAGTAGATGGAGGTTACCCAGCCCTATATGAAGCACGGGGGGCCCCACTGAGGACCCGGGGCTAGAGATGAGCGAACCGGTCGCGGTTCGGCTCGAGGTCGGTTCGCCGAACGGAGCTCCCGTTCGAGTTCGGTTCGTCGAACGTTCGACGAACCGAACTCGAACGTATAGGCTATAATGGGAGGCAATCACAAACATATAAAAATGCATTATAAATGTACACAAACAGTTAATAAACATTGCCATAACACTTACCGGTCCTCGCGATCCCTTCTGCACTCTGTCTCCTGCCGCTATTCCATCCGATGATCGCTGAATCCTCCCGGTGACCTGCACTGCCAGCAGAGAAGCAGGACCTATCGTGACGTCAAAATAGCCATGTGACCAGTCACGTGGCTATTATCTCATTGGCTACAGACTGGTCACATGACTATGACACGTCATGTAGGACCTGCGAGTGCATCTCTCCGGTACACGGTGCACATATGTGTATCGCCGTGTACCGACGACATGCTCTAGCACACGGTCGACTCCCCGTTCCGTTAGGGACCGGCTGACACAGCCGGTCATTAACGGAGATCACCGTTGCCATAGCAACGCAGTTAGCGGTGACGTCACCGCTAACCGCGGCTCCGAGAGCACCGTTGCTATGGTAACGCGTCTGTCAGCGTTACCGCTAGCAGCCAGCAGTGATCACTCACGGAGTGAAGGCTGCACGCTGCTTCCCGATTGTAGTGAGCATTGTAGTTAGGATGGAGGTTCCCCAGCCCCAAGTGATGAGCTGGTGAATCTCATCCTTCCTCACTACAATCGTCACTACTACTACACTAGAAAGAAAGAAGACAGAAGAGCAGGATCGTGGAGGGCTGACAGGGGTAATAAAGATGGAGTCTCTAATGTGTCTGTGTATTTATTTCTATTAAAGTATTTTTTCTCTGTGTGGTGTCTTTTTTTAACCCTTTATTGGAGATTCTTAATGGCCGGGTCAAACGTGCCTGACATTAAGAATCTCTGGCTTAATACTGGCTGGTAAAACAAAGCCAGTATTAACTCATGATTACCCAACAAGCCACCCGGCTCCAGGGCTGTTGGAAGAGTTGGATACAGCGCCAGATGATGGCGCTTCTATGAGAGCGCCATTTTCTGGGACGGCTGCGGACTGAAATCCGCAGCAGAGGCGCCCACAAACCTCGGGCTAACCTGTGCTGCGGATTCCAATCCCCAGCTGCCTAGTTGTACCCGGCTGGACACAAAAATAGGGCGAAGCCCACGTCATTTGTTTTTTAATTATTTCATGAAATAAGTGAAATAATTAAAAAAAACGGGCTTCCCTATATTTTTGGTTCCCAGCCGGGTACAAATAGGCAACTGGGGGTTGGAGGCAGCCCGTGGCTGCCAGCTGTACCTGGCTAGCATACAAAAATATGGCGAAGCCCACGTCATTTTTTTGGTGGGCAAAAAACTTCTGCATACAGTCCTGGATGGAGTATGCTGAGCCTTGTAGTTCTGCAGCTGCTGTCTGCTCTTCTCCATACAGACAGACAGCAGCTGCAGAACTATAAGGCTCAGCATACTCCATCCAGGACTGTATGCAGAAGTTTTTTGCCCCCTGAAAAAATTATGTGGCTTCGCCATATTTTTGTATGCTAGCCAGGTACAGCAGGCAGGTACGGCTGCCCCCAACCCCCAGTTGCCTATTTGTACCCGGCTGGGAACCAAAAATAAAGGGAAGCCCTTTTTTTATTATTTCATGAATTTCATGAAATAATTAGAAAACAAATGACGTAGGCTTTGCCCCATTTTTGTGTCCAGCCAGGTACAACTAGGCAGCTGGGGATTGGAATCCGCACCACCGGTTGGCCTGAGCTTTCTGGGCCCCACTGCTGCGAATTGCAGTCTGCAGCCACCTCAGAAAATGGCATTTTCATAGAAGCGCCATCTTCTGGCGCTGTATCCAACTCTTCCAGCACCTGCCTGCTATACCTGGCTAGCATACAAAAATATGGCGAAGCTCACGTCCTTTTTTTGTAGCTTTTTGGCAAAAAAAAAAAAAAAAAATGCTTCCCTGGATTTTCCATTGCCAGTGAAGGTAACACCAAGCAGTGGGGGTTAGCAGCCAGTAGCTGCTTGGATTACCCTTAGCTAGCAATACAAAAAATGCTGTGGGAGCTAACATATATTTTTTTTAATTATTTATTTAAATAACTAAAAATAAAATGGGCTTCCCTGTATTTTGATTGCTGGACATCACAGTGCTGTAAAAATAAATCTTTAAAAAAATGACGTAGCGCTCCGCGGTATTTTTGATTCTCAGCGCAGATAAAGCAGACAGCTATGGGTTGCCACCCCCATCTGCCTGCCGTTACCTTGGTTGGCAATCAAAATACAGGGAAGCCCATTAATTTTTTCTATTTAAAAAATAGTTAAAAAAAAAAAATTACGTTGGGTCCCCCCATTTTTGATAGCCAGCTAGGGTAAAGCAGACGGCTGTAGCCTGAAAACCACAGCTGGCAGCTTTACCGTGGTTGGGGATCCAATGTGGAGGTCCCCTCAGGCTCTTTTTTATAATTATTTTATAAATATTAATAATTACACAATAAAAGTAGGGGACCCCCCAAATTGGATCACCAGCCAAGGTAAAGCGGACAGCTGTGGTCTGGTATTCTCAGGGTGGGAAGGTCCATAGTTATTGGGCCTTCACAGCCTAAAAATAGCAGGCCGCAGGCACCCCAGACGTGGCGCATCCACTAGATGCGCCAATCCTGGCGCTTCACCCCAGCTCATCCCGTGCCCTGGTGCAGTGGCAAACGGGGTAATAAATCGGGTTGATACTAGCTGTAAAGTCACCTGAGATCAAGCCCAGCAGTTTGTGATGTCATGGCGTCTATTAGATACCCAACATCATAAACTGTCAGTACTAACAAAAACAAAAAATCGACAAAAGAAATTTATTTGAAAAAACAGTCCCCAAAACATTTCCTCTTTCACCAATTTATTGTAAGAAAAAAAATAAAGGGGTCCCACGACGACTCTGGACCGTCTAGAATATGGGGGGGAGACACTCAGGGAACGTATCCCCCATTTTCTAGGAGTGCGGACCCTTCATGTGAGGAGTGTGGGTGCAATGAATCTGCACTCACTCTCCCCGGGTCCACAGCAGCAGAGTCCATGTCGTAATGGTTGCTACCAAAGCTGCAATGCCCTGCTCATGAGGTAAGGGCATGCCTAATCAGGAGAACTACTGTAGAGGAAGCTCTGCTCACTGGTATATAGGTGCTCAGAGGTAATAATAGATAAAATTAGTGAGTAACCTCGGCACTCTATATCTCCCAGACTAAGTCAGTAAGTCACAATGGATAGTAATGCAAAATCACTCTTTATTGGTCCGTATTAAGAAAATTTTTTTTTCATAAGCATATATGTTTTTGTCCAAAACAAGTTACAAATGACGTTTCGGCCTGAGCCTTCGTCAGATTGGACTTATCTGCATGTAATCATGAAAAATGACAATAATCAGTATCACATAAGAGTGAGAGAACAATAACATAAACTCGAACAATGTAGAGGTACAATTGGGATGCAGCAAAAAAATTGCAACACAGCAAGAAATGAAACACATGATACAAATGTCATAATACAGTACAAGGACAATATAGTAATGACAAATATGGGGTCAGAGTAGACTTAGACAGCTCTGGTACGAAAGAGATGTCAATCATAAAGTAACATGTGCAGTAGGTGTAGAGCTACACTATGCATGGCAGAGCTAATGGGTAGACCGACCATAGAAAAAGTAGAGAAAAAGTGGAGAAAAAGTGGAGAATAAGTGGAACATAAGAGGAGAAAAAGTGGAGAAAAAGTGGAGAAAAAAGTGGAGAAAAAGTGGAGAAAAAGTGGAGAAAAAGTGGAGAAAAAGTGGAGATTAAAAGGAGAAAAAGTGGAGAAAAAAGTGGAGAAAAAAGTGGAGAAAAAGTGGAGCATAAGAGGAGAAAAAGTGGAGAAAAAGTGGAGAAAAAAGTGGAGAAAAAGTGGAGCATAAGAGGAGAAAAAGTGGAGATTAAGAGGAGAAAAAGTGGAGAAAAAGTGGAGAAAAAGTGGAGAAAAAGTGGAGCATAAGAGGAGAAAAAGTGGAGAAAAAAGTGAAGAAAAAGTGGAGAAAAAGTGGAGCATAAGAGGAGAAAAAGTGGAGAAAAAGTGGAGAAAAAGTGGAGAAAAAGTGGAGCATAAGAGGAGAAAAAGTGGAGAAAAAGTGGAGAAAAAGTGGAGCATAAGAGGAGAAAAAGTGGAGAAAAAGTGGAGAAAAAGTGGAGAAAAAGTGGAGCATAAGAGGAGAAAAAGTGGAGAAAAAGTGGAGAAAAAGTGGAGAAAAAGTGGAGAAAAGTGGAGCATAAGAGGAGAAAAAGTGGAGAAAAAGTGGAGAAAAAGTGGAGAAAAAGTGGAGCATAAGAGGAGAAAAAGTGGAGAAAAAAGTGAAGAAAAAGTGGAGAAAAAGTGGAGCATAAGAGGAGAAAAAGTGGAGAAAAAGTGGAGAAAAAGTGGAGAAAAAGTGGAGAAAAAGTGGAGCATAAGAGGAGAAAAAGTGGAGAAAAAGTGGAGAAAAAGTGGAGAAAAAGTGGAGAATAAGTGGAACATAAGAGGAGAAAAAGTGGAGAAAAAGTGGAGAAAAAAGTGGAGAAAAAGTGGAGAAAAAGTGGAGAAAAAGTGGAGAAAAAGTAGAGATTAAGAGGAGAAAAAGTGGAGAAAAAAGTGGAGAAAAAAGTGGAGAAAAAGTGGAGCATAAGAGGAGAAAAAGTGGAGAAAAAGTGGAGAAAAAGTGGAGCATAAGAGGAGAAAAAGTGGAGAAAAAGTGGAGAAAAAAGTGGAGAAAAAGTGGAGCATAAGAGGAGAAAAAGTGGAGATTAAGAGGAGAAAAAGTGGAGAAAAAGTGGACAAAAAAGTGGAGAAAAAGTGGAGAAAAAGTGGAGAAAAAGTGGAGATTAAGAGGAGAAAAAGTGGAGAAAAAAGTGGAGAAAAAAGTGGAGAAAAAGTGGAGCATAAGAGGAGAAAAAGTGGAGAAAAAGTGGAGAAAAAAGTGGAGAAAAAGTGGAGCATAAGAGGAGAAAAAGTGGAGATTAAGAGGAGAAAAAGTGGAGAAAAAGTGGAGAAAAAGTGGAGAAAAAGTGGAGCATAAGAGGAGAAAAAGTGGAGAAAAAAGTGAAGAAAAAGTGGAGAAAAAGTGGAGCATAAGAGGAGAAAAAGTGGAGAAAAAGTGGAGAAAAAGTGGAGAAAAAGTGGAGAAAAAGTGGAGCATAAGAGGAGAAAAAGTGGAGAAAAAAGTGGAGAGAACGTGGAGAAAAAGTGGAGAAAAAGTGGAGCATAAGAGGAGAAAAAGTGGAGAAAAAGTGGAGAAAAAGTGGAGCATAAGAGGAGAAAAAGTGGAGAAAAAAGTGGAGAAAACGTGGAGAAAAAGTGGAGAAAAAGTGGAGAAAAAGTGGAGCATAAGAGGAGAAAAAGTGGAGAAAAAGTGGAGAAAAAGTGGAGCATAAGAGGAGAAAAAGTGGAGAAAAAAGTGGAGAAAAAGTGGAGAAAAAGTGGAGAAAAAGTGGAGCATAAGTGGAGAAAAAGTGGAGAAAAAGTGGAGAAAAAGTGGAGAAAAAGTGGAGCATAAGAGGAGAAAAAGTGGAGAAAAAAGTGGAGAGAACGTGGAGAAAAAGTGGAGAAAAAGTGGAGCATAAGAGGAGAAAAAGTGGAGAAAAAGTGGAGAAAAAGTGGAGCATAAGAGGAGAAAAAGTGGAGAAAAAAGTGGAGAAAAAGTGGAGAAAAAGTGGAGAAAAAGTGGAGCATAAGAGGAGAAAAAGTGGAGATTAAGAGGAGAAAAAGTGGAGAAAAAGTGGAGAAAAAGTGGAGAAAAAGTGGAGAAAAAGTGGAGAAAAAGTGGAGAAAAAAATGGAGAAAAAGTGGAGAAAAAGTGGAGAGAAAGTGGAGAAAAAAATGGAGAAAAAGTGGAACACCCTTTGGTACCTTTCATGTGGCACTAAGGGGTGCTTAGCTTTGTATTTAGCCAAAAAAATGAAAAAAAAATGACATAGGGTTCCCCCTAGTTTTGTAGCCAGCTAGGGTAAAGCAGACGGCTGCAGCCTGCAGACCACAGCTGGCAACCTCACCTTGGCTGGTAATCCAAAACTGAGGGCACCCCACGCTGTTATTTTAAATTAAATAAATAATTAAAAAAAAAAACACGTAGGGGTCCCCCAAAATTGGATCACCAGCCAAGGTAAAGCAGACAGCTGGGGCCTGATATTCTCAGACTAGGGAGGTCCATGGTTATTGGAATCTCCCCAGCCTAAAAATAGCAGGCCGCAGCCGCCCCAGAAGTGGCGCATCCATTAGATGCGCCAATCCTGGTGCTTCGCCCCAGCTCATCCCGCGCCCTGGTGCGGTGGCAAACGGGGTAATATTTGGGGTTAATACCAGATGTGTAATGTCACCTGGCATCAAGCCCTGGGGTTGGTGAGGTCAGGCGTCTATCAGATACCCGACATCACCAACCCAGTCAGTAATAAAAAAAAATAGACGACAAACACATTTTTATTTGAAAAAACACTCCCCAAAACATTCCCTCTTTAACCAATTTATTAGATTGAAAAACAAATCCAGGTCTGGTGTAATCCAAGGGGTTGCCATGACGATCCACACTGTCCCAGTCAATGAAGAGCAGGATGTTCCCCATTGACTGGGAGAGCAGTGCAGTGACCTGAGCTAACATCAATGGGTCAGCCCAGGTCACTGCAGGGGGGTGACAAGTGCTGCTGTCAGCGAGGTACATTACCTGCGCTGATCTCCAGCACACTGACAGCCCCTGTCACTGAGGTCAATGACCGGCGCCTTCACAGCAAGTATCGCGAGAGGTCCGTGACGTCACCGCTAGTCAGTCTCGGGTCGGAAGCGATAGGTGATGTGACAAGCGGCGGCCATGGAGGACAGTGACAGCGCTGAGGTCGGGATGGCGGGACTTCATCACCGCAGGTAAGCCGAGCGAGCGAGCGAGCGAGCGAGCGGGCGGGCGGGGGGGGATGGGGGGGATGGGGGGGATGGGGGGGGATGGGGGGGGGGATGTGTGTGTGTGTGTGTGTTTGTGTATGTATGTGTACATGCCGCGGGCAGGAGGGGGCGGAGCGAGCTGAGCGGGAAAGTGTGGGCTTCCTGCACGTAACTAAGATAAACATCGGGTTACTAACCAAAGCGCTTTGCTTGGATACCCGATGTTTATCTTGGTTACCAGCTTGTGGCAGGCTGCCAGCGATGGCTCCTGCACACTGTAGCTGTAAAAAGCCCTGCTTTTTGCTGCTAGAACCGTTCTCGAACGTATCTAGAACTATCGAGCTTTTGCAAAAAGCTCGAGTTCTAGTTCGATCTAGAACATGCCCCAAAATCACTCGAGCCGCGAACTGGAGAACCACGAACCACGAACCGCGCTCAACTCTACCCGGGGCCCTTCAGTGGATATCCCGCAATTCCTGTATACTCACCTCGGTTCCCCGCTGCTGCTCCTAGTTCACCAGATGTCTGCGCTCTGCCTAGTTCTTCAACACAGTGGCGGCTGGCGCTTACTAGTGACATCACCGCTGTGTTGAAGAACTATCAGAGCACAGCAGGGACAATGATGAGAGGGCGCGCTGCGCTCTGTGTCATCATTGCTTTCAAACTGTATCGGCATCTGAGATGCCGATAAATTTGAAAGTTCGATCCTGGGGGGGGGCTCGGGGATGGAGCTGATACCGCAGGCAGCCTCCCCCGGTATGGGCCCCGTAGCAGTCACGTGGCCTGCCTCTATTGACGGTACGCCACTGGGCAGGGATTAGCAATATGTACCCAGAACTGTTCGTGGTCTTGGGTGCATATTGCACCTGACAGGTTCCCTTTTAAAGGAATTTTTCTACCAACGCAAGAGATTGTTGAAGGGATCTTCTCATCTTATTCATGCTGCCTAAAGAACAAGCAGCGTGAATCAGACACTGTGAGATTACAGCCATGAATGTTTTACTCTGTATGCTGTAGTGTCTCAGAAAAAAAAATTCTTTGAAAAGGCGGCTGTGCAGGGTGGCGCTGGTCAATAGTCGTGTGCGAGGTCTGCGACATCTGCAGTGCATTTTGGCACACTACATGAAACAGTGGGTCCTGGCTGTGTGTGTAGGCTTTCACATAGAAGGTAGTATGCCTTTGTAGGCCGAATGGTGCCATTGACTTCGACAGGGCAGGGCTAAATGTTAATCAGTACATGGAAGGAGATCACCAGTTTTTTAAAAATGTCATTTTACTGCACAACCATTTGATGGCAACTACACTACTCAAAATGAATGAAAAGACATGTCAATATAGTGGAGTGGGGTGGGAACAAAGTGCAGGAGAACGCTCCCAGTCTAGTCACCTGAGACACATGAGTCCTTGCTGGCTTTTCAAAGTATGTTTTCTCTGAAATGCCACAGCATTTTCAAAGTACAACAAACACAGTTAAGAAAATACAGCAATTGTCTGGTTCATGCTGCCTTTAGTTCCAGTAGAATGAATTAGATGGTAAGTTTACTTTAAAATATGCCATAATTTAAAGGTAATCTCATGGCAACATGAGGTAGGGGCTCAGACATTGATTTCAGGGATGTGTCACTTATTAGGCTGTGTACTGTTGTTTCACTACAATGAGTAACTTTATCAGCGGGAGATTATCACTAGGCCCCACATGAGAAATAGTCCAACTCCACCCCAGCACTGATTAGCAGCTTACTGTCAATAGACAATATACATGAAGAGCTGTTGTGTGTGTGGGGATAGATTTCCGAGCTGTGCTACATCTAAGAATTCTGGTTGGGTCACAACGGCTGCACCGAGAAAATTGCTTGATAGACCACTGGAATCACGGTCTCTATTCCTATATTATGCTGCTCTCAGATGAGGTAGAAAAGACTGTGGGGACATATTCCCTTTAAGGCTTAGAGATGGTCCTACTGCTAGCACACGACTGGTGCTATGTTGCATTTTCTTGCACAGTGGATTGTCAACATTCCATTTTGCAAAAAAAAAGTCATAGGGACCTCAGACCCTTTGTTCTTAGGACTTAGGCCTAGATTCATTTTATCTGATGGGAATAAATCAAAATAGGGACGGGAAGCAGGGTTATTACCTAAGGTGCCAGTACACACAGCGTGCTGTGGAAGGAGAGCTCCATGTGGAGGAACCGACGTACGTTTCATAAGGAATTATGGTTGCTTCATCTTGGGTCGCTCACTTCCTCCACACGGAGCTCTCCTTCCACGGCACGCTGTGTGTACTGGCCCCTGCATCCCGTCCCTCTTTGGTGTTTTAATGCCATTGTGCCTTTAGATTAGTGGATTGTGTTATTTGGGTAGCGCCAGGGAACGGTGGATTTCCAGTCATCATTTATGGCCACCCACTGTGCTTCTTTGTTAATCATTGTTTATTTTATTTTGCATTTATTATCATGTCGTGCCATGTAAACAGCATATACGCTTGTACATTTTTAATGTGTTTATAAATAAAATTGTATTTTATTTTTTCACCTATAAAACTCCATTGTTCTCTATTGCTTGTAACTTGTAGACCTATCACTCAATGGCAGCGGAGTTGGAGAAGCCACCAGAGACTCACCAGTCCAACTAGTCTCCAGTGCGGCTTTTCCCTGAAATTCTGCAGTAAGAGGTAAACATATGTAACTGAAATCATGCAGCTACAGCCAGTGTGTGAGATTCTGCCTGTGGATTGGTAGAATGTATCATCTGTCAGGTTCACTTTAATTTCAGTGTGTGGTGTAAAGACTATATCAGAGATTTCTCTGTGTGCGAAATGAGCTAAAGAGGGATGCTGGGATATTTCAGCTTTGAGGCTATCAGAACTATGAATGTAGCTCTGAATTATATTCAGGGTCAGATCCAGGTTCACAGAGGCTTTTAGGCCATAGAGTCACAGTGGACTCCCCTTGATCGAGTATTATTCATACACCCAGTGTAAAATATAATAAATGTCATCAGAAACATTTTTGTTATCTTTTTGCTGCAATTTTGGTGTACGGTAATTTTTTTTACTGTTAGAAAATGTAGGCATTGTATTTTTTCAGATAGCCAAAACGCTTTTTTTTTGCTTTTTGCTTTTGCAACATCTATAGAATTGAAAGTCATAACTCTTTTCTCTTTACATCAACATAAGACTTTAATTTTCCTAGACAAGAAGTATTTTTTTTCAGACACAATTTTGCCATGAACATAAATTAGTGTGGAATTAAAACTTTTGTTATAGGTTAAATACTGATGGGTGCTAAAGCTGGCCCATATTATAAGATGTGATGTAACTAGTGATGAGCGAGTATGCTTGTTACTACTCGGTACTCGCACGAGTATCACTGTACTCGGGCTACTCGGCGGGTACCGAGTAATTTTGCAATACTCGTGCTTTACTCGTGGTCTTCATCCCTGCATGTTGGCGCTCTTTTGAGAGCCAGCCCTCATGCAGGGATTGGCTGGCAGACCACTGCAATGCCACAGCCCTGTTAGTTGTGGAATTGCAGTGATTGGCCGGCCCGCACAGCGTGACCGAGCCTTTATACCGGCGGGCGCGCTGTGCTCTGCACACAGCCATCTCATATTCCCTGCTTTCCACGCCCACAGGCGCCTATGATTGGTTGCAGTGAGACACGCCCCCACGCTGAGTGACAGGTGTCATACTGCACCCAATCACAGCAGCCGGTGGGCGGGTCTATACTGTGCAGTAAAATAAATAAATAAATAATTAAAAAAAACGGCGTGCGGTCCCCCCAATTTTAATACCAGCCAGATAAAGCCATACAGCTGAAGGCTGGTATTCTCAGGATGGGGAGCTCCACGTTATGGGGAGCCCCCCACCCTAACAATATCAGTCAGCAGCTGCCCAGAATTGCCGCATACATTATATGCGACAGTTCTGGGGCTGTACCCGGCTCTTCCCGATTTACCCTAGTGCGTTGGCAAATCGGGGTAATAAGGAGTTAATGGCAGCCCATAGCTGCCACTAAATCCTAGATTAATCATGTCAGGCGTCTCCCCGAGATTCCTTCCATGATTAATCTGTAAATTACAGTTAAAAAACACACACACCCGAAAAATCCTTTATTAGAAATAAAAAACACTAACAAAGTCCCTCATTACCAATTTATTAACCCCGACAAACCCTCCATGTCCGGCGTACTCCACGGACTCCGGCATCGCGTCCAGCTCTGCTGCATGGAAGTGACAGGAGCTGCAGAAGACACCGCCGCTCCGGTCACCTCCACGCAGCTAATGAAGGGAATAGCGCGATCAGCTGCTGTCAGTCAGGTAACTCCCGGCCACCGCTGGATCCAGCGGTGGCCGCGATTAACCTCAGTGACAGCAGCTGATCGCGCTACTCACCTCAGTTGGTGCATGGAGCTGACTGGAGCGGCGGTGAGTAGCGCGATCAGCTGAGCTGTCACTGAGGTTACCCGCGGCCACCGCTGCATCCACCGCTGGATCCAGGTAACCTCAGTGACAGCTCAGCTGATCGCTATACTCATCTCATTAGCTGCGTGGAGGTGACCGGAGCGGCGGTGTATTCTGCAGCTCCTGTCACTTCCATGCAGCACAGCTGGACGCGACGCTGGAGGACTGTGGAGTACGCCGGACATGGAGGGTTTGTCGGGGTTAATAAATTGGTAATGAGGGACTTTGTTAGTGTTTTTTATTTCTAATAAAGGATTTTTCGGGTGTGTGTGTTTTTTAACTGTAATTTACAGATTAATCATGGAAGGAATCTCGGGGAGACGCCTGACATGATTAATCTAGGATTTAGTGGCAGCTATGGGCTGCCATTAACTCCTTATTACCCCAATTTGCCAACGCACTAGGGTAAATCGGGAAGAGCCGGGTACAGTCCCAGAACTGTTGCATATAATGTATGCGGCAATTCTGGGCAGCTGCTGACTGATATTGTTAGGGTGGGGGGCTCCCCATAACGTGGAGCTCCCCATCCTGAGAATACCAGCCTTCAGCTGTATGGCTTTATCTGGCTGGTATTAAAATTGGGGGGACCGCACGCCGTTTTTTTAAATTATTTAATTATTTATTTCACTGCACAGTATACACACACCGGCTGCTGTGATTGGGTGCAGTGAGACAGCTGTTACTCAGTGTGGGAGCGTGTATCACTGCAACCAATCATAGGCGCCGAAAAGCAGGAAAGCAGAGAATACGAGATTGATTAATGAGCGGCCGGCTTTTTCAAAAGAGGAAAAGCCACCGGAGTTTGAACAGCTGTGCAGCGCCGCGGCAGTGATCGGGGAACGGTAAGTAAGAGTGAGAGGGGGAGAATGACCGACAGACTGTGAGAGGGGGACAGACAAGACAGAGAGAGACAGACCGACGGGAGATAGAATGAAAAAAAAAATGACCGACATCGTTAGTAAAAAGCACAAAACGTGCGTTTTGGACATCAGAGTGCCACACAAGGTTTTCACGTAAAATCTTTCATGTATTAATCTCAAAAAGTAACATACACCAGCTCTATCTCACTATTGGGTATGTGCCCTTAACATTTCCGCCATGAAAATTCATTTTGGTGTCATTTTGGAAGGTTTTCTGGTGAGTCCGTAAAAATGGCGTAAAACTTGGACAAAATTGTTCACAGCTGTGACTTTTGAGTGATAAATGCTTCAAGGGGTCTTCCCCATGCTGATGCCATGTCATTTGAGCACTCTTCTGAGACTTTTGTGACATTTTTAGGGTTTCTACATGCTGCCGGGGGGTCATTTCACAAAAATACTCGGGTCTCCCATAGGATAACATTGGGCTCGGTGCTCGGGCCGAGTACACGAGTATCTTGGGAGGCTCGGCCCGAGCTTCGAGCACCCGAGCTTTTTAGTACTCGCTCATCACTAGATGTAACCCAATATAAGGGCAAAGTGAGTAAATCAATGTATTTGCAAATTTCCTTAACTTTTTCTGCAGATTGAAGTCTATTTTTGACTGTTGTAATACAGGCACATTTTAGGGTCCATACTACTGGTTTCATACTTTTAGGGGTACTTTGCATGCTGCGACATCGCTAGCCGATGCTAACAATGCCGAGCGCGATAGTACCCTCTCCAATCGCACATGCGATATCTTATGATAGCAGCCGTAGCGAACATTATCGCTACGGCAGCTTCACACGCACTTACCTGCCCTGCGACGTCACTCTGGCCAGCGACCCCCTCTTTCCTAAGGGGGCGAGTCGTGCGGCGTCACACCAGACAGCACACGGCAGGCGGCCAATAGAAGCAGAGGGGCGGAGATGAGCGGGATGTAAACATCCCGCCCACCTATTTCCTTCCGCATTGGCGGTGGAGGCAGGTAAGTAGATGTTCCTCACTCCCTGGCTTCACACACAGCGATGTGTGCTGCCGCAGGAACGAGGAACAACATTGTATCTCCTATTGGTGCGACATTATGAAAATGTCCGACACTACACAGATCACCGATTTACGACGCTTTTGCGATTGTTTATCAGCGCATCTAGGCTTTACACATTGCGACGTCGTTACCGGCGCCGGATGTGCATCACTTTCGATTTGACCCCGACGATATCGCAGTAGTGATGTCGCAACATGCAAAGTACCCCTTAGAGTTTTTAGGAGATCTAGTTTTGATTTCTTCATAAAACTGTAAGAGACGTCCAATATAAGGACACATAGAAAAACATTAAAATTAGGGGTACCTTGCACGCTGCGACATCGCTAGCCGATGCTTGCGATGCCGAGTGCGATAGTACCCGCCCCCGTCGCACATGCGATATCTTGTGATAGTTGCCGTAGCGAACATTATTGCTACGGCAGCTTCACACGCACTTACCTGCCCTGCGACGTCGCTCTGGCCGGTGACCCGCCTCCTTCCTAAGGGGGCGGGTCGTGCAGCGTCACAGCGACGTCACACAGCAGGCGGCCAATAGAAGCGGAGGGGCGGAGATGAGCGGGACATAAGCATCCCACACACCCCCTTTCTTCCGCATAGCCAGTGGAGGCAGGTGAGGAGATGTTTCTCGCTCCTGTGGCTTCACACACAGCGATGTGTACTGCCGCAGGAATGAGGAACAACATCGTATCTTCTATTGGTGCGACATTATGAAAATGTCCGACGCTACACAGATCACCGATTTACGTCGCTTTTGCGATCGTTTATCAGCGCATCTAGGCTTTACACATTGTGACGTAGTTACTGGCGCCGGATGTGCGTCACTTTCGATTTGACCCCGGCGATATCGCAGTAGCGATGTCGCAGGGGGCAAAGTACCCCTTACTGCGTATTTCAGACATAAAATAGATTTGTAGAAATCCAGGAGAGAACACAGATGTTCTGTGAGTTTTTATCCTACTACAGACAGGGTGAAGAGGGAAATTTCTGCTGCCGCTGGAGTCTAAGGGCTTGTGCGCACGTTGCGTAATTTCATGCGTTTACGCAGCATTTAGCACTGCAGTGTAAGCGCATGCGTCCTGCGTCCCCACCACAATATATGAAGATTGTGCATAATCCATGCACACAATGCTTTTTTGAATGCAGCAATTTGAGTGTAAAACATTTGACAAAATCACTGCGTTTACAAATGCAGCATGTCAATTATTCCGTGCGCTTTGGATGTGGCTACCACTCTGTCTGAGGCCTCCGACACACATCTGTGAAAAAACACGCACGTGTGTTACGTCCATTTTTCGGGTCCGTTTTCCGTTTTTGTGTCCTTTTTTTTGATCCATGTGGCATCTATGTGAACTGCGTATGCTAGCCGTGTGTGCGTGTGTAATGCCCGTGTGTGCGTGTGAAACTTAACTGATGTGTGTGTGTTGTCCATGTGAAATGTCCGTGTGTGTGATGCTAAATGTCATTGTTACATAACCTCTGACAGCAGACAGAGTCGCGCGCTGAGAATGAACTCGGGTGAACTTCGCCCGACTTCATCCTCATACCGCGGCTCTATCTGTGTCGCGTCCTGATTAGCGGTCACCCATGAAGGACTCACCGGTGACCGCTGATCCCCTGAGTGACTGAAGCGAGCAGCGCGATTAGCGCTGCCGTCACTCAGGTTACCCGCGGCTAGCTGGATCCTCCTCCCATGACCGCAACTCACCTGTGACTTCATCGCTGTCACTAGGGTGACTTGCAGTCACAGGTGGAGGATCCAGCGGTGGCCGCGAGTTACCTGAGTGACGTCATCGGTGATCGCAATACTCACCTCAGTTGCTGCATGGAGCTGTCTGGAGCGGCGGTGTCTTCTGCAGCTCCTGTCACCTTCATGTAGCAGAGCTGGAAGCGACACTGGACCTCCGTGGATTATGCCGGACATGGATGGGTATTTGGGGCATAATAAATTGGTGAACGAGGTTTTTTTAATGTTTATTATTTGAAATAAAGGATTTTTCTTTGTGTGTGTTTATTTACTTAAATTTTCAGATTAATCATGGAAGGTATCTCGGGAAGACGCCTGCAATGATTAATCGTGGACTTAGTGGCAGCTATGGACTACCATTAACTCCTTATTACCCCGATTGCCAACGCACCAGGGCAATTCAGGAAGAGCCGGGTAGAGTCCCAGAACTATCGCATCGAATGGATGCGGCAAATCTGGGTGGCTGCTGGCTGATATTGTTAGGCTGGGGGGCTCCCCATAACGTGGAGCTCTCCGTCCTGAGAATACCAGCCTTCAGCCGTGTGACTTTACCAAGGTTGGTATCAAAATGGGGGGGGACCGCACATCGGTTTTTTAAATTATTTATTTATTTTTTTTTACTGCACAGTATAGTCCTGCCCACCGGCGGCTGTGATTGGCTGCAGTGAAGCAGCTGTCACTCAGCATGGGGGCGTGTCTCACTGCAACCAATCATAGGCGCCGGTGGGCAGGGAAAGCAGGGAATACAAGATTGTTTAATGAGCAGACGGCTTTTTCAAAAGAGGAAAAGCCGCCAGAGTTTAGTGAACAGCTGTGCAGCGCTGCGGCAGTGATCGGAGAATGGTAAGTATGAGAGAGGGGGGAGACTGACCGACAGACTGTGAGAGAGGGACAGACAAGACAGAGAGAGACTGACAGACAGACAGAGAGACCGACCGACGGACTGAGGGAGATAGAGTGAAAAAGAAAGAATGACCGACATTGCTAGAAAAAAGCACAAAACGTACACGGAGCATACAGAGATGCATCCATGTCATGAACTTGTGCGTACCAAACCATTGACTTTCATGGTGTCTGTGTGTGCGTGCTCCGTGCAGAAAACGGACATGCTTCCGTGCAAAACGGAAACACATACGGATCACGGACATGGACATGATGAAAAACGCAAGTTTGACCACAAACATAGATTAACATTGGTGCACATTTGTCCGTGTCTCCGGTATATACGGAAACGGACAAAACACGCACGTTTTTAACGGATGTGTGTTGGAGGCCTATGGTAGAGCCAGCATCTTGAGCGCATGAAATCGGCATTTTTTCTGCAGAAACACTGCATCCTAACAGGCATTTCACAGGATAATAAAGGAGTAGAATTGGACATGGCTGAGCTCTCGCGGTACACAGAGAAGACTTGTTCATATATTTTTTAGTTTTAATTGTAAAATGTGGCAAAGTTGCATCAGAAGAAAGCAGATAATTAGACAACAAATTTTGGCAATATACTTTTGTACATTTTGATATCAAATGCAAGTGCAATGCGCCTACATCTGAACACAATAATCCTATTATTAAAGGGAATCTGTCAGTATTTCTAATCCCTTAAACTGTCTATATAGGCCTGCAGGCTGTAGAAAGTTCAATAATTATAAATTGATAACTGCAATCCAGCATCTTACCCCAGATAAATCCACCTTTATCTAATATGTAAATAAGCTGTTAGTATCTGTAGGCCAGACATAAATCTTCTAGAGAATCTGCCTCCAGGGATTATCTTAAATGAAAAGGGGTCTTACCAGAATAAGGGCTGGTTCACACTAAGCGACAGCGACAACGAGGTCGCTGTTACGTCACCATTTTCTGTGACGTAACAGCGACCTTGTAAGTCGCTGTTATGATCGCTGCTTAGCTGTCAAACACAGCAGCCGAAGCAGCGATCATAACCGCGAGAGCAGGGAGCCGCGCACACTGCTTAGTGCTGGCTCCTTGCTCTCCTAGCTACAGTACACATCGGGTTAATTAACCCGATGTGTACTGCAGCTACATGTGCAGAGAGCAGGGAGCCGCGCACACTGCTTAGCGCTGGCTCCTTGCTCTCCTAGCTACAGTACACATCGGGTTAACTAACCCGATGTGTACTGCAGCTACATGTGCAGAGAGCCGGAGCCGGCAGCACAGGCAGCGTGAGAGCTGCGGAGGCTGGTAACTAAGGTAAATATCGGGTAACCACCTTGGTTACCTGATGTTTACCCTGGTTACAGCTTACCACAGCTGCCAGATGCCGGCTCCTGCTCCCTGCTCGCTTCATTTCGTCGCTCTCTCGCTGTCACACACAGCGATCTGTGTGTTACAGCGGGAGAGCGCCTTTGAAGAAAACGAACCAGGGCTGTGTGTAATGAGCAGCGATCTCGCAGCAGGGGCCAGATCGCTGCTCAGTGTCACACACAGCGAGATCGCTAATGAGGTCACTGTTGCGTCACCAAAACTGTGCCGTAGCAGCGATTTCGGTAGCGATCTCGCTATGTGTGAAGCACCCCTAAGACATGTAGCAAATGACAGTCTGCTCCCCTGATCTCACTGCAGAGCTGTTTGTGATTGTAACTATCACAGTACAGCAGAGCTCAGATTTGTCTTATTACAAACACATTCATAGTTTCATAGTTTCATAGTTTTTAAGGTTGAAGGGAGACTCTAAGTCCATCTAGTTCAACCCGTAGCCTAACATGTTGATCCAGAGGAAGGCAAAAAAACCCCAATGTGTCAAATAAGCTCCAATGGGGAAAAAAATTCCTTCCTGACTCCACATACGGCAATCAGACTAGTTCCCTGGATCAACACCCTGTCATAAAATCTAATATACATAACTGGTAATATTATATTTTTCAAGAAAGGCGTCCAGGCTCTGCTTAAATGTTAGTAGTGAATCACTCATTACAACACCATGCGGCAGAGAGTTCCATAGTCTCACTGCTCGTACAGTAAAGAATCCTCGTCTGTGATTATGATTAAGCCTTCTTTCCTCAAGACGTAGCGGATGCTCCCGTGTTCCAGTCGTAGGCCTAGGTGTAAAGAGATCTTTGGAAAGGTCTCTGTACTGTCCCCTCATATGTTTATACATTGTGATTAGATCCCCCTAAGCCTTTGTTTTTCCAAACTAAATAACCCCAAGTTTAATAACCAATTTGGTGTTGCAGCCCACCCATTCCTCTAATAATCTAGGTCGCTCTTCTATCTACCTGTAAGATTATGCTATTTATAACCTTCTATACTTTTGCTATCAAGAAAAGCATCCATTCCTCTCTTAAATTCATTCAGTGAGTTGGCCATCACCACTTCCTCAGGAAGAGAGTTCCAGAGCCTCACTGCTCTTACCGTGAAGAACCCTCTTCTATGCTGATGTAGGAATTTTCTTTCCTCCAATCGAAGAGAATGCCCCCTTGTTCTTGTCATAGTCCTTGGTACAAACAGATCATGGGAGAGATCTCTATATGGCCCTCTGATATATTTGTACATATTTATTAGGTCTCCCCTAAGTCTTCTCTTTTCTAGAGTAAATAGACCTAATTTTGATAACCTTTCCGTGTATTGTAATGCACCCACTCAATTTATTATTTTAGTAGCCCACCTCTGAACCCTTTCAAGTTCAGTAATGTCTTTCTTGAGCACCGGTGCCCAAAATTGCACACAATACTCCAAGTGTGGTCTGACGAGTGACTTGTACAGAGGGAGAATGATGTTTTCATCTCGTGCCCCCAGACCTCTTCTAATGCATCCCATCACCCTATTTGCTTTGGTGGCTGCTGCCTGACACTGGGCACTCCAATTTTGATTCTTATTGACTAAGATGCCCAAGTCTTTTTCCATGTCTGATTTCCCCAGCGGTTTCCCATTTAGTAAGTAATCGTAGCATCTGTTTCTCCTTCCCATGTGCATAACCTTACACTTATCTGTGTTAAACCTCATTTGCCATTTTTCAGCCCAATTCTCCAATTTACTCAAATCCATCTGTAGTTGCAAACTGTCCTCCTTTGTGTTAACTACCTTACATAGTTTTGTATCATCTGCAAATACTGATATTTTACTCTGCAAACCATCCACCAGATCATTAATAAATATATTAAATAGTAGGGGGCCCAATACAGACCCCTGTGGCACCCCACTAGTAACCCTGGCCCAATCTGAGTATGCGCCATTAGTAACCACTCTTTGTTTTCTACCACTAAGCCAGCTACCTACCCATCTACACACATTTTCCCCGAGCCCAAGCTTTCTCATTTTACTTAGCAGTCTTTTATGTGGGACAGCGTCAAATGCTTTACCGAAGTCGAGATAAATGACATCCAATGATTCTCCTCGGTCCATGTGAGAGCTTACATCCTCATAGAAGCTGATCAGGTTAGTTTGACAGGCGCGATCCTTCATAAATCCATGTTGATATGGAGTTAAACAATTATTAACATTGAGACATTCCATAATAGTATCCCTTAAAAACCCTTCAAACATTTTACCCACAACAGATGTTAAGCTTACCGGCCTATAGTTTCCAGGTTCCCTTTTACACCCTTTTTTGAATATTGGTACCACATTTGCTAGCCGCCAATCCAGTGGAACAGACCCAGTTTCTATAGAGTCTTTAAATATAAGGAATAGAGGCCTGTCTATCACATTACTTAACTCCCTTAATACCCGAGGGTGAATGCCATCAGGGCCTGGTGATTTGTCAATTTTAATGTTACTAAGTCGGTTCTGCACTTCTTCCTGGGTTAGGCAGGTCATACTTAATGAAGCGTTTACATGATCACTCTGCATTTCCCGTGGCATATGCTTTTCCTGTGTAAACACAGTTGAGAAAAAAGTATTTAAAACATTTGCTTTTCCCACATCGCTTTCTATGATTTTACCCTCATTATTCTTTAAAGGGCCAACACAATCAATTTTAATCTTTTTTCTGTTTATATAAATTAAAGAATAGTTTGGGATTTGTTTTGCTTTCCTTAGCAATGAGTCTCTTAGTTTCTACTTTTGCTAAATGTATTTGTTTTTTACACATTTTATTTTTTTCTCTATATATTTTTAATGCTTCTTCGCTGCCTTCTTGTTTTAGCTTTTTAAATGCCTTTTTCTTATTATTCATTGCCCCTTTTACATCCTTATTTAGCCACATTGGTTTTCTCCTGTTCCTAGCCCTTTTATTTCCGTATGGTATGGCTCGCTCGCAGTGGGTGTTTAATACCAATTTAAAAATTTCCCACTTATTTTCTGTGCTCCCATTTTTGAGGACATTGTCCCAATCAATTTGGCGAAGGTCTTCTCTAAGCTGATCAAACTTTGCTTTCCTGAAATTCAGCGTTTTTGTAACCCCCCTCCAAGGCACCTTACTGAAGGACAAGTGGAAGTGTATTATATTGTGGTCACTATTCCCGAGGTGCCCATCCACTCGTACGTCTGTTATTCTATCTGGCCTGTTGCTTAAAATTAAGTCGAGAAGGGCTGTCCCTCTAGTTGGGCCCGGCACAAGTTGGGACAGATAATTATCCTTAGTTACTGACAGAAGCCGGTTTCCTTTCTGAGATACGCAGGTTTCAGTTTCCCAGTCTATATCGGGGTAGTTGAAGTCCCCCATAATAATCACCTCATTGTGATTTGCTGCTTTGTCTATTTGTTTCAATAATACATTTTCAGTGGTTTCTGTTATATTTGGTGGCTTATAACAAACCCCTATGAGGATTTTATTAGTTTTCCCTCCTTGTATCTCCACCCATAGAGCCTCCACCTCTTCATTTCCCTCTTGAATATCTTCTCTTAGTCTGGGCTATAAAAACTGGACTTTATATATAGACAGACTCCACCCCCTTTCCTTTTTTTACGATCCCTCCTAAACAATCCATATCCTTGCAGGTTAGCCGCCCAGTCATAACTGTCATCTAACCATGTCTCAGTTATTCCTACTATGTCGTATTTTTCCTCATACATTACCAGCTCCAGTTCTTCCATCTTATTGGTCAGGCTTGTTGCATTGGTCAGCATGCAGGAAAGAAGTTTTGCTACCCTTTTCTTAGCTTCCTTCTTAGTACCCTGTCTTGGGTCCTCTTTACGGCATCTAGTATCCTTGATTAGTTTGTCCTTCTGCTGCATGTTCTTGTCTGCTGTTTTTTCTCCCATCCCCTCTTCTTCTAGTTTAAAGCCCTCCTGATGAGTGTGGCAAGCCTTCTGGCGAATGTGTGTTTCCCAGGTTTTGTGAGGTGTATCCCGTCTCTTGCGAGAAGTCCATCGTAGAGGTAATTCACTCCATGGTCCAAGAATCCAAATCCTTGCTGCCGGCACCATCGTCGTAGCCAGTTGTTCAAATCTAATATCCTATTCCATCTTCTGACACCATGGCCATCGACTGGGAGGATTGATGAGAAAACAACCTGTACGTTCCGTTCCTTTATTTTCTTCCCCAGAATTTCAAAGTCTTCACAAATAGTTGGTAGATCATTTCTTGCCATGTCGTTTGTTCCTACATGTATCAATAGGAACCGGTATTCGTCCTTGGATCCGAGGATAGTTGGTATCCTGTTGGCCACATCCTTGATTTTTGCTCCCGGGAGGCAGCATACTTCTCGTGTGGTTATGTCCGGCCTACAGATAGTTGCCTCCGTGCCTCTTAGTAGTGAGTCGCCCATAACTACCACTCTTCTTTTCTTTCTGGTAGCACTGCTTGTTGCTCCTGAGTGCTTTTGAGTGTCTTTTGTTTCTCCTTTTGTTGACAAAGTAACTTCTTTTGATGATACTGTGTCTTCTCCTGTAGATATGGTATCATCCTGAGCTGTGCCATTTTCGTTCTCCAGCATGAGGGCTTCATATTGGTTGCTAAGCTGTGTGGGTGGTTGACGACCACTTGATACGCTGGCTTCTTTTGGTCACATGTGTCCACTTTTCAGCCTCTGTATGTGTTCTGAAGCTTTTCTCACTTTCCATATCCTGAATGGTTGCTTCTGCGTCGTCCAAGAAGTCCTCATGTTCTTTAATTAGCTTCAAAGTTGCTATTCTTTCTTCCAGTCCCTGAACCTTTTCCTCTAAGAGGGCAACAAGTTTGCACTTTTGACAGGTGAAGTTGGATTTTTTGTGCGGCAGATCCGTAAACATGTAGCATGTGTTGCAGGTGACCATGTGGATTTTCTTGTCTTCCATATTGCTGATGTAGCGTATGACAGGCGAAAGCCTGACGGCGCGCGGTTTTGCGATGTCCTCAAACAGCGAGACCCGGCAAGTCCCAGCAATAGATCAGCTTACGGCGACTCTTCTCCCCTTCCCAGAAGTCACTGGAAATATGCAAATGAGCTTCCTGCTTCTTCAATCCCTGGTTTTGCGATGTCCTCAAACAGCGAGACCCGGCAAGTCCCAGCAATCGATCAGCTTACGGCGACTCTTCTCCTCTTCCCAGAATTCACTGGAAATATGCAAATTAGCTTCCTGCTTCTCCAATCCCATCTGGAGTTGTAGTTCTACTTTTATAATGCTGTCAGTTTAGCTGTACAGCCCTTACCCCATACTAGCTGGGTGAGTTGGAAGCTGAAGAAGTATAAATTGTAGCTAGTTATAGTTCTGCAGCGAGAGCAGGAAAGCAGACTATCCTGTATGAAACATGTAACACAGTCTGCTCTCATCACAGAGCTTTGTCTCATTACAAACACATCTAGCATATCTTTTCTTGCAGTGATGTTAGCTCTGCTGTCCTGCCTCACCCTCACACTGTCTGTGGGAGATGAAAGCTATAGAAGTGTATATATGCTCACCTCTGCTTTACTTGGGGCACTTTGTAATCCCATATGGTCCTATGGTGACATCAGAAGAGCAAATTGTCAGTCATCAAAAGTCCCACACTGGCAGTGCTCCCAGTGCAGGATTAACCCACTTAAATGGTCTATATGGGCATATGGGTCATAGAGAGTTGAATTAAATGATTCCTTGATATCTGTCATCTAATGTTTTATTCCAGAAAATCACATTTTTCTTTATCTGCCTATTTAGGCACCTGTGCAGATCACTTGCGAGATCTGGTATCCTTTCCTGGGTCACGTGGGGTTTCTTCCCCTTCATCACTTCTCATACTCTGGTTTCTTCTTGACTATTTTCTATGTTATACCCTATGAATTTATTGAAAATAAAATGTTTATACATTTCAATTACGTCTGTTTCTTGGGTATTTTCACACTTGGTAAATTTAAAGACTCTTTAATTTAAGATTTCAGCATTTTTTGAGTTGTTACCTATTACATGTTACCTACGGTTCCTATATGTTTTATATTTTTCTTTATTTGTAAAATAATTGTTAAGTTTTATGGGCCAGACACAGATCTCCTGAGAATTTGCCTCCACAGCTTATTTTAACTGAAAAGCGTGTTACCAGTGTGACATGTAATGACTGACAGTCTGCTTTCCTAATCTACATGTCTCAGATTAGTAATTCCCCTTTTCATTTTAACCCCTTAACGACCGCGGGCTGTAAAATTACGTCCTAGCGGTCATAACGTTACTGCCCGCAGTCTGCCGGCAGCATCATGCTGCGATCGGCGCACATCTCAGCTGATATTCACAGCTGAGATGTGTGCCTGCTAGGCACTAGCAGAATCGTTATCTGCTCTTGCCGTTTAACCCCTTATATGGCGCTGTCAATATGTGACAGCGCCATTATAAGCGTGATCGTGGTAAACTTTTACTTACCGCCCAATACCGGAAGTCACGTGATGCGATCACGTGAATTCCGATAGTTGTCATGGTAGCACAGGGTCATGTGATGACTTCTGTACTACACCTGACTTGCTTTCACTTTCAATGTGCCAGCGGCACAGCAAAAGAGAAAGAGAGCGTATCTGCTGTTTACAGCCTTGTAGCTGTGATCAGCAGATACTGCAGAGCGATTGGATTGCTGATCGCAATAGCCCCCTAGGGGGACTAGTAAAATAAAAAAAAAAAGTTAAAAAAAAGTTTTAAAAAATTAAAAAAAAAAAACCCTAAAAGTTCAAATCACCCCCCATTCGCCCCATTGAAAATTAAAGGGTTAAAAAAATAAAAAATATACACACATTTGGTATCGCCGCGTTCAGAAACGCCCGATCTATCAAAATATAAAATCAATTAATCTGAGCAGTATACGGCGTAGCGGCAAAAAAATTCCAAACGCCAAAACGACTTTTTTTGTCGCCACAACTTTTGCGCAAAATGCAATAAGAAGCGATCAAAACGTAGCATCTGCGCAAAAATGGTACCGTTAAAAACGTCAGCTCGAGACACAAAAAATAAGCCGTCACTGAGCCATAGATCACGAAAAATGAGAACGCTACGGGTCACGGAATATGGCGTAAAACGTGCGCCACTTTTTTCGGACAAACTTCCGATTTTTTTTTAACTCCTTATATAAAAGTAAACCTATACATGATTGGTGTCTACAAACTCGCACTGACCTGAGGCATCACACCCACACATCAGGTTTACCATATAGTGAACACAGTGAATAAAATATCTCAAAAACCATAGTGCTATCACACTTTTTTTGCAATTTTTCTGCATTTGGAATTTTTTTGCCGTTTTCCAGTACACTATATGGTAAAAATGATGGTTTCATTTAAAAGTACAGCTCGTTCCGCAAAAAATGAGCCCTCACATGACCATATTGACCAAAAAATAAAAAAGTTACGTCTCTCAGAAAAAGAATGGCGAAAAAAAAACGGAAAGCGAAAAATCGGCCGGCAGATTCTCAGGGAAATCTATGTCGAGACCATAGATGTTAATAGCTAACATGTATTAGGAAAAATGTTATTTAATCTGGAATAAAACATTCAATTCCAGATATCGGAGTACAATTTGATTCAACTTTCTATTACCTGTATGCTGATATAGACAGCTTAGGATTCTACTGACAATTTTTTTTTACAATACTCCGAGGGCAGATATTTATGGAGATCTGTGTCTGGCCTAAAGAACTTAACAGCTCACTTACATTCTAAGAAAAATATAGTTTTATCTGGGATAATACGTTAGATCGCAGATATCAAGGTATCATCTTATTCAGCTTCCTGTGACCTAAATGCCAATATAGATGGCTAATAAGGGTTGATCCTACTGAGATTTTTTTGTATAAAAAGCTAAAAATAACTTCATTAAAGAAAATCTAAATAAATTCTAAAAAAAATGAATATCTTAAACAAATCATATATTTTCACATATTTCTAAACATGTAATAATACAGACTGGCTAGATATTTCAAGCATTCTTCACAATGCAAATCCAAAAATTCTTTGGCAGTGTGTCTTTAAAAAACACTAGGAAATGAATAATGCACAGAGATCACAGAGTTGTCACTCACATCATTGATGGCACATATGGCTAATAGATCAATGAAATGTATCCTCTTACAGAAATGAGAGGAAAGTCGGCACTGAATGGACGTTTTTTATTAATCCTAAACAACACTTTCACTCTGAGTGAGCAATCAAGGAAAGTGCACCAGTGTGAAAGGTCAAGTTTGTAGCTCTAATAACTTTGCATATGATTTAGTCAGTAGCCCTCCCCCCTCTTTAACCTTATTGATTTATACCTGTCTGGAGACCCATAACAATACCAATTCAGTAAGTTCATCCACAGAAAGCACAGTGACCTTTATTCACTTAAAGCATCGGAGATACGTCCAATGTGTATCAATTGCAAAGCAAACAGAGTTTGTATTCTCTGCTGAAACTGGAAATAGAAGAATTTATATGAATCTTAGATTATAGTCTTATTATTGGACACCAAATTATTATATTGTGTAATATATTTTCTACAGTAATTGATATTTCCAAAATAATCTTAGATCTGTTTTTTGATGATGTGATCAGTAGAGCTGAGCGGATCGGCTATAATCCGGGTCCGACAGATCCGGATCGGGTTTCCGCCGAAGTCCGGATCCGATCCGGAATCCGCGGCTATGTAAATTAATGGGGAGTCGGATCCGGGACGAGAGAGAGAGAGAGAGAGAGAGAAACAACAGATTCGGATCGTGCACCCCGGATCCCGGGTACTGGTCGGACTCGGATCGGAACCTCGAACCGTGCGGATCCGGATTTTTCAGATCCGGGTTCGCTCAACACTAGTGATCAGTGTAATCATATTATAATTTGATGTAAAGGGTATACAATGGGTCCATTTACTGCTACTCATATCCCATGGTTCTCAGGCTTGATCTCATTTCTCCTGAAATATTCAGAAGGACACAGCTCAAATGGAGATTTCCCATTAAGGGCAGTTAATGTATATTATTACTCTAAAGGCCCCGTCACACACACAGATAAATCTTTGGCAGATCTGTTGTTGCAGTGAAATCATGGACATATTGTTCCATTTGTATAGAGCCACAAACCTGGAACTGATTGTCCACAATTTCACTGCAACCAGAGATCTGCCGCAGATTTATCTCTGTGTGTGACAGGGCCTTAACCCTTATAATATATTAGGTCATATATAAGTACTAAATCATTTTTGAAGTTTTCAAAGCTAGTTGAGAAATTAAAATGACACAATGGAAGGGTCAGACTGGTAGATATCAATTTTCTCGTATTTTAACAGGAAGACTTTGGATTGCCACATCTTTTAAGTCACCATATATATTATATATTATTATATATCATGTTAAACCAGGGATATAATTATTATCACCTGCTTAATATTATGTAGGTTCCCCTAGTGTTGTCAAAATTGATCTGATTTATCAAAGCATGGACTCTACAAGACCTCCGAAAGAGTCTTGTGTCTGACACCAACCCGTAAGCAGCAGACCTTTTATGTCTCTTAAGGTGGGACCTCCATAAATCAGACTTGTTTTTCTCCAGCACATCCCACAAATGCTCAGTTTGATTGAGGTCTGGGGAATTTGGAGGGCCAAGTGAACTGCTTCAACTCTTTATCATGATAATTAAATTATTTCTGAATACATTTTACACTGCAGCTGTGTAAAGTTGGAGAAGGCCTTCAAACATCATCCTAGAAGATTTCTAATATGTGATTGTATTGACCTACTGTTTAATAGATGGTTTTATATAATCTCTGCAGCAACATGTACTGTAGTTAGGCTGATAGTGACAAAGTTAACAGTTAGTGCCAGCCCAGGTTGGGAGGTGTTACATGGTGTGACGCCCCAGGGATGATGATCCTGTTCAGGTACGCCACAGGACTTGTTTAATATGGCAAACAGGTAATGTCATTTTTTATTTTATGTGTCCTGACGCCACTCACGGCTTGCGGTCAGAGATGTGAATGACCGCCGCTGCAGGTTTTACGAGTGTCTGTGGCTGATGGGGTCTGCAGCCAGATGATGTAGCCTCCCATGAGTGAGGCAGGCCCCAGGGGCTCGGGTGCTCGGGTGAGTAGGGTAGCGGGTCCCGGAATAGCACAGGCTGAATCCAAAAGTCTTTCAACTGGTTTTTACTCACTCAGATGTTGCGGTGAGCTGACCCGGGCGTTGCTGTGATTAACCAGGTAAGACCAGGGTTCCTTCGGGCCAGTCTGAGGGTAACCTGTTAGTTCACCTTCCTAGCACTCTGTGTTCGGATAACCCCCTGACGTGAAGTACCATGGGGGTCTATCCAGGGAGTTGCTACTGCCTTTTCTCCCGTGTGTTTGGCCCATTTGCCGGCAGCGTGGACCAAGTGAGATGGCTCCAGGCTCCCCTTATGGGTCCCTGCGTTGCTGCTGAGGCTCGGACTCTGTGAGGTTGGTGAGGTACCTGTAGTTCCCCTCACCGGCAGGTTTAGCAGGTCGTTAAACTGGAGTCTGCTCTAGGGACCTGTACCCCATATGTGCCTAGTCACCAGGAGCTCTGTACTCTTACCACCAGGTGACCGTTCTCCCCCGCCAATGGCTACTACACCGTGCAGGGTCTGACTAGTGGCCGCGCGCGTATCCGCCTCACGACCGCCGCTCACCACTACCAGACTGGCTCTCCTCCTCCTTTCCTGACAACCTCTGCACTCTCTAGCTCCCAGCCCCTCCGCTTCACCCCTTGATAAGATTTAAAGGCCAGACCCCTCCGGAGGCTGCCCAAGGGTCCCATCTAATGGTGTGGGAGAACTGGTTGCTATGTGTCTGTGCATACACACCTCGTTCTGGCCCTTAGGATTACCTGGAAGTACTGCCCCAGCATGGGTGCAGTACTCAGTGGTGCCTAACCTGGTCAGGGGTGCCACATTCCCCCTTCGTTATCAACAGCACATCCTCAGGCTGCAAAGACAAGAAAAACATAACACAAGTTTTTCCCACACAGGGGAGATATTTACATGTAAACATACCAGGTACCATACCACCACCACCCACCACCCACGAGTCTTTAACCCAAGACTCGAATATGGAGTGATCAACAGTCCTTTTGGTGACCTGGTCTCGGCCTGGTCCGCCATAAGCCATTCTGGTGACAGTTCTCCTTATCCTGCTGGCGTAGGGTAGGCCCCATAAACAGGCCTACCTGCTTCTTTTCTTTGTGCTGGAGAGCAGGCCCCATAAA
This sequence comes from Anomaloglossus baeobatrachus, assembly GCF_048569485.1. Lineage (NCBI taxonomy): Eukaryota > Metazoa > Chordata > Amphibia > Anura > Aromobatidae > Anomaloglossus > Anomaloglossus baeobatrachus. The sequence goes on from NC_134357.1 coordinate 126,309,941, forward strand.
CAGGCATGCCCCCTTGGTGCAGCAGAGCCATGCCCCATAAACAGGCACACTCTGGGGTTAGTACTCTGGTACTCTGGGGTTGGGGTAACTATGTACACTGCGAGAGTTTGTGGTTATAGCCAGTTCATAACCTATGGTCCATATAAAGTGCTAGGAATGCTTGAAGAGTTCACGCAAAAGTTCTTGAGGGCACATTTTACTTAAACGTTACTTTAACCTTTTCATAAAAACATTTAAACTATACTTTTTATATTGACTAAACTAAATTGACTATATTGACTTCCGCCTTCCAAGGTCAGTGCTTGATACTCCAGTGCACTGACCCTTGGAGGTTGTGTCATGGGCGTCCCCTGGTTGCTGTGACAATGGGGACCTGGTCGAGGCGGTGGGGGTGGAGCCTGGGCTCACCGAGGTTTCCCTTGGACATGGCACCACATCCAAAGTGAACCAGCCTCTCTCACCCATATGCCGTGTAAACTCCACCACTTCCCCCATGTACAAGTCACGGCCAGGGTGACCCCGCTGCAAATGGGATTGTACATCCCGCCGGGACACAAAAATCCCCTCTTTTACCCCTGCTTTCACAATAAAACCCCACCCCTTAAATGTCAGTTTTTATTTTATGTGTCGTGACGCCACTCACGGCTTGCAGTCAGAGATGTGAATGACCGCCGCTGCAGGTTTTACAAGTGTCTGAGGCTGATGGGGTCTGCAGCCAGATGATATAGCCTCCCATGAGTGAGGCAAGCCCCAGGGGCTCGGGTGCTTGGGTGAGTAGGGTAGCGGGTCCCGGAATAGCACAGGCTGAGTCCAAAAGTCTTTCAACTGGTTTTTACTCACTCAGATGTTGCGGTGAGCTGACCCGGGCGTTGCTGTGATTAACCAGGTAAGACCAGGGTTCCTTCGGGCCAGTCTGAGGGTAACCTGTAAGCTCGCCTTCCTAGCACTCTGTGTTCGGATAACCCCCTGACGTGAAGTACCATGGGGGTCTATCCAGGGAGTCACTACTGCTTTTTCTCCCCTGTGTTCGGCCTGTTTGCCAACAGCGTGGACCAAGTGAGATGGCTCCAGGCTCTTTCCCCTTATGGGTCCCTGCATTGCTGCTGAGGCTCGGACTCTGTGAGGTTGGTGAGTTCCCCTGTAGTTCCCCTCACCAGCAGGTTTAGCAGGTCGTTAAACTGGAGCCTGCTGTAGGGACCTGTATCCCGTACGTGCCTAGTCACCAGGAGCTCCGTACTCTTACCACCAGGTGACCGTTCTCGCCCGCCAACGGCTACTACCCCGGGTAGGGTCTGACTAGTGGCTGCGTGCGTATCCGCCTCGCGACCGCTGCTCACTACTACCAGACTGGCTCTCCTCCTCCTTTCCTGACAACTTCTGCACTCTCTTGCTCCCAGCCCCTCCGCTTCACCCCTTGACAAGATTTGAAGGCCAGACCCCTCCGAAGACTGCCCAAGGGTCCCATCTAATGGTGTGGGAGAACTGGTTGCTATGTGTCTGTGCGTACACACCTCATTCTGGCCCTTAGGATTACCTGGAAGTACTGCCCCAGCATGGGTGCAGTACTCAGTGGTGACTGACCGGGTCAGGGGCGCCACATTGGGCACACAGAGAGCTAGTTTCTGGTTATGAGGATGATATCTAGCTATTGAAGAAATAAGAAATATTGTTGAGTAAGAAGCCACTAGTGTGGCTAGAGTGTGTTAGCAAGAGAAGATCTAAAAGGCTATTAGGTTCCAGAGCAAATTTTACTTTAACTGACTTCTTAAACTGCCAGAGTGCAGAGACTGAAGGAGAAGAAATGTGAAGGTTGTTATAGTCATGTAGTAACTGATCAGTGATAGAGGTAACATACTAGAAATTGCAACTTAAATTAATGAATGTAACCTCGCATCACCAATTAGGTGCTCAGGAGAAAAATATATATAAGTAGAGAAGTACTCCGGAACTCATAAAACACCCCAATAAGAAAACCAGAGAAAAATAGATATGTTCTTGTTTTATTTTTAATCAATAATTGTTGTAACAGAGTCCAAAAAATATATATATGATATTTCAGCCCCTGGCCTTTGTCAAAATCAGACTATCTGAGTATAAATCATAAACAAAAGACAATCAATTGACAAAATACAGCAATACATATGATTACATTCATCACATGATAATAAGATAACATGATCCCACCAATAAAATTGAAATGGAAATGATGCAAAATAATAATAATAATAACAATAATAATAATAATAGTAATAGTGGTAATGGTCTTCATTTTTGATCTATACACACCTTCACAGGTTCATTGCAGGTAACATTACTTTGCATTAATTACCATACAATTTTCATAAAAATCTTTTCCTTTTTTCCTTATTTTATTCATTTTTCATACTTAGGCTGTGTCAATTCATAGTCATGTGATCTACCCCTTACCGCTTCACATATCTGTTTATATTACCAACCCCATTACAGGTACTATTTACCTATTCTGGCTACTCATACATATATCACATATTGTATTTCTTTTTATTTATTACATTTTTCTTCCTGTCTTAAATCCAGGTTTCGATTGATATATTGTTGAGAACCAAAACCTCATTTCTATTGTCAGTCCATCTGGTGAGCACCTTACCTTTCCACATTCCCATATCTGACTAGACAACATTTGGCGAATGGGTCTTATTTGTGTAATCAGTCTGATTCTCACACTTTGGTGCGGATCAAACGCATAACGTACCATTACCACTTTTACTATTCTTATTATTATTATTATTATTATTTTGCATCATTTCCATTTTAATTTTTATTGGTGGGATCATGTTATCATATTATCAAGTGGTGAATGTAATCATTTGTATTGCTGTATTTTGTCAATTGATTGTCTTTTGTTTATGATTTATACTCAGATGGTCGATTTTTGACAAAGGCCAGGGGCCGAAAAGTCATTTATATATTTTTCAGACTCTGTTACAACAATTATTGAATAAAAATAAAACAAGAACATATCTATTTTTCTCTGGTTTTCTTATTGGGGTGTTTTATGAGTGCCGGAGTACTTCTCTACTTAGAAACTGCAACTGACCCTGCCGGTTCCTAAACAGACTAGAGATCCCAACCCTGCATTCCCTAGTATTTTCTGCATGAGATGGAATAGCCCTGACCATATAATAAACAATGGCAACTCGGACCTATTCTGCCTGATCAGCCGTTGAGTGCTTCATGTTCCTCCTAAGCGGAGGGCAACGTAGAGCCAGTAAGAGAAGCAACAAAATACAAAAGAGGGTGTATATTGCTAAATAATATGCTGTCTAATTACTAGCAACAAACAGAAAAAAGGTGCACAGTAAAGAACATAAACAGCAGAGAGAGGTACCTCTACTCAAAATAATATGTGTTGCAAAGTGTGCACAGTACCAACATTCCAAGCTGTACTATTGAAAAATTCGATTTTTGGCAAAAAAAAGAGCAGAGAGAGGTATCCTAGCTGGTCTTCCACTGACTGGCAAACAGCAGTATGGCTGGATATAAAATGAAAATATCATCAGCAGGAAATACGAGCTGGGAAAAGTGTTTAAATAGTGTTTGGGCAGCCAATCGAGTAAATGAATACACCTGTTACTCCAATAGAACTAAATCAAGGATAACAGAAATTGAACACTGGAAGAAAAAGATGTATCTGTTGTGGCCCAGTTGAGAGAAAATACTACCACAGAGCAGAAACCCGAATCCAAACGCATGAAAATACCCACCATTCTATGAGGACCACAGGACCCACAGAGATCCCTAACAGCTGGCAGAAGTCTCTCATCAGGCAATCTGCATGCAAATATCTTGTAGTAACCCATGAATTATCCTCCAGACTGAAACCCTTCCATTGAACGATATACTGCAGGCAATGTTTGAAACATCTAGAACCCAAAACTCGTTCCACCTCATACTCCTAGTCCTCCTCCACATCAACTTCAATGATATCCTGAGGACCCAACATCCTCTGAAACTTTTTAAGAAGAGAGGAGTGCAAGTAACCCTCCTCCACACAACTGGGAGTTGGAGCTTGACCATCACGGGAATAATTATTTTAATTACCTTATACGGATCAAACAATTTAGATGCAAATTTCCTTTATGGAACCTTTGAACAGAGATTTTTTTTTTAGGATAGCCACACAAAATCTCCTATCTAAAAGAGAGGAGTGCTTCTACATGTGTGGTTTGCAGTACTCTTGGACCAATTGCAAATGATCAAAATTTACTTATCGACCTCTCTCCGGACCTTAATCAAACAAGGGGAATATCTTTCCTTTTCTGGGACTGCCAACTGAAAACCAGAAAACTTACCAATAAATGAATTAAAAAACAACAAAAAAGGCAAGATACCAGAGATGCGGTTATTGAGAGCTAACTCTGCTAGAGGAAGAAAATGCACCCAGTCCTCTTGATTAGAAGAAACAAAACATCTTAGATATTGTTATAATTCTTATTTAATTGTCTCAGTCTGACCATTAGTCTTAGGTTGATAACCTGAAGAGAACGAAAGCTTAATTTCTAACCTGGAGCAAAAACTACAGAAAAAGATAGCCAAAAACTGAATCCCTTGATCGGTAACAATGCTTTTATGAACATCATGTAGCTTAACGACTTGAGATATAAACAATGTATCTAAACACTTAGCCATGGGCAATTTTGGAAGAGGAATGAAGTGAGCCATCTTGCTGAAATGATCCAACACTACCCATACTACTGTATTACCACCGGAGTTAGGCAAATCCATGAAGAAATCCATGGACAAAAAAGTCCAAAGTTGAGACGGAACCCTGAAATTAAAAAGAAATCCTGCCTTGGCCTTCCTAAAGGCTTTAGACCTAGTGCAAATTCTGCACTTACAGACATACAGTCATATGAAAAAGTTTGGGCACCCCTATTAATGTTAACCTTTTTTCTTTATCACAATTTGGGTTTTTGCAACAACTATTTCAGTTTCATATATCTAATAACTGATGGACTGAGTAATATTTCTGGATTGAAATGAGGTTTATTGTACTAACAGAAAATGTGCAATCTGCATTTAAACAAAATTTGACTGGTGCAAAAGTATGGGCACCTCATCTTAAAAGTGACATTAATATTTTGTAGATCCTCCTTTTGCAAAAATAACAGCCTCTAGTCGCTTCCTGTAGCTTTTAATGAGTTCCTGGATCCTGGATGAAGGTATATTTGACCATTTCTGTTTACAAAACAATTCCAGTTCAGTTAAGTTTGATGGTCGCCGAGCATGGACAGCACGCTTCAAATCATCCCACAGATTTTCAATAATATTCAGGTCTGGGGACTGGGATGGCCATTCCAGAACATTGTAATTGTTCCTCTGCATGAATGCCTGAGTAGATTTGGAGCGGTGTTTTAGATCATTGTCTTGCTGAAATATCCATCCCCTGCATAACTTCAACTTCGTCACTGATTCTTGCACGTTATTGTCAAGAATCTGCTGATACTGAGTTGAATCCATGCGACCCTCAACTTTAACAAGATTCCCGGTGCCAGCACTGGCCACACAGCCAACCTCCACCAAATTTTTACTGTGGGTAGCAAGTGCTTTTCTTGGAATGCTGTGTTTTTTTGCCTCCATGCATAACGCCTTTTTGTATGACCAAACAACTCAATTTTTGTTCCATCAGTCCACAGGACCGTCTTCCAAAATGTAACTGGCTTGTCCAAATGTGCTTTTGCATACCTCAGGCGATTCTGTTTGTGGCGTGCTTGGAGAAATGGCTTCATTCACATCACTCTCCCATACAGCTTCTCCTTGTGCAATGTGCGCTGTATTGTTGACCGATGCACATTGACACCATCTGCAGCAAGAGGATGCTGCAGGTCTTTGGAGGTGGTCTGTGGATTGGCCTTGACTGTTCTCACCATTCTTCTCTGCCTTTCTGATATTTTTCTTGGCCTGCCACTTCTTGGGTTAACAAGAACTGTACCTGTGTTCTTCCATTTCCTTACTATGTTCCTCACAGTGGAAACTGACAGTTTAAATCTCTGAGACAACTTTTTGTATCCTTCCCCTGAACAACTATGTTGAATAATCTTTGTTTTCAGATCATTTGAGAGTTGTTTTGAGGAGCCCATGATGCCACTCTTCATAGGAGATTCAAATAGGAGAACAACTTGCAAGTGGCCACCTTAAATACCTTTCCTCATGATTGGATACACCTGCCTATGAAGTTCGAAGCTCAATGAGGTTACAAAACTAATTTAGTGCTTTAGTAAGTCAGTAAAAAGTAGTTAGGAGTGTTCAAATCAAGAAATTGATAAGGGTGCCCATACTTTTGCAGCGGTCAAATTTTGTTTAAATGCGGATTGCACATTTTCTGTTAGTACAATAAACCTCATTTCAATCCAGAAATATTACTCAGTCCATCAGTTATTAGATATATGAAACTGAAATAGCTGTTGCAAAAACCCAAATTGTTATAAAGAAAAAAGGTTAACATTAATAGGGGTGCTCAAACTTTTTCATATGACTGTACTCGTAAATATCCTTTCAAGCACTCTGCCACCAAAAGGACTTGGAAACAGCTCTCCAGGTGGTAGAGAAGCCAGGATGCCCAGCCAACACAGAGTCATGCACTTTGTTAAGAAGCTCAGTATAAATCACAGACATTTTTCCAGATGGCAATCCCTCCGCTGCACCAACTTGAACCTGCACATTGTGCTGTCTGAGATCAATTACCAGAACACCTACCCACCACCTCTTCAACAAGAATTTTGACTGGATTTTCATCCCTGAACTCCGGAACAAAACTAAGTGACAAAGCATCAGCCTTAACATTCTTAGTCCGAAGGAGATATGTCATAGAGAAATCAAACTGAATGGAAAAAAAGGCCAATCGGGCCTGTCTAATATTTAACCATTTAGCGACGTCAATGTACAGGAAATTTTTGTGATCAGTAAAGACCGTTATTTTATGCCTAGCTCCCTACAACCAATGCCTCCATACCTCAAAAGCTCTCTTAATAGTCAAGAGTTCTGGATCACCTATATCATAATTGGATTTAGATTCTGAGAACTTAGGAAAATAGAAGAGCAAAAAAATAAAAATAACCATCCTTCTTCTATAAAAGAATGGCACACATAGTGGCCACAAAGACCCTTTTTAAAAGTGACCCCCACAGAGCCTGGTGTAGAGAGGCCAAACACCCTTTTTAAGAGTACGCCCACGAGCACTTTTTTAAGATTACTGCCACCGACATTTTATTAATATTCCCTCCACAGACCATTTATTAAGAGTATGCACACAGAACCTAGTTCAGAGTGGCCACACCAACCTTTTATTAAAATCCCCTTTACAGACCCTTTTTTAGAGTATCCCCACAGACACATTTTTATCAAATAGTGTACTGGAGAACGGTAAAAAATGTCCAAATGCGGTGAAATTGCAAAAACAGGGTAATTGTACGATAATTTCGGGGGTCTTTTCTTTACCATGTTCACTATATGATGTGAAAATGATAAATGTAAAAATGATGTGTCTGTATGATGCTTCATGTCAGTCCGACTTCGCAGATACCAAACATGTATACTTTTACTTTTAACTAAGTGGTCAAAATTGTTTCATAATTTTGTCCAAAAAAAGAATAGCACTTTTGTTGCCATTTTACAAGACCTGTAGTGTTCTTATTTTTTGGGATCTGGGGCTCAGTGACAGCTTTTTTTGTGTCATGAGCTGACATTTTAAAATTATACCATCTTTGTATAGATGTGCTGTTTTGATTGTCGTTATAGCATTTTAAAGAAATATTGCAGCGATGAAAAAACATAATTTGGACCTTTGGATTTTTTTTTTCTCGCCACACCGTGTACCAATCAGATTAATTGATTTTATATTTTGATAGAGCAGGCAATTCTAAAAATGGCAATACTAAATATGTGTATTTTTTAATTTTTTTTTTAACTTTTATTTTCAATGAGAAATGGGGGGGAGAGCCAGCACTGCTTATGAGTGGCATGCAGCAATGAAAAAGTAAAAAGTGTAATATTCACAAATTCATTCCTACTGTAACAATTCAATGAGATTTTTGGCAAATAATTGATCAATGATTTGAGCCCCCCTGCCCCGTCACGGCAAATCTCTATAAGGGGGGTCCCTACACTACAGTTAAAATATACAAACGTACCATAAGGTCTCGTATAATGCGCAGGACCATATAGGAACATCACCTACCTGAGAAGTGTCAGAACCGCTCCCATGCTGCAAGGGCTGACAACTGCGAGTAGATGGGCAGTCCAGGTGCCAGCGTGTGCGGGAGAACCACACACACCAGCACAATGTCAGAACTAGCCCCCACAGTGTCAGACCAGCAGACATGGATGAAGGGCGGAACAGCCCCAGGCAGGTGGTGCTTAAGTAATAATGCCTATGGAACAGGAGGCGGTGGCTGTATGTGAACAGGCACCAACATAAATTTTGATGGCAACAGAAGCAATTTGCAAACCACACTGGTAACATTGAATTGTTACAGTAGGAATGAATTTGTGAATATTACACTTTTTAATTGCTGCATGCCACTCATAAGCAGTGCTGGCTCTCCCCCCCATTTCTCGTTTACTGGTCAGGTGGTTGACTGCCACCGTGCCGTGCACGCCCAGTGTGGTTTGCAAATTCCTTCTGTTGCCATCAAAATTTATGTTGGTGCCTGTTCACACACAGCCACCGCCTCCTGTTCCATAGGCATTATTACTTAAGCACCACCTGCCTGGGGCTGTTCCGCCCTTCATCCATGTCTGCTGGTCTGACACTGTGGGGGCTAGTTCTGACATTGTGCTGGTGTGTGTGGTTCTGCCGCACACGCTGGCACCTGGACTGCCCATCTACTCGCAGTTGTCAGCCCTTGCAGCATGGGAGCCGTTCTGACACTTCTCAGGTAGGTGATGTTCCTATATGGTCCTGCGCATTATACGAGACCTTATGGTACGTTTGTATATTATAACTGTAGTGTAGGGACCCCCTTATAGAGATTTGCCGTGACGGGGCAGGGGGGCTCAAATCATTGATCAATTATTTGCCAAAAATCTCATTGAATTGTTACAGTAGGAATGAATTTGTGAATATTACACTTTTTACTTTTTCATTGCTGCATGCCACTCATAAGCAGTGCTGGCTCTCCCCCCCATTTTTTATTTTCAATGGGGTGAAAGGGGGGTGATTTGAACTTTTAGGGGTTTTTTATATATTTTTTAAAACTTTTTTTACAATTTTTATTTATTTTACTAGTCCCTCTAGGAAACCTTATCACTGCAGTGTACAGTCCAATTGCCTGCTGTTAAGGGCAGCATCGCTCTGATGGATGGCGCCATTCGCTGCTGCTGCCCTTTAAATTGCGCTGTCAGTGTTACACAGCACGATTTAAGGGGTTAACAGGCACTGGTGGATCTCTGATCCACCTGTGCCTGTTAGCCACACATGTCTGCTGATCAGATCAGAAGACATGTGTGGGGAATACCCTGGGTTCGCCGCTGAAGCCAGCGGGAACTGGATGGAGACTTCCATGGATGTACCAGAACGTCCTTGGTCATTAAGGGGTTAAAATCCCCCACACACAGTCCCTTGGCCAAATGGACACAGAGATCCCTTTTTAAGATTAGCCCAACAAAGTCTTTAATAAAATTTCCCCACATACACTTTTAAGAGTACCCTACCAAGCCTGGTGCAGAGTGGCCACACAGAACCCCCACAGAGCCTTTAATAAAACTACCCCCACAGACTCTTTTCTAAGAGTACGCCCACAGAACCTGGTGCAGAGTAGCCGCAGAGACCCTTTTTAAAAATTACTCCCACAGACCATTTTTTAAGAGTACAGTTACAGAGCCTGGTGCAGAATGGCCACACCAAGCCTTTTTAAGAGAACCCCCACACAGGCTTTTTCAGTGTACCCACACAGATTCTTTATTAAAATTCCTCCACACAGACCATTTTTTAAGAGCACCACCAAAGAGCCTGGTGCAGAGGGGCCACACAGACCCTATTTTTAGAATGCTCCCACAGTCTTTATTAAATTTCCCCTACAGACCCATGTTTCAGAGTATCCCCACAGAGCGTGGTGCAGAGTGTCCACACTGACCCTTTATTTAGACTCCCCTCGCAGACGCTTTTTTGGAGTAACCCCACAGCGACTTTTTTTATATGCACCCCCACAGGGACTTCATTAAAAGTCCCCCCAGACCCTTTTTTAAGAGTACCCCCACAGAGCTTGGTGCACAGGGGCCATACAGACCCTTTTTTAAGATTACCACTAGAGTTGAGCGCGGTTCGCGGTTCGAGGTTCTCCAGTTCTAGGCTTGAGTGATTTTGGGGCCTGTTCTAGATCGAACTAGAACTCGAGCTTTTTGCAAAAGCTCGATAGTTCTAGAAACGTTCGAGAACGGTTCTAGCAGCAAAAAAACAGCTAATTCCTAGCTGGCTTTCCGCTGTAATAGTGTAAGTCACTCTGTGACTCACACTATTATGACATTTCAGTGTATAGTGTGCGTGAACAGCGCCTTCAGATCACTGCTGTTTGTATAATGGCGATCGCCATTTTTTTTTTTTTTTCCTTGTCTTCCTTCCCTAAGCGCGCGCGTCTTGTGGGGCGGGACAGCATGTCAGCCAATCCCAGACACACACACAGCTAAGTGGACTTTTAGCCAGAGAAGCAACGGCATGTGTGATAGGATGTCCATGTCACATGTCCCTGCATTATAAAACCGGACATTTTCCTCCAGGACGCCATTATCTCTTCTGCGTCCTTGGTGTCAGACATCACTGGCGCAGCTCCGTCCTTTGTCCTATCGCTGATACAGCTGTATGCGCTCCATACACAGCGCTGGACAGCATAGGGATAGCACTTTCCATCAGTCCTTTTAAGGGCTCGTACGGGCAGGGTCAGAGTTAAGGTGACAGGTCCTGAAAACAGCGACAGCGTCTGTGTAGCAAAGGTCAGGGATTTCCTCCCTGCATTTCCCTATTAGGAGGGAATAGAAAGGCAGGCTTCCATTCCTCTACCCAGAGCACCACAATCCTGCCACTGTACCCTCCTGCCCTCTGCACACTCCAACTCATTATAACTAAGCCATTATACTAGCAAACACTCAGTGTACCTAGTGGCATCCTAAACGTGGCTATTGGACTGTTGTCTAGTCACACTAGTGCAAAGACATTTGCAGCACCTCTACCTGCATTGCACACTCCAACTCATTATAACTAAGCCATTATACTAGCAAACACTCAGTGTACCTAGTGGCATCCTAAACGTGGCTATTGGACTGTTGTCTAGTCACACTAGTGCAAAGACATTTGCAGCACCTCTACCTGCATTGCACACTCCAACTCATTATAACTAAGCCATTATACTAGCAAACACTCAGTGTACCTAGTGGCATCCTAAACGTGGCTATTGGACTGTTGTCTAGTCACACTAGTGCAAAGACATTTGCAGCACCTCTGCCTGCATTGCACACTCCAACTCATTATAACTAAGCCATTATACTAGCAAACACTCAGTGTACCTAGTGGCATCCTAAACGTGGCTATTGGACTGTTGTCTAGTCACACTAGTGCAAAGACATTTGCAGCACCTCTGCCTGCATTGCACACTCCAACTCATTATAACTAAGCCATTATACTAGCAAACACTCAGTGTACCTAGTGGCATCCTAAACGTGGCTATTGGACTGTTGTCTAGTCACACTAGTGCAAAGACATTTGCAGCACCTCTGCCTGCATTGCACACTCCAACTCATTATAACTAAGCCATTATACTAGCAAACACTCAGTGTACCTAGTGGCATCCTAAACGTGGCTATTGGACTGTTGTCTAGTCACACTAGTGCAAAGACATTTGCAGCACCTCTGCCTGCATTGCACACTCCAACTCATTATAACTAAGCCATTATACTAGCAAACACTCAGTGTACCTAGTGGCATCCTAAACGTGGCTATTGGACTGTTGTCTAGTCACACTAGTGCAAAGACATTTGCAGCACCTCTGCCTGCATTGCACACTCCAACTCATTATAACTAAGCCATTATACTAGCAAACACTCAGTTTACCTAGTGGCATCCTAAACGTGGCTATTGGACTGTTGTCTAGTCACACTAGTGCAAAGACATTTGCAGCACCTCTGCCTGCATTGCACACTCCAACTCATTATAACTAAGCCATTATACTAGCAAACACTCAGTGTACCTAGTGGCATCCTAAACGTGGCTATTGGACTGTTGTCTAGTCACACTAGTGCAAAGACATTTGCAGCACCTCTGCCTGCATTGCACACTCCAACTCATTATAACTAAGCCATTATACTAGCAAACACTCAGTGTACCTAGTGGCATCCTAAACGTGGCTATTGGACTGTTGTCTAGTCCCACTAGTGCAAAGACATTTGCAGCACCTCTGCCTGCATTGCACACTCCAACTCATTATAACTAAGCCATTATACTAGCAAACACTCAGTGTACCTAGTGGCATCCTAAACGTGGCTATTGGACTGTTGTCTAGTCACACTAGTGCAAAGACATTTGCAGCACCTCTGCCTACATTGCACACTCCAACTCATTATAACTAAGCCATTATACTAGCAAACACTCAGTGTACCTAGTGGCATCCTAAACGTGGCTATTGGACTGTTGTCTAGTCACACTAGTGCAAAGACATTTGCAGCACCTCTGCCTGCATTGCACACTCCAACTCATTGTTACTAAGCCATTATACTAGCAATTTTTGCTGCAAGTTTAAGGGCCGTAGTTGCATTGTCAGGGATATTTATTCTTTATTATTCTGCTGTTAATAAAACTAGACCACCACTGCAATCTACACCACCTCTCAATTTTTACTACCACATTTTCAGTGCACAATCTTGTCACAATCAACATGAGTGGCAAAATGACAGATGCTGGTGGAAAGGGGAAGAGGCGTGGTGGAAAAGGCAAAAAAGGTTTTGTCCGTGGGGAAGGTGGCAAAGCTCCATTATCATCTGCTGAAGATAGACCATCTACCAGCAAAAGTAAGATGTCTACTACTTACCGTGGACAATCCGATGTGCTCCCTTTTTTACGGACACGAACAACAGGAACAAAGGTAGATGATGGCCAAAAAAGGAAAATGCTTGAATGGATCTCAAGTGGTCCAACAAGTGCCCTCTCAGCCTTTTCAAGTACCGCATCCAAAAAACACCAGTTCTCTGAGTTGTCATCCCAATCAAACTTGCTTTCTCCCAGCTCTGAAGTCTCCATCAGCCCTGCACAGTATGGTGGAACTGAGATGGCTGAGTCTGCAGAGCTGTTCAGTCACACTATAGCCTGGGAATCAGAGGTCTGCTCCCAAGCTACAGTGAGTACAGAACAGGAAATGGTCTGCAGTGATGCCCAGAACCTTTGTGACTCTGATTCAGGCCGTGAGGACCAAGTTTCTGAGCATAATGTTGACCCTTTGTCACAAACTGTAACACCTGTGGTTATAGACAATGAGGAACATACTGATGAAGATGAGACGCAGATACCCGATTGGGATGACAACTTAAATATTCGGTCAGGGCAAGAAGAGGCTCGGTCTGAGGGGGAGGGGAGTGCAAACACAACAATTGATGATGAAGTTCTAGATCCCACCTACTGTCAACCCATAGTCAGGCACTCGAGGAGGTCAACAGAGGTGGTGGAGGAGGATGCAACTGATGACGAAGTTACCTTGCGCCTTCCTGGACACAGTCGGAGTACTGGTAGCACGTCTACAACTGCATCCTCAGCCACCACTCTGCCTCTGAGCATTATTCGGGGTGGATCAACAGGTCGCATGGCCTCTAAGCCTTGCCTAGCCTGGTCCTTTTTTGACATAGAAAAAGATCGCCCAAATTATGTGATCTGTAAAATTTGTCATGGTTCTCTTAGTAGAGGTCAAAACCTCAGCAGTTTGACAACTTCTTCCATGAATCGTCACATGAATAAATATCATATGGCCCGGTGGGAAGCTCACCGTGCTGCAATGCGGCCTAGCAGAGCGAACCATCCACCGCCTGCCCCTTCCAGTGCATCCGCGAGCTAGTCATCTTCTAGGACTGTGGGGACAGCTGTCACACCTGTTTTTCCACCCACAACTTCCACCACTGTAACCGCAAAAGGCAGTTTGCTTGGTAGGTCGTCAGTTGGTTTGGAAGGGGAAACAAGTGAGTGTGAACAGCTCTCTCAGACATCGATAGCACCAACGTTGGATGAAGGCAACATCATGTCTCCGCCAGCACTTTCCTCACAAACCTGCATTTTTCCAGGGGCACCCTACTCAACACCGTCTACACACAGCAGCCAGATCTCTGTCCCTCAGATGTGGTCAAATAAAAGGCCACTTCCTGCGACCCATGACAAAGCGAAGAGGTTGACTCTATCCCTCTGTAAGCTGTTGGCTACCGAAATGCTGCCTTTCCGCCTAGTGGACACACAGGATTTTAGAGACCTTATGTCTGTTGCTGTGCCCCAGTACCAGATGCCTAGTCGCCACTACTTCTCTAAGAAAGGTGTGCCCGCGCTACACCAGCATGTCGCACACAGCATCACTGCTTCCTTGAGAAACTCTGTGTGTGAACGGGTGCATTTCACCACCGATACTTGGACCAGTAAGCATGGACAGGGACGTTACATGTCGCTGACTGGGCACTGGGTAACTATTGTGATAGATGGTGAAGGGTCTGCTGCACAAGTCTTGCCGTCCCCACGACTTGTGTGTCAATCCTCTGTCTGTCCAAGTTCCGCCACTGCTTCTGCCTCCTCCACCTCATCTGGGTCCTCCACCTCCGCCTCAAGCCTGCCTGGTCAGGCCACCAGCGTTCTCACAGCGCAAAAGGAATCACGCACCCCTCATTACTATGCTGGCAGCAGAGCGCAACGGCATCAGGCGGTCTTTAGCTTGACATGTCTTGGGAATAAGAGTCACACAGCTGAGGAGTTGTGGTCAGCTCTGCGGTCCGAGTTTAATAAATGGTTGTCTCCACTCAACCTGCAGCCTGGTAAGGCCATGTGCGACAATGCTGCAAACCTGGGTGCGGCCCTTCGCCTGGGCAAGGTGACACACGTACCTTGTATGGCTCACGTGTTGAACCTTGTCGTCTACCAATTTTTAACACACTATCCCGGCCTAGATGGCCCTCTGAACAGGGCACGAAAACTGTCTGCTCACTTCCGCCGTTCAAGCGCCGCAGCTGAGCGACTTGCATCGCTCCAGAAGTCTTTCGGCCTGCCGGTTCATCGCCTGAAATGCGATGTGGCGACACGCTGGAATTCAACTCTCCACATGTTACAGCGACTGTGGCAGCACCGCCGAGCCCTGGTGCAATACGTCATGACGTATAGTCTGGGCCAACGACATGCAGAGGTGGGGCAGATCACCCTGATGGAGTGGTCTCAGATCAAGGACCTATGCACCCTTCTGCAGAGTTTCGACATGGCGACGAATATGTTTAGCGCTGACAATGCCATTATCAGCATGACGATTCCAGTCATTTACATGCTGGAGCACACGCTAAACACTATTCGGAGTCAGGGGGTGGGACAACAGGAAGGGGAGGAACTACAGGAGGATTCATATGCGCAAGACACAACAACATCACCAAGGTCCAGACGTTCATCATCACCAAGGCGGCAGGCATGGGACAATGGGGGACAGGGATCAACAAGGGCGCATGGTAGCAGGCAAGATGTTGAGGAAGGTGCAGGAGAACATGAAGAAATGGAGGACGAACTGTCCATGGACATGGAAGACTCAGCGGATGAGGGAGACCTTGGTCAAATTTCAGTTGAAAGAGGTTGGGGGGAGATGTCAGAGGAAGAAAGAACGGTTAGCACCTCTATGCCACAAACACAGCGTGGACTTGGTCCGCATGGCTGCGCAAGACACATGAGTGCCTTCTTGTTGCACTACCTCCAACATGACCCTCGTATTGTCAAAATTAGAAGTGATGATGACTACTGGCTTTCCACACTATTAGATCTGCGGTACAAGTCCAAATTTTGTGACATAATTCCAGCCATAGAAAGGGACGCACGTATGCAGGAGTATCAGCAGAAGCTGTTACTCGATCTTAGCTCGGCTTTTCCACCAAACAACCGTGCAGGTGCAGGGAGTGATTCTCCAAGTTGTAACTTGCCAAACATGGGACGGTCTCGTCATCTTCAACAGTCTACCCGTACCAGTAGGACCGTATCTGGTGCTGGTAACAGCAATTTTATGGAATCTTTTCATAATTTTTTTAGACCCTCTTTTGCAAGGCCACCAGAGACAACAAGTCTGACACAGTCAACGGCTGGAGAGGATGATACAGGAGTATCTCCAAATGAACATCGATGCCATGACTTTGCAAATGGAGCCTTGCTCCTTTTGGGCTTCAAATCTAGAAAAATGGCCAGAGCTATCCAGTTACGCCTTGGAGATTTTGTCATGTCCAGCTGCCAGCGTTGTCTCTGAACGTGTCTTCAGTGCTGCTGGGTGTGTGCTGACAGATAAGCGCACGCGTCTGTCCAGTGACAATGTGGACAGACTGACGTTCATCAAAATGAACAAGTCATGGATCCAGAAGGAATTTACTACCCCTGTGTCATCCTGGGGAGAGTAAATGCTTGTGGATTTGGAATGTGCTTGATGCAAATCAAAACATCCTGTTTGCAACTAGGGCACAACTGCTGCCACTGAAGGGGTGGGTGTGTGTGGGGCCCAATTTTTGGAAAAAAGGGAGACTCCGCTTGGAGTAACCCTTGCTTACATTGTTTTTAAAAGAAGCCAAGATGAACAAGTCATGGTTCAGCAAAGACTTTGCTACCTACCCCGGTGTCATCCTGGGGACGGTTAAGTATGGCGTATTTTTGAATGTGCTTGATGCAAATCTAGCTGTGAAGTGTACAACTGGGGCACAACTGCTGCCACTGAAGGGGTGGGTGTGTGTGGGGCCCAATTTTTGGAAAAAAGGGAGACTCCGCTTGGAGTAACCCTTGCTTACATTGTTTTTAAAAGAAGCCAAGATGAACAGAGCTGGGATCAGGAAACACTTTGCTACCTACCCCGTTGTCATCCTGTGGACGGATAAGAATGGCGTATTTTTGAATGTGCTTGATGCAAATCTAGCTGTGAAGTGTACAACTGGGGCACAACTGCTGCCACTGAAGGGGTGGGTGTGTGTGGGGCCCAATTTTTGGAAAAAAGGGAGACTCCGCTTGGAGTAACCCTTGCTTACATTGTTTTTAAAAGAAGCCAAGATCAACAGAGCTGGGATCAGGAAAGACTTTGCTACCTACCCCGGTGTCATCCTGGGGACGGAGAAGAATGGCGTATTTTTGAATGTGCTTGATGCAAATCTAGCTGTGAAGTGTACAACTGGGGCACAACTGCTGCCACTGAAGGGGTGGGTGTGTGTGGGGCCCAATTTTTGGAAAAAAAGGGAGACTCCGCTTGGAGTAACCCTTGCTTACATTGTTTTTAAAAGAAGCCAAGATGAACAGAGCTGGGATCAGGAGAGACTTTGCTACCTACCCCGGTGTCATCCTGGGGACGGATAAGAATGGCGTATTGTTGAATGTGCTTGATGCAAATCTAGCTGTGAAGTGTACAACTGGGGCACAACTGCTGCCACTGAAGGGGTGGGTGTGTGTGGGGCCCAATTTTTGGAATAAAGGGAGACTCCGCTTGGAGTAACCCTTGCTTACATTGTTTTTAAAAGAAGCCAAGATGAACAGATCTGGGACCAGGAAAGACTTTGCTACCTACCCCGGTGTCATCCTGGGGACGGATAAGAATGGCGTATTTTTGAATGTGCTTGATGCAAATCTAGCTGTGAAGTGTACAACTAGGGCACAAGTGCTGTCACTGAATTGGTGGGTGTGTGTGGGGCCCAATTTTTGGAAAAAAGGGAGACTCCGCTTGGAGTAACCCTTGCTTACATTGTTTTTAAAAGAAGCCAAGATGAACAAGTTATGGTTCAGCAAAGACTTTGCTACTTACCCCGGTGTCATCCTGGGGACGGTTAAGTATGGCGTATTTTTGAATGTGCTTGATGCAAATCTAGCTGTGAAGTGTACAACTGGGGCACAACTGCTGCCACTGAAGGGGTGGGTGTGTGTGGGGCCCAATTTTTGGAAAAAAGGGAGACTCCGCTTGGAGTAACCCTTGCTTACATTGTTTTTAAAAGAAGCCAAGATGAACAGAGCTGGGATCAGGAAAGACTTTGCTACCTACCCCGGTGTCATCCTAGGGACGGATAAGAATGGCGTATTTTTGAATGTGCTTGATGCAAATCTAGCTGTGAAGTGTACAACTGGGGCACAACTGCTGCCACTGAAGGGGTGGGTGTGTGTGGGGCCCAATTTTTGGAAAAAAGGGAGACTCCGCTTGGAGTAACCCTTGCTTACATTGTTTTTAAAAGAAGCCAAGATGAACAGAGCTGGGATCAGGAAAGACTTTGCTACCTACCCCGGTGTCATCCTGGGGACGGATAAGAATGGCATATTTTTGAATGTGCTTGATGCAAATCTAGCTGTGAAGTGTACAACTGGGGCACAACTGCTGCCACTGAAGGGGTGAGTGTGTGTGGGGCCCAATTTTTGGAAAAAAGGGAGACTCCGCTTGGAGTAACCCTTGCTTACATTGTTTTTAAAAGAAGCCAAGATGAGCAGAGCTGGGATCAGGAAAGACTTTGCGACCTACCCCGGTGTCATCCTGGGGACGGATAAGAATGGCGTATTTTTGAATGTGCTTGATGCAAATCTAGCTGTGAAGTGTACAACTAGGGCACAAGTGCTGCCACTGAATGGGTGGGTGTGTGTGGGGCCCAATTTTTGGAAAAAAGGGAGACTCCGCTTGGAGTAACCCTTGCTTACATTGTTTTTAAAAGAAGCCAAGATGAACAGAGCTGGGATCAGGAAAGATTTTGCTACCTACCCCGTTGTCATCCTGGGGACGGATAAGAATGGCGTATTTTTGAATGTGCTTGATGCAAATCTAGCTGTGAAGTGTACAACTGGGGCACAACTGCTGCCACTGAATGGGTGGGTGTGTGTGGGGCCCAATTTTTGGAAAAAAGGGAGACTCCGCTTGGAGTAACCCTTGCTTACATTGTTTTTAAAAGAAGCCAAGATGAACAGAGCTGGGATCAGGAAAGACTTTGCTACCTACCCCGGTGTCATCCTGGGGACGGTTAAGAATAGCGTATTTTTGAATGTGCTTGATGCAAATCTAGCTGTGAAGTGTACAACTGGGGCACAACTGCTGCCACTGAAGGGGTGGGTGTGTGTGGGGCCCAATTTTTCGAAAAAAAGGAGACTCCGCTTGGAGTAACCCTTGCTTACATTGTTTTTAAAAGAAGCCAAGATGAACAGAGCTGGGATCAGAAAAGACTTTGCTACCTACCCCGGTGTCATCCTGGGGACGGATAAGAATGGCGTATTTTTGAATGTGCTTGATGCAAATCTAGCTGTGAAGTGTACAACTGGGGCACAACTGCTGCCACTGAAGGGGTGGGTGTGTGTGGGGCCCAATTTTTGGAAAAAAGGGAGACTCCGCTTGGAGTAACCCTTGCTTACATTGTTTTTAAAAGAAGCCAAGATCAACAGAGCTGGGATCAGGAAAGACTTTGCTACCTACCCCGGTGTCATCCTGGGGACGGATAAGAATGGCGTATTTTTGAATGTGCTTGATGCAAATCTAGCTGTGAAGTGTACAACTGGGGCACAACTGCTGCCACTGAAGGGGTGGGTGTGTGTGGGGCCCAATTCTTGGAAAAAAGGGAGACTCCGCTTGGAGTAACCCTTGCTTACATTGTTTTTAAAAGAAGCCAAGATGAACAGAGCTGGGATCAGGAAAGACTTTGCTACCTACCCCGGTGTCATCCTGGGGACGGATAAGAATGGCGTATTTTTGAATGTGCTTGATGCAAATCTAGCTGTGAAGTGTACAACTAGGGCACAAGTGCTGCCACTGAATGGGTGGGTGTGTGTGGGGCCCAATTTTTGGAAAAAAGGGAGACTCCGCTTGGAGTAACCCTTGCTTACATTGTTTTTAAAAGAAGCCAAGATGAACAGAGCTGGGATCAGGAAAGACTTTGCTACCTACCCCGGTGTCATCCTGGGGACGGATAAGAATGGCGTATTTTTGAATGTGCTTGATGCAAATCTAGCTGTGAAGTGTACAACTAGGGCACAAGTGCTGCCACTGAATGGGTGGGTGTGTGTGGGGCCCAATTTTTGGAAAAAACGGAGACTCCGCTTGGAGTAACCCTTGCTTACATTGTTTTTAAAAGAAGCCAAGATGAACAAGTCATGGTTCAGCAAAGACTTTGCTACCTACCACGGTGTCATCCTGGGGACGGTTAAGTATGGCGTATTTTTGAATGTGCTTTATGCAAATCTAGCTGTGAAGTGTACAACTGGGGCACAACTGCTGCCACTGAAGGGGTGGGTGTGTGTGGGGCCCAATTTTTGGAAAAAAGGGAGACTCCGCTTGGAGTAACCCTTGCTTACATTGTTTTTAAGAGAAGCCAAGATGAACAGAGCTGGGATCAGGAAAGACTTTGCTACCTACCCCGGTGTCATCCTGGGGACGGTTAAGAATAGCGTATTTTTGAATGTGCTTGATGCAACTCTAGCTGTGAAGTGTACAACTGGGGCACAACTGCTGCCACTGAAGGGGTGGGTGTGTGTGGGGCCCAATTTTTGGAAAAAAAGGGAGACTTCGCTTGGAGTCACCTTGCGGTGTTTTACATGATTTTAGAAGGGCGTGCCATGCCTATATCTGTGTGTCCTCTTTTTCCTTGTCCAGCTGTTTTGTTTTCGCATGAGTATATGTCCTTGTCACTTTCCCATGTGTTTGTGTTGTGTTGTGAGTTGTTTGTCACCTTTTGGACACCTTTGAGGATGTTTTCTAGGTGTTTTTATGTGTTTGTGATTGCCTGCCATTGTTTCCTATGCAGTTCGAGTTTGGTTCGTCGAACGTTCGACGAGCCGAACTCGAACGGGACCTCCGTTCGGCGAACCGAGCTCGAGCCGAACCGGGGCCGGTTCGTTCATCTCTAATTACCACACAAAGCTTTGTGTAGAGTGATCAAACAAACCCTTTTTTAAGCGTACCCCCACAGAGTCTTTATTAGAATACCCCACAGACTTTATTCTAAAAGTACACCCACAGAGCCTGGTGCCGAGTGGCAACAAAAAAAAAATTCTAACGGTGCGACCGCACTTTGCGTTTCCACCTGCGTTTCAGATGCTTTTTGGATGCGTTTTGAGAACCTTTTTCATGCCAAAAGGCATGCGTTTTGATTTTCCAGCAAAGTCAATGGAAAATGGTTATTTTCAGACCACACTTTGCGTTTCTAAACGCTGCGTTTAATTTGCATATTTTGTGGCAAAACCATGTGTTCAAAGAAGCAGCATGTCAATTGTTTTTGCCATTTTGGGTGTGTTTTGCTAACATTGAAGTCAATGAGAAATGGGAAAAACCAAGATTCCTGCAAATTTCTGCGTTTTACCTGCTTTTTCAGTGCAGAAAACATGCGATTTGGACTACCAAAATGCATGCTTTTTGCACATCAAAACAATAATTTGCTATGTCCCTTTACACACACACATAATCCGACAATTAAAATTATGAAAAATATGCTTTTAATGCTATTTTACCGTTAAAATGTATATTATCGCTATAATTTTAAGAAATATCTATATTTTCTTTATTTTTCACATTAATATAGATCTGATCCTTTTTTTTCTCTTTTTTCAGTCTGTTTGACAGTTTAAACTTTATTTAGCAGTGTCTTGATGTTCAAAATACATCTGTCAAAACGCAGGTGAAAAAGCATGCAAAAGGCGCTGAAAATGCATCTAAAACGCGGTAAATATGCATGCGTTTTCAGCGCGAAATTTCTGGAAAAGGCAACTTTGGTCAAATCAATTAAGCCCAAAACGTGCGTTTTAAACTGC
This sequence comes from Anomaloglossus baeobatrachus, assembly GCF_048569485.1. Lineage (NCBI taxonomy): Eukaryota > Metazoa > Chordata > Amphibia > Anura > Aromobatidae > Anomaloglossus > Anomaloglossus baeobatrachus. Next base: position 126,331,908 of record NC_134357.1, read on the forward strand.
AAGTAGGTGAACGCAAAGTGCAGTCGCACCCTAAGTGCACCACACAGACCAATTTTTAAGAGTACCTCCGCAGATCCTGGTGCAGAGTGACCACACATACCCATTTTTAAGAGTACCCCCACAGAACCTGGTGCAGAGTTCCCACACAGACCCTTTTTTAAGAGTATTTCTAGAGAGCCTGGTGCAGAGTAGCCACACGGACACTTTTTTAACTCCTTCACCCCGGGCAATTTTCCGGCTTGTTTGGTTTTTTGCTCCCCTTTTTCTGAGAGCCATAATTTTTTTATTTTTCCATCAATCTTGCCATATGAGGGCTTGTTTTTTGCGGGACGAGCTGTACTTTTAAATTAAACCATGAGTTTTTCCATATGGTGTACTGGAACTCAGGGGCTCTGCAAATGGCATGCATATTTACCGCTCTGCAAATGGCGCCTACACACTACTGTAGGAAAATCTGTGTTTCAAAAATCAAACAGTGCTCCTCCCCTCCCAAGCCTTGTGGTGTAGTCAAACAGTACTGTACAGTCACATGTAAAATATTATCATGTTCATGAGAAATTGTGTAACACATTATGAGGCCTTTTTACCTTTTCCCCTTGTCAAAATTGGTTATCTGGGGTTAAAACAACATTGTATTAGTAAAAATATAATTATTTTTTGTTCACCGCCCAATAGTATAACATTTTGTGTCAATATGCTCACTTCACCTCTGGATGAATTGCAGCTTGTAAAATTGCTTCATTTGTAGGGGTTTCCACAGGGGCTCTGCCAATGGGACATTTGCAATCGCAAACCATTTTAACTAAATTTTAACTCAAATATGGTGTTCCTTCACTTTTTCTCTTTGTACTGTGCCTTAAAAGTAGTTTTTGACCACATATAGGGTATTAATGTGCGCAGAAAAAATTGCACAACAATTTGTATGCTGCATTATTTCCTGTTAATCTTGTAAAAATGAAAGATTTTAAGTTAAAGCAACATTTTTGTGGTAAAAAAGTGTATTTTTTTTTTCATTTTCACAGTTCAATATTATAAAATTCTGTGAAGCAGCTGGAGGTTCAAAATGCTCACCAAACATCTAGATAAATTCTTTGAGGGGTCTAGTTTCCAAAATTGGGTAACTTGTGGGGGATCTCCACCATTTAGGCACATCAGGGGCTCTCTAAATTCCACATGGCATCCACTATCCATTTCAGACAATTTTATGCTCTAAAATTCAAATGGAACTCCATCCCCTCCGATCTGTGCCATGTTCCCAAACTGTAGATTTCCATCATGTATGAGGTATTGAGCAACATTTTTGTGATAACATTTTTTTTTAATTTTCCTAGCTCAACATTATAAAATTCTGTGAAGCACGTGGGGGTTCAAAGTGCACACTAAACATCTAGATAAATTCATTGAGGGTTCTAGTTTCCAAAATCGGGTCACTTGTGGGGGAGCTCCACTGTTTAGACACATCAGGGGCTCTCCAAACGCAATATCACTATTCACGGTTCACTATCTTTTCCAGACAATTTTGCGCTCTAAAATTCAAATGGTGCTACTTCCCTTCTGAGCCCAGCCGTTGTCCGTAACAATAGATTTCCACCACATATCAGGTATTGGCATATGCAGAAGAAATTGCACAACAAATCTTACCCTTGTGAAAATGCAATATTTGGGGTTAAACAACATTTTTGTCCGAAAAATAAGATTTTTTTTTTTATTTCTCGGAAACCTGCTGTGCTCCCAAACAGTAGATTTCCACCACAGATGAGTGTACTCAGGGTAAATTGCACAACAAATTGTATGGTGCATTTTTGCTTGTTACCCTTGTTAAAATATAAATTTTGGGGCTAAAGTAGCATTTTTGTGGAAAAAAGTAACTTTTTAATTTTTTTCCTTCTACATTGCTTTAGTTCCTGTGAAGCACCTAAAGAGTTAATAAACTTCTTAGGTGTGATTTTGAGTATGCTGAAGGGTGTAGTTTTTAGAATGGTGTCACTCTGGGTATTTTCTTTCTCTTGGATTTGTGAAAGTCACTTCAAATGTGATATGGTACTTAAAAAAAATAGCTAGAACCCTTCTAACTTCCTAACCCAAAAAAATAAGTTTCAAAAATTGTCCTGATGTAAAGTAGACATGTGGTGAATGTTATTTATTGACTAATCACTTTGCTGCATTGAAGCTAAGGGTTTATCACCATGTGATTAGTATTGCAGGACTAGAAACTCATGTGCAGGGCAGTCTGACACGCCCCTTGCTGTGATTGACACCTCACAGTCAATGCACATTTTCTATTGAGAGCCTGGTGTGGGCGGGGACATCTCACTCAGTTCTGCTGTGTTCCTGCATCTAAATTACTGAGAAATTCCTAATAGCAAAGAAAAACTGTGACATGAGTATTAGACAATGCATGGCAAATTGACAGTACACTCAAATACTAATCATATGCCACATAATAATATACTGAGGATAATACCTAATGGAAATGAGAACCAGTAGATGTGGATGTTAAGCAATACATAGCAGAGTGTAAGTGCACTCGAAAAGAAATCAAATGTCACATGTTGGTGTACTGGGGAGTACCTGATTATTTTGAGAACCTTTAGTGGACAAAACCCAATCACAAGGCTCATTTTGGCAAACATTCTACTGGAGGTGAATCGTTTTCATGTTGAAATACTGCTCAGTTTCCAAAGAAAGGGGATCATGTTGGCATTCTCTCAATTAATTGTAGCTCCCCACAGTTAGCAGCAGTCATGCAGCCCCAAGCCATGAAACTGCCACCACCATGCTTGGCTATAGGCAAGAGACACTTGCCTTTGTACTCCTCACTAGAGTTGAGCGATGTTCGAGTCAAATGGTTCGCCAATTTCATGTTCGAGTGATTTTGGGGGGTGTTTGACGAACTTGAACGATTTGCTAAAAGCTCGGCAGTTCGAGTTACGTTCGAGAACGGTTCAATCACCAAAAGCATGGCTTTTCACAGTAAGTATGTGCGCACGTTGCTATCTGCATGCATCCTGCGTCCCCAGCACAATCCCTCTGTCGTTCCTACTCACCGATCACGGGCACCTCGCTGCACGGCTGTCACAAATCTCCGACGGCTTTTCCTCTTTTGAAAATGGCTGCCACTTCATTATTTAATCAGGTATTCCGTGCCTTCCCCGCCCACCGGCGCCCATGATTGGTTGCAGTCAGACACGCCCCCACGATGAGTGACAGCTGTCTCACTGCAACCAATCACAGCCGCTGGTGGGCTGTTGTCAGGATGGACAGCACCACGTTATGGGTAGGCCACCACCCTAACAATATCACCCAGCAGCCACCCGGAAAAGCAGCATCCATTAGATGCGGCAGTCCCGGGACTCTACCCAGCTCATCCCAAAATGCCTCAGTGCAGTGGCAATCGAGGTAATAACGGGGTTAATCATGACAAGCGTCTCCCCGAGACACCTTCCATGATTAACCTGTAAGTGACAGTAAAGAAACACACACAACAAAAAATCCTTTATTTGGAATAAAAGACAAAAAAAACCCTCATTTACCTCTTTATTAATCCCCAGACAACAATCCAGGTCCGAAGTAATCCACACGACACTGCCAGCTCTGCTACATGAAGATGACAGGGAGCACTCTGTGTCCTCTCCACGTAACACCTGAAGTGAGCCGCGCTGTCACCAGAGACTTCATTCTGCAATGCAGAGGTCAAGATAACCAAATCTTCCTATGTTTCTCATTTGCATTTCTTCACGAGTTCAAGTCTCGGCTGCCTCGGTAAAGAATTTAAATTATATTTATTTATAATTATAATTTAATTTTATTTAATTATGCACTGAGGGGAGGAGCCGGACATTAGGTGTGAGCCGCGGTCCACACCTCTAAAATCGGAGCAGTTCACGGAATGAGGCTGCATTGCTTTCTCCTCTCTCTCTTCTCTCTCTCTTCTCTCTCTTTCTCTCTCTTGTTCTCTCTCTCTTGTTCTCTCTCTCTCTCTTGTTCTCTCTCTCTCTTTCTCTCTCTTTCCTCTCTCTTCTATCTCTCTTCTCTCTCTCTTCACTCTGTCTCTCTCTTCTCTCTCTCTTCTTCTCTGCTGTCTGTTGTCTGTCTGTATGGAGGAGAGCAGACAGCAGCTGCAGAACTACAAAGGCTCAGCATGGTCAATTCACTAGTGTATGCAGTAGAGCAGACAGCAGCTGCAGAACTACAAGGCTCAGCATACTTCATCCAGGACTGTATGCAGGAGTTTTTTGCCCCCCCCAAAAAAATGATGTGGGCTTCGCCGTATTTTTGTATGCTAGCCAGGTACAGCAGGCAGGTACAGCTGCCCCCAACCCCCCGATGCCTATTTGTAACCGGCTGGGAACTAAAAAAAACAGGGAATCCCTTTTTTTAATTATTTCATGAATTTCATGAAATAATTAAAAAAAATATCGACATGGGCTTCGCCCCATTTTTGTGTCCAGCCACGTACAACTAGGCAGCTGGGGATTGGAATCCGCAGCACAGGTTGGCCCAAGCTTTCTGGGCCCCTCTGCTGCGAATTGCAGTCTGCAGCTGCCCCAGCAAATGGTGCTTTCATAGAACCGCCCTCATCTGACGCTGTATCCAACTCTTCCAGTAGCCCTGATGCCGGGTGGCTCGCTGGGTAATAAAGGATTAATACTAGCTTTGTTTTACTAGCTAGTATTAAGCCAGAGATTCTTAATGTCAGTTTGACCCGGCCATTAAGAATCTCCAATAAAGGGTTAAAAAAAAGACACCACACAGAGAAAAAATACTTTAATAGAAATAAATACACAGACACACTTAGAGACTCCATGTTTATTACTCCCTCTCATCCCTCCACGATCCTGGTCTTCTGTCTTCTTTCTCCTTCAACCCATGCAGCTCTGCTACATCAGACAGCACTGCATGGGAGGAAGACGCTGCTGCTCCCCATGCAGTCTAATCACTCAGTGAGAGTGAGCAGAGGCTGCGGGCTGTAAGCGGTGACATCACCGCTGCCACCATTGCTAAAATAATCTGACAGGCGGTTACTATAGCACCGGTGCTCCGATCACGTGATTCCCCTTGCCGCAATTCACCAGCTGTGTGTTCAGCCCTTGCATGTGAGCTGACTCTGTAAAGAGCGCCCACATGCAGGAATGGGGAAGCCGACCATGTGCTAGAGCATCTCGCCGGTACACGGAGATGCACAAATGAGCACCGCGTACCGGAGAGATGCACTGACAGGACCTATCATGACGTCTAGCCATGGGACCAGTCATGCTATTTTGACGTCACGGAAGGTCCTATCATCAGTGCTGGTTACCGGGAGGACGCATCGATTATCGGAAGGAAAAGCGGCGGGAGACAGAGTGCAGGACACGTCGCGGGGACCTGTAAGTGTTATGGCAATGTTTATTAACTGTATGTGTACATGTATAATGGGTTTTTATGTGTTTGTGTTTGCCTGCCATTGTTTTCAATGGGGTTCGAATTGGTTCGTCGAACGTTCGACGAACTTGTCCTCCATTCGACGAACCAAACCGAACTCGAACTCTAGGGGGGTGGCTCATCTCTACTCTTCACTTGGTTGCCACTATAAACGCTTGACACCATCTCAACAAACTAAGTTTATCCTGGTCTCATTAGACCACAGAAGATGGTTCCTGTAATCCATGTTCTTATTCTATTTGTCCTTAGCAAACTGTTTGTGGGCTTTCTTGTGCATCATTTTTAGAAGAGAATTTCTTCTGGGACAACAGCCATGCAGATCAATTTGATGCACGGTATGGCATATGGTCTGAGTACTGAGAGGATGACTCCTCACCCCTTTAACTAATCCACGAATGATACCAGCACTCATACGTCTTACGTAAATTTTGAAAAGGCAACTTCTGGATTTGAGCACTAAATATTTTTGGTTGACCATGGCAAAGCCTATTCTGAGTGAAACCTGTCTTGTTAAACTGCTGTATGGTCTTGGTTACAGTGCTGCAGCTCAGTTTTAAGGTGTTGGCAATCTCCTTATGACCTAGGCCATGTAGAGCAATAATTCTTTTTGTAAGATCCTCACAGAATTCTTTCCATGAGGTGCCATGTTGAACTTCCAGTGACCAGTATGAGAGTGTGTGAGCCATAACACCAAATTTAACATACTTACCCCCCATTCAAACCTGAAACCTTGTAACACTAATAAGCCACATAACCAGGGAAGGTGAAAAGGTAAATTGGGCACAATTGGGGGTGTACTCACTTTTTTGTCAGTGGTTTAGACATTAATGGTTTGAGTTATTTAGAGGGCACACCAAATTTGCAATGTTATACAAGCTGTACACTGACTATTTTACATTGTATCACAGTGTCATATATTCAGTGTTGTCTCATTAAAGATATGCCAAAAAATTGAGGCATGTATTCACTTTTGTGATATATTGTATGTAGAATTTTTATTCAGATAGTTTACATAAACTTATTATTGTTATAAAAACAATATTTTATGCCTGACCGGTTATCATAGTGACTTCTTTGGATCTTAGGACCATGAGTGCCATACCCTTATTTATTTAGCCATGTGAGGGTTTTTTTGGTGGGTTATAGAGGTGATGTGTAGCTTTGAATAACACCATTCATTTCACCACATAATTTACTGAAAAACGGGACAAAATTCCAAATGGGTGTGAAATTGTGAAAAAAATCAGTTTCACTATTGCTTTTTAGATTTCCATTTTTGCGATATTCTTTGTGCCATAAAAATGATGTGGTGATTTAATTTCTCAAGTCAATATGATTACATTGTTACCTAACTTATTTAGCTTTTTTATAGATATATATATATATATATATATATATATATATATATATATATATATATATATATTTAGTAGTTAATAAAATGACAGATGTCAGTGGATAGGAGGTTGTTACAGTAGTATACATCTGGAAAGCGGAAATTTAAATTTTGGGGATGCACATGAAGGAAGGTGCTGGCCCCATGCTGCTCTGGTGCCACACTCCTTGACTAAGGAGACTCTGAATGTGTATGGGACTTTGGTGGTGTACACAACACTTTCTGATTTCTTCTGGCCGGCGTCTGACACCCCACTGCTGGGTCTAGTCGTAAACAGTCAGTAACACATGCGACACCAGTGCTCATTTAGCCAAACAGAAAGTTGACTTTATTCTTCACACCACTATGACAGACATGGCCTTCCTTTGCTTCCTTCCTCTCAGTGTGGTGTACTAACTCTTGACCTATCCCCCTCTGCTATCTTGGATCTCGTCCTCAAGCTCATGTGCTTGTGTCTCTTTCCCCCTGACTCTGTTCACCTTTGTCCGATTCTGAGCCCCTGTGGCTATCTAGCAATTCTACTCTCTAAATCTGCGGGGGTGAGGCTTAGGCGCCGCAGCTCTTGAGCATACCTCAGGGTTCCCTGACTAGCCCTAGCACTGAGGCAACATTTTCTCACACTTGAACACTATTCTAGATTGGCTCCTCTACAGACCTCCCAACCAACCTCTTTCCTACATCTGTCACTTCCCCTTTAATCATATCTCTTCCATCCTGACGCTATCTCAGCCCAACCACAAGGTGGTGCCTCTGGTAACAGATAAAACTCTCACTCTACTGTATCTGGAACCTGCACCAAGCTAGTACCATAACATGTCAACATGCACATTTAGCAAAAGGCATAACACATTGCACTCTACATAACCATATACTTTATATTAAAAAGCTTGACCACCTCCTACAGACATGCCACTTGGGCATTCATTCTTTAATGTCAGATTTGCCTCTTCTTAAGCCATTAGGCACTTCCACCTATTCGACTGCGGTACTGTCACCCTTGTCGGGTGTAGCAAGCATAGCGGGGGATGTTCAGACCTATGTGCGTCTGATGCACAACAAAAAACACAAAAAGGGGGGCACTGGGGACGCAAAAACAATGGAAGGCCCTGGAATTAGTAGAAGCGGTTGGTGGTGCACCTCCTATGCTCACCTGCAGCTATTCCCCCTCTCCTAGCCAGTCCCTAGACAGTCTCCACAACTGTCGCCGAACAGGAACCTGAGACCCTCTGAAGACCCTATAGTAGCCCTGAGCATTGAGGGGCAGGTGGGGTTCACTAGACCTCACCACTGCTGCAGTAACAACACACTAGGTAATTGAAGACAAACAGGGGGGAAAAAACCCAAAAGGATATAGCCTGAGCACAGGAACTTCAACTGCAGAACCTTCCTCAAAAGTGGCCAGAGACCAAATAACTTTGTATCTTCAGTAGGGATTGCTGGGATACACCCCTATTTAAAGCTGAAGGGCTACAAAGTGAGTGTAGCTGAAAACACTCAGCAAGGAACTGCTTGCAAGGGCTGCAAGAGAAAAATCGACACTTAAGCATTTCAGTCCAAAGGCTGTCACTGATCTCTACATGCAGAGAGATGAACGTGATAGGTACTGGCACATACACATCTCCAGGTTATTTGTGCCTGGGCTTGATCCTCTTTAATGACGTACATAACATCTTCTTGCAACGCTCTTTATTAATTTGTCTCTTTTAAAAGGACCATAGCAATTTACAGTGCTCTGTTTCTGAGGTCTTGGGGCACATTTTACAGCTCAAATTTGGGTTCTAGCCATACTTCACTGACCCAAAGCAGCAAACTTGGATCAGGTGAGAGCAGTCATCATCTTGAGGACATTTTCTATTAGTTTGAACATATTTTCTAAGCCAAAACCAATAGTGGAACCTAGATACAGAAAAACTCTATTTATATTCTTTCTGTGTGTTTGATCCCCTCTTGGTTTCAGCTTACAAATACTGATGCAAAATACTGACAAAAATAAGCAAGTATTAAAGTAGCCTGAAGCATGTTCCTATTTGATGTCTATGTTTTCTCTTAATAACCAATATGCAAAAGACTCTTTGCAAATAAAAATCTGATGGCTGTAATGATGCGAGTTATATTGAGAACTGAGGATTATATTGGTTGCACATAGCTTTTCCCATGACTAGTCTTGACCTTTCAATGCATAGTGTACTTTATGATTACTACATGTTTGCTTCCACAAAACAAATTAAGCAACGCCTTGCAGTAAAGAAGTCTGAATGAGGCATTTTTAGAACATTTCCACTATCACAGAAAGTACAACTTCAAAGCTTTAACCTGAACACCTCCAGCTATTATATTGTTGTAACAAATCATTTTATTCCAGGGGAATTTGCTTTAGACAGAGTCTACTTTGAAAGCCATGATGCCAGGCAAAACTTTCTTTTTAATTTGAGTTATTTATCCACAATTTTTCAGACATAAATCCCCAGCTATCCCTGTCTGCTGTTTATGGAGCGTAAGCCTCATTGCAAGCAGAGAGCTTACCAAACAAAGGAAATCAAAACACATTTATCTAAAAATCCATACTGTAAACACAGAGTTTTCAATTTGTCTGAGTGGATTTCTCTCTCCATCTCGATACCGGCAATGGCATTAGTGTGCAGTTATTTGCAAGGTTTGTGCTTTCTGGTCCTGCTAGGTACATCTTTTTGATGCCCTTTATCAAATGTCACATCTCTGAATATCATTATTTTCCAAAGGACTTTAAAACCAGAATATTACATCTATTTTCTACGTTGTTTTTTTTTTTAACTATCACTATATCTTCTGTGAATAGAAGAACATTCAATAAAAAAGTAAACAGTTTTGTGCTGATCCTATTTTTAAAAAGCTTGACCATTCAACTTGGCATTGCCTAAATATATTTCTTTGGATAGCTTGTTATGTTCTTTGCTTCATGACATCCAATCTACACAATACCTTTTTTGTTAGAAGGGTCCTAGTAACTACTTGCTTGTTCTGCCGAGGGATGATATTTGCCATCTCAGAGTGGTAACAGATGGCTCCTGCCTTCTACTTCTTCTTATCCTTCTCCTTCTTTTTCGCTCCTGCCTTTTACTTCTTCTTATCCTTCTCCTTCTTCTTCTTCTTCTTCTTCTTCTTCTTCTTCTTCTTCTTCTTCTTCTTCTTCTCCTTCTCCTTCTCCTTCTTCTTTTCCTTCTTTTCCTCCTCCTCCTCCTCCTCCTTCTCCTCCTTCTCTTTCTTCTCTTTCTTCTCCTTTTCCTTCTTCTCCTCCTTCTCCTCCTTCTCCTTCTTCTTCTCCTTCTTCTTCTCCTTCTTCTTCTTCTTTCACATTGCTTTTGCACTTCAGCTGCTCTGGCTAAGCAGCTTATATGTGGAAACAACAGGCTTGTGATTTTGCAGGGCTTATATCAGCTTGAGATAAGGAGCTAATAGGGATCGGAAGGTGAGTCAAGAGGTACTGGTGAGCAGCGCTATCTAACTACTCTATAAAGAAAAATTGTCTGGAGATAGGTGGCTGGGATCTCACGAGTTAACTCCTCAGTCTGCAATATAGCTACTCAAATTCAGCCAGGCTCTGGTGGTCGGTATCCTTGGCAACAAGCTGTAAACAATGTAAGACAAAAGCTTTCATAATAGGAGAATAATAGAAGATAGAAAGAATTAACTGCTGTATAACTAACTATACCAATTTAATAATATGAAGATAACCCTTTAAACCATTCAATTTTTGGCTAAAAATCCTTTCTGATGTTGGGCATATTTAAAATTGTTATCTGTTTAGTTTCTACAAAACTCATATGACTTGCTGCAAAATGAATCCATCAGTTAGCTCATTCTAATGACAGGCTATGTAACCCTTATCCTATCTTCTACTAAACTATTTTCAACTAAACACAATAATCTGACAAAATTATTCAGATTATAAGAAGCTCAAGAAATCAATTTGATATTAAAATATAGATTGTTATTGAAAAATATCATAAAAAAATATTTTAATTTCACACTCTAAACCCAGGACATGGAAAAGGTCATATAAATGAATGATTGAGTACCAATAACAGAATTATATATATAGACAGAATTACAGTATATGAAGTCAGAAGCAGGCAACTGCATAGGTCAAAGTAGTGTTATGAAATATTTCAGCATATATCATGACAGTTTGTCCATAGGGCATAACTGTAAAATTAGTACTGAATAAACATCAAAAGAATTGGTTTCAATCATGCAGTTTAACACAAATATTACAAGCATAATACAAATGCCTAATTAGTTGACTGTTGTACATTTAACCTGAGACTTGTAGTTCCTCAGATAAAAATGGTGGGGCTATATCAATTAGGTCCTCCAAACCATTTCACGGGGTATATAATAACTGCCTAAGTTTAGATCATTAGATCCATGAACGTCCAGTCACAAATAACGCATAAGTATAGCATAAATTAAGTGATACTTACAGAAGACCATAGAATCCATGTCCTGCAACCCCAACACGTGTTTCGCAACTTCTTCTTCGGGGGGCATATACGGTACTAATTTTACAGTTATGCCCTATGGACTAACTGTCATATTGACATATTGATATATGCTGAAATTGTTTAGCTGTATTGTAGAAGCTTTAGCACTCAGGTGGGGAAATAAGTGTTATCTTTGGCAAATTTGTGAGTTATAAATAGAGTTGAGTGCGGTTCGCGGTTCGAGGTTCTCCAGTTCGCGGTTCGAGTGATTTTGGGGGGTGATCTAGATCGAACTAGAACTCGAGCTTTTTGCTAAAGTTCGATAGTTCTAGTTACGTTCGAGAACGGTTCTAGCAGCAAAAAGCAGGGCTTTTTACAGCTACAGTGTGCAGGAGCCATTGCTGGCAGCCTGCCAGAAGCTGGTAACCAAGATAAACATCGGGTATCCAAGCAAAGCGCTTTGGTTAGTAACCCGATATTTATCCTAGTTACGTGCAGGAAGCCCACACTTCCCCGCTCAGCTCACTCCGCCCCCTCCTGCACGCGGCATGTACACACACACACACACACACACACTCACACTCACCTGTCCCCAGCCAAGCAGTCCATGACACTGACGTCCTCAGCGCCACATGACCCCGCTAGGCTCCACCCATGTCGCACTCCGCCGCCAGCACACATGGCTCCGCCCACCTGGCACTCTGCACACATGGTCCCGCTAGGCTCCGCCCACCTGTCACTCTGCACACATTGCCCCGCTAGGCTCCGCCCACCTGGCACTCTGCACTCATTACCCCACTATGCTCCGCCCACCTGGCACTCTGCACACATGGTCCCGCTAGGCTCCGCCCACCTGGCACTCTGCACACATCGTCCGCTAGGCTCCGCCCACCTGTCACTCTGCACACATGGTCCCGCTAGGCTCCGCCCACCTAGCACTCTGCACACATTGCCCCACTAGGCTCCGCCCACCTGTCACTTTGCACACATTACCCCGCTAGGCTCCACCCACCTGGCACTCTGCACACATCATCCCGCTAGGCTCCACCCACCTGGCACTCTGCACACATTACCCCACTAGGCTCCACCCACCTGGCACTCTGCACACATCGTCCCGCTAGGCTCCACCCACTTGGAACTCTGCACACATTACCCCGCTAGGCTCCGCCCACCTGTCACTCTGCACACATGGTCCCGCTAGGCTCCGCCCACCTGGCACTCTGCACACATTGCTCCACTAGGCTCCGCCCACCTGGCACTCTGCACACATTACCCCGCTAGGCTCTGCCCACCTGGCATTCTGCACACATGGTCCCGCTAGGCTCCGCCCATCTGGCACTCTGCACACATGGTCTCGCTAGGCTCCACCCACCTGGCACTCTGCACACATGGTCCCGCTAGGCTCCGCCCACCTGTCACTCTGCACACATCGCCCTGCTCGGCTTACCTGCGGTGATGAAGTCCCGACCCTCAGCGCTGTCACTGTCCTCCATGGCCGCCGCTTGTCACATCACCTTCTCTCGCTTCCGACCCGAGACTGACTAGCGGTGACGTCACGGGCCACTCGCGATACTTGGCTGTGTTGAAGTGTGATTGAAGTCAGTGTGCAGGAGATCAGCGCAGGTAATGTACCTAGCTGACAGCAGCACTTGTCATGCCCTGCAGTGACCTGGGCTAAACCATTGATGTTAGCTCAGGTCACTACACTGCTCTCCCAGCCAATGGGGAACATCCTGCTCTTCATTGACTGGGACAGTGTGGATCGTCATGGGAACCCCTTGGATTACACCAGACCTGGATTTGTTTTTCTTTCTAATAAATTGGTTAAAGAGGGAATGTATTGGGGAGTGTTTTTTCAAATAAAAATGTGTTTGTCGTCTATTTTTTTTTATTACTGACTGGGTTGGTGATGTCGGGTATCTGATAGACGCCTGACCTCACCAACCCCAGGGCTTGGTGCCAGGTGACATTACACATCTGGTATTAACCCCATATATTACCCCGTTTGCCACCACACCAGGGCACGGGATGAGCTGGGGCGAAGCACCAGGATTGGCGCATCTAATGGATGCGCCACTTCTGGGGCGGCTGCGGCCTGCTATTTTTAGGCTGGGGAGAGTCCAATAACCATGGACCTCCCTAGTCTGAGAATATCAGACCCCAGCTGTCTGCTTTACCTTGGCTGGTGATCCAATTTTGGGGGGACCCCTACGTGTTTTTTTTTTTTTAAATTATTTATTTAATTTAAAATAACAGCGTGGGGTGCCTCAGTTTTGGATTACCAGCCAAGGTGAAGCTGCCAGCTGTGGTCTGCAGGCTGCAGCCGTCTGCTTTACCCTAGCTGGCTACAAAAATAGGGAAAACCCTACGTCATTTTTTTTTTTTTCATTTTTTTGGCTAAATACAAGGCTAAGCACCCCTTAGTGCCACAAGAAAGGCACCAAAGGGTGCAAAATTACAAAATGCAGGAGAGTGGGACATTATGTGTCTTTCTGCCATTATAATGACAGAAAAGACTGATATGAAGTGTACAAGCACAAGAAAATCACCAGAGCGCTCTACGCTGTGAAAAGCAGTAAAAAATGGCACTGGAGTGAACATGTGACCATCTCATGTAGGTTGAAGCTATGGATCCTGGGTAATTTATGTATTTTCCCTCCTTCAGTTTTTTTGCAGTACGCAAAAAAAACAGAAGGCACACGGATGACAAACAGATGACATACGGACCGTCTACGGAATGGAAACGGATGCCACACGGATGCACCCGTGAAAAAAAATGGACTGTTTTTTGCAGACCGCAAAAATGGATCGGTCGTGTTAATGTAGCCTTATTCTGACCACCGTGCGGAGCTGCCGCCCGACCTACACCCCACCTACTGTCTCCTCCCCAAAATCCTTTAGGCTAGTGCCACACATCCGTGCCTCCGGTACGTGTTTGGCATTTTTTACACGTACCGGAGACACGTGCTTATGTTGACACAGTCCTTTTAATATAAATAGCCTCACGTCAGTGTTTTGGCACGGAGCGTGTGTCCGTTCCGTGCCTACGTTTGACCGTGCCGACAAAGCGCTGACATGTCCGTTTTCCCCCGGCATAACGTCCTCACGGATCCATTAAATCCTATGGGTCCGTGTTTGCACGTACGTGATACGGATGGCCTCCGTATGCTATCCGTGTGGTCCGTGTCCGTGTTTTAAAATTAAGGGTTGTTACAATTTCAAATACTTTCAGGTGGCGTAGCTAACATATTTTTTTTGCTCAAAACTTACTTTGCATTTGCAGAAGGAGTGAGCAAGCAAGCAGTTGTAGTTCTGTGTAGTGAAAGAACTTTTTTGAGCACAATTTCTGCTTCAAAATATAATAATGGCTCCACGGGTGGACACGGAGAAACTGATATCAGCTGTCGAGACTCACCCACCATTATGGGATACACGTGTTGATGGTTACCATGACAGACTGACAGTTGACTGCCATTGGCTTCAAGTTGCTGAGGAAGTGTACCCCAATAATGCATGGCATAGATGTTCGCCTTCAAAGCGTGCTAAATATGGTAAGTTTATTTCTTATTTTTATAGTGTTTTTTTTAATATATATTTTTTATATTTTTTTTTTATTTCAAACTGTGAATGTTTTGTTATTGTAATGTTGTTTTTTAGTAAAATTAACTTTGTGAAGAATTGTTATATGTATTAATCTATTTATTGAGTTAATGTTAAATTTAATAAAAGGTTACCTAACATTTCAAAAGTACAAAAATTCAAAGTAAACTTTACTTTGTAATATGATTTTGAATTCTTCATGAAGTTAATTAATTAACAGATAAAACTGTCATGTGAATTTAAATTCCATGTTTTATTATTCTAATTTTTGTATACCAATTTCTAATCATGTTTGGTTTTTTTTTTTATTTTTTTTTTTGTTTTTTAATAACATTTCAATATCATGACCTAAATTAATAAAATAATATTTCTCAATTTTTTTAGCAAAATTTTCTTTTTAATAAAAAAAAATACCTTTATAAAATCTATATCACAATTACTTCCAAGATAATTACTGAGAAATATTATTTTGTTATGTGTGAATGTATAAAAATGTTTTTTAGTGAAGAATATTTAAAATAATGATTTTTCCTCTAATGTATTTGTCCACCTTTATTATTTAAAATTGTATATTAAATTTAGCAAACATTAATAACATTAATGTGTGCAGAATTATGCTGAATGTTGCAAGTGACATAATTTGTTAAATTCAACAGTTGACTTGGTAAAAAGGCGTTGGCGTTCAGCACGTGATCAGTACCGAAGGGAGTACAACCCTATACCATCCTTATCCAGCCAAGGCCGCAAACGCAGATATGTCTACTATGAACAAATAAGCTTCCTAGCACCCATCTTAGAAGTAACACAGTAAGTTTTTTGTTATATTTATTTGTTTATTTATTTTTTTAACATTAATTTTTCATTAAAATGCCATTCTTTACAAAAGTAAATTTTAAAAATATAAATGTTATGATTGTAATATGTTATCTAATTTAATATAGAACGGAGGATAATCTAGACGATTCTGATGAACAACCAACAGCTGGTCCCTCTGCTACAGCCACCTCAGCATCAGAACAAGAACCTGGCAGAGAAGACAGTGAAAATCAAGAGATTCAACAAGATGCAGCAGCAGCAACTGAATCACATGAGGGTGGGACAGAGAGTGCACAAACCAACACCCAAGGCTCATCAACACAACAAACAACAACACCAGCAACACAATCAACACAAACAAATGTACTTCCACGTTTTGCACCACAACCTCTCCGTGCAAGAAGAATCCGCAGACCTGAGGAAATGAGATCCTTACCGGAAATAATTGACACACGCATTATTCACATAATGAACACTTTAATTCCAGAAACAGATGCCGAGCGTTTTTGTCGGTCTTTATCTACTAGCTTAACCAAAATTGCATCCGATAGGCAGGAACGGGTACGTGCTGCTATGCTGACCCTACTTTCAGCTAGTCAGGCAGAACAGGAACCAGTGAGAGTTTATGAGGCCATAGAAAATTGGCGTACCATTATGCAACAACATACAGTCCCAAACACAACAGACAATCAAAATACCATTTCAACACAAACAACAATGGCAACAGTAATTGTCACTAATCCAGTATTACAACAATCTGGTCAACCTTCTATTGCTTCAAGTACGGTATTCCCAACACCAATTCGACAAGGGTATGTTTCAACCAATACTGGCGCCTTAAGCACTGTACAAAGTGCAACCTCACAGCAACACATAAACTATATGAATTTACAACCCACTCCAAGTACTAGTTACTTTACTCAACCCACAAATATTGGTGGTTTACCTAACTTGTTTCCTGGTTCAACATACCCACAATCATTCATGATGCCTCATTATCCAATCTCAACTATGTTACCTACACCACACTTACAAACATCAGTCAACTATCCTCAAGGTCAACAACATACACACACACAATACCCACTTACCCATGTAGACCCACAGGTGTACTCAACAACAGGAAATGTGTTGGGCCAAACCAGCATGCAACAGACTGTTCCACACACTACTGTAGTTAGTAATAGGAATGTTGTTCAGCAAACAACTGCTTCCATTCCTGAAAATACTATTTCTGAGGCCACCCAAAACAACATACTCAGCAACACTCAGGTTACTTCCCTAGAAGATCTTGTAGACTTATGATACACATTTTGGTAAATCTTTACATTCAACCAACAAATATGATGAATGTGACAAAAATAAAAAAAATAGGGTTATGAAAAAATGTTTAAACTCAGAGTCTTAAAAATAATAAAAAAGGCATGTGTGATTATATTTTGTGGCGGATGACATATATGTTTTATGCCATGGATATGTTTAATTTTTTATGAACACATTTGTACCCAACCAATTTGATGGGTAGATGAGTTCTTATATTCTCAAAACAAAGTTTACAATTATTATGTCTATGTAAATGTCCAACATGAGACCAACATAATTGGTAGAAAATTTAGCAACATTGTAAGCAATGCAAAAAATTTTGAAAGTGTACTATTTTAAGTAAAGTATATGAAAAATTGATAAAGAAAAAAAAAATGTAAATTTTGTAAAAGTTTCCAGAAGATGAGCAAGATTTTCATTTTTTATTTTGAAACTAAAAAAGAACATCATTACTTTTTGTAATAATAGGCATATTATTAATAAAAAAATATGTTTTAAAAAAAAAAATTCTGTTTCTTTTTTAAATTTATATATAATATTGCATTTTTTCCATAGACTATTAACATTATTAATTTTGTAAGTTTAATAAAACAAAAATTCAGGATACTAACACAGAAATGTACAAACACATACATACAACATTCAGAAATCCATGTTATCAGAAATGTCAGTTGGTGATTAACGCATTTTCAATTTAATACAAGTACGCTTTAAGCTCTTAGATTGTTTAAACTAATTAAACATTTTAGTCTAAGTGAAAAAAATACATTTTAACAAAAAAAACCCATAAAAATCTTAACAAACATCAATATTATTATTAGCATCAAAAAAATTAAAGTAATCAGTAAATAATTTTCTAATTTGTAATCCAGATGTCACGGAATTATGAGACATAGGTTCACCTGTTGGATTAACAACATGGTTTATCTGAGATTCATCATCAACATAAGTTCCTCCTTCATGTATCCGACAGAAATTGTGAAGCACTATGGTAGCCTTGATGACAGATTTGACAGAGTTTGGCTGCAACTGAATAGTTGTGTGATAAATGCGCCATTTGTTAGCTAAAATACCAAATGCACACTCCACATAACGTCTTGCTTTAGTTAGCCGATAATTAAAGTACTGTTTCCTGTCATCAATTGATCTCCTTGGATATGGTCGCATAACATGTTTGTTTAATGCAAATCCTGCATCTGCTACCATGACATATGGTGCCAACGGTCCAGATGTACCAGGTAGGGCAACTGGGGGTGGGATCAATAATGAATTTTCTTGCAGGCGTTGGGCTAATCTTGATGAACGGAAAATACGGGCATCTGAGGCACTACCATAGGCCCCAATGTCAGCATAAATAAAACGGTATTCTGTGTCAACCAATGCCAAAATAACAACCGAAAAAAACTTATGAAAATTGAAATAACGTGAACCAGAGTTTGGTGGTTTTTTAACTCTGAAATGCTTGCCATCCAAAGCTCCTATGCAGTTAGGAAAGTCCACAGAGTCCTTGAAGTCCTTAGAGATTTTCAACCAATCTTCTCTGGTTGGCTGAGGCATCATTTGGTCTTTTAAATGTTGCCATATCATGTCGCATGTGTGACGTACTATAACGGCAATGGTTGATCTCCCCAACAAAAAATCAAAATGTAACGCACTAAAAGATTGACCAGTCGCCAAGAATCTATGAACACAAGACAAACAATGATTTTCAATTATCAATATGTTTTTTTTAAGAAATGCAAACAAAAAAAACCACAAACATTTAGTAAAAACAGAGATTAGATCAAGAAATATAAATTACACATTTCAATGTGAAACCTAACACATTTAAAAAAAAAAAAAAAAAAAAATATACCTCAGAGTCACCATAAATCTCTCCTCAGGGGAAATTGAAAGCCGCATCCAAGTGTCCTGATGTTGCAAATGAGGTTGTAAAATATTTAGTAAGTAATCAAAACTCTCAACTGACAAACGGCAGTATGAAAAAAACTTATCAGGGAAATTCCGTAACTCAAAAAATAAAGTATGGAAATGACCATGCATAGGCCGCATCATGATTAGTGGATGCACCCACAATCTGTTTCTTCTTACATTATCATATTGCAACATGTGCCGTCTAACGCCAAAACGACGAGATATAATCCAACATAAAAACACTAAGGCCTCCGTGGATAATGGCATTGTGAAAAATTTGTCACAACACATAGGTGCTCCAAGGCAGAATACAAGCAGGAAACAGTTTATAGGTAACTTATATTTATGTCCTAATCACATACACCTATGTGTCATTTAATTCCAACTGATGACCATTATCTCAATGTGTGAAACATGTTAAACACGCACAAAAAAACGGACTGCACATGGAACACACACTGACGTATTTCGCGCACAGGAAAACGCACACATGTACACACGTATGACACACGATATGCATACGGACACTACATGGAGGGGAAAAACGGACACAAAATACGGAACACGGACACAAAAAACAGACTACAGCACACGTACGTTTTTTAAACGTGAGTGTGGCAGAAGTCTTAGAATGTAAGCCTGCAAGGGCAGGGCCCTCTTCCCTCTGTACTAGTCTGTCTACTGTAACTTGTATATGTGTTCTGTATGTAACCCCCTTCTCATGTACAGCACCATCGAATCAATGGTGCTCTATAAATAAATAATAATAATAATAATAATAATAATAATAATTCTGATCTGCCGTTTATAAACAGCAGGCAGAAATAAGTGAATAGTGCCCCCCAGCGTCAGAAAGTCTCCGGGGTTTCAGGGCTAGCTGAGACCCTGGAGATCATGATTCAGGACGTTTTTTCCGGTCCCCGCTCACGTGATCACCGGTATACACCGTACACCGATGATCACGTTACAGTAAATGACAGTGTCGGTAAAAAATTATTTATCTCCCATCTGGCATAAACAAACATGATAAATCTCCTACCCGGTCCCCTCCGGTCCCCCGGTGTCGCCAAAGTGCCCCCCCTGATGCCCTCCCAGAAATCCAAGATGGCCGCGCGCACAGCAGCGCGCCGGCCGCATTCACCCTACTCTTCTGATTTCTGGGGAAAATGGAGAAAACTCCTCCCCATGCCCTGCCAGGTCACCCCCTATAACCCCACCGGTGTTCCCCGGTGTCCCACGGTTCTTGTGCAGCGTTGATCCCCCGCGGCCCTCTCCTTCACAATAGATGTTGCCGCATGCACAGAGCGGCTGTCAGCTCAAGTTCCTGTGTTCAGACACAGTGAGTGGTGGTTATGCATCTGTAAGCTAAATGGGCGGCACGGTGGCTCAGTGGTTAGCACTGCAGTCTTGCAGCGCTGAGGTCCTGGGTTCAATTCCCACCAAGAACACCATCTGCAAGGAATTTGTATGTTCTCCCCGTGTTTGCGTGGGTTTCCTCTGGGTACTCCGGTTTCCTCCCACACTCCAAAGACATACAGCGCTATGGAATTAATAATGCTATATAAATGAATAAATTATTATTATTACTACAATGCCCTGCTCATGAGGTAAGGAACATAATTGATCAGGAGAGCTATATACTACATTTCCAAATGGAGGGATTTGCTTTTATAGTTTCCCTGCTGAACGACTACCAAACATGAGAGTCCGTTATACGCCACAAGAAAACACATCTAAATAGCGAGCTCTGTTGTTAAGTATTTATTCAGCTGGATAACTGGACTTAAAGGGGTATTCCATCTCCAAGATCCTATCCCCAATATATAGTAGGTGGAATAGCAATAATATCAGCAAATACCAATATTTGGAAATGTAGAATAGTTCTCCTGATTAGGCATGCCCTTACCTCATGAGCAGGGCATTGCAGCTTTGGTAGCAACCATTACGACATGGACTCTGCTGCTGTGGACCCGGGGAGAGTGAGTGCAGATTCATTGCACCCACACTCCTCACACGAAGGGTCTGCACTCCTAGAAAATGGGGGATACGCTCCC
This sequence comes from Anomaloglossus baeobatrachus, assembly GCF_048569485.1. Taxonomy (NCBI): domain Eukaryota; kingdom Metazoa; phylum Chordata; class Amphibia; order Anura; family Aromobatidae; genus Anomaloglossus; species Anomaloglossus baeobatrachus. The sequence goes on from NC_134357.1 coordinate 126,352,895, forward strand.
TGAGTGTCTCCCCCCATATTCTAGACGGTCCAGAGTCGTCGTGGGACCCCTTTATTTTTTTTCTTACAATAAATTGGTGAAAGAGGGAATGTTTTGGGGACTGTTTTTTCAAATAAATTTCTTTTGTCGATTTTTTTTGTTAGTACTGACAGTTTATGATGTTGGGTATCTAATAGACGCCATGACATCACAAACTGCTGGGCTTGATCTCAGGTGACTTTACAGCTAGTATCAACCCGATTTATTACCCCGTTTGCCACTGCAACAGGGCATGGGATGAGCTGGGGTGAAGCGCCAGGATTGGCGCATCTAGTGGATGCGCCACGTCTGGGGTGCCTGCGGCCTGCTATTTTTAGGCTGTGGAGGCCCAATAACTATGGACCTTCCCACCCTGAGAATACCAGACCACAGCTGTCCGCTTTACCTTGGCTGGTGATCCAATTTGGGGGGGACCCTACTTTTTTTGTGTAATTATTAATATTTATAAAATAATTATAAAAAAAGAGCCTGGGGGGACCTCCACATTGGATCCCCAACCACGGTAAAGCTGCCAGCCCTGGTTTTCAGGCTACAGCTTTACCATAGCTGGCTATCAAAAATGGGGGGACCCAACGTCATTTTTTTTTAACTATTCTTTAAATAGAAAAAGTTAATGGGCTTCCCTGTATTTTGATTGCCAACCAAGGTAACGGCAGGCAGATGTGGGTGGCAACCCATAGCTGTCTGCTTTATCTGCGCTGAGAATCAAAAATACCGCGGAGCGCTACGTCATTTTTTTTAAAGATTTATTTTTACAGCACTATCATGTCAGGCAATCAAAATACAGGGAAGCCCATTTTGTTTTTAGTTATTTAAATAAATAATTAAAAAAAATATATATGGGCTCCCGCTGCATTTTTTGTATTGCAAGCTAAGGGTAATCCAAGCAGCTACTGGCTGCTAACCCCCACTGCTTGGTGTTACCTTCACTGGCAATGGAAAATCCAGGGAAGCATTTTTTATTTTTTTTGCCAAAAAACTTGAGCTTCGCTATATTTTTGTATGCTAGCCAGGTATAGCAGGCAGGTGCTGGAAGAGTTGGATACAGCGCCAGAAGATGGCGCTTCTATGAAAGTGCCATTTTCTGAGGCGGCTACAGACTGCAATTCACAGCAGTGGGGCCCAGAAAGCTCAGGCCAACCTGTGCTGCGGATTCCAATCCCCAGCTGCCTAGTTGTACCTGGCTGGACACAAAAATGGGGCGAAGCCTACGTCATTTGTTTTCTAATTATTTCATGAAATTCATGAAATAATAAAAAAAGGGCTTCCCTTTATTTTTGGTTCCCAGCCGGGTACAAAAAGGCAACTGGGGGTTGGGGGCAGACGAACCTGCCTGCTGTACCTGGCTAGCATACAAAAATATGGCGAAGCCCACATAATTTTTTCAGGGGGCAAAAAACTCCTGCGTACAGTCCTGGATGGAGTATGCTGAGCCTTGTAGTTCTGCAGCTGCTGTCTGTCTGTATGGAGAAGAGCAGACAGCAGCTGCAGAACTACAAGGCTCAGCATACTCCATCCAGGACTGTATGCAGAAGTTTTTTGCCCACCAAAAAAATGACGTGGGCTTCGCCATATTTTTGTATGCTAGCCAGGTACAGCTGGCAGCCACGGGCTGCCTCCAACCCCCAGTTGCCTATTTGTACCCGGCTGGGAACCAAAAATATAGGGAAGCCCGTTTTTTTTAATTATTTCACTTATTTCATGAAATAATTAAAAAACAAATGTCGTGGGCTTCGCCCCATTTTTGTGTCCAGCCAGGTACAACTAGGCAGCTGGGGATTGGAATCCGCAGCACAGGTTAGCCCGAGGTTTCTGGGCGCCTCTGCTGCGAATTGCAGTCCGCAGCCGCCCCAGAAAATGGCGCTTTCATAAAAGCGCCATCATCTGGCGCTGTATCCAACTCTTCCAACAGCCCTGAAGCCGGGTGGCTTGCTGGGTAATATTGAGTTAATACTAGCTTTGTTTTACTAGCTAGTATTAAGCCAGAGATTCTTAATGTCAGGCACGTTTGACCTGGCCATTACGAATCTCCAATAAAGGGTTAAAAAAAAGAAACCACACAGAGAAAAAATACTTTAATAGAAATAAATACACAGACACATTAGAGACTCCATCTTTTTTACCCCCTGTCAGCCCTCCACGATCCATGGTCTTCTGTCTTTCTCGTTCAACAAATGCAGGTCTGCTCCATCACTGCTGCATGGGGGAAGACGCTGCTTCCCGTGCAGCCTTCACTTCGTGAGTGATCAGTGCTGCTGGCTGTTAGCGGTAACAGCGGTAACGCTGACAGACGCATTACCATAGCAACGGTGCTCCGATCATGTGATTCCCGGAGCCGCGGTTAGCGGTGACGTCACCGGTAACTGCGTTGCTATGGCTACGGTGATCTCCGTTAATGACCGGCTGTGTCAGCCGGTCCCTAACGGAACGGGGAGTCGACCATGTGCTAGAGCATGTCGCCGGTACACGGCGATACACAAATGTGCACCGTGTACCGGAGAGTGCAATGACAGGACCTAGGACAGGACATGACATCAAAGCCATATGACCAGTCTGTAGCCAATGAGATAATAGCCACATGACTGGTCACATGGCTATTTTGACGACGTCACGGAAGGACCTGTCAGTGCTGGTTATCGGGAGGACGCAGCAATCATTGGAAGGAATAGTGACAGGAGACAGAGTGCAGGACGCATCGCGGGAACCGGTAAGTGTTATGGCAATGTTTATTAACTGTATGTGTCCATTTATAATGCGTTTTTATGTCTTTGTGATTGCCTCCAATTATTTCCTATTGGTTCGAGTTCGGTTCGTCGAACGTTCGCCGAACTGAACTCGAACGAGTCCTCCGTTCGACGAACCGAACTCAAGCCGAACCACGGCCGGTTCGCTCATCTCTAGTTATAAACTATTTTCAATCCTAATATATGACCATGTTTTTCTGGTGACAAATTAGCTTATAATATTGTACAGGTAAAGAAAAGTAAGGGGTACAGATGCTACCATCAGAACGGCTTATAGATTGATTCACTGTTTAATTGGTTGGCCCGATATATAAAAAGAAAAACTATCAGGCATGGATACACTTTCAGGCCTGAAACACACATCCGTGAAAAACTCGCACGTGTAATACGTGAACCGTTTTATGTCCATTTTCATAGTCCGTGTGGCATTCGTGTGAACGGCATATGCTAACTGTGTGTGCGTGTGTAATGCCCGTGTGTGTGAGATTCGTAACTGACATGTGAGTGTGATGTCCGTGTGCAATGGTACGTGTGTGATAAATGACGTTAATACATACCCGCAGACAGCAGACAGAGTTGTGCGATGAGAATGAACTCGGGTGAACTTCACCCGACTTCATTGTCATACCGCGGCTCTGTCTGTGTGTGTCTGATTAGTGGTCACCCATGAAGGACTCACCGGTGACCGCTAATCCCCTGAGTGACAGAAGTGAGCAGCGCGATTAGCGCTGCCGTCACTCAGGCTACCCGCAGCTAGCTGGATCCTCCACCCGAGACCACAACTCACCTGTGACTTCATCGCTGTCACACGGGCGACTTGCTGTCACAGTTGGAGGATCCAGCGGTGGCCACGAGTAACCTCAGTGACAGCACAGCTGATCGCGTGGCTCACCTCAGTTGCTGTGTGGAGCTGACAGGAGCGGCGGTGTTCTTCTGCAGCTCCTGTCACCTTCATGTAGCAGAGCTGGAAGCGACGCGGGACCTCCGTGGATTACGCCAGACATGGATGGGTTTTTGGGGCTTAATAAATTGGTGAACGAGGGTATTTGTTAGTGTTTATTATTGTAAATAAAGGATTTTTTCAGGTGTATGTGTTTATTTGCTGTAACTTACAGATTAATCATGGAAGGTATCTCGGGGAGACACCTGCAATGATTAATCTTGGACTTAGTGGCAGCTATGGGCTGCCATTAACTCTTTATTACCCCGATTGAAAAGGCACCAGGGCAATTCGGGAAGAGCCGGGTAGAGTCCCAGAACTGTCGCATCTAATGGATGCCGCAATTCTGGGCGCCTGCTAGCTGATATTGTTAGGCTGGGGGGCTCCCCATAACGTGGAGCTCCCCATCCTGAGAATACCAGCCTTTAGCCGTGTGATTTTACCCTGGCTGGTATCAAAATGGGGGGGACCGCACGTCGGTGTTTTTTAATCATTTGTTTATTTTTTTTACTGCACAGTATAGACTTCTCTGTCCATGTCGGTCAGTCTCCTCCCTCTCTCATACTTACCGATCCCCGATCACCGGTGCGGCGCTGAACGGCTGTTAAATAAACTCCGGTGGCTTTTACTATTTTGAAAAAGCCGGCCGCTAATTAATCAATCTCGTATTCCCTGCTTTCCCTGCCCACCGGCGGCTGTGATTGGTTGCACTGAGACAGCTGTCACTCAGTGTGGGGGCGTGTCTCACTGCAACCAATCATAGGCACCGGTGGGCGGGGAAAGCAGGGAATACGAGATTGATTAATTAGCGGCCGGCTTTTTCAAAATAGTAAAAGCCACCAGAGTTTATTTAACAGCCGTTCAGCGCCGCGCCGGGGATCGGGGATCGGTAAGTATGAGAGAGGGGGGAGACTGACCGACATGGACAGAGAGAGAGAGGGACAGACAAGAGAGACCGACCGACGGACTGAGGGAGATTGACCGACATACACAGAAAAAGAAAGAATGACCGACATCGCTAGAAAAAAGCACCAAACGGACACAGACCATAGGGAGATGCATACGTGTTTACTAACGTGTGCACACATACCCATAGACTTTAATTGCGTCCGTGTGTGCGTGCTCCGTGCAGAAAACGGACATGCTTCCGTGCAACACGGAAACACATACAGATCACGGACACACGGACCTTATGGAATAACGCACGTGTGACCTCAAACATAGATTAACATTGGTGCACGTTTGTCCGTGTCTCCGGTATATACGGAAACGGACCAAACACGCACGTGTTTAACGGATGTGTGTTTCTGTCCTCAAGTGAACCTTTTATGCATTTAGTCTAATCTGCGGAAAGTATGGTATAGTAAGGGAAAAGCGGAGAAGAAGGATATATAGGTTTACTCAAAAGTTACAGCATTAGATGTATTTTATTCATTAAACTCTATAGTGTTCTATGCATGTAGGCTCTGATCAATCTGATCAGCTCCTTCGGCTCTGTAACATCATGACTGCAGGCCAGATACCATTTTCAACATGTCAGATTTCCTTGAAATAAAAAACTGTGGCACACTCACTTCCCAGTGCCCCCACTGATACATTGCAAGGTAGTTTGGAGATCTGCTATGGCTCAGTAAGTAATGCCTGATCTGTAAGTCAGATAACCACTCCAACGTGTGATTACCTGCAGTGGTAAGGTGACTAAAAAAAGTACGTCATCAGAGAAACATCTGATGTTGCACTCTTCTAGTCAGGTGACCACTGTATCCAATGACTGGATATAGCATTCATCTAATTTTCAAATGGAGTACGCATCATTTCCAGAGCCATCATAGACCTTCAGATTGGAAGGTGAGTATAACACCATTTTTTATTTTAAGTGTGTCCATGCATGATTGAAAAACATTTACTCCTCCTGTAACTCATTCTGCAGCCAGCTATGTATCGTTATACAGTCGGCAAGGTAAAGGTAAAGACTAGACAAGGCAGGAAAACAAGAAGTGGTTCACTTTAGTTGGATACTTCTTTAGTAGTGATGAGCGAGCGTGCACGACATGCTCAATACTCAGCCGGTGTTTTTTCAGCCACTAAACATGCAGAGATTGCCACCAATCATGGTAATTCCGTAAGCATTTTGGCTACTGCCATACTTATGATTAGCCAGCTGCATCGCATTATTGGGTCTTATGTGATCCGGGGGAGCGATGCTTGACACAGTGCAGTTTAGAGAGAGTTGATGTAGGAGGGAGAGCTTAGATTAGACCATGGTTTTACACTTTCACCCATTAGTGTCTTTCATGTGACACTAAAGGATGTTTTAAGCTGTCTGCTTTACCATGGCTGGTTATCAAAAATAGAAGGACACCTCCAGGCCTTTATTAAATTATTTATTTATTTATGAATAAATAATTTTAAAAAACGATGTGGTGTCACCCCCATTTTTGGTGTGATAGTGTGAACAGCATTGTAATTAGAGACCAATCCTCGGATGGAGTGGCTCCAAGCTATAGGAGCCAGACAATGGAATCCTTACATCCATGCCCCTTAACAGTCAAGGTCCCGAGTGACTTCCAATGGTATGAGACTTTAGTGGCTAGGCCCCTTAACCATCAAAGTATGGGGTTACCGTCTACTGGCATGTGCCGTGGTCAACTAACCTAATGGTGTTCTGTTAGATGTTCAGGTGTGCAAAGCTTTACTTTGGTCATTGTGGGACCCCTGAGAAAACTAGAAGTGGGACTGCAGCAAGAGTAGGTGATTGTCACAGTGTACACTGTATCGCTGGACTCTGTTGCACTGGGACTCACCAGCTAAGTTAGATCTGACATAACTCAGTGGGAAATTGAACTGTGTCTCTGAAGGTAAAGTGGAAATGTAATATTCTGGAAGATTTGTGCTTGCTATTTGGAGTGTAAAGTTGTGAACAACCATGAACCGTACAGTAAAGATTTGTGGTTTAAAGTGAACAGTTGGTCTCCATGTGCATGCCAATTATCATCCGTTGCTGACCAGCCAACATCAGCGAAGTATGCATTCTATTTGGGTTCCCAGGCCACACAGCCAAATTCCACCCACCCTGTCAGGAGCAGGCATTTCATGCAGCAAGCTGAGGCATCCGATGAGAATCCCTTGCTCCAGCTACCGCCATGCTACATCTTCATAAAAGACTGAGATCTGTACTATATAATGCAATATTGTGGTATTGCAGTATATATTATAAGCAAACAGGACAATCGCAGGTTCAAATCCTCTAAAGGAACTGCACACGTAGTCAAAATTATTGGTACCCCTCGTTTAATGAAAGAAAAACCCCACAATGGTCACAGAAATAACTTGAATATGAGAAAAGTAATAATAAATAAAAAAAAATCTATGCAAACGAGCAAATGAAAGTGAGACATTGCTTTTGAACCATGCATCTACAGAATATTTAAAAAAATAAAACTCATGAAACAGGGCTGGCAGAAATGATGGTACCCCTGAAAATAATGTGACAAACAGGACATGTATCAAGGACAAACAGGACAAATCAAGGTATTGCTTATATCGGATGGTATGAGTGAAAAAATAAAGGAAAATATTGTCTAATTCCCCTAGTAACTGGGGTTGGTATATCATCCCCAGTTACAAGGGAAATGAAGTCTCCTGGCTGCAAATCAGTGCTGTCTGGGTCTCCTATGTACCTATCACATGACTGATGTGTATGGAAGAGGGTGCATCATCAGCACTTCCTATCACTACATGCACAACACTTCTTTAGCCCTACTGTCTTTCCTCAATTAAAAGTAATGGAATTAAAAAAAAATATGGTATCACTGCATTCATAAAAGATAAGTCTATTAAAAGTTCTAAAATAATAAACCATGTGACCTGGATTAAAATACATCAAATTTGTATCAATAAACAATGCTTACTATGCAAAAACACAAGCGCTTAGACAGCTCCATGGAAAAATATAAACGTTATTGGACTCAGAAAATGGTACGATAAACTGATTTTCTTTTACAAACTTTTGAATTTTTGTCAGCAATTAAAAATAAAGAAAAACTAAGCAAATGTGGTATTGACGTTATCGCATTGAACTGTCGAATCATGTTGACGGGTCATTTTCAGTATGCAATTAACACACTAAAAGCAAAACCCCAAACATAGTTGCAGAATTTAACAACATAGGTTTATATTGTACTGCAGGGAGAGGTGCCATTTAAATTTTCGCATCAGGCTCTAGGAAAGCAAGAATTGGCCCTGCTATAGCTCCTGGACAGTAATAGCAATTGTCAGACTGAATAGTTTGGAAATAGCGAATGAAGATACACAAAATCATTTGAGATTATCAATAGTTTTCTGGAATTCAAAAAGAACACTGCTAAATGGAAGATGTTTAAAGGACTTTCAAAGGTCTACATTTCTCTAAAGACTACAAATGCTCTAGCGACTTGCTAGTAGCGAGACCAAGATTGTTATGTGCTGAAACGTATAGAAGCCTAAAAGTATTGAACAGTAGGAAATAAGTACATAGAAATGAAGGTTAAACCAAAAATCTCCTCCACTTAATTATGATATTTCAACTGCTTAAAATTAGAATTTAAATTTTAAACATTGAAATGTAGATGAAATAGCCAACAGTCTGTACAATTAGAAAATTTAATTATTGGTCTTTTTCACACTTGATGTCATTAATAGAGTCAGAATTTATATTCTGCTAGACTCTATTCTGATCAAGTCTAACAAGATTCCACACTCTTTTGAAAATTAATTAATTATAGATCTCTTCACTTCTTCACACATGGAAACTACAACACAAGTTTGAACAGAAGCTTGCAACTTTATTGACTCTTAACTTAGAAGAAGGCAATTATGAATTATTAGCAACAGCATGGAAGCATACATTTTTAACTAACTTCTATGAATATAGGATATAGGTGTGATACTTGTGTAAAAATCTCACATGGGGTAAATAGATAAATCTCTGAAAATGCTACAACTGACCTAGCCGGTACTTTTACAGACTAGAGATTCAGACCCCGCAGTCTTTGGTCATTCCTGCAGGAGCTGGAATAGCCCTATCCCCAGACTAAATTATGGCAAACCAGAGCTATGCTGCCTGAAAGGCCTTTGAGTTCTTCACGCTCCTCCTAAGGAACTGAAGGCAGAGCAGAGTGCAATTTACCTACAGAAAGTTAGTAGTGCTGAGATAGAAAAAGGTTCCCAGAGTGAGAAAAACAAATAACAAAATACCAAATGAAACGATAAAGTGCATACTGCTAGAGAGTATGCAACCTACTAACCTAATTAGAAATGGAATATAGGTGCAGAGTGAAAAGCATAAACAGGAGAAAGATAAAACCCTAGCTGCTCTTTCAGTGTCTGGCATAAACAATGTCAGTATGGCTGGACTTCCAAATGGGAATATCACCAGCAGGAAATACCAGCAGTGGGAAGGTATTTATGGCTGCACCCAAAAGGTGACTGGACAGACAATTGAGTAAATGAAAACACCTGTTAACCCTAACCTAAAAGACTAAAGCAAGGATAACAGATAATAAACACCCAGAGAAAAGGTGTTCTTGCTGTGGCTCAGTGGACATGTAAACTGACCACAAAGCACAGGCTCGTGACACATGACAATAGGTTGCTGTAATGTATATATCTTGGCTTCTTGGCCTGGTTCTGATCCTTTACCTTATGGGAACCGCCCTTTGTCATGCACTATGGTGGGCTTTACAAATTGCCCAGCAGGGCAGATCAAAGTATTGTAGTGAGCCTTTGTGGGATCTCAATGCCGACTCGTGCGCATGACGTAAGAGGCGTCATGCACCCAGGCTTCAGAAGAAGGAGGACAAAGATGGCGAAAAAAGAAGGCGATGCTACCTGGACATTTGAATTTGGGAGCGCAAATATTGATGGATCTTTTGTTGGGGGGGCATGGAGCAATAGTGCATTTCCAGAGCCTTAATGCTACCAATAATGTGGGAATGGTCAAATAACCATGGGCCTTTCCACTCTAGTAAAATCAGCCCCCAGTTGTCTGCTTTCCCTTGGGTGGTTTTGAAATAATGGGTGGGCCCCTACACCATTTTTTTCAATTATTTTTTCAAATAATTTGAAAAATCAGTATGGGATCCCCTCTATTTTACAAAACCAGCCAAGGACAGCTGACAGCTGAGGGTTGCTGTCATGGGTGTGTGAAGCCCCACAGGTGTTGTGTCGGTGCATTACCTTCAGGGACTCCACTCAGCTGGATCTTGGTCACAGGTAGGAGATCTTCTTCTTGTCGTGACGCCACTCTCAGTATTGCGGCCAGTAGGGACCGCCACTGCAGGTTGAGGGTCGCCTAGGGCTGATGGTGTGTGCAGTTAGTTGGAATAGCCTCCTGAGAGTGAGGCAAGCCCCAGGGCCCGGTGTGGGTTTGTAGTACCACAAGTCGCAGAATGACCACACAGGCAGGATGTCTTTTAGGGTTTTTACTCACATTTGATGGCAGGGTGAGTAACCCGGGCGTAGCTGGGATGAACCAGATGGGAACCAGGTATCCTTCAGGCTGACTTTATGAGGGTGACTACTGACTCGCCTTCCTTAGCCCTTGGTGGTTTGGGGTAACCCCGACTTTGAGTCCCTATGGGGGTCACCCAGGGAAGATGCTGCAGCCTCTCTCCCCCTTTTGTTTGCCGTTTGCTTGTTCCCCGGACCAGGCCACTCCAGCTGCTTGCCTCCTGTGACCTATGGGCCCTAACTGTGGTTACGTGGCTGCGGCTTTTGTGGTGTTGTGGTGTGGGCTTTGAGAGCCCCACACCGGCAGGTTTAGCAGAAGAAAGCTGGATCTATCTTCGCTTCGGGATCTGCCGCCCGGTTGGGCCTGGTGCTCTCTAGCAGTCTCCTTACTTCCCACTCCGTGCTCTCTCTCTAGCTGAAGCTGTCTTTCAGGTAGCACTCCTAGTTGACCGTTCTCCCCCGTCAGTAGCCACTGCGCGGGCGCTGTTAGACAGCATCAACCCCACAGGTCTGCTCCTCACTGAGCCCTCTGGAGTTCTCCTCTAACTGACTCACTGCTCCTCCTCTCCTGTTCTTGCCTACGCCACCTAGCAACCAGACTCTCCACCACACCCCTTGAGAGGAGATGGAGGCTTTTGACCCCCTGCCACTATTCCAGTGGAGGTATAGGCTTTGCCCCCTCCTGGGATCCCCAGGGGTCCTCTCATGGGTACATGTGTGAGACCTGATCACTATGCGCCTGTGTTCCACACCCCGGTCAGCCTTCTGGATTACCTGTATTGTACTGTCCCCAGCATGGGTGCAGTACTCAGTGGTGCCTGACCAGGTCAGGGGCGCCACATTCCCCCTTAGTTATCACCAGCACGTCCTCGGGCTGCAAGACAACATTTTAAAATGCATAAAACATTAAAACATGGTAAAACATTTTTAAAATCACCAGGTACCATACATCACCACCCTCCACCCACAAGTCCGTTAACCCACCCAAAACCCTTTCACGTTGGCCGCGCCTTCAGCCACTTCTGGCAGGATGTAGAGGCGGCTTTCATGGGCTGGTGGTTTTCAGGGTATACCTGGCCTGGTGGAGCCGCGCCTTCAGCCTCTTCTGGCAGGATGTAGAGGCGGCCTCCACAGTTGGTGCTGACCAGGTACCCTCTTTGTGGTGGAGAGCCAGGCCCCATAAACAGGCATGCTCTCTGGTTGCAGGTGAGCCAAGGCCCTATATACGGACGGGCTCCTCCTGGTTGCAGACGAGCCAAGCCCCTAAACAGGCTGACTCTGGTGGTGGTGGTGCCCTCTGGTGTAACTATTTACACTGCGAGAGTTTGTGGCTATAGCCAGTTCATAGCCTTAAGGTTTATGGTTTTCTCACAATAGTTTTTGTGGGCACATGCTTAAACTTGGGAACGTTGCAAAACAAACTTTTCAAAACTTCAACTGGTAACTTCTTTCTTTACTTTGCTTTACTCCTCTTTACCAGGGCTTGAGCCTGTATGGCTGCGGCACCTGCTGCTTTCCTGCTCTCTGTCGTCGTCGGTGGTCGTCTCATCCGTAGGTTCTTTTTCTCTGCTTTCTCTATCTCTGTCTTTTCTTCCTTCTCTTTCTTTAGGACTTTGTGTTACGTCCAGGGCATACAATCCTCTTTCGCCTTGATGCATAGTAAACTGGACTGAATCTCCCATCTTTAGATTTCTGCCAGGGTGTCCTCTAGGCAGATGAGCTCTCACATCTCTTCTGTTGACAAATATCCCTTCTTTGATACCAGGTGCTACGATGAATCCATATCCACTTCTCAAATTAAAATCCTCCACTACTCCTCTGAAAAGGTGTCCTCTCACCTGAGCTTTGGACCTTCTCAGGGCTCGTTTTTCTTGCAGGTCTCTGGCTGTGACTTCTCTCTGCTCTGGAGATGACGGTGCAGGGGATAGTTGCGTTCTGTTGCGGTGTGTCTTACGGGCTGGATTCTGTAGGGTGCAGCTCACAAACTCCCAGGTAAGGCTTTTGGGCAGTTCTTCTTCTGCAGATGGTGTCAGGTCTTCCTCATCCCAGCGAGAATAAGGCAGCATCTCTGGCTCTGGGTATGGCCCTGGAGTCAGCCCCTCAACCTCCTGGCCTCCTCCCCCCCTTAGTTCTTCCTGGCACTCCTTGGGTAGCAGTGCTGGGGATGGACTTCTTTCTGCCGGCCCAGGTGGGGAACTCTTTGCCGTGGTTGCTGCAGGAGCTGTCGGGATACTCTTTGGGGTGTGCGGAGGGAGCATGTACCGCTCCACCATCTCCCGTGGGAACTTAGCTTCCAGGTCGGCTTTTAGCTGCCAGTATGCGGAGTCCTCACCTACCAGGGATTGCCTAGCAGGGACTTCCTGAACCTGGGGAGCCTTGTCTGCTCTGGCCTTGCAGGCCGGGGTAAATGGTACGTCAGCCTTGTCTTGGCGGGCCGCGCCCTGTATGGCGGCGGCCTGGTCTTGGCGGGCCGCGCCCGGCATGGCGGCGGCCTGGTCTTGGCGGGCCGCGCCCTGTATGGCGGCGGCCTGGTCTTGGCGGGCCGCGCCCTGTATGGCGGCGGCCTGGATCGGCGTCGCAGCTGCGATGGGGTCTGTGCAGACTGGGCTGGGCATCGCTGCAGGGACCGGGTCTTGGTGGGCCGAGCAGGGCATCGCTGCGGCGGCCGGGGCTTGGCGGGCCGAGCAGGGCATCGCTGCGGCGGCCTGGGCTTGGCGGGCCGCACCTGGCGTGGCTGCGGCCTGGTTCAGCGTCGCCGCGCCGGGCGCCTCTTCAGGGACCGCGGGCGTGGCAGTAGGGGTCGGGGCACTTGCGCTAGCCGGGGCATCACTCGACTCACCCATCGTTGGCAGCATCGGGGTCTGAGTTGTCACCGCCCGATCTGGCACTCGGTGCGCGGCTCTCTCCTCGTAGGCCCGAACCGCCGCGGTCATCCATAGGAACTCCTCGCGTCCCTCTCTGATCAGCCTTCCGACCCTGGCTTCTAGTTGATCGCAGAACTCGGCAAGCTCCCGACACCACCAGGCAGCGGAGCCTGGCTCTGGATCTCTGCTCTCAGACGCCATCTTCATTAGCAAGCTGCTGGCTTCTCTTCTGCTCCGCCGTCTCCGGACGCTTCCGCTCTCTTCACAAGCGAGGTCCGAACTCTGCAGGGGATCTCTGGGTAGCCACACCTCTTCGTGGGCGGTAACTTCTTCCAGCGCGGGCTGCTGTTGTTTTTCAGCGCGCTTTTCATGGTGGCAATATGGCGGCGCTTCCAATTTTTCAAGCGGACCGCCTAGGCACATGGTCACCTGTCTGAACAGGTCTAGTCCTTATCCTGTTCGTGACGCCAGATGTGAAGCCCCACCGGTGTTGTGTCGGTGCATTACCTTCAGGGACTCCACTCAGCTGGATCTTGGTCACAGGTAGGAGATCTTCTTCTTGTCGTGACGCCACTCTCAGTATTGCGGCCAGTAGGGACCGCCACTGCAGGTTGAGGGTCGCCTAGGGCTGATGGTGTGTGCAGTTAGTTGGAATAGCCTCCTGAGAGTGAGGCAAGCCCCAGGGCCCGGTGTGGGTTTGTAGTACCACAAGTCGCAGAATGACCACACAGGCAGGATGTCTTTTAGGGTTTTTACTCACATTTGATGGCAGGGTGAGTAACCCGGGCGTAGCTGGGATGAACCAGATGGGAACCAGGTATCCTTCAGGCTGACTTTATGAGGGTGACTACTGACTCGCCTTCCTTAGCCCTTGGTGGTTTGGGGTAACCCCGACTTTGAGTCCCTATGGGGGTCACCCAGGGAAGATGCTGCAGCCTCTCTCCCCCTTTTGTTTGCCGTTTGCTTGTTCCCCGGACCAGGCCACTCCAGCTGCTTGCCTCCTGTGACCTATGGGCCCTAACTGTGGTTACGTGGCTGCGGCTTTTGTGGTGTTGTGGTGTGGGCTTTGAGAGCCCCACACCGGCAGGTTTAGCAGAAGAAAGCTGGATCTATCTTCGCTTCGGGATCTGCCGCCCGGTTGGGCCTGGTGCTCTCTAGCAGTCTCCTTACTTCCCACTCCGTGCTCTCTCTCTAGCTGAAGCTGACTTTCAGGTAGCACTCCTAGTTGACCGTTCTCCCCCGTCAGTAGCCACTGCGCGGGCGCTGTTAGACAGCATCAACCCCACAGGTCTGCTCCTCACTGAGCCCTCTGGAGTTCTCCTCTAACTGACTCACTGCTCCTCCTCTCCTGTTCTTGCCTACGCCACCTAGCAACCAGACTCTCCACCACACCCCTTGAGAGGAGATGGAGGCTTTTGACCCCCTGCCACTATTCCAGTGGAGGTATAGGCTTTGCCCCCTCCTGGGATCCCCAGGGGTCCTCTCATGGGTACATGTGTGAGACCTGATCACTATGCGCCTGTGTTCCACACCCCGGTCAGCCTTCTGGATTACCTGTATTGTACTGTCCCCAGCATGGGTGCAGTACTCAGTGGTGCCTGACCAGGTCAGGGGCGCCACAGGTGTGTCACATGTGACAGACAGTTGTGTCGCCCTGGGCAAGCTAGGGGACACAGGTCACACACCACCACACCCTACATCCCAGGTAGGCACATCTAAGCTGAACCAGAAATCCTTGTTGCCTTCCTCCAGAGGCTGATGATTCACACCAGGGGGTGGGCCAGGCGGTTGGCTCCGCCCACCGAGGAGATCACAGCTCTGGAGGCGGGAAGAACCAGGCAGTCAGCTCAGGGAAGAGCTTGAGAGTGGAGTCCAGTGAGGGACATGAAAGAGTAAAGAGCAGAGATTAGCCCCGGGCAGGGCTAGAGTAAACAACTAAGTGGAAGTGAAGGAAAGAGAAGTAGTAAAGGAGGAAAGCAAGAGTGGTGACAGAGAGAGAAAAGCCTGAAGTAGTCCAGCTGAGTGCAGGACAGGTCAGCAAGGTCAGCAACGGCGGTGACTGTCTGGAGGGGGACCGTTTGGAAGTTCCTGGAAGGACCCCGTAGGCTGTGTGCCCGGTGGTCTGGAGCAGTGTTCCGAAGGACAGTCAGCACCAGGGCAGGGGCCTCTCGGACCCCGGCAAGGCTTGGAGTTGCCGTAAATTGCCGAATCCGTCAGTGAAGGGGACGTAGCTCCCCCAACAACCAAGACCCGAGTGAAGGCAACAGCCCAACCTGTACAACAGAGACACCGCCACCGCCAGGGCACAAGTTTCTGAGGGCCAGCGCCTGCGGGCAAAGAGTAGAGCTCCTCCGGCCCAGCTTGAAGCCGGGGAGCGGGTTACCGGTGGGGACCCATCGCAACCAACAAGAACACAAAGGTGCAAGGAAGAGGGACATCACCGTCACCTACTGGGAGAGCAATTGCAGCCGTCCGTGGGACCGTCTTACCAGCCGTTTGGTTTACCGTAAAAACTGTGTCAACGTCTCAGGCTGAGTGAGTACCACAGTGCCGCAAGGCACAGCGCTGCCCCCGCGTCCCTGCGCCCACCAGGCCCTGCACCTCCCAAACCGTCACCGGGCCCCGGGATCACCAACCCCTACCCACGGAGGGGCAACACAACACCTGGCTGCTCCACATCACCATCCCCGGGACCCCCGTATTGAGCAGCGGTGGTGAAAACACCACAACCGTGGGTGGCGTCACGGACTATAAACAATCCCCACACCCAACCAACCCCTTTCACTCACGGGTGAGGAGTGCCGCTCGAGAAACCCCCCGGGATCCGGCCTACAGCTCGAGCCACCACTGAGCAGCGGCCGCCGGACCCGAGCAGAAGGGGTGAGCGTAGTGTGCTGACACCCTCCTCCCCGCCCACGACAACTTGGCGTCACGAACAGGATCTTACCGCTCTGCCGTTTGGTAGAGGTGCGCCTTGTTACCGCCGGAGGTATCCGGCAGAAAAATTTCAGAAGCCTCCATCTTTGGCGCGAAAAGTTCCCGATCGAGCATCTTCTCGAGTAGTAGAGGCGCGAAGGCCAAAACCCCGCCCCGAGAGAGGAGGGGCCGGAAAGAGCTAAGGGGGACGGAAACAAGATGTCTGCGCCCGACGGAGCCGCTGGAGGAGCGGTGGTCGCAGCCGCAGCGGCACCCGCGGATGGAAATGGGCCTGCTCAGGTCCCGGCCGCACCGGCGGGAGGTGCCGCGGCCCCCGCGCTCGCTCAGGTCATGCCGTTCTCCTTGCCCTATGCGCCCGGAGCTGCCTGGCTACCGCAGTATGATGGGAAACCGGATGCCCTACAGGCCTTCCGGAAAAAGCTTAACCCGTTGCTAGAGCTGTACCCCCTGACTGATAAGCAACGTGCAGCGATAGTGCTAGGCCAGTTAACCGGTGCGGCGGAGCAGGAAGCGGAGACCTGGGCCGAGGGGGACCGGCTCTCTGTAGCCACCATCTTTGAGAAGCTACAGACTGCCTTCGAGACCCGGACTGAAGCTGAGCTGAGGATGCAGTTTTACCAGTGCCGGCAACGAGCTGGGGATAGCATTCGGGACTATGCTCTACGACTGCAGACCGCCCTCCGCACGCTGAAGCGGGCGAACCCTATTAATGAGGCGGATAGCAACAAGATGTTAGTGGAGCAATTTGCGCAGGGGATGAGGTCCCCTGAGGATCGTAAACAACTCCGGCTGTGGGCCCTGGAACACCCTGATGTGGACTTTGCTGTGTTAAAGGAGCGGGCCATTAAAGCACTACAGCCCCCAACAACCGAAGTTCTGGAACCCGCCCCGTGGCCCGTCGAGACGGCTCCCGTTGTGGCGGCCTCAGCCAAATCAACCTCTCCAACACCTGCAGCCCCGAGCAGCACAGTGGAAGAACTGGCAGCCCAGGTCCGTCGCATGGACGGAGACCTTGCCAAAATCCTGGCTGCACTACAACCTCTGACCAGACCTCAGCCTCCGGCGCAGATACAGCTTGCTGACAGTCCCGAGGATGTTCCCTGGATGCAGCGGAAAAGTGCTAACAACCCGCGGAGCAGACCCCCAATCTGCTACAAGTGCCGTAAGCCGGGTCATTACTACCGGCAGTGCCCGTTAAACGAGCAACCCCTGGGGCCCCGGGCCAATCCTCAGGAGTAGAACATCGTGGCCCCCCGGACTGGCGGGACCGATATATCGGGGCCCACCCTATCATCCCCGTGGCTGTGGACGGCATACCAGTGATGGCTCTCTTGGACACTGGATCACAGGTAACTACCATACCGTACACGTTGTACCAGCGGTATTGGGCCGTAGACGAACTGGCGCCCCCAGACAATAGTATAACATTGATTGCCGCTAATGGACTCCCATTGACCCAGGTGGGGTATAAACAAGTGGCTATGACAGTTGGGCAAGCCGAACTGCAACACCAGGGTATGATTGTGATCATGAATGAGCCCAGTGATCATAACCCGAAAATAGTGCTGGGAACCAATGTGATGGAGCACTGCATGGCTGATGTGTTAACCCTATTACAACAGCTGGCCGCCACAGCGGCAGGGAGCCGGCAGAGGGCTGTGCAGCGTGAGATCCGAGCCCTGATGTACCGCCAGCATGTAAGCTCAACAGGAGGGGAGATTGGTGGAGTGAGAGTGATGGATGTTGCTCCATTGACTGTGCCCCCTAGGAGTGAGATGATGATCTGGTGTAGGGCAGCAGTAGGGCCTCAGGGGCGTGACTACCCTGCGATGATGGAGCCCATGCCTTCCGAGCACTGGCCCACTGTAATGGCCGCCCGAGGGGTGGTGGATGTGAAGAAAGGGAGAGTGCCTGTGAGAGTGCTGAACTGTGGAGAGGAAGAAGTCAGGCTTCCCCGGTATGCCACCATTGCCAAGCTGCTCACCCTGGACCCTCACACTATCCATGAAGCCAGTCCATCCACACTCCCACCTACCACCGGCACTTCCCCACCCCAGGGGGAGACAAAGGAGTGGCATCAACAGCTACATGTAGGCACTGATGATACCCCTACACATCACAGGGCAGGGGTATACAGGGTGGTGCAGGAGTACGAACAGGTTTTTAGTAAGCACCCCCTAGACTTTGGGCAGATCAAGGGGGTCCAACACCACATCCCCACCGGTGAACATCCCCCTATCAAAGAGAGGTATAGACCTATTCCCCCTGCACATTACCAGTGTGCCAAGGATATGTTGAGGAATATGAAGGAGGCAGGGGTTATTCGGGACAGCTGTAGTCCCTGGGCCGCTCCGTTGGTACTGGTCAAGAAGAAGGATGGTACCATGCGGATGTGTGTGGACTACCGGAAGATCAACCAGATAACCCATAAAGACGCCTATCCATTACCTCGTATTGAAGAGTCTTTGGCTGCACTGAGAACTGCAAACTACTTCTCGACCCTTGACCTCACCAGCAGATACTGGCAAGTGGCCGTGGCCCCAGAGGACCGGGAGAAGACCGCCTTCACCACCCCGATGGGGCTTTGTGAATTCAATAGCATGCCGTTTGGGCTGTGCAACGCCCCAGGAACCTTCCAACGGCTGATGGAGTGCTGTCTGGGACATTTAAACTTCGAGACCGTCCTGCTGTACTTGGATGATGTGATTGTTTATTCCCAGACGTATGAGGCCCATCTGGAGCACCTGGCCGAGGTGTTCGCGTCCCTTGCCAAGTACGGGATGAAATTGAAGTCCTCTAAATGCCACCTGCTGAAACCCAGGGTGCAGTATCTAGGGCATGTGGTGAGTGCGGATGGTGTCGCCCCCGACCCTGAGAAGATCACTGCCATCCAGAGCTGGCCGAGACCAACTACAGTAAGGGAAGTAAGGCAGTTTCTGGGTCTGGTGGGGTACTATCGGCGCTTCATAAAGGGGTATACGAAGATGGCTGCCCCCATGCAAGACCTCCTCGTGGGACAGACCAAAGGTGGTAGACCCATTGGAGCCCCACTGTCGTGGGAGGACAAGCATGAAGAGTCCTTTTGCCAGTTGAAGGCGGCCTTGACCGGAGAAGAGGTCCTGGCGTATCCTGATTATGGGCGCCCGTTCATCCTCCACACGGACGCTAGTAACGCGGGGCTAGGAGCGGTCCTATCCCAGGTCCAGGATGGAAGGGAGAAGGTGATTGCCTATGCTAGCCGAAAACTCCGGCCGACTGAAAGGAACCCTGAGAACTACAGCTCCTTCAAGCTCGGGCGTTGGTGTGGGCTATCACGGAGCGGTTCCGCCACTACTTGGCGGCAGCAACATTCACCGCGTTTACGGACAACAATCCGCTGACTCACCTGAACACGGCCAAGTTGGGCGCGTTGGAGCAGCGGTGGGTAGCCCGGCTAGCCAACTATGATTTCACCATAAAGTACCGAGCCGGTCGCGTCAACATAAATGCGGATGCACTCTCCCGAATGCCCCATTTGTCAGAAGAGGGGTGCGAGGATGACGACCTCGAGGAGATTGAGTTGCCTGCGTTTCACCAGCCGCCTACTGAGAGGGTACAAGTACATCAGCAACGAGTGGATCTGGACCCACGGCCTAGTCAGGAGTGGCAGGAAGCTCAGGACCAAGTGCCGGCTGTTCGCCTTGTCAAGACTCTGGTGGAACAAGGTGCTACGGGAATAGACCCTGCCGCCCCAGCCGAAGCCCAACGCTTGTGGAAGGAACGGAAACGGCTTTACCTACACCAAGGGAGGCTGTACCGTGAGCTGATCAACCCGAAGACCCATGAGAAAATATGCCAGTTGGTCATTCCTCAAGCTGACGTCGCTACTGTCCTGCGGGCATACCATGATGGTGCTGGCCACTTCGGGTGGAAGAAGCTGGAGATGCTGTTGAGGGAGCGGTTCTATTGGAGTGGGATGCGTGAATCAGTGGAAGCCTGGTGCCGAGAGTGCGGTCCTTGTACGCTGAGGAGAAAGGACGAGACTAGCCAGAGGGCACCCTTGCATCCAATAGTCACCCATCAGCCGCTGGAGTTGGTCGCCCTAGACCATGTCAAGCTCACCCCTAGCCGAAGTGGGTACACCTACGCATTGACCATTGTAGACCACTACTCAAGATTTATGGTGGTAGTCCCCGTTAAGGATCTGACTGGTCGAACCGCTGCTCGAGCGTTCCAGGCTTATTTTTGCCGACCCCATGGGTACCCCGAAAAGGTGCTGACTGACCAAGGCCCGGCCTTTGAAGCAGAGGTGTTCCACGAATTCTGCCAGTTGTACGGTTGCAAGAAGATCCGGACTACTCCGTACCACGCCCAAACCAACGGCATGTGCGAGAAAATGAACCACTTGGTCCTGGGGCTCCTCAAGACGCTACCGCTGGAAGAACGGAATCTGTGGCCGGAAAAGTTACCCGACTTAGTCGACATGTACAATAATATCCCGTCTAGCTCGACGAAGTGCACCCCGGCGTATCTGATGAGGGCTCGGCCTGGCCGCCTGCCGGTGGATCTGGAGATGGGGTTGGAGGCCCCAGAAGCACTCCCTTCGACGGCGGAGTGGGAAAGTTGGAGGAGAGCACAATACCAGCAAATCCAGGAATATGTGGAGAAGAACCTCAGTCGAAGTCGAGAACAGCAGGAGCACCGGTTCAATCAGAAGGCGTCCGCGGGTCCTTTCCAGCCAGGAGATGTAGTGCTGAAGCGGAAGAGGAAGGCCCACAAGCTGGATGATCAGTAGGAGCAAGTCCCTTACATCATACAACCCACAGAATGGGAAGATGGGAAGGCCTACCAGATCAGTCGTGACCAAGGGGGCACCCTGGCCACAGTTTCCCGGGACCATCTGAAAAGATGCCCCCCAGCGTTGAAGGCAGAGGCTGAAGTACCAGTTCCTCCACCAGCGGAGAAGGCAGCAGAGGTAATTCACACGGTAATGGGTGACTTCCCAGCAAACTGGCCTACACAGAACGGCGCGGTGATTCTTCCAGTAATACTGTTCCCACAACCCGTGGATGAAGAAGTAGTGGAAGCGGTTAACCGTGAGCCAGAACCAGTGCCAGTGCCCAGGGATGAACCTGTACCCAGCTCCCCTACGCCTCCGCCTGCCCCACACTATAGCCGGGAGGAGGAGCCGATTGTTCCCTCTACCCCACTGTCTAGCACCACTGACACCGGGCCCCGACGGTCCACCCGTTCCAACCTAGGTAGACCTCCACTTAGGTACAGGGAGACCGTTCTGTGAGTAAAGGGGTCAGGGATGTAAAGAGTGTTTGTTTGTTGTTTGAAAAGTTGAAAGAATGATAAGAAAGATGATTAACCGAAGTTTCACCTGATTTGCTTGTGATTGAACCGGCCGGAGCCGGCACCGTTGTCCCCGTGGGGACCGTTAAAAAAGTTTTTGCATGGGAACTATCCATGGACAAGCCCGTGAACTTGCAGGGGAACCACAAACGTTAAGTGGCTTGTAAATATGTTGTTTGCCGTTACCGTTTCCGCAGGCCGCCTCCGGAGAGGCAGGTTGGAGGGAGGGCCCTCAGCGGAGCAGGCTGGGGCCCAGCCACCAAAGGAACCGGTGGCTACCCTCTGGAGGGAAGGACAGATCCCGCTCGGGTACCGTGTGCTGGACTGTGGGTCAAGGGGTGCTGCCTGGGCTTTAGGGGCAGCATCAGGGCCAGGTTGCTTGGGTGGGAGAGAGCGGAAACCGTAACCGTAAACCGTTATGCAACGTTAAAGTAAATGTGCCTCCCGTTAAGGTAAGAGTTATTGAAAATGTATTTATGTGTTATTTACCTTGTTATCCCTTTTTGCAGAAAAATAAAACCGGTGTTTGACGGCAGCCCGCGGACGGTCTGCATTTTGCTAAGGGGGAATGTGTCGCCCTGGGCAAGCCAGGGGACACAGGTCACACACCACCACACCCTACATCCCAGGTAGGCACATCTAAGCTGAACCAGAAATCCTTGTTGCCTTCCTCCAGAGGCTGATGATTCACACCAGGGGGTGGGCCAGGCAGTTGGCTCCGCCCACCGAGGAGATCACAGCTCTGGAGGCGGGAAGAACCAGGCAGTCAGCTCAGGGAAGAGCTTGAGAGTGGAGTCCAGTGAGGGACATGAAAGAGTAAAGAGCAGAGATTAGCCCCGGGCAGGGCTAGAGTAAACAACTAAGTGGAAGTGAAGGAAAGAGAAGTAGTAAAGGAGGAAAGCAAGAGTGGTGACAGAGAGAGAAAAGCCTGAAGTAGTCCAGCTGAGTGCAGGACAGGTCAGCAAGGTCAGCAACGGCGGTGACTGTCTGGAGGGGGACCGTTTGGAAGTTCCTGGAAGGACCCCGTAGGCTGTGTGCCCGGTGGTCTGGAGCAGTGTTCCGAAGGACAGTCAGCACCAGGGCAGGGGCCTCTCGGACCCCGGCAAGGCTTGGAGTCGCCGTAAATTGCCGAATCCGTCAGTGAAGGGGACGTAGCTCCCCCAACAACCAAGACCCGAGTGAAGGCAACAGCCCAACCTGTACAACAGAGACACCGCCACCGCCAGGGCACCAGTTTCTGAGGGCCAGCGCCTGCGGGCAAAGAGTAGAGCTCCTCCGGCCCAGCTTGAAGCCGGGGAGCGGGTTACCGGTGGGGACCCATCGCAACCAACAAGAACACAAAGGTGCAAGGAAGAGGGACATCACCGTCACCTACTGGGAGAGCAATTGCAGCCGTCCGTGTGACCGTCTTACCAGCCGTTTGGTTTACCGTAAAAACTGTGTCAACGTCTCAGGCTGAGTGAGTACCACAGTGCCGCAAGGCACAGCGCTGCCCCCGCGTCCCTGCGCCCACCAGGCCCTGCACCTCCCAAACCGTCACCGGGCCCCGGGATCACCAACCCCTACCCACGGAGGGGCAACACAACACCTGGCTGCTCCACATCACCATCCCCGGGACCCCCGTATTGAGCAGCGGTGGTGAAATCACCACAACCGTGGGTGGCGTCACGGACTATAAACAATCCCCACACCCAACCAACCCCTTTCACTCACGGGCGAGGAGTGCCGCTCGAGAAACCCCCCGGGATCCGGCCTACAGCTCGAGCCACCACTGAGCAGCGGCCGCCGGACCCGAGCAGAAGGGGTGAGCGTAGTGTGCTGACACCCTCCTCCCCGCCCGCGACACAGTCATGTGGCTTCTAACCATAGAATGTCACAATTGCTGGCTGTGCAGAATGATCCCTGACTTTCCATTGTTCCTGCTGTCAGTGATCATTGGAATAAGTAGCTTTCCTGCTGGATTCATCTCTCACCTTTTGGACCTAGCCGCAGCTCAGTGATTAAGTACCCCTTCCTTCCTTTGGACTGGTGCTGGTGATATTTTTCAGTTCCTTCAAGCCTAGGTTGGAAGCAGGTGGTTTGTACTACTCTGTGGTATCATTGCTGAAAACTCTGATGAACTTCTACCTGGATCATCTAAATGATAAGTAGTTAATGCTTTTCCCCCTGTGTGTCCCCCTTGTGTTTTCTATAGTTGTTTAATGGGGTTGATGAAGAGCTCATCCCATCTGTTCCCTATTTAGGGCCCAGCACTAGGGATACATAGGGTCAGGTATCTGGCTCAGCGCTTAGGTGCGGAACCCAACCAGGGTGGCGAGGGACCCCAGGGATCAGCAGTAGATTCGGTCAGGTGGTCACCATCTTTCCTCTCCGTAGACACAGGGTTTTCCTTTCACTTGTGATTGATACTTCCCCATACCTAGCGTGAAATTATCAACAGCGACAAAAAAAACACCTGACACTTGGGGGGGTTGTCTTTATTTCCTCATGGATCCTGTTGCTGCTTTGGCTCAGAGGCTGCATGGTCTGTCCCTGGAGGTTGCAGATCTCAAGTTATCTGTGCAGCACCAGCAGCAGTCACAGACTCCTAATGTTGGGAATTCTGCAGGTAGTCAGGTTCAACCAGAGCCCAAAATTGCTCTCCCAGACAGGTTTGCAGGGGGTAGAGACAAAGTTTTTTATCTTTAAGGAGGCTTTTAAACTATACTTAAGGCTTCGACTTTACTCCTTTGGAGATGAGGAACTGTAGGAAGGGGTTGTGATCTCACTACTGCAAGGAGATCCGCAATTCTGGGCTTTGTCATTGCCACATTGTCTTCGCTCAGTGGATGAATTTTTTGAGGCCTTGGGTCTCATTTATGATGATCCCAACTGAGTCTCCTTAACTAAGTTCAGTCGGCGTCACCTCCAGCAGGGAGATCAGTCAGTGGAGACTTAGGGGTACTTTGCACACTACGACATCCAGGGCCGGATTAAGGTTGGTGGGGGCCCCTGGGCAGAAAATCTGGTGGGGGCCCCATAAACGTTAACATTTTTAGCCATAATAGTAGAGCACGAACTGTAGCATTTAGATATAAATCCAATGAACATGTATCTTACCCTGTTCTGCCACATTCAGATTTACAGTACTACAATACAGACACAGTCCAGGATCACTCACAGCCGTCACTTATACACACAGTACAATACAGACACAGTCCAGGATCACTCACAGCCGTCACTTATACACAGTACAATACAGATACAGTCCAGGATCACTCACAGCCGTCACTTATACACACACAGTACAATACAGATACAGTCCAGGATAACTCACAGCTGTCACTTATACACACAGTACAATACAGACACAGTCCAGGATCACTCACAGCCGTCACTTATACACAGTACAATACAGATACAGTCCAGGATCACTCACAGCCGTCACTTATACACACAATACAATACAGACACAGTCCAGGATAACTCACAGCCGTCACTTATACACACAGTCCAATACAGATACAGTCCAGGATCACTCACAGCCGTCACATATACACACAGTACAATACAGATACAGTCCAGAATCACTCACAGCCGTCACTTATACACAGAAAGTAGAGTTACTCACATATTTTTAATTGATCCCAATGTTAAGGCAGCCAGGGTCGGCTCCAGGTTTTTGTGGTCCCCGGTTGAGTCTCAGTGGGCCCCATCCACACGCAGACATGCACATATACATACAGGCATACGTACATATACATATTTGAAGACAAATTCACAAAAATACATTTAAACAGACAAATATATACACAGTCATATACACTGACATACATGCAGACACAGACGCATTACAGGTGTTAATATGGAGAAGTCACAAGCAGCATCACTCACCTCCCCCGCTTGTTTCCAGCTCCTCCAGGGCATGTGGCTGTGTTGCATGATGGCCATCACTAACAGACATGACTGCACACCATGCACACTGACAGCACTGCTGTATATACATCACAGGAGGGGCTGGGGCCTACAATATATACATTACAGGAGTGTCAGGGGGCATAGACGTTACTGGGGGGGGCATAGACATTACTGGAGTGGCAAACAGCTCTGGTGGCGTACACATTACTGGGATGGGTGGCTTAGCGCTCTGGGGGACCCATATAGTTCTGAGGTGCCGCAGAGACTACTCTGATTCATATATACACACACACACAGCTCTGCTTCACACACACACAGCTCTGCTTCACACACACACACACACACACACACACAACTCTGCTTCACTCTCACACACACACAGCTCTGCTTCACACACACACACAGCTCTGCTTCACACACACACACACACACACACACAGCTCTGCTTCACACCACACATCTTTCTTGAGCTCTGCTTCACACACACACACACACACAGCTCTGCTTCTCACACACAGCTCTGCTTCACACCACACATCTTTCTTCAGCTCTGCTTCACACACACACACACACACACACACACAGCTCTGCTTCACACACACAGCTCTGCTGCACACCACACATCTTTCTTCAGCTCTGCGCCACACACACACACACACACACACACACAGCTCTGCTTCACACCCCACATCTTTCTTCAGTTCTGCTTCACACACACACACACACAGCTCTGCATCACACCACACATCTTTCTTCAGCTCTGCCCTTACCTGCTCTGATGCCATCCTCCTGCTGCTCCGGTATAGGCCGCCGTCCTCCTGCTGCTGTTCCGGTGCCGCGGCCATCCTCGTGCTCCGGTGAGTCTCCTTTCCTGGCCGCGGTGTCGGTCTTCTCCTCCGTGGCCACGGTGTCAGTCTTCTTCGCTGCGTCGGCGGTGTGGGTCTTCTCCTCCACATCCGCGGTGTCCTGCTGTGACGTCCGCGGTGTGGGTCTTCTCCTCCACATCCGCGGCGTCCTGCTGTGACGTCCGTAGCATTGGACGCCGCAGCAGAGCAGGGAGCAGGCACACCTCTGACCCCGGAAGTACAGGTGCTGGTACTTCCGGGTCAATCAGCGTCCTGCGCCCGCAGTTTGTTTTTGCGTCTTAGAGACGCAGATACAAATGAATGTAGGTGCTCCCCCCTCCCCCCCCCGAAAACACAGCTGATTTAGACTGTCTTTACGGAAGGGGAGAGGGTGTGAAGAAAAAAAAAAAAATTGGTGACGGGTGGCAAGTATGGCCTTGGTGGTGGGGGCCCCCCTTGGAAGCTCTTTTGGTGGGGGCCCCGGGGCTGAAGCCCCGCCTGCCCCGCCTATAATCCGGTCCTGACGACATCAGAAGTCGATGGTAGCGATGCCGAGCGCGATAGTCCCCGCCCCCGTTGCAGCTACGATATCTTGTGATAGCTGCCGTAGCGAACATTATAGCTACGGCAGCTTCACATGCACTTACCTGCCCTGCGACGTCGCTCTGGCTGGCAAACCGCCTCCTTCCTAAGGGGGCGGGTCATGCGGCATCACAACGACGTCGCACGGCAGGCGGCCAATAGAAGCAGGGGGCAGAGATGAGCGAGACGTAAACATCCCGCCCTCCTCCTTCCTTTCTCATTGCAGCCGGGACGCAGGTAAGGTGATGTTCCTTGCTCCTGCGGCTTCACACACAGCGATGTGTGCTGCCGCAGGAATGATGAACAACGCTGTAACATTGGTCCTTCTGAAATTATGGAAATGACCGACACTACACCGATCATACGATTTCAACTCTTTTGCGCTTGTTAATCGTAGTAAAAAGGATTCACATACTCCAATGTTGAAAGCGATGCCAGATGTGCATCACTTTCGATGTCGTAGTGTGCAAAGTTACCCTTACTGTTCGGAATTTCATAGATGGCCAACCAACACTAAATGGAATTACCCAGCTCTCAGAAACCAATTCTGCCAATCCCTTTCAAAAAAATTGAAAGATATCTTAATGATTTACGAAACTCCAGTGTCCTTGGAGGTTGCCATGTCCTTGGCTATACATGTGGACAGACACCTCCGAGATAGACTGGCTTGGCCATTCTCCCTGGAGACCCTCTCTCTGGGCGGTATCTGTTGTTGGACCATTACTCATGGGTTTAGAGGAGCCCATGCAGCTAGGGGAGCCACTACTTCATATGTTTCCACTGTGGTAAAGAGCATAATTTTATTGGAGTCTGTCCCTCAATTCCTAAGCAATAAGGAACATCTAGTACTTGGCTTACCCTTGGTGGTGTGGGGATGGACAATCAGGGTGTATGTTTGTTTTCCACATGTAATTCTCGCTTTGTCTTGACAGCATAGGTAGTGCTAATGAGTAGGACTGAATGAATCTCTCTGTTTGTAGACAGTGGAACAGTTGTCCGCATGGTGGATGCTTTATTTGAAATAACTCATGGGCTCACCTACAATATGTTAACTAACCCCATCTTCATCTATGCCATTGGCTAAGCACCACTTGCTCAGGAGTGCCTAAGACACATAGTACATGGTATAAAACTGAGGGTAGGACCCCTGTATTATGAAGTAATTTCTTGCTATGTCTTGGAAGGCCTTCCCACTCCCATTGTACTGAGTCTACACTGGTTGGTGAAACATAATCCGACAATAGATTGGCAATCCAGGGTAATTGTGGAGCGGAGAAACTACTGTATTGATAATTGTTTGAACACCTCTCTCTATGGTCTCTACGGAGTCCATTGTTGGACTGCATTGTTATCTTGGTTTGAGGATGTATTTTTGGGAAGGGGGCGTCAGGATCTGTCACTCCATTGTGTATATAACTGTATCATTAATCTGCTTCCTGAAGCAAAACTTCAGAAGTCCAGACTCTATAATCTTTACGACTAAAGGGGGCTTTACACGGTAGCAATATCGCTAGCAATTTCTAGCGATATCGAGCATGTAAGTACCCACCCCCGTCGCACATGCGATTGTTTGTGATCGCTGCTGTAGCGAACATTATCGCTACAGCAGCGTCACACGCACTTATGTAGTCGGCGTCGTGGCTGTGACTGCCGAACAATCCCTCCCTCAAGGGGGAGGGACGTTCGGCATCACAGCGACGTCACCGCGACGTCACTAAGCGGCCGGCCAATCAAAGCGGCCTGGCCACCTCTTCCTTCCGCATTGGGGCCGGCGACAGGTAAGGAGACGTTCCTCGCTCCTGCGGTGTCACACACACAGCGATGTGTGCTGCCACAGGAGTGGCGAACCACAACGAAAAACAACCCTCACCGATTTTTGAGTTTGGGATGACCTCTCCATCGTGAACGATTTTCACCATTTTTGAGGTCGCTTAAGGTCGCAGGTACGTGTCACACGCTGCGATATCGTTAATGACGCCGGATGTGCGTCACTAACAATGTGACCCCGACAATAAAACATTAACGATATTGTAGCGTGTAAAGCTCCCTTAAGAGAGACAGACCATGAAAGATTACGTTGCTGAGAGTCTGGAGAAGGGTCATATCAGACCCTTCTCTTCACCCATGGTGAAGGGTTGTTCTTTGTTAGGAAGAAAGACAGAGTCTCTGCCCTTGTTTGAACTTTCAGGAATTGAATCAGATTACCATCAGAGACCTTTATCCTTTTCCTCGGATTCCGGATTTATTCAACCAGATGGTGGAAGCTAAGTGGTTCTCCAAGTTGGACACAAGGGGGGAGGGGGCTACAATCTGGTTAGAATCAGAGAGGAGGGATGAATGGAAAATGGCTTTCAATACACCTGAGGGACATTTTGAAAGTCTGTTAATGCCATTTGATCTCACTAATGCCCCTGCCGTTTTCCAACAATTTGTGAATGATATTTTTTACCATTTGGTGGGCAGATTTGTAGTGGTTTATTTGGATGATATCTAGATCTACTCAACCAATATGGAGACATATGAGATACATGTAAAACAGGTATTACAGATTTTAAGAAATAACAAATTGTATGCCAAACTGGAAAAGTGTGTTTTTGCTGTCCACAAGGTAAAATTTTTGGGGTATCTGTTGTCATTTTCAGGTTTTCAGATGGACCCTGAGAAGGTTCGTATTGTACTTGACTGGGACTGTCCAGAAAATCTGAAAATGTTACAGCGCTTTCTATGATTTACCAATTTTTATCAGAAATTTATTCAGACTTATTTGGAAATTGTAAAGCCTCTCACTGACATGACAAAAAAGGTACAGATTTCTCTAAATGGTCAGACTCTGTCCAGCAGGCATTTTCCTCTTTAAAAAGATATTTTTCCACAGCACATATACTCAGTCAGTCTGATGTTTTGCAGCCTTCTATTGTGGAGGTTGATGCATCTGAGGTACGGGTGGAGGCTGTGTTGTCACAAGGTCCGTCTCCTGGTAAATGGTGTCCTTGTGCTGTCTTTCAAAGAAGTTGTCCTCAGCCGAGAGAAACTATGATGTTGGTAAAAGGTAGCTTTTGGCAGTTCATCTGATTACGGTAACCACAGACCATAAAAACCTGTCATATCTCGAGTCTACCAAATGTCTCAATCACAGGAAGGCTAGATGGTCTTAGTTTTTTACCAGATTTAATCTTACTGTCAAACACTGTCCAGGGAGTAACAGCATTAATGCAGATGCATTATCCCGGAGCTTCCCTGGTGGAATGATCAAGTTAACCTGATACCCATTTTGCCTGGAGGTGAGGTGTTGGAGGCTCAGGGGGATGCCCCAGCTTCTTTCCCTTTAGGGAAGTTTTTTGTGCTACCCAATTAGCACTGTAAACTAATTGGAGAACATCACAATTATGCACTTGTGGGTCATCCAAGTAGTAAAATAACTTCGGACCTCCTGTCTTGTCGTTCTGTGGCCAAGGTTGCATCAGGATGTGGTTAAAAGAGATAAGCCACCCCCCTAGTGTTCGAGTTCGGTTCGGTTCGTCGAATGGCGGGTGTGATCGTCGAATGTTCGATGAACACCTTCGAACCCCATTGAAAACAATGGCAGGCAAACACAAACACATACAAACACATTATACATATACACATACAGTTAATAAACATTGCCATTATATTTACAGGTCCCCGCAATGCGTCCTGTAGACTCTGTCTCCCGCTGCTTCTCCTTCCGATCATCGCTGTGCCTTCCCGGTAACCAGCACTGATGATAGGACCTTCCGTGATGTCATAGTATGTGACCAGTCACGTGTGTATTATCACATTGGCTACAGACTAGTCACATGGCTATGACGTCATGCTAGGTCCTGTAAGTGCATCTCTCCGGTACGTGGTGCTCGTTCGAGCATCTCCGTGTACCGGCGAGATACTCGGGCACATGCATGGCTCCCCGTTCCTGCATGTCGGCGCTCTTTACAGAGTCAGCCCACATGCAGGGACTGGATACCACAGCTGATGAATAGCGGCGTCGGGAATTAGGTGATCGGAGATCACCGTTCTTATAGTAACCCGCCTGTCAGGTTACTATTGCAACGGTGGCATTGGTGATGTCACCGCTTACCAACCCGCAGCCTCTGCTCACTCACTGAGTGATTAGACTGCACGGGGTGCAGCAGCATTCTGCCTCCCATGCACTGCTGTCTGATGTAGCAGAGCTGCATGGGTTGAAGGAGAAAGAAGACAGATGACCAGGATCGGGGAGAGGTGAGAGGGAGTAATAACATGGAGTTTCTAAGTGTGTCTGTGTATTTATTTCTATTAAAGTATTTTTTCTCTGTGTGGTGTCTTTTTTTCAACCCTTCATTGGAGATTCTTAATGGCCTAGTCAAACTTGCCTGACATTAAGAATCTCGGGCTTAATACTAGCTAGTAAAACAAAGCTAGTATTAATCCTTTATTACCCAGCGAGCCACCCGGCATCAGGGCTACTGGAGGAGTTGGATACAGCGCCAGATGAGGGTGCTTCTATGAAAGCGCCATTTTCTGGGGGTGGCTGCGGACTGCAATTCACAGCGGAGGGGCCCAGAAAGCTTGGGCCAACCTGTGCTGTGGATTCCAATCCCCAGCTGCCTAGTTGTACCCCGGCTGGACACAAAAATGGGGCGAAGCCCATTTGAGTTTTTTTTTTTAATTATTTCATGAAATTCATGAAATAATTAAAAAAAAACGGCTTCCCTATATTTTTAGTTCCCAGCCGGGTACAAATAAGCAGCTGGGGGTTGGGGGCAGCTGTACCTGCCTGCTGTACCTGGCTAGCATACAAAAATATGGTGAAGCCCACTTCATTTTTTTTTTATTTTTTTTTTAGTTTTTGGCAAAAAATGCTTCCCTGGATTTTCCATTGCCAGTGAAGGTAACACCAAGCAGTGGGGGTTAGCAGCCAGTAGCTGCTTGGATTACCCTTAGCTACCAATACAAAAATTGCAGCGGGAGCCCACATTTTTTTTTTGTAATTATTTATTTAAATAACTAAAAAAAATGGGCTTCCCTGTATTTTGATTGCCTGACATCACAGTACTGCAAAAATAAATCATTAAAAAAATGACATAGCGTTCCGCGGTATTTTTGATTCTCAGCGCAGATAAAGCAGACAGCTACGGGTTGCCATCCCCATCTGCCTGGCATTACCTTGGCTGGCAATCAAAATACAGGGAAGCCCATTATTTTTTTTTTATTTAAAAAAATAGTTAAAAAAAAAAAATACGTGGGCTCCCGCCGTATTTTGATTGCCAGTCAGGTAAAGCCAGGCAGCTGGGGGCTTGGATTCTCGGCAGCCCACAGCCACCCCTGGAATGGCGCATTGTTTCTTAGTGCCATTTCCAGGCACTTTATCTGGCTCATCCAGCAGCCGTGATGGTGGTGGCTTGCTGGGTATTAAAGGGGTTAATACCAGCTTTGTATTCTCAGATGGTGCGAAGCCCGAAATTCATGGTGTCATGCCAAAATAGACCTGGCCAATATGAATTTCTAGTAAAGATAAAAAAAACAACACACAGAAAAATATTTTATTATAAATAAAACACAACACAATTAGTGACACCCCCCCTCCTCAGTAATCCTGGGTCAAGGGTCCTGCACCGTCCAATCTGGATCCAATCACTTCACCGCTCGACTTATAGTGTTAGCTGATTCCGTCAGGTGACCGCATCAGCTGATCATCTCCAGGTCCTGCAGCCATCTGACGAGGAGAGAGAGGAGAGAGAGAAAGAGAGAGGAAGAGAGAGGAAGAGAGAGGAAGAGAGAGAAGAGAGAGAAAGAGAGAGAAAGAGAGAGAAAGAGAGAGAAAGAGAGAGAAAGAGAGAGAAAGAGAGAGAAGAGAGAGAAAGAGAGAGAGAAAGAGAGAGAAAGAGAGAGAAAGAGAGAGAAAGAGAGAGAAAGAGAGGAGAAAGAGAGAGAAGAGAGAGAAGAGAGAGAAAGAGAGAGAAGAGAGAGAGAGAGAGAAAGAGAGAGAAAGAGAGAGAAAGAGAAGAGAAAGAGAGAGAAAGAGAAAGAAAGAGAAAGAAGAGAAGAGAGAGAGAAGAGAGAGAGAAGAGAGAGAAAGAGAGAGAAAGAGAGAGAAAGAGAGAGAAAGAGAGAGAAAGAGAGAGAAGAGAGAGAAAGAGAGAGGAAGAGAGAGGAAGAGAGAGAAAGAGAGAGAGAAAGAGAGAGAGAGGAAGAGAGAGAAAGAGAGAGAGAGAAAGAGAGAGAGAGAAAGAGAGAGAAAGAGAGAGAAAGAGAGAGAGAAAGAGAGAGAAAGAGAGAGAAAGAGAGAGGAAGAGAGAGAAAGAGAGAGGAAGAAAGAGGAAGAGAGAGAAAGAGAGAGAAAGAGAGAGAAAGAGAGAGGAAGAGAGAGGAAGAGAGAGGAAGAGAGAGAAAGAGAGAGAAAGAGAAAGATTGAATAATTAGCGGCAGCCATTTTCAAAAGAGGAAAAGCCGCTGGAGCTTTGTGACAGCCATGCAGCTGATCTGTGAGTAGGAAGAGAGAGGGATTGTGCTGGGTATGCAGGACGCATGCAAATACACAACGTGCGCACATAGCCTTACTGTGAAAAGCCACACTTTTGGTGATTGAACCGTTATCGAACGTTAACTCGAACTATTGAACGTGAAGCAAATCATTCGAGTTCGTCGAACGACTCAAACGTCGCCCAAAACAACTCGAATTTGAAATTGGCGAACGGTTCGCTTCGAACACCGCTCATCTCTAGTGGTTAACTGTGTCTGCTTGCAGTCTTTGCTCCTGCTCTAAGGTAACGCATACCCTTCTTTTGGGTGCTCTCCTGCCATTGGCTATCCTGAATAGACTATGGACACATTTATCTATGGATTTCATTACTGATCTACCTTTGTCTTCAGAAAAGACTGTGGTCTTGGTTGTTGTGTATAAGTTCAGGAAAATTACGCATTGCATTGCGTTGATGGCACTTCCAAATGCCAAAACTCTGGCTCAGATGTTCATCAATGAGATTGTGAAGCTTCACGGGGTTGCTTTCAATGTGATCTTGAATTGGTGAACCAAGTTTGTTTCCAAATTTTGGAAAAGTATTTTGTGCTCAATTGGGGGTGCAGTTCTCTTTCTCTTCTGTCTTCCATCCTCGGTCAAATGGGCAGACAGCAAATAAATCAAAATTTGTAAACTTACCTTAGGTGCTTTGTCTCCGAGAACCAGGAGAATTGGGCATCGTATTTACAATTGGCTGAATTTACTTTAAATAATCGACACCAGGACTCTACTGGCAAGTCATCATTTTTTGGTGCATACAGTTTTCATCCGCAATTTGGTATCTTTAGTGGTAAGGGCACTTCGGGTGTTCCAGAGGAGGTACATTTTGCCTCATCTCTCTCTTCAGTATTGCAAGGGTTCCAAGTATTTTGAAGCTCATGAGAGAAAGGTCCAGACCAGGCAAGAATTTTTTGTCAGTCATATGTTTGTATCTGAGTGTCAATGACTATTTGTGGTTGTCTACCAGGAACATAACATTAAAAGTCCCTTCCTGGAAGCTGGAGCCTAGGATTATTCGTCCTTATAAGATAACCACCATCATTAAAGCAGTAGCAGTCTGCAGAGCTGTTCAGTCACACTATAGCCTGTGAATCAGAGGTCTGCTCCCAAGCTACAGTGAGTACAGACCAGGAAATGGTCTGCAGTGATGCCCAGAACCTTTGTGACTCAGATTCAGGCCCTGATGACAAACTTTCTGAGCATAATGTAGACCCTCATTCCCAAACTGTAACACCTGTTGGTGGAGACAATGAGGAACATACTGATGACGATGAGACGCAGATACCAGATTGGGATGACAACTTAAATATTCGGTCAGGGCAGGAAGAGGCTAGGTCTGAGGGCGAGGGAAGTGCAAACACAACGCTTGATGATGAAGGTCTAGATCCCACTTACTGTCAACCCACAGTCAGGCACTTGAGGAGGTCAACAGAGGCGATGGAGGAGGATGCAACTGACGACGAAGTTACCTTGCGCCTTCCTGGACAGAGGAGTACTGGTAGCACATCTACAACTGCATCCTCAGCCACCACTCTGCCTCTGAGCACTAGTCGGGGTGGCTCTGCAGGTCATATGTCCTCTAAGCCTTGCCTAGCCTGGTCCTTTTTTGACCTTGCAAAGAATCTCCCAAATCATGTGATCTGTAAAATTTGTCGGGAATCTATAAGTAGAGGCATAAAGCTCACCAGTTTGACAACTTCTTCCATGAATCGTCACATGAATACCAAGCATAATTCCCAGTGGGAAGCTCACTGTGCTGCAATGCGGCCTAGCGTAGCGGGCCAACCACCGCCTGCCCCTTCCAGTGCATCCGCACGCTCTTCATCTTTTATTACTGTGGGGACAGCTGTCACACCTGGTTTTCCTCGCACACCTTCCACCACTGTAACCGCAACAGGCAGTTTGCTTGGTAGGTCGTCAGTTAGTTTGGAAGGGGAAACAAGTGCATGTGTACAGCTCTCTAAGACATCGATAGCACCAACGTTGGATGAAGGCAACATCATGTCTATGCATGCACTTTCCTCGCACACAACATCACTGCTTCCTTGAGAAACTCTGTGTGTGAACGGGTGCATTTCACCACCGATACTTGGACCAGTAAGCATGGACAGGGGCGTTACATGTCGCTGACTGGGCACTGGGTAACTATGGTGATAGATGGAGAAGGGTCTGCTGCACAAGTCTTGCCATCCCCACGACTTGTGCATCAATCCTCTGTATGTATAAGTTCCTCCAACGCTTCTGCCTCCTCAACCTCGTCTGGGTCCTCCACCTCCGCCCCAAGCCTGCCTGGTCAGGCCACCAGCGTTGTAACTGCGCACAAGGAATCACGCACACCTCCTTACTATGCTGGCAGCAGAGCGCAACGGCATCAGGCGGTCTTTAGCTTGAAATGTCTTGGAAATAAGAGTCACACAGCGGCTGAGTTGTGGGCAGCTCTGCTGTCCGAGTCTCATAAATGGTTGTCTCCACTCAACCTGCAGCCAGGTAAGGCCGTGTGCGACAATGCTGCAAACCTGGGTGCGGCCCTTTGCCTGGGCAAGGTGACACACGTGCCTTGTATGGCTCACGTGTTGAACCTTGTTGTCCAGCAATATTTAACACACTATCCCGGCCTAGATGGCCTTCTGCACAGGGCACAAAAACTGTCTGCTCACTTCCGCCGTTCAACCTCCGCAGCTGAGCGACTTGCATCGCTCCAGAAGTCTTTCGGCCTGCCGGTTCATCGCCTGAAATGCGATGTGGCGACACACTGGATTTCGACTCTCCACATGTTACAGCGACTGTGGCAGCACCGCCGAGCACTGGTGCAATACGTCATGACGTATAGCCTGGGCCAACGAGATGCAGAGGTGGGGCAGATCACCCTGATGGAGTGGTCTCAGATCAAGGACCTATCCACCCTTCTGCACAGTTTCGACATGGCGACGAATATGTTTAGCGCTAACAATGCCATTATCAGCATGACAATTCCAGTCATTTTCATGCTGGAGCACACGCTAAACACTATTCGGAGTCAGGGGGTGGTTCAACAGGAAGGGGAGGAAGTACATGAGGATTCATATGCGCAAGGGATAACAACATCACCAAGGTCCAGACGTT
Source organism: Anomaloglossus baeobatrachus (assembly GCF_048569485.1). Classification (NCBI taxonomy): domain Eukaryota; kingdom Metazoa; phylum Chordata; class Amphibia; order Anura; family Aromobatidae; genus Anomaloglossus; species Anomaloglossus baeobatrachus. The sequence goes on from NC_134357.1 coordinate 126,389,188, forward strand.
CATCATCACCAAGGCGGCAGGCATGGGGCGGTGTGGGGGAGAGGGATTAACAAGGGCGCATGGTGGCAGGCAAAATGTTGAGGAAGGTGCAGGAGAACATGAAGAAATGGAGGACGAACTGTCCATGGACATGGAAGACTCAGCAGATGAGGGAGACCTTGGTCACATTTCAGTTGAAAGAGGTTGGGGGGAGATGTCAGAGGAAGAAAGAACGGTTAGCACCTCAATGCCACAAACATAGCCAGGACTTGGTCCGCATGGATGCGCAAGACACATGAGCGCCTTCTTGCTGCACTACCTACAACATGACCCTCGGATTGTCAAAATTAGAAGTGATGATGACTACTGGGTTGCCACACTATTAGATCCCCGGTACAAGTCCAAATTTTGTGAAATAATTCCAGCCATAGAAAGGGATGCACGTATGCAGGAGTATCAGCAGAAGCTGTTACTCAATCTTAGCTCGGCTTTTCCACCAAATCCCAGTGGTGCAGGGAGTGATTCTCCCAGTTGTAACTTGACAAACATGGGACGGTCTCATCATCAACAGTCTACCCGTACCAGCAGCACCGTATCTGTTGCTGGTAACAGCAATTTTATTGAATCGTTTCATAATTTTTTTAGACCATCTTTTGCAAGGCCACCAGAGACAACAAGTCTGACACATAGTCAACGGCTGGAGAGGATGATACAGGAGTATCTCCAAATGAACATCGATGCCATGACTTTGCAAATGGAGCCTTGCTCCTTTTGGGCTTCAAATCTAGAAAAATGGCCAGAGCTCTCCAGTTACGCCTTGGAGATTTTGTCGTGTCCAGCTGCCAGCGTTGTCTCTGAACGTGTCTTCAGTGCTGCTGGGTGTGTGCTGACAGATAAGCGCACGCGTCTGTCCAGTGACAATGTGGACAGACTGACGTTCATCAAAATGAACAAGTCATGGATCCAGAAGGAATTTACTACCCCTGTGTCATCCTGGGGAGAGTAAAGGCTTGTGTATTTGGAATGTGCTTGATACAAATCTACCTCTCACGTTTGCAACTGGGGCACAAGTGCTGCCACTGAAGTGGTGTCTGTGGCCCAATTTTTGGAAAAAAAGGAGACTCTGCTTGGAGTAACCCTTGTGTTGTTTTTAAAAATGATCCAAGATGAACAGATCTGGGATCAGCAAAGACTTTGCTAGACCTTCCCCGGTGTCATCCTCGGGACAGTTAAGGCTTGCGTATTTTTTAATGTGCTTGATGCAAATCAAAACATCCTGTTTGCCACTGGGGCACAAGTGCTGCCATTGAAGTGGTGTCTGTGGCCCAATTTTTGGAAAAAAGGGAGACTCCGCTTGGAGTAACCCTTGCTGTGTTTTTAAAAATGAGCCAAGATGAACAAGTCATGGTTCAGCAAAGACTTTGCTACCCACCCCGGTGTCATCCTGGGGACAGTTAAGGCTTGCGTATTTTTGAATGTGCTTGATGCAAATCAACACATCCTGTTTGCAAGTAGGACACAAATGCTGCCACTGAAGTGGTCTCTGTGGGGCCCAATTTTTGGAAAAAAGGGAGAGTCTGCTTGGAGTCCCCTTGCTGTGTTTTACATGATTTTAGAAGGGCATGCCATGCCTATATCTGTGACTCCTCCTCTTTTTCTTCGTCCAGCTGTTTACTTTTTGCATGAGTATTTGTCCTTGTCACTTTCCCATGTGTTTGTGTTGTCTTGGGAGCAGTTTGGCACCTTTTGGACAACTTTGAGGGTATTTTCCAGGTGTTTTTATGTGTTTGTGATTGTCTTCCATTGTTTCCTATGGGGTTTGAGAGTTCGACGAACGGTTCAATGAACAGCTCGTCGAAAGGGGCACCATTCGATGAACCGAACCAAACTTGAACTCTAGGGGGGTGGCTCATCTCTAGTCCACACATGATAATCCTGTACACGAGTCCTAAATAACCCTGTGGTTATGCCATACAGTACAACCCAAAGTTAATAAAAACATGGGGATCTGCAGTGTCTCTGGAGAAAAAAAAATGTATAGCTAGCCAGTCTAGTGATAACACACGCATGGGGCCCCAGCTAATGAAGGGTCCTGGTATCAAACCATGCAACTGGCCACTGGCAATTGGCCGCAACTTTGCGTCCAGTTACTTGCAGTTGTAAACGCATCCTCTGGCAGAAATTGTCTTTGTCAAATTTTGTTTTGACTACAAAAACGCTAAAAATACGCTTGCGTTTTGACCGCGTTTTGACTGCGTTTTTACGGCGTTTTACATGCTTTTTCATTGCTTAAAGTTAGATGCGTTTTCATTACAAATACACTACTAAATAAAGTTTTAACATTCAAACACTATGAAAAAAATGATAAATGAAAAAAATGATCATAATTAAAATCATACACAAAATAACTAATTTTATTAAAATTATAACTGTGATCTAATATTTTTGGCTAAAATTACGTTAAAATATTGTTTTTCATTAATTTAATTGTCGGACTATACAGTGCTTGCCAAAAGTATTGGCACCCCTGCAATTCTGTCAGATAATACTCTGTTTCTTCTTTGAAATGATTGCAATCACAAATTCTTTGGTATTATTATCTTCATTTATTTTGCTTGCAATGAAAAAACACAAAAGAGAATGAAACAAAAATCAAATCATTGATCATTTCACACAAAACTCAAAAAATGGGCCAGACAAAAGTATTGGCACCCTTAAGGCCCAGTCACACTAAACAACTTACCAGCGATCCCAACAACGATACAACCTGATAGGGATCGCTGGTAAGTTGCTAGGAGGTCGCTGGTGAGATGTCACACTAAGCGACGCTCCAGCGATCCCACCAGCAACCTGACCTGGCAGGGATCGCTGGAGCGTCACTACACGGGTTGCTGGTGAGCTGTCACACAGGCATATCTCACCAGCAACCAGTGACCAAACCCCTATCGCCGCGTGGAAGCGATGCTGCGCTTGGTAACTAAGGTAAATATCGGGTAACCAACCCGATATTTACCTTGGTTACCAGCGCACACCGCTTAGCGCTGGCTCCCTGCACACCTAGCCCCAGTACACATCGGCTTAATTACCTGATGTGTTCTCTGCTACGTGTGCAGGCAGCAGGAGCCAGCTTCTGCGGACGCTTGTAACCACGGTAAACATCGGGTAACCAAGAAGCCCTTACCTTGGTTACCCGATATTTACCTTCGTTACCAGTGTCCGCCGCTCTCACACTGCCAGTGCCGGCTCCCTGCTGCCTGCACACATAGCCACAGTACACATCGGGTTAATTACCCGATGTGTACTGTGGCTATGTGTGCAGAGAGCAGGGAGCCGGCACTGACAGCTGAGAGTGACGGACGCTGGTAACGAAGGTAAATATCGGGTAACCAAGGTAAGGGCTTCTTGGTTACCCGATATTTACCGTGGTTACCAGCCTCTGCAGAAGACGGCTCCTGCTGCCTGCACATTTAGTTGTTGCTCTGTCGCTGTCATACACAGCGATGTGTGCTTCACAGCGGGAGAGCAACAACTAAAAAATGGCCCAGGACATTCAGCAACAACCAACGACTTCACAGCAGGGGCCAGGTTGTTGCTGGATGTCACACAAGGCAATATCACTAGCAACATCGCTGCTACGTCACAAAAGTTGTTCCTTAGCAGCGATGTTGCTAGTGATGTTGCTTAGTGTGACGTGGCCTTTAGCCTAATACTTGGTTGCACAACCTTTAGCCAAAATAACTGCGAACAACCGCATCCGGTAACCATCAATGAGTTTCTTACAATGCTCTGCTGGAATTTTAGACCATTCTTCTTTGGCAAACTGCTCCAGGTCCCTGAGATTTGAAGGGTGCCTTCTCTAAACTGCCATTTTGAGATCTCTCCACAGGTGTTCTATGGGATGCAGGTCTGGACTCATTGCTGGCCACTGTAGTAGTCTCATGTGCTTTCTATCAAACCCTTTTCTAGTGCTTTTTGAAGTGTGTTTTGGGTCATTGTCCTGCTGGAAGACCCATGACTTCTGAGGAAGACCCAGCTTTCTCACACTGGGCCCTACATTATGCTGCAAAATTTGTTGGTAGTCTTCAGACTTCATAATGCCATGCACACGGTCAAGCAGTCCAGTGCCAGAGGCACCAAAGCAACCCCAAAACTTCAGGGAACCTCCGCCATGTTTGACTGTAGGGACCGTGTTATTTTCTTTGAATGCCTCTTTTTTTCTGTAAACTCTATGTTGATGGCTTTTCCCAAAAAGCTCTACTTTTGTCTCATCTGACCAGAGAACATTCTTCCAAAACGTTTTAGGCTTTCTCAGGTAAGTTTTGGCAAACTCCAGCCTGGCTTTTTTATGTCTCGGGGTAAGAAGTGGGGTCTTCCTGGGTATCCTACCATACAGTCCCTTTTCATTCAGATGCCGACGGATAGTACGGGTTGACACTGTTGTACCCTCGGACTGCAGTTTGAACTTGTTTGGATGTTAGTCGAGGTTCTTTATCCACCATCCGCACAATCTTGCGTTGAAATCTCTCGTCAATTTTTCTTTTCCTTCCACATCTAGGGAGGTCAGTCACAGTGCCATGGGCTTTAAACTTCTTGACGACACTGCGCACCGTAGACACAGGAACTTTCAGGTCTTTGGAGATGGACTTGTAGCCTTGAGATTGCTCATGTTTCCTCACAATTTGGATTCTCAAGTCCTCAGACAGTTCTTTGGTCTTCTTTCTTTTCTCCATGCTCAATGTGGTACGCACAAGGACACAGGACAGAGGTTGAGTCAACTTTAATCCATGCCAACTGGCTGCAAGTGTGATTTAGTTATTGCCAGCACCTGTTAGGTGCCACAGGTAAGTTACAGGTGCTGTTAATTGCACAAATTAGAGAAGCATCACATGATTTTTCAAACAGTGCCAATACTTTTGTCCACCCCCTTTTTTATGTTTGGTGTGGAATTATATCCAATTTGGCTTTATGACAATTTTTTTTTTTTTCATTGAAGACAAATTAAATGAAGATAATAATACCAAATAATTTGTGATTGCAATCATTTTCAAGAAGAAACTGAGTATTTTCTGACATTATTGCAGGGGTGCCAATACTTTTGGCCAGCACTGTATGTAAAGGGACACATCATTACTTCAATTTAATGACATAAACGCATGCGTTTCTTTGGTCAAAAAAGCATGCATTCTGCACCAAAAAAGCATGTAAAATGATAGAATTTTGATTGTGTGTGCATTTTGAAAGATCTCATTGACTCCAATGTTAACAAAACGCTGCCAAAATGGCAAAAACAATTGACGTGTTGCTTCTTTAAATGCAGAGATTTTGACAAATTTTCTGCAACTAAAACGCTGCGTTTTTACAACCCCTGTGCACACAAGAAAGCCCTATTTCCCATAGACTTTGCTTGGAAATCAAAACGCATGCATTTTTGATTTCAAACTCTGCAGTTCAAAACACTGCGGAAACACAGGAAAAAACGCAAAGTGCACACACAGCCTAATAGCCAAAAGAAATAGAAAGCCAGGAAACCAAATAGAAACCTGGAAGATTACTTATAGCCTGAGAATCCCAGCCGGAATGCTAGCCCTGCAATCCTCCATGGAAGACGCAAACCTGTTGAGATCCAGGGCAGGACAGGTGAAGGTAGTGGACCAGGAGTGGGTTAAAGCCCCACGCGTATCGCCACTGTTCAGTGGCTTTCTCAAGGGCAAGGCATCTTCAAAAACGCAGCCAAGATGCAGCCAAAAAAAGAAGCACTGTGTAGACAGCAAACTAGAAATCTCATAGACTTTGCTGGGAGAAGGAAATGCATGCATGCATCACAAAGATACCTCACAAATGCACCAAAAACGCAGTAAAAGATGCAGTGTGTGAACATTAACAATTAAGGTCTGAAACCTTGGTCAAAACTATCTAAGCACATAAATGTCCAAGAATGTAATACTTGCATTGGCCAATTTTCCTTTCTGGAATTTTTAAAATTTAAAAGATGAACATATTTTTTTTTTTTTTCCTAAAATATAAAAGAAATGCGTCATCTTTAACTTTAACCCTTTAGACTTTTCATCTTCAACTTTCTTAACTGTTCACAATAACAGTAATTTTTACCAGGGGTGCCAAAACTTTTACATGCCACTGTACTTATTGCATATAATATTACTTAGGCCAGGGTCACACTAGCATATAGCATCCGGTATGAGAGAATTGGATGTGATGTGCTAATGGCGTTCTGTTCAAACTCTGCTGCGAATGTGAGCTGAGTGTCATGCTACTGTGCTCTGATTCTTTCGCATGCGAGATTCGGAGCATAGGTGAATAGAAGATGGAGAGGTTAATCTCTCCATCTTATGTATTGCTCTCTCTGCGTATATTTGACTGCACTTGGATGACATCTGAGTGCAGTCCCATGTTTTTTTCTCACCCATAGACTTGTATGGGTGCACAGCATCTGATATATGCTGCGATACCCAACATGCTGCAATTTTTTTCCCCAGTCCGTTTAGAGCTGAGGAAAAGCTTGCAGTTTTCTACCATTACACTCTTCTGTATAAGCAAGCCCTTAAGTAAGGGGTACTTTGCACGCTGCGACATCGCAGGTTGATGCTGCGATGCCGAGCGCGATAGTCCCCGCCCCCGTCGCAGCTGCGATATCCTTGTGATAACTGCCGTAGCGAACATTATCGCTATGGCAGCTTCACATGGACTCACCTGTCCTGCGACCGTCGCTCTGGCCGGCGACTCGCCTCCTTATTAAGGGGGCGGGTCGTATGGCGTCACTGCGACGTCACACGGCAGGCAGCCAATAGGAGCGGAGGGGCGGAGATGAGCGGGATGTAAACATCCCGCCCACCTCCTTCCTTCCGCATATCCTACGGAAGCCGCAGTGACGCCGGTAGGAGATGTTCCTCGCTCCTGCGGCTTCACACACAGCGATGTGTGCTGCCGCAGGAACAAGGAACAACATCGGACCGTCGCGTCAGCGTAATCATGGATTACGCCGACGCTGCACCGATGATACGATTACGACGCTTTTGCGCTCGTTAATCGTATCATCGAGCCTTTACACACTACGATGTCGCATGCGATGCCGGAAGTACGTCATTTTCAATTTGACCCCACCGACATCGCACCTGCGATGTCGAAGTGTGCAAATCCCGCCTAAGTGTTCGCAATGGAATATAGAATTTAAAACCTCGATTCCAAAAATTAAAGCCTACTATCAATGTAGCACAAGGAAGATCTGCTTTTCTTTGCTTAACAAGAGGAAGTGGTGCTCTGGCAAGCGTTCAGTCCTCATTATTTATTATTGAGTTTGCATTTATAAAAGATAAAAGGCAGAACAATAAAGCAGCAAAGACATAATTAGAAGCAGGAGTCACATTGGCTGTTGTAGAATTAGCTCGCCAGCTGCAAATTATTAATATCCCTGATTTACAGCGCCACATAGTTGTTCTTGCTTAATCAGATAAGTGATAGAAATATTTTCATGTAGGTTTCAGGGACCTGAATTATGGTTCTATTATCAGCTTTATTAGGAAGTTTGTAACACTTTTCAGCATCTAGTTATGTCATATTGATAAAATATGCAGATAGGTTAATCTGTAACAGGGTATGAAGAAAAGCTATTCTAGTTAATTTACATATGATTGCACATATAAAATATGATATTCATTTATTACCTACAATACTATGCAAAAGGTTTATCTAAGTGTGGCTAAAATGCTGAAGAGAAAGAATCCTTTCAGTAAGAGCAATCTAAGTCAAATCAATATTTGGTGTGACCACCACCTTTTGTCCTTCAAAACAGCATCAAAACATCCATTTTTCAAGGAAAAGAAAGAAAAATTCAGCTCACCGATCCTGCTGTTCACCGCTCTCTGTTTGGACCCAGTGCACAGAAAGCTTGGCTGCCAAATATTCAGAAATGAAGAAAGAAAGAACGTCCAGCGCAGTCCTCAGTTTGTAGAATAAAAGCCAAAAATGTAATGAAGGTAATTCCATAAAATATAGCGGTCAGCAGAATGAAAAAAGGTTGATCTAGTACCCCATCGAACAAATTCGTTCGATGGGGTACTAGATCAACCTTTTTTCATTCTGCTGACCGCTATATTTTATGGAATTACCTTCAATACATTTTTGGCTTTTATTCTACAGACTGAGGAGTGCGCTGGACGTTCTTTCTTTATCCATTGTTCTAGGTATAGACTTGCACACAGCTTTTGAAGGAACTTGGCATTAAGGTTGTTACAAACATCTTGGAGATCTAACCATGGATCTTCTGCAGATGTAGGCTTGAGCAAATCTTTAGGTCTCTTTATGTAATCACACACAGACTCAATGATGTTGAGATTTGGGCTCTATGACTCGTTATCATTACGTCAAGGACTTTTTGTTTTTCTTTACTCTGAAGATACAACTAAAATCATTAAGCAGTATGTCTGTGGTCATTGTCCTGCGGCAGAATACATTTAGTGAAGATCTGATGCCCCCCTAAAAGTGTTCTTGATGGTATTACATGAAGGATAAGTATCTGACTGTTTTCCTCAGCATTGACCTCATTAATCTTGACCAAATTTCGAGCTTTAATTGCTGAAGTGCAGACACAAACTTAAGGCCCCGTCACACTAAGCAACATCGCTAGCAACATCGCTGCTAACGAACAACTTTTGTGACGTTGCTAGCGATGTTGCTGTGTGTGACATCCAGCAACAACCTGGCCCCTGCTGTGAGGTCGTTGGTTGTTGCTGAATGTCCTGGGCCATTTTTTAGTTGTTGCTCCCCCGCTGTGAAGCACAGATCGCTGTGTGTGACAGCGAGACAGCAACAACTAAATGTGCAGGCAGCAGGAGCCGGCTTCTGCGGAGGCTGGTAACCACAGTAAACATCGGGTAACCAAGAAGCCCTGTCCTTGGTTACCCGATATTTACCTTTGTTACCAGCCTCCGCCGCTCTCACTGTCAGTGCCGGCTCCTGCTCTGTGCACATGTAGCTGCAGGACACATCGGGTTAATTAACCCGATGTGTGCTGTAGCTAAGAGAGCAGGGAGCCAGCGCTAAGCATTGTGCGCTGCTCCCTGCTCTGTGCACATGTAGCTGCAGTACACATCGGGTAATTAACCCGATGTGTGCTGTAGCTAGGAGAGCAGGGAGCCAGTGCTAAGCGGTGTGCGCTGCTCCCTGCTCTGTGCACATTTAGCTGCAGCACATATCGGGTAATTAACCCGATGTGTGCTGTAACTAGGAGAGCAGGGAGCCAGCGCTCAGTGTGCGCTGCTCCCTGCTCTCTGCACGTGTAGCTCCGTGCGCTGTTAACCAAGGTAAATATCGGGTTGGTTACCCGATATTTACCTTAGTTACCAAGCGCAGCATCTTCCACGCGGCGCTGAGGGCTGGTCACTGGTTGCTGGTGAGCTCACCAGCAACTTGTGTAGCGACGCTCCAGTGATCCCTGCCAGGTCAGGTTGCTGGTGGGATCGCTGGAGCGTCGCAGTGTGACATCTCACCAGCAACCTCCTAGCAACTTACCAGCGATCCCTATCGTTGTTGGGATCGCTGGTAAGTTGCTTAGTGTGACTGGACCTTTACAAGGAACCTGTACCAGGCTCTACTGTTGACTGAGGACTTTGTTTATTGTACTGGTCTCCAATCCTTTGGTGAGTAAACTGTTGCAGCTAAACATTTCAAATTATCTTATTTCAGTCTAGAGCACCTGATACCATTTTTTTACACCACAGTTCCCACATTTTTGTATACAGTTGAGTCGCCTGATCTTCTTTCCATTTTGATGGTATGGGTTTTTGACTGAAGCTCTTATATACAGTACAGACTAGTGATAAGCGAATGATTCATCACTATTTGTTACATGCATGAATAGTACATTATTCACAATATCCATAACTTGACAAGCATTTTGCTTCTTCCGTGATTCAAGTTTCCTCCCGCATATTTGGCGCCTAATTTTCAGCCACTAATCATGCTGGAATTGCTTCCAATAACAGTAATGCTACAGTCATCTTTGCTACTGTCTTTACTGTGATTTGGTGACCATTTATAAGACTCGCCAATGCCATCTTAAGAGAATTTCATCTGGAACAAGTGTTGTAAGAGTTGCTGCATAAGGCCTCTGCCACACATACGTGAAAATCACGCACGTGCCGCGAGACACATATTTTCCCTGCGTGTTGCATTTGGTAAGTACATGTCGCGATAACACACGGAGAACCAGTAATTTGCATACTCACTAGGTCCTTGATGCTGTCCATGGTGCTGATCTGCGGTCTCCGGTCCTGCCGACTCCCCGCTGCTGCTGCTTCCGGCTGCAGTGAGGTGAATATTAAATGAGCATAATGAGCGGCGGTCAGAAGCAAGTGACAGCAGCGGCAGAGTCTGCAGGGCTGGAGAATGTGAGTAAAGATTTGTTATTTTTTTCTCTGACATGTGAGTTTTCTCTGGCGCGTGTCACACGGTACCGCATCCACACTACATCCGTGTGGTACGGGTGCGGGCCGTGTGACACCCGTGATGCCGGAGAAAAACGGACATGCAGCGTGAGATACACACGGACACACGTAAGTACGGAACAGACACACGTTCCGTTCCAAAATACTTACGTGTGTCCATACCTCCAGCAACGAGGTGGGCGTGACTTTCATGCGGCTGCTCTCTGCCCCTCCGCTTCGATTGGACGCCTGCCGTGTGACATCGCTGTAATGCCGCACGAACCGCCCCCTTAGAAAAGAGGCTGTTCGCAAGCCACAGCGACGTCGCTAGGAAGGTAAGTGCGTGTGACGGGTATTAGCAATTTTGTAGGCCATGGGCAGCGATTTGCCCGTGACGCACAAATGACGGGGGCGGGTGCTTTCACCTGCGTGTAAAGCCCCTTTAGTGTGCCATAGTTCAAACCCTCTCATCATGCTCTTCTTGGTCCTCTCCACCTTCTTCCAATTTCACAACAGCTTTGGGCTGAAATCTCTATAAACTTTGTCACTTATGTTCTTGAAGCGCAGTGGATCAGTATTATCATAGTTGTTGTATATAGTTTTTCCAAAATATCTCATTTTGTGCCCCTACTAGGTCTTCTATTCGCTCCACAGTTGGCTCAAGCATTTTTCTTCAATGCACACTAAGAGATCTGGCTAGACATGCTTTTTTGGGGTTAATTTGACCATAATAATTCTGTTTCTCTGTCTTCCAGGAGATCTCCATTTGTTACAGTGTTAGTCCAAGAATCTCATCTCTCTTTGCCTATTCTGGTTAAAGATTCACTTCCTGTGGTGAGCAGGAAGATCTCCTTCCCTACTCCTCTCCTATCTTCTATTCCCATAATTGCATACAAGATTTCTCCCACGTCTCCCCTATACTCTGGAACTCTCTACCCCAGCATTTCAGACTCTCACTTGCTGTGGAAAGCTTGAAAAGGAACATAAAGACCCACCTCTTCTGATAAGCCTACAACCTACAATAACCCTCAGACCAGTACCCCACTGCGCAACCAGCTCTGTCCTCACCTATTGTACCCTCAGACATCCCCTGTAGATTGTGAGCCCTCTTGGCAGGGTCCTCTCTCCTCCTGTACCATTCTGTTTTTGTAATTTTAATGATTGTTGTACTTGTTTTTTATGTATACCCTTTTCACTTGTAAAGCGCCATGGAATAAATGGCTCTATAATAATAAATAATAATAATAACATTGTACCTCCCCAGGTCTCGGCCGGCTGCCGAGCCGCTCGGATCCGTGCTCGTCGGTGGCTGGCTCGAGCTCTTCACGGACCCGGGGGTCACGTCGCTCTGAAAGGGGGTTGGCGCTACACGTAGGGACTTCGGTGGGGAAGTCCACGGCCGGAGCCGCTGTTGTTTGTAGGTGATTTAAGTTCGTGATGCCACCACGGGTTGTGGTGAATGGATGGACACCACTGCTGCCGTTGACTAGGCTCCCGGGGATGGTGTTGCGCAGTTTGGTGTTGACCCCCTCCGTGGGTAGGGGGGATGATGGTCCCGGGGGCCCGAGGGAGGTGCTGAGGTGGGGGGAATGGATGCGTGCTGGGATGTCGGTGCGGTGTGCGTCCCAAAAGGCACTGTTGTACTCACTATTACAAACACGCTGGAGTCTCTGGTAAGCCAAACAAGATGGTAAACGGTGCCCACAGCTGGCTGCAGTTTTCCCCCTAGCAAGTTGGTGGTTTCCGCCTTTCTCCTGCACCCCACTATGTAGAAATCATGACTCCTATGCCTGAACAATGGTAGTCCGCTCCCCGGTTTGATATGTGTCAGGAGAGCCCTTTTTGCCCGCAGACACTGGCCTCTCGGGTCTCTATGCCTTGGTGGTGGCTTTACCCCTATGGTTGGGCTGTTGTCTTCAGTCGGGTCTTAGGTGGGAAAGGTCCTAAAGTCCAGTCCTCAATCAGTTGATTTGACTCAGCCCGGTTGTTTCTGGGCCTCGTACTGGGTCTGAGTACCCCTCCTGGTGCTCCGGTTTCCAATCGATTCCTCGGTTCGGTACCGGCGGGCCACCGCCCGTCCCCGGTCCCTACGGTTCCACCGGCTGTAATCCCAGCTCCTGCAGGCGGCCACCACCGTCTTCCTCCTTGCCAGAGGTGGCTGGGCTCCAACCCAGACAGCTGGTGTAGACTTTGGCAGGCCTGGGCACAGGTCTGCCCTTGAACTTGACTCCACTTCACTCAACTGTCAAAGCTCAACTCTCACTAACGGTTTTCCCGCCTCAGGGCCTGTGAACTCCTCGGTGGGTGGATCCAACCACCTGGCTCCGCCCCCCTGGTGTGAACATCAAACCCGGAGGGAGGTGACAAGGTTTTCTGTAGTTTGGCTGCTGTCACCTTACTAAGGGGAGGGGCGTGTGTGTATGGAACTACCTGTGACAACCTGGCTAGTCCAGGGCGTCACAACATCACCTATCAGTATTAGGACCTCCATAATATCTGGTACAAGCTAATTTAGCTGCAGCTGCAGCACAGGCTGAGAAGAGGGCTTTTAGACACTGTTGATCTGTGAAAAGACAGACAGATCTGTGAAAAGACAGATAAGATATGTCTTTCCACATGAAACATTGAAGACTAATTGCAAAAACTTCCACCCATGTTTTTTTGGTCTTTTCCCAGGTTACTTTCCGTCTGAAACTACCTTCCACTCTGAGAATACCAATACCTTTCATGTTTCTCTTCAAAGTTTTTTTGTTTTCATTTCATTTACTCTTCTGTTCAAGACTAATCCTGCTTCTAATTCTGACACAGAATATAAGATCAATTAGTTCTTGGACTTTAAGAAGGTTTGCAGTAATCTCCTTAACTTTCTCTACTGGAAAGGGTTCAGTCCTGAAGGGAGATGTTGGGTACAAAAAAAGCACTTCAATGCTCCAATGTTGCTCAGGAAGTTTCATACAAAGCATCTGTCGCGGGCGGGGAGGACGCTGCTGCTGCGCTTGCTAACGCTCGGGTCCGGTGCTGCTGCGGCTGCTGTTCAGTGGCTCGAGCGGTGGGCCGGATCCGGGGACTCGAGCGGTGCTCCTCGCCCGTGAGTGAAAAGGGTGGTTGGTTTGTTTGGGGATTTAGTCCATGACGCCACCCACGGGTTGTGGTGAAGATGGGCACCACCGCTGCTGGAGACGGGGATCCCGGGAGCAATGGTAGAGAGCAGTTGGGATGTTGTTTTCCCCCTCCGTGGGTAGGGGTCGGTGGTCCCGGGGCCCGGTGGTATGACGGGGAGGCAGGATTGGTAAGGTGCAGGGTTGCAGGGACAGCGCGGCGCGGGATGGCACGGGTGTATTCACTCAATAAGAGATGCACAAAGTCCTCGGTAAACCAAACGGCTGGATGGACGGGTCCTGCAGCCGGCTGCAGTGTCTCTCCCCGGACAGGTGATGGCGGCTGTCTTTCCCTGCACCTTTGTGTACTGTTTGACTACGATGGGTCCCCAACGGTAGTCCGCTCCCCGGTGTATGGATGCCGGAGGAGCCCGTTTGCCCGCAGGCGCTGGCCCTTGGGTCTCTAGCCTTAGGCGGTAGCTGTATACCCTCACGGTGTGGGCGGTTGCCTTCTAACGGGTCTTTGGCTGTTAGGAAACCCCTGGGGTTCCTGTCACACTTGGATTTGACTGTTGACGGCGACTCCAAGCCTAGTCGGGGTCCGATGGCCCTGCCTGTGTGTGCTGGCTTCACTTCGCTCCCCGGTCGGTACCGGCGGGCCACCGCCTGTCCCCGGTCCTACGGTTCCACATTGATTCCCCACTCCTGCAGATGGCCACCACCGTCTGCCAACCTTGTTGTCAGTGCCTGGGCCACAAACCCAGACACTCTCCACTTTACTCCTCTCACTTCAACCTCCTGAACTTCACTCTTCTCTTTTCCCGCCTCCAGGCCTGTGAACTCCTTGGTGGGTGGGGCCAACCACTTGGCTCCGCCCTACCTGGTGTGGACATCAAACCCTGGAGGGAGGCAACAAGGACTTTATGTTTGGCTAATGTTACTGTCTAGTGGGGGTGGGGGTGTATGTGTGTTACCTGTGACGGCCTGGCTAGTCCAGGGCGCCACACATCTACTTTTTTCCATTAATAATTCATCTGGAAGGGGCCCTATGAGGGTGGCACGGTTAGGCACCTGTATCGGATCCATGCCTTGCTTTACTCCTCCCTGCCCGGCTTCTCCATAAGAGAATCCACTCGGGCCTATATAAGGCTCACCAAGACAAACCCCTGTGTCTTGGTATTAAGACTTCAGTGTTGCCAAGACTTTGGCTTGCTCCACCCACCAGTTTCCCTGCTCCTTACCTGTGGTCTCCTGGACATCTCCTGCCTGTAAGAAGTATCCACTCCTCTGCCTACCTGCAATTTCCAGCATTCCACCTGTCTGCATGTGGTTTACAATCTCTCAGCTGTCCATTTTCCATGCCCCCCCCCAGCTGCTATACTGACGCTTGTGGCACATGTGCCAATCCAGACCTTGGGCTTGAAGGATTCACCTCAGCTAGTGTGTCCACCATATAGTAGATGGTGACTTTGTGAAGTGAAACTGTTTCTCCACTACCTGTACACCTCCTTTTTAAGGGAATATATCAGCATGTTTTTGCCATGTTATCTAAGGTCAGCATGAGGTAGGGGATAAAATACTGAAATCAGCAATGTGTAACTTATCAGGCTGTGTACTGTTATTTACTTACAATGAAGGTTTTATCACTAGGTGATCATCACTGTTGGGACTATGTGTCATGGGACTGCTAGCTTGACACCACTCCCTCCTCTCATAAGCCGGTTATTCTTAGCACACAGTGTATGTAGAAAACCGTAATGTAGGTGGGGTTAGCTTTCTAAGCTGTGCTTCATGATACATATAAGAACTCTGATTGTGTCACAACTGCTGCATCCAGTATACTAGGTGATACATTGTTGGAATCAGGGTCTCTTTTGTTAAATTATGCTGCTCTCAAATGCGGTACCAAAAACCTGTGACAGACTTTCTTTAAAGAGAACCTGTCAGGATTACCTTGCTAGTTTAAGTAAAGGCATAGTCATAATGGCACTGTTATACTGATTACATTGATACCTTTAATGAAGAAATCAACTTTGTAGTTGTTCATTAGCAGCACTTGAAGTTATGTGGTATTAAGATTTAGGTGCACAAGGCTGGGACCGTGCACTGGGACTTCTGATCCAGGCCTGCCCCTCTGCATGCCTCTGGTTACTATTGTCACTATTTTGTGAGTAACCTGCCTCCTGTTTGGAATGTTGTGCTGGTGCCATCCTTGCAGCAGGTGACGGAAGCACAGATTGGTTTCCCAGCAGTATAATCAATAAAATGGCACCGGTGGAGCTCATGTGAAGATTGAGATCTCGGTTCAATTACAAACTTTAGGAAGGTAATTGAGCCAAGATCCCAATCTGTTCTTGCACTGCCATGGATGCAATTTTATTGAAGAACGCCAGGAAATTAATTTGCTCATGTGCTGCTGCAGCAAGGACAGCACTTGAGCAAAATTTCAAATAGTAGGTAGGTCAATAAAAAAATACCTGTTGTTCAGATACGTGGTAAATAGTAGGCAACTATTAAAATGTTTTGTGAATACCTTAAGTAACCCTCAGCCAAAAGTTTTTAAGCTACATGTCATCATTACATTTAGGAAGGTATAACAGGGTAATAATCGAAAAATGTGTGCAGCACATTTGACATGACACTTGAACCCGGCTTTGTTCATTTAAAGGTGGCAAGAAAACTATCCTCATAACATCTGAGCTTTTATTCTGGGGCAGACACTGACAGCTTGGGACCCCTGTGCATAAAATTGTGCCTGGGCCCCGTTCCATTTATGGGGACAAAGCTACAAATATAGATATATATGTATACACATATACTGTATATATATATTACATAGTGCCCTCTCTTGTTATATACAGCACAATCCCTTACTTACCAGATGCTGTTGCTATTTTTGCTATTTATATCACCCTGTCTTTTGTTTGTAGCATCTACTCTTAGATATAAAATGATATGACTGCTGATTGAACTTGGTAAGGCTTCTTTTCTGATAGAATGGTCATCTGGTCAGATACCACTCCATCAGCAGTCATTTTATATATAAAACGAGAGGATTATATAATAAAGAGAGTGCGCTGTGAATAACAAAAATAACAAGAATACGCTATGAAAGAGTCTGTGCTATACATAACAAGAGAGGACACTGTATACAGTAATAAGGGACAGTGCGATTTATAACTAGCGAGGATGCTAGTTAAAGAGGAATTGATGTAATTAAGGACATAGTGATTACAGTAAATACTAATGGACGGTGCTATACTGTACATAATAAGGCTACATTCCTATGTTGGTGTGTTGCATGTCTATTTGTTCCACCGAGTATACTGTGTAGCGGAGACGCAGGATCGCTCCCAGCCATGTGCACTGCTTATAATAGATGAGAGCGATCTGGCTATGGGCCCCTCGGAGCCTCAGGCTCCAAACAACTGTCCAGATTGCCCTCATTACTAACCACCCTGCATGGGCCCCCCTTCACCTCTGGGCCCTGGTGCAGGTGCACCGGCGGTATGTCCGCCACTGCTTTTATTTCTGTAAAGTGTTAAGTCTATACAAGAACATGACAAGTGATAAAAAAAAATTAAAACATTATGAATGAAATATGAATATCTACAGTTTATAGCAGTATTTTGGATGTGCAATGATTTTTGGTGTTGAGTTTTCAAATGTGTCACAAACTCCATAGCGTTCAAATCCTACGGAATAGGCCTAGGAGTTATTGTGCTATCATATTCTGAAATCACTGTGGCTCGAACCCGATTGCCAAAAAATGCTTTTGTATCTATAGATATGACTCAAGTCCCAAAGCTGCAGGAAAAGGAGACCCGAGATATTTTTCATTATTTGTGTGATAGCGTACTACATAAAACTCTTTAGAAGTGTTAGGCTGAAGTGTCTGTACATTCTTTAAACTCATAAATAAATAGGTTTATAAAAGGATTTAAT
Source organism: Anomaloglossus baeobatrachus (assembly GCF_048569485.1). Lineage (NCBI taxonomy): Eukaryota > Metazoa > Chordata > Amphibia > Anura > Aromobatidae > Anomaloglossus > Anomaloglossus baeobatrachus. The sequence continues at coordinate 126,406,649 of NC_134357.1, forward strand.
AGGAAATTAATCTATTCTAATAAACAAGTTGAAGGCTTTGGCATATGCCCACAGAGATTTGGGACTACTAATGTAGCCTTAAAACATTGACAAAATGAGAGGATCATTAACAAGCTCGGGGCATGGCTGAGAGACCACATTAGTGAGAGCTGGATGCTGTTTGATTATGAATATGTAGCTTTTAATGCAGTGATCCATCCTTTGATGCTGGGAAATGAATTGGGGCACTGTCACTGAAAGTGTGAAAATCGCTTTATGAGAATGACAGTTGAGAAATAGAAGTGCAGACAATATATACAGTGACTGTGAGACGTATTCATTTCTAGACAGCATGAATATCTCATTGTACTTCACAAAGAAACCTCAGCCTTCAATACCTCAACATAATTCTTTCCACAAATAATTAATCTGTCAAAATCCAATATCAACTAATTGTGTTATATGAAATCTCATACAGATACATAAAAATATTTTTACAATGCGGTTTTATCTTTACCAGAGTTGTAATAGAAATCCAAATGTTATTTCTAAAAAAGTTACTACACCCAAATGTAGCTAGAGAGAGATGAAAAAAAATATTTCCACTTTTCATTTTTCTTACTTACTCATTTCCATCGAAATAGCTGTAGAAGGACTTGATTTTTGTGTGGCGAGTTGTAGTTTTGAATGACACCATTCACATCAAAATGTCAAGTGCAATGAAATGATCAAAAAATGTAATTCCATCATTGCTTTTTAGGTTTTGGTTTGACGGCATTCATAGAGTGCAAAAAATGACCAGGCAACATGATTCTTCAGGTCAGTATGATCACGATGACACCAAAGTTGTATGGTTTGTTTTTTTTTCAGATTTTAGTGGTCAAAAAAACTCTGAACTTTGTAAAAAAATAAAGTTTTGTTATGCTACTTTCTGGTACCCATAATTTTAATGTATATTTCTGTTGATGGAGCTGTGTGAGGGAATGTTTTTTGCGTGTTGAGTTGAACGGTTTTTTTTGTACAATTTTGGAGTACATAACTTACTTTTTGTTACACATTTTATGAGTGTTGTTGAGGCCAAAAATCTTCAATTCTGGTGTTTCGATAGTGTTCTTCTGATCCTCTTTTAACAAATAGTTTAATTAATTGTATATTTCGATTGGTCTTTTACAGACACAACGATACCATAATTTTTTTTTCTTCCTGAATAGAAAAGCTTTTATATTTTCTGACTCTCTTAGTAGACTTGAACCTACAACCACTTAGACGGGCTTTGACCACTACGACATCGCAGGTGCGATGTCGGTTGGGTCAAATCGAAAGTGACGCACATCCAGCGTCGCAGACGATATCGTAGTGTGTAAATCCTTTTTGATACGATTAACGAGCGCAAAAGCGTCGTTATCGTATCATCGGTGTAGGGTCCGACATTTCCGTTATTTGGCAGCAGAGACAGGTACGATGTTGTTCCTCGTTCCTGCGGCAGCACACATCGCTGTGTGAGAAGCCGCAGGAGCGAGGAACATCTCCTACCTGCATCACCGCGTCTCACTCCGGCTCTGCGGAAGGAAGGAGGGGGGCGGGATGTTTACGTCCCGCTCATCTCCGCCCCTCCGCTTCTATTGGCCGCCTGCCGTGTGACGTCGTTGTGATGCCGCATAACCCGCCCCCTTAGGAAGCAGGCGGTTCGCCGGCCAGAGCAACGTCGCAGGGCAGGTGAGTGCATATGAAGCTGCCGTAGCAATAATGTTCGCTACGGCAGCAATCACAAGATATCACACCTGCGACGGGGGCGGGGACTATCGCTGCAGCGTCGGTAACACATTGTTACCGATGTCGCAGCGTGCAAAGCCCGCCTTAATCACATACTGTATTACAGCGCTAAATTGCCATGCTCTTATCCAGCCCAGCTCCAGCTAGGAATGTGTTTTTAATGGGCAAAAGAGAAAAAGCAGGCTGCTATCTAGTGCAAGAAAAAAAGATATCTTTTCGAATTCAAACTGCCCTATCCTTTTCTCTCTAAACATCATCAGTCAGGAAGAATCATGAGGCTCACGTACACAACAGTTGGTTAGCTAAACCCACCAAAACCAGCAGGGTTGACCAACCTGCTGATTATGTGTTTGGTGTCGTAAACTTGAAGTACCAAAAGTTCTTTTGTTGCCTTTATAGTACAGACACTAAAATAAACCCATATTAAAATAACCTAAAAAAAATAATTTGAGCCAAGATAGGCTTAAGGCCGAGGACACATGTTGAGTTTTTTTACTTCACTATTTTTAAGTCAAAACCAGGAGTGTAATAATAGAAACATGAGCACCTCTTCTGAATTTTTCACCCACTTCTGGTTTTGGTTTACAAATACTGTGGTAAAAACCTCATCAAATACTTAATGTGTGCACAGTGCCTTAGACGGGCAACAGCAGATACACATAGCTCCTAACCGTCCCGGATTCAGCAATTTGTCGGAATTTGAGGGCTCAGTCCCACGATTTTGGAGGATTGTACCAAAACATAGCATAAACTAAATAAACAATTCTCCTCTTTGCTGCTCTCCACAAGACTCAAACTTACAACCTTCATGTTATGAGCCAAAGCCCACACTGAAGAAAAAGGAGAATTTGGAAATCTTGAACTGTATTGCAGGCAGTGAAACCAAAACTGCATTATACAGGTACATAGAGATACATCTGTACATAGTTGTGTATCTCTACGTCCCTTTATTCTAGAAGTGAAGATAAAGTCAGATATTTCGTTCCTAAAAATCTTCTAAGAATAATACAAAACAATTACAAAAATGTCATTTTTTTAAAAAAAATTCCCTTCACGGACTCAAACCAACAACTTTCAACATTGCACAGGTACATAGAGATACTGTATATTGTAGCAGTGCATTGCTATGTCCCTGTAGAAGAAGAATAAAAGAAATTTTTTTCTTCCTATAAAATTAATAAAAAAAAAAATAAACAGTTACAATAGATGCCATTTTAATGCACTTTTTTTAAAATAAAGAAAAAAGATAAACATCACAATTCAGCAAATAACATGGACATATTTGGTGCCCCTGTAATTGTAACGACCTGCATAAAACAGCAATACGATTATTTATGGTGATGGATAAATGTCATAAAAAATTGTGTAATTGATATTTCTTCTTTAATAAACTCATAATAAAAGTAATAAAAATGTAACGCTAAGCCTGTGTTCACATATAGTGTAAATGCTGCATGTTTTCTACTGCTTTTCTCTGCACGTTTTCTGTAGGTGTCAGTGACACGCCTATGCCAGGGCCGTGGTGCACTCGTTACCGGGCCGTGGTTCTGTTTTTGGGTCGCTGTGGTGGCGAGGCCCAGTTCCGTGACCCTGGCGGTGTCGTTTAAATTTGAAGGGGAGGATGACAGTTATTCGTGATGCCACCTGTGGTATGTGGCAAGTTAGATGCCGCCGCTGTGGGATGGGACCTCTGGGGCAGATGGTGACGCAGCTTAGATGGTGCACCTCTCCACTGGCAGAGCTGGGCCCCAGGGTGAATAGGGGTAGTAGTAGGTGACTGTGGAGGTGCAGACCGGAGGCGCAGGCGAATAACAGAGTGACACAGGGATGCGGTCTCAAGGTTTTTACTCACTGTAGCAGGTTCCACGGTAACACAACGTCAGTGACCGCCTTTGGAGTGCTGGGGTTTCACTGTGATGGGTTCCAGACGATCCCGGGTAGTTCGGAGGTCAAGTCCGGTACAACCCTCTTATGTTCCTTCCCTGGTCATCTTCCTGCACTGACTTCACTCCAGCCTTTCCCGCGTCTATGCACACAGTGCCCAGAGCCGGTGTCCACGGGCCCTGTTGGGGTGGCTTGAAGCTCTATCCGTTGGCCCTATGTTGTTACCTTCCAGCGGATTCGTGTGCAGACTTGGCTTTGGTACTAAATGGTCCTCAGCCTCTGGTTTTACTAGCGGAGCACGTTGGTTCTTCTCCTCTAGTCTAGGGACCAGTCCCCGATCTGTGGCCACGTCCTTCCATTCAGTTGCTGTATGTGGAATGAGGCCGTGGGAGTATGGTGTACTTCCCGTGGTCTCTAGGACACCTTCTGTCTTGCACCTGGGTCGAGCTGCACCAGCTTCACACCACAGGTCTTTCCTCCTCCACTGTTCCATTCAGACTCTCCAACACTACAGTGTCCCCAACTAACTAGACTCCACCCCCAGGCCCTGTCAGATTAGGGGGAGGGAGGAACCATCACCAGTGGTCGCTATACATAGCATTAATGGAAACAAGACCTAACCCTGACCTGGTGGAGAGCTGCTAACTGAGGTGTTGTGTGTTTTGTGTGCATACCAGTAGATGACCTGGTCTGCTGGCTGAGGTGCAGTACCTCTATGGCGACTTAAGCCTCAGGGGCACCACATGAGCACCACATGATGCAATAACCATCTTCTCTGATTATTGTGTGTTTTATGCTGTTTTATGCATTTTTCCCCTTGTTTGATGTGGGGGCTTTAAGATGTGAATCCGGGTTTTTAATGTTTTTTTAGTACAACAGAAAAGCTTTGATTCTGCATTTAAAAATGCAACAGCGGTTTATTTTAGCTGCATTTTTGTCAGGCTCCCAACTTTTATAGAGGAAAAAAGCATCAAAACCAGTCAGTTCAACAGCATCTTTAGGCGCACCAAATACGGAGATGTCATGAAATCACATCAACTTTGCTTGGACATTTAGGGCCAGTTCACATGTAATGTAAATGCTGCATTTTTACTGCTGCTTTTTTTGTACCAAAATTCTGCTGTGTTTAACTTTCCAAGCAAAGTGGATGTGATTTCATGAAAACGTCACCCACTACGCATCTAAAGATTCTGCAGAGGTTTTGGTGCTTTTTTTCCCTAGAGGTACCAATCAGAGATGAGCATGATGCTCAGATGACATTGTGACAGCTCTGGATAATCATGAGCTATGCCCGGAACGTAGGAAAGTAAGAGATCCACAGCCTCCTATCCAGCCACCAGGTACCACTGACCTGGACCAGAATACCATGTATTGATCTGCTCATCTCTAGTCTCAACCATCATGAATATGTGACACCCTGGCAAAACCAGGTAGTCACAGTTGGGCCCCTGAACAACACCGTTCCCCCACTAGGAAACACACAGCCAACCATAAACCCTAGTCACCCGCCTTAGGGAAAGATAGACACACCAGTGGGCGTGACCAGGCAGTTGGGACATGCCCACCAAGGGGTCTAGACAGCCCAGGGTGGGATAACAACAGTTGAGTTGAGTCTGAAGTTCAGTTTGGAGAGGAGTGTGGGCTGGAGCTAAGTGTAGCTCCAGCAGGAGAGTTCAAGTTGAATGGTACCAGGGTAGGAGCCCTGGTACCACTGGCTAGGAGACAGACGGTGGTCTCCATTAGCAGGAGATGGGAAGACGGCTTAGTGGAACCGAGGTGGACCGGGACAGGGTTGTAGCCCACCGGTACCGACAAGGGGAACCGACCCGGAAACCGGCGCACAAAGGGGGGGTACTCAGACCCGGAAGCCAGGACCAGAAACAAGTGGAACTGGTTAATTAACCAATTAAGGCCACCCAAAGTCCCTCATAGAAGACAACAGCCCACCGATTAGAGATAAGAGGTCCCCGCCAGGGCCCATAGATCCCACGGGCCAGCGTCTGCGGGCTCTGCTCCTTAGGCCACATCCAGCCGAGAGCGGACTCCTGAGTTTTACACTAGGAAAGTCCACCTTACACAAAGCAGTGCAGGAAAAGGATAGAGACCACCAGTCGGGTGGGGGACCCGAACGCAACCGGCCGCGGCACCAGCCACCATCACCTTGGTTTACCAGAGACTTGTGTGTTTTACTAACAGTGAGTACACCAGCACCCCCTGCGGTCGCCATATCCTGCACTGAGCCACTGGGTCCCGGGGCCACTATCCCTACCCACGGAGGGGTTAACAACTTGCTGCACAACATCTCCCCCGGGTGCCCCATAACAGCAGCGGTGGTTTCCAACCTCACCACACACCGTGGGTGGCGTCACAAATTTACTACGGCCCAGCCCGTACATATACGTCCCCCCATTTATTCGGCGTGTCCGCGAGACCCCCGGGTCCGGAGACCCTCGAGCAACCACCCCTGAAGTCCCGGATCCGAGCAGCGCCAGCTGTTGGCACGGGGGCGGCACAGATACAGTGGACAGTCCCGGATTTGGGTCGACGTCCTGCAGTCTAGGGAATCTGCTGAATGTCCCACTATGCCAAATGGGAGTGACTTAGAGTGTGGCTTAGAGCGCAGCCTTAGGGCATGTGCCCACGATCAGGACTCACTACGTCCTGGACGCAGCGGGTCCTGACCTGTGGGGCTGCGAATCTCCTCTGTAGAAGAACAGAGGAGACCGCAGCTGCTTGTACTTACAATCAGGGTTCGGTGCGCTGCGGTCTCTCGTTTGTGTTCTCCCTATGGAGGACGCATGCGGTTCCCCAGCAAACAATTGACATGCTGTGGTCTGGAAAGACGCACCACAACTCAGTGTTTGCTGTGGAAAATACAAGCACAGTGGGCACGGGATTTCTAGAAAACCCATCCACTATGCTTGTACTGTGCAACGAATCGTTTTGGACGCAGCTGAAGCATGCTGCGTCCACAACGCAGCAAACACTGATCATGGGCACGCACCCTTACAGTTTGTCCCTCTCTCTGGTCTTAAAAAGTTGAATGTTATGGATACAGTCTGTGTCAATGCAGCATAGTAAATTATATGAAGTAGATGCATGTACTTAACACTTCACACAATTATGGTCTAGTCATTCCGGAATAGAAACATGGTGGCTTAGATAGCAGCTATTACTTGCTCTTAATTTTTCATTATGCACATTGAATAATTTAAATAGGAGAGGCACCACACTGGGATGAATAGTGGTATTTTGTGGTATGGATTTGTATTACTGTAGTGTGCTATACAAGTATTGCTTCTGAGGTACAATACTGTGACTCCAAGGGACACTATTCAAAATAGTTCTGAGAATGGACCTGTATGCATTATGCAATGTATGATCATATCCATGACCATGAATCATAAATCCCTGTTGTTATAGCTGCTGAACCATTCAGCCTAAAAACTATGTATTATGAACTTTAGGCTTAGTTGATGTTCCCCACAGAGCCTAGAACTATTTCTAATATATATTGTTTTTAACATTTTGGCTGTCTTGGTCCAGCAGCAGGAAACTTTAATCTAAACACATTTCTCAGTTAAAAGTCCATCATCTACCACCATGTTATTTTTTTGGCCTAAAACTACAGCAGTTTCTCAAATTTACATAATTCATTTGTTCAAGGATGAACTTTGTAAGATCTTGAAACCATTTTAACTTGATACTAAAGAAAAGCAGATTGATCTGCTGACAATCGAGTTCTAGTCAAATTTCCTGAAATTTGCGGTTTTACGAGATTTTGCATATTTTGAGATTTGCTTAAAGAGTAAATAAACATACCTGGCACCATTTCCAATAATCCTGAAGCATTATAAAGTGGGCTAACATCATTTTGTGCTGCCTGGAGGGCCTCTCCATAAAGCTGCACAGATATGACATTTAGTGGATTTTCATACCTTCTACAGTGGTGCTCAGTACGCGGACCATCACAGATCAACGGTTCCCTCAGAAGCACAGTTTGTAAGGGAATTTTTGAAAAAAAAAAGTTGAGCATCACTCTCCTTCTAATAGCATGATGGCACTGTGTTTACATTATTGCTTTGCAGCCCTGGGATCCTGTGTTCTAATCCTATGAAGCATTTGCAAGTAGCTTGTATGTTCTTCCCACATGTGCATGGGTTTCCTACAACCCTTCAAAAACATACTGAGAGGGAACTTTTATAGTGAGCCCAAGTGCAAAGAGCTATGAGAAAATATATTTGGCACTATTTGTTACTTGCATGTATATTAAGGTATCTGAGATATTCCTTACTCGTTAAGCATTTTGGTATTTGTCTCATGAGTTTCAATTCCCTTTCCCGCATGTTTGCCACCTGATTTTCATCCACTAAACATGCAGGAATTGCCTTCCAATAACTGTAATGATGTAGCCACCTTTGCTACTGGCATTACTGTGATTGGCACGCGCAGTTAAAAAAACCAAAATGATGTGCGGTCCCCCGCCTAGTTGTGATAACCAGTGCAAGTAAAGAAGACAGCTACGGGCTGCAGCCCCCAGCTGTGTACTTTATCTTGGCTGGTTATCAAAAACTGAGACTCCCCCACACCATTTTTTAAATGAGTTGAATAAATGATAAAAAATTTACTTGAACTTGTACCCATTTTTGATAACTAGCGCAGATAAAGAAGACAGCTGGGGACTGGTATTCTTAGGTTTGGAATGTCCATGGATTTTGGCCGTCCACTGCCTAAAAATAGAAGCCCACAGCTGCCCCGCAATTGACTCATCCATTAGATGTGCCACTTGTGGTGCGTTACACAGCTCATCCTGATTGCACTGTGGAGGTGGCAATTGGGGTAGTGTACTGCCCCGCTCTCAGCAGCCAAGCTGCTCAGATCCAGGCCTTCTGTGGGTGGCTCGAGGGTCTCCCGACTCGGGGGTCTCGCGGTCACTCCAATCAAAAAGGGTGTTATAATGGTGGATGTAGGACATATATGTACGGGATGAGCCGTATTAAGTTTGTGACGCCACCCACGGTATGTGGTGAGGTTAGACACCACCACTGCAGTTATGGGGCACCTGGGGAAGATGTTATGCAGCAAGTTATTAACCCCTCCGTTGGTATGGATGGTGGCCCCAGGACCTGTTGGGGTTTTGGTGCAGGGAGATGGGCGACCGCAGGGTGCTGGTGTACTCACTATTGAAGGAAACACACGAGTCTCTGGTAAACCAAGGTGATGGTGGTCGGTGCTCGCAGCCGGCTGTGTTCTGGTCCCCCACCCGGCTGGTGGTCTCTGTCTTTCTCCTGCACCTTTGTAAGATGGTGGACTGCCTGTGCTTGCAACTTCAGGAGTCCGCTCCCGGCTGGATGTGGCCTAAGGAGCCCTTGCCCGCAGACGCTGGCCATGGGATCTCTGAGCCCTGGCGGTGGCCTTCTATCCCCTTCTATCTATGGGCTGTTGTCTTCTAATAGGGACTTTGGGTGGGACAGGACCTCTAGTCCTGGCCTCAATCGGTAAATTAGCTGGATCCAGTCGCTTCTGGTCCCAGCTTCATGGTCCGAGTACCCCCCTGTGTGCTCAAGTTTCCGAGTCGGTTCCCCAGGTCAGTACCGGCAGGCCACTACCCTGTCCCGGTCCACCTCGGTTCCACCGAGCCATCTTCCGGGCTCTTGCAGACGGAGACCGCCGTCTGCCTCCTAGCCACTGGCACCAGGGCTCCTACCCTGACGCCGTTCAATTTGGGGTATTCGCCTCTGCTGGAGCTGCACCCAGCTCCAGCCCACACTCCTCTCCAACTTGAACTCTAACACTCCCTTCCTTCAACTGTTTACTTTCCTGCCCCGGGCTGTCTAGACTCCTTGGTTGGCGTCTTCCAACCGCCTGGCTCCGAACCCTGGTCTGTCCATCTAGCCCTGTGGGGGTGACTAGGGTTTTAAAGGTTGTCTGATGTCACCTGTGAGGGAACGGTGTAGTGCAGGGGCCTATCTGTGACTTCCTGGCCTGGCCAGGGTGTCACAGTAGTATATGTCAAAAATCAAAGCTGTCAGCAAGCCCTGGGTTGGTAAAGGAGAGATGTCTATGAGGCCTCCCTCATTATCAACAATGTAAGTGAAAATAAAAAAAAACACCTAAAAAGCCTTTATTTTAAATAATAAAAAACCACATCCTCTTTCACCTATTTGCTAATCTTCAGATCACCTCCACAGGTCCAATATAATCCACACGACCACCCACGATGATCCTGGTCCTGCTACATCCAGAAGCTGCAGTGATGGAAAATGCTATCATCATTGTACACACAGTATACTTCCTTCGTATGTGCTTTTACCCATGTGTGATTTTTGTCCTCGTGAAGGAGAATTATTCTCAAAAACGCCTTGACAAATATTCCCCCATACTTTGATCATTGTTTATTCCATGGTATTGGTGGTTTAACGTTTTCATCCTCAATCCAACTGAGTTAGATACAGCTTGAAAGAACTTCTAAAAAAATGTCCAAGGATGAAAGTACCCATCTTTTTTTGTGAAGCAACAGACCCCGCGGCTACCTTGACTACGACAGGCAGATCGACCTCTGTTTGTTTGAGAACAGGAGACTTAGAGAAAGTTGTGTTGAGGGCAAAAATTGCATATACAGCCTTGGTAGATCAAGAGTGGAAGTCTGTTCCCTTGTTTGTCATATGAGTAAGAGGCTTAACTATGACTGAGACGTTTCTAAAGAACTTGCAATAATAATTTGCAAAGTGTAAGAACAAATTCAAAGGTTTAGCCCCTTCATGACCTTTGACATACCCAGTTCATCATTGTTGGATAGGAATTCCCAACCAATGACATACTGGGTACGTAATGGCAATTGCAGGGGCAAATGTGCTGTTCCCCAGTAATCAGCGCCAGGATTTCGGCTTTCTTGACAGCTGAACCCTGACTCCTACAGCCAGTGACAGTTCCTGCATCTTCCCTTGTTATTTAACCACCTAAATGCCACGGTCGATATCAAACACAGCATGGGAGAGGGATCTTGCACCCTCTCCCCTACGATCGGTGCTCCTGCGATATGATCGCAAGGATGTGATTGTTACCATGGTGACCCAATGTCATCATGTTGAGCTCAAGGTCACCATGCTATGGAAAGCCTCTGTATCATGCTAGGCACAAGATCGCAGTGGCTTCTGTCAGTACTGCACAGACTGTATTGCAATGCTGGAGCGTTGCAATACATTATACCTGTGATCATTACAATATAAGGTATTGTCCCATGCAGAGACTAAGTAAATAAGTAAAAAAAGTTTAAAAACAATTAAAAATATTTGCAAAAATCAGAAAATAAACATAAGGATACAAAAATTCCAATAAATATTTATATTGATGTAAACAAATAAACACAAAAAGTACACCTATTTTGTATGCTGAGTCCATAACAACCCGATCTATAAAACTGTGAACACCGTAAAAAAAATACAAAAACTGTCTTTTCATCATATAGCTGACAAAAAAAGGGGAATAAGACACTATTAACAAGTCAAATATAAATAAAAATGGTATGACTGAAAACGACGTGTTGTCCCACAAAAAGACAAGCCATGATACAGCTCCATCAACCAAAAAATAGAAAAAGCTTAGAACACAGCAATGCACGAACAATTTTTTTTCAATAAAATAGTTTTATAGAAGAAAAGTGGCAAAATATAAAAATGGAGTATCGCTATATTCGACTGACCTGGAGAATAAAACTTATTACTAGATATGAGCGAACCTGTTCGGCTCGTGTTTGCCAATTTCGGTATGAGCCTTGGCCGGTCCGTTCGAGCTCGGCATACCGAACACTTTTCTCAAAAGTCGTCAATGTTCAGAAAGGGTTTGATTGCAGAAAAGCCATTCCCGACCCAATCAGAGCTATGTCAAGTATTGGCATAGCTATGATTGGCCAGGGAAATCACTGTAAAAAAATGAAGCAAAAGGGTTAAAGCACAAAATACTGTACTTACCGAGTCTTCCCATGGCTGTAACTGCTCCTGCATCTGTACTTCTGGGGTCGCTCATTACCCCTCATTAATATTCACTGCTTTCCCCGCCCACCAGCATCTCTGATTGGCTGCAGTCAGACCCCACACCCATACAACGTTTGTGATTGGTTGTAATCACAGACCCTGTCTGCAGGCCTATCATGGTATAAAATAAATAAATAAATAAAATTTGGTGCAGGGTCCCCCATCTATTGATACCAGTACAGATAAAGCCCACGGCTACAGGCTGTAGCCCCAGCATTGCACTTATCTTGGCTGTGCATCAAAATAAGAGGAACTGCAAGTGGCTTTTTATTCAAATAAATTATTTTTAAAAAAGTGTAGGGTCCCCCCTATTTTGTTGCTCAACTTGTATTGGCTTGTAATGTATTCTTAGGCTGGGGTGACCAAGGGTTATTGGGCCCCCCAACCTAAAAATAGCAGCCCACCGCGGCCCATTACTGCTGCATCCATTCGATGTGACAGTCCTGTCCCTTTACCCGACTCTTCACGCTTGCCCTGATGTGGTGGCAATAAATAAAACACTGTCTTCCACCACTTTATTAACCACCAGAAGACCCTGGTCTGACATAATCCACACGAGGTCCCATGACCATCCCAGCTTTGCTACATATGAAATAACAGTGAGCGGCCATAGAACATGACCGCACGCTGTAACTTTCATATCCTGGTAGACAACAGCAGGTTTTTTGCCAAGAGATGCAGATTTCAGCATCTGCATCTCTTGGCAAAAAAATTCAATTTTCTACCAGGAGATGCAGTTCTGTGAACTCAGCGCATTTACCTGAGGTGAGGTCACTGAGTTAATTGAAGTCCCCTGAGGTCAGGCAGGTTACCTGTGGTCACAGGTGGAGGGCCGAGGGAACTTTGAGCTGTGGCATATAGGCTAGGGACCCCAAAAATAGAGATTACCTTGGCGTTGGTTTTGGAGCTCTTTTGCATTGATCAATACAATGGCTAAATATCTCTTATATTCCTATTATTCATAGCAGTTATGCAGATTCCATTTTTCATGTTTTTTCACTTTTTCAGATAGTTCATTGTATTTTTCAGTCTAGCATTCCCATAACAGTTTTGCTTTTCATCATTCCCATATACATTGTGACTTGTGTGCAACTCTTTATCCTACAAACACTAACCTCTGATTGTCACATCCGGTCAGCGAAGGGGTAATTATACAAACACTATTTACCCGAAGGGCAACAAGAGGTACCCTAACTAAAGACCTCATCAAATAAACTTTATTAAATTATATAATTGGACAAGGATTAAAATTGGCAGGTGGGAGGCCAATTCCGTATTAGAAGAGTGCGGCTGCGGACCAACACTACTCTGGATAATTCCTAACGTAATATGGCTGGCTATCACCTACACTGCCTGTTAAAAACTACCTAACAGTTAATAGCCTCCCCGACATGTTTCGCCATGACTGGCCTCATCAGGGGGCTGAGGCTATAGGTTGTTTTTAACAGGCAGTGTAGGTGATAGCCAGCCATATTACGTTAGGAATTATCCAGAGTAGTGTTGGTCCGCGGTCGCACTCATCTAATACAGAATTGGCCTCCCACCTGCCAATTTTAATCCTTGTCCAATTATATAATTTAATAAAGTTTATTTGATGAGGTCTTTAGTTAGGGTACCTCTTGTTGCCCTTCGGGCAAATAGTGTTTGCAACTCTTTATCCTATTATATAGTTATGTTTTTTGAGTCTTGCACTATGTTCACACCATTGTTATGCCTGACGTTACAGCATGTGGTCAAGTTCTATGGCCGCTCGCTGTCAGTTCAGATGTAGTAGAGCTGGGATTTTCATGAGACCTCATGTGGATTATGTCAGACCAGGGTCTTTTGGGGGTTAATAAAGTGGTGGAATAGGATTTTTTTTGTATTTTTTGTCAAACCAATCGCAGACGCTGTCTGGTGGCAGGGTCTAACTGCAGCCAATCAGAGACGCCGGTGGGTGGAGAAAGCAGTGAATATGGATGAGAGCAAATCAGCAACCTCTAAAGTACAGCAGCAGGAGCAGTTACAGCTGCTCCAGACACTTGGTAACTATGTCCTTCTTTTTCTTTCTTTTATAGCCCCCTACACCATTTTACAACAGATAAGTTTGGCCTACCATTGAATTCAATGAACTCGATATGTTTGCCAAACAGCTTATCGAACACAGGGAAGCTCGATAAAGATCAACAAAACGAACTTTGAAAGGTTCGCTCATGTCCACTTATTAGTTATTATTAGGGATGGGTAAACCCGAACTATACAGTTCGTAGTTCACACCGAACACCAGGTGTCTGCATCCTGGACCTGAACACAGATTTTTTCCTATATGTCCTGTTCCTGTTCAGATTCAGTCACCTGGATAATAAAAAAGAAGCAACCTAGTTAAAGCAGGACATACTTACCAGTCTCTATGCGTGCACCTGTCTCACTGCTTCCAGGTCTGTTCATTACATCCCACACATTTTCACTGCTTCCCCCACCCATAGTCTGTGACAGTGCTACGATTTGCTCCACTCAAACTGCCGGCGTGTCGGTGAATTTGATTCATTGCCCTTACAGAGGCTGTCTGGGTCCCCTAATGGAGTGTAAAATTAAGTAAATAAAAAAATGACATAGGATCCACCGTATATTGATACCCAGCACAGATAAACCATATGGCTTTAGGCTGCAGCCCACAACCATGTGCGTTATCTTAGCTGTGTATCAAAATATGAGGGACCCCATATGTCTTTTTTGCAATTTTCTAATAAATAATTTGAAAAAAAGCATGCAGTCTCCCCAATTTTGATACTCAGTGAAAATATAGCCAACAGCTGGGGGCTGGAATTTTCATTCTGGATAGACCCATGGTTATTGGGCCCCCCAGCCTTAAAAGAGCAGCCCGCAGTCTCTCAGAATTGTTACATCTATTAGATGCAACAATTCCAGTGCTTTACGCAACTCATACCTATTGCCCGGGTGCATTGTTAATCGCGGTAATATAAGGAGGTAATGACAGATGTGATTTGTCAAAAATCACAGTTCCCACTAAACCTGGATCACTAATAGATAGGGGTCTAAGAAACCCCCCCATTACTAATCCTGAAAGTGAAAATAAATAAACACACTAAAATCCTTTATTTAAAAAAAAAAAAAAAAATAACACCCTCTTTCTCCAATTTATTAACACCCAAAATACCTAGGTCTGATGTAATCCACACCATGACAACCCACAATGACCTTGGCACTGCTACATACTGAAGTCGCAGCGTGCGTGTACATTAGAGAACATGACCGCCCGCGGCTGCTTAAGGCAAACACTGACTGAGCTGCAGCTGTGAGTAGTGACATCACTGAGTTTAGCTGAGATCACAGCTGGAGGTTCTCACAGTACCTAATCTGTGATCGCATGGAAACTCACCTCAGGTGATCGCATTAAACTCAGTGACCTCACCTCACATGAACTCATTGAATTCAATGAGACTTGAATCCCCTGGCAGAAAACCACATTTTTTGCAAAGGGATGCAGATTTTGTGCTGGAACTTATACACCAAACACCTGAACCAAATCTGCATCTCCTGGCAAAAAAACGCATCAAAACCTGGATAGTGGGCCACAACTCTGCAGCTGTGTGATTGCATTCTCCAATGCATATTAATTTAAGCACTGCCTGATTGCATAGACAAAAGGGGGCTTTACACGCTGCAACATCGCTAACAATATATCGTCGGGGTCACGGTGTCGTGACGCACATCCGGCGTCGTTAGCGACATCGCAGCATGTGACAGCTAGTTGCGAGGATCAACGATAGCAAAAATGGCAAAAATCGTTGATCGTTGACACGTCACTCCTTTTCATAATATCGTTGGTGGTGCATGCCGCTGGTTGTTCGTCGTTCCTGCGGCACCACACATCACTGTGTGTGACACCGCAGGAACTACGAACATCCTCCTACCTGAGTCCACCGGAAAAGAAAGAAGGAAGGAGGTGGGCGGCATGTTCCGACCGCTCATCTCCTCCCCTCCTCTTCTATCAGACGGCCGTTTTGTGATGCCGCTGTGACGTTGTTGTGATGCGGAACGCACCTCTTCCTTGATGGAGGGATTGTTCGGCAGCAACAGAGACGTCGCTGAACAGGTATGTGCGTGTGATGCTGCCATAGCGATATTGTTTGCTATTGCAGCGATCACCACATGTTGCACGTACGACGGGGGCGGATGCTATCGCTCGCAACATCACTAGCGATCGCTAGCGATATCGCAGCATGTAAAGCCCCCTTTATACACAGGATGTGGCCTGCCATTTTCATTTTAAAAATCAAGAGCTGCATGAGTGACAGACATAGGCCTCTTGCTACCAGAACCCTGGCACTACAGACAAGACACAATTTAGAGGCCCATCTTGTAGTCTTGAAATGTAGAAACCTTTCAGGCAGACAGAAGGATAGTGGCATCAATTGCCCCCCCCCCCCCCCTATTTCCACCTAGTGTCTTTGCACAGCAGGGAAGTATGGTTCATGCAACACACAGGATGTGGCCTGGCATTTACATTTTAAAAAGTGATCACACTATAATAGTGCCCTAGAAATTTCTGTACAGCTAGGTTGAGTACCTGAGCAATGCACATGTGATGTCACCCAGGCATAGTGCCAGCACCAGATTTGCACTGTTATTGCACACAGCCTTCCCTAGTTTCAGGTTCAGTGGAGATAGCCATTGATCAAATTAGGCCTGTATAATGGTCAACAACTCTGCAGCTGTGTGACTGCATTCTCCAATGCATATAAATTTAAGCACTACCTGATTGCATTGACTTACACAAAAGATATGGCCTGGCATTTTCATTTTAAAAATCAAGAGATGCAAGAGTGACAGGCATAGGCCTGTTCCTCCCACAACTCCGGCACTACAGACAAAATACAACTTGGAGACTCATCTTGGAGTCTTGAGATTTAAAAATCTTTCATGGAAAACAGTAGGACAGTGGCATCAATTGCCGTCCCCTCATTTCCTCATAGTGGCATTTTAATTTTTAAAGATAAAAAGTGGAATGAGTGACAGGATTACACCTCTTCCTCCCACATCTCTGCCAGTACAGACAATACACAACTTGGAGACCCTTCTTGGAGTCTTGATATTTGAAAACATTACATTCAGAAAGCAGGACAGTAGGAAAGTGGCATCAATCCCCCTCCCCCCACATTTCCCCATAATGACTTTGCACATTAGGGAGGTATGGTCCATGCAACACACAGGATGTGACATGGCATTTAAAAATTTTTAAACTAAAAAGTGGGAAGAGTGGGCCTCTTGCTCCCACACCTCTGCCAGTACAGGGGACACACAACTTGGAGACCCGTCTTGGGCGGGCTTTGCACACTACGACATTGCAGGTGCGATATCTGTGGGGTCAAATCGAAAGTGACGCACATCCGGCGTCGCAGTCAATATCGTAGGGAGTAAATCCTTTTTGATACGATTAACGAGCGCAAAAAATGTCCAAATCGTATCATTGGTGTAGCATCAGTCATTCCCATAATTTTGGAAGGAGCGATGTTACGATGTCGTTCCTCATTCCTGCGGCAGCACACATCGCTATGTGTGAAACTACAGGAGCGAGGAACATCACCTTACCCGCGTCCTGCGGCTCACGTTGGCTATGCGGAAGGACGGAGGTGGGTGGGATGTTTACGTTTCGCTCATCTCCGCCCCTTTGCTTCTATTGGCTGCCTGTCGTGTGACGTCGCTATGATGCCGCACGACCCGCCCCCTTAATAAGGAGGCGGTTCGCCGGCCAGAGCGACATCGCAGGGCAGGTGAGTGCATGTGAAGCTGCCGTAGCGATAATGTTCGCTACAGCAGCTATCACCATGATATCGCAGCTGCGATGGGGGCAGGGACTATCGCGCTCGGCATTGCAAGCATCGGCTTGCGATGTCGTAGTGTGCAAAGCCCGCCTTAGAGTTTTGATATTTAAAAGCATTGCAGGCAGAAGCAGGATAGTGGCATCAATTGCTCCCCCCATTTACCCATAGTGACTTTGCACATCAGGGAGGTATGCTCCCTGAAACAATGGATGTGGCCTTGGTGTCTCACATGAGTCAAAAACACGAGGCATGGCCGCTTCCATAACAGCTGACAATGTCTCACTCATCCCGACAGCAGCGTGTAAGCAAGTGGAGGTTCTGCGGTTGGAGACCTGTATGAGAATAGTTTTCATAGTAATGCAGGAGAAGGATAAGGCAGCAGACATGGTTGATTTGGTGGCCGATGGTTGGATAGGCCTGGTAGACCGCATTTTAGTGTAGTAAGATTCCCACAGTAATGCATGTTGGTTGTGCATGTGCCAGTGCATGCATGTAGTAGTCAAATTATTTGAATTTTTGCCTCTACTGAGTTGTTTATAATCTTGGCAGGTAACCAAAGTTGGGTCATCCTTTGCAGTCTCAAAAACGGCCCAGGCTAGGTAACCTTTCCTGTGTACTGTAGACCCGTGACCGCTTGCTGGCCACAGCCAGAGTTGTGGCTGAGGATGCAGTGCTTCTCATGGTTGCATCACTAGGTGTTTGTGCTGGAATAGCCAATGTAACTGCCCCATTTTCCTCCTCTCCCAACTACTCCTCATCTGCTCAGCTATAAAGCTGCATGCCTTTGAGTTTACACCAAGTGAGATCTACAACTTCATCATCAAGCTCTATGTTGTTCTACTCCTCCTCTTGCTGACCTGTGTCGTGGAAACCCTTTTCCTGGGAGAGCTAATTTAGGGTGAGATGCAAAGTGATCTCCAGATCTGCCAATGTTGGTCCAATTAATAGCGATGCATCGGAGACAAACACAAGAACACACAGCCAATGTCCGTGTACCAGGCTTTGTCTGAATCTCAGATGCCCAAACAGTAGTTTATTAAAACCACAAAACATAAGGGGACGGCTTAGTACATGACCAAAAATGGAATGAAAGTTGGAAATAACAAAATCGTAAATTATGGATCCTGCTGAATTCCTTAAAACCAGATCTGTCCAGTTTTCTGGACCTTCAGTAACAAAGAAACTTTAGACAAAGACCTTTTTAAAGAGACTACACCCAGTGCTATTGCTTTTATGAATAACACTTATAAAGCTAATACAAAAATACAAAATTATTAAACATAAATAAATTGCTTAAATGATAATCAAAACTTAATATAAAATATTAACCATAACAATTCCTCCCTTTTTATTATTTACAGACAATTTATCCATCAGCTATATCCCCATGCTATGACAGCATGGAGGGGCCAACCCCGTTCACCGATCGATATCTTGTTTGTAAATTTCATCATATATATTTACTAAGGGAGCACTGAGATATTTTTCACATGTGGTAACTGACGGCCTGTGATACTTGATCTTACATGTCTCTTTTCATAGTGTTGTCATAACAAATATACCAATTCTAGCAGCTACATACACTAATAGTACCAATATTCCCATGTGTAGAATGCCCATCAGCCACCCAGTGATACCTGAGAACCAAATTGTCGGAGACATTTGTCTGCAGCTCGGTTATATAGGGAAAGTTTGGGTAAAGCACTTATATCTAGAACACCATGAGGAAATATAAAGGTAACGGTATAAGGCGTGCAGAGGTGTCGATCCCCTCTGCGCCCCGGGGAAGTCATTTATAGGCCTGGTGACCACATACTAGATATAAATCCTTAGAAATTATGCAGTGTATTATGTCAGTGGTTCTCCCAACACAACACATATAAGTCAAACGTCCTTTTCCTCGAAGGTTTGGCACACCAATTTCAGCAGTTTTTGAGACAGATCTCATTCCTTCAGAATGTTTTAGACTCAAAATGTTAGTTAAATTGGTAAAGTTGTTCACAAGTCTACACAGAATGTGTAAACCACAGTTCACTATTGCTCAAAACATCCTTGGTCACTTTTCTGGAAACAACTATCATTACCAATAATCACGAGTAAGTGAAGTACTCTCACAGTTTTTCCAGTCCTAAGAGTGTGAGCATCACAGGCTTAACTTATAGTCCTCATATAGGATCAGGGGATCTGCAAGATATGGCGTAGAATTAGACGATATTGGGCTCGGAGTGCATATCCAACAGTTCTTAGTGCTTTAGAGTCCATATCTTGGAACAGAACTTGGTGATGCTTTATCAGTTTGTTATCACAGTCCTCTTTTAGTGCCTCATTGATAGGACAAAAGGTACAGTTGCCATCAGCATAATCCAAAAGGCAGAGTGGTTATCTTTGTATCTTTGCCTTGGATCTTGACAGAAGTGGCAGTGGTTAGCATCACTTAAGCTGGTGTCACACATAACGACGACGACAACGACGTCGCTGCTACGTCACCATTTTCTGTGACGTTGCAGCGACGTCCCGTCGCTGTCGCTGTGTGTGACATCCAGCAACGACCTGGCCCCTGCTGTGAGGTCGCCGGTCGTTGCTGAATGTCCAGCTTCATTTTTTGGTCGTCACTCTCCCGCTGTGACACACACATCGCTGTGTGTGACAGCGAGAGAGCGACGAAATGAAGCGATCAGGAGCCGGCACTGGCAGCTGCGGTAAGCTGTAACCAGCGTAAACATCGGGTAACCAAGGGAAGACCTTTCCCTGGTTACCCGATGTTTACGCTGGTTACCAGCCTCCGCTCTTGCTGCCAGCGCCGGCTCCTGCACTGTGACATGTGGCTGCAGTATGCATCGGGTAATTAACCCGATGCATACTGTAGCAAGGAGAGCAAGGAGCCAGCGCTAAGCAGTGCGCGCGGCTCCCTGCTCTCTGCACTGTGACATGTAGCTGCAGCACACATCGGGTTAATTAACCCGATGTGTGCTGCAGGAGAGCAAGGAGCCAGCGCTAAGCGCGGCTCCCTGCTCTCTGAACTGTGACATGTAGCTGCAGCACACATCGGGTTAATTAACCCGATGTGTGCTGCAGGAGAGCAAGGAGCCAGCGCTAAGCGCGGCTCCCTGCTCTCTGAACATGTAGCACAGCGACCTTATGATCGCTGCTTCTGCTGTGTTTGACAGCTAAGCAGCGATCATAACAGCGACTTACAAGGTCGCTGTTACGTCACCGAAAATGGTGACGTAACAGCGACGTCGTTGTCGCTGTCGTTTAGTGTGACACCAGCTTTAGAATGGTTCCCTGGATCTAGGCTCCAATGGTCTCCTTATGTGTCTCTTGACCACGACCCAGTCGCCTGGTGCCGGTGTGTGTGTGCCGCTTATAAACATGGGGTCTGGGATGGAGGAAAGAACACAGTTATGAGTAACAGTCAGATGTTTGTGCAACTCAGCGACATATTCAGTGAGAAAAGCATACGAGGCCTGCAATTGCTGTGGGAAATATAATTCTGTCTCAGGAATACTACCAAACATTAATTCATATGGGGACAGCTTCTTTATACCTCTTCGGGCAGTTCTCACTGAAAGCAATGTGATGGGCAAGCAATCTACCCAGGACAAGTGTGTTTCCTCCATGCACTTTAATTTAAGAGTACCGTTAAAGCGTTCCACCTTCCCACTACTTTGTGGGTCATAGGGAACGTGGAAAGCATGTTCTATTCCCAAAGTAGCCATGATCTGTTTCATTTAATTCTCCATTGAAGTAAGCACCTCTGTTACTTTCTATAGTTTTGGGAAACCCATATCTGTAAACCACCTTACTTATTACTTTCTTGATGGTAATTGTGGTCTTTGTATTATCTTTCATCACGGTCTAAGCTTCAGACATACCAGGACATATTCATAAGAACCCACCTTAGGCAGCAGTATGTAGTCCACCTGCAGTCTCTGAAATGAGTCATCTGGTTTTGGTGCTGAATTTCTGCGGAACTCAAATAGGCCTACTGGGCAGTGTTTTGCACAAACAAGACATACTTTGCAGCCATATTCGGGAACCCTGGGGCACATCAGTTTTGCAGCACTACCGCACACGTCACACCTTTGCACCGGGGAATGTGCCAGGGCAGCCATCATGGGGAACAGGCAGCGAGGGAGGCAAATCCGGGTGTTTACCTGCCATACCACTGACTCTGACCGTACAGCGCATTGCATTCTGTTCGTTTGAGGGGGCCTGGGTCTGGAAGACCTGAAACAGTTCACGATCAACGGCCACTGGGGCCGGTACGGTGCCAGCCTCCTTTGCTGAAAGGTGGCGCCCCGCACTCTCGGTCACTAAGCTCCCTTAGAGGGCTATGTCTGTTATGGCCAGGATTCCTGACAGAGGTAGTCTCGCTGCTTCTTTAGCCGGCTTGTCGGCCAGTGCATTCCCTACTGCAAGGGGAGTTTGTTCCCGTGCGTGTGCCGATACTTTGACTATGGCTGCCCTTTGGGGAATGGTGAGTGCTGCGAGTAGCTGCTCTACTGCCTGCGCATACTTTATGGGTTTGCCAACAGAGGTCAGGAAATTACAGCTCCGCCAAATGACGCCAAAGTCGTGTGCTACCCCAAAAGCATATTGTGAGTCAGAAAATACATTACTCTTCTTACCTTTTCCCAGACTGCACATTACAGCGAATGCCTTCAGCTCAATCTCTTGCGCAGAGTAGCTCGAGGGGAGTGGTTCTTACTGCCTTACCATTGTGGACTACTGCATACCCGGTGATGAACAGTCCTTGATCATTGTCCAAAGCTCTGGAACCATCTATAAAATACTCAGCAGAGGGGTTAGTGAGTGGTACATCAGTGATATTTGCCAAGTCCTTTGTTTCTGCCTCCACCAATGCCTGACAGTCATGTGTCATATCAAACTGAACTTCATCTGCTAGTTTGAAAAACAGGGGCAAGTCTTGTCTCACGGTCTCTCCCACAGGGGCAGGTCTTGTCTCATGGTCCCTCCCTCAGGGGCAGGTCTTGTCTCACGGTCCCTCCCACTTCCCCATCCAAATATTCTCCTCCCTTTTCTACAATCCACTGTTAATCATGCAGCTGGATTTAGACCATTACAGTTTGAGAGCATTATGGGGGAATGTAAAGAGGGAAAAACTTAATATTTGTCCGGCCTTTATACTGAAGGATGGTGGGTCTGAGCCTGTTGGAGTCTTTCAGATACAGCATAAGCAGCTTGGAGTGAGGGGGCAGCTTAACACTATGTCCTCTGTCTTTCTAATAGAGTCCTGAAACAGCTGCCCAGCTCTTACACAAGCAGGGGTCACTGTAATAACTGAATGTAGTATCCCAGAGTAATACTCTGGAGGGTGCTGTCTGCCACCGTGTTCTTGGGTGAGGACGCCGGCTATATGTCCAACCTGCTTGTGGCGTTAAAGGGTTAAAGGTTTTTCCCACGTCTATTTTGCGTATGTGACCACAACTGTCTGGATTTATTCTCGAGTCAAACAACTAGCTTTGGGAATTGTCAGTCAGGATTCGGAGACTACACAGGGTGCCTTCTTTTAAGGGGGGTGGTCACCTTGGGCCCAATTAGGGTAAATTCTATGCAGGTCCCAATTTTCTGCAACACGTCTGTCCTTAAATTAATAAGTGAATATGAGAAAACTAAAACCTGGGTCACAAAATAGGAACAGTGAATGTAGTCCCCGGGGGATGACAATGGGGTTGTGGGAGACATCTGAATTGTCAGTTTCCTATGGTGGTGGGGGTCACGATAGTAGTTGTTGCCTTTTTGGGACATTTGTCCCCTCAAAAAAAACAAAAAAACGTTTTGCCCACAAGCCCAACCTTTTACATTGCTGTAGTCTAAGCCTTTAAAGCCTCTAGGGCTGCGACAACCCCAAACCCTGATGAAGGTGACACTAATCACAAAACCACAGATTGGTTCTGGACATCACACACCAACAAGATGTCCGTAGTGAGGTACCATCCTCTCACACATTGTGCTATCTTCCTATGCAGCATGACTGACATACCTTCAGTCTTTTTAGCTGACACATTTACCATTGCTGCTGCTTGCACATTTTCTCTTTTTTTTTTAGCACCTTACATTTATACCATGTACTTTTGTATGGTTCTTCATACATTGCTGCTGTAATATACTTCACCATCATTCCATCCTGTTCTATAAGCTCATTGCCTTACATACACACGCAGCATGTTACTTTTTATAACGCATACTGTTTTTTGTATCATTGTAGGTCAGTACGGGTCTATTCACATTGCTGCTTGTGGTCATCATTATAAACAATCCTTTATAATCCAACATTATAAATATTCCTTTTACATATTTTGATTGTTGTGATGCTGCCCTTTCTCGGTTGTACCCACTGCACCATTTTACTTGTTATCAATAAAAATGATTGTGTTATTTCTCCTCTATAATGGTTACATATAATAGGCTATGTGTCCACGGTAGAATGTACCTGCGGATTTTTCTGCATGAAAATCCGCGACTTTCGCGGCAAATCCGCACCCGCGGATTTGCCGCGGATTTACCGCGGATTTTGATGCGGATTTTTTTTTTTTTTTCCCCATTCTATACCCAAATCCGCACCAAAATCCGCAACAAACAATTGACATGCTGCAGATTTTTCCGCATCAAAATCCGCGGCAAATCCGCGGCAAATCCGCAGCAGAAAAATCCGCAGCATGGACACAGCATTTCCAAAATGCCATTGAAATGGCTTGGAAGTGCCGCTGCTGCAGATTTTCGGGAAATCCGCGGCAAATCCGCGGCAAATCCGCGGCAAAATCCGCGGCAAATCCGCAGCGTGGGCACATAGCCTAAGGCTATTTTTTTTCTCCTCACTCTTTTGTGTATTCCTGTAGTTTAGTCTCTTTTCTCCTTCTTGTGGTGGATTCCCCCTCTACCCCTCCCTTTTCTTCTACTTGGCTGCAGGGGGGCCAAATTAACGCTTTCCTTTCTAGTTCAGCTCCCCAGGGAATATTTCCCTCAAATACATCCATTTCATATTGCTCCACTTTGGGAGACTGGTACAGCGCCCTGGACTGTAGGTCTATGGGCATTTATAACACACCGCAGCAATAGTCCATGATTCTTATCATTATGTTCATACCCAAAACTGAGTATGGTCCTATGCTACAATCTGCAACAGATCTTGTCGCTTATTCTGCCTAAAACCAGTGTCTAATCCTCTGTTAAACTCCATTCTCTGGAAAGTTACCAAGATTAGGTTTTCCTATGTGGCCAGATATACCTCCTGAATACCCTGGAGATATGTTCTAAATGTAAGGGTAACTTTACAGGAGATTCAGGATCTAGGTAGCAAGGGCAATATGCCTGGGCATGGGGAAACACAGGACACGCAATATTAGCTCCAGAGGGACTGTGTTGGCCACAATGTCTGCAGGTCTATCCCAATGATCCTGCATATGGCAGGGGTGCTGAAGGGGGGAGACCGTGCAGGTTTTACATCAGTTATAGAGGATGCAGGGTTCCCTGGGCTTTATACTATCACAGATTACATATACACCACCATGAATGGTTTAATCTGATTTATGGTCACTCAGTGAGAGACGCTTGGATACTTTACCACATTCTAACCTGTTTGTTTTTATCTTTCAAACAGTCTTCACATTTGCAGAAAAAAACATCTCCCAAAACAAAAAAAAATTCCAATAACATTTTGCATCAATCCATTGCTTCATTCCCTTTTCGTCTTTCTTCTATATACTTTGTAGGGACATGGGTGGTACCTCTGAGGCTGGTTACATCCTATAGCTGCCAGTCCTCTGACTGCAACTTCAATGCCCGCAGTTAACCGTAGAACTGAAATGGGCCATAAAGTCTTAACCGCAGAAGACTCTACTCTTCTCCCAGCACCAATTTGCTCGCAAGAGAAGGATTTGTACTCCCAGAACCACTGTTCTCGCAAGAGAAGAATTTCTAGGAAGCATCAGGTTACCAGCCCTTTGTACCCGTACAATTCTGAGACAGAACCAAACAAATAACAATTCATAAACTCTACTACCAACAGTTATTGGGATTACTTCTACTTCTCAATATAATATATCAGGGGAGACTAAGCTAATTTCCTACAAAATCTCCATCTACCTCTGACTCAAACAGATTACATCAAACACAAAAGAGACAGTGTATCCAGACCAGAGCAGAGCAGATTTTAACTACTCAAACAAGTTCCCTTTCTTGTCCTGTAGAGGACGCAGCTCCAAAAATAAAAACTACAATAAGTTTTCCCTCTCTGGCTATATGTTTCTTTGTCTGGATAAACTGGATGATTAAAAACTACAACTCCTATTAAGCCAATTCCTATCTTAAATGCAAATGCCAGAGAACATAAACACCAGCACAATGGTTTATCAGATTTTTACAATACATCCGTCACTCAAAGATCAATCAGTCCCACATTAAAGGATCCTCATAGCTTAAAATATAATTCCAGACATAACAGTCATATAGAAAACACAAGACAACATATAATCTTTCAACTGCTGAGATGATATACTCTTCATTCAATTTCCTTCAACAATCATTCGCACATTTAAAAACACATTGATACATATAACAGATCACAGATGGCATATCTCTATTATTTCAATCATACACACAAAATCCAAACACTGGCAGAGGTTTGATAAGAATGGTCTTGTTGGACCACTACGTACCCGTCTCGGACCTCCAGAAAGCACTGAAACATTTGTAACACAATGGGTTACTCACCGCGGATTTTGTTCAGTGGTTCCTGGGAAGGTCTTTGCAGTCGGGTCACAGAGAGGTCCAGTTAACCATCCCGGGTTTCAGGCACCATGTTCTGTCGTGGAAACCCTTTTCCTGGGAGAGCTAATTTAGGGTGAGATGCAAAGTGATCTCCAGATCTGCCAATGTTGGTCCAATTAATAGCGATGCATCGGAGACAAACACAAGAACACACAGCCAATGTCCGTGTACCAGGCTTTGTCTGAATCTCAGATGCCCAAACAGTAGTTTATTAAAACCACAAAAGATAAGGGGACGGCTTAGTACATGACCAAAAATGGAATGAAAGTTGGAAATAACAAAATCGTAAATTATGGATCCTGCTGAATTCCTTAAAACCAGATCTGTCCAGTTTTCTGGACCTTCAGTAACAAAGAAACTTTAGACAAAGACCTTTTTAAAGAGACTAGACCCAGTGCTATTGCTTTTATGAATAACACTTATAAAGCTAATACAAAAATACAAAATTATTAAACATAAATAAATTGCTTAAATGATAATCAAAACTTAATATAAAATATTAACCATAACACCTGAAATCACTTAAATGCTGGAGAGGAGAAACGGGGATTGATACTCGCTGCTGCCAAAGTAATAGACTGTTGATTTAATAAATTCTTCTTTATTTTGCATGTCTACATGTTTCAGAGGTCAAAGCCCACTTTATGAGAACAAAGGAAAAATCAACAATGTCTGAAACGCATAGACCTGTAAAATAAAAAATAATTGATTAAATCAACAGTCTATTACTTTAGCAGCAGTGTGGCATCAACCTCATTTCTCCTTTTCAGCATTGAAGTTTAACACACGTGTGGCTGCGGCAGCCACCATTATTTCAGGCTTGCATAGGTGTTGTGACTTACACAACCTGTTTAGGTGAGTGTCATTTTTTGTACATCTCACTATAATATCTGGTAAGACCCTATTTGCGCTTTTTTCCACAGCTTTTATTTGACCTGACATCACATAACAGTATGCAAGCGCCTCAGGTATCTGGATCTCATTATCATCACCTTCACCCCATGGGGTTAACGTCAGTTGACAAGGATCGAAATCCTGCTGGGACCTTACTTTGTCTGGGCCAGAATCCAACTCAGCAAGATTTTGAGCATCGGGGCAGATGCTTTCTATCGCTTGAGCCTGGGAATCTTTGGAGCAGACATCTAATGCCCATTGGATAGAATGTGTGAACAGCTCTGCAGACTCGGCCATGTGTGATGCCCTACAGTAAGTTTGCCGGTTAGAGATATGTGATGCGGGTGGAAACAATTGTAATTATGGTGACACCTATGAGGAATGAGCTGTGTGTGATGTTGAGGCGGAGGAAGAGGAGGAGAGGCCACTTAATGCAGCGCTTGCCATCCATTCTAGCACCTGCTGTTTATCAGCCTCATTTCAAAGCTGAAGCGATGTAGGGCTGCCAAAGGAATCGATTGGAGTAGGCTGTCCAGTAACGGAAGTTGTTCTCATTTCTTTTGGAATAGGATTATCCAGTGTTTGCTCACTAGACTTTTGACTAACAGAACTTTCCAAAAGTACACCTCCATCAGCCCTCCTATTCACTCTTCCACCACAACCTCATTGTGATTTACCACTTATAGTTCATGTACCCTTCCCCTTTCAAACAGATGTTTTGCAATCCTACGGCCACACCTGTCAGACACCTGACACAAAAGATAAATTATTTAATTCCTTCCTGATTTGACAATATTGTGAAGGCACTAAAAAGTACCAATAACTTGAAATGTGGTTCACTGCGTAATTTGGAGCAGACACTGAAAAGTGACAAGACCTTTTTAGCTTAGTCACTAGAAAATTTACAGACGGCAGAACTAACTAACAAAACCTAGAAATGTGATTGACTGCGTAATTTTGAGCTAGCAATGAAAACTGCCAAGACCTTTTTACCTAGTTCACTAGCAAATTTACAGTAGGCATTATTAACTAACAATACCTAGACATGTGGTTGACTGTATAATTTTGAGCAGGCAATGAAAATTGCCAAGACCTTTTTAGCTACATCACTAGCAAATTTACAACAGACATTACTAACAATACCTAGAAATGTGTTTCACTGGCTAATAACGTTCCAATATGACAACAATCCAAAACACATGGCCAAGTCGACGTGTCACTGGCTACATCAGAACAAAGTGAAGATTCTTGAGTGGCCATCTCAGTCTCCTGACCTCAATATCATTGAGCCATTCTGGGGAGAACTCAAGCATGCAGTTCATGCAAGAAAGAACAGGAATTTAAAGAATGATAGACAGATTTTACATCTGATAAAAAAAAGAGCTTCATCCACAACTACAACAAAAGACTTAAAGCTGTCATTGATGCTAGAGGGGGTAAAACACGGTTTTAAGAACTGGGGAACTTTTGAACAGGGTCAGTTAGATGTTATTGGTTGTCATTATGATTTAAAAAGAGAAAACACAGTAGTTTGACAATAAATGGCTGCACCCAACCACTAACCATGAGTGGAAAAAAAGATTTTGTGTTATCATTCATATTCTCTGAAAAAAGGCCTAGAAAGCAAAACATCTGTCGGGGTATGTAAAGTTTTGAGCATAACCATAACTAGAAATGTGCTTCACTGGCTAATTTGGAGCAGGCCATAATACATATCAATACCTAGAAATGTGTTTCACTGGCTAATTTGGAGCAGGCAATAATACTTAGCTATACCTTGAAATGTGTTTCCCTGCCTAATTTTCTAGCAAGCCGTAATACGTACCAATACATATAAATGTGTTTCACTGCCTAATTTGGAGCAGGCATTAGTACGTAGCAATACCTAGAAATGTGTTTCACTGACTAATTTGAAGCAGGCAGTAATAAGTAACAATACCTAGAAATGTGTTTCACTGCCTAATTTAGTTAAAAGAAAAAGGTTTTGGTACCGTGTTAGTCAGTTGAAAAATGATTGATTGCTCTCAGTGAGAGAAACAAAATTAAAATTTTGTAGTTCTGATACCTTTTAATGGCTAACTAAAATAAAAATAAAATATTTTTATTTTAGTTAGCCATTAAAAGGTATCAGAACTACAAAATTTTAATTTTGTTTCTCTCACTGAGAGCAATCAATCACTGCCTAATTTGGGGCAGGCAGTAATACGTAGCAATACCTAGAAATGTGTTTCACTGGCTAATATGGAGCAGGCAGTAATCCATACAAATACCTATTTAGATCGTTCACTGGCAACTGTTTAGCAGGCACTGTCGAGTAGCAATCCCTATTTCTACCATGAAATGCTGATTTGTGGCACACACCTTTCCCTATTCTACACTATTGCTCTTCCATGTATCTCAACTACTTATCATTAAACCCCTAGCTAACCTGTCTAGCAGCCCTGGTGGCAGCACCTTCCATAATGTTTCAAATTCACAAAAGCGCACCAACGCCGCATGTTCGCATTTTATATGTGGACGGACATGTGACTTACTGTAGGCAGCCAATGATACAAGCCCTTGTGTCTGAACCTCGTGGATGTTTGCTACACCATGATTGGCTGCAGGAACATCCACATATAAAGTTCAGGGGGAAAAAACGGTGTTGCTCACCCCTGGCTTCTTCCGAGTCCCCACCCCCTCCATTCATTAAACACATCCCCCATTAACCATACAGCATCACAATCCTTTACATGTTATTAGAAAAGCATTTTTTTAAAATGTGATCAGTGATCGAACAAATCCAAACATTGACGAGTTTTGGGGAAAGTGCTTAGGTTACCGAGCCTGAGCCAAACAGGCTAATGCTCGTACCGAATTTGAAATTAGCAAACCTTTATCAAACAGGATCGCTCATCTCTAGTTCCTAAAAAAATTGTTTTGTAACTTTTTGTTGGAAAAATGAGAAATTGCTGAAAAACTTGGAACCCTTCTAACTTCCTAACCCCAACATATGACGTTTCAAAACCATGTACAGTAGACATGTGGGAAATGTTATTTTTTAACTATTTTGTGTGACATACAGTTAGGTCCAGAAATATTTGGACAGTGACACAATTTTCGCGAGTTGGGCTCTGCATGCCACCACATTGGATTTGAAATGAAACCTCTACAACAGAATTCAAGTGCAGATTGTAACGTTTAATTTGAAGATTTGAACAAAAATATCTGATAGAAATTGTAGGAATTGTACACATTTCTTTACAAACACTCCACTTTTTAGGAGGTCAAAAGTAATTGGACAAATAAACCAAACCCAAAAAAAAATTTTTTATTTTCAATATTTTGTTGCGAATCCTTTGGAGGCAATCACTGCCTTAAGTCTGGAACCCATGGACATCACCAAACGCTGGGTTTCCTCCTTCTTAATGCTTTGACAGGCCTTTACAGCCGCAGCCTTCAGGTCTTGCTTGTTTGTGGGTCTTTCCGTCTTAAGTCTGGATTTGAGCAAGTGAAATGCATGCTCAATTGGGTTAAGATCTGGTGATTGACTTGGCCATTGCAGAATGTTCCACTTTTTTGCACTCATGAACTCCTGGGTAGCTTTGGCTGTATGCTTGGGGTCATTGTCCATCTGTACTATGAAGCGCCGTCCAATCAACTTTGCGGCATTTGGCTGAATCTGGGCTGAAAGTATATCCCGGTACACTTCAGAATTCATCCGGCTACTCTTGTCTGCTGTTATGTCATCAATAAACACAAGTGACCCAGTGCCATTGAAAGCCATGCATGCCCATGCCATCACGTTGCCTCCACCATGTTTTACAGAGGATGTGGTGTGCCTTGGATCATGTGCCGTTCCCTTTCTTCTCCAAACTTTTTTCTTCCCATCATTCTGGTACAGGTTGATCTTTGTCTCATCTGTCCATAGAATACTTTTCCAGAACTGAGCTGGCTTCATGAGGTGTTTTTCAGCAAATTTAACTCTGGCCTGTCTATTTTTGGAATTGATGAATGGTTTGCATCTAGATGTGAACCCTTTGTATTTACTTTCATGGAGTCTTCTCTTTACTGTTGACTTAGAGACAGATACACCTACTTCACTGAGAGTGTTCTTGACTTCAGTTGATGTTGTGAACGGGTTCTTCTTCACCAAAGAAAGTATTCGGCGATCATCCACCACTGTTGTCATCTGTGGACGCCCAGGCCTTTTTGAGTTCCCAAGCTCACCAGTCAATTCCTTTTTTCTCAGAATGTACCCGACTGTTGATTTTGCTACTCCAAGCATGTCTGCTATCTCTCTGATGGATTTTTTCTTTTTTTTCAGCCTCAGGATGTTCTGCTTCACCTCAATTGAGAGTTCCTTAGACCGCATGTTGTCTGGTCACAGCAACAGCTTCCAAATGCAAAACCACACACCTATAATCAACCCCAGACCTTTTAACTACTTCATTGATTACAGGTTAACGAGGGAGACGCCTTCAGAGTTAATTGCAGCCCTTAGAGTCCCTTGTCCAATTACTTTTGGTCCCTTTAAAAAGAAGAGGCTATGCATTACAGAGCTATGATTCCTAAACCCTTTCTCCGATTTGGATGTGAAAACTCTCATATTGCAGCTGGGAGTGTGCACTTTCAGCCCATATTATATATATAATTGTATTTCTGAACATGTTTTTGTAAACAGCTAAAATAACAAAACGTGTGTCACTGTCCAAATATTTCTGGACCTAACTGTAACTCTCAGGTTTAAGGGCATAAAAATTCAGAGTCTGAAAATTGCTAAATTTTCTCCAAATTCCCAATATTTTAATAAATAAACACAAAAAATAGTCCTACTGTAGATTTACCACTATGATTAAGTAAAATATGTCACAAAAACACAATCTCAGAATTACAGGGATCCGTTGAAGCATTCCAGAGTTATTAACTCATACATTTACACTGATCAAAATTGAAAACATTGGCCTGGTCATGAAGATCAAAACAAGCTGGGGTGTAAAGTGCTTTACTAAGGTTAGGTTACTAAGTTGCACCCAATTAAGGACATCCTGTATCTTAATGAGATCCACTTGAAATCCCACTGCAGAAACCAAATGTTGCAAGAAGTGTACCTTATGAAACTCAAATTGTCATTTCTTCAGTTTGGCAAATAAATGGCTGTCAGATAGAATTTGAAGGTGCTGTGAAACATGCTCATGGTGTTCGTCTCTAGAACATGAACAAATCAGTATGTTATCCACATAAATCACCACAAATCTAACCACCAGAGTGCAAAAAATGTAATTTATGAAGTTTTGAAAAACCTTTGGAGCATTGGTCAACCCAATTGGCATTACCAAATTTTCAAAATGACCTTCAGGCATATTGAATGCTGTTTTCCACTCATCACCCTGCCAAACATGTGTGAGGTTACATGTCCCTCTCAAGTCAAGTGTAAGGTTTAATGGATAAGGATTACGGATCATAATCTTATATCCTATGTAGTGGAAGAATATCATACTCAGTCTTGGAAAAAAAATAAACTCCTAAATGAATTCTAGAAGGTGCGACCTCACAGAAGCCAAGGATCCCAATGGAGATCCTGAAAAACAAGAGTCACCCAGGACCTTATCTCATAGGTTTCCCAATTGATGGTAGGATTGTGCTTTACCAACCAGGGCAAGTCAAAAACTACATTAGCAGCTAAAAAAGGAAAAACTATGAATGAAATGGATTTTGAGTGTAATATTCCCACTTTCATGCACACATTACCCTAAGAGTAAAATGACTTTGTGAAAAATGAGAATTATCAATCTCTGAAATGTGAATGGGAAGACCAAGAGTAGAGATATTGTAACCACAGTCTATAGCAAAGTCACAGTCAATGATATTCAAGGCAGAGCCTGTATCTACAAATGCAGAACTAACAATAAAACCAGATTTAATCCCCAAGGACACCTTTTAGGAAAAAAACAGATGTATGCAGGAGGGACATTTCAGACTCTTACAACCTGCATCTTTCCACTTTACAGTCTCTTTTTGTTTCTTTTTAGAAACAAAAAGGAGCAGAGGCTCCAAGTGCAATATCATCTCTGGGCTCTCTTCAAGCACCAATTTTCATACGTTCACCAGTGTCTACTGATTGTGAGGGAGATGCCATCAATATGCCTTTAAATGAGTGTTTATTCCTTATTCATTTATCCAAACAAACAGCCAGTGACATTGCTTCCTATAACTACAGCGTTCAGGGACTGTAAGTAATCATATCCCTAATCTGACTCAAAAGCCTCTGGCAGAACCGACTCTGAAGAGCAGGGTTGTTTCCAGAGGTCTCCACTGCACTAGTCCTCAACTCTATGATTTCCCTGAATCCAACTTGGGGATCTTGGATTCAGCAACTGCAACTTTGCCAGGGTTGTGATAGATGGGGCTAAGAGGCAAAAAGAATGCTTTAACAGAGGAAAATGGTAGAG
This sequence comes from Anomaloglossus baeobatrachus, assembly GCF_048569485.1. NCBI lineage: Eukaryota > Metazoa > Chordata > Amphibia > Anura > Aromobatidae > Anomaloglossus > Anomaloglossus baeobatrachus. The sequence goes on from NC_134357.1 coordinate 126,440,261, forward strand.
AGTCCTCAGGCAAAGAAAATTCCCAAGCCTAAGGATGCCAACAGAGTAATGATAAAACAATACTCACCTGTTGACCATCAACCCCGAGGGAAAAAGGATAATGGCAAAAATACAACTAGAAACCCACAACTTGGACCAGTCTGCCTGAAAGGCCATTGAGTTATCTCTCGAACCCCTGAGGAAAGAAAGGAGGGATTACTAATAGGGATAAGCAAATGTATTCTTCACTATTCGATATCCATCAGATAACAGGCTATTCGCACCATTCGCTATCTGACGGATAAAACAACATCCGCTCCAATACTTTCATTTTAATTTCTGACTTCCTGGCGCCTGTTTTCCAGCCAATGAACACATCTGATGTTGCTTGCCCTCACAGTAACGCCGCAGCCATCTTTATTGTGGTGTTACTGTGATTGGCTTTGCTGCACAGCGTCATAGGGGCTATATAGGCCAGCATCCATTTTGTGAACACACAGTGATAGGGAGCTGGCAGTGGTGATAGACTGTATTGTGTGTGGGAGAGCATTCTTGGATCCAACTAATAAATAGTCCTTGTAAGGGCTAAAAACAGTGTCCATTAGCTGCTAGCAGCTCCGTACATCGCCAGGCTGAAAAACAGTGGATGCAGAACTAGCTATAGGGCCAGTATTAGTGCAGTGCCTTGTAGGTGAGAGCAATCCATCTTTAAACCCCAAAAAATTAAAAAAATAAAAATCCTCTTATTAGTGCTACATACAGTATGTTAGTGCAGTGTCTGATATAGGGAGATCTTTTTCAGAGGCAGGGAGAGATTTAAAGCTGTCCTGATATCTGCTACTAATTAATCAACAATCCCAGCATTGCTACATCCCTTGTGTCTCTTCTACTAGGGATAGGTATTGCAAATTCCTAAAAAAAGTCCCAAAATTTCCAAAACCATGGGTTCAGGTGTAGTGTAGTGCCTGTCAGCCACCATCTCAATTCATACCAGCACAGTTGCGTCCTTGTGTTGGCTTCATAGCGTACATAAGCTCTATAGTACCCTACTGCTAAAAAAACCTAGTGTAAGTGTAAAAACAAACCCCAAAAATTGCTGTCACGGCCTGTAGTTCTGCCTGAAGCCAAATATCATTATAGCACCAACCTAGCAACTTGGTGTTTCATTCATATCTTACAGAACCTAGATAGTGGCCTGCTGCTACTAAAACCCAGTGTCAGTATTACAACATTTTAATTAATACTTGGTGTCAGTGGCTCTACTTCTGCCTGAAGCCAAATACCGTTATAGCACCAACCTAGCATCCTGGTGTTTCATTCATATCTTACAGAACCTAGATAGTGGCCTGCTCCTACTAAAACCCAGTGTCAGTGTTACAAAATTGTAATTAATACTTGATGTCAGTGGCTCTACTTCTGCCTAAAGCCAAATACCGTTATAGCACCAACCTAGCATCCTGGTGTTTCATTCATATCTTACAGAACCTACATAGTGGCCTGCTGCTACTAAAACACAGTCTGAGTGCCAAAAAACAATACTAAAATAAAAGTGGTGCCAAAACCTGTTTTCTTTTAGGGCTGAAAGACATTCAAAACATCTTTGTCAACTCCTCCAAGTGGTACTTTGTCCAATAAGGTTACCTTGCATTTTTTAGACTAAAGGGGGCTTTACACGCAGCGACATCGCTAGCGATGTCGCTGGTGAAAGCACCCGCCTCCGTCGGTTGTGCGTCACGGGCAAATCGCTGCCCGTGGCGCACAATATCGTTACGAACTGTCACACGGACTTACCTGCCTAGCGACGTCACTGTGGCCGGCAAACCGCCTCCTTTCAAAGGGGGCAGTGCGTGCGGCGTCACAGCGGCGTCACTAAGCTGCCACCCAATAAAAGCGGAGGGGCGGAGATGAGTGGCCGTAACATCCTGCCCACCTCCTTCCTTCCTCATTGCCGGCGGTTGCAGGTATGCTGTAGTTCGTCGTTCCCGAGGTGTCACACATAGTGATGTGTGCTGCCTCGGGAATGAAGAACAACCTGCGTCTTCAACAATCAGCGATTTTATGAAAAATTGACGTCTCATCGATGGACGATTTGGTGAGTATTTTCCATCCTTAACGGCCACTTGTTGGTGTCACACACAACAACGTCGCTAACGATGCCGGATGTGCGTCACAGAATCCGTGACCCCGGCGCTATATCGTTAGATACGTCGCTGCGTGTAACGGGGCCTTTACACTCCCTGACAGAAGTTCTGTCTCTTATCCATGTTATGTAAATAAAAGCTTATAACCTGACTTTAAATTCATCCATTGGTTTCATAAATTACTCTTTTGAAAGCTGAAACCCTCCCAAATTTGGTTTAGGTTATGAAAATAAAGTTGCTGCAGAGCTGAAATATTGATCATTTAATGAACACAGAAAGTTCAGATTTTGGCAAGACAAAAGTTTTGTCGCGCACAGAAAGTAATGTGAAATTCAAACAAATAATTAACTTCTAATTCAAAGATATGTTGCATAACATTGGTGAATGAAGTTGTGGTGCTATTAGAGCTATATTTAATATTTTCTGTGACTTCCATAAGCTTGAAGGACTGCATCCATGCGGTTCAACAATGATTCATACAATTTATTGATGAAGTCATCAGGAATAGCAAAGAATGCAGTCTTACATGCCTCTCAGAGTTCATCTAGATTCTTTGGTTTTGTCTTTCAATTTTCCTCTTTCATCCTACCCCAAACATGCTCAATGATGTTCATGTCTGGTGACTGGGCTGGCCAGTCCTTGAGCACCTTAATCTTCTTTGCCAGGAGGAACTTTGTTATAGAGATGGATGTATGAGATGGAGCACCATCCTGCTGCAGAATTTGACCCCTTTTATGATTGGGAATGTAAGAGGTAGCAAATACTTCTTGATATTTTAGGATATTGATATGCCTTCCACCTTGCAAATGTTTCGCACACCCCCATACTGAATGTAACCCCGGACCATGATCTTTCCACCACCAAACTTAACTTTTTTCTGGGTGTATTTTGGATCCATACGGGCTCCAGTAGGTCTCCTTCAGTATTTGCAGCGGCTGTGGTGTAATTAAACTGAAGATTTATCAGAGAAATCTACCTTCTGCCACTTTTCCAGCGTCCATCTGTTTAGCAGGCTGTGGGACTTGGCAAATGCCACACAGTTTTTTAATTGCCTTTTGTTTAGTGCTGGCTTCTGGGCACTGATTCAACCATGGAGGCCATTTTGAGACAGAATCCTACAAACTGTTCTAGTTGACACAGGACTTAAGGTGACCAGGCCTGTTAGGGGCTGGCTTTGGATTTTCTAACCAACAAACGTTCCTCCTGAGCAGTTGTCTTGCAGGGTCTGCCAGACCTGGGCTTGTCAAAAATATCTCCAGTCTCTTCAAATCTTTTTTTAATTCTTTGTACTTGCCGCTGAGACACATTAAAGGTGCCAGCTACCTCTGCAGTGGATCTGTTCTTCAGCCTCTTGATAATCAAGGCTTTGGTCGCAGGGTGGATTCATGGCATGTTGTCAGAGGTCAAGCTGCAGTTCAAGTGAAGGTCTGGGGTGCTGGGTTTCTTTTTATACACACCCACTAATTAACTGATCATTTAGTGAGCACAGGTGAGGATGTAAACTAGGATTGGGTGCATTATATGACAAGGCGACAAAACTTTTGTCTTGCCAAAATCTGACCTTTCTGTGTTCATTAAATGATCAATATTTCAGCTTTGCAGCAACTTTATTTTCATAACCTAAACCAAATTTGGGAGGGTTTCAGCTTCCAAAAGAGTAATTTATGAAACCAATGGATGAATTTAAAGTCAGGTTATAAGCTTTTATTTACATAACATGGATAAGAGACAGAACTTCTGTCAGGGAGTGTACAGAAAGAGCTATAGTGGGAAACTATTAACACAAGTTTACCAACCCGGCATGAGTGTTGTTTCACTGCCTGTACAAAAGGTCACGTTACAGTGTTCACCTTCAAATAATCAAACCCAAAAAATGGGAAAAAGAGGCAGTAAGTGCCGTGGACGAGGTGGTAGTGACCGTGGTGGTCGCGCAAGCAGTGTGACCAAGCCAAAGGAAAAGCTTTCTGCTTTATCTACAGTACCTCTGCCTTCCTATCCCAATTTTCTGTTTTATGTGGGAAACTACTCTTGCGTCCTGAACAGTGTGAACAGGTAACAAGTTGGCTAGCAGAAAATGCCTCCAGTTACTTGTCGAGTAGCAAATCCCAAGGGTCCACACAGACAGACTTGAGTAGCCCAGAGGCTGGCCAATCAAATCCTCAGCCTAGTCCTCCTTCCTCACAACATCAGTATTCTAAGGAAATATATGACCCCAAAGCAGGTTACTCTGAGGAACTGTTTGCGGGACCCTTTGACCTTTCTTGTCTCTCACCGCGCAACAACACCAATGCATGTGAGGCCGTGGTGTGCAGTGATGCACAGATCTTTGAGCACCCAAGGCCAGTAGAAAGCCATGTTGGCCGTGACATGGTGGCCAAACAGGTGGAAGTGTTTGAGGATGATGAGACACAGTTGCCCTCAGGTCAGCCTGAAACCTCCATTACCGAAGATGTTTACCTTCAGGAATGTGAAGACGACCTGGTCGATTATTAGGTGACTGATCCAACATGGACGGGTGGCATGGATTGCGAGAGCAGCAGTCCTGAGGAGCATGTACCCATAGTCCTCAAAAAGGCTGTAAGAGATAGGGTTTCGAGCGCTGCCAGAGGTCAACCAACTGTGCACATGACACCACCACCTGTGTCATCTCAGAGTCCAAGGGTCTGTGCTGCGATTGTGTGGGAGTTTTTTTCCAAGAGTCCTTCGGACCCAACGGTTGCCATTTGTCAAATCTGTCAGATCAAGCTTAGCAAATGCAAAAATACTTCCAGCTTGGGCACCTCTAGCATAAGAAACCATATGCTAGCCAAGCACACCACTAGGTGGCTGACAGCTCTAGGTAAAAAACACAATTTCCAGACTTAAAACACTGCCACTTTCCCTAGGCTGCCTGCTTCCCAAACTCGTGTGCAAGAAGGTGGCGCTGATGCCTCCTCCCAACCTGATGTTGGCCAAACTCAATCATCATCGACCACATCCACTTCAGTGTCCCAGCGTTCTGTTCAGTTGTCCATACCACAGACCTTCGAAAAGAAGCAAAAATACCCCATTACGCAACCAAGGGCACAAACCTTAACTGCACACATTGCACAATTGATAGCCCTTGAGATGTTGCCGTATCGGCTTGTGAGAACAGAGTCTTTCCGTGACCTTTTGGCGGTGTTAGAACATCGGTACTCTGTGCCTAGCTGCCACTATTTTGCTCGTTGTGCCGTCCCCGCGCTCCACAATAACGTGTCTATAAACATCAAACAAGCTCTCACCAACGCCGTAACAGGGAAGGTCCAATTAACCACAGACATGTGGACAAGCGGAGGTGGACAGGGACACTACATCTCACTGATGGCACTTGTACCTGGTGGCGACTGGTACAGACTCTGAGTTGGCAACATCCCATATAATCCCCACACCCAGAATAGCAGGCCCCACTTCAATCACAGTTTCAGTTGCGTCCTACACAGCAACAACTCCCTCATCCTCCTACTCTTCATCTAGCTCTTGTGCATCCTGCTCAACATCTGCCGGTGTCCAACCGTCAACATCATTCCCCAGCTGGGATTTTGGCAGCACTGTCTCGGCTAAGCGGCAACACGCTATACTGAAGCTCATCTGTATCGGTGACAAATCGCACACGGCACCTGAGCTTTTGAAAGTAATAACTGAGCAGACAGATGAGTGGCTTGCACCATTAATCTGGTGGCGGCTTTAAAGCTTTGAAAGCTTGTACACGTTCCTTGTATGGCCCACGCTGTAAATTTAGTAGTTCAGCACTTTCTCAAAAAATACCCTGAGATACCAGACCTACTTACGAAAGACTAATCAAAGTTAAGCTCACCCTTTTTGAATATATGCTGAGTCCTCCTGCTGCTCGGAAAGGCATGAACTGTCACCTGTAGCAATCATAGGAAGGAAAGGAAATTCCGGCGCTACGGAGTGTATTAGCCACCACTCAGGATAAATTTCCAACTTGTTTATTGCTGTTCATTAAAAAGTGAAGCATGTACAAAATTTTCATACAAAAAACTTCCAGCATGTAGAAAAAATGTTGACAGTGGTGGCTGATACACTCCATAGCGCCAGAATATCCTTTCCTTCCTAAGACCTACTTACCAAGGTACGACGTATTAGCGCCCATTTTCGCAAGTCATCTCCCTCTTTTGCTGGCCTGGCAGTGCTGCAGCAGCGCTTACACTTGCCTCATCACAGACTAATATGTGACCTCCCTATGAGATGGAATTCAACCTATCATATGTTGCCCAGGATCCATGAGCAGCAGAGGGCAGTATCCTAATTCCAGCTAGATTATGCTGGTCAGACACAGCTGCCAGACATAAGTACTGCAGAGTGGGTGTGGATTGCAGACATTTGTCAGGTCCTAGAGAATTTTGATTACTGTACCAACATTGTAAGCAGTGATGATGCTCTTATCAGCATTACCATTCCACTGATTTGTTTATTGAAACACTCTCTGGATGGTCTGACTGACTAACGTGTTAATGCACCCGAGTTGTCTATGGATCCAGACTTCACCAACAGGCTCATGCCACCTTTGGTGAGCATCATGAGGATGAGGAGGATGATGAAGAACAGGAATTGTTTGAAGTTGGTAACCAAAGTATTGACAACCCAAGCTTCAGGGCTGTCCAGCATGGATGATCTGAGGAGGAGCAGGAGGAGGAGAGACAGACTGAAGAGGAGAGGAGGTTTAGGGAGACAGAATGTATTCTTAGCACTGACACACAAAGGTTTCCAGTTCGGAGTGTGGCACAAATAGCACAGTTCATGTCATACTGCCTTTCTCATGACTGTCGACTAGTCCACATTTTGGCAGGCAACAAATACTGGTTATGTACCTTCCTTGACCCACACTACAAAGACAAATTTGCTTTGCTACTTGTCGAGGCAAATAAGGATTGTACTACCGAAACATTCAAGAGGTCTGTAGTGCACCAGTTGATGAGACGATTACCCTCAGATAATGCTGGCATCAGAGGTAGCATCTCATCTCACGCAACAGGATTACAAAGAGGGCTATGCATAGTAGGAGCAACACAGGCGGGGGACTAATGTGCCAAAACTGGTCCATTTTCCACAAACCCTCAACTTCGAATCAGATACTGGTTGGTGCAACTATGACAAGGAGGGAACACTTAAGTAAGATGGTGAGGGACTATGTAGGTGACCATAGCAGCGTGCTTTCAGAGTCTGCAGTTCCCTTTAACTATTGGGTTTCCAAGTTCAACACTTGGCCAGACCTCGCCTTATTCACTTTGGAAGTGCTAGCTTGCCCTGCTGCGAGTGTGTTGTCTGAGCGTGTTTTCAACTCAGTGGGATCAATAATAACAGATACTTGCACACGACTATCCACAGAAAGTGCAGACAGTTTGACGATGATCAAAATGAACCATAGATGGATTGCCCCAGAGTATCTCAGGACGCCTGTTAACAAGACCCAATAATAACTGTTGCCCCAAAATTTGTATTTCTTAAGTTCAAATAAGTTCCATTGTTTCTCATTTAAGACTATTTTCTCTTCTATCATCTAATGAGTCCGCATGACTAATCTAACTTGTTATGCTGCTGCGATTTAATTGTTTGGCCCAATCACCCAGGGGAATATTTTTCAAGTGTTTGTACATTATTCACTGGCACAACCACTGTCGAGGCTATACTGTTTATAAGAATTGGTCAGGCAGTCTCTATTTGTGTTCTTTATTGATGCTGTGCTCGATGATGTCTCAACCACTCCACCCTGGGGAAAATTAATTTTTTTAACTCCTTGCCATGTTATGGACTGTTGCAAATCCTACCAATTTAAAAAAAAAAAAACAGTTGGGGGTACCTTCTGATGCTGTGCTCCATGGCGTCTGAACCATTCCCCCTGGGGAAACTGAACTTTTTTAACTCATTGGCATGTTATGCACTGTTGCAAATCCTCCCAATTTTTTAAAAAAACCCAGTTTGGAGTACCTTCTGATGTTGTGCTTCATGGTGTCTGAACCATTATTCCCTGGGGAAACTGTTTTTTTTTTTTTAAATCCTCGGTGTTAGCTAGTGGAATAAAGCCTGAGTTCCAACAACTGCCACTTCCACGGTGCTGCATGCTTCACAAACTGTGGTATCGGAAGCAGCCGATAATGCCTCCTGCTCCCAACCTGCTTTTGGCCAGATGCAATCATCATCTACGACATCAGCTTCGATGTCCCAGTGTGGCATTCATTTGTCCATAAAACAGACATTACTGAATAATTTGAATAGAATTTAAGTAGAGGGCCACTGGAGACGGTGGTGTTGGTGGAGGAGGGCAAGGCCAACATCCCAACGGGCACATTGTAGCTGACCTTTTAAAGTGTTGTCAAATATGTCCCAAAAAATGGCGGTGCGAGACAGACACCAATATAATGTATAAGTTAGAGCCCTTTCTTATCGAGAAAGGGAGAAAAATGTAAAAAAAGACACGTATGAACATATGCTAAAGTGTTTTTTTTTTAGGTTGGGGCTTTATTTTCCGTTTTATTAAAGTAATTAGGCACTACAAACTGTTTCTTATCAATTTCCCCTCTTTTACTTTGGTTTGAGAGCTGTTCTGGTGACTACGTAAACGCCGCGTGCTGCTCTGAGCACGTTATTCAAAGACACCAGAAATGCAGTTACGCACCTACAGGCTGTACCCATACTGTTTCTGCCTTTTCCCATCCATTTCAGCCTTTTCCTCAGTCACCATAGTTCACCGTTAGGTCCAACATGAAACTATTCGAGTTTCCCATAGACTTACATTGTGCATTGAATATTCGTGAATAGTCGAATAGTGGCGGCCTATTCATCGGATATTCGCGGAGTCGGATATTTTGGTATTCGATCATCCCTAATTATTAACACTACAAATCAAGAAAGGGTAAACATGCAGAGATACACAAGGACCAAAAGTGTAGAAACATCAAAGATTTGCAAAAATGGACAAAGGAGAAACAATAAATGCAAACAAGGGTAAGCTCCTAACAACCGAACAGAAAATAAAAGGTAGATGTAGGAAGGGAAAAGAGAATACACAGAGAAAACTACACTAGTCTCTGACTAAATACCTTAGCTGTACTGCTGGAACTCCTTAGTAGTCTTCCACATAGAAAAATAGCCAGCAGAGAATGCTGTTATAAGGAGAGGAAAAAGAGCCCCATATGGGATGTGATAGGACAGACAAAATGAGCAAGTGAAAACACCTTATAACTACAAACCAAAAGCATACAAGCAAAAGTAAAATACCATTAGTATTTGGATAGTGACTGACCAGGCTGTGGTTCAGCATGGAAGGAACGTGATCATGCTGCACAAAATCACTGGTTCAAGTTCCAAACCAGAGGCATGACAGTGAGCCAATAGAGGTAATTCTGTGAGGCAGAGAATAGGCACCACAACAGAGGAATAACAGCAAGAGGCAGAATGAAGAGGAATATCCGGTATATTAGAAGATTTAGAGGGGGGTAATTTTACAAAATTAATGTCCAAGTACATATGCAAGTACTGTATGGAGTAATCCTAAATATACAGTATAGCAATAACAAAAGTAAATCTTGGTGGAATCAATACTCATACAGCAGATTAATTTGTAAAGCAGCATGAAGTCTAACCATTTGTGACTCTGTGCAGAACCCCAATCTATGAAGTTATCATTAGCTTTACATCCATTATTGCTTTGACTATAGAGTATTGTTCACCAATAATTCAAGCAGTGTTCTTGCTTGGCTATTATTCCTCCCTCCAATTTGCAAAACACTTAATATGTTGATTGAATAATGTTGCTGTATTCCATTTAATTTTCAGGCGTAGCCACAGTTAAGAGCTTTCAGTCAAGTGCACTACAACTACAGGGAATCGTAGGCTAAAGAGAGCATCTTAAGGCATGCAAGAGGCAAGTGTTTATTTGTCACATTTTAGTTGCAAAGTTTGGAATCATATTTCTACTGACTTGTGTGAACAAATTAGTCTGTTTTTGTTTCCAACCTACATTTCAAATATATCTTAAAGATATTCTCTGCAGTTCTAGAAATTGTTAAAACTTAGCACTGAGCTGACAAAAAAAGAAAAACTGTCAGGAAGAATTACACATTCCTATAGGGGAAATATCTTTCCCATGTATTGGTGTCAGAAAAGTTTGTTTCAAGTTAGTACCATTGTATGACTTGCAGACATTTTCTATTTAATCTTGGAAAAAACTATAGTAATTACACAGGTCTGAGGGAGTAAAATTGTTTGAAAAGTAAGAGGTAATTTTTACATATTTTTGAACACTGAACTCAGTAAAGATATTGAAAAAATTACAGCACATAGGGTTTTTTTTCACAAATACAGTGGAACCTCGCTTAAAGAGTAACCCAGTTAACGAGAATTTCGCTTAACAAGGAAAGCTTTCTGTAAATTTGTAACTCGGTTTCCGAGAAAGCTTTGCTGAACGAGCAAAATACTCACCGCACATACTTCCAGTTCCGCACATCCACCGTGCTCTAACTCGCACTTGCAATCCACACAAACACGCACAAACACACACAAACACATACGCACGCACACACATACAGTATTATGCTCACCTTACCTTCTGTTCCACCACCGGCCTCATGGTTCTTGTAGTCCGCCGGTACATTGCGATGTCCTTGCTGCGAACTACAAGACCCAGTAGGCCGGCGATGGAACAGAAGGTAAGGTGAGCATAATATGTGTACCTTCCGTTCCATCGCCGGCCTCCTGGGTCCTGTAGTTCGCCACTCCAGGCTGTGTATCGGTAACCATCGGCGACGAGGCAGGAACTTCTGCTGTCAGACGCTACTCAAAGGCAGCGCGCTGACCAATCAGAGGCAAGCGGCTCTGCCTTTGACGTCAGCGCTCTGGGTGCGGAAGTTCCTCCCTCGTCGTCATGGTTACCCGATACACAGCCCGTACCAGCGAACAGCAAGTCCCAGCAGGCCAACAATAGAACGGAAGGTAAGGTGAGCATATAATATATGCGTGTGAGTTTGTGTGAGTTTGTGTGTGTTTGTGCATGTGTGGAATGGCTCAACAGGGGATAAGGATGGGACATTTAACAAGTTGTGGAACGAATTGTCTGCATTGCAATGATTTCCTATGGGAAATCTTGCTTTGCTAAACGAGTAACTTGGTTAACAAGCACACTCCCAGATTGTTCTTGTTAACCAAGGTTCCACTGTACTGATTTCATATGCTTCCAAAAGAATAGAATTCTGTAGGATTCCAAAATGAGTTCCTTCCATACGTTTTTCATGCTCTACTGTATTCCAGTGATGTTACTGGGCTGATGGAATATTTTAACATTGAGTACTATGTGAGCAAGAAAGACTCTATTTTGAGTCATACAAAAACAAGTCTGGAAGATGTGATACTGCACATGGGCAGTGTCACGCTGTATTAGTGGAGGCACTGGAGCTGTTTCTAGATGCATTTAGCAGACTACTCACTAGAGCGGCAAAAACAATTGAATAGTCAGCAGGCCAAGTCAGTAGCGGGATGTCACATCAAAACCAGGGGACAAGCAGATCATGGTCAGGTGCTAGCCAGAGGTCAGGAACCAGGAAGTAAAGCCAATGACAAAAGGGAGAAGCGAAGCCGAAGTCAAGTACAACAAAGCAAGGTCAGAGGCCGGGAGATCAGAGCTACAAACATGGGAGAGTCATGGGACAGGACCGGGAAGTCGGGAGGAGCTGAGCAGACAAATGGTACAGGAAGATGCAGGAAGAGGAGAGACACAGGATGGAACCAGGAAGTCAGCTTGGCAGACAGACAGTACGGGGAGGGATCAGGTCAGGATGGTAGCTGGGAGGGAGGACTGATCAGGGAACACTCACGGGAGCCAGATTCACGTGCTGCAGAGCAGGAACTATTACTGGCGGTGTTCCAGCAACAGCAGCACATAGATATAGTGGCCTGACCATCGAGACGAGGCAGATTGGAATAAGCCCCTCTTATGACCTGTAACCCTGGGGAGAGATACATGCAATGGCTCAGTGATGCCTGAGCCTGGCACAGATCATTACAGGCAGCAAGTATGCTTCAGTGCCTGTAAGGCATACTTTGCACTTAAAGGGAAGCTATGAGAATTTAGACTTTATTCTCAAGAAATTTAACTGCAAGGATCAAGGATGCTCAATAAGTGGTGATACGACAGTTCTCGCTTTGCTCCTTGGGCAGCAAGGAGGGTATACAAACTACCCATGCTTTTGATATGAAACAAACAGCCAAAAAAGTTGGCCAACTAGAACATCTTTGCAACCTTGACTTAAAAACATAGTTACAGAAAGTTATATTGATCCCACTAAAGTTCTCCGGCCACTACTTCATATTAAGCTTGGATTGCTGAAGCAGTTTGTGAAAGCTCTACAGAAAGAAGGAGAGACTTATAAATACCTGTGTAGCAACGCTTAGAGACTGTCCAGAGCAAAACTGTAGGAAGCCATTTTTGTTGATCTTTATATTTGGAATCTCATGCAGGATGATGTGTTCGACACAAAAATGACAGCTGTTGAGAAAAAAGCTTGGAATTATTTTAAAAAAGTTGTGAAAAAATGTCTACATAAGAGCAAAGATCCAAAAATGTTGTCTACTTGGATAATATGCTGAAAGGTTTCATAGCTTTGAGTTGCCTGATAAATTTGAAGTTACTGTTTATACACTCCCTAGACTATTTTCCTGAAAACTTTGGTGCTATTAGCAAAGAGCCAGAAAAAAGTTTCCATCATGATATCAAGGAGATGGAAGGACGATACCAAGGAAGATGGAATGTGAACATGATCGGGGACTAATGCTGGATGTGTCACAGAAAAGATTTGCAGGCCTTCTATAAGAGAAAAGGTATCAAGAGAGCCTTTGAAGAGAAAAGGAAAAGCCACAATATATTTTTCAATAAATTTGTAGAATAAATGTTCAATACATTTATATACATTATATTGTGTATATTTTTGTCTACACTAAAGATTTTCTTGTTCATCTCGCTTGTATGTAATTTCACGGGTGTGTTATACAAAATAAATATGTGATGGTTAAAAATAGAAGTGTTCTTTTAAGTCAAGGCATACTAAAACATATGGATCAGTAATTGGATTTGAAACAATTTTCCTAAACCCAAATATTGCACACCTGTGTTATTATTATCATCATAAAATAATTTAATTGCAGAGTAGTAGTATCAGGTGGTGATGCAGCGCTTCCTTAGATAATGTGAATTCTCATCTAGACCATACTTTGCTGGGCAAGAGTGCACAACTTGCAGCCGGGGTCCACATGCAGCCCAAAATGCCCTTCTCTCTGCCCCTCAACCATCTACTCACAGACATGATAGTGTCTGAGCACATATATTTTCAATGACACGGAAAACACCTGTATTGCGTAGCACCACTGGGACAATTGAATTAGGTGCTGTGTGGTAATTTCTGTGACAGCCATGTTTGGCAAAATTTGCGAATCCTGATTCCTGGACCACAGAAAAGAGTAGATTAGGTAAAGAAGCCACCATGCATCAGGGCTCCTTTATTAATTGTAGTCTATATGAGGGGGAAACAACTGTTTCAACACCTGTCAAACACTATAATGGGAAAAACTGAATGCATGTTCTGCACCTTTCTGGACTGAAATCCATGGAGAAGGGTACCCCTACCTTTATGATAGGAGGGAACCCTAAAGCTGAAAGCAGCAACTATCAGATATTTAATTCACATACTTTCAATAGGCAATAATATTATAGCAAAATTGTGGCTCCTGGGGTTGGTTCAGTTTGACACTGTAGCCCTTGGACCAAAAAAGGTCATTCATAGACTTGAGCGAGTGCCTATTCGTACTCGCTATACTCGTAACAAGTACTGTCTAATACTCACGTATTCATTCCGAATAGCTTGTGTAATGCAAATCAATGGGGAATACTCACAAGACACGAATAGTATGGCATTCGGGTTACTCATTACTTTGCAAGTTTTTTCCCATTGACTTGCATTGCACACGCTATTCTGAATGAATACGCGAGTATTAGACAGTACTCGTCATAAGTATCGTGAGTATGCAAAGTTAGGTACTCGCTCAACTCTAGTCATGCACCCTTGTTGAAGTTAGTTATTGACTTTTACGCCAGCTATAGAAGAGGATTCTGCACATCGTAGGAACAGGAAAAGGTGAGTAGAACTTTTTTTTTATATATTTGTTGGTGAAGAGTACAGCAGCAAGAAGCCGAGAATGAGTACATTCTACTAGGATGGGGGACCTATATTTCTATATTACTGGAAGGTGCATCTACTGGATCAGATTACATTTTATATATATTGTGAGACTGTGACCGGGGTTATCTATGACGGCCGGTATGTCTCGCCCCGGTTGTGCTCACTCCATGATAGAAAGTAAATCCACTCTAGGGGTAATGCTGTTTCCCTACAGGCTGAAGGAAGGGTTAAATGGAAACAGGAACAAGGGCAGGGGTGCCAGGTGTGAGGGAGTGATCACAACTCCCTGAGTTCTCTGATGGAGAGGCACATGTATATTGTTGTGGACTTTTGTTTGGACATTAAACCGTGTGCTGTGACCATTGGTGCCTGGATCCCGTGTCTTCTGCTGCGCAGCCGACCACGCTACCTCACATATGGTGGAGAATGCGGGCATGCCAGCCCGGTGAGGTGTAGCTTCCATTTCTGATGACCCGGTAGCACATGTCCTGGATTCAAGCGGCTATACTACAGCCCAAACCCGGCAACGCCATGGAGGACATACTAAAGCAGCTGGCTCAGGCTACTGCACAGCAACAACAGATGAATACACACCTGCTCCGGACGTTGGATCATCAGCAGCAACAGCACCAGCAATCCTTGAAATTGCAGGAACAGAGGCACCAAGAACAGATGGTCCTCCTGGCCAAGTCGATCCGTGCCGGACCGGCAGCAACAACCCCGGGACCGGGTGACGACGGCAGCGTCCGGAAAGCGGTGAGACAAGCGTTGCAAAAGATGACCCCGGGGGATGATGTGGAAGCGTTCCTGGCGGTGTTTGAGCGGGTGGCTGAGCGGGAAAAGCTGCCGACCCCCCAGTGGGCTGAGGTATTGTCGCCCTATCTGACGGGGGAACCCCAAAAAGCGTACCTGGACCTCTGTACCGAGGACGCCATTGACTATGCGACCCTCAAAGCCGAAATACTGGCTCGGTTGGGGGTGAATACCTATGTACGGGCTCAGCGGGTAAATCAGTGGTTCTATGAGGAAGCCAAACCCGTACGCTCCCAGGCCTATGACTTGTTGCATCTTGTAAAAAAGTGGTTGCAGCCTGAAACTCTGAGCCCAGCGCAAATGGTGGAAAGGGTAGTAGTGGATCGTTTTGTGCGTACTTTACCCGTCATCATTCAACGGTGGGTAGGACAGGGTGACCCGAGTACCCTGGACCAATTAGTGTCCCTGGTAGAGCGGCATATGGCTACGCAGGACTTGATATGGGACACTGAGACTTTGCGTACCGCCCGTCGGTCCGGCCCCTCCAAGCCTAGGGCCAAGGACCCACCGCTGACAACGGTGCAGGAGTCCGCTACCGTCCCGGCTGAGGCCGCGCCCGCCGTTCCTGAGGTCCGAAAGGTTCTGTACCCTAAACGACAACTTGTCAAGGGGGTTTCCTTCCCTATTAGATGTTGGCGGTGCCAGCGGGTGGGACATATGGAAGCCCAGTGTCCACTGACCACGGAGCGTATGGATTGTGGGGTTACCCGGCGGGGTTCAATGTATGCTCAGGTGGTGTGTACTGCTGACCTGGTCTCCCCAGAGACTGAGCCCCACTTGTGCCAAATACAGGTGAATGGATGTCCGGTTACAGGATTGTTGGATTCCGGAAGCTTAGTGACCCTGGTGCGATCCACCTTGAGGGCTAAAGTAAAGGCCACAGGACGTACCGTGGGGGTGGTTTGCATACATGGGGACCGCCGAGACTATCCCACGGGGATTGTCACCATCACAGCACCTTGCGGTCAGGTGCAACATGAGGTGGGACTTCTTAACACTCTTCCCTATGACGTGATCCTAGGAAGGGATCTGCCCTATTTTTGGACTTTATGGATGGGACCCCCTAAGTCTCCTCAGATATTGGTCAGTCCGGGACCTGAGCCCTACAATCCTGAATCCGTGACACCTGCCGTAGGGGTCCCCATGATAGGGACAGAATGTGAACCCGATAGGTCGCCCCTAGAGGTATTGGCAGGAGAGGCTGAGACGGTCGAACCCATCCCGGAGTTGGAGACGTCCCCGGATACGTTTGGGACAGCCCAACTCCAGGACCCTACATTAATACATGCCCGGAGTCGGGTGACAGTAATTGACGGGGTGGCACAGCTGCCCGGTGCCCAGGTAAGGTACCCCCATTTCGCTCTTAAGCAGGATTTACTCTACTGGGTAGATGAAATACGGGGCGTGGGGGTAGAGCAGTTGGTGGTGCCCCAGCCGCATCGCCGGCGGGTCCTCGACTTGGCTCATAAGCACCTGATGAGTGGCCACCTAGGGGTCAAGAAAACGCAGGAGCGAATATTGCAAAGGTTCTATTGGCCCGGGGTCTTTGGGGAGGTAAAACGGTTCTGCGAAACCTGCCCGGAGTGTCAGCTTACCGCACCCCTGACCCACTTTCGCAGTCCGTTGGTACCATTACCCATTATAGAAGTCCCTTTTGAACGGATAGGGATGGATCTGGTGGGGCCCCTCGTAAAGTCCGCTCGAGGGCACCAACACATCCTAGTGATCGTTGACTATGCCACCCGGTATCCCGAGGTGATACCTCTCAGACATACTGCAGCAAAGCTTATAGCTCGGGAGTTGTTTGCTGTGTTCTGCCGGGTGGGGTTGCCCAAGGAGATTCTTACGGATCAGGGGACCCCATTCATGTCTAAAGTGACCAAAGAGCTATGCCGGCTACTCCAGATCAAGCAGTTGCGTACGTCTGTGTATCATCCTCAAACGGACGGTTTAGTCGAGCGTTTCAATAAAACCCTGAAAACCATGCTCAGAAGGGTGATTTCAAAAGACGGGAAAGACTGGGATATGATGCTTCCCTATTTGATGTTTGCCATCCGTGAGGTGCCACAGGCATCCACGGGGTTTTCGCCTTTTGAATTGTTATACGGGCGACATCCCCGGGGATTGTTGGACCTGGCAAAGGAAACATGGGAGCAAGAGCCCACCCCCCATAAAAGTGTGATTGAACACATTTTAGGAATGCAGAACCGCATAAGCGCGGTCATGCCAATTGTGAAGGAGCATTTACAGGAGGCTCAGGCTGCACAAAGCGGCCGCTACAATAGACAAGCCACCGTGCGGACCTTTAAACCCGGGGATCGGGTGTTGGTATTAATCCCCACGGCGGAGAGTAAATTCCTTGCTCAGTGGCAAGGCCCCTACGAGATAAAGGAAAGAGTCGGGGTGGTTAACTATAAAGTATTGCAGCCCGGTAGGCGGAAACCTGAACAAATATACCATGTCAACCTATTAAAACCTTGGCAGGAACGGGAAAGCCTGATGGCTGTTTTTTCCCCATCTCCCTCCTCTTCGGGTCGTTCACATCCGGCTCCAGTGACCTCCGGAGAGGACGAACCGGAAGTAAGGATTGGAGAAGCCCTCACCAAGACACAGAGGCGAGAGGCCAGACGGTTGGTTCAGCAGAACCCCGATGTCTTCTCCGAGCTGCCCGGTAGGACCAGTCTGATACAACATGATATTGTCACCGAGCCCCACCTGAAGGTACGCCTGAAGTCATACCGGGTACCGGAAGCTCGACGACAAGCCATATCAGAGGAAGTAAAGACAATGTTACGCCTGGGGGTCATCGAAAAATCCCGGAGTGAATGGGCTAGTCCGATTGTCCTAATACCAAAACCCGATGGCTCCTTAAGGTTCTGCAATGACTTTAGGAGATTGAACGAAATATCCAAGTTCGATCTCTACCCCATGCCCCGGGTGGATGAGCTGATTGATAGGCTGGGACAGGCGTGATATTTTACCACGCTCGACCTGACCAAGGGGTACTGGCAGGTGCCACTGACGGAGTCCGCCAAGGAGAAAACCACTTTTGTTACGCCGGAGGGTCTCTTCCACTATGTTGTCTTGCCTTTTGGGTTACATGGCGCTCCGGCCACGTTCCAGAGGTTGATGGACTTAGTGCTGGAACCCCACCAGGCATATGCATCAGCGTACCTTGATGACATCATTATTTACAGCTCCGATTGGCAGACCCACTTGGAACAGGTACAAGCGGTGGTGGACGCGCTTCGAACAGCCGGATTGACAGCCAATCCCAAGAAATGTGTGTTGGGACTCACGGAAGCCCGCTACTTGGGCTACGTGATAGGCCAAGGAGTGATTAAGCCCCAAATTAACAAGGTTGAGGCGATCCAGAAGTGGCCTAGACCCCTGACCACGAAGCAGGTTAGGGCCTTCCTGGGTATCGTGGGGTACTACAGGAGGTTTGTAAAGGATTTTGCGGGACTATCAGCCCCCTTGACGGACCTTCTCAAAGGCAAGAAGTCCGTCATGGTGCGCTGGACTCCGCAGGCCGAGGACTCCTTCCGGGCCCTGAAGGCGGTCCTGTGCGGACAGCCCGTTCTTGTACACCCTGATTTCCGGAAGGAGTTCATAGTACAGACTGACGCCTCAGAGGTCGGCCTGGGGGCAGTGCTGTCTCAGGTGGTTCAGGGGGAGGAACACCCCGTCACCTTCTTAAGTAGGAAGCTCACCCCTCCCGAGTGGAATTATAGCGTAGTGGAGAAGGAGTGCCTGGCGATCAAGTGGGCCTTGGAGTCCCTACGCTATTACCTGCTGGGACGGCAGTTTCGCTTGGTGACGGATCACTCTCCACTGGTCTGGATGAGGTCCGCCAAGGAACGGAATGCCCGGGTTACCCGGTGGTTCCTTTCTCTGCAGAACTTCCGGTTTACGGTTGAACACCGGGCCGGTAGGTTGCAGGGCAACGCCGATGCCTTGTCCCGCGGCCCGTGTTGGATGGCGGGAGTTCAACCCCGCACGCTTGAACTGAGGGGGGGGGGTATGTGAGACTGTGACCGGGGTTATCTATGACGGCTGGTATGTCTCGCCCCAGTTGTGCTCACTCCATGATAGAAAGTAAATCCACTCTAGGGTTAATGCTGTTTCCCTACAGGCTGAAGGAAGGGTTAAATGGAAACAGGAACAAGGGCAGGGGTGCCGGGTGTGAGGGAGTGATCACAACTCCCTGAGTTCTCTGATGGAGAGGCACATGTATATTGTTGTGGACTTTTGTTTGGACATTAAACCGTGTGCTGTGACCATTGGTGCCTGGATCCCGTGTCTTCTGCTGCGCAGCCGACCACGCTACCTCACAATATATATATATATATATATACACATATTATTAATATTTATGTATAGAGCACCATTAATTCCATGGCGCTATACATGAGAAGGGGGTTACATACAGAATACATATAAAGCTTACAATAGACAGACTAATACAGAGGAAAGAGGACCCTGCCCTTGCGGGCTTACATTCTAAAGGATTTTGGGGAGGAGACAGTAGGTGGGGTATAGGTTGGTCGGCAACTCCACACAGTGGTGGGACGGCAGCTCCACACGGTGGTGGGGCGGCAGCTCCGCACGGTGGTGGGGCTGTGGGGTCATTGAAGATTATAGGCATTGCTGATCAGATGAGTTTTCAAGTTCCATTTCAAGTTTGGAAGTGTAGTAGATAGTCTGACGTGTTGAGACAGTGAGTTCCAGAGGACTGGGGATGCTCGGGAGAAGTCTTGGAGGCGGTTGCATGAGGAGCGAATGAGAGAGGAGGAGAGAAGGAGATCTTGGGAGGACCAGAGATTACGTTTTGGAGTGTAGCGAGAGATTAGTTCAGAGATATACGGAGGAGACAGATTATGGATGGCTTTGTAAGTCAGTGTTAGTTAGTTTGAATTGGATACGATGGAAGATTGGGAGCTAGTGGAGGGATTTGCAGATAGGAGAAGCGGGGTGGTATTGAGGAGAGAGGTGGATCATTCGGGCAGAAGATTTAAGGATGGACTGGAGAGAGGCGAGCGTGTTAGCAGGGAAACCACAGAGGAGGATGTTGCAGTAATCGAGGCGGAAGATTATGAGGGCATGCACTAGCATTTTTGTAGATTGAGAATTGAGGAAAGGACGGATTCTGAAAATATTTTTGAGTTGAAGACGGCAGGAGGTGGTGAGGGATTGAATGTGTGGTATTAAAGACAAGGCATAGTCAAAGGTCACTCCGAGGCACTGAACTTTGGGTACTGGGGAGAGCGTGATGTTATTTATTGTAATAGGTATATCAGGCAGAGTGTAGGTAAGTTGGAGGAAAGATGATCAGTTCAGTTTTGGCCACATTGAGTTTTAGGAAGCGAGAAGAGAAGGAGGAAGATATACCCGATAGGCACTCTGGGATTCTGGACAGCAGATATGTGACATCTGGGCCAGAGAGGTAGGTCTGAATGTCATCGGCATATAGGTGGTACTGGAAGCCATAGAACTTTATGAGTTGTCCCAGGCCAAATATATATATTATATATATATATATACAGTATATAATGCATTATACCAGGAAGAGGCTCGGGAACTAGTACTAAGAAAGGAAAACACAGGATCTAGAACAGTGCAAGGGCCCATACCTTTGACAAACATTCATGTGAAGTCCCAGTCCCAAATTTTGCATTTAAGCCCATCGGACTTTATGTACGCCACTGGTCAGACCATAACAAAAAGTCATTGTGAACATATTCTAAAATGAAAGGATTTTGGAGTAATAATAGTATGAGTTGGTTGATATCTATTAAAAGCACTGCAAAAGAGGGATAACTGGTGAAAAAAGGACATGGTCTTGGGTGCTTCAAGGTCACTATTGCGCTTGGAGAGTGAAGATTAGCCCTTTCAATCCGATTTCTGCCCCTTACACTCTACTGAAACTGCCCTTACTAAAGTCTTTAATGACCTATTACCAGCAAAATCCAATGGCCACTACTCCCTACTGTTTCTCTTGATTCTTTTTGCTCCATTTGCTCCTCACTATACTCTGCTCTATTGGCCTCAAAGACATTGTTCTTTCCTGGTTTTCCTACTACCTCTCTGACCACTCCTTCACTGTATCTGTTGCCAGCTCTTCTTCCTCTGCACTTCCACTTACTGTTGGGGTCTCTCAAACCTTAGTCCTAGGCTTCCTTTTTTCTTTTTCCTTTTCCTTTTTTTCCTTTTTTTTACTATATTCAAGCACTCTCTAGTTCATGTTACATCTTAAAAGGAACCTGTCACCAGAATTTTCGCTATTAAACTAAAAGAATCCCCTTCTGCAGCTCCTGGGCTGCATTCTAGAAAGGTTCATCTTGCTACTGGCCCCCCTTTCAGACCTAAATAACAAATTTTTGCTCAGGCGCGAGATTATGGGTGGCACTGTGAATGTCATCACCAGCGTCATCCAAGTACCCGCCCATAATCTCATGCCCTCACTTTTACCTCTGCCTCTACAGTTAAGCGCTTAACGGTAGAGGCAGAGGTAAAAGCGCGGGCACGAGATTATGGGCGGGTACTTGGATGATGCTGGTGATGACATTCACAGCGCTGCCCATAATCTCACGCCTGCGCAATAACATCACCGGCGCTCACGATTTGAAAACAGTGCTCAGTCCCGCGATAGTGCAACTGCGCATGCGCGAGACTTCAGGAGCACTGTGGAACATGAGGGCAGCGGCATCTTCTATGTAAATGAACACTGGGGGACAGCGAACAGCGGCAGGAGGGGGGATAACGGACGAAATACAGCCCGCCCCTGTGGCCAGCAAACCTCATTACCATAGCAAAAGGTAATATTTTATAAAGTTGTTATTTAGGTCTGAAAAGGGGGCAAGTAGCAAGATGAACCTTTCTAGAATGCAGCCCAGGAGCTGCAGAAGGGGATTCTTTTAGTTTAATAGCGAAAATTCTGGTGATAGGTTCCCTTTAACCCCTTCAGCCCCCAGCCTGTTTAAAGACCCAGCCATTTTTTGCAATTTTTACCAGTGTCACTTTGACAGGTTATAACTTTGGAACGCTTCAACGGATCCTGGCAATTCTGACATTGCTTTTTCGTGTCATATTGTACTTCATGTCAGTGGTAAATTTAGGCCGATATGTTTTGCGTTTATTTGTGAAAATTTCATAAATTTGGCAAAAATTTTGAAAATTTCGCAATTTTCAAAATTTGAAATTTTTTGCCCATAAATCTGAGAGATATGTCACACAAAATAGTTACTAAATAACATTTATCACATGTCTGCTTTACACCAGTGCAATTTTTGAAACAACATTTTTTTCTGTTAGGAAGTTAGAAGGGTTCAAAGTTCATCAACAATTTCTCATTTTTCTAACAAAATTTACAAAAAAAATTTTTTAGGTAGCACATCACATGTGGAGTGATTTGAGAAACCTAGGCGACAGAAAATACCCAAAAGTGACCCCATTCTAAAATCTGCACCCCTCACTCTGCTCAAAACCACATCCAAGAAGTTTATTAACCCTTTAGGAGCTTCACAGCAACCAAAGCAACGTAGAAGGAAAAAATGAAAATTTTACTTTTTTACACAAAAATGTTACTTTAGCCATAAAATTTAGCATTTTCACAAGGGTATCAGGAAAAGTATATCATAAAATGTATTGTGCATTTTCTCCTGAGTACGCAGATACCTCATATGTGGTGGAAATCAAATGTTTGGGCACACGGCAGGACTCGGAAGGCAACGAGCGCCATTTGAATTTTTCAGTACAAATTAGCTGCACTCATTAGCGGACGCCATGTCGGGTTTGAAGACCCCCTGAGGTGCCTAAACAATGGAGCTCCCCCACAAGTGACCCAATTTTGGAAACTAGAGCCCTCAAATATTTTTTCTAGATATTTGATGTGCACTTTGAACCCCTGGGGGCTTCACAGAAGTTTATAACGTTGAGCCGTGAAAAGAAAAAAAAATAATTTACCACGAAACTGTTGCTTCAACTAGGTAGCTTTTTTTTACAAGGGTATCAGGAAAAAATGCACCATAAAACGTATTGTGCAATTTCGTATTGTACACAGATACCTCATATGTGGTGGAAATCAATTGTTTGGGCGCACGGCGGGGCTCAGAAGAGAAGGAGTGCCATTTCACAGCAAAATTGGTTGGAATTATTAGCAGACGCCATGTTGCATTTGGAGACGCCCTGAGGTGCCTAAACAATAGAGCTCCCCGACATGTGACCCCATTTTGGAAACTAGACCCCCCCGCATACAAAATATTAGTTTTGCGAAATAAAAAATACGGACGTCAGTAAAAAAAATAAATAAAATAATGAGCACCTGCAACTGACACTATGGCAAATGCCACACGTGAGAGCGATGCACGAATCTCGCATCGCATCATCCGGCACAGCCGCACACTCGAATCTGGAAGAGAGCGACCATGCCGGATGATGCGATGTGAGACTCGTGCATCGCTCTCACGTGTGGCACTGGGCTGACCCTTACAATATTCAGTAAAAAATACTGTAGTTGACGATTACTACAGTATAATTTTACTGGCCCTAAACTAAGTTTATTTGTATTTCTTTCTTAGTTTACAGAAAAAAAAATCAGGACGCACGCACGGATGTGCTGCAAAAAGGGGGAGACTAGGTGGGATGAAAAAAAAGATGGATGGAGGATGGGAGATGGCACGGCGGAGGATGGGAGAGGGCACGGCGGAAAATGGGAGAGAGCAAGGCGGAGGATGGGAGAGGGAGCGGTGGAGGATGGGAAAGGGCAAGGTTGAAGATGGGAGAGGGCACGGCGGAGGATGGGAGAGGGTGCGGCAGATGAAAGAGCAGTGGAGGATGTGAGTGGGCAAGCAGCAGATCAGGGTTAGAGGTGGTGGAGGGGGCAGCAGATCGGGGAGGGTGAGAGGTGGGGGAGGGGGCTTCAGATGGAGAGGATGGGAGAGAGCAGGCAGCAGATCAGGGAAGGTAAGAGATGGGGCAGCAGATCAGGGAGGGGGGCAGCAGATCAGGGAGGGGGGCAGCAGCTGATGAGGGAGAGCGGACAGCAGATTGGGGACGGTGAGATGGGAGAGGGGGCAGCAGATTGGGCAGGGTGAGATGGGGGAGGGGGCAGCAGATCGGGAAGGCGAGATGGTGGAGGGCGGGCAGCAGATCAGGAAGGTGAGATGGTGGAGGGCCGGCAGCAGATCGGGAAGGTGAGATGGTGGAGGGCCGGCAGCAGATCGGGAAGGTGGGATGGTGGAGGCCCGGCAGCAGATCGGGAAGGTGAGATGGTGGAGGGCCAGCAGCAGATCGGGAAGGTGAGATGGTGGAGGGCCGGCAGCAGATCAGGAAGGTGAGATGGTGGAGGGCTGGCAGCAGATCCAGAAGGTGGGCTGGAGAGAGCAGGCAGCAGATCGGGAACGTGAGATGGCGGAGGCGGGCAGCATATCGGGAAGGTGAGATGGCGGACAGCGGGAAGGAAATCGCGGAGGTGAGATGGCGGACAGCGGGCAGGAGATCGCGGAGGTGAGATGGCGGACAACGGGCAGGAGATCGCAGAGGTGAGATGGCGGACAGCAAGCAGGAGATCGCGGAGGTGAGATGGCGGACAGCGGGCAGGAGATCGCGGAGGTGAGATGGCGGACAACGGGCAGGAGATCGCAGAGGTGAGATGGCGGACAGCGTGCAGGAGATCGCGGAGGTGAGATGGCGACAGCAGGCAGCAGATCGCACAGGGTTGGAGATGGTGGAGAGGGCAGCAGATGAGGATGGGAGAGAGCGGGCAGCAGCGCACAGAGGGGGGCAGCGGCTAATGGGAGAGAGCGGTGGCAGATGGAGGCGGCTGCAGCAGGTAGAGGAGATCGGCGAGGGATCGGTGGCGGTGGCGGGGGATCGGCTGTGGATCGGCGGCGGTGGCATCGTATCGGGAAATCGAGGGCAGGGGCTTACCAGGGCACTGCAGGGATCGCTCCCCTTGGCTTCCACGATGGAGTAAAGCGGAGGGGAGTGGTCACCGGTAGAGATGAGCGAACCGGTCGCGGTTCGGCTCGAGTTCGGTTCGCCAAACGGACGTCTCGTTCGAGTTCGGTTCGGCGAACGTTCGACGAACCGAACTCGAACCGCATAGTAAACAATGGCAGGCAATCACAAACACATAAAAGCACCTAGAAAACACCCTCAAAGGTGTCCAAAAGGTGACAAACAACTCACAACACAACACAAACACATGGGAAAGTGACAAGGACATATACTCATGCGAAAACAAAAGAGCTGGACAAGGAAAAAGAGGAGGAGACACAGATATAGGCATGGCACGCCCTTCTAAAATCATGTAAAACACTGCAAGGTGACTCCAAGCGGAGTCTCCCTTTTTTCCAAAAATTGGGCCACACACACACCCACCCCTTCAGTGGCAGCACTTGTGCCCCAGTTGTACACTTCACAGCTAGATTTGCATCAAGCGCATTCAAAAATACGCCATACTTAACCGTCCCCAGGATGACACCGGGGTAGGTAGCAAAGTCTTTCCTGATCCCAGCTCTGTGCATCTTGGATCATTTTTAAAAACAATGTAAGCAAGGGTTACTCCAAGCGGAGTCTTCCTTTTTTACAAAAATTGGGCCACACAAACACACCCACCCCTTCAGTGGCAGCACTTGTGCCCCAGTTGTACACTTCACAGCTAGATTTGCATCAAACACATTCAAAAATACGCCATATTTAACCGTCCCCAGGATGACACCGGGGTAGGTAGCAAAGTCTTTCCTGATCCCAGCTCTGTGCATCTTGGATCATTTTTAAAAACAATGTAAGCAAGGGTTACTCCAAGCGGAGTCTCCCTTTTTTCCAAAAATTGGGCCACACACACCCACCCCTTCAGTGGCAGCTCTTGTGCCCCAGTTGTACACTTCACAGCTAGATTTGCATCAAGCACATTCAAAAATATGCCATACTTAACCGTCCCCAGGATGACACCGGGGTAGGTAGCAAAGTCTTTGCTGAACCATGACTTGTTCATCTTGGCTCCTTTTAAAAGACACAGTAAGCAAGGGTTACTCCAAGCGGAGTCTCCCTTTTTTCCAAACATTGGGCTCCACACACACCCACCCCTTCAGTGGCAGCACTTGTGCCCCAGTTGTACACTTCACAGCTAGATTTGCATCAAGCACATTCAAAAATACGCCATACTTAACCGTGCCCAGGATGACACCGGGTTAGGTAGCAAAGTCTTTGCTGAACCATGACTTGTTCATCTTGGCTCCTTTTAAAAAACACAGAAAGTAAGGGTTACTCCAAGCGGAGTCTCCCTTTTTTCCAAAAATTGGGCCCACACACACCCACCCCTTCAGTGGCAGCACTTGTGCCCCAGTTGTACACTTCACAGCTAGATTTGCATCAAGCACATTCAAAAATACGCCATACTTAACTGTCCCCAGGATGACACCGGGGTAGGTAGCAAAGTCTTTGCTGAACCATGACTTGTTCATCTTGGCTCCTTTTAAAAAACACAGCAAGCAAGGGTTACTCCAAGCGGAGTCTCCCTTTTTTCCAAAAATTGGGCCCCACACACACCCACCCCTTCAGTGGCAGCACTTGTGCCCCAGTTGTACACTTCACAGCTAGATTTGCATCAAGCACATTCAAAATACACAAGCATTTACTCTCCCCAGGATGACACAGGAGTAGTAAATTCCTTGTGGATCCATGACTTGTTCATTTTGATGAACGTCAGTCTGTCCACATTGTCACTGGACAGACACGTGCGCTTATCTGTCAGCACACACCCAGCAGCATTGAAGACACGTTCAGAGACAACGCTGGCAGCTGGACACGACAAAATCTCCAAGGCGTAAGTGGAGAGCTCTGGCCATTTTTCAAGATTTGAAGCCCAAAATGAGCAAGGCTCCATTTGCAAAGTAATGGCATCGATGTTCATTTGGAGATACTCCTGTATCATCCTCTCCTGCCATTGACTATGTGTCAGACTTGTTGTCTCTGGTGGCCTTGCAAAGGAGGGTCTAAAAAAATTATGAAAAGATTCAATAAAATTGCTGTTACCAGCACCAGATACGGTGCTACTGGTACGGGTAGACTGTTGAAGATGACGAGATTGTCCCATGTTTGTCAAGTTACAACTGGGAGATTCACTCCCTTCACCTGCACGGTTGTTTGGTGGAAAAGCCGAGCTAAGATCGAGTAACAGCTTCTGCTGATACTCCTCCATACGTGCGTCCCTTTCTATGGCTGGAATTATGTCACAAAATTTGGACTTGTACCGGGGAACTAATTGTGTGGCAAGCCAGTAGTCATCATCACTTCTAATTTTGACAATACGAGGGCCATGTTGAAGGTAGTGCAGCAAGAAGGCACTCATGTGTCTTGCGCAGCCATGCGGACCAAGTCCACGCTGTGTTTGTGGCATAGAGGTGCTAACCGTTCTTTCCTCCTCTGACATCTCCCCCCAACATCTTTCAACTGAAATTTGACCAAGGTCTCCCTCATCCGCTGAGTCTTCCATGTCCATGGACAGTTCGTCCTCCATTTCTTCATGTTCTCCTGCACCTTCCTCAACATTCCGCCTGCTACCATGTGCCCTTGTTGATCCCTGTCCCCCATGGTTCCATGCCTGCCGCGTTGGTGATGATGAACGTCTGGACCTTGGTGATGTTGTTGTGTCTTGCGCATATGAATCCTCCTGTAGTTCCTCCCCTTCCTGTTGTCCCACCCCCTGACTCCGAATAGTGTTTAGCGTGTGCTCCAGCATGTAAATGACTGGAATTGTCATGCTGATAATGGCATTGTCAGAGCTAAACATATTCGTCGCCATGTCGAAACTGTGCAGAAAGGTGCATAGGTCCTTGATCTGAGACCACTCCATCAGGGTGATCTTCCCCACCTCTGCATCTCGTTGGCCCAGGATATACGTCATGACGTATTGCACCAGGGCTCGGCGGTGCTGCCACAGTCACTGTAACATGTGGAGAGTCGAATTCCAGCGTGTCGCCACATCGCATTTCAGGCGATGAGCCGGCAGGCCGAAAGACTTCTGGAGTGATGCAAGTCGCTCAGCAGCGGTGGTTGAACGGCGGAAGTGAGCAGACAGTTTTCGTGCCCTGTTCAGAAGGCCATCTAGGCTGGGATAGTGTATTAAAAATTGCTGGACAACAAGGTTCAACACGTGAGCCATACAAGGCACGTGTGTCACCTTGCCCAGGCAAAGGGCCACACCCAGGTTTGCAGCATTGTCCCACACGGCCTTACCAGGCTGCAGGTTGAGTGGAGACAACCATTTTTTAAACTCAGTCTCCAGAGCTGCCCACAACTCATCCGCTATGTGACTCTTATTTCCAAGACATGTCAAGCTAAAGACCGCCTAATGCCGTTGCGCTCTGCTGCCATCATAGTAATGAGGGGTGCGTGATTCCTTCTGCGCAGTGAGAACGCTGGTGGCCTGACCAGGCAGGCTTGGGGCGGAGGTGGAGGACCCAGATGAGGTGGAAGAGGCAGAAGCAGTGGCGGAACTTGGACAGACAGAGGATTGACACACAAGTCGTGGGGACGGCAAGACTTTTGCAGCAGACCCTTCACCATCTATCACCATAGTTACCCAGTGCCCAGTCAGCGACATGTAACGTCCCTGTCCATGCTTACTGGTCCAAGTATCGGTGGTGAAATGCACCCGTTCACACACAGAGTTTCTCAAGGAAGCGGTGATGTTGTGTGCCACATGCTGGTGTAGCACACCTTTCTTAGAGAAGTAGTGGCGACTGGGCATCTGGTACTGGGACACAGCGACAGACATAAGGTCTCTAAAATCCTGTGTGTCCACCAGGCGGAAAGGCAGCATTTCGGTAGCCAAGAGCTTACAGAGGGATAAAGTCAACCTCTTAGCTTTGTCATGGGTCGCAGTAAATGGCCTTTTATTTGTCCACATCTGAGGGACAGAGATCTGGCTGCTGTGTGTAGACGGTGTTGAGTAGGGTGTCCCTGGAAAAATGCAGGTTTGTGAGGAAAGTGCAGGCGTAGACATGATGTTGCCTTCATCCAACGTTGATGCTATCGATGTCTGAGAGAGCTGTACACACGCACTTGTTTCCCTTTCCAAACCAAATGAAGACCTACTAAGCAAACTGCCTGTTGCTGTTACAGTGGTGGAAGTTGTGCATGGAAAACCAGGTGTGACAGCTGTCCCCACAGTCCTAGAAGATGAAGAGCGCGCGGATGCACTGGAAGGGGCAGGCGGTGGATGGTTCGCTCCGCTAGGCCGCATTGCAGCACGGTGAGCTTCCCACTGGGACATATGATATTTATTCATGTGACGATTCATGGAAGAAGTTGTCAAACTGCTGAGGTTTTGACTAGAGATGAGCGCGGTTCGCGGTTCGAGGTTCTCCAGTTCTAAGCTCGAGTGATTTTTGGGGCTGTTCGAGATCGAACTAGAACTCGAGCTTTTTGCAAAAGCTCGATAGTTCTAGATACGTTCGAGAACGGTTCTAGCAGCAAAAAGCAGGGCTTTTTACAGCTACAGTGTGCAGGAGCCATCGCTGGCAGCCTGCCAGAAGCTGGTAACCAAGATAAACATCGGGTATCCAAGCAAAGCGCTTTGGTTAGTAACCCGATGTTTATCTTAGTTACGTGCAGGAAGCCCACACTTCCCCGCTCAGCTCGCTCCGCCCCCTCCTGCCCGCGGCATGTACACACACACACACACACACACACACACACACACACACACACACACACACACACCCTCCCCCCGCTCGGCTTACCTGCGGTGATGAAGTCCCACCATCCCGACCTCAGCGCTGTCACTGTCCTCCATGGCCGCCGCTTGTCACATCACCTCTCGCTTCCGACCCGAGACTGACTAGCGGTGACGTCATGGACCTCTCGCGATACTTGAGGGGAAGGCGCCGGTCATTGAACTCAGTGACAGGGGCTGTCAGTGTGCTGGAGATCAGCGCAGGTAATGTACCTCGCTGACAGCAGCACTTGTCACCCCCCTGCAGTGACCTGGGCTGACCCATTGATGTTAGCTCAGGTCACTGCACTGCTCTCCCAGCCAATGGGGAACATCCTGCTCTTCATTGACTGGGACAGTGTGGATCGTCATGGCAACCCTTTGGATTACACCAGACCTGGATTTGTTTTTCATTCTAATAAATTGGTTAAAGAGGGAATGTTTTGGGGAGTGTTTTTTCAAATAAAAATGTGTTTGTCGTCTAATTTTTTTTATTACTGACTTGGTTGGTGATGTCGGGTATCTGATAGACGCCTGACCTCACCAACCCCAGGGCTTGATGCCAGGTGACATTACACATCTGGTATTAACCCCATATATTACCCCGTTTGCCACCGCACCAGGGCGCGGGATGAGTTGGGGCAAAGCACCAGGATTGGCGCATCTAATGGATGCGCCACTTCTGGGGCGGCTGCGGCCTGCTATTTTTAGGCTGGGGAGAGTCCAATAACCATGGACCTCCCTAGTCTGAGAATATCAGGCCCCAGCTGTCTGCTTTACCTTGGCTGGTGATCCAATTTTGGGGGACCCCTACGTGTTTTTTTTTTAAATTATTTATTTAATTTAAAATAACAGCGTAGGGTGCCCTCAGTTTTGGATTACCAGCCAAGGTGAGGTTGCCAGCTGTGGTCTGCAGGCTGCAGCCGTCTGCTTTACCCTAGCTGGCTACAAAACTAGGGGGAACCCTACGTCATTTTTTTTTCATTTTTTTGGCTAAATACAAAGCTAAGCACCCCTTAGTGCCACATGAAAGGCACCAAAGGGTGCTCCACTTTTTCTCCATTTTTTCTCCACTTTTTCTACATTTTTTCTCCACTTTTTCTACATTTTTTTCTCCACTTTTTCTCCACTTTTTTTCCATTTTTTCTCCACTTTTTCTCCACTTTTTCTCCACTTTTTCTCCTCTTTTTTTGCATTTTTTTCTCCACTTTTTCTCCACTTTTACTCTATTTTTTTTCTCCACTTTTTCTCCACTTTTTCTCCACTTTTTCTCCACTTTTTCTCCACTTTTTTTCCATTTTTTTCTCCACGTTTTCTCCATTTTTTTTCTCCACTTTTTCTCCACTTTTTCTCCACTTTTTTTCCATTTTTTCTCCACTTTTTCTCCACTTTTTCTCCACTTTTTCTTCACTTTTTCTCCATTTTTTTTCTCCACTTTTTCTCCACTTTTTCTCCACTATTTTTCCATTTTTTTCTCCACTTTTTCTCCATTTTTTTTCTCCACTTTTTCTCCACTTTTTCTCCACTTTTTCTCCACTTTATTTCTCCACTTTTTCTCCACTTTTTCTCCACTTTTTTTCCATTTTTTTTCTCCACTTTTTCTCCACTTTTTCTCCACTGTTTTTCTCCACTTTTTCTCCACTTTTTCTCCACTTTTTTTTCCATTTTTTTCTCCACTTTTTCTCCACTTTTACTCCATTTTTTTTCTCCACTTTTTCTCCACTTTTTCTCCACTTTTTCTCCACTTTTTTTCCATTTTTTTCTCCACTTTTTCTCCACTTTTTTTTCCATTTTTTATCCACTTTTTCTCCACTTCTCCACTTTTTCTCTACTTTTTTTCCATTTTTTCTCCACTTTTTCTCCACTTTTTCTCCATTTTTTTTCTCCACTTTTTCTCCACTTTTTCTCCACTTTTTCTCCATTTTTTTTCTCCACTTTTTCTCCACTTTTTCTCCACTTTTTCTCCACTTATGGAGAAAAAGTGGAGAAAAAGTGGAGAACAAAAAAGAGAAAAAGTGGAGAAAAAGTGGAGAAAAAAGTGGAGAAAAAGTGGAGAAAAAGTGGAGAAAAAGTGGAGAAAAAAATGGAGAAAAAGTGGAGAATTTTTTTCTCCCCTTTTTTCCACTTATTCTCCACTTTTTCTCCACTTTTTCTCCATTTTTTTCTCCACTTTTTCTCCAGTTATTCTCCACTTTTTCTCCACTTTTTCTCCACTTATTCTCCACTTATTCTCCACTTTTTCTCCACTTTTTCTCCATTTTTTTCTCCACTTTTTCTCCAGTTAGTCTCCACTTTTTCTCCACTTTTTCTCCACTTTCTCTCCACTTTATCTCCAGTTATTCTCCACTTTCTCTCCATTCTTTTTCTATGGTCGGTCTACCCATTAGCTCTGCCATGCACACTGTAGCTCTACACCTACTGCACATGTTACTTTATGATTGACATCTCTTTCGTACCAGAGCTGTCTAAGTCTACTCTGACCCCATATTTGTCATTACTATATTGTCCCTGTACTGTATTATGACATTTGTATCATGTGTTTCATTTCTTGCTGTGTTGCAATTTTTTTGCTGCATCCCAATTGTACCTCTACATTGTTCGAGTTTATGTTATTGTTCTCTCACTCTTATGTGATACTGATTATTGTCATTTTTCATGATTACATGCAGATAAGTCCAATCTGACGAAGGCTCAGGCCGAAACGTCATTTGTAACTTGTTTTGGACAAAAACATATATGCTTATGAAAATTTTTTTTTTCTTAATACGGACCAATAAAGAGTGATTTTGCATTACTATCCGTTGTGACCTACTGACTTAGTCTGGGAGATTTAGAGTGCCGAGGTTACTCACTAATTTTATCTATTATTACCTCTGAGCACCTATATACCAGTGAGCAGAGCTTCCTCTACAGTAGTTCTCCTGATTAGGCATGCCCTTACCTCATGAGCAGGGCATTGCAGCTTTGGTAGCAACCATTACGACATGGACTCTGCTGCTGTGGACCCGAGAAGAGTGAGTGCAGATTCATTGCACCCACACTCCTCACATGAAGGGTCCACACTCCTAGAAAATGGGGGATACGTTCCCTGAGTGTCTCCCCCCCATATTCTAGACGGTCCAGAGTCGTCGTGGGACCCCTTTATTTTTTTTCTTACAATAAATTGGTGAAAGAGGAAATGTTTTGGGGACTGTTTTTTCAAATAAATTTCTTTTGTCGATTTTTTTTTTTTGTTAGTACTGACAGTTTATGATGTTGAGTATCTAATAGACGCCATGGCATCACAAACTGCTGGGCTTGATCTCAGGTTACTTTACAGCTAGTATCAACCCGATTTATTACCCCGTTTGCCACTGCACCAGGGCACGCGATGAGCTGGGGTGAAGCGCCAGGATTGGCGCATCTAGTGGATGCGCCACGTCTGGGGTGCCTGCGGCCTGCTATTTTTAGGCTGTGAAGGCCCAATAACTATGGACCTTCCCACCCTGAGAATACCAGACCACAGCTGTCCGCTTTACCTTGGCTGGTGATCCAATTTGGGGGGGACCGTACTTTTATTGTGTGATTATTAATTTTTATACAATAATTATAAAAAAGAGCCTGAGGGGACCTCCACATTGGATCCCCAACCACGGTAAAGCTGCCAGCTGTGGTTTTCAGGCTACAGCCGTCTGCTTTACCCTAGCTGGCTATCAAAAATGGGGGGACCCAACGTCATTTTTTTTTTTAACTATTTTTTAAATAGAAAAAATTAATGGGCTTCCCTGTATTTTGATTGCCAACCAAGGTAACGGCAGGCAGATGGGGGTGGCAACCCATAGCTGTCTGCTTTATCTGCGCTGAGAATCAAAAATACCGCGGAGCGCTACGTCATTTTTTTAAAGATTTATTTTTACAGCACTGTGATGTCCAGCAATCAAAATACAGGGAAGCCCATTTTATTTTTAGTTATTTAAATAAATAATTAAAAAAAATATATATGGGCTCCCGCTGCATTTTTTGTATTGCTAGCTAAGGGTAATCCAAGCAGCTACTGGCTGCTAACCCCCACTGCTTGGTGTTACCTTCACTGGCAATGGAAAATCCAGGGAAGCATTTTTTATTTTTTTTGCCAAAAAACTACAAAAAAAGGACGTGAGCTTCGCCATATTTTTGTATGCTAGCCAGGTATAGCAGGCAGGTGCTGGAAGAGTTGGATACAGCACCAGAATATGGCGCTTCTATGAAAATGCCATTTTCTGAGGCGGCTGCAGACTGCAATTCGCAGCAGTGGGGCCCAGAAAGCTCAGGCCAACCTGTGCTGCGGATTCCAATCCCCAGCTGCCTAGTTGTACCTGGCTGGACACAAAAATGGGGCGAAGCCTACGTCATTTGTTTTCTAATTATTTCATGAAATTCATGAAATAATAAAAAAAGGGCTTCCCTTTATTTTTGGTTCCCAGCCGGGTACAAATAGGCAACTGGGGGTTGGGGGCAGCCGTACCTGCCTGCTGTACCTGGCTAGCATACAAAAATATGGCGAAGCCCACATAATTTTTTCAGGGCGCAAAAAACTTCTGCATACAGTCCTGGATGGAGTATGCTGAGACTTGTAGTTCTGCAGCTGCTGTCTATCTGTATGGAGAAGAGCAGACAGCAGCTGCAGAACTACAAGGCTCAGCATACTCCATCCAGGACTGTATGCAGAATTTTTTTGCCCACCAAAAAAATGACGTGGGCTTCGCCATATTTTTGTATGCTAGCCAGGTACAGCAGGCAGCCACGGGCTGCCTCCAACCCCCAGTTGCCTATTTGTACCCGGCTGGGAACCAAAAATATAGGGAAGCCCGTTTTTTTTAATTATTTCACTTATTTCATGAAATAATTAAAAAACAAATGACGTGGGCTTCGCCCCATTTTTGTGTCCAGCCGGGTACAACTAGGCAGCTGGGGATTGGAATCCGCAGCACAGGTTAGCCCGAGGTTTCTGGGCGCCTCTGCTGCGGATTTCAGTCCACAGCCGTCCCAGAAAATGGCGCTCTCATAGAGGCGCCATCATCTGGCGCTGTATCCAACTCTTCCAACAGCCCTGGAGCCGGGTGGCTTGTTGGGTAATTATGAGTTAATACTGCCTTTGTTTTACTAGCCAGTATTAAGCCAGAGATTCTTAATGTCAGGCACGTTTGACCCGGCCATTAAGAATCTCCAATAAGGGGTTAAAAAAAACACCACACAGAGAAAAAATACTTTAATAGAAATAAATACACAGACACATTAGAGACTCCATCTTTATTACCCCCTGTCAGCCCTCCACGATCCTGCTCTTCTGTCTTCTTTCTTTCTAGTGTAGTAGTGACGATTGTAGTGAGGATGAGGTTCACCAGCCCATCATGGGCTGGGGAACCTCATCCTCAGTACAATCCTCACTACAATCGGGAAGCAGCGTGCAGCCTTCACTCCGTGAGTGATCAGTGCTGCTGGCTGTCAGCGGTAACAGCGGTAACGCTGACAGACGCGTTACCATAGCAACGGTGCTCTTGGAGCCGCGGTTAGCAGTGATGTCACCGCTAACTGCGTTGCTATGGCAACGGTGATCTCCGTTAATGACCGGCTGTGTCAGCCGGTCCCTAACGGAATGGGGAGTCGACCGTGTGCTAGAGCATGTCGCCGGTACACGGCGATACACATATGTGCACCGTGTACCGGAGAGATGCACTCGCAGGTCCTACATGACGTGTCATAGTCATGTGACCAGTCTGTAGCCAATGAGATAATAGCCACGTGACTGGTCACATGGCTATTTTGACGTCACGATAGGTCCTGCATCTCTGCTGGCAGTGCAGGTCACTGGGAGGATTCAGCGATCATCGGATGGAATAGCGGCAGGAGACAGAGTGCAGAAGGGATCGCGAGGACCGGTAAGTGTTATGGCAATGTTTATTAACTGTTTGTGTACATTTATAATGCATTTTTATGTGTTTGTGATTGCCTCCCATTATAGCCTATACGTTCGAGTTCGGTTCGTCGAACGTTCGACGAACCGAACTCGAACGGGACCCCCGTTTGGCGAGCCGACCTCGAGCCGAACCGGGACCGGTTCGCTCATCTCTAGTTTTGACCTCTACTAACAGAATCACGACAAATTTTACAGATCACATAATTTGGGCCATCTTTTGCTATGTCAAAAAAGGACCAGGCTAGGCAAGGCTTAGAGGGCATGCGACCTGCTGATCCACCCCGACTAGTGCTCAGAGGCACAGTGGTGGCTGAGGGTGCAGTTGTAGACGTGCTACCAGTACTCCGACTCTGTATAGGAAGGCGCAAGGTAACTTCGTCATCAGTTGCATCCTCCTCCACCGTCTCTGTTGACCTCCTCGAGGGCCTGACTGTGGGTTGACAGTAGGTGGGATCTAGAACTTGATCATCAATTGTTGTGTTTGCACTCCCCTTACCCTCAGACCGAGCCTCTTCTTGCCCTGACCGAATATTTAAGTTGTCATCCCAATCTGGTATCTGCGTCTCATCGTCACCAGTATGTTCTTCATTGTCTATTACAACAGGTGTTTCAGTTTGTGAAAAAGGGTCAACATTATGCTCAGAAACTTGGTCATCACGGCCTGAATCTGAGTCACAAAGGTTCTGGGCATCACTGCAGACCATTTCCTGGTCTGTACTCACTGTAGCTTGGGAGCAGACTTCTGATTCCCAGGCTATAGTGTGACTGAACAGCTCTGCAGACTCATCTCAGTTCCACCATACTGTGCAGGGCGGATGTAGACTTCAGAGCTGGGAGAAAGCAAGTGTGATTGGGATGACAACTCAGAGGACTGGTGTTTTTTGGATGCGGTAGTTGAGGTGGAGGAGAGGGCAGTTGTTGGACCACTTGAGATCCATTCAAGCATTTTCTTTTTTTGGCCATCATCTACCTTTGTTCCAGTTGTTTGTGTCCGTAAAAAAGGGAGCACATCGGATTGTCCACAGTAAGTAGTAGACATCTTACTTTTGCTGGAAGATGGTCTATCTTCAGCAGATGTTAATGGAGCTTTGCCACCCTCCCCACGGACAAACCCTTTTTTTCCTTTTCCAACACGCCTCTTCCCCTTTCCACCAGCATCTGTCATTTTGCCACTCATTTTGATTGCGACAAGATTGTGCACTTAAAATGTGGTAGTAAAAATTGAGAGGTGGTGTAGATTGCAGCGGTGGTGTATCTTTATTAACAGCAGAATAAACAACAATAACTATCCCTGACAATGCAACTACGGCCCTTAAACTGGCAGCATAGTTTGCTAGTATACTGGCTTAGTAACAATGAGTTTGAGTGTGCAATGCAGAGGTGCTGCACATAGGTTTGCACCAGTGGGATACTAATGGAAGTCCAACAGCCACTTTTAGGATGCCACTAAGTTTACTCATTGTTTGCTAGTATAATGGCTTAGTAACAATGAGTTTGAGTGTGCAATGCAGAGGTGTTGCACATAGGTTTGCACCAGTGGGATACTAATGGAAGTCCAACAGCCACTTTTAGGATGCCACTAAGTTTACTCAGTGTTTGCTAGTATAATGGCTTAGTAACAATGAGTTTGAGTGTGTAAAGGGCAGGAGGGTACAGTGGCAGGGTTGTGGGTCTGGGTAGAAGAAAGGAAGCCTGTCTTTCTATCCCTCCTAATGGGGAAATGCAGCGAGGAAATCCCTGACCTTAGCTACACAGACGCTGTCATCTTGTGTAGCTGTTAAAATCTGTTTTCACGGACCTGACTGTCACCTATGGCTGTGACCCTGCCGGTATTAGCCCTTACAAGGACTAACAGAAACTTCTATCCCTACTCTGTATAGCGCTGTGTATAGAGCATACACAGCAGTATCGGAGACAGGAGCTATGCCAGCGGTGACTGACACCAAGACGCAGAAGGCAGATAATGGCGTGCTGGAGGAAAATGTCCGTTTTTATAATGCATGGACATGTGACATGGACATCCTATCACACATGCCGTTGCTTCTTTGGCTAAAAGTCCACTTAGCTGTGTGTGTGTCTGGGATTGGCTGACATGCTGGCCCGCCTCACTACACGCGCGCGCTTAGGAAATGAAGACAAATAAAAAGAAAAAAAAAATGGCGATCGCCATTATCCAAACAGCAGTGATCTGAATGCGCTGTTCCCGCACACTATATGCTGAAATTTCATAATAGTGTGAGTCACAGAGTGACTTACACTATTACAGCGGAAAGCCAGCTAGTAATTAGCTTGTCTTTTTGCTGCTAGAACCGTTCTCGAACGTATCTAGAATTATCGAGCTTTAGCAAAAAGCTCGAGTTCTAGTTCGACCTAGAACAGCCCCCAAAATCACTCGAGCCGCGAACTGGAAAACCTCGAACCGCGCTCAACTCTAGTCACCGGCCACAGATCCACGGTGATTAGAGAGATCGGACACAAGGCTTATCTCTCCAATTAGAGCTGGGGGCAGGTGAAGTACCGATCACCCAGCTCCAGCCAATGGCCAGTGCTACAGCTGCACTGATCAGGGCTGGATTTCAATGCTTCAGCCATTTTCAATGGCTGACACATTACAGTGGCTGTGATTGGCTGAGCAATGTTAGTCAGCCAATCACAGCCTCCGTAGGTCCGGGGAAAAGGCACCACTGTTACGAGGGGGACCCGGGGAAGCGTGCCAAGATGGGAAATGGACAGCTTCCGCCGGTCAAGGTCCACTGTGCGGTGTAAGGGACCGCCGCTATGGTGGGTGAAGAGTGAGCGGGTTGCTGCTAGCGATCGTCTGGAATGTCACAGACGATCTATGTACACCGATCTGCCCTAACCCATGAGGGTTGTATGGCACGGATCTCACGGCTCGGTGTACCTGTTGCACGGGGAAGCACAGAGGTGCCCACGCACGTGTGCCAGTGGAAGTCACGAGAATATGGCACGAGGGTAGCACAGAGGTGCCCACGCACGTGTGCTTTCAATAACCAGGTGAGTCCGGTGGAGACTTGAGGAGCTCACCTGGGACAGGAACACGGCCTGTTGAAGGGGATACTGCCGGAGCAGCAAGGCAGGAACACGGCCTGCAAACGAGGTACTGCCTAAGCAGCAAGGGCCAAGCCCACAAGAGACAGTAATGCCTGAGCAGTGGCGTGGCAGCACGCTGCCAGACATCCAAACATAGAAGGACGGTCGCGCGCCGCCATGATGGCAGGGGGAGCTTTTAAGGAGGTGCAGCTGCACCCGAGGGCGGGCGCGAGGCGGAGATGACGGACTTGACCCAATCAGGGTCCACAACATCCCAGCCTGGCCAGTCAGGATTCACCACGTCACCAGCCTTGTCATCAAGCCGTGTGACGTCAGTGAGCGAATCAGGACCCACCACGCATTGCACATGCTCACCCTCCTGCCTCTGGGAAATAGAGGCGGGATCCTCGGTCTCACAATGTGCAGAGATAACGGGAATCTCACTGCTTCCCTGAGTAGTAAACCTCTGCACATTGCGCAGCCTCGCAGACCTTCGGGGCCGCTGAGCAGGAGGGTCTGCGGCAGGCCAGGAATGGGAGACCGCTTCACTCCTTGTAACAGGAGAACCACTAGGTGTCACCCTTCTGCTGCCTCTCTGAGAAGGTATCTCCTGCACACTGCGCAGTCTGGCAGACCTTTGGCGCTGCTGAGCAGGAGGGCTCGTGGCAGGCAAGGAATGGGAGACTGCCTCAGTCCTTGCCTCAGGAGAGCCACGAGATGTAACATTACCCCCCCGTCTAGGCCCCCCCTGTCCATGCTCGAAGGCCGCTATCAAACCCGGGGCGCGGATATGATCCTCCAACTCCCAGGATCTATGCTCCGGACCACGGCCGGCCCACTCCATGAGGTAGTACCTCTTGCCCTGTATGACTTTTGTCTCCACAAGTTTTGCCACCTCAGGGTCGTCGGACGGGGAGTCGGTTTGAGCCGGCAGGGACCCCGAGAATTTATTAAGTCGTACGGGTTTCAGGAGGGACACGTGAAAGGTGTTGGCTATAGCCCAGCGTGGAGGGAGCTGGAGTCGATATGCCACTGGGTTTACCTGCTGTAGTACTTTAAACGGACCCAGATACCTAGGGGCGAATTTGGCTGCCTGTACCCATAGGTTAACATTCTTAGAGGACAGCCATACTAGGTCACCAGGGGCGAAGGATGGTGCAGGTCGGCGGCGAACATCAGCCGTTGTCACCATCCGGTCTTTAGCCCTTTTAAGAGCCTCTTGAGTGTCATCCCAGATCTCCCGGGCCTTGGTCGCCCAATCCTCCACTCTAGTATCGGGTGACGTAATGGGCATCGGAACCGGGATTCTGGGATGTTGTCCGTTATTGAGTAGGAACGGAGTCTGGCCAGAGGATTCATGGACCGAATTGTTAATGGCAAATTCGGCCCAAGGAAGGAGGTTAGCCCAGTTGTCGTGGTGCGCGGAGATAAAATGGCGGAGGTAAGTTACCAAGGTCTGATTAGTCCTCTCCACTAGTCCATTGGTCTCGGGATGGTATGCGGAGGAGATGTTCAGCTCTATCTGCAGGAGCTTACAGAGCTCTCTCCAGAAGCGAGACGCGAACTGGGGACCCCGGTCGCTCACCACCTTGTCAGGCATGCCATGCAACCTAAATACATGCCGAATGAACAAGGTGGCGAGAGCACGTGACGTCGGGAGTCGTGGGAGAGGCACCAAGTGGACCATTTTAGAGAAGTGGTCCGTGATGACCCATACGACCCTGTGCCCTGCTGACTTGGGCAGATCTCCCAGGAAGTCCATCCCTACCACTTCCCAGGGACGATCCGGCACTGGCAGTGGGTGAAGAAGACCTGCCGGTCTCTGCCGGGACGGTTTATTCCGAGCACACGACATACAGGCTCCCACATACTCCTGTATGTCCTGGGGTAGTCTCGGCCACCAATAATGCCTGGTCACCAGGTCTCTGGTCCTTTTGACCCCGAAGTGACCCCCAACCTTGGAGGCATGGGCCCACGATAGCACCTCGTTCCGTAGTTCAGGGGGAACGAGGGTCTTGCCAGGTGGCACCTGGTCCAAAGAAGTGGGAGTGACCATCCTCAAGCTATCCGGGGGTAGTATAAGACGAGGTCCTCCTCGTCCTCCTCCAACACAACCATACAACGTGACAAGGCATCGGCCCGTACGTTCTTCTCACCGGCCAGGTGGCGGATAATAAAGCGGAACCGGGAGAAGAATAAAGACCAACGGGCCTGCCTTGGGTTCAGGCGTTGTGCTGTCTGGAGGTATGTGAGGTTTTTGTGGTCAGAAAATACCTCAAATGGATGCTTCGCACCCTCCAGGAGATGCCGCCATTCCTGGAATGCTAGTTTCATCGCCAGTAACTCCCTAAACCCTATGGAGTAGTTCCTCTCGGCCGGAGAAAAGGTCTTGGAGAAAAAGAAACAAGGATGCTTCCTTCCTCGTTCGTTTTTCTGGTACAGGACTGCACCTGCACCGACCAAAGAGGCGTCTACCTCCAGTAGGAAGGGTATGGAGA
Organism: Anomaloglossus baeobatrachus; assembly: GCF_048569485.1. Lineage (NCBI taxonomy): Eukaryota > Metazoa > Chordata > Amphibia > Anura > Aromobatidae > Anomaloglossus > Anomaloglossus baeobatrachus. The sequence continues at coordinate 126,481,609 of NC_134357.1, forward strand.
TGTCTGGACGATGAAGGATGGGAGCTCTGGAGAAGTGAGTTTTGAGAGTGTGAAATGCCTCTACCGTTTCTCGTGTCCATGCTTTGGGATTAGCGCCCTTGCGGGTAAGGGCAATGATGGGTGCTGCCACCGTCGAGAAGTTGGGAATGAACTGGCGATAATTGATAAACCCCAAGAATCGCTGGATCGCCTTCAGCGAGCGGGGCTCAGGCCAGTTCATCACTGTCTCCAACTTCCCCGGATCCATTGCTAACCCCTGACTGGACACGATGTACCCCAGGAACGGCAAGGATTCCCGTTCAAAAACGCACTTTTCCAGCTTAGCATATAGCGAATGGGTACGGAGCCTCTTAAGTACTCGGATGACATCCCTTCGATGGGTGGTAAGATCGGGGGAGAAGATAAGAATGTCATCCAGGTATGCAACCACGGAAAGATACAAATCCCGGAAAATGTCATTCACAAAGTCTTGAAATACGGCGGGGGCATTGCAGAGTCCGAAGGGCATTACTAGATACTGGTAGTGACCGTCCCTGGTGTTAAAGGCGGTCTTCCACTCATCGCCCTTTCGGACTCGCACTAGATTATACGCCCCGCGTAGATCCAGCTTTGTGAAGACCTTTGCCCTGCGGAATCGATCAAATAGCTCAGTAATGAGGGGCAAAGGGTATTTGTTCTTGATCGTGATTGCATTTAATCCCCTGTAATCGATACAGGGGCGCAGATCCCCTTCCTTCTTCTGCACAAAAAAGAACCCTGCACCAGCCGGTGAAATAGACTTGCGAATGAACCCCTTCGCCAGGCTGTCCTGAATATATTTGGACATAGCCTCCGTCTCTGGCGCAGAGAGTGGATACACTCTGCCCCTAGGGGGCTCGGAGCCTGGCTTCAGGTCTATTCGGCAATCATATGGCCGGTGGGGAGGAGGAGTATCTGCCGCCCTTTTTGAAAAGACATCCCTGTAGGCCTCATAAGGTGTCGGTAAACCCGGCCCCTCTGTATTCCCTGAGGACCCTACCGACCTAATGGTAGCGGGTGGTTCGGTAGTCACGAGGTGCTCTGTACAGGATCCTGCCCAGGATGAGATCTCCCCTGTTGCCCAGTTGAGTATAGGAGCATGCTGTCTCAACCAGGGAAGGCCCAGTAGGATCTCATCCGTCCCCCCTGGAAGCACCAGGAAGGACACCTGCTCATGGTGTCCCGGTGGTACATCCATCCTGAGAGGGATGGTGATCTGGGTGATAGGATCGAGTAGTATGGACCCGTCGACTACCCGAACCCTGAGTGGCTTGGGCAACAGAACCAGGGGGACTGAGTATCGGGTTGTCAGGGAGGTCGAGATGAAATTGCCTTCAGCGCCTGAGTCCAAGCAAGCCAGGGCAAAGAAGAGAGTAGTGCCGAACTGCAACTGGGCGCTGATAGTCAACCTAGAGGAAGAGGTAGCGTCTAGAGTCCCCCCTCTGATATAAACTAGACGCTGTCTTTTCCCGACGGTTTTGGGACATCGGGTAGCTATGTGTCCCCTCTGCCCACAGGAAAAGCAGATGACACAAGACCGAGAACCTGGGGCAGAGGAGACCACCTTGGACACCTCCATTGACTCCACGGAGTCGCCTACAGGACTGGCTGGGAGACCTGTCTGATGGAAGACGGGAGGCAGACGCTTTTTAGGCCGAGAAGACGTAGGTGCTGAAGAGACCTCGAGCCTTCGCTCCGCCTGGCGGATGCCTATGCGAGAGGCAACCTGAATCAAGTAATCTAAAGTGGCAGGCACCTCACGCGTGGCCAATGCGTCTTTGACAAACCCTGCCAGGCCCTCCCAAAACACAGGGACAAGGACCTTATCCGGCCAGTCTAGCTCTGCGGCAAGTGTCCTAAAGTGTACCGCAAAGTCCCCGACTGAAGCGGACCCTTGCCGAAGTCGTAGGAGGCGCAGTGCGGAGTCGTGGGTGACTTGAGGCCCGAGGAACACCATTCTCATGGCCCCAAGATAAGCTGCTAAGTTATTCACCACCCGATCTCCGCGCTCCCACAACGGCGTGGACCACTTCAGCGCTTTCCCTGTGAGCAGGGACTTGACGAAGGCTACCTTCGCCTTCTCGGTAGCGTAAAGAGTCGCGGACAGCTCTAAGTAGGTGGTAACCTGGTTTATAAAACCACGGCACTCAGAGCTGTTGCCGCTAAAGCGCTCTGGAAGCGCAAGGCGAGGAGACCTTCCGCCCAATAGCACAGCCTGGGTAGCCGCCTGGGTGGCGACTGTCGTCAGAGTAGTCTTATCGGAGGAAGACTGCTCCACTGCTGCCAATCGTGACTCCAACTGCTGCACATAACGCAGCAACTGCTGCTGCTCTTCAGCCATAGCCAGACCTTTGGCGCGACCGTAATGTTACGAGGGGGACCCGGGGAAGCGTGCCAAGATGGGAAATGGACAGCTTCCGCCGGTCAAGGTCCACTGTGCGGTGTAAGGGACCGCCGCTATGGTGGGTGAAGAGTGAGCGGGTTGCTGCTAGCGATCGTCTGGAATGTCACAGACGATCTATGTACACCGATCTGCCCTAACCCGTGAGGGTTGTATGGCAGGGATCTCACGGCTCGGTGTACCTGTTGCACGGGGAAGCACAGAGGTGCCCACGCACGTGTGCCAGTGGAAGTCACGAGAATATGGCACGAGGGTAGCACAGAGGTGCCCACGCACGTGTACTTTCAATAACCAGGTGAGTCCGGTGGAGACTTGAGGAGCTCACCTGGGACAGGAACACGGCCTGTTGAAGGGGATACTGCCGGAGCAGCAAGGCAGGAACACGGCCTGCAAACGAGGTACTGCCTAAGCAGCAAGGGCCAAGCCCACAAGAGACAGTAATGCCTGAGCAGTGGCGTGGCGTGGCGTGGCGTGGCGTGGCGTGGCGTGGCGTGGCGTGGCGTGGCGTGGCGTGGCGTGGCGTGGCGTGGCGTGGCGTGGCGTGGCGTGGCGTGGCGTGGCGTGGCGTGGCGTGGCGTGGCGTGGCGTGGCAGCACGCTGCCAGACATCCAAACATAGAAGGACGGTCGCGCGCCGCCATGATGGCAGGGGGAGCTTTTAAGGAGGTGCAGCTCCACCCGAGGGCGGGCGCGAGGCGGAGATGACGGACTTGACCCAATCAGGGTCCACAACATCCCAGCCTGGCCAGTCAGGATTCACCACGTCACCAGCCTTGTCATCAAGCCGTGTGACGTCAGTGAGCGAATCAGGACCTACCACGCATTGCACATGCTCACCCTCCTGCCTCTGGGAAATAGAGGCGGGATCCTCGGTCTCACAATGTGCAGAGATAACGGGAATCTCACTGCTTCCCTGAGCAGTAAACCTCTGCACATTGCGCAGCCTCGCAGACCTTCAGGGCCGCTGAGCAGGAGGGTCTGCGGCAGCCCAGGAATGGGAGACCGTTTCACTCCTTGTAACAGGAGAACCACTAGGTGTCACCCTTCTGCTGCCTCTCTGAGAAGGTATCTACTGCACACTGCGCAGTCTGGCAGACCTTTGGCGCTGCTGAGCAGGAGTGCTCATGGCAGGCAAGGAATGGGAGACTGCCTCAGTCCTTGCCTCAGGAGAGCCACGAGATGTAACACACCACCCCTCCTGAGGTCAGGCAAAAGTCCCTTCCTCCCCGAATCTAAGGTTAGTGTGAACTGATCGCACTCACCGGGGCTCCAGGGCCACGATTTTGCCATGACATACTGGGTATGTCATGGGTCATGTAGCACCATGTCACCATGACGTGCCCAGTACGTCAAGGGTCGTTAAGGGGTTAAGTCTCCAGAATTTGACCTTTGAAAACTGCAAAAATAGTTACTGTAGCTGTCATTCATTTTTGTCTGGACTACTGCAAATCTTTACTGATCGATCTCCCGCTAACCAAAATTTCTCCTCTCCAATACATCCTGTATGTGGCAGCCAGGGTCGTATTTCTGTCCTAACGCTTCACCAATACCTCTACCTTATGCCAATCATTACACTGGTTGCCCATCTGCTTCAAAATAAAACACAAACTTATATCTCTCCCCCACAAAGCTTTTCACAGTTTTGCACCACCATATTTCTCATCCTTCATTTTTGTCTATTACTCTACCTGTGCCCTTCATTCTGCATCTGATCTAAGAATAATATCCTCCATAAGCAGAAACTCTCACCTCCATCTTTAAAACTTCTCCTCTGCTGTGCTAGTTTTTTGGAATGCACTACCCCAAATGATCTATTATCTAGTCCCAATGTTTTTAAACATGCTTTAAAAACACACCTCTTTATACAGGCTAATCACCTCGACCCATTAACTTAGCTCTCCCCCCTTCCTTCCTTCTAAATGTTAATCAGAATCTGCTGCATCCCATTCATCTATCTCCATACCTTCCATGCACCCAATTGGACATGATAACTGCACTTAGACAGTGTCATGCGGTGTTCTGTTCTATAATCACCAGGTGTCATTGCAACTTCTGTCTCTGTTCACACTCTCAAGTCTGACATGCCACCTGGTGCTTTTAAGTTGCTCAGTCAGTGCTGGGCGTCGGCTAGTGTTGTGCTCACTGGTGATCGGTCTAGCAGGAGTTAATTCCCGCTAACCTGTGAATTGCTGCTAGGGTTTCTGAAGACCTATCACAGCTGCCTCCACCCTTTAAAAGATGGTGTAACCTGTTTTTCCATGCTTTCTATAGGTCTAGCGATACCAGTTTTTATGCACTGAGATCCAGCTTTTGGTGAACTGCTGAGTGTTGTGGAAATATCCTTTATTTCCTCCCTGTATTTTATTTCTTCCTGTGCATGTATTGTCTTTATCCCTGTGTGTGCTTGCAGTGAGTTTGTGCTTTGGTTTTCCCCTGTCCGTTTCTGTGGGATTGATCACTCCTGTCCTGGCCCTCCCCGGGGTTGGGTATAGGGGGTATTAGACCAGGGATTGAGCAAGAGTCAGGGCTACACTGGAGCTCCAGACCTTGCCATGATCAAGCATACCTCTGGAATAAGTGGTAGTTTAGGGTCCCTAGTCTGAGGGCCACTCTAGATGCCTCCATTCCCAGTTACCGTGTCAAAACCTGTGATAGACAGATCCTGGCTGATGACCAGATCATGCAGCATTATACAAAAACCCTTATTTATCATAATGATGGCAGGAATCATACATTATGAGCATGTCATACCTATTGTGTCCACCCATTTTATTATAGATCATAAGCACTCACTCCTGTGACAGTTTAATCATGCCTCCCAACCATCCTGGATTTAGCAGGACTGTCCTGCTTTGAGAGCTCTTGTCCCAACTTTTCCCCTCAGTGCAGTGAATAAATTAACTAGGTACAGAGCATCATTTAAATTCTTTATTCCTTTGGTTTACTAGTATAGGCCAGGACTCAAACTCATGAACTCTATGTCCATAGGCTGCAGCTTTACCATTGAGCCACTGCCAGAACTGAGAGCTGTAGGAGGATTTGGAAATCTTGACCTGCATTGCAGGCTGAGAACACAGTAGCAGAATATTCAGCTACATAGAGAGATATAGGAAAAGTCAGATTCTTTTGTTTTGTTCAGAGGAAAAGTCAGATTCTTTTGTTCCCATTATATTAGTATAATGTAATTTTTATTGCACTTTTTTTTATAAAATAATAAATATCACAAATCAGCAAATAACATGGACATATTTGGTGCCCCTGTAATCGTAACGACCTGAACAACACAGCGATCAGATTATTTATGAGGATCGGTAAATGGCATAAAAACATGGTGCAATTGATTATTTTTTTCTATTATACCCATAAAAAATGTAATAAAAATGTAACGCTTAGGCCATGTTTACACATAGCGTAAATGCTGCACTTTTTCTGCAGGTGTCTGCACCACAAGCACAATAATTATTGCATGTTTTCTGTGTTTTTTAGTTACTTTGCATTGTTTTTATTGTCTTCTGCTAAATTGTAAAGTGCTGCGGAATATGTTGGCGCTATATAAATTAAATTATTATTATTATTATTATTATTATGTAGAGGTTCATAACAGGTCAGATCACCCATATTGATCTCTGTCTATAGCTGAGAGCATCTATTATGGCCATGTGAGACTAGCAGAACAATAGAAGAAGGCGGCTTGATCTGTTGAATCACATTTTCTTTCATATATTGTCAACATCCAGGTGTGAACACAGTGCTTAACAATTAGATGAAGAACTGGGGAATTTAGAGGCTAGGGCAACAGCGTGAACTCTATGTCATGTTTCTAAAATATTTGTGAACCATTTTGGTTTATGCCAACTAGCTTTATCCCGCTGTGAAAGGTTACTGCTATTAGATAATACCATTGAAAAGGAGGGGTCTACTTAGTCTGCAACAATGTGTAGCTGGGTGGCATGTGTCCACATGAGTGCCAGGCCTAAGGTTTCCTTACGGAATATTGTCCACAATATCACTGTAACATGCTTGTCACAGGGCCCTGTTGTAAGTACAAATTCCTGTATGGCTGTTGAAGGCTTGGGTTCTTCTAGGACGTGCTAAGCATAGAGGCTCATATAAAATATATCCAAAGTAGCCCTATTGAGCCGGCAGTCTCTGACAGTTCCCATCAATCACACCTCTATTGTTAACTTGTGTTGCTTGCATCCCAGGAACATCTCTTCCCCAGGTAAGTGACATACACTAACAAAAGACTATCCACAATGTAAAGTGATTTGTTCATCATACCAAGCCACTTTCTTTCATTGCTCCATGGTCTAATTCTTTTGTGCGCCTATTGTTTGCACTTTTGGTAATGGACTGGTGAAGAGTCTGCATGGATCTTTTGACCAGTTTGCTTTATAAATGGTGTGTTCTGACATCTTTTATCCAGCATTCACGTTTGTAGACATTTGTGCTATACTAGCTCTTCTGCAACAACAGACCTGATGGGCTATTCCTCACATTCCCTGCACATCAATGGTCTGTTGATGCTAATAAGGCCGGGTACGCATATCCGGCTTTTTTCGCCGGTTTGACGGATACGGCGCATGCCAGTACAGTGTATACAGTACACTGGCAGCGCAACAAGCGCCGGTCACATGCTGCCACTGTACTATATCATACTGTACTAGCGTGCGCCGCATCCGTCAAAACGGCGAAAAGCCGGATATGTGTGCCCGGCCTAACTCAAAATAGTAAAAAGATGCATTAAAGAAATGCAAATAAAGCTTTCTGCAAATAATAGTTGTTCACTATATGTCACAAAGTTGTACAATTTTCTAGAATATTGTCTGGCAAAATTTAGCTGCTTCTCAAGAATTATGCTTGGTGTCATCCAGAAGGAACCTTTACAGATTACTTCTGGTTAATATAAACTGTCCTGTTTGTGTTGTCTCATATCAATCGATGCTCTTTCATGGCCATCACATGATCATTATAGACTTTTATCTATTGGTAGTATACCATTCAGATTAATACTGAATGATTGTATTGGAAAATGTTTCATTACAGTTTCTATACAAGGAATACATTTTACTTACTGAAATCCGAACTGATAATGATAATATATAAGCAGATGGTATTCCTTTTTTACTGGAAAATATATGGTGTTTTGTACTCATTAGAGACATATTTGTGCATGCTGAATCCCAGTTTAATTTCCTACCAATAAGATAAACTCTTACAAGTGGACATCTTCTAAGGATATGTTCACACAATTTTTCAGGCAGGTTTAGTTTGTCCCCCTCCAAAAATTCTCTGAAAAAGCGCTTGGAAACTGCTTCAAATAATCTTCCTATTCATTTCTATATAAAAATGAATTGTTGTGCATATGTTCAGGCTTTTGAGTGTCTGTTAACCTCTTGAGGTTTCCAAAAACGTCAAGTTGTTAAAAGTCCTGTTTGGACGAGTCTTCAGACATCTTATAAAATACTCCAAATTTAAAATTGAATTGAAAGGAAAGTCAAATAAAAATAACTCGATGTCTTTTTGAGCATTTTTTGAGAATTTCCACGTTTGAAGCAATACTCAATGGACTTAAAAAAAAACCAAAAATGCTACAAAAAACCCACTAAAAAAATGCAGCAAAGAAATGTGAAATACTATTCCTAAAGGGTGTCATAGCTAGTCCATAAGAAATCTCAAACTATATTTGGATTAATAAAATGCAATAAAAAAAACTTTACAAAACACTTCAAGAAATGCCTGAAAAAATGCTTTAAGAAATAATGCTGTGAAAATGAAGTAGTTTCTGCTTTCAAATCTCATCGGTTTTGATCACTTTAAAACAAAAATGTGTGAAAATACACAAACAGCATATAGAAATAGTATGACATAGAGTACTTTCATTTTACAATGTGGCTTTATATATTGTAGTCTAGCTACAAAAATAGCATACAGTATTCAAATCATAGTGCATCAAGTTTTCATTATGCATGAACAATTTCACTTTTCCTGCTCTCTATCAAAAATTGACATCACCTTGGCATAACCTTTGGTTAACTCACACTTATATAATCTGCAATTTTCTAGCATACTTCTATTATTCTAATGGCACTCTAAAGCAGCTGAAGCATTATGATAAATAGAGGCGGGAGCCACCAAGAATACAATTTCCTTACTGCTTTAATGTTGGGCCATCACCAGACCCAGTTCTGGTTTATTATCACATTATTCCCAGTTATAAAGGGGCTTATTCTTGTGGAGGCAAATTACGGTAATCAGATGATGAAAGAGATAGTGTTAAAATGTAGCTGTAAAGAAGAGTGCCATTACTATGTTTCTGTGTCCAGTAGTCTGGGACTGTTGTAAATATTGTATATTGATTATATACTGTAGTTACATAGGTTGAAAAAAGACCTAGGTCCATCTAGTTCAACCTTCCTCCACCAATTATACATTTTGTCACTAAATCATTTATAACCGACAATGTTGTGTATACTGAGGAAATCATCCAGCCCTTTTTTAAAAGTTCTTATAGTGTCTGCTATTATTACATCTTGTGGTAGGGCATTCCACAGTCTGACTGCTCTAACTGTAAAGAACCCTTTCCTATTTAGCAGCCGGAACTGATTTTCTTCCACTCGCAGTGAGAGCCCCCTGGTCTTCAGCATTGTCTTTGGAAGGAACAAGTCATGTGCCAGTCCTTTATATTGACCACACATGTATTTATACATATAAGTAAGATCTCCTCTGAGACATTTATATCCTAAGCCAAACAAATACAACACTTTTTCAACCTCTCATCATATGGGAGGCCTTCCATTCCTTGTAATAATCTAGTTTACCACCTTTGAACTGACTCTAACTTCTGAATGTCCTTTTTAAAATATTGAGCCCAAAACTGGATCCCATATTCCAGATGTGACATTACAAGTGATTTATAGGTGGTTAACAATACATTGGGATCACGGGATCTAATCTATCTTTAAATACACCCTAAAATACCCACGTCCTTCTCCTGTTCTGTAGTCTTGAGTTTACTTTCACTTAATGTATATGCAACAATGGGATTACTCCTTCCTAGGTGCATTACTTTACATTTATCAACCCTAAGGCGGGCTTTACACGTTGCGACATTGCTAGCAATTGCTAGCGATGTCCAGCGCGATAGCACCCGCCCCCGTCGCACATGTGATATGTGGTGAATGCTGCCATAGCGAACATTATCGCTATGGCAGCTTCACATGCACATACCTGCTCGGCGACGTCGCTGTGACTGCTGAACAATCCCTCCTTCAAGGGGGAGGTGCGTTCGGCGTCACAGCGACGTCACCGCGACGTCACTAATGGCCGGCCAATAGAAGCGGAGGGGCGGAGATGAGCGGGACATAACATCCCTCCCACCTTCTCCCTTCCGCATTGCCGTCGGGACGCAGGTAAGGGGATGTTTGTCGTTTCTGCCGGTTTACACACACCACTGTGTGGAGCTCCAGGAATGACAAACAACATCGTACCTGCAGTTGAACCGACATTATGGAAATGAACGACGTAACACAGATCAGCGATATTGTATGCTTCTGTGCTCGTTCATCGTTGCACCTAGGATTTACACGTTGCAATGTCGCTACCGGCGCCGGATGTGCGTCACTAACGACGTGACCCCAGCGATATATCGATAGCGATGTCGCAACATGTAAAGCCCGCCTAACTCTCATTTGTCAAGTGTCTGCCCATTCTGACATCTTATCCAGATCATTTTGTAATATTGTACTATCAAGGTCAGTATTTAATATCCTACATAGTTTGGTGTTGTCAGTGAAAACTGACACTTTACTGTCAATCCCATCCACAAGGTCTTTAATAAAGAGATTAAAAAGAATCGGTCCTACCACAGATCCTTGCAGTACCCCACTGCTAACTATAGTCCAATTAGAGAATGTACCATTTATGACTACTCTTTGTTTCCTATCTTTTAGGACTGTTATGTGGTATAGTATTAAATTCCTTTGTAAAGTCCAGATAAATCACATCAGCTACATTACCAACACCCAGTTTTGCGCTTACCTCCTTATAGAACACGACTTATCTTTCATTAATCCATGCTAGTTATCAGTTATATTTTTCTCTCTGTTAAATTTTAGCTTAAACAGTTTTTAATATCTCCTTGATGCAATGGTCCACAGTCATCCAGACTGGTGCTTTACTCAATCAGTGTTAATCCAGGTTGTGCTGGAGTAAGATGAGCCAAATCCATTAAGACCAGTTTGCCTCTTACTGAATTTGTCCAAGCCATGTGCTAGTGTAAAAAATGTACTACTGGGTAGTATGGTCCTGATAAGTTACACCAACTTTTCATAAAGTTGGCAAAGCTGCCTGAAGCTAGAGTAAAACTGCAAAAAGATGAGTTGTGCAAAATTTGTGCAACATTTCAAACAAATTTCTGCTGCAAATGTTTGATGAATTAGAGCTTATTGTCATGAATGTGTCACGGAGGTATAATGGCCATCTGACAATCCAGTGACAGCGAGTGCTAGAAGATCACAGAGATTGTGTGGCATGTGTTGTTCCCTGTTTTTACAGCCAGTGGACTCTATGACCCTGGGGAACTGTCAGTCCATCCTCTCAGTTGCTATCCTCTCACTTCCTTTATTAACCTCACCCTGGTGTGGTTTGAGTGTGGTTTATAGTTTGCTTCTTGTTGTGGTCTGCAGTGGTCATCTCCTGTTGCTCCAGTGACTTCTGTGGTTGCTGCTCCTCTGATAAATGTTGACTTTTTCTATTTACCTGGGCTCTGGTGATAAGAATCATATTTCCCCTGTATTGTTTACTTGTGTCTTGCTTTAGTGCTAGTGGTGTTGATTAATGCTCATTACCCGTCATCCTTACTTAGGGTCCTTTTGCCACAGGAAGACAGGGCCCCAGGTATCCAACTCGGCGACAGGTGCGAAAACTGTATAGGGTTATGACGGCAGTGAGCTGCTGGTGTTGTTGTCAGGGGTCACCACTTCACCCTTTCCCAAGCGATAAGGCATTCCTTCCCCTTTCCATTGTGTTGTCTTTAGTTGCAGTGCCATCTTTGTGAAGATATGTGACCTCATAGTATTTTTTCCTTTGCTGCTGCGAAGGTGGCGCATGCACCCTCACATCTGCTGCTCTTGTTGTGACCGTGGGAGCGCATGCGGTCACAACAGAAGCGGAGACCGCCCCCAGTAACAGATAATCAGAGGATGCAATCAGCTGCAGAACAGATGCTGGACACCAGTGCGGATGAACAGGACAGCAGCATTCCAAGACAGCATACCAGCATGAGGACAGCAGCATTCATCTCACCTGACCCTATGACGTCACTGCTGAGTGACACGCAAACTCGCAACATTGCCACCGGATGGCATGGGGTCAGGTGAGTGGAGTTCACAATAGACTCCCCTAACCCGTGACATCAGTGCCATGTAACCTGGTCATGATATTGCGCAGCAATGGCGTCATGGGGTCAGGTCAATGAATTCACTTGACCTTGTGATGTCACTACCCCTGCAGGCACACACACACACTGCTGTATGCGCCCCTGCGGTGACCTGGGCTGACCTTATGAGATCTTCTCAGGTCACTGCAGGGAAGTACATGCAGCAGTGTGTCCTGCAGGAGTTGCTTGCACTATCAATGGGGGACATTAAGTTCTCCACTGAATGTGCCAGCAAGTATGGGATCGACATGTGCACTCCAGATTTGGATTACTGTGGCCCTGGATTAGGAATTTGATAGAGAATTAAATTGGAAAAGAGGGTTTCTTTTGTGTTTATTTATTTGTTTATTTATTTAATTTTTCTTTTTATGTTTTTTCAGGTTCGATTTTGGAGAACATCATGGGACGTTGCTATGGGATACAGCGGACCTTTCATATTTTAATACATTTTTTAATAAATTGGTCAACGAAGGATAGAGTTGGGGCGGATTGGTCTAATAAATTTTTTTTTAATAAATTGGTCAACGAAGGATAGAGTTGGGGCGGATTGGTCTAATAAATTTTTTTTATCAGTTTCAAATAATGGAATTCGTAATGGGGGTGTCTACTGGACGCCCACCCATTACTAATACCAGGGTTTGATGCCAGCCCATTTATTATCCCATTTGCCACTGCACCAGGGCAATGGGAAGAGCCAGGTCCAGTGCCACAATTGGCACATCTAATGGATGTGCAACTTCTGGGGCTGCTGCAGGCTGCTATTGTTAGGCTGGAAAAGGCCAAATAACCAGGCCCTTCCCACCCTAATAATATCAGTCTTCAGTTGTCTGCTGTACCTTGGCTGGTTTTAGAAAAACAGGGGGGACTCCAGGTTATTTTTTCTTTTTTTAATAAATCATATAATTAAAAAAAAAAGCGAGGGATGCCCTCTATTTTTCATAACCAGCCAAGCTGCAGCAGACAGCTGAGGGTTGCAGCTCGCAGATCCTGCTCTTCCTGTGCTGGATATAATAAATGGGGGGACCCCACGTCATGTTTTTTTAACCAAAAAATGATTTAAAAAAATAACTGGCCAAGCTAGCTATCACTCTTTCTAATAATATGAGGTCACACATCTTCACAAAAAATGGCGCCGGAGATAAGTGCTATGCACAAGCGCCAGCTCCGAGGCCATTTTAGTGAAGATATTAGTAAAACTCTTCTGTAATACAATTAGCATAAATAAAAGATATGGGAGGATGGACAGGCAGGGGGAGGGAATCCCTATCAAAACCCACCCCAGCTATTAGCTGCTCGGCAGCTCCTGCCAATCAAAAAGCTGCTCATTTTCCAAACTTTACTTACTTGTGTTTCAAAAACTATACATCCGAGCTGACCATTACAGGTATGTATAGAATCAGCATGGCTTTAGCACTGGTTTTAGTTTATATAGGAAAATCCTGGTGATTCGTGTCCTTTAATTGAGAAGTGTTAGTCTTTTGTATTGAATTAAATTCTAGCATACTTTCCTTTTATGTTTATGATTTATAGAATTGTGTTTGATGTACCTTGATGTGAACCGTGTATGAATATAATGTCCTGTGACATCAAGTTCTACCTTCTCCAATGCATAAAAATTCCTAGAAACAGTGATGATAATTATGTAATATTTTTAAATTATTTTTATAATTAAGAACATATTGTATTAGAGAAACATTTTTTGTATGGTAATCGATTTTTTTGTATACTAATCAATGTACATTTTTTCTAAACACTTCTCTATTGCAGTGTATGGCTGGACTCACATGAACGTATGAAAAAACGGTCCCATTCTCGTTTGCGAGAGTAGGACGATTTTTTTCTCAATTGTCATCCATGTGCTCTCAGTGTGCTCTCCACGTGCTCTCCGTGTGCTCTCCGTGTGCTCTCCATGTGCAATCCGTTTTTTTACTCGGCAGCTATTAGTCATTTACAATCAGGAGCATTTACAGTGTTCCCTGCTACATGAGAGGATTTTATCCCAAAAAAACGACAACACTAGGATGGTCCGTGTGATGTCCATGTGACGTTCGTTTTTTTCTCGCACCCATTGACTTGTATTTGCATGTCTCGGATGTTTTCCATATCAAATCGCAGCATGTTGTGACTTTTCTCGCATCCAGAATCTGGATGCGAGAAAAGCTGACCAACTGCTCTCCCTCATTCACTAACATTGGTCAGAGTGCAGAGAGAGATTTTCTCGCATTGCACTTGTCCGTTTTTCATGCTCGTGTGAGTGTACCCTATTATCCAATATTGTGTCAGTGTTATAATAACAGTAAGTGTATTAGGTCTTGGCTTTTGCAGGGCCTAATAGGTTCTGATATATGGCAGACATGAGGCATTTGAGACCATCGTTAGCATCCCTCCCTTTACAAAGCCACTTAACTGCAGCAATCAGCATTGAGGGGGACAAAATGCCAACATTAGTGTTAACTATCCTCTCCCCATAGTGCACAATTATGGCGCAGTGTCAGAAGGGGTTAAAGGTTATTTGAAATGTTTCATCAACCCTTTTCATAACAGAAGGGACATAGCCAAATCATGTAATGTCAGTCGAACTGCTTTGAAGCTATAAAAAAGACATCATTTTCACAACTTACACCTAGTGAATTTAGCATAAAACCACTTCAAAAGAAAAAGGAATCCATTGGGTACAATTAACATAAAAGGAAAAGAATGGCTTGCGGGAGCCAAAAGTATCTTTCCACTGACAATTCTGTACTTATTCCAAGGTCTGCAAAGGTGGTGTACTGATTACTGAGTTTTTAATGTACCAGAAATGAATATTTTAACGTACAAGATGGAGGTTATACACTTCAGGGGTTATGCAGAAATCCACTACAATTATCAAACCAGTTTATAACAGCTTTTACATTTTGCTTTGCATAAAAGTTACCTAGCCACACTTAAACCCTTAGGGTTTCATGGATGATTAAGGAGTGTACAAAACGTGCTTTTGTAGGAAATTAGGTGTGAAAAATATCATTAAAATTCAGCTATCACATCGCAGATTAAAACAAATATTGTTCTAAAAATAAATCATTTGTCATAACCAGGGTAGGGTATAGGGATATTTCATTCACAGGCCTTGTTTAGTCTGGTCACTTTTGATGACATTTTTGAAGGCACTTGTATCAAACACATGAGAAAAAGGGAAAAAAAGATTGTTATAAACCTCCACTAATTCTTCCATCAGTAAAGATGAGAGAACCTTCAGTCTCAGGGCTGTGGGTTTGGGGCTGGAAAATGATGTGAAAATCCCCTTGGTGAGTATTGCACTGTACTTGTGTCTGAGTGATGCACAAAATTGTGTGAGCTGCGGGAAGTGTGTAATTGGCTCAAATTTGACTTACATTTTGCATTCTAAGATGTTTTGTTCACAGAGAAATGTAAAATATAGCCCCGCTACCCACCTCCGGAAGTTTTTTGCTTTTAGCCCACAGCAAAACATTTCTGGATGTAGGTGGCCGGGGTTTTTCTTTCGTGAACAAAACATCTTAGAATGCAGAATGTAAGCCAAATTTGATCGGTTTACATACTTACCATAGTGCACACAATGCTGTGCATCACTCAGACACGAGCACAGTGCAATACTCACCACAGGGATTTTCAGGTCATTTTCCGAGCCTGAACCCCGGGCCTTGAAACTGAAGGTTCGCTCATCTGTATCCATCAGCAGTGCTTATCTGGCCCAAGTCAGACAGCAGGCAGACTAGAGTGGTTTTGGGAGTGCCTTAAAGAGCACCTGAGGAGGCTATGGTTAGAGTTTGCCATGCCAAGCCTTTTCTACCTGCTGTTGATGGCCATGACTGAAGAGCTGCAGGGCAGTTTCCCCCAGAAGAGATCCTTCCTAGCAGAAGCCCCAGACGTCTCAATTCTGAACGTTTTAAGTTTTATTCACACTATGTTGCATTCCATCGGCAGTGATATAAGATGAAGGGGATTAGATGTTCCCTAAGTAGAGGCATTGGTCATCATTTTTGTAACCTAATTTTCAGTGCTATGTTCAGGAGCCCACTATGGGCTTGAAATGCGTCATTTTCACATTCTACTGTTCTTGATGCCTGATTTTTAATCTGAATTTATAAATAAAAAAGCACTTTTTAAATTTTGCTTAACCACAAGAGTGCTTGATTTTTTCCCTTTTTCCTAATTATTAGTGTGGTATGCTAGACAGAATCCACATGGCTGACACCATGCTGATCTGAGGTCCGTGGTGCCTAGTGAGTCTTTATATATTTGTTTCCTGTATTATTCTAAGTCTTCAGGGAGAAAAAGAATCTATCCAACACCACTAAATCAAAGTTTTAAAAAATATCTAGGATTTCTGCAAAACGTTTATATTCTGAGTGGGTGGTTAAGTATGAAACATCTGATTTTCTGGATGATATAAAATCCCTAATTAGAGATAAAATCCATTCTGCCTTATCTTTATCGTGTACATCTCCCTCCTGCAGTTCTAGCAGCACTATAGCTAAAAATCTCCCAGTGCCTATAATTGATTCTGACAAATGTTATTCCTTCCAAAAAAAGATGTTGATGATTCTTCTGAAGATAATTAAATCTAATAACAATTAAAGAGGTTTAAAAATGAAGGTCCATACAAGACAAATTCTTTGGGGTACCAATATCCCATCACAGATGGCTATTTCTAGTTAATGGAAATATCCATAAATTAAAATAGATATAAATTTTTTATTACATTTATACAGTCTAGAGCAAGAAACAAGACTTTTAACTATTTACTTTGCTTCCTTACATTTTATGACCATTTGTATTCCATTCCTAAACTTCTACAAAAAGATTGAGACAATAAAAAATGCTTCCCAAAAAAGATCACAGGAAATGTTTGTGACCCCAGACAACACAAACAATAAAGTCATAGGAGCTAGGGGTACTTTGCACACTGCGACATCGCTAGCTGACGATAGCAATCCCGATCGCGATAGTACCCGTCCCCGTCACACATGCGTTATCTTGTGATAGCTGCCATAGCGAACATTATCGCTACGGCAGCTTCACACGCACTTATCTGCCCTGCAACGTCGCTCTGGCCGGCGAGCCTTCTCCTTCCTAAGGGGGCGGGTCGTGGGGCGTCACAGCGCTACGTAGGTGGCCAATAGAAGCGGAGGGGCGGAGATGAGTGGGACGTAAACATCCCGCCCACCTCCTTCCTTCCACATTGGCGGTGGAGGCGATGTGTGCTGCAGGAACGAGGAACAACATTGTATCTCCTATTGGTGTGACATTATGGAAATGTCCGACACTACACAGATCACCGATTTACGCCGCTTTTGCGATCGTTTATCGGCGCATCTAGGCTTTACACATTGCGACGTCGTTACCGGTGCCGGATGTGCATCACTTTCGATTTGACCCCGACGATATCGCAGTAGCGATGTCGCAACGTGCAAAGTACACCTTAGTGTGCACCTATATGATAATTTTGCAACATTAAAAAAAGAAGAAAATGGGGCAAAGAAAACGTTTTTTTTTTACTATTGAATTAAACAGCAATAGTTTGGAGGATTTGGTTTTTACAGCAATTGCCATTTGGTTAAATGCTTAAAGGGGTGGACATCATCATCTTTTTTATTGTCTAGTTCGATATTATATTGTGAAACAATGTTTCTCTCAAATACTTTATGTTGTCAATAGTGCCTGTGAGAGGCGCTATTGCAGACCGTTGTTCCCCGCTCCGGTGACGTCACGTCAAGTTCCGCACACGTCACATCCCTGCGGCCGGCTGCAGTCTTCCTGACTCACTGAGCTGTGGGCGGGAGTGCACCGCTCGTCACAGCCCATCTGCTCCCTGCTCCCTCCTCCCTCACAGCAGAACGCTACAAGCAGGAGACGCACTGCGACAAGCGGTGAAACACCACGCACAGCTCAGTGAGTCAGGAAGACTGCAGCCGGCCGCAGGGATGTGACGTGTGCGGAACTTGACGTGATGTCACCGGAGCGGGGAACAGCGGTCTGCAATAGCGTCTCACAGGCACTATTGCCAACATACCGTATTTGAGAGAAACATTGTTTCTTAATATAATATTCAACTAGACAATAAAAAATATGGGTGAACCACCCCTTTAAATGTGCAGGTCAGCACAATTACAGCAATACTAAGTTATATCTTTTTTATGTTGTGTTATAGTAAAATTTCTTTTAAAAAAGAAAATAAAAGATTTTGTGTCAATACATCAACATGCCTATACCACTTTTTGTTTCAAACTGAGCTGTGCAAAGGCTTGTTTGTTTTTTACAGGAAAACCTGTAATTTTTATTTACTATCATTTTGGAATGCATACATATTTTGATCATATTTTCTTTCATCTTTGGGAGCAACATGGATAAAAACAACAATTCTTGGCATATAGGTATTTTTTTTTTCTACAATGTTCACCATTCAGGTTAAAAACTATAACATTTGTATAGTATGGATCATTAGGAATGCAGCTATTCTGAATGACGAGGAAGACTCAAGGTTATTGGCAATGCAACTTACAGGATAACTTATGAGAAGGCTATCAAATCGATTAATTCCTCTTGAAGAGTTGTATCAACTAATCTCTTCTGCCCATCAACATTATCTGGAAGAGGTTATCCAGGAATAATTATGTCTAGTAGCAGTGCAACCTATAACAAAAAGCTAAGCTAATTAGGAGAATATCGTTATACTATTTTTTTCTGGTGAAAATAAATGGAAACTTCAGGACTAGTGTGAATTTTAAATACAGATACAGAGAGGGGATCTTTTGAAATGCGAAATTTGCCAGTTTTGCCAAAATTCCTCTAAAGATTCAATTCACAGCTAATAAATAACATAATTAAAAAGCATTTAGTTGCCTGGAAACTTGTGTAGGACGCTGTGAATGCCACCTAGAGTCAATTGAACACGTTTTGAGCTCTGTAATGAAGCAAGCCTTTTTAATGTCCAAATTACTTCCATCTATCTGGCTAGGGTAAAGCAGATGTACGGGAAGGTAACCAAGTGCATAAAAATAAATATTATCCCTTTTCTGGGTGAGGGTCAGAAGTTTGCATTACTAATGTTTATAGACGGTACAGATGAAAGAACCAGTGGCCTTTTAACATGGCTGTGTCAAACAATTAGCCTTGTTTGAAGAGAATAAAGAGCTATGCACTTGGCTAAATGAGGAAGAGATGACCTTTTATAAACCACCCAAAATTATCCCTTTAATAGGTAAACAAAATAGATGAACTGAACTGTTTTGAATTTGAAGAATGACCTCTCAACCAGAAATGAAAAAATGACCCCTTTTTGGGTTAGGTAACTTGTTGGCTAATCACAAAATCAATAGTCAACTATAAAGGCTTTTATGGAGCCATTCAAAAAGCATCCCTTTTTTTGAGACAAAACAGTGGCTCTGTTTTGAACATGAAGAAGTTCTGGCTTGTTGTCATCAAGCCTTTTAAAAAATTAGACCTATTTGCAGAGTGGTTTCTTGATGGTAAAAATCATGAGAGTACATTTCACAGCATCAGTAGTACTGTTTAGCACTATAAAACACAGTGATCAACCTAGAGGTGTTTGGTTGGGGAGCCTTTTCAGTGACTGCGGCAGGAAAATAATGATAGAGAGATTAGATGGTGCAGACAATAAAATGTCTAGAAGTTTAAGGCCAGCAACAGCAACCCCAGTAGCAGCAGTATCAAATTATAGGTCATACGTTGGATAGGGAAGAGATGTAGTACCTACTCAATATGTGTGAGGATGCAAAAGATTGGTCTCTGCTAACATGGAAAAGAACTCCCACACAAGAGAAGTCCGCACATATGACTTGCCACCACCATGACCCGACCTATCAGGCACTGAAGGGTCTCCTCCACCAACAGCACGTGGCATTACCAGCTCCAGAGATGACCAAAGGAAAAGCTGATTTGACCCAAGACGATATTTTTGATGCAAGTTGCCTGTGTATCGCCAATGCCAGCAACCTTCTCCTTTATTGACCTTAATTCTTTGTCATCCTTGGCTAGTTCCCAAGGTTTGTTCAACACACAATCATGATTATGATCATCTTCATCCATGGTTGGCTGACGGGTGTCTGTGTATGAAATGACCAGAACTAGTTGCCACCCCCCACTAATTCACACACTGAGGTTAGGCCAGGCTCAGAGTGCTACTACTATGGCCAGTGTTTCTATAACCTTGGCTCACAAAGCCTGCAACAGATTGTCATTAAATTTGTGTTTTCAATCTCCTCTGACATGTCTTCTAAGAACAAAGGCTGACTATTCATGTCTTCCAAAATCTAAACAGAAAAATGTTTTCTGGTGTTATATATAAATCCCAGGGGGTGCATTAAGAGACTTTAGGCAAGAAGAGAAACAGGTGTTATTGGTGGAATGGAAATTTCACTCTGTATAACATTAACAGTTAAGGCAGCGAAGGAGTTGGACTGAGTGAAATGTTAATTCCAATTGATGCTATCGTTGCCTGAGGCAAATTCATTTGGCTGCAATGGAGATGAGCAATGGGACATATATATCCATTATGCCCTCCACTTTCTCCTCAGTAATGCACTTCCGAGAGTTTGCAAAGAAGGCCAAATTGGATTTGCATTTCGTACTACCACTGCCAGTACGGTTGCTACCAGCACTCTTGGTGATGTTAGAGCTGCTGCTAATGGCAATCACATTCATATCCATGTCACAAACCACCGGGGGGGTCACTCAGAAATCCCCCGCGCTGGCTACCAGTACGTCACAATCGGGGGGTAACAAGTGGGGGTCACCCCTCCTTTATACCTCCCGACCGACAGACAGAGCACGTGACGCGCTCTCTAGCGCCCCTCTTATAGTCAGGCCAATTATGGAATTGCCCGACAATAAGCAAGGAGGCCGCTATACTACTTATGCCGATTATTGAAGGGTCCCCGGTGAGAGTAAGGTATATATTCCCCCGACCTCCGCGGGCGGAATATATAAAATCTCCCCGAATCTCACTGGCCTCCCCACAATAATCCTTGGCACAATTCGCTGCCACCAACCGATTTACGGTAACTATTAGCCGAACACACAGACGTGGGATTCAAGATCGAGATAACAGAACAGCCCAAGATTAATTATATAATTTAATCAGCCTAAAGCACACTAGAAACTACAATATATACAATAGGGAATCTACAGAATATACATAGGTCAGAGTACAGTTACAGATAAAGCATGGTTTACAAACAGGTATGCAATTCAATCAGTTACCTTGTGCGTCTGGCCACAGGGGGGCGCTGTAGACCAGGTTTCCAGGAACTCCCACAGATGTTTCCTACACGTGACCCCCAGCGAAAGAACACTGGAAAATGGCCGAAGTAGGGTTATCAACCTGGGCACATCCAGGTCCCCTCCTACCTTAGTGACCTCAGAGGGAGCACTGCTCCACCCCTGGCTTGAGTTATGGACAATCCACAACATGGAATATGGGCCATAACTTTGCCTGGGAGCGTCGTAGGCGGACGCCAATGCTCTCATTGTGACAGTTATGAATTTAGCTACAGAACGAGGGGACTCATGACCTGTCTGCCAGTTCCCCATTGGCTGATATCACGCCTGGGGCATTTCCCAATGTCCTGCTCCCATAAAAAGGGTGTGCCGGCATCGTCCGCATGCGGAGACACCATTTTTATGGTTGCCATATTTATCGGAAATATGGCTTGCGAGATATGAACCATTTTTTACTGGAGTCGATCTGTCTAGCTAGTTCCATAGCCTTGCTAATGAGATACAACTCTTGTTACAGGGTGACGGCAGGGAGTCATCCTGTGTCCATTGTTCCCACACCACCTCATCTCCATATCACAGGACATGGCCATGGAGGTGTAAGTGGAACACTGAGAACAAGAAGGGAGGGGGCACTGCCAGGGAGTGATGAGGGATTATGACTGGAGTCATAATTCATCTTCATATCCCGGGATTTGCCTCACACCTCCCCCCTTTTGAGGGCGCTAGGGGGCAGCACACTCCGGTGTTCCCCCGTGCGCCCGTCCGCGACCTCTCCTTGTCGGGACAGCCCGTCTGCGTTACCGTGGTCACGGCCCCTTTTGTGGCGAATGGTGAAGTTGTATTGCTGGAGCGCAAGGCTCCATCGCAACAATCGCCCATTCGTCCCAGAGACGGTGTGCAACCAGCTGAGGGGATTGTGGTCCGTCTCCACGATGAAGTGGCGCCCGTATAGATAGGGTTGCAGACGCTGCAGGGCCCACACTATGGCCAGGCACTCCTTCTCCATCGTGGAATAGGCCACTTCCCTCGGTAACAGCTTCCGGCTCAGGTACAAGACTGGGTGCTCTTGGCTCGCAGAGTCCACTTGGCTGAGCACCGCACCGAGGCCGAAGTCACTGGCGTCGGTCTGTACTACAAACGGCCGCGTGAAGTCGGCTGCCTGTAGCACGGGCGGGCTGGACAGGGCGTCCTTTAGGGCCTGGAAGGCTGTCTCGCAGTCCATTGTCCAATCGACTGCAGAGGGCAGCTTCTTCTTGGTGAGGTCCGTCAAGGGCTTTGCCAGGCTACTATAGCGTGGAACAAACCTCCTATAGTACCCGGCGGTCCCCAAGAAGGACATCACCTGCTTCTTGGTCCTGGGGGTGGGCCAGGATGCGATGGCTTCCACTTTCTCAGGCTCGGGCTTCAGTGTTCTCCCGCCTACCCGGTGACCGAGGTACTGGACCTCGCTCATGGCCAGCTGACACTTTCCCGGCTTGATGGTCAAACCTGCCCGGTGGATCCGCCTGAGCACCTGTGCTAGATGCTCTAGGTGGTCCTCCCAGGTGGGACTGAAGACGGCAATGTCATCCAGGTACGCGGCCGCGTACCCTTCAAGTCCCTTGAGCAGGGTGTTGACCATCCGCTGGAAAGTGGCAGGGGCATTCCTCATCCCGAATGGCATCACCGTGGACTCGTACAGTCCAAATGGGGTAATAAAGGCAGAGCGTTCCCTGGCCTTGCGAGTCAGGGGGATCTGCCAATATCCCCGGCTCAGATCCATGATGGTCAGGTACTGAGCCCCGGCCAACTGATCGAGCAGGTCATCGATGCGTGGCATTGGGTACGCATCGGCGACCGTGACCGCATTGAGCCCCCTGTAGTCCACGCAGAACCGAGTGGTTCGGTCCTTCTTAGGGACGAGGACTACAGGCGAGGCCCAAGCGCTGTTGGATGCCTGGATCACCCCCAGCTTCAGCATCTCGTCAATCTCCTGGCGCATGTGTTGCTGCACCTCCAGGGAGACCCGATATGCTGAACGCCGGATCGGGGGATGATCCCCAGTGTCCACGTGATGGACAGCCAAGTCAGTCCTTCCGGGCTGGTTGGTAAACAACCCCCGGAAGGGGAGGAGGGTGGCCCACAGCTGGGACCGTTGGTCTTCCAGGAGCTGGTGGCCAACCTCCACATCCTCAATGGATCCGCCTGCCCTAACCTGGGCTAGCATATCCAAGAGGGTTTCCGCTTCTCCCTCCTCGGGCAGGTTGCACACG
Organism: Anomaloglossus baeobatrachus; assembly: GCF_048569485.1. Classification (NCBI taxonomy): domain Eukaryota; kingdom Metazoa; phylum Chordata; class Amphibia; order Anura; family Aromobatidae; genus Anomaloglossus; species Anomaloglossus baeobatrachus. The sequence continues at coordinate 126,504,979 of NC_134357.1, forward strand.
GGGAGCGCACACGCCTCCCGCTCATGATGTGCCTTCATCATGTTCACATGGAAGGGCTTCCGCCTTCCACGGGCAGGGTCCAGGGTGACCAGGTACGTCACAGGGTTGAGCTGCTGGTACACGAGGTATGGGCCTTCCCAGGCTGCCTGAAGCTTGTCCTGTGGTACGGGGACCAGTACCCACACCTTTTGACCCACTTGGTAGGTCCTCTCACAAGCGTTCTGGTCGTACCAACGCTTCTGATCGGCCTGGGCTTGAGCCATATTGTCGTGTACCAGTTGCGTCAAGGCCTGCATTTTGTCCCGGAAGCGCATGACATACTCGATAACCGACACTCCAGGGGTGGCCAAATCCCCTTCCCAAGCCTCTTTCACCAGAGCCAGGGGGCCCCGCACACGTCGCCCGTACAGGAGCTCAAACGGTGAGAATCCTGTTGAGGCCTGTGGAACCTCCCGGTAAGCAAATAACAGGTGTGGGAGATACCGCTCCCAGTCACGCCCATGGGAGTCGACCAACATCTTAAGCATCTGCTTTAAGGTGCCATTGAACCGCTCGCACAGGCCATTAGTCTGTGGATGGTACGGGCTGGCCACCAGATGTCGCACCTGGACTTGCTTACAGAGGGCCTCCATCAGCTGGGACATGAATTGGGTCCCCCGGTCAGTGAGCATTTCCTGGGGAAAACCCACTCGGGAGAAAATCTCCAGCAATGCGGTGGCCACCTTGTCAGCCCGAATGGACGACAAGGCCACTGCTTCTGGGTACCGGGTGGCATAGTCCACTACCGTCAGTATGAAGCGTTTCCCGGAGCTGCTGGGGATGGCCAGCGGGCCGACCAGATCCACAGCCACCCTCCTGAAAGGCTCATCGATGATTGGCAGAGATACCAGTGGGGCTTTGGGGTGTGGCCCCGCCTTCCCCACTCTCTGACAGGTTTCACACGAACGGCAGTAGGCAGCCACATCGGCCCCCATTTTTGGCCAGTAGAAATGCTGGTTTAACCTGGCCTTGGTCTTAGCGATCCCTAGGTGTCCGGCCATCGGAATCTCATGTGCGATCCGCAACAACTCCGTCCGGAACGGATAGGGTACCACCAACTGTCGGTCCCTGGGCCACGCCTCCGGTGAACCCTGCTGGACCGTGGCCCGGTACAGCCGTCCTTGGTCCCAGACCACTCGCTCCGGGTCCGAGTCCGAGGGAGGCTGTGCCGCCTGCTCCTTAAGAGCTTTCAGGCTGTCGTCAGCTTCTAACGCTGCCTGAAACCCCTGACTAGATGTGGCCAGAATCGACGAGACTGTCACATCTTCGGTCAGTACCCCGGGACCTGTGTCCTGGCCTCCACCTGACTCGGCTGCCACTTGGTCAGAAGGGGAAGAGCTATCGGACCTCCGGGAGGCCCCTTGGCTTCCAGCACTCCCACTGCGGGTGACAGCGGCCACAGCCGCTGCGACCGTGGGTCGTGCCTGCTCCTCCTCCGTTCCTGACCAAGTCGCCGGTTCAGGCAGACCTACCTGGCTTCCTGACACCCCGGTTGTGGGGGAACCATGCACCGAGATCTTACCTGGGAGCACTTCCGCTCCTGGACCGGCCCCAATCTCACCTGCCTGTTCCCCTCCTGCAGCAACAGAACCCCGCTGTGAAATCTCTGGGGACCCCACATTTGCTGTGGTAGCCCCCACCCCACACACTGGTCCTCCCCCTGCAGCACCCTGCTCTCTGCTTATCCCTGCAGAGGGCAACAGATCCCAGCTCACAGGCTGGTTACTTGTAGAGGCATTGTCACACCTTTCTCTGACCCCCTCCCCTGTCACAGCTGCAGCTGAGTGTGTGTCTATGGTGTCTATGCAAGCAGAAATATCAGAGTTCACTCCCTCCTCCCTTACATCATTCATAGATAACACATTAACATTGTTAGGAGTCATGTCAGTACGGGCTGAAGGTTCAGCCCTTGGGGGGGGGCCCAAACTGGGAGGTTATCTGCCCCAAATCTGTCCCAAGTAGCACGTTTGCAGGGATCCGATCAGTTACCCCCACCTCCCTCACCCCTCGCCCTGCGCCCCAGTCCACATAAATGTCAGCAACAGGCAGCGCCGGGTCAGTGCCTCCAATCCCGGAGACAGCGAGGGTTTTTCCAGGGATCAAGTCTTGGGGGGACACCATCTCAGGCCGCACCAGAGTCACCTCCGAGGCGCTGTCTCGCAGTCCTATGGTCACAGACCGGCCGACGGTGACAGGTTGGAAGCTGTCCAGGGACCTACCACCACCCCCACCCACACAATACACCTTGGGCGGCCCTTGGGACGGGGACGGAGCCGGGGCCTTGGGACGCTGAGGGCACATGGCCTTGAAGTGTCCAGGTAGGTTGCACTGGTGGCACCGTCTTGGCTCTGCCACGGGCCTGGAGAGGGGAGTTGAGGGGGACACCCCCTGCAGTCTAGGGGCAGGTGGGGCAGTCGCAGAATTCATCTTACCCCCTCTCCAGGTGCTGCTGGTGGCTGCTCTCCTGGCTTCAGGAGCCCGATTGTTGGTGTAGTCATCGGCCAGGGCAGCTGTAGCCGTGGACCCCTTTGGCTTCTGGTCTCGGATGAACTGGCGGAGATCCTCAGGGCAGTTCCACAAGAGTTGCTCCGTGATGAACAAGTCCAGGATCTCCGGTCCGGTGGAAAGCTGCAGGCCTTGGGTCCAGTGGTCGGCAGCTCGGGCAAGTGCCCGCCGGTGGTCAGCCCAGGAGTCCTTTGGTCCCTTCTGTAGGCTCCGGAACTTCTTGCGGTAGGACTCTGGAGTGAGGTTGTACTGTTGGATCAGGGCCCGCTTGATGGTGTCGTAGCCCTGATCTGCCTCAGCAGGCAAGTCCCCAAGGATATCCAGGGCCTTACCCCTTAAACGGGGGGTCAGGTATTTGGCTCACTGGTCCTTGTCCAGATGGTGCTGCAAGCAAGTCCGTTCAAAAGCAGTCAAGAAAGAGTCCAAGTCTCCATCCTTCTCCAGCACTGGGAAGTCCTCAACACGGACCTTTGGAAGTTTGGTGTCTCGAAGGTCACGTGTGGCTGATGAGGGCCGGAGCTGAGCTAGCTGCAGCTGGTAGTCACGGTCTGCCTGTCGCTCTCGCTCTCGCTCTTCACGCGCTGCCTGCCGCTCTCGCTCCGCAGCCTCACGCTCTGCGTGCCGCTCCGCAGCCTCAGCGTCACGCGCTGCCTGCCGCTCTGCCCTGCGCTCTGCCAGGAGTTCCTTGTAGCCCTTCTGGTCTCCAGCCTGGAGAAGGGCCATAGCCATTTGAAGAAGGCTATCCGAGCCTCCCAGGCTCGGTGGAATGGCACGTGGTGATCTGCGGCACGCTGCAGAGCTAGGCGATTCACTGTCCCTTTCAGAGCGGAGGGCTGGCATCTGGCTCGTTGAGGAACCTTGGGTGAGCTGCTCCTCATCTTGTCCAGCAGTGCCAGGTTGCGCAATGTCCTCGGCAGAACGGTTTTCTGGCGTCGAGCTCCTGGAGGACTCGTGGGCAACCTCCTCATTGCTGTCCACAGCACCGTCCTCCCTCTCTTCGGCTCCTGCCTTAGCATTGGCCAGTTGCATAGCTCTGCTCCTGGTGCCATCAGCCATTCTTGCAGACTTTTGGTCACTGACACAGAACTGACACCTGATGCCTCCACACACCTTACAGTATCTGCACTCTGACACTCTAGTGTTGAGCTAGTCTGAAGACCCCAGCAGCCACAGCTGCTGCAGGCAGTCTTTAGTGTCTGGGAGTATGGGTCTCACACTCACACACACTATTATCTCGATCCCACCGCTTGCCACCAATATGTCACAAACCACCGGGGGGGTCACTCAGAAATCCCCCGCGCTGGCTACCAGTACGTCACAATCGGGGGGTAACAAGTGGGGGTCACCCCTCCTTTATACCTCCCGACCGACAGACAGAGCACGTGACGCGCTCTCTAGCGCCCCTCTTATAGTCAGGCCAATTATGGAATTGCCCGACAATAAGCAAGGAGGCCGCTATACTACTTATGCCGATTATTGAAGGGTCCCCGGTGAGAGTAAGGTATATATTCCCCCGACCTCCGCGGGCGGAATATATAAAATCTCCCCGAATCTCACTGGCCTCCCCACAATAATCCTTGGCACAATTCGCTGCCACCAACCGATTTACGGTAACTATTAGCCGAACACACAGACGTGGGATTCAAGATCGAGATAACAGAACAGCCCAAGATTAATTATATAATTTAATCAGCCTAAAGCACACTAGAAACTACAATATATACAATAGGGAATCTACAGAATATACATAGGTCAGAGTACAGTTACAGATAAAGCATGGTTTACAAACAGGTATGCAATTCAATCAGTTACCTTGTGCGTCTGGCCACAGGGGGGCGCTGTAGACCAGGTTTCCAGGAACTCCCACAGATGTTTCCTACACGTGACCCCCAGCGAAAGAACACTGGAAAATGGCCGAAGTAGGGTAATCAACCTGGGCACATCCAGGTCCCCTCCTACCTTAGTGACCTCAGAGGGAGCACTGCTCCACCCCTGGCTTGAGTTATGGACAATCCACAACATGGAATATGGGCCATAACTTTGCCTGGGAGCGTCGTAGGCGGACGCCAATGCTCTCATTGTGACAGTTATGAATTTAGCTACAGAACGAGGGGACTCATGACCTGTCTGCCAGTTCCCCATTGGCTGATATCACGCCTGGGGCATTTCCCAATGTCCTGCTCCCATAAAAAGGGTGTGCCGGCATCGTCCGCATGCGGAGACACCATTTTTATGGTTGCCATATTTATCGGAAATATGGCTTGCGAGATATGAACCATTTTTTACTGGAGTCGTTCTGTCTAGCTAGTTCCATAGCCTTGCTAATGAGATACAACTCTTGTTACAGGGTGACGGCAGGGAGTCATCCTGTGTCCATTGTTCCCACACCACCTCATCTCCATATCACAGGACATGGCCATGGAGGTGTAAGTGGAACACTGAGAACAAGAAGGGAGGGGGCACTGCCAGGGAGTGATGAGGGATTATGACTGGAGTCATAATTCATCTTCATATCCCGGGATTTGCCTCACAATCCATGATATTAGTTTTTTTTCCTATTACCTTGAATTGTCCATCGCTACTGTCATGTCTGGATTTAGCAGCATACATTATGATCAAAAGTATAACGTTTAATTTGTTTCTAAACTTTGGTAACAAACAAACCAATTTTTGGTTTAAAATTCTCCCACCTGTGACAAAAAAAAGCCTTATCCTAAATAAAGTATACTCAGAAGTTAAGTATATGCACACAAAGTAATTTTCAGCAATAGCCATCAGTATTGCTAGTAGAGTTGAGCGCGGATCATGGTTCGAGGTTCTCCAGTTCTAGGCTCGAGTGATTTTGGGGCCTGTTCTAGATCGAACTAGAACTCGAGCTTTTTGCAAAAGCTCGATAGTTCTAGAAATGTTCGAGAACGGTTCTAGCAGCAAAAAAATAGCTAATTCCTAGCTTGGTTTCCGCTGTAATAGTGTAAGTCACTCTGTGAATCACACTATTATGACATTTCAGTGTATAGTGTGCGTCAACAGCGCCTTCAGATCACTGCTGTTTCTATAATGGCGATCGCCATTTTTTTTTTTTTTCCTTGTCTTCCTTCCCTAAGCGCGCGCGTGTAGTGGGGCGGGCCAGCATGTCAGCCAATCCCAGACACACACACAGCTAAGTGGACTTTTAGCCAGAGAAGCAACGGCATGTGTGATAGGATGTCCATGTCACATGTCCCTGCATTATAAAACCGGACATTTTCCTCCAGGACGCCATTATCTCTTCTGTGTCTTTGGTGTCAGACATCACTGTCGCAGCTCCGTCCTCCTGAGTCCTATCGCCGATACAGCTGTATGCGCTCCATACACAGCGTTAGACAGCATAGGGATAGCACTTTCTATCAGTCCTTTTAAGGGCTGAAACCGGTAGGGTCAGAGCCATAGGTGACAGTTCCTGAAAACAGAGACAGCGTCTGTGTAGCCAAGGTCAGGGATTTCGTTGCTGCATTTCCCCATTAGGAGGGAATAGAAAGGCAGGCTTCCATTCCTCTACCCAGAGCCCCACAATCCTGGCACTGTACCCTCCTGTCCTCTGCACACTCCAACTCATTATAACTAAGCCATTATACTAGCAAACACTCAGTGTACCTAGTGGCATCCTAAACGTGGCTATTGTACTTTTGTCTAGTCACACTATTGCAAAGATATTTGCATCACGTCTGCCTGCATTGCACACTCCAACTCTTTTTAACTAAGCCATTATGCTAGCAAACAGTCAGTGTACCTAGTGGCATCCTAAACGTGGCTATTGGACTTTTGTGTAGTCACACTATTGCAAAGATATTTGCATCACGTCTGCCTGCATTGCACACTCCAACTCTTTTTAACTAAGCCATTATGCTAGCAAACAGTCAGTGTACTTAGTGGCATCCTAAACGTGGCTATTGGACTTTTGTGTAGTCACAGTAGTGCAAAGATATTTGCAGCACGTCTGCCTGCATTGCACACTCCAACTCTTTTTAACTAAGCCATTATACTAGCAAACAGTCAGTGTACCTAGTGGCATCCTAAACGTGGCTATAGTACTTTTGTCTAGTCACACTATTGCAAAGATATTTGCATCACGTCTGCCTGCATTGCACACTCCAACTCTTTTTAACTAAGCCATTATACTAGAAAACAGTCAGTGTACATAGTGGCATCCTAAACGTGCCTATTGTACTTTTGTCTATTCACACTATTGTAAAGATATTTGCAGCATGTCTGCCTGCATTGCACACTCCAACTCTTTTTAACTAAGCCATTATACTAGCAAACAGTCAGTGTACCTAGTGGCATCCTAAACGTGCCTATTGTACTTTTGTCTATTCACACTATTGTAAAGATATTTGCAGCATGTCTGCCTGCATTGCACACTCCAACTCTTTTTAACTAAGCCATTATACTAGCAAACAGTCAGTGTTCCTAGTGGCATCCTAAACGTGGCTATTGTACTTTTGTCTATTCACACTATTGTAAAGATATTTGCAGCACGTCTGCCTGCATTGCACACTCCAACTCTTTTTAACTAAGCCATTATACTAGCAAACAGTCAGTGTACCTAGTGGCATCCTAAACGTGGCTATTGTACTTTTGTCTATTCACACTATTGTAAAGATATTTGCAGCACGTCTGCCTGCATTGCACACTCAAACTTTTTTTAACTAAGCCATTATACTAGCAAACAGTCAGTGTACCTAGTGGCATCCTAAACGTGGCTATTGTACTTTTGTCTAGTCACACTATTGCAAAGATATTTACATCACGTCTGCCTGCATTGCACACTCCAACTCTTTTTAACTAAGCCATTATACTAGCAAACAGTCAGTGTACCTAGTGGCATCCTAAACGTGCCTATTGTACTTTTGTCTATTCACACTATTGTAAAGATATTTGCAGCACGTCTGCCTGCATTGCACACTCCAACTCTTTTTAACTAAGCCATTATACTAGCAAACAGTCAGTGTACCTAGTGGCATCCTAAACGTGGCTATTGTACTTTTGTCTATTCACACTATTGTAAAGATATTTGCAGCACGTCTGCCTGCATTGCACACTCCAACTCTTTTTAACTAAGCCATTATACTAGCAAACAGTCAGTGTACCTAGTGGCATCCTAAACGTGGCTATTGTACTTTTGTCTATTCACACTATTGTAAAGATATTTGCAGCACGTCTGCCTGCATTGCACACTCAAACTTTTTTTAACTAAGCCATTATACTAGCAAACAGTCAGTGTACCTAGTGGCATCCTAAACGTGGCTATTGTACTTTTGTCTAGTCACACTATTGCAAAGATATTTGCATCACGTCTGCCTGCATTGCACACTCCAACTCTTTTTAACTAAGCCATTATGCTAGCAAACAGTCAGTGTACCTAGTGGCATCCTAAACGTGCCTATTGTACTTTTGTCTATTCACACTATTGTAAAGATATTTGCATCACGTCTGCCTGCATTGCACACTCCAACTCTTTTTAACTAAGCCATTATACTAGCAAACAGTCAGTGTACCTAGTGGCATCCTAAACGTGGCTATTGTACTTTTGTCTATTCACACTATTGTAAAGATATTTGCAGCACGTCTGCCTGCATTGCACACTCCAACTCTTTTTAACTAAGCCATTATGCTAGCAAACAGTCAGTGTACCTAGTGGCATCCTAAACGTGGCTATTGTACTTTTGTCTATTCACACTATTGTAAAGATATTTGCAGCACGTCTGCCTGCGTTGCACACTCAAACTTTTTTTAACTAAGCCATTATACTAGCAAACAGTCAGTGTACCTAGTGGCATCCTAAACGTGGCTATTGTACTTTTGTCTAGTCACACTATTGCAAAGATATTTGCATCACGTCTGCCTGCATTGCACACTCCAACTCTTTTTAACTAAGCCATTATGCTAGCAAACAGTCAGTGTACCTAGTGGCATCCTAAACGTGGCTATTGGACTTTTGTCTAGTCACACTAGTGCAAATCTATGTGCAGCACCTCTGCATGACACCCTCCTGCTCTGTTTTTAATAAGCTATAATGATAGCAAAAAATACTGCCATTTAGTGGCATCATAGAACTGGCTGTTGTATTCCATTAGTGCCCCACTGGTGCCAAGCTATTTATAGCACCTCTACATGACACCCTCATGCACATTTTGCTACGCTAATGTTATAGCAAACTCATGGAATTCATTGCTGCATTTGATAATTCGGAGGGATAGAAAGTCAGGCTTCCTTTAGCTTTTCCTTCTGTTCATAGACAGCATCTCCAAGAGCAATTTCCCCTCCACGTCTAAGTGTGGAGAGGCAGCTAGTGCGCATGCGTGTGCCGATTTACACCAGCTGCAGCCTAATTACAGTGTTTCGCCTAGTGAGTATGCTCAGCCTGACTGTGCTATTCCTGACGCTAAGTCTTCATTTCGGGATGCAGCTCATGCTCCCACACTAAGTGTGAAAAGCCTCTTTGCACAGGTGCTTGCATTACGTGCCAGGTCTAAGTCCTGTTTTGTGCCTAGACACCATGCTAAAGCTGATAGTCTTTTTTCAGAGACTGTATTTCATGCTACTGAGCATGCTCAGGCACTTACTGCATCAGAGACTAGGTCCGGTAATGAACTCTTTGGCCCTGCCCCTGATGTGGGGGGGCACATATAGACCACAGGGCATCAGGTGTCCTCCCAAATGGCTTGCAGAGGGCCACCCCTATGACTTGTCACCGCATTATTGATGGTCAGACGATGACTGGTGAGGTGTTTGGGTCATGGCAGCCATGAGGTCATCATTGAAGTTGCGGTTCCAAATAGGACGCTAGTTATGCCACTCATGACGTGTCACTCTACTTTTGTCTCCAGGAGGTGCATTGTGGTTCACCCTGGTTTGGGGCGGACCAGGTTATAAAAGGGGCTGGAGCCAACAAGGAGGTGCGCAGTCTTCTATTATGCTCCGAAAGAGCACACCTCCATGTGTTGAACGCATTGCGGCTTTAGGCCAGAGGTAGGCAAGGATAGGGTGTCGATGCAGGCCACCACCACAGTTGGTAACGCAGAACGGTTAAGACCAGCTCCTGTCCTACCAGTCCTGCTTGTGCAGCCCAGTGGCATTAACAGGCCTGCTGCTGCTGATGCGCCTGCTGTCCACAGGTGTGCCCCTACGCACACGGTCAGCATACTCAATGGCCCCTGTGTTGTTAACAGGGAGTTCCTGGGCTGGGTGGGCATGTGGACCCTGTGACGCTAACAGGGCTCACAGTCTCCAGATCCGAATGGCGTCTAACTCGGTTCAGGCTACTATTAGTTTCATAGCCACACAGCTCTGTATCCTCCACCAAACCTTCCAGTTGCCAACCTCTCCTTTTCCAACTGGGAGCACGGTGGACACTGACTGCTGATGGGGATATATACCTTTCTCTTTCTTTTCTTATTAATTTTCGTTATATAGCGGTAACATAGTATATACCACTTTATCCAAATCTGCCAGTCCCACTGTAACAGATGGTGTTTCTTCAGCAAATGTTACTGTTGCTTAACCACCAAATCCACGGACCAAAACTTTTTTCCCCTTTCCAACACACCTGTTCCCCTTTCCACCAGCATCTGTCCTTTTTCAACTCATTTTGGTATATGACCAAAAGTGCAACTGTGCAGGGACACCGTACTCAACGCCATCTCAGCACAGCAGCCAGCCCTCGGTCCCTCAGATGTGGACAAGTAAAAGACCATTTCCTCCTAACCATGACAAAGCGTTGAGATTCACTCTGTGCAGCACTGGTGTTTAGTGGAAAAGTAGATCTAAGATTGCGTACCACATTCTGCAGATACTCCTGTATACGTGCGTCCACTTCTATGGCAGGAATTATTTTGCCAAATTTTGTCTTGTACCGGGGATGTAACAGTGTGGCAACCCAGTATTCTGGATTACTTTGAATTCGTACAATCCGAGGGTCATGTTGTAGGTAGTGCAGCAAGAAGCCGCTCATGTGTCTTGTGCATCCAGGAGGACCAAGTCCTTGGTGTGTTGGTGGCAGAGAGGTGAGAATCGTACCTCCTTCCTCTGCCCTCTCCCCACAACCTCGCACAACCGAAATGTGAGCAAGCTCTCACTCATCTGCTGAGTCTTCCATGCCCATCGCCAGTTCGTCCTCCATTTCTTCATGGGCTCCTGCACCTTCCTCAACACTTTTTGCTGATACTATGCGCCCTTGTTAATCCCTCTCCCTCACCATGACTGCCGCATAGGTGCCGCTGACCATCTGGACCTCGTAGATCTTGTTATCCCTTCCGCATATGACTCCTCCTGTACTTCCTCCCCTTCCTCTTGTCCCAACACCTGACTCCGAATAATAATTACAGTGTGCTCCATCATGTAGATGACCAGAATTGTCATGCTGAGAATGACATTGCCAGTGCTAAACATCTTCGTCGACATTTGTAAACTGTGTAGAAGGGTGCATAGGTCCTTGATCTGACACCACTCCAGCAGCGTGATCTGCACCACCTCTGGATCAAGTTATCCCAGGCTATATGTTATAACGTATTGCAGCAGGGTTCGGCGGTGCTGCCACAAACGCTGCAACATGTGCAGATTCAAATTCCTGCGTGTGGGCACATCGCATTTCAGGCGTTTAACCACCAGACCTAAAGACTTCTGTAGAGACGAAAGTTGTTGAGCTGCTGTGTGCGCACGATGGAAGTGAGCACATAGCGAGCGTGCACGCTGCACAAGGCCATGTAGGCCGTGATGGTGTTTTAAAAATTGCTGGAGAATTAGGTTCAACACGTGAGCCATACAAGGCACGTGTGTCACATTGCCCTGACGATGGCCCGCAGCCAGGTTTGCATCATTGCCGCACACGGCTATTAAGTCACCAACGGAGTCCGCTCTGTCAATTTGTACTCCGGTCGCCAGGTGACAACGTGTTCCTTTCATGAATAGTGCTGATGATGGGAGAGGAGTCGATGAAAGCGGCGCAGGTGGACGCAGGTTATGCTCACCCACTGGGCTGCATTACCTTGACAGATGCAGAATCTCTGGCTGAATGTAGCTGGTGGGTATCTCACAGATGAAATACCATCATTCTGCTACAACCAATGGGAAGACACCACACCCTTTTTTATGCCCATCCTGTCTGCAGACCACTGCCAGACATAGCTATGACCTCTGGTTACTTTTACCCCCAGTTCAGTTTTATGATTTTGTGTGCTTGTTACCTGACTACTTTTCCTGCTTGCTGTTTATGTACCTTGTTGGCCGATCCGCATTTCACCTCTGCTTGTTTTCTGATTAAGTCCTGGCCGTCCCATTCTGTTCCTGTTCCTCAATTAATGTTTTGACCCTGCCTGACTACTATTCTCTGGAACTGCAGCCTTCCACAGGTATTAATCACTTTGGGCCCTGTGCAATTCCTAATCCCTGTATAGGGGTTAAAGGGTTTCAGGGTTCTAGGGGTCCTGCTTGTTGAGTGGCTTCCCTCTAGCCTATCATTAACAGCCCATCTGAGTGTGTGGATCAAGGAAGGCGTTACACCGTGCTCTCTGCAGAAGGCCATGTGGGCCAGGATAGTGCTTTAAAAATTGCTGGACAACCAGGTTCAACACGTGAACCACACAAGGCATGTGTGTCACATTGTCACAGCGAAGGGCCGCACCCATGTTTGCATCATTGTCGCACCCGGCCTTCCCTGGCTGCTGGTTGAGTGGAGACAACCATTGATGAAACTCGGTATCCAGAGCTAACCGTCCACAACTTCTCAGCGGTGTGACTCACATTTCCCATACATTTCAAAGTAAAACTTTGACCGCCTGATGGCATTGAGCTCTGCTGCCAGCATAGTAAGGAGGTGTGTGGTAGTCCTTGTGCGCAGTTACAAGGAAGGGTGGTCTGACCACACAGGGTTTGCGCCAAGGTGGAGGACCCACACGAGGTTGAAGAGGCAGAAGCAGTGTATTAACTTCTACATACAGAAGAAGGATTGAAACAACTCGTGGGGATGGCAAGACTTGTACAGCAGACCCTTCTCCATCTCTCACCATAGTTTGCCAGTTCCCAGTCAGTGACATGTAATGACCCTGTCTATGCTTACTGGTCCAAGTATCTGTGTTGAAATGCACCCTGTCGCACACAGAGTTTCTCAAGGAAGTGGTGATGTTGTGTGCGACATGCTGGTGTAGCGCGGGCATGCATTTCTTGGAGAAGCAGTGGTGATTGGGCATCTGGTACTGGGGCACAGCGACAGACATAAGGTCTCTAAAATCCTGTGTGTCCCACTAGGCGGAAAGGCAGCATTTCGGTAGCCAACAGCTTACAGAGGGATAGAGTCAACCTTTTAGCTTTGTCATGGGTCGCAGGAAGTGGCCTTTTATTTGACCACATCTGAGGGAGAGAGATCTGGCTGCTGTGTGTAGACGGTGTTGAGTAGTGTGTCCCTGGAAAAATGCAGGTTTGTGAGGAAAGTGCAGGCGGAGACATGATGTTGCCTTCATCCAACGTTGGTGCTATCGATGTTTGAGAGAGCTGTACACACTCACTTGTTTCCCCTTCCAAACCAACTGCCGACCTACCAAGCAAACTGCCTGTTGCGGTTACAGTGGTGGAAGTTGTGGGTGGAAAAACAGGTGTGACAGCTGTCCCCACAGTCCTAGAAGATGACGAGTGCGCGGATGCACTGGAAGGGGCAGGCGGTGGATGGTTCGCTCCGCTAGGCCGCATTGCAGCACGGTGAGCTTCCCACCAGGCCATATGATATTTATTCATGTGACGATTCATGGAAGAAGTTGTCAAACTGCTGAGGTTTTGACCTCTACTAAGAGAACCATGACAAATTTTACAGATCACATAATTTGGGCGATCTTTTTCTATGTCAAAAAAGGACCAGGCTAGGCAAGGCTTAGAGGCCATGCGACCTGTTGATCCACCCCGAATAATGCTCAGAGGCAGAGTGGTGGCTGAGGATGCAGTTGTAGACGTGCTACCAGTGCTCCGACTGTGTCCAGGAAGGCGCAAGGTAACTTCGTCGTCGGTTGCATCCTCCTCCACCGCCTCTGTTGACCTCCTCGAGTGTCTGACTGTGGGTTGACAGTAGGTGGGATCTAGAACTTCATCATCAATTGTTGTGTTTGCACTCCCCTCCCCCTCAGACCGAGCCTCTTCTTGCCCTGACCGAATATTTAAGTTGTCATCCCAATCGGGTATCTGCGTCTCATCTTCATCAGTATGTTCCTCATTGTCTATAACCACAGGTGTTGGAAAGGCAGCATTTTGGTAGCCAACAGTTTGCAGATGCTGAAAGTCAACCTCCAAGCCATGTCATGCCCTTCTAAAAGCATGTAAAACACAGCGAGGGGACTCCAACCACAGTCTCCCTCGTTGCCACTAACTGGGCCACACACACCCCACTTGACTGGCATCGGTTGAGCCCCCTGCTGAATGACTTTTTTTCTACGGTTTTTATACAAGAAAATGCCATGGCAGATGACATGACCAGTGATACCATAAATTCACCCTTGAATATTACCTGCTTAACCCAGCAGGAAGTACGCCGCCGCCTCAAAATCACTAAGGTTGACAAATCTCCGGGCCCGGATGGCATACACCCCAGAGTACTACAGGAATTGAGTTCTGTGATAGATAGACCATTATTTTTAATCTTCTCAGATTCCTTAATAACAGGGTCGGTACCGCAGGACTGGCGCATAGCAAATGTGGTGCCAATATTCAAAAAGGGGACAAAAACTGAGCCGGGAAATTATAGGCCGGTAAGTTTAACCTCTACGGTTGGTAAAATCCTTGAGGGTTTCTTGAGAGATGCTATACTGGAGTATCTCAAGAAAAATAACCTTATGACAGAGTATCAACATGGGTTTATGAGGGATCGATCCTGTCAAACTAATTTGATCAGCTTCTATGAAGAGGTAAGTTCAAGTCTGGACCAGGGAAATGCAGTGGATGTTGTGTATATGGACTTTTCAAAAGCTTTTGATACGGTGCCACACAAAAGGTTGGTACATAAAATGAGAATAATGGGGATAGGGGAAAATATGTGTAACTGGGTTAAAAACTGGCTCAGTGATAGGAAACAAAGGGTGGTTATTAATGGTACGTACTCGGACTGGGTCTCAGTTCATAGTGGGGTACCACAGGGGTCAGTATTGGGCCCGCTTCTTTTCAACATATTTATAAATGACCTTGTTGGGGGCATGCGGAGTAGAATTTCAATATTTGCAGATGATACTAAACTCTGCAGGGTAATCAATACAGAGGAGGATAATTTTATATTACAGGGAGATTTATGTAAATTGGAGGATTGGGCTGAGAAGTGGCAATTGAAGTTTAATGTAGATAAATGTAAGGTCATGCACTTGGGTAGAGGAAATAAAATTTATAATTATGTACTTAATTGTAGAGCACTGGGTAAAACAGACACAGAAAAAGACTTGGGTGTATGGGTGGATGGTAAACTTCACTTTAGTGGACAGTGTCAGGCAGCTGCTGCCAGGGCTAATAAAATAATGGGATGTATTAAAAGAGGTATAAGTGTTCATGAAAAAAATATAGTTCTACCTCTGTACAAGTCACTAGTGCGACCGCACTTAGAATACTGTGTACAATTCTGGTCACCGATATATAAGAAGGATATAGCTGAACTGGAGAGGGTGCAGAGAAGAGCGACCAAGATTATTAGAGGAATGGGTGGGCTGCAATACCAAGACAGGTTATTAAACTTGGGGTTATTTAGTTTGGAAAAACGAAGGCTTAGGGGGGATCTAATCACAATGTATAAATATATGAGGGGACAGTACAGAGACCTTTCCAAAGATCTTTTTACACCTAGGCCTGCGACTGGAACACGGGGGCATCCGCTACGTCTTGAGGAAAGAAGGTTTAAACATAATCACAGACGAGGATTCTTTACTGTACGAGCAGTGAGACTATGGAACTCTCTGCCGCATGATGTTGTAATGAGTGATTCACTACTAACATTTAAGCAGAGCCTGGACGCCTTTCTTGAAAAATTTAATATTACCAGTTATGTATATTAGATTTTATGACAGGGTATTGATCCAGGGAACTAGTCTGATTGCCGGATGTGGAGTCAGGAAGGAAATTTTTCCCCATTGGAACTTGTTTGCCACATTGGGTTTTTTTTGCCTTCCTCTGGATCAACATGTTAGGCTACGGGTTGAACTAGATGGACTTAGAGTCTCCCTTCAACCTTAAAAACTATGATACTATGATACTATGAAAAGAAAAAGATGCTTTGCATGAAGCACTCTCAAAAATACGCGTGCCTTTCCCGTCCCCTGGCTGACCCAGGGGAAGAAAAGTCCTCTGAGAGCCATGACTTGTTCATCTTGGTTCTTATAGAAACACAGCGAGGGGACTCCAACCACAGTCTCTCTCATTGCCACTAATTGGGCCACACACACCCCACTTGACTGACATCAGTTGATGCCCCTTTTCAAAATGAAAAAGATGCTTTGCATGAAGCACTCTCAAAAATACGCGTGCCTTTCCCGTCCCCTGGCTGACCCAGGGGAAGAAAAGTGCTCTGAGAGCCATGACTTGTTCATCTTGGTTCTTTTAGAAACACAGCGAGGGGACTCCAACCACAGTCTCCCTCGTTGGCACTAACTGGGCCACACACACCCCACTTGACTGGCATCAGTTGAGCCCCCTTTTGAAAAAGAAAAAGATGCTTTGCATGAAGCACTCTCAAAAATACGCGTGCCTTTCCCGTCCCCTGGCTGACCCAGGGGAAGAAAAGTCCTCTGAGAGCCATGACTTGTTCATCTTGGTTCTTTTAGAAACACAGCGAGGGGACTCCAACCACAGTCTCCCTCGTTGGCACTAACTGGGCCACACACACCCCACTTGACTGGTATCGGTTGAGCCCCCTTTTGAAAAAGAAAAAGATGCTTTGCATGAAGCACTCTCAAAAATACGCGTGCCTTTCCCGTCCCATGGCTGACCCAGGGGAAGAAAAGTCCTCTGAGAGCCATGACTTGTTCATCTTGGCTCTTTTAGAAACACAGCGAGGGGACTCCAACCACAGTCTCCCTCGTTGGCACTAACTGGGCCACACACACCCCACTTGACTGGCATCGGTTGAGCCCCCTTTTGAAAAAGAAAAAGATGCTTTTCATGAAGCACTCTCAAAAATACGCGTGCCTTTCCCGTCCCCTGGCTGACCCAGGGGAAGAAAAGTCCTCTGAGAGCCATGACTTGTTCATCTTGGTTCTTTTAGAAACACAGCGAGGGGACTCCAACCACAGTCTCCCTCGTTGGCACTAACTGGGCCACACACACCCCACTTGACTGGCATCGGTTGAGCCCCCTTTTGAAAAAGAAAAAGATGCTTTGCATGAAGCACTCTCAAAAATACGCGTGCCTTTCCCGTCCCCTGGCTGACCCAGGGGAAGAAAAGTGCTCTGAGAGCCATGACTTGTTCATCTTGGTTCTTTTAGAAACACAGCGAGGGGACTCCAACCACAGTCTCCCTCGTTGGCACTAACTGGGCCACACACACCCCACTTGACTGGCATCAGTTGAGCCCCCTTTTGAAAAAGAAAAAGATGCTTTGCATGAAGCACTCTCAAAAATACGCGTGCCTTTCCCGTCCCCTGGCTGACCCAGGGGAAGAAAAGTCCTCTGAGAGCCATGACTTGTTCATCTTGGTTCTTTTAGAAACACAGCGAGGGGACTCCAACCACAGTCTCCCTCGTTGGCACTAACTGGGCCACACACACCCCACTTGACTGGCATCGGTTGAGCCCCCTTTTGAAAAAGAAAAATATGCTTTGCATGAAGCACTCTCAAAAATACGCGTGCCTTTCCCGTCCCCTGGCTGACCCAGGGGAAGAAAAGTCCTCTGAGAGCCATGACTTGTTCATCTTGGTTCTTTTAGAAACACAGCGAGGGGACACCAACCACAGTCTCCCTCGTTGGCACTAACTGGGCCACACACACCCCACTTGACTGGCATCGGTTGAGCCCCCTTTTGAAAAAGAAAAAGATGCTTTGCATGAAGCACTCTCAAAAATACGCATGCCTTTCCCGCCCCTGGCTGACCCAGGGGAAGAAAAGTCCTCTGAGAGCCATGTCCACATTGTCAGTGGACAGACACGTGTGGTTATCTGCCAGCAGACCCCCAGCAGCACTGAAGACAGGTTCCGAGAGAACGCTGTCTGCAGGACACGACAAGATCCCCAAGGCGTACGTGGCGAGCTCAGGCAATTTATCAAGATTGGAAGCCTAAAATGAGCAGGGCTCAAGTTGCACAATAATTGAATCGATGTTTCCTTGCATATACTCATATTTCTGTGTGTCCTCCTCTTTTTCCTTGTCCAGCTGTTTTGTTTTCGCATGAGTATATGTCCTTGTCACTTTCCCATGTGTTGTGAGTTGTTTGTCACCTTTTGGACACCTTTGAGGGTGTTTTCTAGGTGTTTTTCTGTGTTTGTGATTGCCTGCCATTGTTTCCTATGCAGTTCGAGTTCGGTTCGTCGAACGTTCGACGAGCCGAACTCGAACGGGAGCTCCGTTCGGCGAACTGACCTCGAGCCGAACCGGGACCGGTTCGCTCATCTCTAATTGCTAGGGCACCTAATATAGTTGACTGTGACTTGTCAAACAACTGCAGAACCTTAAAAGGGTTTTCCATTACTAATGTGAGCCCCTTTCTTTTATCTTAACTTTTTCTAACAAACATTTCCTAATATACTTCTTCAGCAGAAAAGAAGAAAAAAGGGGGCACTCAACAAATTGTAACCTTCATTTATTTACACAAAGCGGACATCAAAAAGCACGGAAGGATGTGGGGAGTTTCAGAGACGACAGTGGCAGTTTCACGCTCACGGGCGCTTTGTCGGGTCCAGACTCACCATGAAGATTACCATTTGGTGGGTGCCACCTTTTTTCTCCTGAAGATTGTTTGATGTTTTCCTTGCATCGCTGTGTTTGGTTTGTCTCCTTACTGCCTTCCCTGCTGTGCCGCACATTGTGGCGTGTATAGTGGAGCTGCGTGTGTGGATACTGGTGCCGGACATTTTCTGCTTTCTTTGGACATTCTCCTAATATACTTCTGTTACCTACCCTGCTCCAGTAAGCTGATCTCTCTGTGGCGTGCATATTCCTATGTTTTTATTTTAGCTTCGATCCTTCCATTCTGGAGACCAGAATTGGACCAAGTGAGCAGGGCACATCGCTGGTGAGGGCGAGCTGCTTATCTCTGAGTGACAGCAGTCTGGTCGTGCATGCCCAGATCATACTTCCCTCTCCTCTCAGCCTGCTTTACAGTGTGGTCCTTTGATGTGAGAATCGCTGTGACCCTGTATCAACATGGGTTTTTGAGGTATCGGTCCTGTCAAACTAATTTGATCAACTTCTATGAGGAGGTAAGTTCTAGACTGGACCAGGGAAATGCAGTGGATGTTATCTATTTTATCTGGATTTTTTTTATAGATGTTTGATACAGTGCCACACGAAAGGTTGATACATAAAATTAGATTAATGGGAATAAGGGAAAATATATGTAATTGGTTAAGAACTGGCTCAATGATAGGAAACAAAGGGTGGTTATTAATGGACCACACTCGGACTGGGTCACAGTTAGGCTATGTCTGCATGCTGCGGTCTGGTTTGACAAAAAAAAAATGCACCCTCTGGCAGACTCTTGACAAGTGTAAACACTGCATTTGACAAAAAAAAAGTGGTAAAAACGCATGCATTTTCTTTGCGTTTTCCCTGCATTTGGGCTGCGTTTTGGACAGTGCGGTTATAAAAAAGAAATAAAATATGATAGGATAGGATTTGATAGCTAGCTAGAATACATAGATAGATTGAGGCATAGATAGAAAAAATAGAAATAATAGATAGCAGGACTGCCCGCAGACAGAAAAAAATAATTTAAGCCAGGCACTGCAATGTTAGAATTGAAAAGAAAAATATGTTTATTTTGTGGTTCACAGTAAACAGTTCAGTTCAGTAACGTTTCGGTCATCAAGCTGACCTTCATCAGATGAACTAGTAAATACAAAGACACATACAAGTATATAGAGAATTAACAGAAGACAATTGACTGTCCGTCATGAAATAAAATGTCACATATACAGAGTGATGAAGATTTAGACAACATATGTCGCATATTAATTGAAAATTACAATTTATTTTGAAAAATATTTTTTGTATATAGCAAATTACATAGTGAACGATAGGAAAGGGGAAAGGGGAATTAGGGGATAAAGTGAAGGAGGCATATATAAAATGATATATGTAGCTGAAAGAAGGAATGAAAGTAATGTGAGGCTTACCTATCTGTGTGGAGTAGTTTGGAAGAATCACATAGGATCAATGAAGAGAAAATAAGAGATGATGGTACGTATCTTTAATAGACATAGATTAGCTGTCAAGTGAAAAGAGGGGGGTGGAAAATATAGAAGTATTGTAATGGAGGAAAAAAAAGAGGAGAAAGAAGAAAAGGGGAAAAAAGGGGAAAACAGAGGAAGAAAAATTGGAGGAAAAATTAGGAGGAAAAAATAGTAAAGCCAGGAAGAAAAATGGTGAGAAATCCTGAAAATAGAGAATCATACCTGAAAAAAGGGGGTGGGGCTAAAAGAAATATTCTGTGGTGATATTTATATTATGAAGAATTCCAGGACAGGTAGAAATGAATGACTGTGTGAAAAAAAGGAATAAATTAAACATCCCTAAATTGTCGGGAGGACTCAATTAACACTAATTAATAAAATAAATTTTGCCTTACCACAAAAGATAGTTATATATTTAGTTCATTCCATGATAATGGCACACAAGAAAATACTCGCTTGTGCGTGAAGTGAATTCTAAGAAAAATCTAAAGAAGATTCGAAAAAAATGGTTAGAATTTTTTTTTTTTTAAATAGTCCCAAAATAGTCCCTAAAAAAAATAAAAGCATAAAAACAGGGTCTTACCTCTGAAAAGGAGCTATATACTGACCTAATAAATGAAAATGAGTGATACCCGCTGTTATGCCCGGGGCCAAGTAGTAGTCAATGATCTCCGCTGTTGCATGTGGGATCAACCAGTGGTCAGATCTAAATGATGTACCAGAAAAAGCTTTATTATATTATTGGCAGCAATGAAAGGGGATATGCAAGATATGCATATATAAATGGATCTCACCCTTAGTGATGGAGCCACGCTAGGCTAATTATAAAGATAAAAGGTGACCTCTGGAAACCCAAGTGGATTGGTAAGCAGATCTGTATAGAAGATAAAGAATAAAGGATCAATTAACTGAAGGCCACATCACACTAAGCAACATCTCTAGCAACATCGCTGCTAAGGAACAACTTTTGTGACGTAACAGCGATGTTGCTAGCGATGTTGCTGTGTGTGACATCCAGCAACAACCTGGCCCCTGCTGTGAGGTCGTTGGTTGTTGCTGAATGTCCTGGGCCATTTTTTAGTTGTTGCTCTCCCGTTGTCAAGCACACATCGCTGTATGTGACAGTGAGAGAGCAACAACTGAATGTGCAGGCAGCAGGAGCCAGCTTCTGCACGTAGCAGAGTACACATCGGGTAATTAACCCGATGTGTACTGTGGCTAGGTGTGCAGGGAGCCAACGCTAAGCGGTGTGCGCTGGTTACCAAGGTAAATATCGGGTTGGTTACCCGATATTTACCTTAGTTACCAAGCGCAGCATCGCTTCCACGCGGCGCTGCTGGCTGGGGGCTGGTCACTAGTTGCTGGTGAGATCTGCCTGTGTGACAGCTCACCAGCAACCCGTGTAGCGACGCTCCAGCGATCCCTGCCAGGTCAGGTTGCTGCTGGGATCGCTGGAGCGTCGCTTAGTGTGACATCTCACCAGCGACCTCCTAGCAACTTACCAGCGATCCCTATCAGGTTGAATCATTGTTGCGATCACTGGTAAGTTGTTTAGTGTGACTGAGCCTTAAGTGACAAAATGTGAAGGAGAATCCTGATAAGTAAAGAAAGAATGATACTTAACTGTGGATCGATTCAATAGTGAAAATACACGGTATCCGCCGCTGGTGTAATGGAGGACGCTACACTGGGGAAACTTCCGGGTATAAGTAGCAGCTGATAAGTGTCATGTGACCACACTAGGAGAGGCATGAAACTAGGAAAAACAAGCGTGCAGTAAATGTGAACTACGCATGTGTAAAGAAAATGTAAGGCAGAACCAGATGCAGGCAGATGAAGAGTAAAGGGTACTTTACATGCTGCAACATCGCTAGCGATCTCGTTAGCGATGTGAAATGACATAGGTCATTTTACGCATGTGCGATCTCGAAAGATCGCACTTGCTATCTAGAATTTCACATCGCTAATGAGATCGCTAGCGATGTTGTAGTATGTAAAGTACCTAAGGCTACTTTCACACATCCGGTTTGAGCACTGCGGCTCAATCCGGCTGTGAAACCTATGCAACGGATGCGGCAAAAACACTGCATCCTGTGCATAAGTTTTTACATGCGGCCCGTCCGTTTTTTTCCAGTTGCGGCACGCTACTGAGCATGCGCAGTGAAAGAAACCGCATGCGGCAGCCGGATGCGGTTTTTGCCGCATCCGGCGTCCATAGGCATGCATTGAAAAATGCGCCGCAGCGGCCGGATGTGGCGCAATGCGTTTTTTTTTGCCGGAGCAAAACAACGTGCCAGGGAACGTTCCATCCGGCCGCCGCATCGGCTAAATCTGCCGCATGCGGCAAAAACCGGACAAAATGCAAGCCCATGCGGCACAATGCGGCACCAATGCAAGTCAATGCTGGAAAAAATGAAACCGGCGGCAAAAAAAAACAAAACGGTTTTGCTTTTTCAGCAGAGCGCCGGATTGTGCCGCACTGCTACAGCTGGATGTGTGAAAGTAGCCTAAGACAGTACTATGTGTATACAGAGTAACGTGAGAATGAATGAATACTGTGTGAGATGATGTAATAGAAACAAATGTATGAAAAGAGATAATTGGCACGTGCTGTTGTAGGTAAAAAGACGGAGAACCAGCTCCAGGAGGGTACGGGATTGAGGCATCAAGGGAGGATCAGGGATAGTGAAATAGGTAACATTTATTGGCGATTCTGCAATAGATATATTATAATTAGTAACATGCATCACAAGTGTATAGATCTATTCACTATGGTATAGATTTATATCATGCCAACAAAAGCTGATAGATTTATCATATTTAAACAGCTGTAATACATTAAGACTAGAGATGAGCGAACCGGTCCCGGTTCGGCTCGAGGTCGGTTCGCCGAACGGAGCTCCCGTTCGAGTTCGATTCGTCGAACGTTCAACGAACCGAACTCGAACTGCATAGGAAACAATGGCAGGCATTCACAAACACATAAAAACACCTAGAAAACACACTCAAAGGTGTCCAAAAGGTGACAAACAACTCACAACACAACACAAACACATGAGAAAGTGACAAGGACATATACTCATGCGAAAACAAAAGAGCAGGACAAGGAAAAAGTGGAGGACACACAGATATAGGCATGGCACGCTCTTCTAAAATCATGTAAAACACCGCAAGGTGACTCCAAGCGGAGTTTCCCTTTTTTCCAAAAATTGGGCCCCACACACACCCACCCCTTCAGTGGCAGCAGTTGTGCCCCAGTTGTACACTTCACAGCTAGATTTGCATCAAGCACATTCAAAAATACGCTATTCTTAACCGTCCCCAGGATGACACCGGGGTAGGTAGCAAAGTCTTTCCTGATCCCAGCTCTGTTCATCTTGGCTTCTTTTAAAAACAATGTAAGCAAGGGTTACTCCAAGCGGAGTCTTCCTTTTTCCAAAAATTGGGCCCCACACACACCCACC
Organism: Anomaloglossus baeobatrachus; assembly: GCF_048569485.1. Lineage (NCBI taxonomy): Eukaryota > Metazoa > Chordata > Amphibia > Anura > Aromobatidae > Anomaloglossus > Anomaloglossus baeobatrachus. The sequence goes on from NC_134357.1 coordinate 126,528,365, forward strand.
CCTTCAGTGGCAGCAGTTGTGCCCCAGTTGTACAATTCACAGCTACATTTGCATCAAGCACATTCAAAAATACGCTATTCTTAACCGTCCCCAGGATGACACCGGGGTAGGTAGCAAAGTCTTTCCTGATCCCAGCTCTGTTCATCTTGGCTTCTTTTAAAAACAATGTAAGCAAGGGTTACTCCAAGCGGAGTCTTCTTTTTTCCAAAAATTGGGTTCCACACACACCCACCCCTTTAGTGGCAGCAGTTGTGCCCCAGTTGTACAATTCACAGCTACATTTGCATCAAGCACATTCAAAAATACGCTATTCTTAACCGTCCCCAGGATGACACCGGGGTAGGTAGCTAAGTCTTTCCTGATCCCAGCTCTGTTCATCTTGGCTTCTTTTAAAAACAATGTAAGCAAGGGTTACTCCAAGAGGAGTCTTCCTTTTTTCCAAAAATTGGGCCCCACACACACCCACCCCTTTAGTGGCAGCAGTTGTGCCCCAGTTGTACAATTCACAGCTACATTTGCATCAAGCACATTCAAAAATACGCTATTCTTAACCGTCCCCAGGATGACACCGGGGTAGGTAGCAAAGTCTTTCCTGATCCCAGCTCTGTTCATCTTAGATCATTTTTAAAAAACACAGCAAGCAAGGGTTACTCCAAGCGGAGTCTCCCTTTTTTCCAAAAATTGGGCCCCACACACACCCACCCCTTCAGTGGCAGCAGTTGTGCCCCAGTTGTACAATTCACAGCTAGATTTGCATCAAGCACATTCAAAAATACGCTATTCTTAACCGTCCCCAGGATGACACCGGGGTAGGTAGCAAAGTCTTTCCTAATCCCAGCTCTGTTCATCTTGGATCATTTTTAAAAAACACAGCAAGCAAGGGTTACTCCAAGCGGAGTCTCCCTTTTTTCCAAAAATTAGGCCCCACACACACCCACCCCTTCAGTGGCAGCAGTTGTACCCCAGTTGTACAATTCACAGCTAGATTTGCATCAAGCACATTCAAAAATACGCTATTCTTAACCGTCCCCAAGATGACACCGGGGTAGGTAGCAAAGTCTTTCCTGATCCCAGCTCTGTTCATCTTGGCTTCTTTTAAAAACAATGTAAGCAAGGGTTACTCCAAGTGGAGCCTCCCTTTTTTTCCAAAAATTGGGCCCCACACAGACACCTTATCAGTGGCAGCACTTGTGCCCTAGTTGCAAACAGGATGTTTTGATTTGCATCAAGCACATTCCAAATCCACAAGCATTTACTCTCCCCAGGATGACACAGGGGTAGTAAATTCCTTCTGGATCCATGACTTGTTCATTTTGATGAACGTCAGTTTGTCCACATTGTCACTGGACAGACGCGTGCGCTTATCTGTCAGCACACACCCAGCAGCACTGAAGACACGTTCAGAGACAACGCTGGCAGCTGGACACGACAAAATCTCCAAGGCGTAACTGGAGAGCTCTGGCCATTTTTCTAGATTTGAAGCCCAAAAGGAGCAAGGCTCCATTTGCAAAGTCATGGCATCGATGTTCATTTGGAGATACTCCTGTATCATCCTCTCCAGCCATTGACTATGTGTCAGACTTGTTGTGTCTGGTGGCCTTGCAAAGGAGGGTCTAAAAAAATTATGAAAAGATTCCATAAAATTGCTGTTACCAGCACCAGATACGGTCCTACTGGTACGGGTAGACTGTTGAAGAGGACGAGACCGTCCCATGTTTGTCAAGTTACCACTGGGAGAATCACTCCCTGCACCTGCACGGTTGTTTGGTGGAAAAGCCGAGCTAAGATCGAGTAACAGCTTCTGCTGATACTCCTGCATACGTGCGTCCTTTTCTATGGCTGGAATTATGTCACAAAATTTGGACTTGTACCGGGGATCTAATAGTGTGGCAATCCAGTAGTCATCATCACTTCTAATTTTGACAATACGAGGGTCATGTTGGAGGTAGTGCAACAAGAAGGCACTCATGTGTCTTGCGCAGCCATGCGGACCAAGTCCACGCTGTGTTTGTGGCATAGAGGTGCTAACCGTTCTTTCTTCCTCTGACATCTCCCCCCAACCTCTTTCAACTGAAATTTGACCAAGGTCTCCCTCATCTGCTGAGTCTTCCATGTCCATGGACAGTTCGTCCTCCATTTCTTCATGTTCTCCTGCAGCTTCCTCAACATCTCGCCTGCTACCATGCGCCATTGTTGATCCCTGTCCCCCATGGTCCCATGCCTGCCGCCTTGGTGATGATGAACGTCTGGACCTTGGTGATGTTGTTGTGTCTTGCGCATATGAATCCTCCTGTAGTTCATCCCCTTCCTGTTGTCCCACCCCCTGACTCCGAATAGTGTTTAGCGTGTGCTCCAGCATGTAAATGACTGGAATTGTCATGCTGATAATGGCATTTTCAGCGCTAAACATATTCGTCGCCATGTCGAAACTGTGCAGAAGGGTGCATAGATCCTTGATCTGAGACCACTCCATCAGGGTGATCTGCCCCACCTCTGCATCTCGTTGGCCCAGGCTATACGTCATGACGTATTGCAACAGGGCTCGGCGGTGCTGCCACAGTCGCTGTAACATGTGGAGAGTTGAATTCCAGCGTGTCGCCACATCGCATTTCAGGCGATGAACCGGCAGGCCGAAAGACTTCTGGAGCGATGCAAGTCGCTCAGCTGCGGCGCTTGAACGGCGGAAGTGAGCAGACAGTTTTCGTGCCCTGTTCAGAAGGCCATCTAGGCCGGGATAGTGTGTTAAAAATTGCTGGACAACAAGGTTCAACACGTGAGCCATACAAGGTACGTGTGTCACCTTGCCCAGGCGAAGGGCCGCACCCAGGTTTGCAGCATTGTCGCATACGGCCTTACCAGGCTGCAGGTTGAGTGGAGATAACCATTTATTAAACTCGGACCGCAGAGCTGACCACAACTCCTCAGCTGTGTGACTCTTATTCCCAAGACATGTCAAGCTAAAGACCGCCTGATGCCGTTGCGCTCTGCTGCCAGCATAGTAATGAGGGGTGCGTGATTCCTTCTGCGCAGTGAGAACGCTGGTGGCCTGACCAGGCAGGCTTGGGGCGGAGGTGGAGGACCCAGATGAGGTGGAGGAGGCAGAAGCAGTAGCGGAACTTGGACAGACAGAGGATTGACACACAAGTCGTGGGGACGGCAAGACTTGTGCAGCAGACCCTTCACCATCTATCACCATAGTTACCCAGTGCCCAGTTAGCGACATGTAACGTCCCTGTCCATGCTTACTGGTCCAAGTATCGGTGGTGAAATGCATCCGTTGACACACAGAGTTTCTCAAGGAAGCGGTGATGTTGTGTGCGACATGCTGGTGTAGCACGGGCACACCTTTCTTAGAGAAGTAGTGGCGACTAGGCATCTGGTACTGGGGCACAGCGACAGACATAAGGTCTCTAAAATCCTGTGTGTTCACTAGGCGGAAAGGCAGCATTTCGGTAGCCAAGAGCTTACAGAGGGATAGAGTCAACCTCTTAGCTTTGTCATGGGTCGCAGGAAGTGGCCTTTTTATTTGACCACATCTGAGGGACAGAGATCTGGCTGCTGTGTGTAGACGGTGTTGAGTAGGGTGTCCCTGGAAAAATGCAGGTTTGTGAGGAAAGTGCAGGCGGAGACATGATGTTGCCTTCATCCAACGTTGGTGCTATCGATGTCTGAGAGAGCTGTACACACTCACTTGTTTCCCCTTCCAAACCAACTGACGACCTACCAAGCAAACTGCCTGTTGCGGTTACAGTGGTGGAAGTTGTGCGTGGAAAAACAGGTGTGACAGCTGTCCCCACAGTCCTAGAAGATGAAGAGCGCGCGGATGCACTGGAAGGGGCAGGCGGTGGATGGTTCGCTCCGCTAGGACGCATTGCAGCACGGTGAGCTTCCCACCGGGACATATGATATTTATTCATGTGACGATTCATGGAAGAAGTTGTCAAACTGCTGAGGTTTTGACCTCTACTAAGAGAACCATGACAAACTTTACAGATCACATAATTTGGGCGATCTTTTGCTATGTCAAAAAAGGACCAGGCTAGGCAAGGCTTAGAGGGCATGCGACCTGTTGATCCACCCCGACTAGTGCTCAGAGGCAGAGTGGTGGCTGAGGATGCAGTTGTAGACGTGCTACCAGTACTCCGACTCTGTCCAGGAAGGCGCAAGGTAAATTCGTCATCAGTTGCATCCTCCTCCACCACCTCTGTTTACCTCCTCGAGTGCCTGACTGTGGGTTGACAGTAGGTGGGATCTAGAACTTCATCATCAATTGTTGTGTTTGCACTCCCCTCCCCCTCAGACCGAGCCTCTTCTTGCCCTGACCGAATATTTAAGTTGTCATCCCAATCGGGTATCTGCGTCTCATCTTCATCAGTATGTTCCTCATTGTCTATAACCACAGGTGTTACAGTTTGTGACAAAGGGTCAACATTATGCTCAGAAACTTGGTCCTCCCGGCCTGAATCAGAGTCACAAAGGTTCTGGGCATCACTGCAGACCATTTCCTGTTCTGTACTCACTGTAGCTTGGGAGCAGACCTCTGATTCCCAGGCTATAGTGTGACTGAACAGCTCTGCAGACTCAGCCATCTCAGTTCCACCATACTGTGCAGGGCTGATGGAGACTTCAGAGCTGGGAGAAAGCAAGTTTGATTGGGATGACAACTCAGAGGACTGGTGTTTTTTGGATGCGGTACTTGAAGTGGCTGAGAGGGCACTTGTTGGACCACTTGAGATCCATTCAAGCATTTTCCTTTTTTGGCCATCATCTACCTTTGTTCCTGTTGTTCGTGTCCGTAAAAAAGGGAGCACATCGGATTGTCCACGGTAAGTAGTAGACATCTTACTTTTGCTGGTAGATGGTCTATCTTCAGCAGATGATAATGGAGCTTTGCCACCTTCCCCACGGACAAACCCTTTTTTTCCTTTTCCACCACGCCTCTTCCCCTTTCCACCAGCATCTGTCATTTTGCCACTCATGTTGATTGCGACAAGATTGTGCACTGAAAATGTGGTAGTAAAAATTGAGAGGTGGTGTAGATTGCAGTGGTGGTCTAGCTTTATTAACAGCAGAATAATAAAGAATAAATATCCCTGACAATGCAACTACGGCCTTTAAACTGGCAGCATAAATAAATTGCTAGTATAATGGATTAGTAACTATGAGTTGGAGTGTGCAATGCAGGCAGAGGTGCTGCAAATATCTGTGCACTACTGGGACTATACAGAAGTCCAACAGCCACGTTTAGGATGACACTAAGTTCACTCAGTGTTTGCTAGTATAATGGCTTAGTAACTATCAGTTTGAGTGTGCAATGCAGGCAGAGGTGCTGAAAATATCTGTGCACTACTGGGACTATACAGAAGTCCAACAGCCACGTTTAGGATGACACCAAGTTCACTCAGTGTTTGCTAGTATAATGGCTTAGTAACTATCAGTTTGAGTGTGCAATGCAGGCAGACGTGCTGCAAATATCTGTGCACTACTGGGACTATACAGAAGTCCAACAGCCAGGATGACACTAAGTTCACTCATTGTTTGCTAGTATAATGGCTTAGTTATAATGAGTTGGAGTGTGCAGAGGACAGGAGGGTACAGTGCCAGGGTTGTGGGTCTGGGTAGAGGAAAGGAAGCCTGCCTTTCTATTACCTCCTAATGGGGAAATGCAGCGAGGAAATCCCTGACCTTAGCTACACAGACGCTGTCTCTGTTTTCAGGACCTGTCACCTATGGCTCTGACCCTGCCGGTACGAGCCCTTAAAAGGACTGATAGAAAGTGCTATCCCTAAGCTGTCCAGCGCTGTGTATGGAGCGCATACAGCAGTATCGGCGATAGGACAAAGGACGGAGCTGCGCCAGTGATGTCTGACACCAAGGACGCAGAAGAGATAATGGCGTCCGGACGAGCAGATACTCGTTTTTATAATGCAGGGACATGTGACATGGACATCCTATCACACATGCCGTTGCTTCTCTGGCTAAAAGTCCACTTAGCTGTGTGTGTGTCTGGGATTGGCTGACATAATGGCCCTCCCCACTACACGCGCGCGCTTAGGGAAGAAAGACAAGGAAAAAAAAAAATGGCGATCGCCATTATACAAACAGCAGTGATCTGAAGGCGCTGTTCACGCACACTATACACTGAAATTTCATAATAGTGTGAGTCACAGAGTGACTTACATTATTACAGCAGAAAGCCAGCTAGGAATTAGCTGTTTTTTTGCTGCTAGAACCGTTCTCGAACGTTTCTAGAACTATCGAGCTTTTGCAAAAAGCTCAAGTTCTAGTTCGATCTAGAACAGGCCCCAAAATCACTCGAGCCTAGAACTGGAGAACCTCGAACCGCGCTCAACTCTAATTAAGACGACCTTTGTGTATGTACACACATATATACAAATAAGTGCACAGAAGTGTACCAGTGTATATGTGTGTGCAACATCATATGGAAAGAGCAATCAAAGGAAAGCCAGTAAATCATAATCCCTATTCAGGCCACGGGGAGATAAAGTTTTCAATTCGTGTATCCAAAATGCTTTGCGGTTTTTACAAAATACGTATATGATCACCACCTCTCCTTGGGATGCTAACCATTTCAATAACTTCAAATTTTAACTGAGCAACCGAATGCCCAGCCTGATGAAAATTTTGTGGTATGGGTAACAATATATTTTTACACCTGATGGTGGACTTATGTTTAGAGATGCGCTCTCTAATATGCTGGGTAGTGTCCCTAACATATAAGAGACCGCATGGACACTTGATGAGATAAATGACATTAGCGGAATCACAGGTGAAAAAAACACTAACTGGATATTTCTTGCCAGATTGGGGATGATGGAAAAATTCACCCTTTTGTACATTATTGCACTGATGGCAATGCAAGCAAGGAAACGTCCCATGCTTAGGTGTGCCTATAAAAATTTGTTTGGGAGATGTAGAGGATGGGCCAATATCTGCTTGAATATATTTGTTCTTAAAATTTGGAGGACGACGAAAACATGGCATAAATCGTAGTCGAAATTGAGGTACTGAAGGATAGCCTGTCTGGAGAATATGCCAATGTTTTCTAATTGTTTTATGAATGATATATGCAAAAGGATGAAATGTATGGACAAACGGTACACGACTGTGCGATGATCTAGGTACAGTGGTGTTCATGAGTGAAGCATCATGTAAAATATATGAGTATATGAGGGATAACCCCAATCACTGAATTTCTTATGCATCTCTTTTGAACGTAAAGCACGGACACCAGGGTCCGACACAATTCTGTCTACTCGTTGAAATTGAGACTTAGGTAAAGATTTTTTTGTGACAAAAGGGTGGAGGCTATCAAAGTGTAGTAAACTATTTCGGTCAGTCGCTTTTGTAAAGAGATCAGTGGATAAATTACCTTGGCTGTCCTTGATAACTAGAGTATCCAAAAAATTGATTCGAGTCTGATTATAATGGAGAGAAAAATGAAGGTCTGGCCATGAGTTGTCAGTCTTGATGAAACTGAAGTAGGGACTCCAATGAGCCCGTCCATATGCAAAAAATGTCATTGATATATCGTTTTCAAACTAAGATGTGCTGGGAAAACAATTGATGAGGATAGATGACTGAATATTCAAAGGATACCATATAACAATTTGCATATGGAGGGGCCATATTGGAGCCCATAGTGGTACCCTGTATCTGGAGATAAAACACATCACCAAAGAGAAATTTTTTTTGTAGAACTAAAGATAAAAGATCTAAACATAAGGCTATACATTGAGGATGCTGTTGAGATTTATTGAGCAACTCATGGACAGCCTGTATACCTGCTTTGTGCCGTATACAGGTATACAGGCTGTTCACATCAAGAGTGACCAGAAACACGTCGGGAATAATCATATTCAAACTCTTAATGATTTCTAGAAAAGAGCCGGTATCTATTAAAAAGGAAGCAGCTTGTTTAGTAAGTTATGTTAGTACTTTCTCTAAGAAAATCGACAAAGGGGAAAGTAGTGAATCGGTGGACGCAACTATAGGTCTACAGAGTGGATTTAGCAGATTTTTATGTATTTTAGGTAGGATGTAGTTGTCGCAGACGGAGGGGTGGGAACGTCGCTCGTCTGGACTCGCTGGCGCTCTGGTCCGGTGCTTCTGATCCTCGGTGGCTCGAACACGGGGCCGACCCGGTGCTCGAGCAGCACCTCCTCGCCCACGAGTGAAAAGGGGAGGTTTTTGGTGGATGTTTGGGATGTCGGTCATGACGCCACCCACGGGTTGTGGTGATGGTGGGCACCACCGCTGCTGGTGACAGGGAATCCCGGGAGCGATGGCGGAGAGCAGCTAAGGTGTTGACCCCTCCGTGGGTAGGGGCTGTTGGTCCCGGGGCCCCGGTTGGGGAGTAGGGAGGAGGGAATAGGTGCAGGTGCCGATGCAGGGAGGCAGAGTGGGCGCGGGTGCAACGTTGCGGTGCAGCATGGTGCCGTATGGCACTGTTGTACTCACTCAGACACAGAAGGACAGAGTCTCTGGTAAACCAAATGGCTGGATGGACGGGGCCCACAGCCGGCTGCAGAGTTCTCACTCTCCCCGGACGGGTTGATGATGGCTGTCATTTTCCTGCACCTGTGAATGTGTATTTGACTCCTATGGCTTCCCATGGGTAGTCCGCTCCCCGGCGTGTACGTGTCGGGAGAGCCCGTTTTGCCCGCAGGCGCTGGCCCTTGGATCTCTGGCCCTTGGCAGTGGCACTTATCTGGACGGGTTGGGCTGTTGCCTTCTGACGGGACTTAGGTGGGAATGAACCCCTGAGGTCCAGACTGCAATCAGTGAATTTGACCTTTACGGTGGCTCCGAGCCTGGTCGGGGTCTGAGTACCCTGCCTTAGTGCTTAGCTTCGATCTGCTCCCCGGTTCGGTACCGGCGGGCCACCGCCCGACCCCGGTCCTACGGTTCCGCTGACCTACACCGACTCCTGCAGACGGCCACCACCCTCTGCCGACCATGCTGAATGTACCTGGGCTCCAACCCAGACACCAACATTTTCACTCCTCTCACTTCCACTGTCTACCACAATCCACTGTCTTTTCCCGCCTCCAGGCCTGTGAACTCCTTGGTGGGCGGGGCCAAATGCCTTGCTCCGCCCCAACTGGTGTGGACATCAAGTCTGGAGGGAGGCAACAAGGGTTTATGTTTGACTGGTGTCACCTACCCAGGGGAGGGTGTGTGTGTGTGATGTTAGTGTACTGTGACCCCTGTGGTCCAGGGCGTCACACTCCCCCTTGGTAAAATGCAGACCGTCCGCGGGCTGCCTGTCCATGACCGGTTTTATTTTCTGAAAAATCTAAATATAGAAACAAGCAAACGGTATGCATTTTTGTCAAATCTTCCCTGACGGGAGACATGTTACTTTAAACGTTGCAAACAGTAGTAAAACATTTTTAATAACAACAGATGGGTCCCAGTTCTTCCGCTTTCCCTCCCAAACAACCTAAACCTTGATGCTGCCCCTAAGAAACGGGCAGCACCCCTTTTCCCCAGTCCAGAAAACAGAACCTGGTTCAGGTCGCCCAAGCGGGAACGGGTACGGTGTCTCGCACCGGTGTCACCAGTCCTGGTGGTGACTGGACCCCAGCCTGCTCTGCTGAAGGTCCTTTCTCCAACCTGCCTCTCCGGAGGCGGTTACCGGAACTCCAGCCCGGAATTATTTACAAGCCCACAAGTTCGTGGGTGGCCTGCGAGCTCTCGCCCATGTTCATGATTTCTCATTTGGGAGGGGACGTTTAGGGGTTAACGGTGACAAAGAGGACAACATCAGTCCCAACTGGGATGGGCGCTTCAGTAACCAACGGGCTACCACAAAACAAAGCAACTGTAGGGTCCCAACGGGGATTTGTTGTAGGGTCCCAATGGGGACTGTCCTCTTGGGTCCCAGGGGCTATCCACAACACTTGACTCCGGTACAGCTTCCTCCTGCAGCTTTCCCACAGTCCACCACCGGACAGCTCGAGCCCCCAATGCCACCCTCACTCAGGGGTGACACTGTCCCACAGGACTCCATTTTCAGCCGCCGGCGGTGCGGGTACGACTGCTCCTCCAACCAGACTCTTTAATCTTGAGGGCCAACTGGAACATCAACAGGGTCCCCACGGGGACCGACAGCAAGGTAGCCGGGAACCGCTACCGATTGAACTCTCTTCAGAATAAACGCGGGCATGCACATCCGCTCTCCTGCCCAGAAGCCAGGACCACTCGGGTGCCCACAGCGCCGGCTGTGGGCACAACTGGCCTCTCATACTGCCGTGGGCCCCACCGATCAGTGGCCTGCTCTGGATCAGCCTGTGCGGGGGACGGGCCCAGCTGGAATCCTTCCGTGCCAGCTACGACCGGCACCTTCAGTAATGAGGGACCCCGCTGTGACGTGGCCTGCTCTGCCGCTTGGCAGCTGCGCCCCCGCCGTGCTTCAGCCGAGGCCGGGTGTCTGGACTTCTGGGCGAGGGTCGCCTCCGTTGCAGCCGGGCGGACTGCCGAGGCCATCGTCATCTCCGTCACAGCCGAGATGGAAGCCGGGACGGGTGCCAGGGCAGTGACAAAGGTAAGGCCCGGGGCCCCCAGGTCTGGGCCCTCTCCCACAGATGCTGCAGGCTCCGCTACCAGTGACAGGGGTAACAGGTCGGTCGGGGCGTTGGCCGCGGGCATGGGCAGTGAGGGAGGTGGCGTGGTGGACGGCAGAAGGCCAGGCCCCTCAGCCATATCGACCGATCCCTCGGGGACATAGGGGCGTGTGTCGCTTACCCACTCCTCTGGAACCACCTTCACTTCGTATGCCCGAATGGTTGTGGCCAGGCCCTTCTTCTCCGACGTCCACTTCGCCAGCATGGAGTGGACCTTGTCCTGGAGCTCCTGGCACATCTTGCTGCTGGGTCCAGGAACGTGTTTCGGCAGAGTCCTGGCGTCCCTGCTCTCCGCAGCGCTAGTTACATGCTGCCATTCTTCACCCGCTCCCCCCTTGGTTTCCAGCCGGACACTGCCAGCGGGGACTGCAAGGCGCACTTCTACTGGTAAGTAGACAGGTAGGATCCTGTTCGTGACGCTAAGTTGTCGCGGGAGGAGGGGTGGGAATGCCGCTCGTCTGGACTCGCTGGCGCTTGGGTCCGGTGCTTCTGCTCCTCGGTGGCTCGAGCTCGGGGCCGGACCCGGGGCTCTAGCAGCGCCTCCTCACCCACGAGTGAAAAGGGGAGGTTTATGGTGGATGTTTGGGATGTCAGTCGTGACGCCACCCACGGGTTGTGGTGATGGTGGGCACCACCGCTGCTGGTGACGGGGAATCCCGGGAGCGATGGCGGAGAGCAGCTAAGGTGTTGACCCCTCCGTGGGTAGGGGCTTTTGGTCCCGGGGCCCCGGTTGGGGAGTAGGGAGGAGGGAATAGGTGCAGGTGCCGATGCGGGGAGGCAGCGTGGGTGCTGGTGCAGCGTTGCGGTGCAGCGTGGTGCCGGATGGCACTGTTGTACTCACTCAGACACAGAAGGACAGAGTCTCTGGTAAACCAAACGGCTGGATGGACGGGGCCCACAGCCGGCTGCGGTGTTCTCATTCTCCCCGGACGGGTTGATGATGGCTGTCTTTTTCCTGCACCTGTGAATGTGTATTTGACTCCTATGGCTTCCCACGGGTAGTCCGCTCCCCGGCGTGTACGTGTCGGGAGAGCCCGTTTTGCCCGCAGGCGCTGGCCCTTGGATCTCTGGCCCTTGGAGGTGGCACTTATCTGGACGGGTTGGGCTGTTGCCTTTTGACGGGACTTAGGTGGGAATGAACCCCTGAGGTCCAGACCGCAATCAGAGAATTTGACTTTTACGGCGGCACCGAGCCTGGTCGGTGTGAGTACCCTGCCTTGGTGCTTGGCTTCGATCTGCTCCCCAGTTCGGTACTGGCGGGCCTGTAAACTCCTCGGTGGGTGGGGCCAACCGCATGGCTCCGCCCCACCTGGTGTGGACATCAAGTCTGGAGGGAGGCAACAAGGGTTTCTGTTTCACTGGTGTCACCTACCCAGGGGAGGGGGTGTGTGTGTGATGTTAGTGTACTGTGACCCCTGGTGTCCAGGGCATCACATATATGACCGGAATAATCGGATTATGTTTAATCAACAAGTCATAGGTTTTTTGATCTATGTTGTTTTTGATTTAATAAGGAGGAATCGAATTGCAAATGGTGATTGCAAGTTGACTTTAGTATCAGATAATTGTCAGTGAATTTCAGATAGATTGTCTTTTTTGTTCATAATAACTATAGCTCCGCCTTTATCAGCAGGTTTAATGATGAGGTCTTTATCATCTATCAGGCTAACCAGGGCATGTTTTTCAAGGGCAGAAATATTTCCTTGATAATGGAGTTTACCCGTTTAATATCGGATCTCATATGTTGGAAACCCTCACCAACAAAATTAATGAAGGCCTCCAGAGCAGGAGTACCATGTGGGGGACGATAAATGCTAGGAGAACATAGACCCAAGGATTTGGCCGTTATGATGGTACTGTTAGGTGCTATCGATGTACTTGAAGGGGCTTAATCAAAATGTACTTTCAAACGTAAATTCCTAAAGAATCGCTGTAGGTCCATTTCTAGTTGGAATGTGCTAAATTTGTATGCCGGACAAAATGATAGACCCTTCTGTAAAACACTATATGGTGCTGGGCTTAATGTTTTGGAAGAGATATTAACAACCAAGGAGGGTTTGTCATTACCTGTGACCTGAGAATCCGTGATGTGCCTGTTGATTCTGCGGCAATGGCCCCCCCGTCGTATTTTCTTCCTTTTGGTGGGAGCCTTGGGCCTCTTCCTAAAAAAATGACCCGGAGATGTGGTATAGCCCCGATATTCGTTGTCGGTACTGGAAGAGGATTGCTCTGTGGATGCCCGTCTGAAAGAGGAACATGGGTAAGTAAATCGAAAATTGTCTTGCCATTTATTGCCCGCAGACAGAGACAGAGCCATGCGGTGAGAATGAACTCGGGTGTACCGCTGAGGTCAGTGCCACAACACAGGCAGTAGTGCGGGGCCCGTACCTGTGACATCAGAGATCATTGTCATCATGCTGCTCTGTCTCTGTGTGCTGCCATGAACTCAGGTGAACTTCTGAGGTCAGTGCCATGACAAAGGCAGTAGTGTGGGGTCCACAGCTATGACATCAGAGCTCCACACAAGTTCACTGTCATCACGCGGCTCTGTCTCTGTGTCGCGCCCTGATTTGCGGTCACAGGTGAAGAACTCACCTGTGACCGCAAATCATCTGAGTAATGGCACCACTTACAGCTTGGCTCACTTCAGTCACTCGGGCTACTTGCTGTCACAGGTGGAGGACTCCAGCTGTGGCTGCGATGCTGCAGGGAACGACCAGTGAGAATACCGTACTTATTCACTGCCCCCTGCGCTGATGATGATACGCGGGGGGCAGTAACTATAGCCACACATGATCAATCCAGGCTGTAGTTGCCAGGGATGATCACGCGGGCCGGCTCTTTACTATGAGCGCATTCCCCACCCATGCATGGATATGAAATGAGCAGGCCCCCATGGTCACGGCAGGCACTGCTACAGCCTGTGCATGCCGCTGATGACCTGCTCCACCGCAGCACCCTCATTCCCCCGCAGCCCTACATTCAGACTATAAGATGCACCCCCACTTTCCCCCAACATTTGGGGGGAAAAAAGTGCGTCTTATAGTCCAAAAAATACGGTAATGACACTCAACCCAATTTAGATGTAAGTTAATAAAACCTTAAATGCTTGGTTGCAAAGTTACTACATGTAGGTTGATGACCTGTAACAAATATGTGGCAAAAACAGCATGGCTGTGGGGTGTACAGTATTTAGAGTAGACAATCAAAGGCTGTCTGTCAGCACAGAATGATTATTCCAACCAAGCTCGATGACGTTCCCAAACATTTAATTACACTTTTTAACATATATATTCATCCTAGGTCATTAAGGGGTTAAATGCAGTTTCCTACCTGCTTGCTTTCCCTCTATGTCCACCCCCTCCCTCTTTTTTCATTGACAGCTCTGCCTTCATGATGACAGGGAAGGGCAGTGATAGATGAAAACCAAGCAGGTCATAAAGTGCACTTATATGTTTAGCCATATCAAATGTGCACCTATTCTTGGTTTGAATAGTCATTATGTGCTGACAGAGACACTTTAAAGGAACCTGTCGACAGTGTTTTTGGTATTAAACCAAAAGTCTCACCTTCTCCAGCTCCTGGGCTGCATTCTATGAAGGTGCACCTTGTTGCTGATTCCCCTTGCAGACCTCAGAAATAACTTTATAAAATCTGACCGCCACGTATGCTAATGACCTGTTTGGGTCAGATGGGCGTGCTCATTTTCATCTCCTGACCCTCCTTCTGGCCTTGTTTGCCGTCCTCCTCTCATGATTGACGTGGATGAGTGAGATTATGGTTATGCATATTGCCAACCATAATCTCGCGCCTGTGACTCGCCCACCCCAGGGCTATGGCACACCCGGTGCCGTGCCGGACTAGTCCGGGGGTCGTCAGTGGTGGCGGGGCCTGACTCCGTGGCCCTGGTGAGTGTCAATTAAATGTGGCTGGTGACTTGGGGTTTGAATAAAGTTTATGTTCGTGACGCCACCTGTGGTATGCGGCTATTAAGCCGCCGCTGCTGTATGGGGCCTCCGGGGCTGTTGGAATGGCAGCTAGGATGGTCCTGCTCCCCACAGGTGGAGCGGTACCCCGGGGCAACAGTTGGTGTTCATGAGAGTCTATGGTGTGAATAACACGGTGCAGAGCCGACAGGCAGTGAAAGAAACAGGCACAAACAGTAGTCTCTTTACCTTCTCCTCTTTTACTCGGCAGCAGTTTAGTCCAGGGAGACCGTCACAGATGGTAAAGATGGTCCGGCCGGCCTGGAAGTGCCTGGGGGTGATCTTTGGCCAGTTGAGTATGAGGCCTACTCCCTAATCTTTCTTTTCTTTACTATTATAGGACCCTGCACTCTGAATTTAGCAAAGGCCCTCCTGCTGCTGGGACCAGTGGTTCGTCCCTTTTTCTGTGTGGTAGACTGCGCAGGCCCTCTCTGGTGCTTCTCTGCTGGAGTCCACACCGGGCCCTTGGGATGCAGCTGTACCTTCAGATTGCTTCTGGGCCAGGGGGCTTGCAGCTCTCCTGCCCTCCGGATTCGGCTACCAGAGAAGGATTTTATACCCTGGCAACCACAGACTCCGATTTCCGAGTCTCTTCTGTGCCTCTCTGCACTTCTTGCTTCACTGGGCCAAGCTATTCCAGCTCTAGGCCCCAGTTCCACAAGGCAGCACTACTCTGCGTCTGTTCTCTTTGCTTCCTTTCTACAGACTGAACACTACTTCCTCCCTCAGGTCAGACTTAAGGAATGCTCCCTAGAATTCCAGGTTCAGAGCTCCCCCTGCTGGCCGGAGGGAGAACTGCGTTGGATGTTAAACTTACTGGCCAATACATCTCCCAATTACCTCCAGGCTCAGCATTAACCCTTTGGGAGGGCAATGCTGTTGTGGCGACCAGGTCCTGGGGCGCCACACTCCCCCTTAGTTAAATTCAGTACTCCCGGACTGTAGAAACAAACATAACATGTTAGAACATTTCATCCCATTATGGGAGGTGCATTACTTAAACGTTACAAACTTAAACACTACTATAAGATTCCAGTGTGGCTCCCTGCCGGGTGTCCATTACACTGCTCCATGGGGGACTCGCCGCGATCAAACCCCCAACGTAGGCTCTGGGCGTGCGTCAGAGCATTGATGACCACACTCTATGCACGCCGGACGGGTTTTTCTTCAGGGGTGTTGAGCACACTGGTGCTAACTATGTACAATTAGAGTGTTGGCCACCCATAGTCCAGTGGCCCAATTGTCCATTTACTTAATCACCTAAAGCAAAACATTACATACAACACATTTTCACATAACTATTTACACTCTGTTAGGTATTTTACTTTCTATGTTCTATACCTTGGAGGGGGCTGTCCCCGAGTGCTACGTTGGGACCGGCGTAGCTCTGGGGTTTGTCCCTGACTACTTGGAGTGTCTGCCCCCCCCCCCGTGTTATTGGTGGGCCTAACCCTGACAGGGATGCATGTTGGTTGCCTACGGGGTCTCAGATTCGCCAAGGGTACGGCAGGTTCACCACTGGCAGGGGGTTGAGCCTCCTGTTCTACTGCTGGCGTGTCATCTTGTGTTGGAGCGGACGGTTCTTTAGGTGGATCTGGAACCTCTTCTGTTTCTGGCTCGACCAACTGCGGGAACGTCAAGATTGGTATCACTATGGCATTGTTTATTCGGGTCCAAGTTTTGGGGAATTTTCCAAGGATTGTTTGGATCATCTCTTCCTCTTTTTCTTGACTTTGGGGACTTTCTTGTACTTCTTCTACTTCTTTTTGGATTCTGCACCGTTCAGGGCACGCTTTCAGGCGGTCTCGAGAAACTGCTTGATAGGTCTTGCCTTCATCTTTGCTTATGAGACATACCTTACTATTGTCAAAGTTGGAGGGAATAATGGTGTAGGGTTCATTCTCCCACTGATCATCTAATTTATGCGCCCTCCGCTTTTTCTTGAGGACCTGTTCTCCAGGTGCTAAGGGAGTTGCTGGGGCTGTTTGATTGTAGTTCTGCTCTTGTCTCGTTCTTGCTTGGGACAGGCTCCTTTCTACGCATTCCTGGACTTTGCGGTACTGCTGTTGTCGCTCTGTATCCCAATCTTCTATCTCCTGAACCGCTTCAGGTGACACAGTCCCCATCTCAAAGTCTACAGGTAACTTGCCAGGTCTTGATCGCATCAGGTAAGCAGGGCTGCAGTTGGTCGAATTTAACTTCTCTGGCCATTGGTTTCTTTCTTCCAGAGGTAGAGTCTTCAGCATATCAATAACCACATGGTTCATCTTCTCGCACAATCCATTGGTTTGGGGGTGGTACGGTGTTGTTCGGATTTTCTTACAGCCGTACATGTTACAGAACTCTTGGAACACTTCGGCCTCGAATGCAGGACTTTGATCAGTCAGTACCCTTTCCGGATAACCGTGAGGCCGACAAAAGTATGCCTGGAATGCTCTAGCTGCTGTTCTGGCTGTCTGGTCCTTCACAGGCACTACTACCAGGAAATGAGAGTAATGGTCCACAATGGTGAGGGCGTACACATAGCCTGACCGGCTTGGTGTTAATTTCATGTGGTCCAGGGCCACCAACTCCAGGGGCTGCTTCGTGACAATTGGCTGTAGGGGAGACCTCTGGCTGGCATCATCCTTCCGCCTCAGGTTACACGGACCACAGTCTCGGCACCACTTCTCGATCGTCTTTCTCATGTGCACCCAGTAGAACCGATCGCGGAGTAGGGTCTCCAACTTCTTACACCCGAAGTGTCCTGCTTTATCATGGTAAGCTGCTAGGACCATTGGAGCATCCCTCTGTGGGACCACTATCTGCCAGACGAGTTCATTCATTCGCCAGTTGACATATCTCTTGCAGACCTTGCCTTGGTAGGTGAACAGTCGTCCCCTCTCCTTCCACAACTGCTGGGCTTCTTGTGGAGCGTCTGGACCGAGATGGGTCTCAGCTTGTGCTAGCTTTTCTTTGACCAATCGCACGGCCGGGTCACCGTTCTGTGTCTCTTCCCAATTATGGTGGAGTAATGGGTTGACCGAGACCTCGTGCTGGCTCGAGCGCTTCACTCCTACAGCATGCTCACACTTGGAAACACCTTGGTGATGGAAAGCCGGTAACTCTATCTCTTCGAGTTCATCCAGGTCTTCTCCAGACTCGGGTAAGTGAGGCATTCTGGACAGCGCATCAGCATTGTTATTCTTCTTGCCGAAGCTTCCTACTGGCGTAAGCTATCACCTTCTCTCTGCCTCCCTGCACCTGGGACAGAACTGCTCCCAGTCCCACGTTGCTGGCGTCTGTATACAATACAAACGGCTGGCTGTAGTCAGGGTAGGCCAGAATTTCTTCTCCCGTGAGAGCCCCTTTCAGCCGGACAAAAGATGTTTCTATTTGGCTGTTCCATTCAAATGGAGGGCTCTGCTTCTTAGCCTGCTTTGGCTGGCCCACCAGGAGATCTTGAAGAGGCGCTGCTATCTTTGTGAAACCATCAATGAGCCTTCGGTAGTAGCCCACCAGCCCAAGGAACTGCCGCACCTCCTTTACCGTGGTGGGTCTTGGCCAGTCCTTGATTACGGTGACTTTCTCCGGATCAGGTGCCACACCTTCTGCGCTGACCACATGACCCAAGTACTGTACCTTTGGCTTCAAGAGGTGACATTTGGACGGCTTTATCTTCAGGCCATACTCCGACAGGGACTCAAACACTTCTGCTAAGTGCCTCAGGTGCTCTTCGTAGGTCTTGGAGTAGACTATGACGTCATCCAGGTACAATAGCACGGTTTCAAAGTTGTGATGGCCCAAGCAGCACTCCATCAATCTCTGGAATGTCCCTGGGGCATTGCAGAGCCCGAACGGCATACAATTGAACTCGCAGAGACCCATTGGTGTCGTGAATGCAGTCTTCTCTTTGTCCGCCTCTGCCACGGGAACCTGCCAATACCCACTGGTGAGATCCAGGGTGGAGAAATAATTAGCTGATTTTAAGGCCGTTAGTGACTCTTCTATTCTGGGTAGTGGATAAGCATCTTTATGTGTAATGCGGTTAATTTGTCTGTAATCTACGCACATTCTCATTGTACCATCTTTTTTCTTTACGAGCACTAGTGGAGCTGCCCAAGGGCTACAGCTATCTCTGATAACCCCATCCTCCTTCATTTCCCGTAACATTTCTTTGGCACGCTGATACTGTGCTGGGGGTACAGGGCGGTATCTCTCTTTAATGGGATGATGATCACCCGTGGGGATTTGATGTTTAACCCCTTTTACCTGCCCAAAATCTAGGGGGTGTTTGCTGAAGACCCGCTCGTACTCCTGTACCACCCGGTAAACCCCATGCTTTTGGTGTGAGGGGGTGGAGTCGGTGCCCACATGTAATTTTTGGCACCAGTCTTCCAGCTGTCCCTTGGAGCCATTGTCTTCCGCCTGGTCGGACGGGATCAAGGGTTCCACTGCTTTGATGGTATTGTTACTGACAGTGTACAGTTTTGCTACAGTGGCGTACCGGGGCAATTTGGCTTCCTCTTCCTCCTCCCCACAATTCAGGACACGGACGGGCACTCTTCCCTTGCGGACGTCTGCCACCCCTCTGGCTATCAGGACTCCAGGCCTACTGTCTGAATACACCGGTTCTACCAAGGCCTGGTAAACCTGACCCTTGAGGCCTATTGCTGCCCGACATCATATCAACATTTCACTTCTTGGGGGTATTGCAATGGGGAGGGGGTCACTTACCCTCACACTGCCAATTTCTCCTCCGGCCAGCTCTACCTGCTGCCTCCTCATCAGGGCTCTGATCTCCCTCTGTAGGGCACGCTGCTGCCCAGAGCTGGCAGTTTCAGACGCCTGTTGCAACAAAATTATCACTTCGGCAATACAATTTTCTATCACATTTGTACCAATGGTTAGCAGTGGGTCAGATTCTTTGCGATCAATATCTACAATTATCATCCCCTGACATGGCAATTCTACCCGCCCCACTTTAATGGTTACTTCTTTATACCCAATTTGATGCAAGGGCTGACCATTACTGGCCACAATTGTTAAATCATCATCTGGACCATGGTCAATGTCTGAATCAGCCCAATATCTTTTGTACAGTTTATAAGGGATGGTTGTTACCTGGGACCCCGTATCCAGGAGGGCATTCAAAGGGATCCCATCCAGCACAATAGGAAGGACCGGGCGTCCTCCCACATACTTGCTGCGACTGGGGGTTGAGCCGGGCTTCCTTACACCTGGGGGTCGGCTCCTGGCCCCAGGCTCGGCCCATTTAAAGGACAGTGTCTTGCCATATGGCCCGCCTGGCTGCAGCGGCGGCAGATCGGTTGTCCCGTTGAATCATACCGGTCTGTGTCTTTTCCTCGGGTCGGCGGAATCCTCCTCTGTCGCATCCATGGGACGTCATCTGGGCTGGAGGCCAACTCGATTCTTGCAGGCGATGGGGTCACTTGTAGAGACTGCACGGTCTTGGCAAGGGCAGCTACAGTCTTGGTCAGCTCCTGGACCTGCTGTCTGAGCTCTGCAGCGGTATCCTTATCCAGGGACTGCGCCTCAGCCCCTGCAGCGGCTCGTGTTGCAGGCACCACCCCGGGGTACGTGATAGCAAGAGGCCGGAGGGGTACTGGGTCATTCGGTGTAGATTCCCTCAGTACCCGGATGGCATGGTCCTTAAACTTTGCAAAGTCCAGAGCAGGGTTCTGCAGGACCATGATACGCAGCTGGGTCCTGTGGGCATCTGACAGGAGCCCTTCTATGAACTGCTCAGTTAGGAGTTTGTCTTCTTCACGTACACTCTCTGGGTCCACCTGTTTAATTGCTTTCAGGGCCTCCTGCAAGTTTAAGGCATAGTCCCGAATGCTGTCTGTGGCCCGTTGTTTGCACCCAAAGAATCTCATCTTTATTTCTGCTGCGGTGCGGGTGTCGAAAGTACTCTTTAACTTGGCCAGTATCTGGGTTGCTGTCCCTTTATCTGTATCAGGCCAGGACTTCACTTCACGCTGGGCCGCGCCGGCTAGCTGCCCCATTAATATGCCCACCTTCTGGCTCTCAGTCAGCGGATACACCCGGAACAAGCTGTGCAGCCTTTCTCTGAAGTCGCTCAGGGTATGTGACTCCCCGGAGTACTGCGGCAACCATTCTGCTCCCGGGATGTACGGCATTGTGATCGGCATTACCGGCGCTACCGCGGGCGCTGGGGCGACGGCGACTGGGATTACATCGGCCGGTGCTGCTGCGTCTTGAACTACTACAGCCACCGGCTCTCCCTCGGTGTCGGACATCTTCCTCCCCCTTAGTGAACCTTACCAGGCTCCGCTTTCTTTTTACAATCTCTTCCGGGTAGCGCGGGGTTAACGACCCTCTGCTCTGATGGCGCGCTTCCTTCGCGCTCTTTTTCGGGCACGCCCCCCTTCTTCCTGCACTCAGCGAAGCTAATGGCAGCGGCAGTCTTCAAACAGTAAACACACAGTCTTTTCAAAGGTGCACAGTACCCGGTGGGCGCCGGGCACAAAATCCTGTTCGTGACGCCAAAAGTTGACTCGCCCACCGCAGGGCTATGGGACACCCGGTGCCGGGCCGGACTAGTCCGGGGGTCGTCAGTGGTGGCGGGGCCCGACTCCGTGGCCCTGGTGGGTGTCAATTAAATGTGGCTGGTGACTTGGGGTTTGAATAAAGTTTGTGTTCGTGACGCCACCTGTAGTATGCGGCTATTAGGCCGCCGCTGCTGTATGGGGCCTCCGGGGCTGTTGGAATGGCAGCTAGGATGGTCCTGCTCCCCACAGGTGGAGCGGTACCCCGGGGCAACAGTTGGTGTTCATGAGAGTCTATGGTGTGAATAACACGGTGCAGAGCCGACAGGCAGTGAAAGAAACAGGCACAAACAGTAGTCTCTTTACCTTCTCCTCTTTTACTCGGCAGCAGTTTAGTCCAGGGAGACCGTCACAGATGGTAAAGATGGTCCGGCCGGCCTGGAAGTGCCTGGGGGTGATCTTTGGCCAGTTGAGTATGAGGCCTACTCCCTAATCTTTCTTTTCTTTACTATTATAGGACCCTGCACTCTGAATTTAGCAAAAGCCCTCCTGCTGCTGGGACCAGTGGTTCGTCCCTTTTTCTGTGTGGTAGACTGCGCAGGCCCTCTCTGGTGCTTCTCTGCTGGAGTCCACACCGGGCCCTTGGGATGCAGCTGTACCTTCAGATTGCTTCTGGGCCAGGGGGCTTGCAGCTCTCCTGCCCTCCGGATTCGGCTACCAGAGAAGGATTTTATACCCTGGCAACCACATACTCCGATGTCCGAGTCTCTTCTGTGCCTCTCTGCACTTCTTGCTTCACTGGGCCAAGATATTCTAGCTCTAGGCCCCAGTTCCACAAGGCAGCACTACTCTGCGTCTGTTCTCTTTGCTTCCTTTCTACAGACTGAACACTACTTCCTCCCTCAGGTCAGACTTAAGGAATGCTCCCTGGAATTCCAGGTTCAGAGCTCCCCCTGCTGGCCGGAGGGAGAACTGCGTTGGATGTTAAACTTACTGGCCAATAGATCTCCCAATTACCTCCATGCTCAGCATTAACCCTTTGGGAGGGCAATGCTGTTGTGGCGACCAGGTCCTGGGGCGCCACACCTGCGCAAAGACCTCACCAGCTCACGCAAGAGCCACTATGTTTTCGGCTCGGCCTGTGATGGGGCAGAGCAAACTGCGCCCGCATGAACCGGGAATGACTCTGCACAGGCGCAAGATTTGGCAGAGCAACGATGGAGGCGTCATCCACGTCAATCATCAAAGGAGGACGGCGAACAAGGCCAGTAGAAGGGACAGGAGCTGAAAATGACCCAAACAGGTCATTAGTATACGTGGCGGTCAGATTTTATAAAGTTATTTCTGGGGTCAGCAATGAGAGTCAGCAACAACGTGTAGCTTCATAGAATGCAGCAGAGGAGCTGCAGAAGGTGAGACTTTTAGCTTAATACTGAAAAAAACTGGTGACAGGTTCCCTTTAAAACATCAAAAAAATATACTGCTCAAAAAAATAAAAAGAACACCAAAATGCAAAATCCTTGTTTAAGTGTTCCCTTTATTTTTTTGAGCAGTATATTAAAATACCTTTTATATTAAGGTTGAAGAAAAAAAAAACACGTGCCTTTACAAAATAGGATGGAATCAGAACATTTTGGTAGAATCACTTGCACAGGGATTGTATTTTTATTTACAAAAAAGCAGCATTTGAATTCAGATTTAGTTGCACAATCTTCAATGAGTGGTTTAATGCTACCCTTGTTTGCTGTCACTGTGTAGGAACAAAAAACAACTATTAATGTGCCGTTGCTGCTATATATCACAGATACATTAATCAACAGTCAGACATTTAGTGGTGATGAAGATATTGTTACGACAGTTCACTGTATATCACTTAAATCTTGGATTTCTATTCACAGACTGAAACTGTCGCTCTCATTTTCAATCTGGTACCTCAGCACTAAAGTAATACACAATTGCATTAGACCTTTATCTATCCCTATGCTGTGTGCTTTGCACACTCCTATCCATGCAAACTACAGACACTAAATGGCATTCTTTGCCGGACCCTATGTTTTATACTGCCTGATAAAGCCCCCCTGATTGGCTGTGTACACCATGTTATCGAATTGCTGCAGGGCATTATGGGGAAGCCAGCGCTGGTACACCAGACATCATTAGCCAGCTGAGTGTGTAGCATGGGTGAAATGGTGCTTGGCATGTTTTTTGTCTACAATTTGATCAGCGATTCGAATTGTGGATAGTTTGAATTTGCATGAAGCCACGAATTTCAGGAAATTTGACTGGACCTTGATCCTCCGTGTATCAAGCCACTCATCTCTAATTGTTAACCATTTAACCAATTTGTGACTTACAGTGGGTTTCAAATGGAAACAATAAAGTCAGCAGCAAAACAGGAAAAACAGTCTTGGCAAAAGTGGATCTTTAAAAAATGCCCTTTATCATTTACTCATCCAAAAACCATCCCAACAGTTTTCTCCAGTTTGCAATCTTATTTTCAGATTTAATCAGCTTTTTATAACAAGCAGAGGTGGCATCCAGCCTGCGAGACCCATAACAATAATCTCTTATTTGCACAATATCTTGATTGTAGAGGAAACTGAGTATAAAATAAAATCTTTTCTTGTCCTTTTTGCATCTTGTATATTTCTTGGCACGGCTCGCCAACAAAGAGTACCACGAACATTTTTCTTGGTATCCTAATGCTACTATTTAAGGAAATTTGCCTTAATTCATCAGAATGCAGTTGTTAAAATACCATTTGCAATTTGGAAAGCACTTCGTGAACATAGAATTGCAGCATGAGCCATCATGTTCTCCTCAATTCATGACAATCTATGGCAGTATTCTGCATTCAAAGGGATCGAAACTCAATTTCCAAGGTCTAGCTGAGAAAATATTTACTTGAACAGAAAAGTCAGTAATATCCTTAGATGTGATACCCCTAAATAGATCTCTGAACCTGAAAGTCGACTAATGTCAACAAACCTATCCATGAGAATGTTTCTCAATTACTTATAGAAGCATGGCAAATAAAACACATATAGTAGAACTTGTTAAAGTATAATCATAAAAATGTTAGAAAAAAAATTATTCAATTTAGTGGTAAAAATAAAAGTTGTACAAGAGCTGCAAAAAGCCTCATTTTTTCGTGATATTCTTGTGTACTGTATATATTTGTCCTTCTATAATGCTTACAAAGCAGTTACCAAGGTGAGTCCTAAAATTTTTGGAGCACAACAACAACATATTGACATCGCCTGGACAGAATAGGCCTTTGATTTGGTCAAGTAGAATTGCAGGAACTTATATTGGGAAAGATTATCTTAACAAATAACTATATTCTTCACGTCTCACTTTGGGCATTAGTACATAAATCATTAGTACATCAGATCATTAATTATATTTTCTGGCGGTGAAGTGTCAGCATCTGAAAGGATGTAAGGAACACCATTCCTTCATCTTATCATACAGTCTTTTACAGCGTGTAGTGGGGATGGGTCCAATTGATAGTCTGGAATCCAACAGGTTCAGGATAGTGGCCTCTAAATACCCCACAATTAATCTTATACATAAAATATGGATTAGAACTAAACACATAAGAGGTGTGGAATATTTTAAAAATTATACCCCTTTTTGAGGTAATGTGAGGTTGCAGGAATTTGTGCACCTGAAAGGATTTGAGAATTGAAGGTGTCTCATGTACAGTATCTTTATCAATTGCTTCAGCAAGATGGTTCTCGCAAATCATTAGAGGATATTACAGCAGAATTTCCAATGTCGGGTCCAGGCACATTCCAATACCTACAAGTGCATTTGCAGCTCAATCTAAAGTAGGTAACATTCAGATTCAAAAAGAACTAGTTCTGGAATTTATGTGTGTAATGGGAGATACAAGGAGGGTGATATCTTGTTTGTATAATGACCTACTATTTATATTGTTGGATAAGTTTCCCATAACTGCTAGAGAGAAATGGACACAAGAGCTAGGGCCCATATCGGAAGATCAATGGCAGACTATACTGGAATATATTCCTAAGTTATCACTAAGAAAGCCAAAGCCACTGTCACAATTGATGATCATACACAGAGCGCCCCTTAGGATGTTTAAGGCAGGGTTGAAATATGACTCTAACTGTGCGAGATGCAAAACTGAAGGCACTGGTATGCTACATATGCTATGGTCTTGCCTGGTGTTGTATGCCTTCTGGACGGTAGTGATCAACATGGTCGAAGGGTCTTACGGTTGCAGAGTTCCAAAAGACTCAGTAGTATGTGTTCTGGGTTGTATGGAAGATGTGCTGTTAGAAGAGATGGGAAAGCTTGCAGTAGTGCTTGCTGTTTGCTGCACAAAAGCTATAGTAAAATACTTGATAAAGGAAGAAGCTCCATCCCATAGAGAGTATGTAAAACAACCAACTTGATTCATACTGAATGGGTGATATACCAGAAAAGAGGTAGAATTGATTATCAAGATAAGATCTGGTTCCAATGGTTAACAGTTAAGGTATTGATGCACGTGAAGAAGTTGAAGACCATTATGTGTGGATGTGTCATTCACCACTCTGAGGGAGAATGCTCAGAATATCACATGATTTGTTTTTTTATCCTTTTATTTTGCCTGCTTTATGCCTCATGTGTTACAAAAATTGTATAATATTTGAATAAGAGGGTGGTGGAGGGGATTAGTTGGAGGTTGTTATATGTTTGGTTACTCAATGCTAAGTTATAATCTAGTGAAATGTACATTTATCCGAGTATACTTTGTTATATTTAAAAATCAATAAAAACTTTTTGATTAAAAAAAAAAGTATATCAGATCATAGATCCAAAGTCATCAGTGCTTCATTCCCACCTATATCATTTGTTTGCTCTCAGATATAGCTCTTTGAGGTGCTATCATGCAGACAACCGTATTTTCTGTCCGCGTGCTATTCATTCAATCATCAGATTAAATTTGGACCAATGCTATTCAATGAGGCAGTGCATATGGTTCGAGTAAAAAAATAGAACAACTCATGTGAGGAAAAGAATCATAGAATGCACAATTGACCTCCAAGAAACGGTAGCACTTGGCCATTCAAATCTAAGGGTCTGTATAAATATCCAAAGTATTTTCAACAGTCACTCACTTCTGTCATTGCCACACAGCATAGCGACATTTAAGACTTTGTGTGTGTGGTCCTGATTTAAATTTAGTGACTAGTGAGTATGTACATACATAAAAAGTCACTCTGAGACAGTAATGTATCAAGGTAGCTGTGAGGAGTATGCTAGATGACGATGAGAATTATGACAGTTATTCATGTCAGTCAGCTACTCCATGATGTCACCCCCTCCCTTTTCGGCTGCTTGGAGACCCAGCAAAGGTAAAACTCAAGGTGTTCATATTCCTGAGGGCCAGACGCATAGAAAACATATTTTGGCAAACCTGTATGATGTGCGTAGCCCTCAATAATTAATAACTGGCCACAGGAAGCGCCCAGAACCCTCATATTTCCTATCAAAATGGAGATCAATTCACGACCATCAAAACGAGGATCATATTTTCCGGGTGAGAAGTTCAGGGGCAGAGTTATTCTGGGAAATATAACGGTAGGTTATTCTCAGCTAACAGCAGGGGGAGAGAATTTACAGCCAGGATGATGTCACAAGGGGGGGGGGGGGCGTGTGAGCCCAGGATAGAACAGATAAAAGCTAAGGGCAGAGGTCTGTGCATTGTATTTCTTCTGGGGGCCACGTGCTTCATTCATGTAGTGGAGGATACCTGAAACGTCCCTGGCCCCACACAGTACCCCCCTGTATGGGCCAAACCCTCAACCCTAAGGTAATTGATACATCTGTATGCCTGTTTGTGACCACGTCTTATTTGTAAATGTATTCTGACATATATCTATATATATTCTGTAAATTCCATATTGTATATATTGTAGTCTCTAGTGTGCCCTTACGGCTATTAAACATATATAATTTAATATTGGGCTGTTCTGTTATTTCGATCCTGAATTCCACGTCTGTGTGCTCGCCGTAATAGTTATTGTAATCGATTGGTAGCAGCGAGTGTATGCCAAGGATTCTTGTGGGGCAACCCGTGACATCAGGGGTGGATTAGATATATTCCGCCACAGGAGTCGGGGGAATATATACCTTACTCTCACTGGGAACCCTTCAATCATCGGCATAGTAGAATAGCGGCCTCCTTGCTTATTGTCGGGCTATTCCATAATTGGCCTGACTATAAGAGGGGCGCTAGAGAGCGAGTCACGTGCTCTGTGAGGTGGAAAAGGGGGGGTGTAACTTCCACTCCTTCCCCCTGTTCATGACAGTAGCCTTTTCATTGTCTCCAAAAGAGAAGCGTTTCTAGATAAAATTGACCTTCCCAAAATTTCACATAATGATTTAAAAACTTTAAATAAGCCATACACAAAAGTTTTATTAGTCATCAAACAGCTTAAATTAGAGAAATCACCAGGTCCCGACAGGCTAAATAATGAATATTGTAAAACATTTGGAGATATTTTATCCCCATATCTGACCAGATTAATTAACTACTGTATTTTTCGCTTTGTAAGACACACCTGATTATAAGACGCACCCCCAAATATGGTGACGGAATAGAGAATTTTTTAATAAATGGGGTCCGTCTTATAATGCCAGTGTCCGTCTAACAAATCATATAAGGTATATGTCCCTCATAGCCCCCCATCCTAAAATTAGCCCCTTTAATCTGGATATGGCCACCTTATATTGAATATAGCCCCCTTGTGCTAGCACACGTCCCCCAGTGATGCCACATGTCCCCTATGGCTGGCACACATCCTCTATGGCTGGCACACGTCCTCTATAGCTGGCACATGGCCCCTATGGCTGGCACATGGTCCCCTGTGGCTGGCACATGGCCCACTGTGGCTGGCACACGGTCCACTGTGGCTGGCACACGGCCCCCTGTGGATGCACATTGTCCCCTGTGGATATACATGGCCCGCTGTGGATGCACATGGCCCCCTGTGGATGCACATGGCCCCCTGTGGCTGGCACACGGCCCAATGTGGCTGCACATAGCCCCCTGTGGATGCACTGGGCCCCCTGTGGATGCACACAGCCCCCTGTGGCTGCACATGGCCCCCTGTGGATGCACATGGCCCCCTGTGGCTGGCACATGGCCCACTGTGGCTGCACATGGCCCCCTGTGGATGCACATGGCCCCCTGTGGCTGGCACACAGCCCACTGTGGCTGGCACATGGCCCACTGTGGCTGCACATGGCCCCCTGTGGATGGCACACGGCCCACTGTGGCTGGCACACGGCCCACTATTGCTGCACACGGCCCACTATTGCTGCACACATCACCCTGTGTTAGATATCGCCCCCAGGCTGCTGCTTTTAGTAAAATAAACTCTTTCCTTACCTTCTGCAGTGCTGTCCCTACTCGTGTCTCCCTCCGTGTGGTTGAGCTTCTCCTCCACTTCCTGCTTCTCGGCCGGTCATGTGATCGACACAGCAGAGTGATATCATCTCTGCATGCATGATCACAGCAGCAGGAGGGAGACCGGGAGATCAGCGCTGGAGGAGGTGAGTAAAGAGTGTTTTATTTTACAATGGGCAGCAGCATGGGGGCCATATCTAACACAGGGGGGGCATGTGTCATCAAAGGAGGGTGCAGGCAGATATAATATGCGCCGCTGCCCCAGCCCATCGCCGCGATGCGGTTTCAGCACCACGGTGATGGACAGCGGCTGTGCATGTTATATGAGCGGGAGCAGGAGATCTAGCGCTGATCTCCCGGTCTAGCACTGCTCCAGAGCTGCCCCCACCTCCCCTGGACTCTGTAGTGTGTATATATATATACATATATATATATATACACACCCCCGTATATTCGGATTATAAGACACACCCCCTACTTTCCCCCAAAATTTAAGGGAACAAATATGCGTCTTATAAAGTGAAAAAAAAACGGTACTTATCTACAGAAGGACATATCCCAAAAGAGATGCTTACAGCTAATATAACTGTTATCCCAAAAAATAAAGGTGATCCTTTAGACATGTCAAATTATAGGCCGATATCCTTGATTGACACAGATATGAAGTTAATCTCTAAGCTTATTGCAAACCGGCTTCAGAAAATTCTCCCTGATTTGATCCACTTGGAACAAGTGGGGTTTATTAAAGACAGGCAGTCATCTGGTGCATCGTGTAAAATTTTGAACCTGGTGGATCTGGTTGAGAAAAATCGGGGGCTGTCTCTGCTTCTTTCATTGGATGCGGAGAAGGCTTTTGATAGGATCCACTGGGGTTATATGATGTACTTTGAAAAAAATCGGATTTAATGGTCAGATATTAAAATTAATATTAGAAATGTATTCCCAACCCACTGCAAAAATCTATGTCAATAACTTCCTCTCTAGTAATTTCCCTATAAGCAATGGAACCAAATAGGGCTGCCCACTCTCTCCTTTAATATTTGCCATAATGATGGAAGCCCTAGCTGAAAAAATTAGAGTAAGAGAAAATATAAAAGGTATTTTCACAAATCATGAACAATATAAAATCACACTATATGCTGACGATGTAATTCGCAGTATAATGGACCTACTAGGGTCACTTAGAAATATAATTAATATTCTGGATGATTTCTCAGCCGTATCATATTATAAAATCAATTATTCTAAGTCCCAAATTTTGGGTTATAACATAGACCCAGATTTAAAAGATTGTATTCAGAAAGAATTTGCCTTCAAGTGGGAAACTGAAAAATTGCAATATTTAGGGATATACATCACAAACCCAACCAAAAAAATTGTATCTATGAACATTACCCCATTATTAAACAACATCCAAAATGAATTGAAAAATGTAAAGATGACTGAAGTTTCATGGATGGGAAAGGTCATATCATATAAATCTATTATTTTGCCCAAAATTCTATACCTATTCCGATGTTTAACAACAACAATTCCTAAGCCCTGGATCCAGAATCTACAATCTCAGTTATCACTATTCATCTGGCAAAATAAGAAACCTAGAATTTCCCAAAAAATCTTATGCAAACATAAGAGGAATGGATGCCTAGGTTTACCGAATATTTATGCTTATTATTTAACTAGTCTCATTAAACAGACCCAAAATAGTCTAATTACAGAATTTAAAAATAGTTGGGTACATATAGATAAATATTATAATCAAAACATTCCCAAATTAGATTTAATTTTGACCCAACTTTTAAACACACAAACACCAACTAAATATCAAACAAGTAAACTTTGGGCATGTAAATCCCTATTAAATACTTTGATGAAAGATAATGTACCTTTGGAGGATATTAAATGTTCCCGAATTGAATCAATACTAATTCTGACTCCCAAAATAAACATAATAAAATGGAAACAATACAACTCAAACAATTTTCTCGACCTAATAGAAAATAACAAAATCTTGCCCTTCAAAAACATACAAAGTAAATTCAACATCCCAAGTAAAGAGAAAAAAAATTGGTACCGTATAGAAAATTTTCTTACAAACAAAAAAAACCTAGATTTCAGCTTCCTAAACCCCTAATAAATGTATTGAATAATCCACTAAACCAAATTATTTGGAAAACCAGTAATATATATTCCTTGCTAAATGAAGATTATCAGTTTGAGAAAAAGCTAAACCTAAATAATTGGGATTAAGATTTGCACAAGGAATTCCCTATTAGTACATGGAAACAAGCTCTGGAAAAAACGTATGTAGCTGTAACCTGTGCTTCTCTTCAGGAGACATATTATAAAGTGTATTCCAGATGGTACTATACCCCTCTAAAGTACAAGTTTTCTGCTAAAAACTCACCACTATGTTGGAGAGGTTGTGGGAATTGATCCTTTATCCACATTTTCTGGGGATGTCCTTTACTTAAACCCTTTTGGAAGGAAGTCAGAGACCTCTTAAAGGAATTAACTACAAAAGATATAAATCTTACTCCAGAATTGGTCACTCTCTCCATAAGGTTAGAAGAATACGAGAAAAAATATAGATACATTGTCTGTCACATTTTCTTAGTTATCAAGAATTTATTAGCAGCCAACTGGAGAGAAGAAAGAATATCATCTATTTCAGAAGTTACGGACAGGGTTTTAGCTCATAATTTACATGAGTATAATATTGCATTAAAAGAAAAAATGAACAAAGATATAAAATAAGATGGTCTCTTTGGTCCCAACCTTGTTTTGACTTAGTTCCTTGATATTCTCTAACTAATATAACTGTAACATGTTATTTCCGAATGTGTTTATTTACTGTGCTAAATGAATATAAAAGTTTATAATCTTGCTTGACTTTGAAACTTAACAAATTGCATCGTCTTCCTCTTTCCCTTTCTCCTCCCCCTCTATATTCCCTCGCCCCTTCCCTTCCCACTTCCTCTAAAATTCCCCTTCCCTCATGCCCTTTTGGCTTACCCTTTCTTCGTTTCCTCATCCACTTCTTTGTTCTTTCAACAACATTTTTAAGAATGCATTTTAAATACTTAAATTACCCCCTCCCCTGTTATTGTAAATCCCTTAAAATTTAATAAAGTATACAAAACAGAAGCGTCTATTACGTCATCGTCACTCAGTTATATAGAAATTTCTTGGACATACATTGTAGCATCCTAATTGGCTCAGCTTATAACTTATATAGTGCTGGCATTTATTTATATATATATATATATATATATATATATATATATATAAACATACAATTGGCTAAATGTTAGTATCCTTTGCACCCAGCAAAGAGTCTGGGTGAGACATACACTTCCAAAGGTACCGTCACACTAAGCAACATCGCTAGCAACATCACTGCTGAGGCACAACTTGCTAGTGATGTTGCTGTGTGTGACATCCAGCAACAACCTGGCCCCTGCTGTGAGGTCGTTGGTTGCTGCTGAATGTCCTGGACCATTTTTTAGTTGTTGCTCTCCTGCTGTGAAGCGCACATCGCTGTGTGTGACAGCGACAGAGCAACAACTAAATGTGCAGTGAGCAGGAGCCGGCTTCTGCGGACGCTGGTAACAAAGGTAAACATCGGGTAACCAAGAAGCCCTTTCCTTGGTTACCCGATATTTACTTTCGTTACCAGCGTCCGCCGCTCTCAGCTGTCAGTGCCGGCTCCCTGTACACGTAGCTGGAGTACATATCGGGTAATTAACCCGATGTGTACTGTGGCTAGGAGTGCAGGTGTGGCGCCCCTGACCTGGTCAGGCACCACTGAGTACTGCACCCATGCTGGGGACAGTACAAACAGGTAATCCAGAAGGCTGACCGAGGTGTGACTACACAGGCGCATAGTGATCAGGTCTCACACATGTACCTTTGAGAGGACCCCTGGGGATCCCAGGAGGGGGCAAAGCCTTCACCTCCACTGGAATAGTGGAGGGGGTAAAAAGCCTCCATCTCCACTCAAGGGGTGTGGTGGAGAGCCTGGTTTCTAGGTGGCGTAGGCAAGAACAGGAGAGGAGGGGCAGTGAGCCGGTTCAGTGTGCAGTTCAGGGGGAGCAGACGTCAGGAGCAGACCCCTGGGGCTGTGGCAGTCTGACAGCGTCCGCGCAGTGGCTACCGATGGGGGAGAACGGTCACCTAGTAGTGCTACCCGAAATCCATCTTCAGCTAAAGAGAGAGCAACGGAGTGGGAAGTAAGGAGACTGCTAGGAAGTTACCAGGCCCAAACGGGTAGTAGGTCCCAGTGCAGGGATAGATCCACCTTTCCTTGCCAAACCTGCTTGAGGGGGTACTTTACACCCCCAAGAACACACTAAAAAGTCCGCAGCCACGTCGCCACAGTTAGGGCCCATAGTTCACAGGAGGCAAGCAGCCGGAGTGTCCTGGTCCAGGCTACAAGCAAACGGACAAAACGAAGGGGAGAGAGGCTTCAGCAACTTCCCTGGGTGACCCCCATAGGGACTAAAAGTCGGGGTTACTCCAAAACGCAAAGGGCTAAGGAAGGCGAGTCGGTAGTCACCCTCATCAGTCAGCCTGAAGGATACCTGGTTCCAGCCTGGTTCATCCCAGCTACGCCCGGGTTACTCACTCTGCCACCTTCTGTGAGTAAAACCCCTGAAAGACATTCTGCTTGTGTGGAGTTATTCTGCGCCTTGTGGTTCTACACACCTACACAGGGCCCTGGGGCTTGCCTCACTCTCAGGAGGCTACTACAACCGACTGCACCCACCATCAGCCCCAGGCATCCCTTAATTTGCAGTGGCGGTCCCCACTGACCGCAATTCTGAGAGTGGCGTCACGACAAATAGAAGATTTCCTACCTGTGACAAGATCCAGCCGAGTGGAGTCCCTGAAGGTAATGCACCGACACAATACTGGTGGGGCTTCACATCTGGCGTCACGAACAGGATAAGGACTAGACCTGTTCAGACAGGTGACCATGTGCCTGGGCGGTCCGCTTGAAAAATTGGAAGCGCCGCCATATTGCCACCATGAAAAGCGCGCTGAAAAACAACAGCAGCCCGCGCTGGGAGAAGTTACCGCCCACGAAGAGGTGTGGCTACCCAGAGATCCCCTGCAGAGTCCTGACCTCGCAAGTGAAGAGAGCGGAGGCGTTCAGAGACGTCGGGACAGAAAGGGAGCCAGAAGCCTGCTGTTAGAGGAAATGGCGTCTGGATGCAGAGATCCCGAGCCAGGCTCCGCTGCCTGGTGGGCCCGAGAGCTTGCTCAGTGCTGCAACCAACTAGAAACCAGGGTTCTACGGCAGCTCAGCGAGGGACGCAAGGAGCTCCTGGGGATGGCTACGGCGGTACAGGCCTACGAGGAGAGGGCCACGCGACGAGTGCCAGACCGAGCGGCGACGACTCAGACCCCGATGCTGCTACCGATGGGTGAGTCCAGTGTTGCCCCTGCCAGCACGAGTGCCCCGACCCCTGCTGCCACGCCCGTAGTCCCCGAAGAGGCGCCCGCCGCGGCGACGCTGAACCAGGCCGCAGCCACGCCAGGTGCGGCCCGCCAAGCCCAGGCCGCCGCAGAGATGCCCTGCCCGGCCCGTAAAGATCCGGCTGCCACCGCGACCCTCATCCATGCCGCGGGTGTGACGCTGACCCAGGCCGCCGCCTTGCTAGGCCCGGCCCGCCAAGACCCCACCGCAGCAGCGACGCTCATCCACGCCGCAGGCGAGGTGCTGAACCAGGCCGCAGCCACGCCAGGTGCGGCCCGCCAAGCTCCGGTCGCTGCAGCGACGCCCAGCCCAGCCTGCACAGATCCCATCGCAGCTGCGACGCCAATTCAGGCCGCCGCAGCGATGCCCTGCCCGGCCCGCCAAGAACCAGCTACAGTAGCGATGCCCGCTAAGACTTCAGCTGCAACAGCGACGCTGATCCAGGCCGCCGCCATGCCAGGCGCGGCCCGCCAAGACCAGGCCGCCGCCATGTCAGGCGCGGCCCGCCAAGACAAGGTTGTATCACCATTTACCCTGGCCTGCCAGGCCAGAGCAGACACCGCTCCCCAGTCCAAGGAGGTCCCTGCTAGGAAGTCTACGCTGGGGGAGGACCCCGAATACCAGAAGCTGAAGGCTGACCTAGAGGCCCAGTTCCCAAAGGAGATGGTGGACCGGTATCTGCTCCCTCCACATACCCCTCAGAAGACTCTGGAGATATCCACGCCAAAAAGTCCACCGCCCGGGCCAGCTGATGAACACTCATCCCCAGCGCTGCCACCAAAGGAGTGCTCAGAAGAACTAAGGGGGAGAGGAGGCCAGGAAGCTGAGGAGCTGACCCCGGAGCCATCAGCAGTGGATCCATGCCCAGAGCCAGAGATGCTGCCGTATTCCCGCTGGGATGAAGAGGAAGATTTGTCCAGCAACCTCACCTGGGAGCCTGCCAGCAGTGAAGCAGCCACCCAGCAGAATCAAGCCCGCAAAACACGGCGCCGCAGTAGAACCAAGTTTTCCCCTGCACCGCAGTCTCCAGAGAATAGAGATGAAGTCACGGCCAGAGACCTGGAGGAGAAACGGTTCCTGAGAAGGGCCAAATCCCAGGTTAGAGGTCCACTTTGTCGTGGAGTTGTGGAAGACTTCAGTTTGAAGAGTGGATATGGTTTTATAGTAGCTCCTGGTATGAAAGAAGGCATATTCGTGAATAGAAGAGACGTTAGAGCTCATTTGCCCAGAGGACATCCAGGCAGAAATCTGCGAACAGGAGATTCAGTGGAATTCACCATGCACCAAGGAGAAAGAGGCTGGTATGCATTGGATGTTACCCCATGTACCAGAAAGCCTTACAGCAGTCCTGCAAAAGAAACAGACACAGAAGAAGAAAGGAGAGATAAAGAACCGACTGATGAGACCACCACGGACGATGAAAGAGATCGAGAAACCAACAGGTGCCGCAGCCCTACAGGCCCAAGCCCTGGTATGGAGGAGTAGAGGAAAGTAAAGTCAGAAGTACAACAAGTTACTGTTTTGACCAGTTTGAAGTTTTTGCAACGTTTATAAGTTTAAGCATGTGCCCACATAAACTAATGTGAGAAATGAACCTTAAGGCTATGAACTGGCTATAGCCACAAACTCTCGCAGTGTAAATAGTTACACCAGAGGGTACCACCACCAGGGCCAGCCTGTTTAGGGGCCTGGCTCGCCTGCAACCAGGGAGCACGTCCGTTATGGGGCCTTGGCTTACCTGCAACCAGAGAGCATGCCTGTTTATGGGGCCTGGCTCTCCACCACAAAGAGGGTACCTGGTCAGCACCAACTGTGGAGGCCGCCTCTACATCCTGCCAGAAGAGGCTGAAGGCGCGGATCTACC
This sequence comes from Anomaloglossus baeobatrachus, assembly GCF_048569485.1. Classification (NCBI taxonomy): domain Eukaryota; kingdom Metazoa; phylum Chordata; class Amphibia; order Anura; family Aromobatidae; genus Anomaloglossus; species Anomaloglossus baeobatrachus. Next base: position 126,564,284 of record NC_134357.1, read on the forward strand.
AGGCCAGGTATACCCTGAAAACCACCAGACCCTGGAAGCCGCCTCTACATCCTGCCAGAAGTGGCTGAAGGCGCGGCCAACGGGAGAGGCAGATTGGAGGAAAGGTCTGGGGAAGTAGATGGCCCAGATCTGGTTACCAAAAGGACTGGTGACCTGCCTCCTGAAAGGGTTTGGGTGGGTTAACGGACTTGTGGGTGGAGGGTGGTGATGTATGGTACCTGGTGGTTTTAAAATGTTTTACCATGTTTTACTGTTTTATGCATTTTAAAATGTTGTCTTGCAGCCCGAGGACGTGCTGGTGATAACTAAGGGGGAATGTGGCGCCCCTGACCTGGTCAGGCACCACTGAGTACTGCACCCATGCTGGGGACAGTACAAACAGGTAATCCAGAAGGCTGACCGAGGTGTGACTACACAGGCGCATAGTGATCAGGTCTCACACATGTACCTTTGAGAGGACCCCTGGGGATCCCAGGAGGGGGCAAAGCCTTCACCTCCACTGGAATAGTGGAGGGGGTAAAAAGCCTCCATCTCCACTCAAGGGGTGTGGTGGAGAGCCTGGTTGCTAGGTGGCGTAGGCAAGAACAGGAGAGGAGGGGCAGTGAGCCGGTTCAGTGTGCAGTTCAGGGGGAGCAGACGTCAGGAGCAGACCCCTGGGGCTGTGGCAGTCTGACAGCGTCCGCGCAGTGGCTACCGACGGGGGAGAACGGTCACCTAGTAGTGCTACCCGAAATCCATCTTCAGCTAAAGAGAGAGCAACGGAGTGGGAAGTAAGGAGACTGCTAGGGAGTTACCAGGCCCAAACGGGTAGTAGGTCCCAGTGCAGGGATAGATCCACCTTTCCTTGCCAAACCTGCTTGAGGGGGTACTTTACACCCCCAAGAACACACTAAAAAGTCCGCAGCCACGTCGCCACAGTTAGGGCCCATAGTTCACAGGAGGCAAGCAGCCGGAGTGTCCTGGTCCAGGCTACAAGCAAACGGACAAAACGAAGGGGAGAGAGGCTTCAGCAACTTCCCTGGGTGACCCCCATAGGGACTAAAAGTCGGGGTTACTCCAAAACGCAAAGGGCTAAGGAAGGCGAGTCAGTAGTCACCCTCATCAGTCAGCCTGAAGGATACCTGGTTCCAGCCTGGTTCATCCCAGCTACGCCCGGGTTACTCACTCTGCCACCTTCTGTGAGTAAAACCCCTGAAAGACATTCTGCTTGTGTGGAGTTATTCTGCGCCTTGTGGTTCTACACACCTACACAGGGCCCTGGGGCTTGCCTCACTCTCAGGAGGCTACTACAACCGACTGCACCCACCATCAGCCCCAGGCATCCCTTAATTTGCAGTGGCGGTCCCCACTGACCGCAATTCTGAGAGTGGCGTCACGACAAATAGAAGATTTCCTACCTGTGACAAGATCCAGCCGAGTGGAGTCCCTGAAGGTAATGCACCGACACTGCACCTGTGGGGCTTCACATCGGGAACAGGGAGCCGACACTGACAGTGTGAGAGCGGCGGACGCTGGTAACGAAGGTAAATATCGGGTAACCAAGGGAAGGGCTTCTTGGTTACCCGATGTTTACCGTGGTTACCAGCGTCCGCAGAAGCCGGCTCCCTGCTGCCTGCACACGTAGCAGAGTACACATCGGGTAATTAACTCGATGTGTACTGTGGCTAGGTGTGCAGGGAGCCAGCGCTAAGCAGTGTGCGCTGGTAGCCAAGGTAAATATCGGGTTGATTACCCGATATTTACCTTAGTTACCAAGTGCAGCATGATTCCACGTGTAGTGACGCTCCAGCGATCACTGCCAGGTCAGGTTGCTGGTGGTATCGCTGGAGCGTCGCTTAGTGTGACATCTCACCAGCAACCTCCTAGCAACTTACCAGCGATCCCTATCAGGTTGTATCGTTGTTGGGATTGCTGGTAAGTTGTTTAGTGTGACTGGGCCTTTACACCAAGAGAGACATAGTAGAGACTCTCACACAAAGACAAAATGGAGTCTAGATTTAACAAAATGGATCCTGCTCTCAAACTTCTTTTTTGAAACAGGATGAAAAATGATATGGTTCATCATGAATGTTTCTCTCCTTTAACTAGTCGCACCTGTTTTTATTTATGAGTTTTTTCACTGAAAAAATGTAAAAAACTATTTCTATTCACTTTCAGCAGTTATTCATTTAATTTGACAGTTACAATGTAATTTGAATATCTATATATATAATTGCCTTATTCTGTCTGTCTGTCTGTCTGTCTGTCATGCTTCAAAATTGTGTCCTTCCGGTGACATTGTGTCCTTACGGTGACACAAAGCTGATTGGCCGCTGGGCTCGCCATGGCCCCGCCCCCCCACACCGATTGGCCGCTCGCCCAGGCTGCGCCCCCACACGGATTGGCCAGCCGCTCAGGAGGCTGGGAGGAGAGAGGCTGATCCTGGGGAAGGCTGGGAAGGGGAGGCTGATGCTGAGGGAGGCTGGAAGGAGAGAGGCTGATGCTGGGGGAGGCTGGATGGAGAGAGGCTGAGGCTGGGAGGAGAGAGGCTGATGCTGGGGAAGGCTGATGCTGAGGGAGGCTGGGAGGGGAAAGCTGATGCTGGGGAAGGCTGGGAGGACGAAGGCTGGGAGGAGAGAGGCTGATCCTGGGGAAGGCTGGGAGAGGGAGGCTGATACTGGGGGAGGCTGAGGCTGGGAGGAGAGAGGCTGATGCGGGGGACAGACAGGCTGATGCTGGGAGGAGAGAGGCTGATGCTGGGAGGAGAGAGGCTGATGCTGGGGGCAGAGAGGCTGATGCTGGTGCAGCATGGGGGATGGTGCACGATGGGGGGTGCGCAGCATGGGGGATGGAGCACGTTTGGGAGTGCGCAGCATGGGGGATGGAGCACGTTTGGGAGTGCGCAGCATGGCGGATGGACCACGTTTGGGAGTGCGCAGCATGGCGGATGGAGCACGTTTGGGAGTGCGCAGCATGGCGGATGGAGCACGTTTGGGAGTGCGCAGCATGGCGGATGGAGCACGTTTGGGAGTGCGCAGCATGGCGGATGGAGCACGTTTGGGAGTGCGCAGCATGGCGGATGGAGCACGTTTGGGAGTGCGCAGCATGGCGGATGGAGCACGATGGGGGGTGCGCAGCATGGCGGATGGAGCACGATGGGAGGTGCACACCTCCCCCAACACACACAACACACCACACACACACTGGGAACCACAAACACCGCCCTACACAGACACCCACACACACAGACAACACTGCACACACACAACACCCAACACACAAACACCGCGGCATACATAAATATACGCACATATCATGCAACACACACATTGCACAAAACATACCTCCCCCCAAAACACACCACACCCACACAAACTGCGCAACACATACACACACAACGCTACAGACACACAGCGCTCCACAAACACACACAACACCGCTCTCACCCCCTGCCACACCCAGACAACACCCATAACATGTACAGCTCCTACACAAACACTTGGTAACTACACACAACAACATCTATATATATATATAGATATATATAACAAAAATCATACATTAACTACACAATACGTAAATTCTAGAATACCCGATGCGTAGAATCGGGCCACCTTCTAGTATAATATAAATATATGAACTTATATTAATTTACCATTTGGAGGTATCGCAATGGTCGTACAGGTCCAGGTTTAGTGCTGTGACCCCAGGCACGAGTGAAACGGGTTCTTCACAGTGTGTGGGTGATTCAGATGTCCTTCATTTAGGCTGCAGTGCAGACCTACAAATGGTGCAGTTTATTACAATCAAAAGGGAGGAACCAGTCCATTTTATAAAAATAAAACAGTCTTTACTTATGAAGCTGGTGTAACATGTAGAAGAGATAGTAGGTACAAAACTTAGTGTTCACATCATCATCTGTCTTATACACAGAGGCACAGACACTGCGGCACTTCACTTATATATCACATTTCAGTGATAAGGCATATCTAACCTGAATTCTTCTTTTTTGTCATTTACTCTCATAGCTCTCTCAGTAAAGCCTGCTTTACACCTTACAATTAGGTGTGCGATCTCGTATGCGATGTGACACGCCCAGGTTGCATACGGGATCTTATGAGATTGCATGTAGGTCGTTCATTTGCTGTCACACGAGCGTTAGTAGTCTATGTTAAATTGATCAATTTTGTGTGCGCTCCTTTAGATCATGTGTTCTGTGACGTATGCATTGGCACCCTTTTTTTTTTTTTTTTATTTATTGACTTGCCAAGCGTGTGTAATGTGTAGGGATGCGTTTTTACTATGTCATCTGCCATTCAGCTCTGCTACATGGCCGCTGACAGCAGACACAGACAGCCGTGTAGCAGAGCTGAATGGCAGATGATAGCAGACACAGACAGAGCCGCACTGTCAGAATGAACTCGGGTGAACCTCACCCGACTTCATTGTGATGCTGCGGCTCTGTCTGTGTCGCGCCCTGATTAGCGGTCACCAGTGAAGGACTCACCGGTGACCGCTAAACTCCTGAGTAACTGAATTGAGCAGCCCTCTATCATATACTCACCGATCCCTGATCCCTGGCTCTGCACGGCATTCACACTGGTCCGGCGGCTTTTACTGTTTTGAAAAAGCCGGCCGCCCATTAAACAATCTCGTATTCCCTGCTTTCCCCGCCCACTGGCGCCTATGATTGGTTACAGTGAGACACGCCCCCACGCTGAGTGACAGGTGTCACACTGCACCCAATCACAGCAGCCGGTGGGCGTGTCTATACTGTGCAGTGAAATAAATAATTAAATAATTTAAAAAAACGGCGTGCGGTCCCCCCCAATTTTAATACCAGCCAGATAAAGCCATACGGCTGAAGGCTGGTATTCTCAGGATGGGGAGCTCCACGTTATGGGGAGCCCCCCAGCCTAACAATATCAGCCAACAGCAGCCCAGAATTGCCGCATACATTAGATGCGACAGTTCTGGGACTGTACCCGGCTCTTCCCGATTTGCCCTGGTGCGTTGGCAAATCGGGGTAATAAGGAGTTATTGGCAGCCCATAGCTGCCAATAAGTCTTAGATTAATCATGTCAGGCGTCTATGAGACACCTTCCATGATTAATCTGTAAATTACAGTAAATAAACACACACACGCCCGAAAAAATCCTTTATTATAAATAAAAAACACAAACATATACCCTGGTTAACCACTTTAATCAGCCCCAAAAAGCCCTCCATGTCCGGCGTACTCCAGGATGATGCAGCGTCGCTTCCAGCTCTGCTGCATGGAGGTGACCGGAGCTGCAGAATGCACCGCCGCTGCTCCGGTCACCTCCACACAGCAAATGAAGACAGCCGCGCGATCAGCTGAGCTGTCACTGAGGTTACCCGCTGTCACTGGATCCAGCGGTGGATGCAGCGGTGACAGCGGGTAACCTCAGTGACAGCAGCTGATCGCGCGGCTGTCTTCATTAGCTGCGTGGAGGTGACCGGAGCGGCTGTGTCTGCTGCAGCTCCGGTCACCTCCATGCAGCAGCGCTGGAAGCGACGCTGCATCATCCTGGATTACGCCGGACAAGGAGGGCTTTTTGGGGCTGATTAAAGTGGTGAACCACGGTATATGTTTGTGTTTTTTATTTATAATAAAGGATTTTTTCATGTGTGTGTGTTTATTTACTGTAACTTACAGATTAATCATGGAAGGTGTCATAGACGCCTGACATGATTAATCTAGGACTTATTGGCAGCTATGGGCTGCCAATAACTCCTTATTACCCCGATTTGCCAACGCATCAGGGCAAATCAGGAAGAGCCGGGTACAGTCCCAGAACTGTCGCATCTAATGTATGTGGCAATTCTGGGCGGCTGTTGGCTGATATTGTTAGGCTGGGGGGCTCCCCATAACGTGGAGCTCCCCATCCTGAGAATACCAGCCTTCAGCCGTATGGCTTTATCTGGCTGGTATTAAAATTGGGGGGGACCGCACGCCGGTTTTTTTAATTATTTAATTATTTATTTCACTGCACAGTATAGACACGCCCACCGGCTGCTGTGATTGGGTGCAGTGTGACACCTGTCACTTAGCGTGGGGGCGTGTCTCACTGTAACCAATCATAGGCGCCGGTGGGCGGGGAAAGCAGGGAATACGAGATTGTTTAATGGGCGGCCGGCTTTTTCAAAACAGTAAAAGCCGCCGGACCAGTGTGAATGCCGTGCAGAGCCGGGCCGGAGATCGGGGATCAGTGAGTATATGAGAGAGGGGGTAAGAGGGATAGACTGACATGGACAGAGAGTGAGGGACAGAGATAGTGACGGACTGACAGAGATTAGTGAATGACAGACATTGTGAGGCGCTTCAGAACGCAGCTTTTCAGCTGCGCTCTGAAGCAGACCTTTTTTAAGCTGCGGTGCAGAGCGCACACCTGCGCACACCGTGTGAATGCCGTGCAGAGCCGGGCCGGAGATCGGGGATCGGTGAGTATATGAGAGAGGGGGTAAGAGGGATAGACTGACATGGACAGAGAGTGAGGGACAGAGATAGTGACGGACTGACAGAGATTAGTGAATGACAGACATTGTGAGGCGCTTCAGAACGCAGCTTTTCAGCTGCGCTCTGAAGCAGACCTTTTTTAAGCTGCGGTGCAGAGCGCACACCTGCGCACATAGCCTCAGACACCAAAATCGTATGAGGGATGTCACACGTTTCAATTGACTAGGTTCATACAACAAAACGTCCAATGTATGAGGAATAAACGACGTGTATGCGATCACCGTATTTTCGTTCAATCTTGATTGCACGTATATTTCACACGCAAATACGTCACGAACGATGCCGGATGTGCGTCACTTACAACTTGACCCTGACGACGGATTGAAAGATCTATTGAAGCGTGTAAAGCAGGCTTAATACTCTTGCCCCAGCCTGATAGCCTAATATTATTCACCATGACTCCTGTTCTTGCATACAAGTTTCTGTCTATTTAGACCGACTTTGCTTGTTCACATCTGCAGGGTGGCTAACTGTTAACTCTTCCATTCCAGGCTATCTAATCTACTAGAGCTCTAATGGGAGATATTACATTAAATTCCGTATAAAACAATGCTCAACAATAATACATTTTATAACAATGCGTAAAAGTTTTTGGGAGAATGTTCTCTTACTCCTTTTCAGTTTCATTGTTATATACTGTAGATGGGAATACGAGTAGTCTGTTGAGCAGATTTTTTGATATTCAAATTCACTGAATGCTACGAAAAATAAAGAGAGCAGAAATAGAGGAGAGAGAAAAAACGAGACCATAAAAGCTTATACTCTACAGGAGAGAATACTCCGCTGACCATAAGAGTTTACACTCTACAGGAGAGAAAGAATACCCTGCTGATCATACAAGCTTAGGCTATGTGCGCACGTTGCGTACAGTCACTGCAGAAATTTCTGCAGCGGTCTGAAGAGCACACGTGTGCTTCAAATCGCTGCAGAAAATGTCCGTAGTGAAAAAAAAAAGCCGATTCCATGCGCTCTGACTGCAGCTCCTCCCATAGAAAGAGCAGGGGCTGCAGGCAAAGCGCACGGAAGAAGTGACATGTCACTTCTTAGAACGCGCGCTTCGGGCAGGAGCCGAAGCGCTGCACTCTAAGACACCACGTGCGCACGTCTCCTGCACAATCTTCATAGATTATGCAGGGGACGCAGGACGCATGCAGTTACGCTGCGCTACAAAGCGCAGCGTAACTGCATGTAATTACGCAACGTGCGCCCATAGCCTTACACTCTATGACAAAGCGAGAGGGAGTTTGAGAGAGAACTCAGCTGACCCTAAGAACTTGCACTCTACATGAGTGAGAGAGAGGACACTGCTGATCATAAGAGCTTACACTCTACAGGACAGAGAGAGGACCCAGCTGACCATAAGAGCTGATACTCTACAGGAGAGTGAACCATGCTCACTATGTGCCCTTAACTATTGTTATAACTGCTGACACATAGTGAGGTGAACTACAAGACTTAGGTACTGTCCCAAATGGGGTACACCTTGTCATGGTGGGATGGCGTGTACATTTTTTTGATCAAAACTATGTTAACTTTGTCCCATATGTTATTCACATGTAGTATTACTATTTATTTACTTACTACAGTGTTTTTGCTTATTTTGTTTTATTCGGTTCTGCTTGTTAAATGGCTACCGTTTGAATGCACACCTATGCATTGCACTTAAATCAACATTTGCTCTGCCTTAATTTTTTTTTCAGCTTTGGTTAGGAGTTTTGTGCTGGGTATAAATAGGAGCATGACTTCAATATTTTGGGCTGCTCATTTAGTTTATATAGATTTCCACATGAAGGTGTCTGAACAGTCATGTCACATATCCCACTCTGCCTTATCTATTTTTACATCTGCTGAGGAGAAGAACAAGAGTTAGGTGCCATACTTAATGGGTTGCACATTGTCTTGGTGGTATGGCTTTTACTTTTTTTATCTAAACAATGTTAACTAAGAACCTTGTGTTATTTACAAGAACTATAACTATTTATATACTACTGGGCATTTGCTCATTTTATCTTCATCCTATGGACTAAATTTTATAAAAAGCAGGGGGCATACCAAGGAACAATAAACAAATGATATCAAACAAAAGAGATACGTGCCCCTGACGTGTGCCCAAACAGTAGTTTTCCACCACATATGAGATATCGGCATACTCGGGAGAAATTGCACAACAAATTGTATGGTGTATTTTCTCTTGTTACCATTGTGAGAATGCAAAATTTTATGGCTAAAGTAACATTTTTTGAGGGAAAAAGTAACATTTTCATTTTCACGGGTTATGACTCTGGAATGTTTCAATGGATCCTAATGATTCTGAGAATGCTTTTTGTGAAATATTGTGCTTCATGATAGTATTAAATGTAGACCAATATTTGAGGACATTTTTAATTATTATGAAATTTTCAAACTTTGAATTTTTATGCCCTTAAATTCGAGAGTTATATCACAAAAAATAGATAATAAATATAATTTCTCACATGCCACCTTAACTTCAGCGCAATTTTTGAAACATATTTTTTTGTAGGAAGTTAGAAGGGTTAATCAGTTAATCAGGTTAATCAGTAATTTCTCATTTTTCCAACAAAATTTACCATTTTTTTAGGCACCACATCACATTTCATGTGACTTTGAGAGGCCTAGGTGACAGAAAATACCCAAGAGTGACTTCATTCTAAAAACTGCACCCCTCACACTGCTCAAAACCACATCCAAGAAGTTTATTAACCTTTTAGGTGCTTCCCAGGAACTAAAGCAATGTGGAAGGAAAAAATGAAAATGTTACTTTTTCCCCTCAAAAAATGTTATTTTAGCCATAAAATTTTGCATTTTCACAATGGTAACAAGAGAAAATGCACCATACAATATCTTATATGTGGTGGATATCTACTGTTTGGGCACACGGCAGGGATCAAAAGGGAAGGAGTGCCATCTGAATTTTGGAACAGAACAATTAGCTGGAATCATTAGCCAACATCGTGTCGCATTTGAAGAGCACTTGTTGTGCCTTTTTTTTTTTTTATCACCAAAGCTTTAATATTCAGAAGGGTCACACTACATAATTGACCATAAATTTTAGGAGTGCCATATTTGAGATCAGATTAAGTTGGAAAGGAATGAGGGTGCCATGTCACATTGGCAACGTCCTTGAGGTGCCTAAAGAGTGAAGCTCCCTCACGAGTGACCATTATTTTGGAAACTAGACCCCTCAAGGAACTTATCTAGATGTTTGGTGAGCATCCGGAACTCCCAGGTGCTTCACGTAATTTAAAAACATTGAGCTGTAAAAATGAAAAACTACAATTTTAACCTCAAAATTGTTGCTTTAACACCAAACTTTTCAAATTCGCTAGGAAAAAGCCTGCTTTACACATTGCAATTTTGCATACGATATCGTATGCGATTTGCAACGCCCCCATCGTATGTGTGGCACGTTCAATTTGTTGAACGTGCCACACAAATGATTAACCCCGTCACACATACTTACCCATCTATACGACCTCGATGTGGGCGGCGAACGTCCACTTCCTGGAGTGGGAGGGACGTTCGGCGTCACATCGACGTCACGCGGCAGCCGGCCAATAGAAGCGGAGGGGAGGAGATGAGCGGGACGTAAACATCCCGCCCACCTCTTTCCTTCCACATTGCCGGCTGGAGCCGTGGGAGGCAGGTAAGATCTGTTTAATGTTCCCGGGGTGTCACACACTGCGATGTGTGCTGCCTCAGGAACATTGAACAACCCGACGTGCAATTCGTCAGGATTCAATGACATGTATGCGATGAACGTTTTAACGTTCAATTGCAATCGCACATACCTGTCACACACTACAATGTACCTGACAATGCCGGATGTGCGTCACTTACGAAGTGACCCCGCCGACACATCGTAAGATATATTGTAGCATGTAAAGCGGGCTTTACAGGATATAATTCACAATTCAATTTTTTGCGCAATTTCTCATGAGTGCAAGAATACCCAATATGTGGTCTTAAACTACTTTTGAGGTACAGTAAAAAGTGAATAAGGGAATATTGGAGTGCCATATTGGAGTGTAGATTTAGTGGGAATGATTTGCCGGTGCCATGTCACATTGACAGTGTACCTGAGGTGCCAGAACAGCAGAAACTCCATACAAGTGACCTCATTTTACAAACTACACCCATCAATAAATTCATGCAGCAGCGCAGTGAGCATATTGACACTACACAACAGTGTGATGCAGCAGCAAAAAAGGCAAACACCATTCTAGGATGTATTAACAGAAGCATACAGTCTAGATCACGTGAAGTCATTATCCCCCTTTACTCCTCTTTGGTCAGACCTCATCTGGAATATTGTGTCCAGTTCTGGGCACCACATTTTAGAAAAGACATCAACAAACTGGAGCAAGTACAAAGAAGAGTGACCAGAATGGTGACTGGTCTGCAAACCATGTCCTATGAGGAACGGTTACAGGATTTAGGATTGTTTAGCTTGCAAAAGAGAAGACTGAGAGGAGACTTAATAGCTGTCTACAAATATCTTAAAGGCTGTCACAATGTAGAGGGATCAGTTTTATTCTCATTTTCACAAGGAAAGACTAGAAGCAATGGAATGAAACTAATGAGGAGACACAGCTTAGATATTAGAAAAAACATTTTGACATTGAGAGTGATCAATGAGTGGAACAGGCTGCCACGAGAGGTTATGAGTTCTCCTTCAATGGAAGTCTTTAAAAAGAGATTGGACGGACATCTGTCTGGGATGATTTGGTGAATCCTGCTTTGAGCAGGGGGTTGGACTAAATGACCCAGGAGGTCCATTCCAACTCTAATATTCTATGATTCTACTACAGGTGTGTCAAAAAATGTTAAACTATTGTGAACAAAAAAAATTAAATTTTTATCCCTAAAATATTATTTTCACCATACATCTGGGAGGAGGGTGTTCCATTGAGATCACCTACTCAGTGGACTATATGCTTTGCCAACGGCATTAAGGCTATGGCGGTTGTCTGTATCCACTGTGGCACCATTTATACAGATAGCCAAGTGTAGTGGCCCGGTCCAGATTGTGTCTATTTCTTTAAGTACATTCACTTATATGTAATATTATGTTATATGTTATAAATAAAGCATTTTTCATTTGTTGTGTTCTAGCACCATCTACTCGTGAAAACTGTAAGAATCTGAAGTGTGCATTGGGTGTTATCCCATTGGCTAGTTCTTGGTCACATGGCTCAATAGGTGGAGCTATTCTCCAGTCTCTGTCTGGAAAGAACTGGAAGGTTCTGGTTCTGGCTGAGTCTCCTCTGAGGGCAGACGTTATGTGGAGTTTCTCTTCAATACAAGACTCCTACTAGGCCGAGGCCTAGAATTTCATCATTTCCTGACTTTTACAGCCAATATAATGAAGGCTTCCTATCCTGAATTCTCACTGGCCAGATAAACATTGTGCATCTCTTCATACAGTAGGGCATACTGATTATATACAAGACCCTCCTGCATGCAGATTGGGGAAGTTTGAGGGTCTGCCGCCCCACTGCAATATTAGTGGCTTTCATGCCATTGTCCACACACCAACCGTCCGGTCCCCGTAGCGCGCTGGGCAACTGTCTACATTTGCTTACAAATACTGCACGTGTCTGAACTAGCAGTGAAATTAACCCCAGGACTCAAGGTCTGTACAATCTTATTATCATATCTACCCTCTAAGCTCAAGAGACTCTGAACCTAAAGCATACCAGTATTAATTCTGAAGCAAATCATGCTCTTAAAGCTCCAGTACCCTAATTGCACTTCAGCATTCAACTCCAAGCTGTATTTGCTGTGGCCTACCCACAAAAGACTGTGAAACATACAGTATATTCCGTCTTTTTTTCCTTTGTTCCTGCTGAAATAAAGCAACTGTTATCCCCAAGACCGTGTCTGTGGACTGTCTATCAGCTGTGGATACTGTGTGGGGGTGGATAGCAGGGAACTTCAGGGGAAACGTGTTGGAATCTACTTGAGGACTTGTTTCAGATAAGTCTTTATTTACAGGCCAGAAAATTATGATATTATCAGACTGCTTTACTCCTCTGCAGTGAGATGTATCAATATATAATATTTATTGTGAGAGGGGGACATTGTTCTCATATGACTGTAGTTACTCAGAGTAAGACAGTTGTAAAGATTATTGTATTAAGAAAGACTGACTGTACTTTCATTATTCTGTGACTATTACTGACACATACCACTTTATGGTTTGTGGATGCCACATCTGTGGTAAGTGGGGACTGAAAGGAGACAGCCGACATTGAACGGGGGCACCATAAAAATCAGGGTGAAAAAGCTCCGCTGATAGGCAAGAAAAAGAGTAGGGATTAATATCTAATCCTAATCCTAGCATCGTAAAAATAATTAAGCCTCCAGCACCCCCATGCTCCTGCAATAATTGCCACTATAAGCCATCTTATTGTGTTCACAATGCACAAAACACCTTTTTTGACTTCTTTGATTTCTTGTCTCTTTACCTGACTGTTTTCGAGCAATATGAATAAAATACTGTATGTTGTTTGAATAAAGTACTGTATGTTGTTTTTAGAGGAATTTGTGGGTTTAGTAATTATTCTTGCAACAGTAAGGTTTTAATACACAGTAGAAACATCAGCCCTAATAAATGCGCACACCGGTAAAGACTCTTGGTCCAATTGAGGGGGGACAAGTCCATTCCCGGGAGCTGCGATGCTCACAGGTGAGCACTTCTCCTTGCTGGGTAAGGGAGAACTCTTCTTCTACCTCAAATTCGCTGACCTCAGAAATATCTTGGTCCGAATCTTGCTTGTCAGTCTTTATGGCTCTCTCATGGTCCAGCTCACAGTCCCTCTCAAAGTCAGCACTGTACAGATTTTACAGATTTTTCCTCAGAAATAAGAATTTTGATAATGACTTATCAATTTTGGCAGATAAAGAAGAAGCAAATTTGTCTGATAAGAAATATTACAAAGTTGCTTATTTACACGCGTATTATTGATTTATTAAATAAAAATTCAAACACCGGTTAAGCTTTAACAACGCATTAAATGGTTGTTACATACAAGCCATGGTCAAAAGTGTTTGCACCCATGAAAATGTTCCAGAAAATGAAGTATTTCTTCCAGAAAGTTATTGCAAATACACATGCTTTGTTTTGTTATAAACATGTTTATTTCCTTTGTGTGTATTGGAATAACACAAAAAAAAACCTGAGAAAAAAGGCAATTTTGACATAATTTCACACAAACATCCAAAATGTGCCGGACAAAATTGTTGGCAATTTTCCAAAATTGTCGGTAAAAAACTTTGTTTCAAGCATGTGATGCACACTCAAATTCACTCGTGGCAAGTAACAGTTGTGGGTAATATGAAAATCACACAAAAAAAACAAATAAAAAGGGGAGACGTTGCCTCAATCTTTGCATTGTGAGCCACATTAAGAGAAGAGAACTAAATGAGGACTTCAAAACCAAATTTGATGAAAAATTTTAATAATTTAAAAGTTACAATTCCATCTCCAGAGATCTTGATGTTCTTTTGTCCACTGTGCACAACATAATCAAGACGTTTACATCCCCTGGAACTGTAGATAATCTCCCTGTACATGGATGGCAGAGAAAAATTGATGAATGTTTAAACAAAAGATAATCCAGATGGTGGATAAGCAGGGCCAATCAAGTTCCAAAGAAATTCAAGCTGTCCTGCAGGCTCAGGGTGCATCAGTGTAAGTGCAAACTATCCATCAACGTTTGAATGAAATGAAACGCAATGGCAGGAGACCCAGGAGGACCCCACTGCTTACACAGAGACAAAAAAAAGCTAGACGACAGTTTGCCAAAATGTATGTAAGTCAAAATCTTTCTGGGACAGTGTCTTATGGACGGTTGACAACAAGATAGAGATTTTTGTTGAAGTTCATCATTTTTCTATTTACGAAAATCAGAATGAAGCCTACAGAAAATAACACAGAACCTACAGTCAAATATGATGGAGGCTCTAGAACTGGTTCCTTGATTGTGTACAAGGAATCATGAAATCTGAAGATTACCAAAGGATTTTGTGTCATAATGTAGGGCCCAGTGTCACAAAGCTAGGTTTGCATACTATGTCATGAGTCTTCCAGCAGGACAATGACCCCAGAAGTAGATGGAAACAAAACACTGGAGAGTTCTGAAGTCCTCAGCAATGAGTCCAGATCAACATTCTATTGAACACCAGTGGAGAGATCTTTAAATTGCTTTTTGAAGCAGGCACCCTTCAAATATGAGAGATCTGGAGCACTTTGCAAAAGAAGAATTATCCAGAATTCCAGTTAAGACCTGTATGAAGCTTGTTGATGGTTATAGAAATAGATTGATTGCAGTTATTTATTCCAAAGGATGTGCAACCAAATATGAAGCAGAGGCTGTCAACTTTTTTGTCCAGCCAATTTTTGAAGATTTGTGTTAAATTATGACCAATTTCCTCTTTTTCTCTTTTGTTTGTGTTGCTCCAATACACACAAAGAAATTAAACTTATGTATAACAAAACATGTGTAATTGCAATGTTTTTAAGGGAGAAATACTTCATTTCTGGAACAATTTCAAGGGGGCCAACACTTTCGACCATGACTGTATATAACAGAAGACTACAAAAGTTTTCAGAATCTTTTTTGTGCACCACAACTCTTCACACTATCCAATCTATGATATTATTTTTGATATACCATGTATGTAATAATTGTGATAAACAAATTGAAAAGTATGAGCCTAAATCATATTCAGCTATATGAAGAGGAAATATCCCTTTGTAGGATTCTAAGGTCTGTTATATCTGTCAGGAAAGTCTGAGGGATGCCCCCGGGACAGGTTTGAGAAATGTCATTACCAAGAAAAATGTAATGAAATACATTTGGTACAAGGATCCTGCATATCACCAGAATCCCTGAGGCAGATGGTGCTAGAAGAGTATAACTGTTCAAGTATTATCCAGGTGGCTAGAAAAGGAATAAAATCTCATTGCAGAAAAGCAGCAGTAGGGTGCTTGTCTTCAGACCACAAATCAGACAGGTAATATATCATTAGTCAGTGTGATGCGATTTGACGGCAACACAAAATCATAAGCATGAAGAAAAACGCCATCACTGAATACTTGTTATGGCTGAACGCACAACAATGTATCATAACTTCATCTATGTTCAATGAGGTGCACCAGCACGTCTGTAATTAGACCCATTCACTGTGTAATTAAGTATCATAATTATTAAATTCATATTTTACTAAAATATTCATCCCACACACAATACTTCTGTAATTATTGCAATATAAAAGAGTTTTGTGTACGTATACAGTGTGAACATCTTCCAGGTTTCCAAGAAACAATTATTTAGCTAATTAACCAAGATGGTCTGGGTACTCTTATTTCTTGTTTAATTAACTTCAAGAATAAATCCTGGTATTAATATAGTAATCAGTCAGATTAAGGACAGATAAATTGAAACTTCTGCAAAAAGAACAGATTTCTAGGGACACATTTTCAATTCCAACATGCAGTATATTATATAAGCTGGTCATATTTTTTGAGAAGATCTCTGACATATAAGGCCACTGGTTAGTGCAATTTTTGATAGTCAAATCATAAAGGTTTATTATTTATTATTCTGTATGTGATTTAACTTTAACCCCTTCACCCCCAAGCCCGTTTTCACCTTAATGACCTGGCAATTTTTTGCAATTCTGACGAGTGTCATTTTCACATGTAATAAATCTGGAACGCTTCAACGGATCCCGGTGATTCTGAGATTGCTATTTCATGACATATTGTAAGTGTGCATTAAAAACACATCTCTTCTGACAAGGGTATCATCTTAACTCACTGATCTAACTATCCCCTGTTAGCGCCTTCTAAGTGCTACTCTAAGCATTCTCCCTCCTATTTCTGTCCTCACAAGCTCCATACAACCAATAGCATGTAAATGTACTTAAAAGGTTATTGTCAATGACCGGATAATTCAACTTTATCTGAAATCAATCATTTATCGTAATGACTGCCAGGCCACACACTACAAGCACGCTTTACCTTTTGTATCTTCAGAAAAAATGAGGTCCAGCATCATGGAGAGTAGAAAAGTAAAACTTGCATTTATTGGAATGATTAAAAACTGCGACTTTACTTGTGCCTCTGTGCCCACTGGATGTATCGCTGTTTTTAATCATTCCAATAAATGCAAGTTTTACTTTGCTACTCTCCATGATGCTGGATCCTCGTTTTTTCTGAATGTGCTTTCCGCCCGGGCCAGGGCATTCCGTGCATCGGTGTGGAGTCCAGGAGTGAAGAGGGGTGAGCTGACAACAACTTTTTTTGCTTACCTTTCGTATCCCCCTATTTCCTCATAGATTGTAAGCTTCTGAGCAGGGCCCTCATTCCTATTGTTGACGTTGAACTATGTGATACTTTATTTGCTTTTGTACCCAATTTGACATTCATCTGAGCATAATTTTAAAAATGTCTAAATAGACAAATTCATAAGAAAAACACACACAGAAAGACACAGAGTATTATAAAAAAGAGGAAACACAGATCTGTGGCGCCCCTGAGGCTCAGTCGCCACAGGGTGTATTGCATCTCACTTAAGGTGCAGTACTCATCCCGGGTAAGGAAGAGGTTAACCATTAGTTTTCACTTACACAACGCACACAGCTTAGTGGCCAGCCACTGGAACTGGGTTAGAGGTGGTCACCATAGCAGCGGGACTTTCCCAACCACTAGTGAATCATCAGGAAGGTGGGGGCAGCATGAGGGAAGTGAGGAACACACAGACTTTTAACTCAGAACAGTCTGAGATGCAGGAGAAGTAGGTTCACTGAAGGGCGTGCTTCAGAGCTCCTTCAGAGGGACCAACTGAGAGGAGTGCTTGAGAGCTCTCTCGGGACCGACTGGAGAGAGTGCAGAACATCAGGGACTCACAGGACCACGGCCACTGATGGGAGTGCTTCAGAGCTCCTTAAGTTAGGACCTGGCAGACTGGAAGAAGCAGGAGATGACTGGTGGAGCTGGTGAGACAGAGGAGAAACACGGTAGCAAAAGGGTGAGCCTAACAGCCCCTTCGGGACCGGCACAGTAAGGGTGCAGAACCCTAGGATGGCGTACACTCCACATTGCGCCATCAGAATCTACAGGAAAGGGAAATTTCATGTCCCATTACCCACCACAAAGGTCCCGGGGCACAGCAGCATATAGAGTCAGGAGTCAAGACCACAATTGATTTCCACTGCCTGCAATGGGACAGGAACTAAACCCAAGGACACTGGGGTCCCCAAGTAGCTCCACGCCATGGGGATCCACATGACAAGCACAAGCAAGGAAAGTCTCACACTCCACAACACCAATGGTGGCCTCTGAATAATCCGGGATCAGCTGGGGCTCATCATGGCGGAAACCGGCACTCCAAGGGTGACGACCTCACAGTGAGTAAAAGAACTTTGTCCACAGTCCTGTTGTCGTTCCGTCATTGCCGGCGCCGGCACCCCGCGTTCCGGCGCCAATGGCCGCTGCCCTCCACCATCGTCCTCCCTGGGGCCGAGCTCTACCTGTGGGGAGCTGGACTATCTGAGCTGCATGACGATCCGCTCCAGAGGAGAGCAACATCTCACAGCGACGGTTGATCGTTTGCCACATACCATGGGTGGCGCTGCAAAGCAAACTCTCATCATCCCCCTACACCGGTCACCTTACACCTCTTTTTGAAACCTACGGGGCCACAGAGCCGGGTCACGTCAGTCACAGCAACCCCAAATATCACTGGCCCAGTGACGAGTAGCCCTGAGGCCCTGTGGGCGCATAAGATCCTCCCGATGAAGCTGATGGGAAACGCACGTCGAGGTGCAGAGCGGTGTGTTCCTTTGGGTCTGTAGTGCGGTGCCTTGGTGGGTCATCGTATTCCTTACCTCATACTTTCCAGGGTCCACATACCTAGCTTCATATATTTACACATGCATTTCTATCATGAGCGCTTTATAGCAGCTATTAGCTATTTGCAGATCATTCCACTATGTTGGCACTTGCCTTTTATATGATTGGGTTTGTAGGTATCCCTTACTGGGTATTGCTTTATCTGTTTCCTTTTTTTATAGCAGAACATTTTTTTGCCCACTGGACGTTTGTGCAATTATTAGGACTGCCATGCAATATTCTGTAATACTTAAAGGAGTTGTCCGACATAAACGCAAACATTTTTGGTAAGTTAATCTGTGCTGTATTGTCATATAACTCACCCCTACATTGTTATTTTTTGTTTTCTAACTTTTGTTCCTCTTGAATTCACCCTTTATTCTCTGCAGCTATTTGTTTACATTTAGCTCTAGCAAACTGACCACTTCCTGTGCAAAATCTCCCAGTCAGAGCTGGCACCGCCTGACCTCAGTGTCCAGCCCCTCCCCAGGTGTCCAGCCTCGCCCCCTGCACACACATTCCATGTCAGTATTCTTCCCCAGCACCTGACCTGTTATCACTACAGCATTGCAAATAACAGCCCCACATCGGGCTCTGCACCCCCCACCACATCGGGCTCTGCACCCCCCACCACATCGGGCTCTGCACCCCACACCACATCGGGCTTTGCACCGCACACGCACATCGAGCTCTGCACCCCACACCACACCGGGCTCTGCACCCCACACCACATCGTGTTCTGCACCCCCCACCACATCGGGCTCTGCACCCCACACCACATCGGGCTCTGCACCGCACATGCACATCGGGCTCTGCACCCCACACCACACCGGGCTCTGCACCCCACACCACATCGGGCTCTGCACCCCACACCACATCGGGCTCTGCACCCTACACGCATATATGGCTCTGCACACCACACGCACACATATGGCTCTGCACCACACACACGCACATATGGCTCTGCACCACACACATGCACTAATGGTTCTGCACCACACATACGCACATCGGACTCTATACTGCACACGCACATCGGACTCTACACCGCACATGCACATTGGGCTCTGCACCGCACACGCACATCGGGCTCTGCACCCCCCACCACATCGGGCTCTGCACCCCACACCACACCGGGCTCTGCACCCCACACCACATCGGGCTCTGCAACCCCCACCACATCGGGCTCTGCACCCCACACCACATCGGGCTCTGCACCGCACACGCACATCGGGCTCTGCACCCCACACCACACCGGGCTCTGCACCCCACACCACATCGGGCTCTGCACCCCACACCACATCGGGCTCTGCACCCCACACGCATATATGGCTCTGCACACCACACGCACACATATGGCTCTGCACCACACACACACATATGGCTCTGCACCACACACACGCACATATGGCTCTGCACCACACACATGCACTAATGGTTCTGCACCACACACACGCACATCGGACTCTATACTGCACACGCACATTGGGCTCTGCACCGCACACGCACATTGGGCTCTGCACCGCACACGCACATCGGGCTCTGCACCGCACACGCACATCGGGCTCTGCACTGCACATGCACATCGGGCTCTGCACCGCACACGCACATAGGGCTCTGCACACCACACATATGGCTCTGCACCACACACACACATCGAGCTCTGCACCGCACACGCACATAGGGCTCTGCACCGCACACGCACATAGGACTCTGCACTGCACACCCACATAGGGCTCTGCACCGCACATGCATATAGGGCTCTGCACCGCACACACAGGGCTCTGCACCGCACACACATATGGCTCTGCACCGCACACGCACACATATGGCTCTGCACCGCACACGCACACATATGGCTCTGCACCGCACGCACACACGGCGCTCTGTACCGACCCCCCCTACCCCCATAGGGAACACATGTAGGGAGTACATACTCACCCGTCCTCGGTCCCCGCCGGTCCTGCACGTTCGCGCGCTGTCTGTGCTCTGGACATATCAGCACAGTAGTGACGTCACCGCTGTGCTGAAGAGAGCACAGACAGCCGGGCAGTGATGAGAAGCAGCGCAGCGCTCCCTCTCATCAGCCCTTTCAAATGTACACGCATCTGTGATCTGCGATGCCGGTACATTTGAATGTACGATCCTGAAAAGAGGGCTCGGTGCTGGAGCTGACACCACGGCAGCCGCCGCCAGGCCCCCTCCCCCAGGTCACGGACCCCACAGCAGTGCAGGGGGAGGTTGCGGGGAGAGTAAGGGGTGCGGGGGAATGTGTGGGAGGGTGCAGGGAAGGGGGGTGGGGCTCATCCCACTTTAGCCGCCCAGCAGGGAGGCGACATGCTGTTCCAGATTTGCATGTCAACATGGTCCCGCCCATGTTGACATGAAATGACCGGAAGCACCAAAATCGCGGCAGGAGCAGTCACATTACCACTCTGAGCTGGGGGAGAGGGGCTGACAGCAGGGCAGGTAAGTGCTCTCTATCTACTTACCTGCCCCAATGTAGCCCAATAGGGTAATAAAAAAAAAAAGTCAAAAGAAGCCGGATAACCCCTTTAACCAACTGACATACAATCTCTTCTCTTGTACTCATGTTAGCTACATTTGTATTGCATTTCATTGCTGTGATTTGATATACATCTATTTTTGACCGTCTTATGGATCACACTGCCTGTCTGGGTTTCCTCTGTTTTTATAACACTGTGTCTTTCTGTGCAATTTTTGATGTCTCCAATAAATTATATATATTTTTTTTTTCTTATGAATTTTTCTGTTTAGCCATTATTCAGAATTATGCTCAGATGAAAGTCATTTATAGGTACATATGCTGTTGAAGGTGACTTTGGTCAGTACCTTTATTTACTATGGACATGGGTATTCTGTTTTTAAATGATTTGTTTTGCTTTTGTCTATACAAGCCCCCACTTGATTGTAAAGTGCTGTGGAATATGTTGGTGCTAAAAAAAAATGCACTTTATTATTAATATTATTATTATTATAACTTCATGATAGTTGTATATGTAGGCTGATATGTTTGTGTTTATTTGAGAAAATATCGTAAATCGTGAAAATATAGAAAATTTTGCAATTTTCAAACTCAAATTTTTATGCCCTTAAATCAAAGAGTTATGTCACACAAAATAGTTACTAAATAACATTTCTCATGTGTCTACTTTACATCAGCACAATTTTTGAAACAGTATTTTTTTTGTTAGGAGGGTAGAGGGTTTCAAAGTTTATCAGCAATTTCTCATTTTTACAACAAAATTTATAAAAAACACTTTTTAGGGATCACATCACATTTAAAGTGACTTTGAGAGGCCTAGGTGATACCACTCTAAAAACTGCACCCCTCACACTGCTTAAACTACATACAAGATGTTTGTTAATCCTATAGGTGCTTCACAGTATCAAAGCAATATGGAAGTAAAAAATGAAAATTTTATTTTTTCATAGAAATGTTGTTTTAGCTATAAAATATTGCATTTTCAAAATGGTAAAAAGAGAAAATGTACCATGCAATTTGCTGTGTAATTTCTCTTGAGTATGCTGATAGCTCAGATGTGGTGAAAATCTACTGTTTGGGCGCATGGCAGGGAGCGGAAGGGAAGGACCGCCATTTGAGATTTTGAAAGCAAAATTAGCAGGAATCATTAGCAGACACCATGTCAAGTTTGGAGAGCTACTGAGGTGCCTAAACAGTGGAGC
The DNA here is from genome assembly GCF_048569485.1 of Anomaloglossus baeobatrachus. Taxonomy (NCBI): domain Eukaryota; kingdom Metazoa; phylum Chordata; class Amphibia; order Anura; family Aromobatidae; genus Anomaloglossus; species Anomaloglossus baeobatrachus. The sequence continues at coordinate 126,586,432 of NC_134357.1, forward strand.
TCTCCACAAGTGACACATTTAGGTAACTAGACCCCTCAAGGAATTTATCTAGATATTTGGTGACCATTTTGAATCCCCAGGTGCTTCACAGATGTTTATAACATTGAGCCGTGAAAATAAAAAAATACATTTTTACCACAAAATTGTTACTTCAACCACATAGCTTTTTTTCACAAAGGGTAGCAGGAGAAAACATCACACAATTTTTTGGGTAATTTCTCCTGAGCACCCAGATACCTAATTGATTGTGAAAATCAACTGTTTGAGCGCACAGCAGGACTTGTAAGGGAAGGAGCCTTATTTCACTTTTTGAAGGCTAAAATAGTTGCAATTGTTAGTGGATCCTATGCTGTGTTTGGAGAGCCCCTAAGGTGCCTAAACAGTGAAGCTTCGTCACAAGTGACCCCATTTTGTAAACTAGACCCCTGAAGGAATTTATGTGAATGTTAGGTGAGCACCTTGAACTCCCAGGTGCTTCACAGAAGCTTATAATGTTGAGCCATGAAAATAAAAGAATACATTTTTACTACAAAATTGTTACTTCAACCAGTTAGCTTTTTTTTCAAGGGTAACAGGAAAAAAATTGACCATACAATTAATTACACAATTTCTTTTGAGCATACTGATACCTCATATGTGGTGGAAATCAACTGTATGGGCACACAGCAGGGCTTGGAAGGGAAGGAGTGCATTTTCCCTGCAAAATTGGCTGGAATCATTGGCGGATGTCATCTCGCAATTGGAGAGCCCCTCATGTGCCTAAACAGTAGAGCTTCCACATAAGTGACCCTATTTTGGAAACTAGACTCTTCCAGGAATTATTATCTAGACTAATAGACTAATACCTCATATATATATATCATATATACTTTTTTGCACTTATCATACCATTATACAAGATGCAGCCAGGCCGATAAATGTTGGCCTTGCAAACTAGTGTCTCCATTCCTGTGTGGTGCACTTATATAGTGCTGGGCAGCCTGTCTAATCTAATAGTATGGGCGTCATTAATAGGCTGTAAGCCAGACACTCTGTACCTACATGTGTGAACGGCACCCTATATGAGCCATTTGTGTGTAATTTTAATAATAAGAAATCACCCCGTCCATGGATTTGCAATCTGTGAGTGGTTGCTTCATCAATGTTTTGCACCTGTTGCCTCCATCTTTATTAAGGGGTTTTGTTGTATCCTGTTAGTGCATTTGATTCTGTGGCCTGGGCAGGTAAACACTGTTGCCTTTTGTTTTTGTAAAATTTTTCTGAATTTTTTGGTGAAAATTTAATTCTTCTTTTTGTGGTTTAACGTTCCACCATCTGTAATGGAAATATAGGAGTTTTCCACATTACTGGCAGTACAAAGGCACTGGATAAGTGCTATGGTTCCACCAAAAGTGAAGTCCAGCAATATCTACACTTCCAAATCCAAATGCCCCCCTCTTTTCTCAGTCCCATAGTGTGCCTAAACCACATGGAGTGTCCACATGTTTGGAAATTCTGTAGAGAAGCACGGGCTGGCACAATATATGGGCACTACAATGTGCTGGGCTCCTCAATGCCAGATTTGCAATTTTCACTTAGAATCCATTGCTGCTTGTTTCTGGAAAACACTAATGGAGTCAAAATCATCACTACACCTGTAGATAAAATCCTAGAGGGGTTTAATTTCCAAAATGCGGTCACTTGAAGGGGTTCTGCTTTTTGGAACTTAGTTGCTCTGTATATGGAGTACGCAAAGTATTGTACCAAAATTTGTACTTCATGAGTCAAATAGAACTCCTTCCCTCCTAAGTCTCACTGCGTGGCTAAGCAATACTGTACAGCCACATGTGGGGTATAGCTACATTCAGCAGACATTGTCCAAAATATGTTGGTGCCATTTTCACCCATTTTCGTGTGTGAAAATGTAAAATCTGGGGGTGAAACAAAGTTTGTGTAGTAAAAATGTAATTATTTTTTCTTGCCAGCCCAATGATATAAAATTTTGTGACACATCTGTGGTCTCAATATGACCACTGCACCTCTAGATTAATTCATTGAGAGGTGTAGTTTTTAAAATGACATCACATATGGAGAGTCTACTCTTGTGGCACCTCAGGGGCGCTGCCAATGTGACATGGTACTGTCGCGGGCGGAGGAGGGGACGCTGCGCTCTCCCACTGCTCGGGTCCGGCCGCTGCTACTGCTGCTCGGTGGTGGCTCGAGCGGTGGGCCGGATCCCGGGCACTCGAGCGGCGCTCCTCGCCCATGAGTGAAAAGGGGGGTTGATTGTGGGGATTTATTGTCCGTGATGCCACCCACGGTTGTGGTGATTTAGGTGACACCACCGCTGCTCTGGACGGGGATCCCGGGAGCAGTGACAGGGAGCAGCTGAGTTGTTAGTTCTCCCCTCCGTGGGTAGGGGGTTGGTTGTCCCGGGGCCCGGTGATGGGGTAGGGATGGAAGATGGCAGGCGGGTTGCGGGGCCTGGCGAGGTGCAGGGTCGCAGGGGCAGCGCTGTGCCGCACGGCACGGTGGTACTCACTCAGCCTGAGACGATGACACAGTTCTCGGTAAAAGACACGGCTGGAAAGACGGGTCCCACGGACGGCTGCTGTTGCTTTTCCCCGGCAGGTTGACGGTGACTGCCTTTCCCTGCACCTATGTACTTCTAATGGTTCCAATGGGTTCCCACCGGTAACCCACTCCCCGGCTTGGATATGGGCTGGAGGAGCCCCTTTTTGCCCGCAGGCGCTGGCCCTGAGAAACTGTTGCCGTGGCGGTGGCGGTGTCTCTCTCACTGGGTTGGACTGTTGCCTTCTGTCGGGACTTGACTGTTTGGAAACCCAGGAGGTCCCCTTCACTAACGGATTCGGCAAATTCACGGCGACTCCTAGCCTTGCCGGGGTCCGAAAAGCCCCTGCCAATGGTGCTGGCTTCTCCTTGCGTACCGGTCCGGTACCGCCGGGCCACCGCCCGTCCACGGTCCTTACGGCAACTCCGATAGGCCACTCCTGCAGACGGTCACCACCGTCCGGCAACCTTGCTGCTCTTTCCGGGCCACACACCCGGACGCTGTCAGTTAGTTGCTCTACTACCACTTTGCTCCTCACACTTTCACCTCTCAAACTGATCTCTGTCCACTCCTCAACTCGTCTCAAACTAATCTGTTCTCTCTTCCAGCCTCCAGGACTGTGAACTCCTCGGTGGGCGGGACCAACCGCCTGGCCCACCCCCTGGTGTGAACATCAGCCCCTGGAGGAAGGCAACAAGGGTTTTGTGTCTGGCTTAGATGTGCCTAACCGGGGTGTAGGGTGTGGTGGTGTAATTACCTGTGGCCCCTAGCTTGTCCAGGGCGTCACAGTACCCACAAACTATAACAGCAAAATATGCACTAAAATATGGGTCTGCTTCCATTCTGAGCTTTTGCACTGTGCCTCAAAAGTTGTTTTCAACCACATATGGGGTATTGACAAACTCATGAGAATTTGCTTTACAAATTGTATCATTTGTTTTCTCCCATTAACCCTTTGAAAATTGAAAACTTGTTAAACAAGTATGTGACTCACTTCAGGGTTAAAAATGATCACTGAACCCTTAGATTAATTCCATCAGAGGTGCAGTTTCCAAAATGTGGTCACTTGTGAGAGTCTCTGCTGTTTTGGCATGTTAGGGGCTCCTCAAATGTGCCATGGCATTTGCAAACTATTCCAGCCAAAATGTCTCTCCTTCTCTTCTGAGGCCTGTCGTGCACCCAAACAGTAGTTTTCCACCACATATAGGGTATTGGTGTATTCAGGAGAAATTGCAGAAAAATTGTATTGTGCATTTTACAAAATAAAAAAAAATTGGGGCAAAAGCAAATTTTTGTTGGAAAATGTGGGTTTTTTTTACATTTATAGCTCAACATTATAAAATTCTGTGATGCAAATTTAGATAATTTTCTTGAGGGGTGAAGTTTTCAAAATGAGGTCACTTGTGGGGATTTCCATTGTTTAGGCACATCAGGTTCTGTACACTCCACATGGCGTCTGCTATCAATTCCAGCCAATTTTGCATTTCAAAACTCAAATAGCACTCCTTCCCTCCTGAGCAATTTTGTGCTTCCAAGCACTAGTTTTCCACCATATATTGATCACCGTACTCAGAAGAAATTTCACAACAAATTGACACATGACCTTTCTCCTGTTACCCTTTTTGAAAATGCAAAATTTGGGGGCCAAAGCAACATTTTTGTTGGAAAATTTACATTTTTATAATATTCTGCAAAGTACCTGGGGGTTCAAGGTGCTCACCACTCATCTAGATAAATTCCTTGAAGGGTCAAGTTTCCAAAATAGAGTCACTTGTATGAGGTTGCCACTATTTAGACACATCACGGGCAATGCAAATCCAACATAGTGTCCGCTATCCATTCCAGCCAATTTTGTACTTCAAAAGTCAAATGTCGCTCCTTCCATTCTCAGCCCTGTCTTGCACCCTAACATAATTTTTCCACCACATATGGAGTATCAGCATATTGAAGAGAAATTGTACAATAAATTGTATATGCATTTTGTCCTGTAACCCTTGAGAAAATGTAAATTTTGGGCTAAAACAACATTTTTATGGGAAAAATGTGATTTTTTTAATTTCACAGCTCAACATTATAAAATTTTGTGAAGCACCTGTCACGCTTTCCGGTCCCCTGGCCCCGCTCTCCGGTCCCCGTGGCCCGCTCCCCGCTCCCCGGCGACGTCCCCTGCTCACCACTCCGGTCCCGGCCTCCTCTTCCCCGCCTGCGGCCTCCATGCGTCCAGCTCCCCGCTCCCGGCGCTCCTCTGCGACGTGGGACACCCAGCCGGGCACCCCTGCTTCCTCTGCACCGCTTCCTGGACTGGCTTCTGGTACTCGGGCCTCGCGCATGCGCATTAGGGCGCGCGTGCGGTCATTGACCCTTTCTTAAACGGCCAGCACCTAGAAACAGGAAATTGCATAGACAGGTACAGGGTATATTAAGATTCACTTTCCTGGTGGGCGGGGCCTGTTCTACGTGTTTAGCAAGCTAGTGTTCAGGTCCCCGTATTGCTTTGCCCTGTGCTTTGCCTTATATTAACCCTGTCTGTCTCGCAGAGCCTGCCCTGCCACGCCAGCCGCTCCGAACCAAGTCCATCCCTGGACCCTGACGGTGACTTCGGCGGATGTTCCACCACCTCTGCAGCTCCGCCAGTCTCCAGTCCCTGGCTCCATTCGGTGACCCGTTCCATCGCTCAGCAGGTTCCGGATCCCGCCTGACCCTACAACCCGGCCTCGGACACTGAGCTTCGTCACCCGGACTACCGTCCAGAACTTCGTGTGCTCAGCGCCATCCACCTTTCCTGCTCCTCTACGGACTGTCCAGCTACCAATAGTGCTTCGGCTGCCGTGCATCAGGACCCTCTGGCGGGGTGACCAGCCTGGCTGCTTCCTCAGGGGAAATCGGTGTACGGTCCAGTGTTTCCACCACCCGGACGTAACAGCTAGAACAGGCCATGGATCCCGCCGAAGCACTAGCGGCCTTGCAGCAGGAACTCGTACGCCAGCGCGAGACCCAGACCCGCATGCTGACCTTCATGTCTTCTGTGGATACCCGCCTGAACACGCTACAAGTGACGGCCACATCCTTGGCATCTCAGGTTTCCACTGTACAATCCACGGCCGCAGCTCCCGTGGCAGCCTCCTCGGATGCTTCCAGACTTCGTTTGGCTTCACCACCCCGGTACGCCGGAGATCCCAAGACCTGCAGGGGATTCATCAATCAATGCTCCCTCCATTTCAAGCTGCTGCCGCACCTTTTTGCCTCTGACCAAGCCAAGGTCGCGTTCATGATGTCCCATCTAGAGGGAGAGGCACTGGCCTGGATGAACCCCTTGTGGGAGAAGGAGGATCCGGTAACTACCAACATCCAGGAATTCCTGCAGGCATTTCGTAGCACCTTTGACGAACCCGGACGCGCCTCCGTGTCTGCCTCATCCCTCCTCCGGCTACGTCAGGGGACTCTGACGGTGGGCCAATATGCCGTTCGTTTTCGCACCTTGGCCTCGGAACTCGGGTGGAACAATGAGGCCCTAACCACCGCCTTCTGGGAGGGACTCTCGGGTCGTATTAAAGATGAGCTGGCTGGTCGTGACGTGCCGTCCACCCTGGATGCCCTGATTGCTCTAGCGACTCGAGTGGATCTTCGCTTTCAGGAACGATCCAAAGAGGTGTCCCGCGAGAGGCGTCCGATACGGCACTCCTCCCCACCACAGAAGTCCATCGCTCCCCAGTTGGCGTCACCTGGCGCGTCTACCTACGAGCCCATGCAGATTGACCGCCTGAGGCAGTCGAAGCAACGCCGAGCAGAACGACTAGCAAAGGGTCTCTGCTTCTACTGCGGTGATGGCACACACCTGCTACGCTCTTGTCCCGAGAAGCCGGGAAACTCCAAAGCCTAGGCTTGGTAGGAGAGGCCACCCTAGGTGCTGGGACTCTCTCAGACTCCGTTACCTGGACTATTCAAGTCACTACAGAAGAGACCCGCTTCACGGCAGAGGCGTATCTCGATTCCGGAGCAGCAGGCAACTTCATCCAGCAGGCCACGGTGGATAAGTACCAGGTGCCTGTCCTCCCACTAGAGAAACCGCTGGTGATCGCCTCTGTAGATGGGAGACCCCTCTCTGACACCGTCTCACTGATCACCAAGCCTGTGGAAGTATGGATCGGTGCTCTGCACACCGAGAAGATCACCTTCTACGTCCTTCCGCGCATGTCTCATCAGATCCTGCTGGGACTCCCATGGCTACGGACACACGAACCATCGGTCAGCTGGAGTACAGGTGAAATCACCCGATGGGGCTCCTCCTGTCATGAGAGATGTCTGAAATCCATCCAGCCCGTCCGACGCCCTCCGGTTCCAGAGTCTCTACCAGGACTGCCTTCTGCCTACTGGTCCTTCTCGGACGTTTTTGATAAAAAAGAGTCAGAGGTACTACCGCCTCATCGTCCCTATGACTGTGCCATCGATTTACTGCCAGGAACTACGCCTCCTAGAGGACGGATATACCCCTTGTCCCCTGCTGAAACACGAGCTATGTCTGCCTATATCACCGAGAGCCTGGCTAAGGGGTTCATTCGGAGGTCCTCTTCCCCTGCTGGAGCAGGGTTTTGCTTCGTCAAGAAGAAGGAAGGTGATCTGCGCCCTTGCATTGACTACCGGGGATTAAACCAGATCACCGTAAAAAACAAATACCCTCTGCCGCTTATCCCCGAACTATTCGATCGGCTCCGAGGAGCCCGTGTATTCACCAAGTTGGACCTCCGTGGGGCCTATAACCTGGTTCGCATTCGCTCTGGAGACGAATGGAAAACCGCATTCAACACTCGGGATGGGCACTACGAGTATTGTGTCATGCCCTTTGGTCTGTGTAATGCTCCGGCAGTCTTCCAAGAACTGGTGAACGACGTGTTCAGAGATCTCCTCTATGTCTGTGTCGTGGTGTATCTGGACGACATCCTGGTCTTCTCTCCGGATCTACAAACCCACAGAGAGAACGTGCAGCTAGTTCTCCAGAGGCTTAGAGAGAACCGTCTGTACGCCAAGTACGAGAAATGCATCTTTGAAAAGTCATCTCTTCCCTTCCTGGGTTATGTAATCTCGGACACTGGCCTGCAGATGGACCCAGAGAAAGTGTCTGCCATCATCGACTGGCCTCCTCCTTCCGGACTGAAGGCTATCCAACGCTTTCTCGGCTTTGCGAACTATTACCGTCAATTCATCCCGCATTTCTCTGCCTTGACTGCACCTCTCTCTGCCTTGACTAAGAAAGGAGCTAATCCTAAGGACTGGTCCCCGGCGGCCGATGCCGCGTTCTGCTCCTTGAAACAGGCGTTTGCTTCTTCCCCGGTTCTCCATCGCCCTGAATTGAACCGACAGTTCACCTTAGAGGTGGATGCCTCCTCCTCAGGAGCCGGGGCAGTGTTGATGCAGAACTCCCCCTCCGGAAAGATGGTCACTTGTGGATTCTTCTCCAAGAGCTTCTCGGCACCCGAACGCAACTACACCATCGGGGATTGGGAGCTACTGGCCGTGAAGCTGGCCTTGGAGGAATGGCGCTACCTCTTGGAGGGAGCTGTATACCCTGTGATCATATACACAGACCACAAGAATCTGGAGTACCTGCGGTCTGCCCAAAGACTGAACCCACGACAAGCCCGCTGGTCCTTGTTTTTTGCTCGATTTGATTTCCAACTCCATTTTCGGCCTGCGGATAAGAACGTACGGGCAGACGCTTTGTCCAGGTCCTTCGTGCCCGTGGAGTTGGAGGAGACGTTCCAGCCCATCATCAACCCCAGTAAAGTCATTCCGGTGACTCCTGTCGCTCTAACGCAGATACCCCCTGGGAAAACCTATGTCTCAGATACTGATAGACAGAGAGTCCTGCACTGGGGCCATGCCTCAAAGATCGCCGGCCATGCTGGTCAGAAGAAGACTTGGAGTACGATTGTCCATCACTACTGGTGGCCGTCCCTCCGTAAAGACGTCGCAACCTTCGTCTCAGCCTGTTCATCCTGTGCCCGGAACAAGACACCCAAGCACCTACCATATGGACGTCTTCTGCCTTTGCCCATTCCTTCCGTTCCGTGGCAACATATCGCAATGGACTTCATTACGGACTTACCCTTATCCTCCGGACATACGGTCATATGGGTTGTGGTGGATCGCTTCTCAAAGATGGCTCACTTCATTCCCATGGCAGGGCTGCCCTCTGCCCAGGAGCTAGCTGACTCCTTCATACAGCACATATTCCGATTGCATGGCTTCCCCGCACACATTGTGTCCGACAGAGGAACTCAGTTTACCTCACGTTTCTGGAGGGCTCTCTGCAAACATCTGGGAGTGTCCTTGGACTTTTCTTCGGCCTACCATCCTCAGTCGAATGACCAAGTGGAACGGGTCAATCAGATCCTGACCTCCTTCCTGCGCCACTACGTCAACATCCATCATGACGATTGGTCCACGCTCCTACCTTGGGCTGAATTCTCCCATAACCAGCACATCAATGAGTCCACCTCCAGCTCTCCCTTTCAGATCGTTTACGGACTGCAGCCTTCTGTCCCGTTGCCAGTATCCTCGGCTTCCGACGTCCCCGCAGCAGATGCTCTGGTTCGGGACTTCTCAGCTATATGGAACTCTGTCAAGTCTTCCCTAGAACGTGCTTCAGTTCGGATGAAGAGACATGCGGACAAGAGGCGCCTGGATCCCCCGTGTTTCTCCCCAGGTGATCTGGTCTGGCTTGCATCCAGATATGTCCGATTGAAGTTACCCTCGTACAAGTTGGGTCCTCGCTACATCGGGCCGTTTAAGATCATCAGCAAGATTAATGCAGTCTCTTACAAGCTGCAGCTCCCGGCCACGATGCGGATACCCAACTCCTTCCATGTCTCCTTACTCAAGCCTGTTGTCCTTGGTCCCTTCTCCGCTGAGGTCGGTACTGCTCCTCCTCCTATTGCTGACGATGACATCTATGCGGTAAGGGATATCGTGGCCATGAAGACCGTGCGAGGTCGGCAATACTTCCTGGTAGACTGGGCGGGTTATGGTCCCGAGGATAGGTCCTGGGAGCCCCGGGAGAATGTTGGCACTCCTCTGATTCGTGCCTTCCTGTCCCGCTTGCGGGGAGGGGGGCGTGGGGGAGAGGGTACTGTCACGCTTTCCGGTCCCCTGGCCCCGCTCTCTGGTCCTCGTGGCCCGCTCCCCGCTCCCCGGCGGCATCCCCTGCTCACCACTCCGGTCCCGGCCTCCTCTTCCCCGCCTGCGGCCTCCATGCGTCCAGCTCCCCGCTCCCGGCGCTCCTCTGCGACGTGGGACACCCAGCCGGGCACCCCTGCTTCCTCTGCACCGCTTCCTGGACTGGTTTCTGGTACTCAGGCCTCGCGCATGCGCATTAGGGCGCGCGCGCGGTCATTGACCCTTTCTTAAAGGGCCAGCACCTAGAAACAGGAAATTGCATAAACAGGTACAGGGTATATTAAGATTCACTTTCCTCGTGGGCGGGGCCTGTTCTACGTTTTTAGCAAGCTAGTGTTCAGGTCCCCATATTGCTTTGCCCTGTGCTTTGCCTTATATTAACCCTGTCTGTCTCGCAGAGCCTGCCTTGCCACGCCAGCCGCTCCGAACCAAGTCCATCCCTGGACCCTGACGGTGACTTCGGCGGATGTTCCACCACCTCTGCAGCTCCGCCAGTCTCCAGTCCCTGGCTCCGTTCGGTGACCCGTTCCATCGCTCAGCAGGTTCCGGATCCCGCCTGACCCTACAACCCGGCCTCGGACCCTGAGCTTCGTCACCCGGACTACCGTCCAGAACTTCGTGTGCTCAGCGCCATCCACCTTTCCTGCTCCTCTACGTACTGTCCAGCTACCAATAGTGCTTCGGCTGCCGTGCATCAGGACCCTCTGGCGGGGTGACCAGCCTGGTTGCTTCCTCAGGGGAAATCGGTGTACGGTCCAGTGTTTCCACCACCCAAACGTAACAGCACCTGGGAGATCAAGGTTCTCACCATACATCTAAATAAGTTCCTTGGGAGCTGTAGTTTCCAAAATGTGGTTACTTGTGGGGGGTTTTCACTGTTTAGGCACATCACAGGCTCTTCAAACGTGACATGGTGTCCACTATTGATTCCAGCCAATTTTGCTTCCCTTCTGAGCCCTGCCATGTGCCCAAACAGTAGTTTTCTACCACATGTAGGGTATCATTGTACTTAGGAAAGATTGCACAACAAATTATATTGTGCATTTTCTTCTGTTGCCCTTGAGAAAATGCTAAATTTGGCGCTAAAACAAAATTTTAGCTTCACGGCTCAATGCTATAAAATTCTGTGAAGCACGTGGGGGTTCAAGGTGCTCACTACACATTTAGATAAGCTTCTTAAAGAGTTCAGTTTCCAAAATGGGGTCCCTTATGGGGGTGTCCACTGTTTGAGCACATCACGAGCTCTGCAAATGTGACATGGTGTCCGCTATTGATTCCAGCCAATTTTGTATTCGAAAACTCAAAGGGTGCTTCTTCACTTCTGAGTCCTGCCATGCATAAAAACAATAGTTTTTCACCGTATATGGAGTATCTCGGAGAAATAATACAACACATTGTATGGTGTGGTTACCCTTGTGAAAATGCAAAAATTGGGCTAAATTAAAGTAGTTTTCGTGGGAAAAGGTAAAATTGTCTTTTTTTTCCCTTCCGATTTCCTTTAGTTCCTATGAATCAGCTGAAGGGTTAATTGTGGTTTTGAGCAGTTTAAGGGGTGCAGTTTTTAGAACAGTGTCACTTTGGGGTATTTTCTGTCTTATAGGCCTCTTAAAGTCACCTCAAACGTGAAGTGGTTTATAAAGAAATAGTTTTGTAAATTTTGTTAGAAAATTAGAAATTGCTGATAAACCTTGAACCCTTCTAACTTCCTAACAAATTTTTCTTTAAAAAACTTATACATATGTAAAGTAAACATGTGGTAAATATGTTTTATTAACTCTGTTGTTTAACATAACTCTCTGGTTTAAAAGCATAAACATTTGAAAATTGTGAAATTTTCAACATTTTGGAAAAATTTCAGATATTGTCACAAATAAAGGCAAAAAAAATTGTGTCCTAAATTAACCACTATCATGAAGTATAATATGTCATGAAAAAACAATCTCAGAAATACTGGGGTCCATTCAACCGCTCCAAAGTTATTACCTCATAAAGTGACACTAGTCAAAATTGAAAAAATTGGCATGGTCAGTGAAGGTGAAAACAGACTGGGTTGTTAAGGGGTTAAAAAAGTATTAAAAAAACCCTGCTTCATATCTCAATAAAAACACATCAAATAATGGGAAAACATAAAAGAAACAAAGCAAATACACAATCATCAGAGAAGATTGTTATTGCTTTGTGTGACTTGGAAACTGTCATGTCCCCACCGTAGTCCGCTCCTGCGACTTCTGCTCCGATCGCCAGGCAACACCGTGTTCCCGCCGTGGATAGTGCTGGGGATGGGAGAGGAGTCGGTTCCAGTGGCTCTGGCGGCTGAAGGCTCCGCTCATCCACTAAGCTGGGTTTCCCTGGGACCTACAGTACCACTGGCTGACTGTAGGTGGCGTGTCTTAAAGCTGAAGTTGCCATCATTCAGCTATAGCCAATGGGAAGATACCACACCCTTCTTATTCTCCCTCCTGTCTGCAGACCACTGCCAGAAATAATTCTGTATACCTGGTTCCTGTCCTGCCATGTTCTGTTTAGTGATTCTGGTGTTCTGACTTGTTTCTGGCTTGTTTCTTGACTACACTGCTGCCTGTCATTTAGGTACCTCGCTGCCAGCTCTGGTTTTGACCTCTGCCTGATTTCCTGACTACGCTCCTGCCTCTTGTGCCTCCTGGTTTCGACCCTGCCTGACAACCACTCTTTCCTGGATTGCAGCCTTCCATAGGCAGCGATCTCCTGGACCTCGTATAATTCCAAATCCCTGTATAGGGGTTAAATGATTTCAGGGTTCTTGAGGTCCTGCCGACTTGATGCCTAGCCCTAGTCTGTCTGTGACAGTCATCTTTAGTCTGTGGTCAAGGGCAGACATTACAGAAACTTGCTGAAAACATGCACAAAAAAGTAGTAAAAAAAAGCAGCATTTACACTACATTTGAAAACAGGTGTCTCTAACTCACATGTTGCCAATAAACCTATCAGAAGCTTCCGAAGACATGACATCATCATAATGGGTTGTCCCAAATTGTTTAAAGGCATAGTACTCTTGTATATGTAAACTTTTGACTTTGCAGAAAGAAACAAAATGCCTTCAAACATTCTATCTTTCTCACTCATCATTCTGGCATTTGGCAAATATAATATCTAGCAGCAGTACCCAGCATTACCCAGGATAGTAACTGTCTCATTGTCAACCTCCCACTCCCCCTCTCTCTATCTGTCCCTCTCTATCTATCCCTCTCTATCTTTCCCTCTCTCTTTCCATCTCTCTCTATCCATCTCTCTATCCGTCATTCTCTATCCATCTGTCTCTCTCTCGCTGTCCGTCTCTCTTCCTGTCCATCCCTGTCCCTGTCCACCTGTCTTCCTGTTCTTCTCTCTCCCTGTCCTTCTCTCTTCCTGTCCTCTTTTCTCCCTGTCCGCCTTTCTCCCTGTCCATCCCTGTCCCTGTCCACCTGTCTTCCTGTTCTTCTCTCTCCCTGTCCTTCTCTCTTCCTGTCCTCCTTTCTCCCTGTCCGCCTTTCTCCCTGTCCGCCTCTCTCACTGTCTATCTCTCTGTCTCTCTATCTCGCTCTGTCTGTCTTTTTATCTCTTTGTCTCTCTGTCTTTCTCTCTCGCTGTCTGTCTCACTGTATGTGTCTCTGACGGTCTCTGTCTCTCTGTTTGTCTCTCTATGTCTCTCTGTCTGTCTCTCTGTGTGTGTCTGTCTCTGTATCTCTGTCTCTCTATGTCTCTCTGTCTGTCTTTCTCTGTCTGTGTATGTCTGTCTCTGTCTGTGTTATGATCCTGTAACCGTGGAAGATTACAAAAAACTCCCACTGGTGAAAAAACACCAAGAAACAGGAGTAGTTGGAACCCGTGCTGACCGCAATCCCCTAGCTATCGGACAACACTAGAAGTAGCCGTGGAGCATTCCTAAAAACCTAGACGCCACGTCACAGCCTGAGAAACTAGCTACGCCTCACAGAATGAAAGAAGGAAATCTACCTTGCCTCAGAGTAGTCCCCAAAGGAGTAGATAGCAAAGTACATACAAAGATTACGGTGATATAGGAAAACACAATACTCAGATAGAAAAAATAGATTTTGCAAAGGCAAGGCCCAACTAACTAGATACAAAGCAAAGAAAATGAACTGATTGGGGTCAGTACAAAATCCCTGTAGAAAAATACCAAACTCTTGATAGTAAAAATGGCCCTGTAGGTCATACGACCTTACCCCCACTATACAAGATAGTTCTGTAAATAATGAGAGAACAAAATACAGAAAAAAGAACACAAAATACAGAAGAGCAAATAATCAAATTAGACAAGGCTAAAATCCCTTTTCCTGCAGGAGAGCTAGCACAGGGGGAACCCCCATGCTCACAACACAAGAGAAACAGAACTTCATCTGCAAGAAAATTAATACAAAGCAAAACAATGAAAAACAACACCCTAAGGTGTAAAACAGGAAGCAAGGCAAAAACTGAAAACGTATCTGCAGAAGTCTTGCTCAGGGATACAGGGAAGGACAAAGCTCCACTACCAGTCCTGACCACCGGAGGGAGCTTCAGAACAGTACCTATGCAGACGACATTCACAACAGTACCCCCCCTTGAGGTGGGGTCACCAAACCCTCACCAGAACCACCGAATCTGTCAGGATGGGCATGGTGGAAGGCACAAACCAATCTGTCAGCGTGAATGTCAGAGGCAAAGACCCAAGAATTGTCCTCCTGACCATGACCCTTCCACTTAACAAGATACTGGAATTTTCGCCTATCAAGACGAACTACTGGCTCCACATGTTTCTTCAACAATGAGTAATGAAAAACATTGTGAATTCTGAACAACTCAGGAAGAGCCAAATGAAAAAAATACGGGATTAAGAATCTCCGAAATCACATAGGGCCCAATAAATCTAGGCTTAAATTTAGGCGAGGAAACTCTCATAAGAACATTCCTGGAGGACAACCAAACCATGTCCCCCACTTTAAACCGGGGACCAGCTGTCCTACGTTGGTTGGCAAACCTTTGAGCATTATCCTGGGACTGAAACAACCCACTAGAATGTGCACAACCAGGATTGGATCTGGAACAAATCCTACAAGAATGCACGAAACTCCTGACATCGCGAGACAAGGAAGGCCACCAAAAAGATCCACTCACAAGATCCCTGGTGCCAAAAATCCCAGAATGACCAGCCAATACAGAACAATAAATCTCGGACAGAACTCTAGTCCTCCATTGACCAGGAACATAAAGCTTCCCCACAGGACATCTCTCAGGCTTGACCCCTGAAATCTCTGAAGTGCCAACCTAAATCAGGCGAAATAGCGGATATGATCACACCTTCATTCAGGATGTTAGATGGCTCCACAACATCCAGAGAATCAGCAGAGAAACTCCTAGAGAGAACATCGGCTTTAATATTCTTAGTGCCTGGAAGAAAATGGAAGAAAAGAGACCACAAAATTCAAACGTGGAAAAAATAGAGCCCACCTAGCCTGCCTAGGATTCAGTCTCTTGGCAGATTCGAGATAGGTCAGATTCTTATGATCAGTGAGCACCACAATATTATGTCTGACCCCTTAAGGGTGCTTTACATGCTGCGCTAGCGATCTCATTAGCGATGTGACACGCCAGATCGCAGATGCGATCTACCGAGATCGCACATAGGTCGGGTTTTATAGCACCGGTCACATGTGCGATCTCGGTAGATCGCATCTGCGATCTGGCGTGTCACATCGCTAACGAGATCGCTAGCGCTGTCACAGCGTGTAAAGCACCCTTTACAGCCATAGTCTCCATTCCTCAAAGTCCCACTTCATTGCCAATAATTCCCGATTACCAACATCATAATTACGTTCAGCTGGAGAAAACGTCCGAGAGAAGAAGGCACAAGGCTTAAGCTTGGAAGTACTAGGATCTCTTTGAGACAAAACGGCTCCTGCTCCAATCTCCGAGGAATCTATCTCCACTTGAAATGGAAGAGAAACATCAGGTTGCTGCAGGACTGGGGAAGAAGTGAACCTCTTTTTAAGCTCTTGGAAGTCCATAATTGCTTCCGAAGTCCAATTCTCAATATCAGCTCCCTTTTTGGTCAAATCAGTCAAAGGCTTAACCATACTTGAGAAATTGACTATAAACGTACGATAGAAATTGGCAAAACCCAGAAATTTTTGAAGGGATTTAAAAGAGGTTGGCTGAACCCAGTCATGAATGGCCTGAACCTTGACCTGACCAGATCCATTTTCATAGAAGCCAGGGACAAAATAAACCCCAAAAAGGAAATTTTCTGTACGCCAAAGAGACATTTCGATCCCTTAATGAGCAATAAATGTTCCCTAAGTATCTGAAAAACTTTCCGGATCTGCTGCACATGAGCATCCAAATCATCAGAAAAAATCAAGATAGCATCCAAATAGAGAATCAGGAATTTGCCAGTTAGCTCCCGAAAAATATCATTCATGAATGATTGAAAGACGGAGGGGGCAATAGTGAGCCCAAAAGGCATCACTAGGTACTGAAAATGCCTCTCAGGGGTGGTAAAGGCCGTCTTTCATTCATCACCCTCCTTAATTCGAATGAGATTATACGCTCCTCTAAGATCAAGTTTCGCAAACCACTTAGCTCCCTTTACTCTGGAAAACAAATCTGACGTCAAGGATAATGGATACTGATATTTAATAATGATTTTATTAAGGAGACAATAGTCAATACAAGGCCTCAACGACCCATCCTTCTTGACCACAAAGAAAAAGCCGGCACCCATAGGTGAAGAGGATGGTCTAATATGACCTTTCTCCAATGACTCCTTAATATAGGTTCTCATAGCATCATATTCAGGAACAGACAGATTGAAAATCCGTCCCTTAGGCCTAAAACACATTTCCGCATAAAAAACGTACGTGTCTCACGTTCCGTTTTTCAGGTCCGTGTTCTGTTTTTTATGGCTGTTTCTCTGGTATGTATGATATCAGTGTGATGGCGTATGCTTGCCGTGTGTGCGTGTGGAATGGCTGTGTATGCGTACGTTTAATGTCCGTGTGAAATGATCCGTGTGTGATGCTCAATGTCGTTGATACATGTCGGCTGACAGCAGACAGAGCTGCGCGATGAGAATGAACTCGGGTGAACTTCACCCGACTTCATTGTCATACCGCGGCTCTGTCTGTGTGTCTCGTACTGATTAGCAGTCACCACCCGTGAAGGACTCACCGGTGACCGCTAATCCCCTTAGTGACTGAAGTGAGCAGTGCGATTTGCGCTGCCATCACTCAGGCTACCCGCGGCCAGCTGGAGTCCTCCCCCCGAGACCGCAACTCACCTGTGACTTCATCGCTGTCACTTGTGAGACTTGCTTTCACAGTTGGAGGATCCAGCGGTGGCCGCAAGTTACCTGAGTGACATCATCGCTGATGGCACTACTCACCTCAGTTGCTGCGTGAAGCTGACAGGTGCGGCGGTGTTCTTCTGCAGCTCCTGACACCTTCATGTAGCAGAGCTGGAAGCGACGCGGGACCTCCATGGATTACGCCGGACATGGATGGGTTTTTGGGGCTTAATAAATAGAGATGAGCGAACCGGTAGCGGTTCGGCTCGAGTTCGGTTCGCCGAACGGAGGTCTCATTCGAGTACGGTTCGGCGAACCGGTTCAGCGAACCACTCGAACCGCACAGGAAACAATGGGAGGCAATCACAAATACATAAAAACACCTAGAAAACACCCTCAAAGGTATCCAAAAGGTGACAAACAACTCACAACACAACACAAACATATGGGAAAGTGACAAGGACATATACTCATGCGAAAACAAAAGAGCTGGACAAGGAAAAAGAGGAGGAGACACAGATATAGGCATGGCATGCCCTTCTAAAATCATGTAAAACACCGCAAGGTTACTCCAAGTGGAGTCTCCCTTTTTTCCAAAAATTGGGCCACACAGACACCCCATCAGTGGCAGCACTTGTGCCCTAGTTGTACACTTCACAGGTAGATTTGCATTAACAACATTCAAAATTACGCCATCCTTAACCCTTCCCAGGATGACAATGGGGTAGGTAGCTAAGTCTTTCCTGATCCCAGCTCTGTTCATCTTGGATCATTTTTACAAACACTGTAAGCAAGGGTTACTCCAAGCAAAGTCTCCCTTTTTTCCAAAAATTGGGCCACACACACCCACCCCTTCAGTGGCAGCACTTGTGCCCCAGTTGTACACTTCACAGCTAGATTTGCATCAAGCAAATTCAAAAATACGCTATACTTAACCGTCCCCAGGATGACCCCGGGGTAGGTAGCAAAGTCTTTGCTGATCCCAGCTCTGTTCATCTTGGATCATTTTTAAAAACAATGCAAGCAAGGGTTACTCCAAGTGGAGTCTCCCTTTTTTCCAAATTTGGGCCCCACACACATCCACCCCTTCAGTGGCAGCACTTGTGCGTCAGTTGTACACTTTACAACTAGATTTGCATCAAGCACATTCAAAAATACGCCATACTTAACCGTCCCCAGGATGACACCGGGGTAGGTAGCTAAGTTTTTCCTGATCCCAGCTCTGTTCATCTTGGATCATTTTTACAAACACTGTAAGCAAGGGTTACTCCAAGCGGAGTCTCCCTTTTTTCCAAAAATTGGGCCACACACACACCCAACCATTCAGTGGCAGCACTTGTGCCTCAGTTGTACACTTCACAGCTAGATTTCCATCAAGCACATTCAAAAATACGCTATACTTAACCGTCCCCAGGATGACCCCGGGGTAGGTAGCAAAGTCTTTGCTGATCCCAGCTCTGTTCATCTTGGATCATTTTTAAAAACAATGTAAGCAAGGGTTACTCCAAGCGGAGTCTCCCTTTATTCCAAATTTGGGCCCCACACACATCCACCCCTTCAGTGGCAGCACTTGTGCCTCATTTGTACACTTCACAGCTAGATTTGCATCAAGCACATTCAAAAATACGCCATACTTAACCGTCCCTAGGATGACACCGGGGTAGGTAGCTAAGTTTTTCCTGATCCCAGCTCTGTTCATCTTGGATCATTTTTACAAACACTGTAAGCAAGGGTTACTCCAAGCGGAGTCTCCCTTTTTTCCAAAAATTGGGCCACACACACACCAAACCATTCAGTGGCAGCACTTGTGCCTCAGTTGTACACTTCACAGCTAGATTTCCATCAAGCACATTCAAAAATACGCTATACTTAACCGTCACCAGGATGACCCCAGGGTAGGTAGCAAAGTCTTTGCTGATCCCAGCTCTGTTCATCTTGGATCATTTTTAAAAACAATGTAAGCAAGGGTTACTCCAAGCGGAGTATCCCTTTTTTACCAAAAATTGGGCCACACACACACCCACCCCTTCAGTGGCAGCACTTGTGCCTCAGTTGTACACTTCACAGCTAGATTTGCATCAAGGACATTCAAAAATACGCTATACTTAACCATCCCCAGGATGACACCGGGGTAGGTAGCTAAGTTTTTCCTGATCCCAGCTCTGTTCATTTTGGATCATTTTTAAAAAGAATGTAAGCAAGGGTTACTCCAAGCGGAGTCTCCCTTTTTTCAAAAAATTTGGCCACACAGACACCCACCCCTTTAGTGGCAGCACTTGTGCCCCAGTTGTACACTTCACAGCTAGATTTGCATCAAACACATTCAAAATCCACAAGCATTTACTCTCCCCAGGATGACACAGGGGTAGTAAATTCCTTGTGGATCCATGACTTGTTCATTTTGATGAACGTTAGTCTGTCCACATTGTCACTGGACAGACGCATGCGCTTATCTGTCAGCACACACCCAGCAGCACTGAAGACACGTTCAGAGACAACGCTGGCAGCTGGACACGACAAAATCTCCAAGGTGTAAGTAGAGAGCTCTGGCCATTTTTCAAGATTTGAAGCCCAAAATAAGCAAGGCTCCATTTGCAAAGTCATGGCATCGATGTTCATTTGGAGCTACTCCTGTATCATCCTCTCCAGCCGTTGACTATCTGTCAGACTTGTTGTCTCTGGTGGCCTTGCTAAGGATGGTCTAAAAAAATTATGAAAAGATTCAATAAAATTGTTGTTACCAGCACCAGATACGGTGCTACTGGTACGGGTAGACTGTTGAAGATGACGAGACCGTCCCATGTTTGTCAAGTTACAACTGGCAAATTCACTCCCTGCACCACGGTTGTTTGGTGGAAAAGCCGAGCTAAGATCGTGTAACAGCTTTTGCTGATACTCCTGCATATGTGCGTCCCTTTCTATGGCTGGAATTATATCACAAAATTTGGACTTCTACTGGGGATCTAATAGTGTGGCAAGCCAGTAGTCATCATCACTTCTAAATTTGACAATACGCGGGTCATGTTGGAGGTAGTGCAGCAAGAAGGCGCTCATGTGTCTTGCGCAGCCATGCGGACCAAGTCCACGCTGTGTTTGTGGCATAGAGGTGCTAACCGTTCTTTCTTCCTCTGACATCTCCCCTCAACCTCTTTCAACAGAAATTTGACAAAGGTCTCCCTCATCCGCTGAGTCTTCCATGTCCATGGTCAGTTCGTCCTCCATTTCTTCATGTTCTCTGGCACCTTCCTCAACATTTCGCCTGCTACCATGCGCCCTTGTTGATCCCTGTCCCCCATGGTCCCATGCCTGCTGCGTTGGTGATGTTGTTGACTCTTGCGCATATGAATCCTCCTGTAGTTCCTCCCCTTCTTGTTGTCCCACCCCCTGAATCCGAATAGTGTTTAGCGTGTGCTCCAGCATGTAAATGACTGGTATTGTCATGCTGATAATGGCATTGTCAGCACTAAACATATTCGTCGCCATGTTGAAACTGTGCAGAAGGGTGCATAGGTCCTTGATCTGAGACCACTCCATCAGGGTGATCTGCCCCACCTCTGCATCTCGTTGGCCCAGGCTATACGTCATTACGTATTGCACCAGGGCTCGACGGTGCTGCCACAGTCGCTGTAACATGTGAAGAGTCGAATTCCAGCGTGTTGGCACATCGCATTTCAGGCGATGAACCGGCAGGCCGAAAGACTTCTGGAGCGATGCAAGTCGCTCAGCAGCGGTGGTTGAACGGCGGAAGTGGGCAGACTGTTTTCGTGCCCTGTTCAGAAGGCCATCTATGCCGGGATAGTGTGTTAAAAATTGCTGGACAACAAGGTTCAACACGTGAGCCATACAAGGCACGTGTGTCACCTTGCCCAGGCGAATGGCTGCACCCAGGTTTGCAGCATTGTCGCACATGGCCTTACCAGGCTGCAGGTTAAGTGGAGAAAACCATTTATTAAACTCAGTCTCCAGAGCTGCCCACAACTCAGCCGCTGTGTAACCCTTATTTCCAAGACATTTCAAGCTAAAGACCGCCTGATGCCGTTGCGCTCTGCTGCCAGCATAGTAATGAGGGGTGCGTGATTCCTTCTGCGCAGTTAGAATGCTGGTGGCCTGACCAGGCAGGCTTGGGGCGGAGGTGGAGGACCCAGATGAGGTGGAGGAGGCAGAAGCAGTGGCGGAACTTGGACAGACAGAGGATTGACACACAAGTCGTGGGGATGGCAAGACATGTGCAGCAGACCCTTCACCATCTATCACCATAGTTACCCAGTGTCCAGTCAGCGACATGTAACGTCCCTGTCCATGCTTACTGGTCCAAGCATTGGTGGTAAAATGCACCCATTCACACACAGAGTTTCTCAAGGAAGCAGTGATGTTGTGTGCGACATGCTGGTGTAGCGCGGACACACCTTTCTTAGAGAAGTAGTGGCGACTGGGCATCTGGTACTGGGGCACAGCGACAGACATAAGATCTCTAAAATCCTGTGTGTCCACCAGGCGGAAAGGCAGCATTTCGGTAGCCAAAAGCTTACAGAGGGATAAAGGCAACCTCTTAGCTTTGTCATG
The DNA here is from genome assembly GCF_048569485.1 of Anomaloglossus baeobatrachus. Lineage (NCBI taxonomy): Eukaryota > Metazoa > Chordata > Amphibia > Anura > Aromobatidae > Anomaloglossus > Anomaloglossus baeobatrachus. Next base: position 126,608,019 of record NC_134357.1, read on the forward strand.
GGTCGCAGGAAATGGCCTTTTATTTGTCCACATCTGAGGGACAGAGATCTGGCTGCTGTGTGTAGACAGTGTTGAGTAGGGTGTCCCTGGAAAAATGCAGGTTTGTGAGAAAAGTGCAGGTGTAGACATGATGTTGCCTTCATCCAAAGTTGGTGCTATCGATGTCTGAGAGAGCTGTACACACGCACTTGTTTCCCCTTCCAAACCAACTGACGACCTACCAAGCAAACTGCCTGTTGCGGTTACAGTGGTGGAAGTTTTGCGTGGAAAACCAGGTGTGACAGCTGTCCCCACAGTCCTAGAAGATGAAGAGCGCGTGGATGCACTGGAAGGGGCAGGCGGTGGATGGTTCACTCCGCTAGGCCGCATTGCACCACGGTGAACTTCCCACTGGGACATATGATATTTATTCATGTGACGATTCATGGAAGAAGTTGTCAAACTGCTGAGGTTTTGCTCTCTACTAACAGAATCACGACAAATTTTACAGATCACATAATTTGGGCGATCTTTTGCTATGTCAAAAAAGGACCAGGCTATGCAAGGCTTAGAGGGCATGCGACCTTCTGATCCACCCCGACTAGTGCTCAGAGGCACAGTGGTGGGTGAGTATGCAGTTGTAGACGTGCTACCAGTACTCCGACTCTGTCCAGGAAGGCGCAAGGTAACTTCGTTGTCAGTTGCATCCTCCTCCACCGCCTCTGTTGACCTCCTCGAGTGCCTGACTGTGGGTTGACAGTAGGTGGGATCTAAAACTTCCTCATCAATTGTTGTGTTTGCACTCCCCTCACCCTCAGACTGAGCCTCTTCTTGCCCTGACAGAATATTTAAGTTGTTATCCCAATCTGGTATCTGCGTCTCATCGTCATCAGTATGTTTTTCATTGTCTATAACAACAGGTGTTTCAGTTTGTGAATAAGGGTCAACATTATGCTCAGAAACTTGTTCATCACGGCCTGAATCTGAGTCACAAAGGTTCTGTGCATCACTGCAGACCATTTCCTGGTTTGTACTCACTGTAGCTTGGGAGCAGACCTCTGATTCCCAGGCTATAGTGTGACTGAACAGCTCTGCAGACTCAGCCTTCTCAGTTCCACCATACTGTGCAGGGCGGATGGAGACTTCAGAGCTGGGAGAAAGCAAGTGGTGGTCTATCTTTGTTAACAGCAGAATAAACAACAATAACTATCCCTGACAATGCAACTATGGCCCTTAAACTGGCAGCATAGTTTGCTAGTATAATGGCTTAGTAACAATGAGTTTGAGTGTGCAATGCAGTGGTGCTGCAAATAGCTTTACACCAGTGGGACAATAATGGAAGTCCAACAGCCACTTTTAGGATGCCACTAAGTTTACTCAGTGTTTGCTAGTGTAATGGCTTAGTAACAATGAGCTTGAGTGTGCAATGCAGAGGTGCTGCAAATAGCTTTGCACCAGTGGGACAATAATGGAAGTCCAACGGCCACTTTTAGGATGCCACTAAGTTTACTCAGTGTTTGCTAGTATAATTGCTTAGTAACAATGAGTTTTAGTGTGCAATGCAGAGGTGCTGCAAATAGATTTGCACTAGTGGGACACTATTGGAAGTCCAACAGCCACTTTTAGGATGCCACTAAGTTTACTCAGTGTTTGCTAGTATAATGGCTTAGTAACAATGAGTTTTAGTGTGCAATGCAGAGGTGCTGCAAATAGATTTGCACTAGTGGGACACTATTGGAAGTCCAACAGCCACTTTTAGGATGCCACTAAGTTTACTCAGTGTTTGCTAGTATAATGGCTTAGTAACAATGAGTTTGAGTGTGCAATGCAGAGGTGCTGCAAATAGATTTGCACTAGTGGGACACTAATGGAAGTCCAACAGCCATTTTCAGGATGCCGCTAAGTTTACTCAGTGTTTGCTAGTATAATGGCTTAGTAACAATGAGCTTGAGTGTGCAATGCAGAGGTGCTGCAAATAGCTTTGCACCAGTGGGACAATAATGGAAGTCCAACAGCCACTTTTAGGATGCCACTAAGTTTACTCAGTGTTTGCTAGTATAATGGCTTAGTAACAATGAGTTTTAGTGTGCAATGCAGAGGTGCTGCAAATAGATTTGCACTAGTGTGACACTATTGGAAGTCAAACAGCCACTTTTAGGATGCCACTAAGTTTACTCAGTGTTTGCTAGTATAATGGCTTAGTAACAATGAGTTTGAGTGTGCAATGCAGACGTGCTGCAAATAGATTTGCACTAGTGGGACACTAATGGAAGTCCAACAGCCATTTTTAGGATGCCACTAAGTTAACTCAGTGTTTGCTAGTATAATGACTTAATAACAATGAGTTTTAGTGTGCAATGCAGAGGTGCTGCAAATAGATTTGCACTAGTGGGACACTAATGGAAGTCCAACAGCCACTTTTAGGATGCCACTAAATTTACTCAGTGTTTGCTAGTATAATGGCTTAGTAACAATGAGCTTGAGTGTGCAATGCAGAGATGCTGCAAATAGCTTTGCACCAGTGGGACACAAATGGAAGTCCAACAGTCACTTTTAGGATGCCACTAAGTTTACTCAGTGTTTGCTAGTATAATGGCTTAGTAACAATGAGCTTGAGTGTGCAATGCAGAGGTGCTGCAAATAGCTTTGCACCAGTGGGACAATAATGGAAGTCCAACAGCCACTTTTAGGATGCCACTAAGTTTACTCAGTGTTTGCTAGTATAATAGCTTAGTAACAATGAGTTTTAGTGTGCAATGCAGAGGTGCTGCAAATAGATTTGCACTAGTGGGACACTATTGCAAGTCCAACAGCCACTTTTAGGATGCCACTAAGTTTACTCAGTGTTTGCTAGTATAATGGCTTAGTAACAATGAGTTTGAGTGTGCAATGCAGAGGTGCTGCAAATAGATTTGCACTAGTGGGACACTAATGGAAGTCCAACAGCCACTTTCAGGATGCCACTAAGTTTACTCAGTGTTTGCTAGTATAATGGTTTAGTAACAATGAGTTTGAGTGTGCAATGCAGGGGTGCTACAAATAGCTTTGCACCAGTGGGACAATAATGGAAGTCCAACAGCCACTTTTAGGATGCCACTAAGTTTACGCAGTGTTTGCTAGTATAATGGCTTAGTAACAATGAGTTTGAGTGTGCAATGCAGAGGTGCTGCAAATAGATTTGCACTAGTGTGACACTAATGGAAGTCCAACAGTCACTTTTAGGATGCCACTAAGTTTACTCAGTGTTTGCTAGTGTAATGGCTTAGTAACAATGAGCTTGAGTGTGCAATGCAGAGGTGCTGCAAATAGCTTTGCACCAGTGGGACAATAATGGAAGTCCAACAGCCACTTTTAGGATGCCACTAAGTTTACTCAGTGTTTGCTAGTATAATTGCTTAGTAACAATGAGTTTTAGTGTGCAATGCAGAGGTGCTGCAAATAGATTTGCACTAGTGGGACACTATTGGAAGTCCAACAGCCACTTTTAGGATGCCACTAAGTTTACTCAGTGTTTGCTAGTATAATGGCTTAGTAACAATGAGTTTGAGTGTGCAATGCAGAGGTGCTGCAAATAGATTTGCACTAGTGGGACACTAATGGAAGTCCAACAGCCACTTTCAGGATGCCACTAAGTTTACTCAGTGTTTGCTAGTATAATGGCTTAGTAACAATGAGCTTGAGTGTGCAATGCAGAGGTGCTGCAAATAGATTTGCACCAGTGGGACAATAATGGAAGTCCAACAGCCACTTTTAGGATGCCACTAAGTTTATTCAGTGTTTGCTAGTATAATGGCTTAGTAACAATGAGTTTGAGTGTGCAATGCAGAGGTGCTGCAAATAGCTTTGCACCAGTGGGACAATAATGGAAGTCCAACAGCCACTTTTAGGATGCCACTAAGTTTACTCAGTGTTTGCTAGTATAATGGCTTAGTAACAATGAGTTTTAGTGTGCAATGCAGAGGTGCTGCAAATAGATTTGCACTAGTGGGACACTATTGGAAGTCCAACAGCCACTTTTAGGATGCTACTAAGTTTACTCAGTGTTTGCTAGTATAATGGCTTAGTAACAATGAGTTTGAGTGTGCAATGCAGAGGTGCTGCAAATAGCTTTGCACCAGTGGGACACTAATGGAAGTCCAACAGCCACTTTCAGGATGCCACTAAGTTTACTCAGTGTTTGCTAGTATAATGGCTTAGTAACAATGAGTTTGAGTGTGCAATGCAGGGGTGCTGCAAATAGCTTTGCACCAGTGGGACAATAATGGAAGTCCAACAGCCACTTTTAGGATGCCACTAAGTTTACTCAGTGTTTGCTAGTATAATGGCTTAGTAACAATGAGTTTGAGTGTGCAATGCAGAGATGCTGCAAATAGATTTGCACTAGTGGGACACTAATGGAAGTCCAACAGCCACTTTTAGGATGCCACTAAGTTTACTCAGTGTTTGCTAGTATAATGGCTTAGTAACAATGAGCTTGAGTGTGCAATGCAGAGGTGCTGCAAATAGATTTGCACTAGTGGGACACTAATGGAAGTCCAACAGCCACTTTTAGGATGCCACTAAGTTTACTCAGTGTTTGCTAGTATAATGGCTTACTAACAATGAGCTTGAGTGTGCAAAGGGCAGGAGGGTACAGTGGCAGGGTTGTGGGTCAGTGTACAGGAAAGGAAGCCTCACTTTCTATCCCTCCTAATGGGGAAATACAGCGAGGAAGCACCTGAGCTTAGCTACACAGACACTGTTATCTTCTGTAGCTGTTAAAATCTGTTTCCACGGACCTGACTGTCACCTATGGTTCTGAGCCTGCTGTTATTAGCCCTTACAAGTGCTAATAGAAACTTCTATCCCTATTCTGTATAGTGCTGTGTGTAGAGCGTACACAGCAGTATCGGAGACAGGAGCTACGCCAGCGGTGACTGACACCCGGACGCAGAAGACATAATGGCGTCCGGACGGGCAGGTACCCGTTTTTATAATGCAGGGATATGTGACATGGACATCCTATCACACATGCCGTTGCTTCTCTGGCTAAAAGTCCACTTAGCTGTGTGTGTGTCTGGGATTGGCTGACATGCTGGCCCGCCCCACTACACGCGCGCGCTTAGGGAAGGAAGACAAGGAAAAAAAAAAATGGCGATCGCCATTATCCCAGCAGCAGTGATCTGAATGCGCTGTTCCCGCACACTATACGCTGAAATTTCATAATAGTGTGAGTCACAGAGTGACTTACACTATTACAGCGGAAAGCCAGCTAGTAATTAGTTTGGCTTTTTGCTGCTAGAACCGTTCTCGAACATAACTAGAACTATCGAGGTTTAGCAAAAAGCTCGAGTTCTAGTTCCATCTAGAACACCCCCCAAAATCACTCGAACCGCGAACTGGAGAACCACGAACCACGAACCGCGCTCAACTCTATTAATAAAGTGGTGAACGAGGGTATTTGTTAGTGTTTTTTATTGCAAATAAATTATCATCAGGTTAATCATTGGGGGTGTCTCATAGACGCCTGCAATGATTAATCTAGGACTTAGTGGCAGCTATGGGTTGCTGCCATTAACTCCTTGTTACCCCGATTGCAAACCCACCAGGGCAAATCGGGAAGAGCCGGGTAGAGTTCCAGACCAATCGCATCTAATGGATGCGGCAACTCTGGGCGGCTGCTGGCTGATATTGTTGGAGCTCCCCATCGTGAGAATACCAGCCTTCAGCCATATGGCTTTACCCTGGCTGGTATCAAAATTGGGGGGGACCGCATGTCGTTTTTTTTAACTAATTAATTATTTATTTTACTGCACAGTATATATCCGCCCACCGGCGGCTGTGATTGGTTGCAGTGAGACAGCTGTCACACAGCGTGTGGGCGTGTCTCACTGCAATCAATCATAGGCGCCTGTGGGCGGGGGAAGCAGGGAATAGTAGATTGATTAATGAGCGGCCGGCATTTTCAAATTAATTGAAGCCGCGTATCTTTGGAACAGCTGTTCTTCGCCGCGCTGATGATCGGGGATCGGTGAGTATGCGACAGGGGAAGATACAGACCGAATGCCAAAGGGATGATGACTGAGAACAGCAGAAAAAAAGGTAAGTAAACTGACATTTAACAAAAAAAAACAACCCAACATCGTTCGTTTGAAAACGCACACGGACGGTACGTGCTGAACACAGACATGCTATGTGTGCCGTCCGTGCAGGCACGGACCCATTGACTTTAGAGGGTCCGTGCCTGCATGTTGACGGCCAAAAACGGACATGTCGACCGTGTGGAAAAACGCACACATGTACTAACCACACGGACACACGTTCCGTGTGATTTTACGTGTGTGTGCCATCTACCATAGGGTAACATTGGTCAACGTATCTGCGTGTATCCGGTACGTGCAAAAACGTACCAAACATGCACCGGAGGCACGGATGTGTGTTGCAGGCCTTAGGAAACTTGCAACCTGGCACCAAGTCAATGGCACAATCCCACTCCCTGTGGGGGGCAAAGAATCAGAACCAGTCTCATTAAACACGTCAAGAAAATCTGACAAATATTCAGGTACATCATGCTGTGGGGGGAAATAGACAGCAGAGAAAGATCATTATGCACACATTGACCACCCCAACTAACCACAGACAAGGATCTCCAATTAAGAACTGGATTATGGGTCTCCAGCCAAGGGAATCCCAGTACCAAAACATCATGAAAATTGTGTAATACTAAGAATTTACAATCCTCCTGATGAGTTGGCGCAACCTTCATAGTTACCTGGGTCCAAAACTGGGGTCTATTTGTAGCTAAGGGAGTAGCATCAATGCCCCTTAAAGGAATAGGAGTTTGTTCAGGTACCATAAGAAAACCACAAGTCTTAGCAAAACCAAAATCCGTCAAGTTCAGGGCGGCTCCTGAATCAAGAAAAGCCATAGTAGAAAGTGAGGATAAAGAGCAAATCAAGGAGACGGACAAAAGAAATTTAGGTTGCACAGTACCCACAGTAAAGGAACGAGCAAATCTGTTTTCCCGTTTAGGGCAGACAGAAATAGTGTGAGACGCGTCACCACAATAGAAACACAAATTATATTTCCGTCTAAACCCCTGCCGTTCAGCATTAGAAAACACCTTATCACACTACATGGGCTCTGAAAACTGTTCCGCAAGCAATAAATCAGCACTAGGGATGTTCGAATACCTCAAATATTCGGCAACATCCATATTCGCTGAATAGGTCGCCGCTATTCGACTATTTGCGAATATTCAATGCGCAGTGTAAGTCTATGGGAAACCCGAATAGTTGCCGAATAGCAACTATTCGGGCTTCCCATAGACTTACATTGCTCATCGAATATTCGCATAGCAGCGACCTATTCGTCGGATATTCTCAAAGCCGAATATTTGTGATATTCGATCATCCCTAATCAGCACGCATCGCTTTGCGCTCGCATAAACGCCTATCAATCTGAATGGCTAAAGTCAAAGAGGCATCGAGACCAGAAGGAGTAGGAAATCCCACCATACCGTTCTTCACTGCATCCGCGAGACCCTTGAGAAACAGTGCTGCAAGAGCATCATCATTCCATCATCATACTCCTGCATACGTGCGTCCCTTTCTATGGCTGGAATTATTTTGCCAAATTTGGACTTGTACCGGGGATCTAAGAGTGTGGCAACCCAGTAGTCATCATTACTTCTAATTCGGACAATCCGAGGGTCATGTTGTAGGTAGTGCAGCAAGAAGGCGCTCATGTGTCTTGCGCATCCCTATGGACCAAGTCCTTGCTGTGTTTGTGGCGGCGAGATGATAACCGTGCTTCCTTCCTCTGACATCTCCCCCAAACCTCGAACAACCAAAATTTGACCATGGTCTCCCTCATCTGCTGAGTCTTCCATGCCCATCGCCAGTTCATCCTCTATTTCTTCCTGGTCTCCTGCACCTTCCTCAACAGTTTGGCTGCTACCATGTGCCCTTGTTAATCCCTCTTCCCCACCGTCCCATGCCTGCCGCCTTGGTGATGCTGAACGTCTGGACCTTGCAGATCTTGGTAGCCCTTCCGCATATAAATCCTCCTGTACTTCCTCCCCTTCCTCTTGTCCCACCCCCTGACTCTGAATAGTGTTTAGAGTGTGCTCCAGCATGTAAATGACTGGAATTGTCATGCTGATAATGGCATTGTCAGCACTAAACATATTCGTCGCCATGTTGAAACTGTGCAGAAGGGTGCATAGGTCCTTGATCTGAGACCACTCCATCAGCAGGATCTTCCCCACCTCTGCATCTCGTTGGCCCAGGCTATGTGTCATAACGTATTGTACCAGGGCTCTGCGGTGCTGCCACAGTTGCTGTAACATGTGGAGAGTCGAATTCCAGCGTGTCGGCACATCGCATTTCAGGCGATGAACCGGCAGGCCGAAAGACTTCTGGAGCGATGCAAGTCGCTCAGCTGCGCCGGTTCAACGGCGGAAGTGATCAGAGAGTGACCGTGCCCTGTGCAGAAGCCCATCTAGGCCAGGATAGTGGGTTAAAACTTGCTGGACAACAAGGTTCAACACGTGAGCCATACAAGGCACGTGTGTAACCTTGCCCCAACGAAGGGGTTTGCAGCATTGTCGCACACGGCCTTCCCTGGCTGCAAGTTGAGTGGAGACAACCATTTACTAAACTCGGTCTACAGAGCTGACCTCAGCTGTGTGACTCTTATTTCCCAGACATTTCAATGTAAAGACCGCCTGATGCCGTTGAGCTCTGCTGCCAGCATAGTAAGGAGGTGTGCGGGATTCCTTGTGCACAGTTACAACGCGGGTGGCATGACCAGGCAGGCTTGGGGCGGAGGTGGAGGACCCAGACGAGGTTGAGGAGGTAGAAGCAGTGAAGGAACTTCGACATACAGAGAATTGACGCACAAGTCGTGGGGATGGCAAGACTTGTTCAGCAGACCCTTCTCCATCTCGCACCATAGTTACCCAATGCCCAGTCGACGACATGTAATGACCCTGTCCATGCTTACTGGTCCAAGTATCGATGGTGAAATGCACCCTGTCACACACAGAGTTTCTCAAGGAAGCGGTGATGTTGTGTGCGACATGCTGGTGTAGCGCAGGCACACCTTTCTTGGAGAAGTAGTGTCGACTGGGCATCTGGTACTGGGGCACTGCGATGGACATAAGGTCTCGAAAATCCTCTGTGTCCACCAGGCGGAAAGGCATAATTTCTGTAGCCAACAGCTTGCAGAGGGTGAAAGTCAACCTCTTAGCTTTGTCATGGCTCGGAGGAAATGGCCTTTTAATTGTCCACATCTGAGGGACCGAGATCTGGCTGCTGTGCGGAGACAGAGTTGAGTAGGGTGTCCCTGGAAAACTGCTGGTCTGTGAGGAAAGTGCAGGCGGAGACATGATATTGCCTTCATCCAAAGTTGGTGCTCGCGATGTCTGAGTGAGCTCTACAGCAGCACCTGTTTCCCCTTCCAAAACAACTGAAGACCTGCCAAGCAAACTGCCTGCTGCGGTTAAAGAGGTGGAAGGTCTGTGTAGAAAAACATGTGTGACAGCTATCACCACAGTCATAGAGGATGAAGAGCGCGCTGATGCACTTGAAGGGGAAGACGGTGGTTGGCCCGCTCCGCTAGGCCGCATTGTAGTGTGACTCCCTGGACTAGCCAGGTAGTCACAGATAGACCCCCGCACAACACCTGTCCCCCAAAAAGGTGTCATCAGCCAACCATTAAAACCTAGTCACCTCCTTCAGTGCTTGATGAACACCAGGGGGCGGAGCCAGGCGGTTGGCCACGCCCACCGAGGAGTTCAGAGGGCCTGAGGCAGGAAAACACAGTCAGATCAGTTTGAGTAGTGAGTGAGGAGTAAAGGAGTCTGACAGGTGCCGGGGTTGGAGCCCGGGCACGTTTGGCTAGGAGGCAAATAGTGGCCTTAGCCTGCAGAAGTCAGGAAGACGGCTTGGTGGAACTGTGGTGGACTGGGACAGGGTAGTGGCCCGCCGGTACCGACCCGGGGAACCGACTCGGAAACCGGAGCACACAGGGGGTACTCAGACCCTGAAACGAGGTACAGAATCCACTGGACTGAGTTAATTAACTGATTGCGGTCTGGACTATAGGTCCTTTCCCACCCAAGTCCCGACTGAAGACAACAGCCCACCGAGGGGGATAGAAAGCTACTGCACAGGCAGAGAGATCCCACGGGCCAGTGTCTGCAGGCAAAAGAGCTCTCCCGACATATACAAAGCCGGGGAGCGGACTCCCGTCGCTGAAGTGCAGGCAGTCCACAAATACACAACACAGTGCAGGAGAAAGGCCAAGACCACCGAACCAGGTGGTGGACCAGACGCAACCGGCTGCGGGCACCGACCACCATCAACTTTGTTTACCAGAGACTTGTGTGTGTCAATAACAGTGAGTACAACAGTGCCACCCGGCCGCGCACCGCCCTGCACCGCCCAGCTAGTCCCAACGGGTCCCGGGGCCACCATCCCTGCCCACAGAGGGGTTAACATCTTGCTGCACTACCATCTTCCCTGGGTGCCCCGTAACTGCAGCGGTGGTGTCTACCTTCACCACATCCCGTGGGTGGCATCACGAACTCAGCGCGGCTCTGGCCGTGCACCTACATAACCCCCACCAAAACCGCCAGTATCCCCTTCAGAGCAAAGTAACCCCGGGTCCGGAGGCGCTCGATCCACCCACCAATGAGCCCGGATCCGAGCGGCTCGGCTACAGCCGAGCGCGGGGCGCTACAGTAGCACAGTGAGCTTCCCACTGGGACCTATGCTTGTTATTCATGTGACGGCTCATGGACAAAGTAGTCAAACTAGTGAGCTTTTGGCCTCTACTTACAGATTGGTGACAAAGCCTACAGATCACATGAGTTGGGTGATCTTTGCAATGTCAAAAAAGGACCAGGCTATGCAACTATTAGAGCCCATGCAACCTGCAGAGCCACCGTGACTTGTGCTCAGAGGCAGAGTTGTGGCTGAGGATGAAGTTGTTGACGTGCTTCCAGTACTCCGTGTTTGTCCAGGAAGGCGCAAGCTAACCTCGTCGTTAGTCTCATCCTCCTCCACCGCCTCTGCTGACCTCTTCGAGTGCCTGACTGTGAGTTGACAGTAAGTGGGATCTAGAACTTCATCATCAACCATTGTGTTTGCACTCCCCTCACCCTCAAACCTAACCTCTTCCTGTACTGACTGAATAGTTAAGTTGTCATTCCAATCAGGTATCCGAGTGTCATCGTCATCAGTATGTTCCTCATTGTCTCCACCAAGAGGTGTTACAGTTTGTGAATGAGGGTCTACATTATGCTCAGAAACGTCCTCATCAGGGCCTGAATCAGACTCACAAAGCTTCTGGGCATCACTGCAGACCATTTCCTGGTCTGTACTGTAGCTTGGGAGCAGACCTCTGATTCCCAGGCTATAGTGTGACTGAACAGCTCTGCAGACTCACCCATCTTACAACATACTCTGCAGGGTGGGTGGAGACTTGAGAGCTGGGAGAAAGCAAGTGCGATTGGGGTGACAACTCAGAGGACTGTTGTTTTTTGGATGTTGAAGTTGAGGTGAAGAGGAGGCCACTTGTTGGAGCTCTTGAGATCCATTCAAGCATGTTCTTTTTTTGTGCATCATCTACCTTTGTTACAGTAGTTCGGTTCCGTAAAAAAGGGAGCACATCAGATTGTCCACGGAAAGTAGTAGACATCATACATTTGCTTGAAGATGGCCTTTCTTCAGCAGATGTTACTGTAGCTTAACTACCTCCCTCATGGACACAAACTTTTTTTCCTTTTCCAACACGCCTGTTCCCCTTTCCACCAGCATCTGTCCTTTTGCAATTAATTTTGTTTGTGACCAGATTGAACACTTACAATCATATGAAAAAGTTTGGGCACCCCTATTAATGTTAACCTTTTTTCTTTATAACAATTTGGGTTTTTGCAACAGCTATTTAAGTTTCATATATCTAATAACTGATGGACTGAGTTATATTTCTGGATTGAAATGAGGTTTATTGTACTAACAGAAAATGTGCAATCCGCATTTAAACAAAATTTGACAGGTGCAAAAGTATGGGCACCTCAACATAAAAGTGACATTAATATTTTGTAGATCCTCCTTTTGCAAAAATAACAGCCTGTAGCTTTTAATGAGTTCATGGATCCTAGATGAAGGTATATTTGACCATTCCTGTTTACAAAACAATTCCAGTTCAGTTAAGTTTGATGGTCGCCGAGCATGGATAGCACGCTTCAAATCATCCCACAGATGTTCTATGATATTCAGGTCTGGGGACTGGGATGGCCATTCCAGAACATTGCAATTGTTCCTCTGCATGAACACCTGAGTAGATTTGGAGCGGTGTTTTGGATCATTGTCTTGCTGAAATATCCATCCCCTGTGTAACTTCAACTTCGTCACTGATTCTTGCACATTATTGTCAAGAATCTGCTGATACTGAGTTGAATCCATGCAACCCTCAACTTTAACAAGATTCTCGGTGCCGGCATTGGCCACACAGCCTCAAAGCATGATGGAACCTCCACCAAATTTTACTGTGGGTAGCAAGTGCTTTTCTTGGAATGCCATGTTTTTTTGCCTCCATGCATAACGCTTTTTTGTATGACCAAACAACTCAATCTTTGTTTCATCAGTCCACAGGACCTTCTTCTGTAACTGGCTTGTCCAAATGTGCTTTTGCATACCTCATGCGACTCTGTTTGTGGCGTGCTTGCAGAAACGGCTTCTTTCGCATCACTCTCCCATACAGCTTCTCCTTGTGCAACGTGCGCTGTATTGTTGACCAATGCACATTGACACCATTTGCAGCAAGATGAAGCTGCAGGTCTTTGGAGGTAGTCTGTGGATTGGCCTTGACTGTTCTCACCATTCTTCTTCTCTGCCTTTCTGATATTTTTCTTGGCCTGCCACTTCTGGGCTTAACAAGAACTGTACCTGTGTTCTTCCATTTCCTTACTATGTTCCTCACAGTGGAAACTGACAGTTTAAATCTCTAAGACAACTTTTTGTATCCTTCCCCTGAACAACTATGTTGAATAATCTTTGTTTTCCGATCATTTGAGAGTTGTTTTGAGTAGCCCATGATGCCACTCTTCATAGGAGATTCAAATAGGAGAACAACTTGCAAGTGGCCACCTTAAAAACCTTTTCTCATGATTGGATATACCTGCCTATGAAGTTCAAAGCTCAATGAGGTTACAAAACCAATTTAGTGCTTTAGTAAGTCAGTAAAAAGTAGTTAGGAGTGTTCAAATCAAGAAATTGATAAGGGTGCCCATACTTTTGCACCGGTCAAATTTTGTTTAAATGTGGATTGCACATTTTCTGTTAGTACAATAAACCTCATTTCAATCCAGAAATATAACTCAGTCCATCAGTTATTAGATATATGAAACTGAAATAGCTGTTGCAAAAACCCAAATTGTTATAAAGCAAAAAGGTTAACATTAATAGGGGTGCCCAAACTTTTTCATATGACTGTAAAATTTCATAGCAAAAATGGAGAGGTGGTGTACAATGCAGAGGTGGTCTAGCTTTATTGACAGCTAAAGAACCAACACTGATTATCCCTGACAATGCAACTATGGCCCTAAAACTTGCAGCACTTTTTGTAATTTAAAATAGCGTAGCAAAAATGGGCAGGTGTGTAGAATGCAGAGGTGGTGTACCTTGCTTGGCACCAGAGGAACACTAAGTTAGTATCCCAGACACTTTTAGTATGCCACTAAGTGTCAGCACTGTTTGCTATTAAAATAACATAGCAAAAATGGACAGGTGTGTAGAATGCAGAGGTGGTGTACCTTGCTTGGCACCAGAGGAACACTAAGTTAGTATCCCAGACACTTTTAGTATGCCACTAAGTGTCAGCACTGTTTGCTATTAAAATAGCGTAGCAAAAATGGACAGGTGTGTAGAATGCAGAGGTGGTGTACCTTGCTTGGCACCAGAGGAACACTAAGTTAGTATCCCAGACACTTTTAGTATGCCACTAAGTGTCAGCACTGTTTGCTATTAAAATAGCGTAACAAAAATGGACAGGTGTGTAGAATGCAGAGGTGGTGTACCTTGCTTGACACCTGAGGAACACTAAGTTAGTATCCCAGACACTTTTAGTATGCCACTAAGTGTCAGCACTGTTTGCTATTAAAATTGCGTAGCAAAAATGGGCAGGTGTGTAGAATGCACAGGTGCTGCAGGTAGCTGGACAGCAAATAAAGCCTCAGTTTCTATCCCTGCCAATGAAAAAATGCACCAAGGAATTGCCTGAGCTGATGTAGCCAGACGCTGTTATCTAAAGCCCTGCACAGCGTTGGCATGGACCTGCCTAGGAACAATGCCTATGAAGGGCTGTAATGCAGCCCTAAAAAGGGCTGAAATTACAAGTAGTCCCTAATCCCTAAAGCTCTGTATAGATTGCACTGTATGTCTATAACGCACACAGCAGCAGCAGCGGGAGCGGTGACTGTCACCCACCCGCAGCAGAAAGATAATGGCAGCGACGAGGTAAATAGCCGGATCTTATAGAGCAAAGACATGAGACATGCACAGCCTATGACACATGCCCTTGCTTGTCTGGCAAAAATTCACTTTGTTGTGTGTGTGTCTGTGATTTGCTGACAGCCTGGCCCGCCCCACTGTACGCGCGGTTAGGAAAAAAACAAAAAATGGCGATCGGCATTCTTTCAACAGCACTGATCTAAACCCCGTCCCCCCTGCACACTATACACTGAATTGTGATATCATGATTCACAGTGACTCACACTATTACAGTGAAAAGCCAGCTAGTAACTAGCTACGCTTTTTGTTGCTCGAACCATTCTCGAACGTAACTCGAACTACCGAACTTTTAGCAAATCGTTCGAGTTCGTCGAACGACTCAAACACCCCCCAAAATCACTAGAACATGAAATTGGCGAACCTCGAACATCGCTCATCTCTATTAATCAACAACATTGGGTTCATCATACGACAATCCCAGGGCCTGGAAAAAGGAATCCACATTAGCAAGAATCAGATCATCAGGAGCCAATGAAAAAGCCCAGTCCTGAGGGTCACCTCCCAACAAGGAGATGACAGTCCGAACCTACTGCACAGAACCCCCTGAGGACTTAGGCCTTAAGGCAAAAAACAATTTACAATTATTTTTGAAATTCAAAAATTTAGACCTATCCCCCGAAAACAATTCAGGAACAGGAATTTTAGGTTTTAAAACAGGATTCTGTCTAAGATATGCTGAAATTGTTTGGACCTAAGAGGAGAGATGCTCAACACGCTCAACCAACTGTTCTGTATCCATGTCAACAAAAAAATCTTCCATGGTACCCAAAGAATAAGAAGAAAAATAAATGGAGATAAAAAAATTATTTTCTTTTGAGTACCTTTTTTCTTTTGGAGGCCGGTTATACTGTTAAGATCCGGTAACCGTGAAAGATTACAAAAAACTCCCATTGGTGAAAAAACACCAAGAAACAGGAGTAGTTGGAACCTGGGCTGACTGCAATCCCCTAAGTATCAGAGCACACTAGAAGTAGCCGTGGAGAGTTCCTAAAAACCTAGACACCACATCACAGCCTGAGAAACTAGCTACGCCTCACAGAATGATATGAGGAAATCTACCTTGCCTCAGAGTAGTCTCCAAAGGAGAAGATAGCCCCCCACATACAAAGTTTATGGTAATATAGGAAAACACAATACTCAGATAGGAAAAATAGATTTAGCAAAGGCGAGGCCCGACTAACTAGATACAAAGCAAAGGAAAGGAACTGATTGTGGTCAGTACAAAATCCCTGTAGAAAAATACCAAACTCCAAATACCACTGTCAGCATCCCATTGAGTTAACATATATTTATTTGGGTTTAATTGTTTGTTTTGTTGAGTTTTTCTAATAGGACCACTGGCCGTTGCTCTGTAGCAAAATCACGTTTTTTTTTGTTCTGTCTATTGTGTTTTTTTCTTGTGTTTTTTTGTATCACATTTAGTGGCCATTATAGTGACCTTCTCTGGTTTGTACTCGATATGTTGGGTGGTTTACACTGAACTGAACCCAACTAAGTAGATTGTTTACTTTGGTGGCTTAGTGAGTTGTTTATAACACGTGAAGGAAAAACCATTGTTTTTTCTTTTTTAATATTTATATTAATAAAGGATGAGATTTTAATATGCTCTTTATACAAAATCCCTGTAGTAAAATGCCAAACTCCTAATAGTAAAAAAGGCCGCCCTGTAGGTCATATGACCTCACCCCCCCATACAAGGTACTCCTGTAAATAATGGGAGAACAAAATACCAAATAAGAACACAAAATACAGAAGAGCAAATAATCAAATTAGACAGGGAAAAAAATCCCTTTTCCTGCAGGAGAGCTAGCACAGGGGGAACCCCCATGCTCACAACACAAGAGAAACAGAACTTCATCTGCAAGAAAACCGATACAAAGCAAAACAAGGAAAAACAACACCCTAAGGTGTAAACCAGGAAGCTAGGCAAAAACTGAAAACTTATCTGCAGAAGTCTTGCTCAGGGATACAGGGAAAGACAAAGCTCCAGGCCAGGAACAGAGACTGAGAAAATACAATTATAACCGGCGCCCACAGGGCACAAAGTGCTCTCCTATATAGACCAGACTTGTCTGCAATAGGACTTCCCCAATTCCCAATTAACGTCGATACCTGTCTGAGTCACAGGCTCAGATTCAGCTCCACTACCATTCATGGCCAACAGAGGGAGCTTCAGAACAGCACCCACACAGATGACATCCACAACAGTCTGTCTGTCTCTCTCTGTCCATGTCTGTATGTCTCTGTCTCTCTGTCTGTCTTTCTGTCTGTCTCTGTCTCTCTGTCTGTGTCTCTGTCTGTCTTGGTCTGTCTCTGTCTGTCTTTGTGTCTTTTTCCCTGTCTGCTTCAGTCTGTCTCTGTCTACCTTCAAATAGAAAGATAATCATGGCGGCCTCAATGCGGCGGTGGATACCGCTCTTCCATGCCATCCCACACAGGTTTCTCACATCGCTAATGTGCAACTGAGGAAGGTCCATTTGGACCAAAAAAAATTTTTATGCACATTTGAATAAACACACGTTGCAGTCAATCTGTAAGTGCCTTCTTTCCATTTAAAGTCCTGTGGCCTTGGAACCTAAAAGTGCACCCGATCTCTACAGACATTTAAAAGGAAGTGCCAATGATTACTTAATATGTCTCTGTCTGTCTGTCTCTTTCCCTGTCTGCTTCTGTCTCTCTCTCTTTGTCTCTCTCTGTCTGTCTGTCTCTTGGCCTGTCAGTCTCTGTCTGTCTTTCTCTATGTGCTTCTGTCTTTCTGTCTGTCTGTCATTCCTTGTCTGTCTCTGTATGGCTTTGTCTGTCTCTGTCTCTCTCTGTCTCTGTCTATTTGTCTGTCTGTCTATCTATCTGTGTGTCTGTCTCTGTCTGTCTGTATGTTTCTCTGTCAGTCTCTGTGTTTGTCTCTGTCAGTGTGAAACTGTCTGTCTCTGTAGCAGTCTCTCTGTCTCTCTCTATCTCTCGGTGTGTCTGTCTCTGTGTGTCTGTCTCTATTTCCCTGTCTGTCTATTTCTCTCTCTATCTATTTCTCTATCTCTCTGTCTGTCTCTCTGTCTGTCTCTGTCTATTTCCATTTGTCTCTTTCCCTGTCTGCTTGTGTCTGTCTCTTTCCCTGTCTGTCTCTTTCCCTGTCTGTCTCTTTCCCTGTCTGTCTGCCTCTGTCTCTTTCCCTGTCTGCCTCTGTCTCTTTCCCTGTCTGTCTGCCTTTTTTACCCTGTCTGCCTTTGTCTGTCTCTTTCTCTGTCTGTCTCTTTTTTCCCTGTCTGTCTCTGTCTCTTTCTCTGTCTGCCTTTGTCTTTCTCTGTCTCTTTCCCTGTCTACCGCTGTCTGTCTTTTTCCCCGTGTGTGTGTCTTTCTGTCTGTCTCTTTCTGTCTGTCTGGCTTTTTTTTCCTATCTGTCTCTTTCCCTGTGTGCCTCTTTCTCTGTCTGTGCCTGTCTGACTGTCTCTGTCTGTCTGTCCCTCAGTCCGTGTCTGTCTGTCTCTCCTTTGACATCATATTACCTCACACATAAGCTTCTTATACTATGAATGTCCTTTTTTCCTACAGCAACTAATGACAGCTGCTATTAATAGCCTATAGCTTGCAGCTCCATTCACTTTAATGGAGGCAGGTGTTTTGGAGAGTAACTGTAAAGCGTGGGGTTAAATTTTCCTGTCAAAGCATAGTCTATGATGTTCGCTGAGTGACATGGGTTGTCTGTGAAAATTTTTGTGATTGTAAATGCGAAGAAGCGGATTCCTTTAGCGGTAATACATATATACATACATACACACACACACACACACACACACACACACACACACACACACACACATACAATCAGCTTTATATATTAGATTTTGATAATCCTAATTAACCAAAAATGGGAGAGGTTTATTCTGATTTCATGTCAGTTGGAGAGAAAAACATGCAGATGTGTCTTTTTAGACAGTGTATGTGAACTTCTGGTTTCAGTTGTACAATATATCTCTATGTATTATTATTATTAGCCTCTGTGGGTTCAGCTTCAAGTATTCAAAGTTCTTTCAGTGACTTCAACACATTGTAACTAGTGATGGACGAACATGCTCACCACAGTTCGTTTCGTGATCGAGCATTGGGTTGCTCCAATGTGATGCAAGTACTGAGTGTAATGAAAGTCAATAGGAAACCTGAACATTTTCAAACTCAGAGGCTCGATCAAGTAACTAGCTTTGGCGAGCACGTTTGCTCATCCCTAAAGGTAACAAAACTAGAGAAAAATATTAGGTTTAAAATTTAGGTTTATTGTTTATAAATTAGAATATAAATATAGAAAATCTACAAACACAAATCACAGAAGCTGTTGTGATTTGTTGCTTTAGCTAGTTCCTGCCATGTTAGAGGTTATGGTTTGACTGCCTTGTAGAAAAAAAATAAAAATTACTTTTTTATAATTGTTTTTCATTATTTTTAAGTTGATTTATAGGAACAAAAAATCGGACTTTTTCTTTACCTCAAGAATAGAGACATATAATACAATGCTATGTACATATGTATCTCTATATGTCAGTGTATTCTGCTTCTGGGTCCACTGTCTACAATGTAGCTTCAAGATTATAAAATTCTCTAAGCCTTTATTAGTAAGGACTGTGGCTCATAGCAAGAGCTACTGACTACAAACATGAAGGTTGTGAGTTTGATTCTTGGGGAGACTAGATAACAAGAAGAGAAGGGAGTTATTTATTTAATTTATGTACCAAGAGATGCCGCCCCATTCCTAAAGAGGGGGAGCTAAGAAGTCAAAGAAGAGATTGAAGCAGTCAGGAAAAATCCCTGTGTCACGAAAAGGGGGGTAGGAAGCGGACGTTACACCCCTCCTTTCTACCACCCGACAGACAGAGCACGTGACGTGCTCTCTAGCGCCCCTCTTATAGTCAGGTCAATTATGAAATTTTCCGACAATAAACAAGGAGGCCGCTATTCCACTATGCCGATGATTGAAGGGTTCCAGGTCAGAGTAAGGTATATATTCCCCCGACCTCAGCGGACAGAATATATCTAAACCTCCCTCAGATCTCACTGGTTGCCCCACAATGATCCTTGGCATAAACTCGCTGCCACCAATCGATTACGATAAACATTAAGCCGAGCACACAGACGTGGAGTTCAGGATCGAGATAACAGAACAGCCCAAGATTAATTATATATTTTAATCGGCCTAAAGCGGGCTTTACACGCTACGATATCGCGATCTCGTTGGGGTCACAGATTTTGTGACGCACATTCGGCCGCTGTAGCGATGTCGTAGCGTGTGACTCCTAGGAGCGATTTTGGATCGTTGCAAAAACGTCCAAAATCGCTCCTTGTTGACATGGGGGTCCGCTGCCAGTTATCGCTGCTGTCGCTGGGGCGAAGTTGATCCTCGTCCCTGCGGCAGCACACATCGCTACGTGTGATGCCGCAGGAATGAGGATCATCTCCTTACCTGCCTCCGGCCACAATGCGGAAGGAAGGAGATGGGCGGGATCTTACGTCCCGCTCATCTCCACCCCTCCGCTTACATTGGGCGGCCGCTTAGTGACGTCACTGTGACGCCAAACGGATCGCCCCCTTAGAAAGGAGGCGGTTCGCCGGTCACAGCGACGTCGAAGGACAGGTAAGTATGTGTGATGGGGGTGCACGATTTTGTGCACGACGGGCAGCGATATGCCCGTCGCGCACAAACGATGGGGGCGGGTCTCATGCTAGCGATATTGGGCAGGATATCGCAGCATGTAAAGCCACCCTTAGGCACACTAGAAACTACAATACTGTATATACAATATGGAATTTACAGAATATATACATAGGTCAGAGACATCTACAAATAAGGCATGGTTACAAACAGAGGCAGATCAGGCAGTTACCTTATCCGTCTGGCCACAGGGGGGCGCCGTTCGACCAGGGTTCCAGGGACTTTCTCACAGGTGTATAGTACACTTGACCCCCGAGCAAAGACAAGCTAAAAATGTCTGAACTGGGTTTATCAAACTGGCTCAATCCATGTCCCCTCCCCTTTTGGTGACCTCACAGGGGAGCACTGCCCCACCCCTGTCTTGACTCTAAAATAATATCCCAAAGCGATTATTGGCCATAACTTTGCCTGGGTACATCGTAGGCGGACGACAATGCTCTCATTTTTACAGTTATGATTTTTCCTTCACAATGATAGGACACATGGGTAGTCTGCTGGTGCCCCACTGGCCCATATCAAATTTGGGATACCTACAAAGGTCCCACACCTATGAAAATATGTGCTGGAATCGTCAGCATGCCGGGATGCCATATTTCTGCTTGACATATTTATAGGAAGCACGGCTCACGGGATATTACACATTTATTCCTGGTGCCTGTCTGTCTCAGGTGTTCAGGATGCCTGTTAACTAGTTAGGAACTTCTTCTACAGGGTCACCGAGGGGGGTCTTCCTCCCCCTTTGTTCTCAAGGCCTGAACAGGAGACTTAATTTCCATATCATAGGAGATTGCCTTTTGCTCACTCCACTGCTAATAGAAAATTTCCTCAAGTTAATTAGCATACTGATTGAAGCCTCTTTAGACCTGAAGGCCCAGTCACACACAACCCTGACAAGATGGCGGCTATAGGAATATAGCTTATAGCTCAGAATATCCCTATGTCCTCACACCCTGACATAGCGAGACTAAAGGCCCTGTCACACACAGAGATAAATCTGCGGCAGATCTGTGGTTGCAGTGAAATTGTGGACAATCAGTGCCAGGTTTGTGGCTGTGTACAAATGGAACAATATGTCCATGATTTCACAGCAACCACAGAGCTGCCGAAGATTTATCTCTGTGTGTGACGGGGCCTTAAGCCCTCAAATTGGGACAGTCCCACTGAATGCGGGACGGTTGTGAGCTATTCCTGTATCGCACAGGTCTTTTTTTTTTTTAGGCAAAAAATTATATATTTTCATCTTTTTAAAAATTCCAAAAAGGAAAATGAACCTATGCAAAAACTTGAGCACCCTGCATGGTCAGTACCTAGTAGCACCTCCAAGTATTACAGATTGTAAATGCTTTTTGTAGCACCCAAGAGTCTTTCAGTTCTTGTTTGATAAAAAAATTTGTTTAACCCCTTAGTGACGGAGCTAATTTTCACCTTAATGACCAGACCAAATTTTGCAATTCTGACCAGTGTCACTTTAGCAGGTTATAGCTCTGGAACGCTTCAACGGATCCCACTGATTTTGAGATTGTTTTTTCGTGACATATTGGACTTCATTTTAGTACCAAATTTTGGACAAAATTTTTTGCGTTTATTTGTGAAAAAATATGAATTTTGGCAAAATTTTTGAAAATTTTGAAATTTTCAACTTTTGAATTTTTTTTCCGTTAAACCAGAGAGTTCTGTGACACAAAATAGTTAATAAATAACATTTCCCACTTGTCTACTTTACATCAGCACAATTTTGGAAAAAAAAATATTTTTTGTTAGGAAGTTAGAAGGGTTCAAAGTTTATCAGCAATTTCTCATTTTTACATCAAAATTTACAAAACCATTTTTTTAGGGACCACATCACATTTGAAGTGATTTTGAGAGGCCTAGATGACAGAAAATACCCAAAAGTGACACCATTCTAAAAACTGCACCCCTCAAAGTACTCAAAACCACATTCAAGAAGTTTATTAACCCTTTAGGTGCTTCACAGGAACTAAAGCAATGTGGAATGAAAAAAGCAAAAAATAAAATTTTACCTAAAAATGTTGCTTTACCCCAAATGTAATCAATTTTAGAAGAAATAACACAACAAAATGGACCCCAAAACTTGTTACCCACTTTCTTATGAGCGCGGTGATACCCCATATGTGGTCAGAAACCTCTGTTTGGGCAAATGGGAGGGCTGGGAACACAAGGAGCAATATTTGAAGTTTGGAAAGCAAATTTGGCTGAAATAGATTGCGGGCACCATGTTGCATTTACATGTCCGCTAAGGTACCTAAACAGCAGAAACCCCTCACAAGTGACGCCATTCTGGAAACTAGACCCCTCAAGGCTTCTATCTAGGGGTATAGTGAGCATTTTGGACCCACAGGTACTTCACAGATTTTGATAACGTTACGTTGTCATATTGAAAATTTTCATTTTTTTCTCAAAAATGTTGCTTTAGCATTAATTTTCTTACTTTTTCAAGAGGTAATTCCAAAAATTGGACCCCAACGTTTATTACCCACTTTCTTATGAGCGCGGTGATACCCTATATGTGGTCAGAAACCTCTGTTTGGGCAAATGGGAGGGCTGGGAACACAAGGAGCAATATTTGAAGTTTGGAAAGCAAATTTGGCTGAAATAGATTGCGGGCACCATGTTGCATTTACATGTCCGCTAAGGTACCTAAACAGCAGAAACCCCTCACAAGTGACGCCATTCTGGAAACTAGACCCCTCAAGGCTTCTATCTAGGGGTATAGTGAGCATTTTGGACCCACAGGTACTTCACAGATTTTGATAACGTTACGTTGTCATATTGAAAATTTTCATTTTTTTCTCAAAAATGTTGCTTTAGCATTAATTTTCTTACTTTTTCAAGAGGTAATTCCAAAAATTGGACCCCAACGTTTATTACCCACTTTCTTATGAGCGCGGTGATACCCCATATGTGGTCAGAAACCTCTGTTTGGGCAAATGGGAGGGCTGGGAACACAAGGAGCAATATTTGAAGTTTGGAAAGCAAATTTGGCTGAAATAGATTGTGGGCACCATGTTGCATTTGTAGGGCCCCTAAGGTACCTAAACAGCAGAAACCCCCCACAACTGACCCCATTTTGGAAACTAGACCCCTCAAGGAATTTATTTAGATGTTTGGTGAGTACCCTGAACCCCCAGGGGCTTCACAGAACTTTATAGCGTTGAGCCATGAAAATAAAAAAATTTAATTTTAACACAAAATTGTTACTTCAACCATGTAGCTTTTTTTTTCACAAGGGTAAAAGGAAAAAAAACACCATAAAATGTATTGTGCAATTTCTCCTGAGTTCGCCGATACATCATATGTGGCGGAAATCAACTGTCTGGGTAAACGGCAGGGTGCGGAATGAAAGGAGCGCCATTTGACTGCAAAATTGGCAGGAATCATTAGCGCACGCCATGTTGTGTTTGGAGACCCCCTAAAGTGGCTAAACAGTAGAGCTCCCCCACAACTGACCCCATTCTGGAATCTATACCCCTCAAGGATGTTATCTAGGGGTATAGTGTGCATTTTGAACCCACAGGTACTTCACAGAATTTTATAACAATAGGTTGTCATATTGAAAATGTTCTTCTTTTTCACAAAAGTGATGTTTAAGCACCAAATTTTCCACTTTTACAAGATGTAACACCAAAACGTGGACCCCTCATTTTGTTACCCACTTTCTTACGAGTCCAGCGATACCCAACATGTAGTCAAAAACGTCTGTTTGGGCAAACGGCAGGACTTGGAAGGGAAGGTGCACTTTTCAAATTTTGGATTATTTGATTTGCAGAGCCTATGTGTTATCAGAACAACTGAAAACCCACATAAATGGATTTTTTGTACATTTTATCTTGGAGTGAAGGGCAAAATGTGGAGGAAAATACCGCCAACTATATGGCAGACTTGTGCTTGTTCCAGAGATGAAGGAACACCAGGAGGGCTAGAAGGACACGTTAATTTTTCAGAGACTGGTCGTACAATGTCTGTTTAGCATCATCAATCCCTATATGAGGGACAATTGTGCCAGACGACATGGTACATCATAACAGGCTCCTACCTGCCAAGGTCGGAACCGCTATATGCACAAAACAACCAGTCCCCCACAGGGTTATAAAAGTATTGTCCAGTGCAGGAGGTTCGGCAAGAACCATGCAGTAAAGCCCATGGTGTAAAATTACAGAACAGCTTCAGATCCTCCAATAAAATTATCATGCCCGTATCACCAAGACGTAGTTGTAATAGCAGTCAGACTAAGATGACTGGTGCTAAAACTTTGAGTGATCAAATCTTGGAATTATTTGTCAGATGATCAGATGTTTCAAGAACATTTGCGGGGTCCACATTCTGGAGTACGCAGACGTGGGCATATGACGAGAATTTGTCTGCATAACACTTCGGTATGTGAGTGATCAAGTCCTGAAATTATTTGTGAAATGGGGTAAAATGTGTTTTACTGATGAAAATAGTAAATTTTATTTGACAAGTAACACAGGGGCTCACTACACAGGAAATATAAATGTTGTGAAAGAAAAACCCTACCACACAATTTGGGAATAGTGTATGATGTCTAATAATTGTGGGATGTGTGGTAGATCTCGAAGCAGGGGGTAACACAAAGTCCTGGCTGGGAAGGGCACATGGGACAGTAATATCTTGATTCGCTCCTATTGCCCTGTTTGCTGCAGACCCGGCACCTTTTTTTAGGACGGTTTTGGGTGGGAGTAGGAGGCATGAGACGCATAAAATGCCGTTCCGTTAGTCTCCGGGCATTCTCTGACTCGAAGGCTGCCTCTGGTGCCGCTGAGTCAAACATGAGGGACTCAATAATTTTTTCCTGGTATTGCAGAAATGTGAGGGGCCCTCGTGATTTTTTATACAGTACAAAACTGTTGTAGGTAGCAATCTGTATCAGGTAGATTGCTACCTTTTTGTACCAGGCCCTCGTTTTCCGCTTTACCAGGTATGGTTGGAGCACCTGGTCAGACAGGTCCACGCCACCCATAAACCTGTTGTATTGGGTCACACAGAAGGGTTTCTGTTTGTCCCTGGTGGCTCCCCTCTCTCTGACCGACACAGTGGTGTCCTCATGCAGGGTGGTGAGCATGTAGACGTCCTTGCGGTCATTCCACTTTACGGCAAGCAGTTTGTCACTTGCCAGTGCGAATGACGCCCCCTTGTCTAGACGTCTGGACACTAACTGTGCCGGCAAACCAACACGGTTTTTCCTTATTGTCCCACAGGCCCCTGTATTTGCAGCATGGAGGGATTGGTATAGGGGGATACTAGTGTAGTAGTTGTCGGTGTACACGTGGTAACCTTTACCAAGAAATGGCGTCATTAGCTCCCAGACAATTTTTCCTGGGATGCTAATTGTCTGGGGACAGTTGGGTGGGCTTATTTGGCGGTCCCTACCCTCATAAATGATAAAGTTACACGTGTACCCGCTGGTGCTTTCGCACACTTTATATAATTTTATGCCATACTTGGCTCTTTTGGAGGGAATAAACTGACGGAATGAGAGACGGCCCTTGTAGCTCATTAGGGACTCGTCAACCGAAACATTCTCCTCTGGGCTGTAGGAAGTTAGGAAGGACTCTTTCAGGAGGGATATTAGGGGTTTCAATTTATTAAGGCGGTCATAATTGGGGTCAGTTCTTGGGGGGACTTGGGAATTATCACTAAAATGGAGGAATCTCAATAGGGTCTCATATCGGGTTCTGGGCATTACGGCTGCAAATACAGGGGTGGCGTGGACAGATTTGGTTGCCCAGTAGGAGCGTAAACTGGGTTTTTTCACTATTCCCATGTTGAGGGTAATGCCTAAAAATTTTTTGATTTCCGGGACGCTTGTGGGGATCCAGGAACGGGAATGCACAGATGTTGGCTTTTGGGCAATATATTGGCGGGCGTACAAGTTGGTGTGGTGGGTGATAAGCTCAAGTACTTGTTGGTTAACAAAAATTTGGAAAAAATCCAGTGGGGCAAAATTGGTGACATTTATTTTTATGCCAGGGTCTCCTATGAAAGGGGGAATTTGTGGGGTAAAGGACGGGTCGGGGTTCCAGAGAGCATGGGGGACTGCAGAACTAGGTCCTGCCCCTGACGCTTCAGCAGCGGCGACTAGCGGGGTGTGGGACCCCGCGGAGGAAGCCGAATCGTCACCGCTATCCGAAAAATCTCTTTCTGAGGCCGATTCGGTCTCTGACCCAGAACTGCCGGAGGCAAGCAGTGAGTACGCTTGCTCTGCCGTAAACATCCTGCGGGCCATGGTTTTTGTTTTTATCCCTGGCTAACAAAAAATAAAAAAAAACCTAACACTAGTATTTTTTTTTTTTTTTATATAAACCCTAAATTTTTTTATAAAGATTATAAAAAAAAATATTTAGGGGAATGACGCAGCGAGGGATGACGGAATGATGGAGGAGGGGATGATCACAGGGGGGTGATCAGAAAAATTGGGAATATGATGATCTTTGTGAATTTATAACTTTTTCTCTCTATATGGCAGCACGTAGTCTCTCTCTCTTCTCTCCCAGATCAACTACAAGGGAGAGAGGAGAAAGGCAGACCTAAATGCTGCCATATTTATCAAATATTGGCATTTTGACTACTGTGATAGGATCTATCACAGTATTCAAATCTAAACAGCCAATCAGAATTTTTTTTTTTTGTTGCCGGGTGCAGGAGGCAGATTATGCCAAGCACACTGCGCATGCGCCCGCCATTTTCCAGGAGAAGGGAGGAAGGGGGGCCGCGGGGGACCGGGGGACCGGGGGACCGGGGGGCCCAACGATCCTTTATTGAGGTACTGTGCGGGGGCGGTGGGGGAACGGGGGATCCCAGATCGGGTGGGAGATACCGGGATCTAGCGGATCGGACCCCGGTGGACCGGAGGGAGGGCTCTGGAGAACCGGAGGGGGCTCCGGGGAACCAGAGATCTCCGGTGGACCGGAGCAGGGATCAGGGGGGAGGACATTTCCCTCCGATCTGAAATGTTTGATCATTTCAGATCGGAGGGAAATGAATGCGGCGGCAGCAGCAGCAGCTTTCAGCGCGCCGGCGCCATCTTGCAAGGTCTGGAGAACCGGAGGGGGCTCCGGTGACCAGACAGCTCCGGTGGACCGGAGCAGGGATCAGGGGGAGGACATTTCCCTCCGATCTGAAATGTTTGATCATTTCAGATCGGAGGGAAATGAATGCGGCGGCAGCAGCAGCAGCTTTCAGCGCGCCGGCGCCATCTTGCAAGGTCTGGAGAACCGGAGGGGGCTCCGGTGACCAGACAGCTCCGGTGGACCGGAGCAGGGATCAGGGGGAGGACATTTCCCTTCGATCTGAAATGTTTGATCATTTCAGATCGGAGGGAAATGAATGCAGAGCCGGCGGCGGCGGGAGTTTTCGCCGCGCGTCGGCGCCATTTTGGATGTCCGGGGGGGGAGGGGTGGGGGGTGATTTTCTCCGGTACCGGGGGCTTTGGGGGCACTAGGGGCTTATATTTCTTTATCATCTGACATGTTTGATCATGTCAGATGAGAAAGAAATTAGTAGTATTTGCCATTTTTTTTTTTTTAATGTTGTCGCCGGTATACGGTGTATACCGGCGATCACATTATCGGGGAACAAAAAAAACACCCCGATTCATAATCTTGGGGGTCTCAGCTACCCCCGGTAGCTGAAACCCCCGAGATTTTTCGTCACTGGGGGGCGCTACAACCTTTTTCCGGCCTGACGTCTCAAGACGTCGGAACAGAATAAGTACCCTGTTTTTCCGACGTCTTGAGACGTTAGGCCGTCGCTATGGGGTTAAAAGAACTGAGAGTCCTTAGTGGTTGATACCTTTTAATGGCTAACTGAAAAGATGGTAATAATAGCAAGCTTTCGAGACTACTCAGGTCACTTCATCAGGCTCAGTATAACACAAAATCTGAAGAGTCACATATTTATATGTGATGCCCTGGCCTATCAGGTCGTCACAGGGTATTGTGCAATCTGCCCTTCTGCACAGTATACACCTCCTCCTTGGTTACGGGTCCCTGACCTTTGGTTTTGCCAAGAACAAGCTAATCAAAATCCTAGGAACACTCTGCACCACACCCACCAGACACACTAGTGGACGGCCTGAGTGGAATAGGGTCGCCCACTTGGGGTGTTGGTTAAGGGGAGGTCAGGAGTGTCAGGAGCAGGCAGTGTAGTGTTGGAGGTGAAAGTAAGAGAAGGTCAGGAGCTGGGCTCCTTAGAGCTATTAGGTGGCAGACGTTGGTCTGGGCCTGGTAGGAGCTGGTCCCAGTCACAAGGGATCGGTACAAGGGGCATGGACTGTCGAGGAGGAAAGTCGGCGGCCTTGTGCCATCACCGGGCAGGGGCCAGGGCATGACGGGGTATGTGAATCCTAGGTCAGGAAGTAGCTTCAGGCGTTCTGGCAATTTACCCGACGAGGACGGATCCTTCAAGATCCGTTCTCCACCCACTCCAAAATCGGGGTACTAGCGCAACGAGGGGGATAGGACTTTCTACACATACGGTCCAGAAAATCCCAAGCATGAACCCTGAGAGCAAGCTTACCCAATTAGCCATACTGGTGAGCAGGACCCGATTAGTTTCACACTAAAGGGACCAGCTAGAAGACAAGATGACACGGTAAAGGTCACAGTCTAACAGGCAACACCAACGGGCACGGGATCCAGGCGTGCTGCCTCCCAGCGGCAGAGGTGTCAAGAATTTTGGTTTACCACAGTTGTCGGTGTCAGCGTTATTGGACTGCGTGAGTACACAGGTGACCCTTACCGTCCCAACGGCACCTCCCTGTTGCATCATCGAGTCCCGGGGCATTCCCCCTACCTGTGGAGGTGTTAAACACCTGGCTGCCCATACCATCGCCATCGGGTACTCCCAACTGCAGCGGTGGTACTTCACCTTATCACACACCATGGGTGGTGTCACGAACTTTGCACATCATCCCCTGTAAATACTTCCCCTTTATTTCGAGTGGCCACGCGACCTCGATCCCTGGGTTCGGAGGATCCTCGAGCCACCGCGGATCCGTATCCGAGCAGCCTGGCTGCTGACGCAGGGGCGGCACATATACACAACAGGACATAGAATGGAGCGGTAAATAAGGCTCCTTTCAGATTGCGTTTTGCCTTACGTTCACAGGTCCCGTCAGGGCATCCGTCCGAACCGCCCCTCCCCCACCCTGAAAAGCGTGTTTCTGACGTTCGGGTGTCCGTCTGCAGAAAACGTATATGTGCAAAAATGGTACAAAACAGAGCACACGCTAACGTAGTGTGCTCCATTACAGTCAATGGCCCTGTCGGCGCATGTGTCCGAAACACGCTTTGCAGGGTGGGAGAGGGGCGGTTTGGACAGATGCCCCGACAGGACCTGTGAACGTAAGGCAAAACGCAATCTGAAAGGAGCCTAAAGGGGGCTTTACACGCTACGATATCGCTAATGCGAAGTCGTTGGGGTCACGGAATTTGTGATGCACATCCGGCCGCATTAGCGATGCCGTTGCGTGTGACAACTATGAGCGATTTTGCATCGTCGCAAAAACGTGCAAAATCGCTCATCGGTGACATGGGGGTCCATTCTCAATTATCGTTACTGCAGCAGTAACGAAGTTGTTCCTCGTTCCTGCGGCAGCACACATTGCTCCGTGTGACGCCGCAGGAACGAGGAAGCTCTCCTTACCTGCCTCCCGGCTGCAATGCGAAGGAAGGAGGTGGGTGGGATTTTACATCCCGCTCATCTCCGCCTCTCCGCTTTTATTGGGCGGCGGTTCAGTGACGCTACTGTGACATCGCTGTGACGCTAAACGAACCGCCCCCTTAGAAAGGAGGCGGTTCGCCGGTCACAGCAACGTCGCCGGGAAGGTAAGTACGTGTGACGAGTCTGGGCGATGTTGTGCGGCACGGGCAGCGATTTGCCCGTGTCGCACAACAGATGGGGGCGGGTACGCACGCTAGCGATATCAGTACCGATATCGTAGCGTGGAAAGCGGCCTTAAGACAAGTTATTGGACATGGACATGAAATTGCTGGCATTGATAGGAAATTTCAAGTCCCAGAGAGACAGGAGACTATGTGAATACAAACTTATGATGACCTTTGACACATTCAGAGCAGAAATGAATGTGTCACATGGATTTATGTCTTATTACATCAGTTAAGAAAAGTGCTCCTCAGACCATCTGGGGGCATCACAGCTCTTGACCAGACCCCAATCAGAGGACAATAAAACTTTCACACTGCTTATATATGAACTGCTGCAATATTTATGGCCCCAACAGCTTGTCCTCTTGCCATAGTGATAGTTCTGCTTCACATTATTATTATTATTATTTATTATTATAGCGCCATCAATTCCATGGTGCTTTACATGTGAAAGGGGTATACATAATAGGGACAAGTACAATAATCATAAACAGTACAAGACACAGACAGGTACAGGAGGAGAGAGGTCCCTGCCCATGAGGGCTCACAGTCTACAAGGGATAGGTGAGGATACAGTAGGTGAGGGTAGAGCTGATATAACTTGTCTTATTTACTACTCCATTCTATGGGGTACTTTGCACACTGCAACATCGATTGCCGATTGTAGCGATGCCGAGCGCTATAGTACCCGCCCCCGTCGCAGATGCGATCTCTTGTGATAGCTGCCGTAGCGAACATTATCGCTATGGCAGCTTCACATGCACTTACCTGCCCTGCGACGTCGCTCTGGCCTGCGACCCGCCTCCTTCCTAAGGGGGCGGGTCGTGCGGCATCACAGCGACGTCCCACGGCAGGCGGCCAATAGAAGCGGAGGGGCAGAGATGAGCGGGACGTAAACATCCCACCCACCTCCTTCCTTCCACGTAGCCGGTGGAGGCAGGTAAGGAGAAGTTCCTCGCTCCTGTGGCTTCATACATAGCGATGTGTGCTGCCGCAGGAACAAGGAACAACATCGTATCTGTCGCTGTAGCGAAATTATGGAAATGACAGAGACTACACAGATCACCGATTTATGACGCTTTTGCGATCGTTTATCGGGGCATCTAGGCTTTACACGTTGCAACGTCGTTACTGGCGCCGGATGTGTGTCACTTTCGATTTGACCCCGACGACATCGCAGTAGCGATGTCGCAACGTGCAAAGTACCCCTATGTCCTGATGTGTATAAAAACGTGACTCTTCAGATTTTGTGTTATACTGAGCCTGATGAAGAAACCTGAGTAGTCTTGAAAGCTTGCTATTATTACCATCTTTTCAGTTAGCCATTAAAAGGTATCAACTACTGAGGATTCTCAGTTGTTTTAAACAAATTGTTTTATCTCTACTGGCTAACACGGTACAAAGATATAGTTCTTGTTTCATGGATTGTCATCCATTCTTCCTTGGAAAAGTCTTACAATTCTGTGAGATTCGTGGGTCATCTTGCAAGCATTGCATGATGAAATCCAATGCAGTCCCATCAATTCCTAAGGAGCTCCATTCTGAGAATGTTCCCAGAATGAGGCTCCATAGATCACAGCTGGTCAGCGGCAGCCCATAATTTCTCACAAGGGTTGACGTCACCGAGAGTGAGAAATTCTAGGCTGCTGCTGACCAGCTGTGACCTATGGAGCCTCGTTCTGAGAACGTTCTCAAAACGAAGCTCCATAGGAATCGATAGATGTCGTGGGACATTACTCCATTGGATTACATCAGAACTTACAGGATTTCTTTTTAATTAATAAATTGGTGAATGAGGGAGTATGGCTCATATTTACTAACCAATTGGATTATGTCAGAAAGTTGAGGGGTTTTTTTACTCAATATTGGTGAACAAGAGTGTGTAGGCAAGTGTTTATTCAAATAAGCTTTTTTTCCGTTTGTTTTTTTAACTGTATAATTACGATTAGTAGTAGGGTTGTTTTATAGAGGTCTATCCATTACTAACCCTTGAGCTTGATGTCAGCTATCAATTCACAATTCACATTACACAAATACAGATCACCTGATATGTTTCATCCAATAACATACAAGTTTATTTAGATTGGAGTTGGAAAATCTGCGTAAAAATGATGCTATGGTCCAAGTACTCACTCAGACTGGGCAGCCCCTTTAATCTGTTGATAAAGTGTTCTGTCTGATGAATGATTTACTATACGAAAACCTAAAGTGGCACTGATAAATTCTTATTTCTATGCATCAGGGAACAAAGGTATGCTGAGCACATATTATCAATATATCTATAACCTAGAGACGCAAAATAATTGTACCATTGAATTTATACCGCAAGTTATGTTGATCTGTTTCCACCATCATGATTTCAATGGGTTTGCACATATAAGCATTAATTTATGACACAAATTTGTCACATATTGAAACATACAATGATTGAAGATGGCCTCTGCAGTTCAGAATGCAATTATCAGGGAGCTTCTGCTGTACTAATTTGTCTTTTTTTAATCACGCTGTTTCAATACTAGAATTAATTTAAGAAGGGAGGTCTCTTCAGGACTTTAGAGTAAATGAAATACCATATCTGTTTTTTGCAGGCTGACAACACTGTTCATAACTTATTCATAGTCATACAATTAATTTCAAGTTCTATTGAAGAAACTGCACAGTTAGTTAGACATTCGGTTAATAAATTGTAATATCCTTTTATATTTGCACGGGTATCCGGTGTAAAAGGGGGGATGGAAGGAGGGTGAAGGGTCCCTGGGAAGCATGTCACCGGTTTCGGTACTGGGTGCCTTTAAAACTTTTCACCTGGCGGCACGAACCGGATTTTGTTATGTGACTTATGGACTGTTTGGTTAAAAATAACGGCCGCCGTTGTCTGTTCAGCACGGGAAAAGGAGGAGGCGTGCCTTCGTGGGCGAAGCCTAGATAGGCGCACGAAAGTGAGCTCCGCTGCTGGAAACTGGCAGGAAACCCCGTACCTCCAAAAAAGAGTGGGAGGCAAAGACTTGTTTACCCAGGTATCCTTACTATAACGAGACTGTACACCTTGTTCCTGGTGTACTCCCTGATGAAGAACTGCAAATGTTTGCCAAAGGACTTGCTGTTGCCTTGACCGAGTCGGAAATTGTGATTGAGGATGTCCCACACATGGACAGTGCCTGGGGGCAGGATTCGGCACTCAGGAGCCAGCGGTCAAGAAATAGTTAATGTTTTGTTTTGTTTCTCTTTTTTTATGCAACTGCTGATCATATATTGCCTATGACTAACACTGCTGACCTGACAGGTAATTATTGCAATGTTTAAGTGAATATGACTCCCATAAAGGAAAGACTGTTGTTTGTTACCTGTTTTGTGCATAATGAACATTGTGGTGTGCTGATTTTGCTTGATTGCAGCCCAGGAGTGCTGCCATTTGCCATGGGGGAATGTGGCACTCCTGGGTGCTGTAATGATCCAGGTAAGAGGGAGTTAACCGCTGGTGTTTGGAGCTTTACACAACATCCTGTGCTCATATCAAGTTACACAAGCAGGAAACCAGGTGCTTTCACACAGAAACTAGAGCAGAGGTGGTTTCTGAGGTGTTATGGGAGGGGCCAGTTTCAGTCATTGAGACAGACAGTTGAGAGAGTGGAAAGTGACGGTTGTCAGGAGTTGGAGCTCCTGGGCTACCAGAGGACAGGACAACTGACTAGGTAGCAGTTGGTAGACAAAGCCACAGGCGACGGAGATCCGGTCACGAGAGACCTTAAGTGGATCAGGGCAGAGTCGTAGCACGCCGGTACCGACAGCAGGGATCCAGTCTGGAGGCCGTGCATAGACAGTGTACCTGAACCCTAGGGTGAGGAACAGTTCCAAACACCTCACCAATTGACCAGCCGGGGACAAAATTTCAGATCTCGTCCCTCATGAGGCCCAGATAGAGCAAGACGGAAACCCAGCGAGGGGGATAGGGCTCCGCAATTGCCTGCTAAGATCCCACGGGTCAGTTCTCGCGGTTCACAGCTCCCACGGACAAACACACCAGGAGTTGACTTCCCCGTTCCAAGCGGAGTAGTCAAAATCAAGGAAACAAACCTAAGTGCAGGAGGAAGGGCCCCTGTTATGCTGTACCATGGTGTGGGACCCGAGCACACCCCTCCGGAAGCTACTGGTTGCCGGCAGTTTGGTTTACCATCTGAACTCTGAATCAAGTTATTTTAGAACTGGAGTACACCAACACCACCTGGTCCAACCCTGCAGATTGCGCTCCACAGCACCATCCCACCTGTATTGGGGCCCCAGGACAACATCTCCCCTACCCGCGGAGGGGATAACATCCAGCTGCCCCACTCCATCGGTCCCGTGCACCACCTCCAGCGGCAGCGGCGGTGTCACCAACAATCACCGCACACCACAGACAAACCTCCCCTGTATATATAAATCCCCTTTTTCACTTGCGGGCGACAGAAAGGTGATCAGGCCCGGGTGTGGCTACCCCTTGAACCACCGCACTCCGGATCCGAGCGTCTCGAGCATCCCCCACTCCCAGCCACGGTCTGTCCCCCTGCCTGCAACAACTTGGCGTCACGAACAGGATACTTTCCCCATCCTCTAACCTGGGTGAAGTGTGCCTTTTCTGGACTGTTGACCCTTGAAACGCTGCAATTTTTCAGACCGCCGCCATCTTGCCCGCCATTTTGGCGCCAAAAAGGACAACCTCACCATCTTCATCCCCGAAAAGAGCGCAAGTCTGAAGCTCCGCCCACCTTCCTGTGAACGCAGACAAAACGAAACACCGAAAAGATGTCGGCGCCTGATGGTGACCCCGGCAGTGCAGGATGATGGAGAAGCAGCAGGCCCCACTCCGGTCGCAAGAGTGGCGGAGGCTGCGGTCCCGGCGGTCGCGCAGGTCATGCCGATCATCCTACCTTACGTGCCCGATGCCGCCTGGCTGCCCCAATACGATGGACGACCTGATGCCCTACAGGTATTTAAGAAAAAGATATGTACTGTTCTCGATATGTATGCAATGACAGGCCAGCAGCGCGCATCTGTGGTGCTCGGACAGCTGACAGGCTCAGCCGAGCAGGAGGTAGAGACATGGACTGATGAGGATCGGGCCTCAGTACCTGCCATATTGGATAAACTGCAAGTAGCCTTTGAAACCCGCACGGAGGCGGAGCTGAGGATGCAATTTTACAACTGCAGGCAGCGTCCCCAGAACAGCATTAGAAACTATGCCCAGAAACTACAAACCGGACTGCACACTCTAAAGCTAGTAGACTCTATCAATGAAACAGATAGCAATAAAATGCTTGTAGAGCAGTTCCTGCAGGGGCTGGGGTCAGCAGAAGATCACAAGCAGCTGCGGTTGTGGGCCTTGGAGCACCCGGACTTAAACTTTGCAGTTTTAAAGGACCGGGCCATAAAGGCTCTACAGACCCCTGAGGTCAATGACTCTATACCATTGTCTTGGCCAGCTGACACCTCTCACCTGCTGGTGAAGCTTCCTCCATTAGCATTAAAAGCACCTGCAGTGCCAGCAGCACCCCCTTGAGCCCCCAGTGACCTGTCATCCCAAGTTCAACAGCTGAGCAAGGATGTCGCCAGGATCCTCGAGGCCATGCAACCCCAGCCAAAAACCATGCCGGGAGAAGATACAGCTCACTGACAGCCCTGAGGATGTCCCCTGGATGCAGAGAAAGAACATCAACCGGTATGGGCAACCCATTTGTTACAGGTGCAACAAGACTGGCCATTATGCCCGACAATGTCCTTTAAATGCGCAATCCCTGAGGCCAAGGGCCAATCCTCAGGAATAGACCAACAAGGCCCAGCTGATTGGCGCGAGTGGTATGTCGGAGGCCGCCCCATCATCTCCCTCACCATAGAAGGGATTCCAATGTTTGCACTCCTGGATACCTGCTTGCAGATAACGATTATACCCTATGTGCTGTATAAGCGTTACTGGTCTGATGATGACCTTACCTCACTAGATTCTAGCCTTACCATTATTGCAGCCAATGGACTCCCAAGTGGGGTTTAAAGAAGTCACTCTTAAGGTGGGGCGAGTGGAGTTAGAGCATCAAGGACTTAAGGCCGCTTTACACGCTGCAACATCGCTCAAGTGATCTCGTTGGGGTCACGGAATTTGTGACGCACATCTGGCCACATTAGCAATGTCTTTGCGTGTGACACCTATGAGCGATTTTGAATCGTCGCAAAAACGGTCAAAATCGCTCATCGGTGACATGCCCCCCTATTCTCAAATATTGCTGTTGATCGGTGTACGAAGTAGTTCGCTATGTGTGACGCCGCAGGAACGAGGAACCTCACCTTACCTGCGGCCGCCCGCAATGCAGAAAGAAGGAGGTGGGCGGGATGTTACGTCCCGCTCATCTCCGCCTCTCCGCTTCTATTGGGCGGCGGCTCAGTGACGCTGCTGTGACGTTGCTGTGACACTAAATGAACCGCCCCCTTAGAAAGGAGGCGGTTCGCCGGTCACAGCGACGTCGCAGGGCAGGTAAGCAGTGTGACGGGTCCGCGCGATGTTGTGCGCCACGGGCAGCGACTTGCTCATGTCGCACAACCGATGGGGGCGGATATGCACGCTAGCGATATCGGTCACAATATCGCAGCATGTAAAGCGGCCTTTATAGTGGTGCAGAATGACGTTAGTGATCGTAATCCAAAGATGGTCCTAGGAACCAATGTTATTGAAAATTGTATGGGAGAAGTATTGTATTTAGTCCAGCTGCTGTCTGCCACGGCAGGAGTGGGGCAGCAGAGATTCCTTCAACGTGAGATCCGCGCCCTCCTGCAGCGGCAACAGGTGAATCTGTCTGGTGGAGAGATTGGTGGTGTGCGAGTGATGGATGTAGCTCCCCTTGTAGTGCCTCCGCGAAGTGAGATGATGATTTGGTGTAGGGCAGCAGTAGGTTCCTGTGGACAAGATTATCAGGCAGTGGTGGATCTCCTGCCTTCAGAACACTGGCCCACAGTTTTGACAGCCAGAGGAGTGATTGATGTCCGGAAGGGGAGAGTGCCCGTGAGAGTGATGAATTGCGGAGAGGAAGAGGTTAAGCTACCCAGATATGCCACTATTGCCAAGCTGTTCACAGTAGATACACATGCCATCCAAGCAGCAGCATCCACCAACACTGCACCCCAATCAGTCAGTGACAGCTCACCAAGTCAGTCAGAGGAGTCGTGTCAAGAATTACATGTAGGCACTGACTCCACACCTTCACATCACAAGAAGGAGGTCTACAGGGTAATGCAAGATAATGAGCAAGTCTTTAGTAAACACCAGCTAGACTTCGGGAGAATAAAAGGGGTCCAACACTACATTCCCACAGGTGCACATGCACACATCAAAGAGAGTTATAAGCCAATACCGCCTGCACATTACCAGTGTGCCAAGGACATGTTGAGGAACATGAAGGAAGCAGGGGTTATCCATGACAGTTGTAGCCCCTGGGCAGCTCCATTGGTCCTGGTAAAGAAGAAGGACGGCACCATGAGAATGTGTGTGGACTACCGAAAAATTAATCAGATCACCCACACGGATGCGTATCAACTCCCCTGTATTGAGGAATCGTTAGCTGCATTGAGAACTGGAAATTACTTTTCTACCCTTGATCTCACTAGTGGCTATTGGCAAGTGTCCATTGCTGAGAAAGACTCGATGGGTCTCTGCGAGTTCAACAGCATGTCGTTTGGGTTGTGCAATGCACCAGGAACCTTCCAGAGACTGATGGAATGCTGCTTAGGACACCACAACTTCGATACGGTACTGCTATACCTAGATGATGTCATTGTCTATTCTAAAACGTATGAAGATCATCTGGAACATCTTGCAGAAGTCTTCAAAGCCCTCTCCAAGTACGGGATGAAGTTAAAACCATCCAAATGCCACTTGCTGAAGCCTCAAGTCCAATACATCGGACATGTGTTAGTGCAGAAGGTGTGGCTCCGGATCCGGAGAAGATAACAGCTATCCAGAACTGGCCAAGACCCACTACCATCAAGGAGGTACGACAGTTCTTGGGCCTGATGGGCTATTACCACCGCTTCATCAAGGGCTATATCAAGATGGCAGCTCCTATGCAAGATCTCCTCGTCGGACAAACCAAGCATGGCAAGACTTCTGGTCCTCCATTCACATGGGGTGAGGAGCAAGAAAGTTCCTTCCGACAGATGAAGTCAGCCCTGACCGGAGAAGAGATCCTGGCCTACCCCGACTACGGTCTCCCGTTTATACTGTATACGGATGCCAGCAATGTGGGACTGGGAGCAGTCCTATCCCAAATGCAGAATGGCAAGGAGAAGTTGATAGCTTACGCAAGTAGGAAGCTCCGTCCAACAGAAAGGAACCCCGAGAATTATAGTTCTTTCAAGTTGGAGTTCCTAGCGCTCGTCTGGGCTATAACAGAGAGATTTAAGCATTCCCTGACTTCTGCAAAGTTCACTGCAAGTTCACCAAAGCTTGTAGCCCTAGAACAATGCTGGGTAGCCCGAATGGCGAATTATGAATTCACCATAAAGTGCGGAACCGGGCGTAAGAACACCAATGCTGATGCGTTGTCTAGAATAACACACCTGCCTCATGATGGGTTAGATGAGGCCGAGTTCAAAGAGATTGAACTACCCGCATTCCACCAACCTGACAGTTTGGAGAACACCAAACCCTACAGCGGTCAGCAGGAGGCAGCATTCAACCCATTACCTAATCACGGTTGGCAAGAAGCGCAAGATAGAGATCCTGCAGTCAGATTGATCAAGACACTGATTTCTCAAGCTGATTCCAGGTTGGAGCCCACTGCCCTGGCAGAAGCACAGAGGCTGTGGAAAAAGAGGAGCCGGTTGTATCTGCAGCTAGGCAAGTTGTGCAGAGATCAATCCCAAGACGCATGAGAGGGTCTGCCAGATAGCTATACCTCAAGCATACGTGCCAGTGGTCCTGGAAGCCTATCATGATGGAGCTGGACACTTCGACTGGAAGAAGCTGGAAATGCTAATGAGAGAGCGCTTTTACTGGGTTGGGATGAGAGAATCCATTAAAGCATGGTGCAGGGATTGTGGTCCCTGTGTGCTAAGAAGAAAGGATGGCAACAGCCAAAGAGCCCCATAACAGTCGATCATCACCCGCTAGCCATTTGAACACATTGCTCTAGATCATGTCAAACTCACACCATGCAATAGCGGAGACACGTATGCGCTCACGATAGTAAACCACTACTCAAGATTTATGGTTGTGGTACCCGTCAAAGATCTAACAGCCTATACTGCAGCGAAGGTCTTCCAAGCACACTTCTGCAGACCTCATGGCTACCCAGAGAGATTCCTCACAGAACAAGGCCCTGCCTTCGAAGCAGAAGTCTTCAAGGAGTTTTGCAGCCTGTACGGATGCAGGAAGATACACACTACCCCTTACCATGCCCAAACCAATGGAATGTGTGAGAAGATGAACCATGTAGTCATCAACCTGCTTAAGACTCTACCCCTTGAGGAACGGACCAGTGGCCTGAAAGATTGCCTGATCTCGTAGATATGTATAACAACATTCCCATCAGTTACACTAAGTGTATGCCTGCTTATCGTATGAGGGCGAGGCCTAAAAGATTACCGGTGGACTTGGACATGGACAATGAAGTATCCGAAACCATCTCCCCAACCACTGACTGGGACTCCAAATGTCAGGTGCAGTACAAGCAAATCCAGGAGTTTGTGGAAAGAAACCTGAACCAAAGCAGAGAAAAGCAAGAACAACACTTCAACAAACAGGCAAAAGCTGCCCCCTTTTCACCAGGGGTAGTGGTGCTAAAGAGAAAAAGGAAGCTGCATAAATTGGACGACCAGTGGGAAAAGATTCCCTATGTCATACAACCCTCTGACTTTGATAATCAGAAGACCTGTCTTATTAGCAAAGACCAAGGGAGAACTATGGCTATAGTCTCCATGGACCACTTGAAAAAGTGCCCGGAACGTCTGAAGAAGAATTTCCCACTCCAGCCCTGGGTGTTGAGAAAAAGAAGAAGGTGATCCACACCATCCTAGGTGACTTTCCAGCAGATTGGCCTATGCAAAAAGGAGAAGTATTTGTTCCCGTTCTAACATTCCCACAACCCGTGGCAGAGCCAGAATCAGAGAGGCCTGCTGATATTGCCCCAGTACACACACCTAGAGTCGCACCTGTACCAATGCCACGCACCCGTAGGTTACCACCTACAGTACCCATCACAGGGAGGGAGGAACCCGTAGATAGTACAATACCACAGGGCCTAGGAGATAACTTAGGGCTGAGGAGGTCTACATGCCCTAACCTAGGTAAGCCACCACTTAGATTCAGGGAGTGAGTGATGCCCATATGTACTTGTATATAGTACTGTATGTATATATACAAACTGTAAATGTTGATTAATTGCTAATATCAAAATGCCAATTAACCCTGTACCTCACCTGATTCACCAAAATGAAGATAAGGAGTAAATTGGTAGCGGAACCCGGTTACCTCCTTTTCCCTGTTTAACCCCTACTTTTCCTTGTTTGCTTTTATGGACCATGGCCTCAGGACTGGCAGAGGCCACCCAAAAACTTTCTTGGGTTCTTGTAAATATCCCTCATTTGCCTTCTTATTACTCTGCCCGCCAGGACTGTGACACCCATTGAAGAGGACTGGTTGGAGGAAGGGCCTGCGGTGGAGTAGGCTGAGGCTTAGTCACTACTGAAACCAGTGGCTAAACTCCAGGCCAGAGGTTTCTGGAACACTGGGACTCTTTGGGATGGACTGGTGGAATAGAACTGTTTTTCAACGTTTAAGTGATTTGCCTCCCTGTCAGGGGATGAAATATATATATATATATATATATATATATATAATGTTTTATGTTATATGCTTTTACCTTTTTCAGAAGTAGTTTAATAAATGCCGGTGCCCGAGGTCATGCTGTGTTCTACCAAGGGGGAGTGTGACGTCCTGACAAAATCAGGGTGTCACAGATGACTGCACCCCTCTTCTAGGTGCAGGATTCCCTCCTCCTCAAACCTCCATCACAACCCCCATCTAGGTACACAACACCTGCCATCAAAACATTAGTCACCCCACCATTACAATAGGAACATACTAGTGGGCGGGGCCAAGTGGATGGTGACGCCCACCTAGGGGTTCTGTGGTGTTATGGGAGGGGCCAGTTTCAGTCAGTGAGACAGACAGTTGAGAGAGTGGAAAGTGACGGGTGTCAGGAGTTGGAGCTCCTGGGCTACCAGAGGACTGGACAACTGACTAGGTGGCGGTCAGTAGACAGGGCCACAGGCGACGGAGATCCGATCGCTGAGACTTTAAGTGGACCGGGGCAGGGTCGTAGCCTGCCGGTACCGACAGCGGGGAGACGGTCCAGAGGTCATGCACAGACAGGGTACCTGGACCCTAGGGCGAGGAACAGTTTCAAACACCACACCAATTGACCAGCCAGGGACAAGATTTCAGGTCTCGTCCCACAGGAGGCCCAGATAGAGCAAGACAGAAGCCCAACAAGGGGGATAGGACTCCGCAATTGCCTGCTAAGATCCCACGGGTCAGTTCTCACGGGCCACAGCTCCCATGGAC
Organism: Anomaloglossus baeobatrachus; assembly: GCF_048569485.1. Lineage (NCBI taxonomy): Eukaryota > Metazoa > Chordata > Amphibia > Anura > Aromobatidae > Anomaloglossus > Anomaloglossus baeobatrachus. The sequence goes on from NC_134357.1 coordinate 126,649,764, forward strand.
AAACACACCGGGAGTGGACTTCCCCGTTCCAAGCGTAGTAGTCAAAATCAAGGACACAAACCTAAAGTGCAGGAGGAAGGGCCCCTGTTCTGCTGTACCTGGGTGTGTGACTCGAGCACACCCCTCCGGTTTGGTTTACCATCTGGACTCTGTGTCAAGTTATTTTAGAACTGTGAGTACACCAACACCACCCGGTCCAACCCTGCAGATTGCGATCCGCAGCACCATCCCACCTGTATTAGGGCCCCAGGACAACACCTCCCCTACTCGTGGAGGGGATAACATCCAGCTGCCCCACTCCATCAGTCCCGTGCACCACCTCCAGCGGCAGCGGCGGTATCACCAACAATCACCGCACACTACAGGTGGCGTCACTGACAAACCTCCCCTGCATATATAAATCCCCTTTTTCACTTGCGGGCGACAGACAGGTGATCAGGCCCGTGTCCAGCTACCCCTCGAGCCATCGCAGCGACCACGAATCAGAGCGTCTCGAGCAGCCCCCACTCCTAGCCGCAGTCTGTCCCCCTGCCCGCAACAAAAGTATTTTACATATGCTTTGCCAGCAGCATTGTTTAAAGGGGTTCTCTAAGAAATGTGACGAATAAATAAAATACTTTAAAATACTAAACACATTTCAAAATACCTTTTAGGCTGCAGACACATTAGCGTATGGCATCCGATGCAAGAGCAACGTATGCGATATGCTAATGACCCCCGGCTCAGGCCGGATCTTGCGATCAGGTCACAGCTGCGAAGCTGAGGATGGGCGCTGTGGAGGAGAGGGAGGGGTTAATCCCCCATCTCCTCCATTGTCATCCTGTGCGTATATCGCACTGCACTGGGATAACATCTGAGTGCATTCCGATGTTTCTCTCGCACCCATACACTTTAATGGGTGCGAGTGATACAGCTCTCGCAGACTATTGCAGCATGCTGCGATTTTTTTCCTCAGTCCATTTAGGGCTAAAAAAAAATTGTTGATCTGAGCTGCATCATTGTCTAATATGGGGCCGAGTGCAATGTGAGATTTTCTCGTATTGCACTCGTCCGATTTATACGCTCGCGTGAGCATACTCATATTTAGCAAAAAAACAGCTTTATCTAGTGCACCCTGTCAGATGGCAACTTCTATCTAGCAGTGTGCAGCCATACTAGGATGGGCTGCATGAAGAGCAAGAGAGATGAATTCCCTGCACTACACTAAAATATTCAGGTTGATTGACATGGATGTTTATTCTCGGTCATTTATGGAAAGGTGATATCTTCTCCTTCAGTCCACTACAGCTCAGTGTCCTGTCAGGTTGACTGAACAGAAAATGTGAGTTCATTATGTCCAACAGGACGCTGCTATGCCCTGACGTATGTCTCAAGCAGATGTTTTTCCCACAGTCCGTCTTATTTCATTTCCTTTGAAATCTAGGATGGGTGAACAATGATTTATGGCAGTTGCCAACCCTAAAACCCTGACAGAGTGCACTAAAGTATTCCTTTTTTTAAATAAAGGAATTTAGAAAACATTTTAACATTTAAATGTGTGTTATTAATTTTGTTTATTTATTTTATAATATTACTCGAAGAACCCATTTATTAATAAAAGTTACCACACTCTATCTACAAAAAAAATTGATGCAGCACCTGCTTCAGAGTTGGAGATAGATGCCAGCCCACTGGTTGTAGTGTAGAGTTGTGGGGGGCAGTAATCGTGGATGAGGTGTTTATTTCTGATGCCCCATCATGCTACATGAAAAGCACACAGTCCTTATGTAGTGTCAGCCATATGCCCATGCAGGCCACATGTTCCAATAGCTGGCCTGGACCGGATGACGACTTGTTTCATAAGAAAACCACCAGATCAGTTCAGGCAATAAAAGTTTACTTAGTAGTTCTTCATTCTCAACTTTATACATGAGAATACAACTTTCAGCATGTTTCGGTTATACAGAGCATATTCAGACAAACTTTCAGCTCCATTTGGGTTGTTCCTGTTCTTACAATTCCTAAGAGTCATGCTATTTACAACCTGGTCTCCTTTCCCTATGAACTAACCCCTCCCATTGTTGGCTAGTCCCAACACTTTACTTAATACCCTATAGTCTGACAACCACATATAATGCTTCTATGTAATATATGTCCCTGTATTGCGCCTGATCGCTCTCCTTCCTCTTCGACTTCCACTCACAAAATTGCACCATCCCACGTACCCCTCAGTGGCTGGTTGCACAGCTCTGCCTTGAACAGGGTGGGGTTTCTTCAGGCTGACCATCCCATTCCCTATAGTTCTCAGCTCATTCCTTGCTTTCTCTCTAAAATAGGCGGATCCTCTCTTTCCTCTTTCTCCAACGGGGAGGACATTCTGTTTCATGGGCTGGTATTTCCAGGCATGGTACTCCATCTTAGGTGTAACCTCTTGAGGGCTGGTCAGATCTTCGCGCCCTACAATTTATCCAATGCCCACAATGGGCAAGATTTTGTTTGGAGCTGCACCATCGTGAGCCATCATAGAGTCTATGATCAAAGCCATCTTTAGTCACACATTGGTTGAGAGCTCCAAAGTAATGTGCATCTTTCCTGCAACATTTTGATCTTCTGACAGCAAGGCACTATTCTGCCAACTAAGCCAAGTGAAGAGTCATGTGGAGCGGTAGTCGTAGGTGATGTGTTTCTTCCTGATGTCTTGATACCTGAGAAGCACAGTCCTGGCTGGGTGTGGAGACTTGTATAGTATGGTCCGTTTATTGCTGATGGCATTAGCTGAATGATGACATGTTTCAATTAGGAGACAAATGGATTAGTTCAAATAATACAAATAATACAACTTTACTTAGTAGTTTATTCATACTTTATAGATGAGATAGAGAGCAAACAATTTACAGCATGTTTCCGTTATACATTGCATATTCAGACACAGTTCCATCTACTGTAGGTTGTTCCTGTTTTTAATAGTTTAATGGTTAGATCAACAGAGCCTAACATCACAGTTTAATCTTTGACCATGGATTTTCCTTTCTGCGGCTCAACGTCTATTCTCTTAATATCTGAGGGGGTCCAGTGGTTTGCTGATATGGCCAGAGTCGAACCTTTAGCCTTCAGATGCTTAGGGACACTCCGTCCTGGAAAGTCAACTCAGTTCACGCACTAGTCGGTCTCGGTCTGTTTTTGAGGTCTTGCTGCTAGAGTTCTGTCCTATGGACTCTTTTGTCTGGGGCCACTCTGTTGGAAAGTAGGTCTCTAGACTTAACAAAGTCTTGAGCTCTGTGTCTCTGTAAACACTTCAGGATCATGCTATTTCAGCACCAGTCTCCATTCTCCTTCTCTTGCCACAGGTCACCCACTGCATGCAGCCTTGGCAATCTTGAGACTATAGATCTGTTTTTTCACACACTGAGTTCTTGAAGGAAACCATCTCTTTCCATATAAACTAACCCCTCTCATTGTGTGCTAGTCTCAAGACTTAACTACTTCTTACCCTATAGTCTGGAAATCGTATATAATACTGTTGTGCAATATTAAGAAAAACATATTACATATAGTCTTACTGTACATCAAAACTCCCATATCACATTATTTACAATCATGCAGGGTTCACGCCTTTAATTCAGGATTCGATCCAATGACCCTGTGGTTTGTTGTTCAGTTATCTTCACTGCTGATCCACAGCTTGGTCAGTCACTGTTCAAATACTGATGATCTTATACGATATATCTATATCTTATATGATCTTTGCTTCTCTCTATATGGTTTGCAGTTACCAGTTGTTCTCACTTTCTTATTTCCTCTGTCCCATCACATGCTAGGTGGGGCTATTTATTCCACCTTGATATTAGCCTTCTGTGCTGACTATATTCCTGTATGGATTCTGCTAAGGAGTTACAGCCCCACTGCTAGGATTTTGCCTTTTATAAAGAGACCAGAGGGGTATTTGCGCTATGTTTTCTCATTTATCTAACAAACACCTTTTTCCGGCTTGATGTTAGGTTGTAGGAGGCTTCCCTAGCTTGCATTTGCAATTTCACCTTTCACTTGTGCAGATGTTTTATGTTTTGTTCCCTTGGATGCCTGCCTATCTGCATGCTTTTTTATTTTAGTTTATAATGATTTGCAACCTCCCTCCTGGTTTCTCAGGAGAAACAAGGAACAACTAGATTTCTTTTTAAGCAGACACATCTGAGTTATGGCTTTCTAGTGTTGCAGCTAGGGTTATTATAGCCTGTGCAGGAGCCATTATGGCAGGGCTGGGCAGAGTGCTGCCCGTGGGTCACATCTGGCCCTCTGGCTGTGCCAGTCTGGCCTGTGGACTGAAAAAGGGCTGAAACTAGTGGATAGGTGGCCACGACATGCCCTCCTCTGCTGCTGCCCGCCATCCAAATATAGCCAGCAGAGAAGGCTAGTATCAGGAGAAAAGAAATAGCCCCACCCAGGATGTGAAAGAACAGAGAAAATGTCACATTGGTGAAAACAGTACATCTTCCACCAATTAGCGTGAGCCACAGTAGATGCTATGATATCACATCATCTTGTGTGCTGTGTGGAATGTCAATACACCAAACACTGGGGCAGAGCACTGAGGGAAAGGGAGCTAGGTGAGCATGTGGTGGTTTTTTTTTTATGTGTAGGGGGTGTACTTACATTTTTATATACTGTAGATCTAGAAATATTTGGACCGTGACCAAGGCTTTGAACTTTGTTTTCTGTCTGCCAATATTTCAAAAGAAATATGAAAAATTAACTTTACCATAAAGAAAAAGTTAATTTTTAATTCTTTGCACAAAATTCTTTGCAGACAATGACTGCTTGAAGTCTGGAACCATGGACATCACCAATGCATTGCCAGACCTTTACTGCAGCTGGCTTCAGTTGTTACTTATTTCTGTGTCTTTCTGCCTTAAAGCACTAGCGGGGTTTTTTTTTTTACTGCTGCAGTAGTGGCTTTAAGTTCCCTGACCCTACTCATATACTCATCTGCCGCCATCTTCACCTTTTATCCCCATCGCTCCCCTCGGTCTCCATCAGTTTGTAACCTACCAGCTCTCTCCAGTGTTTCTGGCTTTCATAAACTTATGGGGTTTCACAGCGGCTAGGCCCGGTTCCGTGACCCCGGCGGTGTCAATAAATGGGGGGATGATGATGGGGAAAATGGTTATTCGTGACGCCACCTGTGGTGTACAGCTAAAGTAGAAGCCGCTGCTGCAAGAGGCTTTCCCTGAGGGCAGATGGTAGTGTAGCTGGGTTGGTATAGCTCTCCACAGGCAGAGCTCAGGCCCACAGGGAGGTTAGAAGTAATAGTCCACAGGGCGCGGGAAGGATTGGATGACACAGGGTTTGCAGTTAAAGTTCTTTAGTCACTGAGATGTTGCTGCCCTTGGGATGCCAGACTCTGCTGTCATGGGCTCCAGCTGATCCCGGATAGTTCGGAGGTCAGAACCGGTGTTTTTCTCTGTGAGTCCTTCCTCCTTGCACTGCATTGTGTGAGTCCCTGCGGTTTGAAGCTACGTTGGGACCCGAGTCCTTAGATGGGCTCTATTCTGTCCCGTATAGCAGGCAGCGCGAGTCCGTTAATGGTGCCGCTCTTTTGTCATGACTCCTGGCTCTATATGCTGCTTTGCCCCAAGTGCTTTTTGTGGGCCAGAAGACTTAAAATCCTCTGCCCGGTGGATTCTGCTGGCGAGACGTGAAGTGCCCACCAGCCTAGGGCTCCGCACACTGTTCTCTGCGCTCGGTCCTGAGGAAGCTATGGTGCAGCTCTCCCCTCAGTGACCATGTTTTTTCCACGTCTCACTTGTTTCCTGTCTGTCACTGTTCTGTCTCAGTGTGTGTGTCGCCTTACTCTCCCTTCTGTACTCACTCCTGGTCCTGGGACAAATTCCTCCTGCCTCCCATCCCCAGGACCTCTTTCCTGCAGCTCTGCTTCTTTCTCCCTCCTCTGACTGTCTGCTGAGAAACTGCTGACTCACTCCTTCCATCTCTCTCTGATGCTCGGTCTACCCACCCACTTAATTATCCAGCTCACCTACAAGTTGGCTGTGTGTTGTGTGGATTGTGGTGGTTACCGGCAATGACCTCTTCCGTACCCGGGATGAATACTGCACCTCAGCTGAGGTGCAGTACCCTGTGGCGACTGAAACCTCAGGTGCGCTACAGATACTTCATGGCGATCGCGCAGGGCACATAAGCTGTGCTCGAGCGATCGACGCTGGAAGCTCGAATTACGTGACAGCTGAGACCAGGACTTCACAGCCTGCATTGCCCCAAGCTGTTTAACCCCCTAAATGCCACAAATTATTTTGATAGCAACATTTAGGAGGCTAGGAGCAGATAGAAGCTTCCTCTCCCATTCCCTCAGTGTCCCCGTAACATCATATCAAGGGCCTGACCTTTGCCATGGCAACCCGAGGTTGTGAAACCAGCTATGGCAAGCCTGTTAGAATATACCAGGAGCATAGTTTAAAAGGCTCCTGAGAGTGTCTCACTGCTAGGTATAATGTATTGAAATACAGGTGTATTGCAATACATTATACCAGCGATCAGACTAGTAAAAACAAAAGTTAATGTCTCATATAAGGACCAAGTAAAAAAATTAAAAAAAAGTTTTAAAAAATTGTAAAAATAAATGTAGAAAAATCATAAAAAATAAAATTAGATTATACAAATAAATGCGTATATTTATGTAAAAACAAAAATATACAAAAAAAATTACACACATTTGGTATCGCCATGTCTGGAACTACTCAATGTATAAAACCGTCACCATAGTTAACCCCTTCAGTGAACACCGTAAACAAAAAAATTTAGCAAAACCTATGTCTTTTCATTATACAGCTGACAGAAAAGTGACTAAAACAAGATCAAAATTTCATATGCAAAAAAAAATGGTATAGATGAAAATATCCCTCAAAAAACAAACTGCTATACAACTCCATCAGAGAAAAACAAAAAAGCTATAGCTCTCAGAATACAGCAATGCAAAAACAATTGCTTTTTTTTCTATCTAATTGTTTTTGTGGTGTAAAAGCGGCTAAACAGAAAAATAAATATTTGTGTGGTATCGCTGTAATCTTACTGACAAGAAAAATAAAGCTATCTTATCACTTTTATGACACGGTGAATGGTGCAAAAAAGAAGTATTCCTGAATTGCTGTTTTTTTCTGGATTCTGCCTCACAAAATGCAGAATAGAAAGAAATAAAAAATATTATGTGGCTCAAAAGGGTACCAGTGAAAACTCCAACTCATCCCGCAGAAAACAAGCACTCAAGGAAAAATAAAATACCTGTAGCCTTCAAAATTCTTTGATGCAAAAAACATTTCTGTTGTAAAAAGCGTATTTTAGTGTGATCATAGCCAAACCTAAAAAACCTATATAAATCTGTTATCAATGTAATCAAACAAAGGAATAAAGTTGCCTTATCACTAAAGATGAGCGCTCCTGATCAGCAAAGATCGGAAAATGTTAAAATTGTACAATCTTTGGCAGGATCGGTATCTGTGCTAGTATTGATAGATGGTGGACCCTACCCCAATTGTTTTATTTATTCATTTTATACCACGATAGAGACCCGCACACAGTGTCTGTGATTGCAATCAATCACAGACGCTGTTTGGGGGCGTGGTCTGACAGCAGCCAACAAAGCCGCCGGTGGGCGGAGAAAGAAGTGAATATGCATTAGATATAATTGTCAGACCCAGAAGTAGTGCTGCAGCTGCTGGGAGGCTAAGTAAGTCTACACTGCTTTATCCTTTTTTATTTTCTTTCTTTTACACTCCCCCCTACATGATTTTACAACACATAACTTTTGTCTCCCATTGAATTTAATGGATTTGGCTAGGATCGACGATCAGATTGGCTAGAATTGACAATCGGATTGGCGATCTCAGACGGGCTCGCTGATCCTGAAGCGATCCGATCCTTTGCAGCATTGCTCATCTCTACTTATCACTTATGCAGCAAGGTAAATGGCATAAAAAAAGTTATAAAGCCAATTCTTCACCTTCTGTTGATTTGTTTATTCTGCCTTTCAAAGATCGCTGTAAGGCCCAGCTCCCATTTATCCTGCACTCTACGCTGAGTGCTTCCACTGGGTATTACATATAAATCTCTGAAAAATGTAATTCAGGCAAAATTGCCAATGGAAAAGTCACTGTAATAAAGCAAAAGGAGTCACCTTGAACTCCCATCTTGCTAGTAATCCAGTGATGTACATCTTTTTATGCATCTTCTTAGAAGTGCACAAAAGTGTGGTCAATAACAGTTTTACGCTTTGAAAAGATGAACACTGCTGAACAAAGGCCAAATAAAGTCCAGAGTAACTTTTTCTTAATTCTTTATAGTGAATTGATCAGTTGGGGAATTCATCTGAATCATGTACTTAGGAGATGCAGATGAAAATCCTGATGTAGGTGCTCAGCATAGAGCACAGGATAAATGTAAACTGATCTAAAATGTTCTGTACCCAAATTGCTACAAAATAGCATTCAACTCAACCTACAAAAACACAAGTCCTCACTCAGGTCTATCATCTTTTAATGAATATGCAGGAAGCGTCCACATTACTGGTAGCACAAAGGCTCTAGAAAAGTACTATGGCTCCCCCCCAAGAAAGAAATCCAGGTAAATCCGCACTCCTAAATCCAAATCTCCCTTCCCTTCTGAGCACCACAATGTATCTAAACCACAGTTAACGCCCACATGTTTGGCACTGTTGTAGTGAGGAGAGCCTATTTAATGTGCTGGATATGTATTTCCAGTAGCACTAGCTGGGCACAATGTATGGGCACTACAATGTACTTGGCATGATAAGGGCTTATTTGCAATTTTCAAGATTTCAATCTACAACAATCACTGGGTTTGAGTATGTGTGTTTTACATGGACAATATGATCATTATAGCTGTAGGTGAATTACCAGATGTATGTAATTTCCAAAAAGTGGTCACTTGAGGGAGTTTCTGCTGTTCTACCACTTAAGCTCTGAAAATAGAGTCCACAAACTACTATTCTAGGAAAATCTATGCTCCAAAAATGAAATGGTGCTCCTTCCCTCTTGAGCCCAGTGGTGCAGCCAAACAGTACTGTACAGTCACATATGTGGTATTGCCATGTTCAAGAGAAATTGTGTAACACATTATGGGGCCTTTTTTTTAACCTATTTTCCTTGTGAAAATTGGAAATCTGGGGCTAAAACAACATTTTAATGGTAAATATGTAATTATTTTTTGTTCACCGCCCAATAGTATAACATTTTATGACACACCTGTAGTGTCAATATGCTCACTGCACTCCTGGATGAATTCATTGAGGGGTGCAGTTTGTAAAGTCGGGTTACTTGTGCAGAAGATTTCTGCTGTTCTGGCACCTCAGGGGCTCTGCCAATGTGACATAGCACCCCTACATCATTCAAGCTAAATCTGCACTCCAATATGGCGCTCCTTCCCTTCTTCACTTTGTACTGCCCATCAAAAATAGTTTTTTACCATATATGGGGTACTGGCTTACTCAGGAGCAATTGCACAATAAATTGATGTGTTCATTATCTCAAGTTACCCTAGTGAATTTGAAAAAAATTGGCATTAACACAACATTTTTAAGTTTTTTTTTTTTTTTTCTTCATTTTCACGGCTCTACATTATAAAATGCTGTGAAGCCCCCAGCTGTTCCAGGTGCTCATAACCATCCTAATAATTTCCTTGAGGGGTCTAGTTTCTAAAATTGGGTCACTTGTGCGGGAACTCCACTGTTTAGGCGCATCATGGGCTCTACAAACGCAACATGATGTCCGCTAATGATTCCAGCCAATTTTGCAGTCAAAAGGCGCTCCTTCAGTTTCAAGCCCTGCAGTGCGCTGAGACAGTTGATTTCCACCACATATAAGGTATTGGCATACTCAGGAGAAATTGAAAAATACATTCTATGCTGCATTTTTTTCCTGATACCCTTGTGGGGAAAAAAAAACTATCTGGTTCAAGTAACAATTTTTTGGTAAAAATGTATTTTTTTGATTTTCACAGCTCAACGTTATAAATTTCTGTGAAGCCCCACGGGTTCAAAGTGCTCACCAAACATCTAAATAATTTTCTTGAGGGGTCTAATTTCCCAAATTGGGTCATTTAAGTGGGAGCTCCACTGTTTAGGCCCCTCAGGGAGTCTCCAAATGCAACATGGCGTCCGCTAATGATTCCAGCTAAATTTGCTTTCTAACATTCAAATGGCACTCCTTTCCTTCCAAGCCCTGCTGTGCCCCAAACAATAGATTTCCACCACATATGAGGTATCAGCGTACTCAAGAGAAATTGCATGATAAATTTTATGATGCATTTTTTCCTTATACCCTCGTGAAAAAAAGCTATCTGGTTTAAGTAACAATTTTGTGGTAAAAATTTATTTTTTTATTTTCATGGCTCAACGCTATAAACTTCTGTAACAACCCCAGTGGTTCAAGGTGCTCACCAGACATCTAGATAAATTCCTTCAGGGGTCTGGTATCCAAAATGGGGTCACTTGTGGGGGAGCTCTACTGTTTAGGCACCTTAGGGGGTCTACAAATGTGGCATGGCCTCCGCAAATGATTCCGGTTAATTTTGCTTTCAAACATTCAAATGGTACTCCTTTCCCTCCGAGCCATGCTGTGCCACAAAACAATAGATTTCCACTACATACGAGGTATCAGCGAACAGAGGAGAAATTACACAATAAATTTTATGGTGCATCTTTTCCTGATACCCTTGTGAAAATGCAAAATTTTATGGCTAAAGTAAGATTTTTGTGTAAAAAAGTAACATTTCCATTTTTTTCTTCCACATTGCTTTGGATCCTATGAAGCACCTAAAGGGTTAATAAACTGGATGTGGTTTTGAACAGTGTAAGGTGTGGAGTAGAATGGTGTCACTTTTGAGTATTTTCTATCACCTAGGTCAGTCTAAGTCACATCAAATGTGATGTGGTCCCTAAAAAAATGGTTTGTAAATTTCGTTGGAAAAAATAAGAAATTGCTGATCAACCTTTCTAACTTCCTAAGGAAAAAAGATATGTTTCAAAAATTGCGCTAATGAAAAGTTGACATGTGGGAAATGTTATTTAGTAACTATTTTGTGTGCCATAACTTGTATTTATGGGCATAAAATTTCAAAGTTTGAAAATTTAGAATTTTGTGACAAATTTATATCTTTTCACGAATAAATGCAAAAAATATTGGCCTAAATTTACAACTATCATAAAGTACAATATGTCACAAAAAAACAGTGTCAGAATCATCGGTATCCATTGAGGCGTTCTAGAGTCTTAACCTGTCAAACTGACATTGGCTAGAATTGTAAAAAATGGCCAGATCAGAAAGGTGTTTTCAGGCCTGTGGGTTAAGGGGTTAAAAGACAGACTGTGTCAACAGGGTTGCCAATAGAATTTTCAGGGCCACATTATGGCAAAATTTTCAGACCCCCTTGAGACCCCTGTCTCCACCCCAGCTCCACCTCTACCACAGCCCTGCCTCTACCCCTTGAACCTTCCACAGTCTCACAGCCCACTCTTGGAAAAGATTCACTTCTGCACGACATTCTGACCAATCACACATTAAGACTTCCTATTTAACACCATATAACATATATAGCCATCAACTTTTGTTTTGGCCAAAAGATTTTTTCAGCCTGCCACCATGACAAAGTAGACTTTTTTTGGCCGTACTCTACTCTAACATTAAAATTTTCTTAAAATATACAATACTGTTTTTAGGTACCATATTTTTCGCTTTATATGACGCACCTGATTATAAGACGCACCTCCAAATTTGGTGAAGGAAACATTTTTTTTTTAATGTTAAATGAGGTCCATCTTATAATGCCAGTGTCCCTCTAACAAATCATATAGGGTATATGTCCCTCATAGCCCCCCATCCTAAAATTAGCCCCCTTAATCTGGATATGGCCCCCTTATAATGAATATAGCCCCCTTGTGATGGCACACGTTCCCCTGTGCTGCCTATGGCCGCCTATGGATTGCATACATTCCCCTGTGCTACCTATGGCCCCCTATGGATTGCATACATTCCGCTGTGCTGCCTATGGTCCCTTATGGATTGCACACGTTCCCATGTGCTGCCTATGGCCCTCTATGGATTGCATACATTCCCCTGTGCTGCCTATGGTCCCCTGTGGATTGCACACGTTCCCCTGTGTTAGATAGCGCCCCCATGCTGCTGCCTATGGCCCATATAGATCGCACAAGTCCCCCTGTGTTAGATATCGCCCCCATAGTGCTGCCCATGGCCCCTATATAGATCGCACAAGTCCCCCTGTGTTAGATATCGCCCCCATAGTGCTGCCCGTGGCCCCTATAGATCGCACAAGTCCCCCTGTGTTAGATATCGCCCCCATAGTGCTGCCCATGGCCCCTATATAGATCGCACAAGTCCCCCTGTGTTAGATATCGCCCCCATAGTGCTGCCTATTCTGTCTCTTCCTGGTAGCAATGAATCCAACCGCTCTAATTATCAGTCCCTTAGATAACTGTATGATTTTACTCACTCTACCGGCTTCCACAGATAGTGTTAACTCAGCCCAAACGATGACTTGTAGGAAGACAAGGAGAAACGCTGTAGTTTTCTTCTAGAATCTTTTATTAAGTACAAAGTAAAGGCAGGTGAAAAGGAATAATCTGTACAGGGTTGTAGACATGTCTCTTCAGTAATGGTTCCTCTAGACTAAACTGAAGGAGAAGGGAGGAGCATTCTATACAGAAGCCAACTAAGGGAGGTACATAGGGACAAACTTCATACAGTCTACTCTACCTAGTAACAATAAGGAATTTCCTGATAGGAGGAAAAATATGCAATGCAAGAATTATATACAACAGGTTGTTCCCATTCATGGGACACAACACTCCCCGTCTGAAATCATATGATTTCACAAGTCCTTCTACGACGTAAGGAGTCGATCCTGTCCCTCGATGTCACGAAACCTGTAACGAGAAAAGAGACAAACACAAAAAATGCAACCGTAATGCACTGAATTCAAGTCCATGCTTGTTGATGACGCATTGTCCTTGCGTAAAAAATGTAAAAGTAGAAAAATGTAAAAAATGAATCCAAGTTCAACAAACCCATCTTCTGATTGGGGAAGCCGCAAACATGCCAACTCTTCCTTCAACCGAATAATCCAACGGTAAAGTTTTAATCCAAAGGAAAAGTTCAAGGTTCAATTGGACACGGACAGTTGTGTCTCCATACAGCAGGGGAAAGGAAAGGTACGCTCCCCGCCATGGCAGTGTCCAATGACAAAGTTAGTTCATGTAACGTCCTCCTTTGGTAAAAGTAGCACGAGTTCGGTGACTGGACGAATCACACACATGTGCCAGCCGTGGCACGTTGAAGACTTGTAGTCGGTGAAACAGTGAGCGATGTGAATAAGACGAGCTACGGCTCGTACCGCAGATGACTAACTTGTGAAGCACTCGAAGCGATGAGGTCTCAACTTCTGTTTTGATGTCACTGAAGTGTAGCAAGCGGAGACGATTGGTCTAATTTCCTTGTCAGATTCTGGTTCCACCAGCTCGTACATGTTGCCGACGTAGTTATCGCAGGTCTTGTAGGAGGAGATCGCGTCGGGACTCTTCATTTTTCCTACGCAGACGTTTCCTATGATCACCCAGCCTAAGTCGTACCGCTGAGCGAATGGCGCATCGTGTGGCCCGTTGATGTGTTGACATACTTTGTGTAGCCGGAGGATGTCCCTTCCAATCAGAATCAGGATTTTTGCACTATGATCAAGAGGTAGGATCTTGCTGGCGATAGTTCTCAGGTGAGGGTGGTGAAGAGCTGCCTCTGATGTTGGAATCTCTTCCCGGTTAGCCGGTATCTGGTTGCACTCGACGAGTGTCGGTAGAGGTATCGCTACGGTATTTTCAAGAGATGTTACCACGAGACTACTGGCTCTTCTTCCGCAAGCTTCTGAGATGCCGCTGCAAGTACCTAGTGTATAAGGGTAGGCATTTCCCTTTAAGCCGAACAAGTCGAAGAGTTCAGACCTGGCAAGTGACCTGTTACTCTGGTCGTCCAGGATACTGTACACCTTCACGGCCCTTTCTGGGTGACCTTTGGGATATACCCTTACTAGGCATATTTTCGCACAAGACTTGTCCCAGAGATCTTCTCCGCAGACTGCGGTGAACGAGGAGGATACTGTGAGGTGGTTTGCAGCTTGGCCTGTACTCTCCCCGCCATGACTTGTGGTAGGAGAAGGTGTAGGTGCAGGATCAGGCTGAGATGGGTGCAGCGCTTGTACGTGATCTGTGCTGTCACACTCCATGCACTTAATTGTAACCTTACAGTCCTTGGCAAGGTGTTCTGTAGAGGCACAACACCTGAAACATACCCCAAACCTTTTCAAGAGTTCCTTTTGTTCTTGAAGGGGTTTCTTCCTGAAGCCAATGCACTTCTTCAGGGGGTGTGGCAGTTTGTGTAAAGGACATTGGCGGTTCGGATTTTCTGCCTTCTCGCCTTCATTGCCCTTGTCTGGTGCTGACGTTGGTGTAGGTGGTAGAACGTCGGTCTTTTTGACTGATACTGGGCCCCTACATTTCCTGTCATTTTGATGAGGGCTCTCATATCTGGGAGCCGGTGAAGTGGAGCCGGTGGGTTCTCCACAGGTGAAGCTGGGGTCTGCCTTACGTTCCTCGATGCCGTTGATGAACTCGCAGAAGTAGGAGAATGGAGGGAAGGACACTTGGTGCTCTTTTTTATAGTTTGTTCCTACCGTGGTCCAACTTTCCTGCTTGTTGTAAGGTAACTTGGTGACTATGGGTTTCACCCCATGAGCGGTGTCCAGGTAGCTGAGGCCAGGTAGGTGTGTGTCTGTTTTGGCCAGCTGGAGCTCGGACAGCAGGTCGCTGAGTTCCTGGTACTTTGAAGCATCCTTGCCAGATATTTTGGGTAGGTCGTATAGTTATTTCAGCAATGCATCTTCAATTGCTTCAGGACTGCCGAAGCCTTTCTCTAGTCTGTCGCATGCGGTTGCGAGACCAGTTGTTGGGTCGCTGATGTAGACGGATCTGAGTCTCTTGATTCTCTCAGTAGACCGTGGCCCTAGCCACCTGATTAGCAAGTCCAGCTCTTCAGCAGCTGTAATGCCGAGGTCATGCGTTGCGGTTTTGAAGGCACACTTCCACCCTCTGTAGTTTTTGGGCTGGTCGTCAAACTTTGTGAGACCGGTGTTGGTGAGTTCTCGGTGGATCATGTACCTCGCTAAGTCGGACATGTCTGATCTTTCCGACGTTTGGGGCACATTTGCTGACTGCGTGGTGCTGGTTGCGTGATTCGTAGCTTCTTGGTTCGGGAACATGGGAAAGTATGGAGTGGCGTAGGCGTTTAGACCAGTGATCGGTTTGGTGTGTACAGTCTCTGTTGTATACGGGGCTGGAACTACACAGTTGTCGGGAGTGTAGCGCCTTGCCGGCATGTTAGGTTGCATGTAGACATGGGCATACGGAGGTTGCCGATGCGCAGGGTGTGGCTGTGCATTGGAATATGAAGCTGGTTAAGGCTTGAAAGTCTGAGGTGCATTGGACTGACCTGGAAGGCTGGAAGCTGTAGGTGGATCAGTGTCTTGAGGCTCTGGAGAAGTGTTAGCACTGACGGGAATGTTGATGGTAGTTGGCAGTTCGTCAGCTTGGCTCAGCACGTAATCTCTTGTACGCTTAAGTGAGTCTTCTGTCTCGAGAAGACTTTTAGCCTTGCCATGGCCGCCACATGTTCACATTCCTTCTGTAGGGCTTCAATTTCTGCTTCCTTGTGTGCAGATTCTGCAATTGTCTCTGCTTCTCTGCGTGCAGATTCTGTTTTCATCTCTGCTTCTCTGCGTGCAGATTCTGCTTTCATCTCTGCTTCTCTGCGTGCAGATTCTGTTTTCATCTCTGCTTCTCTCTGGGCAAAGATGGCTTGTACTTTTGTTGTTTCTGCTTCAGCGCATGCCTTTATGAGCTGCTCGCTGAGGGTTGAGTACCTTGATGAGCCTGATTTGAGTGAGTGCCTTGAGCTCTTAATGGACCTGGATTTGTAAGATGCCGCTCCTGACATTTGCGCAATTTTTGCTTCAGTCTCGCTCACAATGTCGCGCACGGTGCCGTCTCGTTCAGCATTAAGCTGTTGAAAGTCCTGTACGTCTTTTTGAGACTCAGACGTATTTGATCTCAGCAGGGTAGAGGAATATTTTTTACAAATCTCTTTGTAGGACCGGTATGCTGAGTACAGTTGTTCCAGGGCTCCCTCTGGTGGTAGCTCATGAGCACCAGGCGCAGATAAAACAGTCACTTGTTTTTGCACTCTTTGCCACAATAATGCTGTCTGGGTAAACAGTTCACTTCTGGCTGTTTCTAGGTTATCTTTAACCTTCCATGTTGGTTTTGTCAACCGCTTAGATCTTTCACTGTAATTTGAGTGTGAGTCCATGTCTTGTTGCTTTAAAGCAGGTAGTGAGAGAGCTCTTTTTGACTCCATCAGGAAGGGTGAATGCTGCTCTGCACTGGTTGTCATGGAAACCAATACAATGTTGCAATCTCTGCAGCCAGCAGTCTGTGTTTGCAGGATGTATTTGCAAAGTCTCTGGCTGCAATTTACAATTAGCTTATGGGGGATTCTAGGTTTATAGCTGCACACGGTTCTGATAACAGGTTAATACTTTACAGGGCACTTTCTGTTTGAAGCTGCTATAAGGTTTTATGCTGTGGCTTGTTATCAGCCCCTTGGGGTAATCCTTTCTCTGGATTGTATGCAGTATAGCACTCCTGGAAACAGGTTCTTTACTGATATATGTATACTAATCCCGGTCACAGCTAACCCTTTTCACTTTTCTGTCTCTTCCTGGTAGCAATGAATCCAACCGCTCTAATTATCAGTCCCTTAGATAACTGTATGATTTTACTCACTCTACCGGCTTCCACAGATAGTGTTAACTCAGCCCAAACAATGACTTGTAGGAAGACAAGGAGAAACGCTGTAGTTTTCTTCTAGAATCTTGTATTAAGTACAAACTAAAGGCAGGTGAAAAGGAATAATCTGTACAGGGTTGCAGACATGTCTCTTCAGTAATGGTTCCTCTAGACTAAACTGAAGGAGAAGGGAGGAGCATTCTATACAGAAGCCAACTAAGGGAGGTACATAGAGACAAACTTCATACAGTCTAATCTACCTAGTAACAATAAGGAATTTCCTGATAGGAGGAAAAATATGCAATGCAAGAATTATATACAATAGGTTGTTCCCATTCATGTGACACAACACTGCCCATGGCCCCTATATAGATTGCACAAGTCCCCCTGTGTTAGATATCGCCCCCATGGTGCTGCCCATGGCCCCTATAGATCGCACAAGTCCCCGTGTTAGATATCGCCCCCATAGTGCTGCCCATGGCCTCTATAGATCGCACAAGTCCCCCTGTGTTAGATATCACCCCCATAGTTCTGCCCATGGCCCCTATATAGATCGCACAAGTCCCTCTGTGTTAGATATCGCCCCCATAGTGCTGCCCATGGCCCCTATATAGATCGCACAAGTCACCCTGTGTTAGATATCGCCCCCATAGTGCTGCCCATGGCCCCTATAGATCGCACAAGTCCCCCTGTGTTAGATATCGCCCCCATAGTGCTGCCGATGTCCCTTTATATAGATCGCACAAGTCACCCTGTGTTAGATATCGCCCCCATAGTGCTGCCCATGGCCCCTATATAGATCACATAAGTCCCCCTGTGTTAGATATCGCCCCATTGTGCTGCCCATGGCCCCTATATAGATCGCACAAGCCCCCTGTGTTAGATATCACCCCCATAGTGCTGCCCATGGCCCCTATATAGATCACACAAGTTCCCCTGTGTTAGATATCGCCCCCATAGTGCTGCCCATGGCCCCTATATAGATCGCACAAGTCCCCCTGTGTTAGATATCGCCCTCATAGTGCTGCCCATGGCCCCTATATAGATTGCACAAGTCCCCCTGTGTTAGATATCGCCCCCATAGTGCAGCTCATGGCCCCTATAGATCGCACAAGTCCCCCTGTGTTAGATATCGCCCCCAGGCTGCTGCCCATAGTAAAATAAAACCCTCTTTCCTTACCTCCTCCAGCGCTGATCTCCCTCCTGTCTCCCTCCATGCTTCTGTTCCTTACTTCCTGGTTCTCAGTGCAGTCATGTGATCGGCACAGCAGACTGAGATCTCTGCGTGCCTGATCACAGTGGAAGCAGGGACACGGGGAGAAACGCTGGAGGGGTAAGTAAAGCTTTTTTATTTTAGAATGACCAGCAGCATGGGAGCCAAATCTAACACGGGGGGGGGCATGTGCCATCACAGGGGCACGCAGAGACATATAGTATCTACCGCTGCCCCAGCCCCTCACTGCAGTGCGATTTCAGCACCTCCGGAGATGGACAGCGGCTGTGCATATTATATGAGCGGGAGCAGGAGATCAAACGCTGCAGCCCGAAGCGTTCACCTGCCCCCAGCAGCACCCCCACCTCCCCTGGACCCTGCAGTGTGCAAATATATATACCCCCCCCCGTATATTCGGCTTATAAGATGCACCCCCTACTTTCCCCGAACA
This sequence comes from Anomaloglossus baeobatrachus, assembly GCF_048569485.1. Lineage (NCBI taxonomy): Eukaryota > Metazoa > Chordata > Amphibia > Anura > Aromobatidae > Anomaloglossus > Anomaloglossus baeobatrachus. The sequence goes on from NC_134357.1 coordinate 126,668,334, forward strand.
AAAGTGCGTCTTATAAAGCGAAAAATACGGTATATTTTTATTTATTTTATTTAAGGGAATGTGTCACATATTTTTTTTTTTAAATGACCAATAATACCACGTACAAGAGACAAATAATGTCAAACCGTGACCAGACCACATATTATCACCACATAGTGACCGAATAATACCATATACAAGGGAGGAATACCATCACACCATGACCAGATCACATATTACTACCACATAGTGACCGAATAATACCACATACAAGGGACAAATAACATCAATCATGACGAGACAAAATATTACCACCACACCGTGACTAAATAATATCACATACAAGGGACAAATACTGTCACATCATCATCAGATCACATAGTAACAAAATCCTACAGTACTGATCAGTAATTAAAAAAAAAGCTACAATATTAATTTTAACATAAGTGCCATTATACACAAGAGTTCTGTACATAGTATACAGTGTATAGTGTCAATGTACAGGTAACACATAGATTGCAGGTGACATTATACACAGGAGCCCTGTATATAGTAAATAGTGTATGGTGTAAGTGTTCAGGTAACACACTAACTCACGAGTGACATCTCTAGTTGAAGACATTCATCTTAACTTTTCTTCTTCATCCAGCACAGATTGCTAGCACTTCTTCAATCCAGGACTAGACTCTTCTCACAATAAAACAGTTATCTAGAGCACTACTTCGGCCCCCTCTCCTTGCTTCTGCTCACCAGGCCCCAACCATCAGTAAGGGTTGTGATGCCCTAATAGCGACTCTGTGTGCCAACATAAGGTGAATGTGAATAGGAAGTGTAGCATCATACTTCAGCAAGATGCGGAGATTTATAACTAGGGAAAGTCTACAGCAAAGTTAGTTAAGCAGTAAAGGGAAGCTCTGCAATATTTCCTTATACGTAAGGCTGGTGCGGGGCAAGCAGACTCAGGCGGGCTTTGCATGTTGCGACATCGCAAGCCGATGCTGCGATGTCGCACGCGATAGTCCCCGCCCCCGTCGCAGGTACGATATCTTGTGATAGCTGGCGTATCGAAAATTATCGCTATGCCAGCTTCACATGCACTCACCTGCCCTGCGACCGTCGCTCTGGCTGGCGACCCGCCTCCTTCCTAAGGGGGCGGGTCGTGCGGTGTCATAGCGACGTCACATGGCAGGCGGCCAACAGCGGCGGAGGGGCGGAGATGAGCAGGATGTAAACATCCCGCCCACCTCCTTCCTTCCGCATAGCCGCCGGCGGCAGGTAAGCTGATGTTCCTCGCTCCTGCGGCGTTATACACAGCGATGTGTGCAGCCGCAGGAGCGAGGAACTACATCGTACCTGTCGCTGCAGCATAATTGTGAAAAAGTCGGAGCCTGCAACGATGATACGATAACGACGCTTTTGCGCTCATTAATCGTATCATCTAGCATTTATACACTACGATCTCGAAAGTGATGCCGGAAGTGCGATGTTGCAACGTGCAAAGCCGCCATCAATTTGTTGTGCAAGAGAATTGATGAAAACAAATCCTCACAATCTATCAAACCTAAACCCCATTGAACCGATTCCCTGAAATCAACCTGCTATGCATTTTCATGACAACCAGGAGTGAAGGTTAACCACCATGCCCTCTAAGATAATTTGGTAGCATCATTTGCTCTAATAATAGTCAAGAGACTTCTTTAATTTGGGTATGTGATGATTTGCCACTTGAGAGTAAATCGCAGTGAAGCTCTGCTACAGCTTCTTTATAAGGGCTAAATAATAAAATTATGGGATAGCGTTACATAAAAAGAGGCAATAAATGTGAGTAGGTCACTAGAATGTTAATGAAAAACCATATGTCTTGGTTACTAGTCACAATTAATGACCAAATTGTATTCCTTTTGTTAAAATAACTATAAAGTGCCAATACGTTTATTGCACCTTGCATATCATAGTGATGGGTTCCTACACACATAGTTTATTGTGTGAGTTAAGCAAGTATGTGCTCTAAGATAAGGAATACATACTTTTTAGTATATAGATTCAATTACATTTTGAAACTTTAACCTAATTTATTTATTGCTTCCTGTCTGTTTTGTTTATTCAAATATGGAGTGAAACTTCTTTTAAGCTTTAAGAAAACATGTTAAATTGTTTTTATTGGAATTGATATTGAATGCCCACTTCGGTAGTGCAGCTAACTGATATTCAGCCCCATTCAAGTGAATGAGACTGAACTACAATACCAGTCACAATTACTACAAAATAGGTCAACAATAACAAATTCACAAAAAACTCTTTCAGCGCCCATACCTGAATCCTAGAGCCAGGTTATGGCTGTCAGATTACTCAAAGTGCTAAGCACAAGTATATAAGCAGATTATTGTTCAGATTTCTAAAAAATAAAATGTTCTGCCCACACACACACATCTATATATATAATTGCCTTATTCTGTCTGTCTGTATGTCTTGCTCCAAAATTGTGTCACCGTGACAGTGTCACCGTGACAGTGTCGTTAGAGTGACAACTGTCGGATTGGCCGCTGGGCTCGGCTTGGCCCCGCCCCCCCACGGATTGGCCGCTCACCTCGGCCTGGCCCCGCCCCCCGCATGGATTGGCCGCTTGCCCCGACCCTCCACACGCATCGACCGCTCGGCCACGCCCCTTCCCCCGAATTCAAACGAAGCCCCGACTCCTCCAGCCCAGACAAAACCTTGCGATGCTGGGATCGTGACGGAGCCAGTGTACGCTGGTAACCATGATAAACATCGGGTAACTATAGGAAGTGCTTCCCTTAGTTACCCGATCTGTATCATGGTTACCAGCGAACACCGGCTCCCGGTACACATGTGCAGGGAGCCGGCATACGCTGCGGTCAATAATGAAGTGTCATGCAGCGGTGAAAGAGTTAAAGACACTGCAAGACACTTCATTATAGGCAGCGGGCACCCCCAGAAGAGAGAAGACAGAAGAAAGAAGACCCCGCAGTCATACTCACCAGACGCCGACCGGGAGCAGGTGAGCACATCAAGGTCCTGCAGCGGCGGAACACACACACATAAGAACAGACACATACACATCAGATCACACTCACTCACTCTAACACACACCTCACACACACATCAGATCGCATCCACACACTCACAACATCCAGTGATATCGCTTACTTCTCGGCGACGATACTGTGCGTGCAGTGACCTTCCAGGACCTGCCGGAGGATCACATGGCCGAAAGCATGTGGTATCTCCGGATGTTGTGAGTGTGTGAGCACGTATGTGCGATATCGTCAGTGTGTGTGTGTGTGTGTGTGTGTGTGTGCGTGTATGCGATCGGATGTGTGCGTGTATGCGATCGGATGTGTGCGTGTATGCGATCGGATGTGTGCGTGTGTGCGATCGGATGTGTGCGTGTGTGCGATCGGATGTGTGCGTGTGTTCTGATGTGTGAGTGTATGCGATCGGATGTGTGAGTGTATGCGATCGGATGTGTGAGTGTCGGCAGAAGGAGCACGGCGTGCAGCACAGCTGCTGGGACCGCCCACCGGAGAGCACAGGGAGAAGTGGGGTGTGAGTGTATGTGATCAGATGTGTGCGTGTATACTGTCTGATGTGTGACTGTGGAGCATGATGGGGGGTGCGCAGCATGGGGGATGGAGCACGATGGGGGGTGCGCAGCATGGGGGATAGAGCACGATGGGGGGTGCGCAGCATGGGGGATGGAGCAAGATGGGGGGTGCACAGCATGGGGGGTGCGCAGCATGGAGGATGGAGCACGATGGGGGGTGCGCAGAATGGGGGATGGAGCACGATGGGGGGTGCGCAGTATGGGGGATGGAGCACGATGGGGGTGCACAGCATGTGGGATGGAGCAAATGGGGGGTGCGCAGCATGGGGGATGGAGCATGATGGGGGTGCGCAGCATGGGGGATGGAACATGATGGGGGGTGCGCAGCATGGGGGATGGAGCACAATGGGGAGTGCGCAGCATGGGGGATGGAGCATGATGGGGAGTGCGCAGCATGGGGGATGGAGCACGTTGGGGGGTGCGCAGCATGGGGGATGGAGCATGATGGGGGTGCGCAGCATGGGGGATGGAGCACGATGGGGGTGCGCAGCATGGGGGATGGAGCACGATGGGGAGTGCGCAGCATGGGGGATGGAGTACGATGGGGGTGCGCAGCATGGGGGATGGAGCATGATGGGGGGTGCGCAGCATGGGGGATGGAGCACGATGGGGGGTGCGCAGCATGGGGGATGGAACACGATGGGGGTGCGCAGCATGGGGAATGGAGCACGATGGGGGGTGCGCAGCATGGGGGATGGAGCACGATGGGGGGTGCGCAGCATGGGGGATGGAGAACGATGGGGAGTGCGCAGCATGGGGCATGGAGCACGATGGGGGTGCGCAGCATGGGGGATGGAGCACGATGGGGAGTGCACAGCATGGGGGATGGAGCACGATGGGGGGTGCGCAGCATGGGGGATGGAGCACGATGGGGGGTGCGCAGCATGGGGGATGGAGCACGATGGGGGGTGCGCAGTATGGGGGATGGAGCACGATGGGGGTGCACAGCATGGGGGATGGAGCACGATGGGGGGTGCGCAGCATGGGGGATGGAGCATGATGGGGGTGCGCAGCATGGGGGATGGAACACGATGGGGGGTGCGCAGCATGGGGGATGGAGCACAATGGGGGGTGCACAGCATGGGGGATGGAGCACGATGGGGGGTGCGCAGCATGGGGGATGGAGAACGATGGGGAGTGCGCAGCATGGGGGATGGAGCACGATGGGGGTGCGCAGAATGGGGGATGGAGCACGATGGGGAGTGCGCAGCATGGGGGATGGAGCACGATGGGGGGTGCGCAGCATGGGGGATGGAGCACGATGGGGGGTGCGCAGCATGGGGGATGGAGCATGATGGGGGGTGCGCAGTATGGGGGATGGAGCACGATGGGGGTGCACAGCATGGGGGATGGAGCACGATGGGGGGTACGCAGCATGGGGGATGGAGCATGATGGGGTGCGCAGCATGGGGGATGGAACACGATGGGGGGTGCGCAGCATGGGGGATGGAGCACAATGGGGAGTGCGCAGCATGGGGGATGGAGCATGATGGGGAGTGCGCAGCATGGGGGATGGAGCACGATGGGGGGTGCGCAGCATAGGGGATGGAGCACGATGGGGGGTGCGCAGCATGGGGGATGGAGCACGATGGGGGTGTGCAGCATGGGGGATGGAGCACGATGGGGGGTGCGCAGCATGGGGGATGAAGCACGATGGGGGGTGCGCAGCATAGGGGATGGAACACGATGGGGGGTGCGCAGCATGGGGGATGGAGCACGATGGGGGTGTGCAGCATGGGGGATGGAGCACGATGGGGGGTGCGCAGCATGGGAGATGAAGCACGATGGGGGGTGCACAGCATAGGGGATGGAACACGATGGGGGTGCGCAGCATGGGGAATGGAGCACGATGGGGGGTGCGCAGCATGGGGGATGGAGCACGATGGGGGGTGTGCAGCATGGGGGATGGAGAACGATGGGGAGTGCGCAGCATGGGGGATGGAGCACGATGGGGGTGCGCAGCATGGGGGATGGAGCACGATGGGGAGTGCGCAGCATGGGGGATGGAGCACGATGGGGGGTGCGCAGCATGGGGGATGGAGCACGATGGGGGGTGCACAGCCTGGGGGATGGACCACGATGGGGGGTGCACAGCATGGGGGATGGAGCACGATGGGGGGTGCGCAGCATGGGGGGTGTGCAGCATGGTGGATGGAGCACGATGGGGGGTGCGCAGCATGGGGGATGGAGCACGATGGGGGGCTGCAGCATGGGGGATGGAGCACGATGGGGGGTGCACAGCATGGGGGATGAAGCACGATGGGGGTGCGCAGCATAGGGGATGGAACACGATGGGGGTGCGCAGCATGGGGGATGAAGCACAATGGGGGTGCGCAGCATGGGGGATGGAGCACGATGGGGGGTGCGCAGCATGGGGGATGGAGGACGATGGGGAGTGCACAGCATGGGGGATGGAGCACGATGTGGGTGCGCAGCATGGGGGATGTTGCACGATGGGGAGTGCGCAGCATGGGGGATGGAGCACAATGGGGGTGCGCAGCATGGGGGATGGAGCACGATGGGGGCTTGCACCATGGGGGGTGCGCAGCATGGGGGATGGAGCACGATGGGGGGTGCGCAGCATGGGGGATGGAGCATGATGGGGGTGCACACCTCCCCCCAAAACACGCACACACCGCCACACGCGCACCGCATAACACACCACACACACACTGGGAACCACAAACACCACCCTACACAGATACCCACACACAGACAACGCCGCACACACACAACACCCAACACACAAACACTGCGGCATACGCAAATATACGCACATACCGCGCAACACACACACTGCACAAAACATACCTCCCCAAAACACACACATGCACCCCACACACACCCACACAAACCGCGCAACACACACAGCACCACACACACACAACTCTACAGACAAACAGCGCTCCACAAACAACGCAACACACACAACGCAACACACATACAACACCGCTCTCACCCCCTAACCTCCACACCCAGACAACACCCAGAACATTTACAGCACCCTACACAAACACTGGCAACTACACACAACAACATTGATATATATAACAAAAAACATATATTAACTATACAATAAATTCTAGAATACCCGATGCGTTACAATCGGGCCACCTTCTAGTATATATATATATATATATATATATATATATATATAATATATAACGCTCAGTGTAAGCCCGAAATTTTGCACAGACACCTCATGTGACCCAGGGAGCGTCATAGACTATGTTTTGACAGAATAATTTAACCCTGTGCTTTACAGTTAGTCTCTAAATCCCTGCCGCCATTACACTGAATGCAGGGGGGAGCTATAGGTTATTAATAGCAACTGTCAGTGGTTGCTATAGGAACAAAATAAATAAAACTGTTAGTTGAAGCTTATGCGTGAGGTTATATGATATCGGTGGTGAGATGGATAGAGAGACAGAAAAAGACAGACAGACAGAGACACAGACAGAGACAGATGGGGAAAGAGACAGCCAGATGGGGAAAGAGACCTCCCTAGAAAGAGAGAGACGGGCAAAGAGACAGACGGGCAAAGAGACAGATGGGGAATGAGACAGACCTGGAAAGAGACAGACCTGGAAAGAGACAGATGGGCAAAGAGACAGATGGGCAAAGAGACAGCCAGGGAAAGAGACAGCCAGGGAAAGAGACAGCCGGGGAAAGAGACAGCCGGGGAAAGAGACAGCCCTGAAAAGAGACAGTCCTGGAAAGAGTCAGCCGGGCAAAGAGACAGACAGGGAAAGAGACAGACAGGGAAAGAGACAGACTGGGAAAGAGACATATGGGGAAAGAGACAGACGGGGACAGTGACAGACTAAGACAGACGGAAAAGAGACAGATGGGGAAAGAGACAGACAGACACACACATAGAGACAGACATAGAGATAGAGTGAGAGAGACAGACAGACACACACAGAGATGGAGACCGATAGACTGATACAAATACAGACAGAGATAGAAATAGTCAGACAGAGACATAGACACAGACAGAAAAGGAAAGAGATAGACAGACAGCGACACACAGACAGAGACTGGGAGAGAGAGAGACAGAGAGACAGTTACTATCTCGGGCAACCGGGTACTACAGCTAGTATATATAATTATATATATTGTTGGCAAAAGGGCCAACAAGTGCTAAGCATCTCTGGGAACTCCTTCAAGACTGTTGAAAAACCATTTCCGGTGACTACCTCTTGAAGCTCATCAAGAGAATGCCAAGAGTGTGCAAAGCAGTAATCAAAGTAAAAGGTGGCTACTTTGAAGAACCTAGAATATAAGACATATTTTCAGTTGTTTCACAATTTTGTGTTAAGTATTTAATTCCACATGTGTTAATTCATAGTTTTGATACCTTCAATGTGAATCTACAATTTTCAGAGTCATTGAATGAGAATGTGTGTCCAAACTTTTGGTCTGTACTGTATATATTGTATGACAAGAGTGAGTGCACCCCTCATATTGACAGTTTGATGCAATGTAAAGTAGTCAGTGTGCAGCTTGTATATGTAGATTTGTTGTGCCTTCTAAATAACTCAACACACAGCCATTAATGTTAAAACCACTAGCAACAAAAGTGAGTACACGCCTAAAAGAAAATGGCCAAACGGTGTCAAAAGTGTCAATATTTTGTGTGGCAACCATTATTAAACATCTCCTTCACTCTCTTAAGCATGAAGTTCACTAGTTTCACATGAGCCACTGGAATCCTCTTCCAGTCCATGACCACATCACGGAGCTGGTGAATGTTAGAAACCTTACGCTCCTCCATCTTCCATTTGAGGCTGCCCCACAGATGCTGAATAGGCTTGGCCAATCCAGCATCTTTACACTCAGTATCTTGAGCCAGACATTGGTTGAATGGAATACATTAGACCATGTGTAAGTTTGGTGTGAGATGCGTCCTTGAATCGAAAGCCCTCAGACTGAGAAGTAGCTCCAGAGGTTGAGAGATTTTTACAATTGAACTATGTGCAGTTATTCCAAGTTTAAATAATGCTTATAAAGCAGCAGTATCACAGAGTTATAGTGTTAAAGCTACAACTATGTACCGTGGAATATACTTTAAACGGGTTGCAGTTTAGTGGTCACATAGAAAACAAAAGTTGCCAGTGGATCATTATACAAAAAGCTGCTTCATCCTTGTGAAATAACATCTAGGAGCAGTATACTGTGGTAGGGAGTAGATTTCTTAAGGACCACAGTAGCATGGAAGTTTTGGACAAGAGCTACAAGCCATGCATCTGTTCAATTACTTGGCCACCAAGTATGAGATTAACTATCAATAATTGTACATCATCTAGACAGTGTAACCAATATGCTGTACTTGTTTTAAACCAAAAAGTATCTGCGAAATTGGAACAGGATGTACCACCCTCATTTAAGTACAGTTAAGTTGTACAACTACAGGACAAACAATACATGCCATGGATAGTGATTTTAACATCTCACAGTTATGGCTGGGTTAAACTATACAATTTTGGATAATGATCGTTGATTGGCTATATAATGGTAACACATCATTTTTTGTTCCAAGGGCCACATTGCCATAGTGAACCAATCCCAAGGACCATAAAAAATTGTAAAGGGGTACTTACTTAAGTACATCACCAGAACCATATAGATACATTAATACACCACCAAAACCAAGTATTAAGCATTTGAGGAAAATTTTGAGCGTTTCTGCTCAGTTTCTGCTTAAAAAAAATCAGTGTGCACAAATGCCAACTTAAACTGAGTTTCTTTTGTATAAACTCACCAAATCCTCCTCATACACATACTGAAAACTTAGAGATTTAAGTATACGTTTTTACATAACCATGACGCACATTATGAATTGCTACATATGTAAAGATCAGAACCACCATCAGAACATGAGTGCGGCACTAGAACAACTATCATAGATAAATGCAGCATCATGACCACCATCAGTACATGAATAAATAATTGCCCCTCACTATGTTTCCTGCAAAAAAAATTATCCCAACACAGCCCTTATCCATATTCTAATCCCTCCACACTGAGAATCTCCATAATATTCCACACATAGCCCCTCTCCATAATATAAATCCCCCAGACACTGAGCCTCTCCATAATATCATCACCCCACACACTCCCCAAAACTGAGCCTTTCCATAATATCCTCCCCGACCAGCCCCTTTCCATAATTTAACCCCCCCCCCCTGGAGCCTCTCCCTAATATCACACCCCCACTGCTCCACTCCATAATATCACCGCCACACTGTTTCACTCCATATCACCCACAACTGTTCTTCGCCATAATATTATCCCCATATTGCTCATCTCTATAATATCACTCCAAAACAGTGAGACTCTTCATAATATATACACATATCTGATCCTCTACTTAATACCACTCCCTCCCCCACCACACACACACACACACACACACAAACACACACAAACACACACAAACACACACACTGCCCCTCTTCAAAATATTCCACCAAACTGCACCTTTCCATAATATTTCCCCCACTTACCTTCTGCATAAAATCCCCTCACACCACTGCCACTTGCTATACTATGTCACCTTTCACAATTCTTCACCCCATAATGTGCCTTTGCAGTAGCTTGATTTCTCTCCTCCCCCTAATCTAAATTGATACCATAGTTCATATTCAGTTCCTCCATGGAGTGTGTACCAAGACCCAATGTCTCCTCTGCTGCAGCGGCGCCAGCAGCAATGTGATGATGTCAGCAGCATGATGTAGTGGCAGTAGCTGGCAGGCTCTGCTCTGCCCCAATCCAGGCACTCAAGTGTTCAAATGTATTCACATCTAAAAGATACAAATACATTTGAATATACAGTAGTGTTCAAAATAATAGCAGTCCAATATGACTTAGCAGATTATTCACTGTTTTTGGTATAAATTATATCACTACATGCCAAACAATTTATCAGTTGGTGGAATAGGTTCTTAGAAAACCCCCAGACTCCGCACTCATGATCTGCAGGTTTTTGTGTATTTGCATAATTCATTAAAAGGGAGGGTGTTCAAAATAATAGCAGTGTAGAGTTAAATTAGTGATGTCAATCATTCTGTGAAGATACAGATGTGAATCAGGTGGCCCTTATTTAAGAGTGAAGCCAGCACATGTTGTACATGCATTTCTCCTTGAAAGCCTGAGAAATATGGGTCGTTCGAGACATTGTTCAGAAGAACAGAGTACTTTAATTAAAAAGTTGATTGGAGATGGTAAAACTTATAAAGAAGTGCAGACAATGATCGTCTGTCCAGCTAAAATGGTCTCCAATGCTTTAAAATGCAAAGCAAAAACAGAGAGACATGGAAGAAAACAGAAGACGACCATTCAAATGGTTAGAGGAATAGCCAGAATGGCAAAGGCTCAGCCAATGATCAGCTCCAGGATGATCAAAGACAGTCTCAAATTATCTGTGAGTGCTGTGAAAGGTAGAAGCCTGTGTGGAGCTAATCTATTAGCAAGAAGTTCCTGTAAAGTCCCACTGTTACAAAAAAAGGAAAAAAGGACATACTGAAGAGGAAAGAACACATTAACTGGCCTAAAGAGAAATGGAGAAACATTTTGTGGATTGATGAAAGTAAAATTGTTCTTTTTGAGTACAAGGGCCGCAGAGACGACCCCCATACTCTGAATTCAAGCCACAGTACACTCTGAAGACAATGAAACATGGGGATGCAAGCATCATGATATGGGCATGTTTCTTTTACTAGGGTGCCGGGCCTATTTTCCACATACAAGGGATCATGGACCAGTTTGCATATATCAAAATGCTTGAAGAGGTCATGTTGCCTGAAGCGGGCTTTACACACTACGATATATCAATCGATATGTTGTCGGGGTCACGTCGTAAGTGACGCACATCCGGCATCGTTTCACATATAGCGTGTGACAGCTACGAGCGAGCGTGAACGAGCAAAAATACTCACCTTATCGTTGCTCATTGACACGTCGCTCATTTTCTAAAAATCGAACGTCCAGTTGTTCATTGTTCCCGTGGCAGCACACATCGGTCCGTGTGACACCCTGGGAATGATGAACTGCAGCTTACCTGCGTCCCGCCGGCAATGCGGAAGGAATGAGGTGGGCTGGATGCTTACGTCCCGCTCATCTCCGCCCCTCCGCTTCTATTGGCCGGCTGCTGTGTGACGTCGCTGTGACGCCTAACGTCCCTCCCCCTTCAGGAAAAGGATGTTCGCCGCCCACAGCGAGGTCATTCGGAAGGTAAGTACGTGTGACAGGGGTTACCGAGTTTGTGCGACACGGGCAAGAAATTGCCCGTGCGCACAAACGATGGAGCCGGGTGCGATCGCAAATGCGATCGCACGACATATTGATACGTGTAAAGCAGGCTTTATGCTGAAGAGGATATTCCTTGAAATGGGTGTTTCAACAAGACAATGACCCTAAACAAACCAGTAAATGACCAGAATCTTGGATCCAGTCCAGCAAAATTGAGGTTAAGGAGTGAGTGGCCAGCCCTATTCCTGGACCTGATAGAACACTTGTGGGGTGATATAAAAAATGCTGTTTCAGATGCAAAGCCAACAAATGCAAATATATTGTGGGATGTAGTCAAAGCATTCTGGGCTTGAATAACAGTTGACAGGTGACAGAAGTTGGTTGACTCTATGTAACATAGATGTGAAGTAGTTCTAAAAAAATGTGGTTATACAACTAAATATTAAGTTAATGATTCACAGGAATGCTAAATTCTGCATAAAAAGAGTACATAATTTGATTATGTATAGACAAATACAGACACTGCTATTTTCTGGAACAGCCCAATGTTCATTTTTTTATACTTTCTGTAAAGTAGTTAAAATTATATACATATGTCTGCATGTTTTGACTTACAAATCAGTGTGCAATGTTCCCAATGCATGGAAATAAAAGCTATTAAAAACATGTTGGGCTTAATTCATGTTTTTGAACACACCGCTATTATTTTCAACACAACTATATGTGCTAAAAAAGAAGAGCAGGAATCCCACTCTATGTGCTGCCCTGTCTATAGCAGAAATTGATGCAGCCTGTCCCCTACCACCAGCTCAGAGTCAATCGTAATCTAGAAATAAAGCCTTCAAAGAAGAAAACTAGTGAGTAAGCAGGATACTAGTTATATAATGGCCAGATACACTGCTATGTACTCCCAAAGAGCATTTTGTTCTGAATATTTACTTGAAAGTACTGTTATCCTGTAATTCCTTCTGTCAATTGATAATAGAGATCATGATCAGAAAAGATCGGAAAATGACTAAATTGTATGATGCTTGGCGGGATCGGGATTGGACAACCGAACATTTGACCGAAAAGTCCGAAATGTTTCGGCTGGATCGTTACATGCTTGGTTTGCAGAAACCATCCACTCCCGGCCCCATCATAGCCATGTCAAACATTGGCCCCCATCTGGGGTGAGGTCACTAATTTCATTGAGGTCCCCTGAGGTCAGGTTACCTGCGGTCACAGATGGAGGACTGTGGGAAACTCCAGCTATGGCCGCAACTGAACTGAGTGACGTCACCCCTCATCACTACGGCTCATTCTGTGCCTGAAGCTCACAGTGGGTGGTCATGTTCTATGGCCTCACGCTGTCAGTTCAGATGTAGCAGAGCATAAATCGTCATTGGACTTCATGTGGATTATGTCAGACCTGGGGTGTTTTGTGTGTTAATAAAGGGGTAAAAGAGGGTGAGGTTTTTTGTATTTTATTCCAAATAAAGGATTTTTTGGGGGGGTTTGTGTTTATTTCTTTTCACTTACAAATTACTAATGGAAGCTCTCATAGATGTCTCCAATTATTAACCTAGGGCTTAGTGGCAGCTGTGGGCTGCCATTAACCCTTTGTTGTGAATACGTATTCCAGTTTGGGGCTCCCTCTTGTGGCCAGCGCTGGCAGTGCAGTTGATGTGTGGAATGAAAGGGACACACCTGCAGAGTACTGGCAATCAGGGTCAGATTGGGCTATTTAACTTAGTAGCTTTCTCTTATTACTTGCTGGTGGTCAATTGCTCCTGTGTGTTAAGGACATTCTGTAACCAGCTCTGCTCCCTTCCAGAACTACTCTCAGATAAGTGGCCTTTGTACCTCTGCTGTTTGCTTTCCACTTTCTTGTTGCTTTTTCTGCTTTGGTACTAATGCATGATTGCTATTTTGTCTGTGTGGAGTTCGTGATGGAATGGGATCCTTCCCTGCTGGGAGTGTCTGCATACTTAGCTCCATGATTCTGCAAGGTTTGTGTTGGTCATGCTTGGTATTAATTCAGTCCCTCATCTGTATTAGTGTGTTTGATCCCAGTAACATCTGAGTGCTGGTACAGTGGGGGGAGGTTGTGTGATCTCAGGATTTTTCCATATCAGTAGTGCTGGTATATATTAGGGTTTTTATGGCTGCAGATAGTTGCTCTTTCCTATCCTTTCCTATAAGATAGTTTGAGCCTCACCTTTGCTGAATCTGTCTTTCTGGCTTTGTTCTGGCTTTCTGTCTGTCTATCTTTGGGGACTACTCCGAGGCAGATAACCTTTCTTATATTTCTATCTCTGAGATTATTTAGTTCTCTGGCTTTGTCAAGGCGTCCAGGTCATCGTAGGCACGCCCCACGGCTACTTTTAGTTGTGTGTCAGGATTAGGTCTGCAGTCCGTTAAGTTTCCAGCGACTCTGTTACCTTTTTGGTATTCCACATTCTTTGATCCTCCTTGGTCCCTGAATCATAACACCCTTATTACCCTGATTGCCAGGGCAATTGGCTAAGAGCTGTGTAAAGTTCTGGGATTGTTGCATTTAACGGCTGCTATTTTTAGACAGGGGGAGCCAATAAGTGTCGCGGGCGGAGAGGGGTTTTTGGGGAACGCCGCTTGCCTGGGGGAATCTCTGGCGCTCAGGTCCGGTGCTTCTGCTCCTCGGTGCCTCGAGCACGGGGCCGGACCCGGGGCTCGAGCAGCGCCTCCTCGCCCACGAGTGAAAGGGGGATGGTTTGGTGGTGGGATGTCGGTTGTAACGCCACCCACGGGGTTGTGGTGATGGTGAGCACCACCTCTGCTGATGACGGGGGTTCCCGGGAGCGATGGCGGGAGCAGCTAAGGTGTTGGCCCCTCCGTGGGTAGGGGCGGTTGGTCCCAGGGCCCGGTTGGGGGAGAGGTTTGGTGGGTTGGATAGGGGCCAGGTGCAGGTACCGATGCGGGGAGGCAACGCGGATGCGGGGCAGCAGTGCAGCGCTATGCCGGATGGCACTGGTGTACTCACTCAGGTAGTCAATGACAGAGTCTCTGGTAAACCAAATGGCTGGATGGACAGGGCACGCAGTCAGCTGCGGTTTCTTCACCTTTCCCCGGACGGGTTGGTGGTGGCTGTCTTTCTCTGCACCTGTGTGTAAGTGTTTGACCCCTATGGATTCCCATGGGTGGTCCACTCCCCGGCTTGTCTCCGTGTGTCGGGAGAGCCCGTTTTGCCCGCAGGTGCTGGCTTGGATCTCTGGCAATTGGCGGTGGCTCTTATCTGGACGGGTTGGGCTGTTGCCTTCTGACGGGATTTGGGTGGGAATGAACCCCTGAGGTCCAGACCGCAATCAGGTAATTTGACCATTACGGCAGCTTCCGAGCCTAGTCAGGGTCTGAGTACCCTGCCTTGGTGCTTAGCGTCACTCCGCTCCCCGGTTCGGTACCGGCGGGCCAACGCCCGACCCCGGTCCTACGGTTCCGCAGACGTCCACTAACTCCTGCAGACGGCCACCACCATCTGCTGACCTTGCTGATGGTGCCTGGGCTCCGACCCAGACACACACAGTCACTCCTTCACTCCTCAACTCCAACTCCAACTAACTTCCACTCTAAACTGACTTTTTCCCGCCTCCAGGCCTGTGAACTCCTCGGTGGGTGGGGCCAACCGCCTGGCTTCGCCCCACCTGGTGTGGACATCAGACCCTGGAGGGGGCAACCAGGGTTTTGTTGACGGGTGTTCCCTACCAGGGAAGGGGGTGTGTATGTGTGTGATGTTATTCTGTGACCCCTGGGGTCCAGGGCGTCACATAAGCAAGGGTCTCCCCAGCCTGAAAATACCAGCTCTCAACTGTTGGACTTCATCTTGGCTGGGTATCAAAACTGGGGGAGTTTGCACACTTTTTTTTTAAATTATTTAGTTATTTTACACCAGCAGTAAAATGCTGTCAGAGAGGGTGGGGGTGTGGTCTGACTTCAGCCAATCAGAGATGTCAGTGGGCGGGGAAAGGAGTGAATATGTATGAGGTATAATGACCAGCCATGGAACTAGTGTTAGAAAGTTTTTAAGTATGTCCTGATATATTCCTTCCTTATTTTCTTTATTTTGTAGCCCCCCCTACACCATTTGCAGCCCCCTTACACCATTATATAACGCATAGGTTTTACCTCCCATTGAATTCAATGGGTTTGGCTAGGATCGTCGATTGGATCGTCGATCTGATAGGCAAACCCAGGCTGATTCAGTGATCCCAACCTGATTCTCGACAGGATCACTCATCTCTAATTGATAATACACAATGTGAACTGGGAATAAGAACAGTTGTATTAGTGATCATTGGTCTGACAGCTTCCTAACATGTGTGACATTAATAAATTTACACATAGCAACCAGACTACATGTAGTCTTTGTGGATCCTGAATGATAAAATACTTTAGCACTAAACAGTGGCAGATATACTTTATTTTTTCTTTTAATTGCTTATATATCATCATTAATTTCCTCAGCACTTTATAGACAGCAACATCATTGTGGCTCACAATCTAAATTCTCTATCATTGTGTTTTATAATGTGAGAGGAAATTTGAGCACCTGGAGGAGGAGGAAACTCACGCAAACACTGTTGGAGGATGCAAACTCTTTGTAGATGTTATCATGGCTGGGGTTTAAATTCATAAACCCAGCGCTGCGAGGCTACAGTACTAACCACTGATCAGTCCATTAAGTTAAAGGGATGTTCTCAAGGTTAAAAGTTGTTCACAATCTACAAGATAGTGGATAACTTTCCAATCATTGGAGATCCAACTGCTGTGACCCCCACAGATCCCAATCATGACCACTACCATTCCATTAATTTTTAATGGGTGAGGTGTGCAGCATTGACCAGCTAATTTTTGTGCATTTTCTTGATCATGTGATCGACTTCTGTTTTATTCAGCAGGGCCTCTTCAGAGCTCTGGTTCTTTTGATTGGTGGGGACCATGGCGGTTGTGTGCCGCCCCCGCATCAGCAGCCGGGCTGATCGGATCCAGAGTGGCTCGAGGGGCCTCTGGACCCAGGGGGGCATGCAGCCACTCTAATTAAGGGGATATTTACAGTGGACGGTGTATATACAGTTCGTGACGCCACTCGTGGTGTGTTGTAAGGTGGAGTACCACCGCTGCAGCTGGGGAGTACCCGGTGGCTATGGTGGGGGCAGCCAGGTGTTTAACCCCTCCACGGGTAGGGGGGATGCCCCGGGACTCGGTGATGGTGACAGGGATGTGCCGTTGGGGAGGTAAGGGTCACTTGCGTACTCACTCAGTCCAATGACGCTAATACCGACAACTTAGTAAACCAAAGTTCTGGACACCACTGCAGCTGGGAGCAAGCACGTTTGGGCCCCGTTTCTGCTGGTGTTGCCTGTTGATCTGTGACCTTTCCCTTGGCACCTTGTTCTCTTCCTAGTTGGCCCCTGTAGCTTGAAACTAGTCGGGTCCCGCTCCCCAGTGTGGCTAACTGAGGGAGGTTGCTCTCAGGGTTCACGCTTGGGATTTTTTGGACAACATGTGTAGAAAGTACTATCCCCCTCGTTGCGCTAGTACCCCGATTTTGGAGCAGGTGGAGAGCGGATCTTGAAGGCTTCGTTCTCGTCGGGTAAATTGTCAGGTTGCCTGAAGCTACTCCCTGACCTAGGGTCCACATACCCCGTCGTGCCCTGGTCCCAGCCCGGTGATGGTACAAGGCTGCCGGCTGTCCTTCACGACAATGCCGTGCCCCTTGTCACGATCACCTGCGAACGGGGGTCCAGCTCCTACCAGGCCCAGACCAACATCTGCTACCTAGTACTTCCAAGGAGCCCAGCTCCTGACCTCCTCTCTCCTTCACTTCCAACACTACACTCTTCTTTTCTCTGACTGACTCCTGACACTCCTGACCTCCCCTTAACCAACTTCCCACGTGGGCGACCCTATTCCACTCAGGCCGTCCACTGGTGTTTCTGGTGGGTGTGGTGCAGAGTGTTCCTAGGATTTTGATTAGCTGGTTTTGGCAACACCAGTGGTTAGGGACCCGTAACCAAGGAGGAGGTGGATATTGCACAGAAGGGCAGATTGCAAAATACCCTGGAACGACCAGATAGGCCAGGGCGTCACCGTTGCATCTCAGTAATTGGAAAGTTATGCCCTATCCCATGAATTGAGAATAACATTTAAACTTGAGAACAGCCCTGTCAGTATTCAACATGCTACATAATGTAAACATTGTTGCATTTTATTTCACAAATATGTGTACACAGTGTCTTAGTTTTCATAACTGATATTTATAGTACTATTAAAAATGATAAAGTATATCTCCTTGTTATACAATTCTAAAATTAGTCTATACATTTCTATGCAAAAAAAAGTGCAGCAAGATGATATATAACTATACAGCTCACCAAGTCAAGATGGCGCATATGTTACAGAGGCTGACTATCCCACTGTGCCCACTCAACTCTTAGGGTTAATCCCCTGCATGCCACATTGGTAATGATGCCATTCATCTTGCCTGCGGATACACTGTGCAGTGCTCAGCACCCACAGTAGATAGATCCATCTTGTCTGAAAGTAGCGAAATACCAGAAAAAAAATCCATTAACATAAACCATAAAAGGGTCAGACTCAGAAGCTTTTACACGGCAGAAGGTGCCTAGGGGTAATTCAGCACTTATTAACATTTTTATAAATCAGTACCTTTTCTGCTCTATTCACACAAGATGAATTTTTTTTCAGATTCACATGTAGTATTTCAACTGTCACAACTAATGTCTCCGCAACAGTGAAAGTACATTTGGATGCAAAACTCATTTGTGTTCTGAGGTGGCACCATGCAGGTTTTGAAAGCATCTGCAGGGAAAGTGTTCATGCTAGATAATCAACTGCATAGAATAAATAATAAGTCGGAACCACTTATGTGTATATGTCTGGCCTACACTATCTTCCTAGTGGGCATTTCTATTTAAACTCTTCAGTCTCCAAGGTATGTGAAGGCAATTCAGACCTGCTTTCTAAAGCATTTTTAAGAAAAAGTAAGGAAAACAGGGAGAGGAAAATCATACTTTATGGATGAGCAGTGAATGAAAAAGAAAAGGCCCAGGTATCATAAAAGGTTGATAAGATAGTAACAGCAGGGAAGGCAAGACGTTTGCTAAAATACCTTTTATAATAGCATCCATAAAGTGTACAATAAATGCAAAGTAGATAAAAATACAACAAAAAGAAACATGCTGTCATTATAAAAACAGTAGAGGATACAAAGACGCAATGTCTGCACCACTGCATTTAAGGCCTCTGCCACACTCACGTGAAAAAACGTACGTGTGACGATGTCCGTTTTTGTAGTCCGTGTTCCGTTTTTGGAGTCCGTTTGTCCTCTCCGTGTAGTGTCCGTGTGCATTACGTGTGTGTTACGAGTGTACGTTTTTCTGTGCATGTAATACGTCAGTGTGTGTTCCGTATGCTTTCCGTATCTTGTCCGTTTCTCACATCTTCATCAAATGTAGTTAATGATTATTTGTTGGGAATAATTAGCACATTCTTATAATTATCCACACTAAATTAACCTGTTGGTCTTTTTACTTGGATATCCAATGTGTTTGGATATATACTACAACCATGCCATTATCCACGTAGGCCTTAGTTTTTTTATGTTGGATTTTGTAGGGTACCTTGGCCACCTGCAAGTATTTAAATTTGTAACAAACTTGATTTGAGCCACATGGACACGGACCGCACGGATAGCACACGGACATCATCCGTATCACGTACGTGTCAACACGGAGCCATAGGATGTAATGGGTCCGTGAGTACGTGATCCCGGAGCAACACGGACATGTCAGTGCTTTTTCTAAATGGACACAGGTATGCACGGAACGTACACACGCTCCGTGCAAAAATACTGACGTGTGGCTTTTAACATGAAAATAAATGATTCAACGTAAGCACGTGTCTCCGGTACGTGCAAAAAATGGCTAACACGGACTGGAGGCACGGATGTGTGATGGAGGTCTAAGGCTGCATGCGCACACTACAGTTTTAACTGCACCCAAACTCCACCAAAACTACAACCATAACTGCACCTTATCACATAGAGCCTGGAAATGTAAAAAAAAAACCCCAAAAAACGCTTGTTAGGCTATGTGACCATGTTGCGTCGAGGTAGTTGGAGTTCTAAACACACCCTTTGGCAGAAATGTTTTTTGCCAAAGTTGCTTTTGACCACAAAAACGCTATAAATACGCTTGCGTTTTTACCGCGATTTACATGCTTTTTCACTGCTTAAAATCAGATGCGTTTTGACTAAAAATACAATGCTAAATAAAGTTTAAACATACAAACACTATGAAAAAAAGAAAATAAAATGAAAACAAATATCAAGATTATAATCATAAACAAAATAGCTGATTTTATTTAAATGCTAAATGTTTATTAATATTTATGTATAAAATAACATTAACTTAATGTTTTTCTTAATTTTAATTGTCGGACTATTTTTGTGTGTAAAGGGACATATCATGCCTTTAATATAATGTCAAAAACGCAGGCAATTAAATTGTCAAAAACGCTTGTTTTCTGCATCCAAAAAGAATGGAAAATGCTAGGATTTTGATGTAGAATGCGTTTTGCATCTTCTCATTGACTCTAATGTTATCAAAACGCAGCTCAAATGGCAAAAACAATTGACAAGTTGCTTCTTTAAACGCTGAGTTTTTGCCCAAAAATATGCAAATTAAAAGCAGCGTTTTGAACAGCATTGTGTGCACAAGAAATCCCTATTTCTCATAGGCTTTGCTGGGAAATCAAAACGCATGCATTTTGGCATTAAAACGCTGCAGATGAAAACGCTGCGGAAACGCATGTAAAAACATAACGTGGGCACATAGCCTAAGGCTATGTGTGCACGTTGCGTAGTGTCCATGCTGAAAAATCTGCAGCGATTTGGCAGTGCATGTGCGCTTCAAATCGCTGCAGAAACACTGCGTAATGGATGCAGTGTGTCTGCAGAATAGATGCCGATTTCATGCGCTCTGGATGCTGCCTCTCCCATAGATAGAGTGGGAACTGCATCCAAAGCGCATGAAAAAAGTGACATGTTACTTTTTTGAGCGCAGCAATTTGGATCACAATTTCAGCATGCAAATCGCTGCGCTCTCAAACGCAACGTGCAGATGGATTATGCACAATCTTCATAGATTGTGCTGGGGGCGCAGGACGCATGCGTTTATGTTGCAGTGCAATATGCAGTGTAAGCGCATGAAATTACGCAACGTGCGCACATAGCCTAATGCTGGTGCATTTGTTGCTTTTTTATGCTTTTTTGGTGCTTTTTTGTTGCGCTTTTGTCATTTCTGAGTTCAAGTGTTTGTCAGTAGAGAAAGTGTGACAAAACTGCCACAAAAAAGCAAGAAGAATGAACATGCTGCACTTTTTTGTCAAACTGACAAAAAAAATGCAACATGCGCACAGCAAATCTGATTTTTCATAGATTTTGCTGGGAAGTCAAAAATCAGCTGACAACAAAACTACACCAACAAAACAACAGAAAATGCAGCGTGCGCATATAGCCTTAGGCTATGTGCACACGTTGCGTTCTATAACTTGCAGAAATGAACGCATCCTCTGGCAGAATTTGTCATTGTCAAATTTGGTTTTGACCACATAAATGCAGGAAATATGCATGCATTTTTCTTGCATTTTCGCTGCGTTTTGACCGCGTTTTACATGCCTTTTCAGTGCATAATATGGGATGCGTTTTCAATACAAAGACACTGATAAATAAAGTTTGAACATTCAAATACTAGGAAAACAGTGAAAAAAAAAATTCATGCTTTAATTCATACACTATAATGATAATTTTCCTAAAATGATTCTTGAGATTTAATATTTATGTTAAAATAAAATTAACTTATTGTTTGGCTCTTTATTTTAAGTCGGGCTGGATGTGAGGGCAAAAGGAAACCGCTTGACCTCACTATAATGCCAAAAACGCATGCTTTAATTTTGACAAAAAAGCATGCGTTTAGCATCAAAAATGCATGTAAAACGCTAGGATTTTGATTTTGGATATGTTTTCAAAACTGTTATTGACTTCAATGTTAGCTAAATGCTGCCAAAACGCAAAAAAGAATTGACATGCTGCTTCTATAAACGCAGAGATTTTGACAAATTTTGTCACTCAAAACGCAGCAATTACAAAAGAATTGTGTGGATGAATTTTGCTAATTTCCCATAGACTTTGCTTAAAAAACAAAATGCAAGCTTTTTGGCATTGAAACGCTGCAGTTCAAAACGCATGAAAAAACGCAACGTGCGCACATGGCTTTATTCTCAATACAGGTTCTGGCTATATGATCTAAGAAAATATACTGCAAGAAAACCTGATTCCAATGATGTATCACTGAGGCTATGTTCACACAGGGCATTTTTGGCTCATTTTTAGCATGTTTTTTACCTTGGTTTCATGCAAATCCATGTTACTAAAACTCTTTCTTCACAGTCCCAGAAAAGCCTGTGAGATTCCAGAAATTTCATGCACGCACATAAAACACCTGCGTTTTTTTTCCTGTTTTGTCCATCTCTTTTGTTTTTGTTGCTTTTTTGAAAGAATGAGCATGTCAATTCTTTTCAGCGTTTTGCCATGTTTTTTTCACCTTACAAGTAATTGTGAAAGTGCAAAAAATGCAGCAAAAACACCATAAGGCCAGAATCACACTTGCTAGTGCCTCGCGTGTAACTCGCGTGAGTCTCTCATGGTAGAACCCGGCCTGGCCGCACACTCCCCTGACAGGAGCGGGTCTGTTGCATGTATCTCTATGCAGCTCAGATGCTCCTGTATGCATAGTGTGCGGCCATGCCGGGTGATTCAATGAGAGACTCGCGCGAGTTACACGCGAGGCACTAGCAAGTGTGACTCCGGCCTGTGGGCTTGTTGCACACGTTGTGTAATAGCATGCATTTACGCTATGTATTGCACTGCAGAGTAAATGCATGCGTCCTGCGTCCCCAGCACAATCTATGAAGATTGTGCATGACACATGCGCACGTTGCTTTTATGAACGCAGCGATTTGGGTGCTAAAATTTTTACCAGAATCCGTGTGTTCATAAAAGCAGCATGTCAATTATTTCTGCGTTCCTGAAGCAGCTCCCACTCTGTCTATGGAGGGGAGCAGCCATAGCGCATGAAATCGGTTTTTTTAACAAAAAAACTGCATTCATTATGCAGTGTTTCTGCAGCGATTTGACGTGCACATGTGCTGTCAAATCGCTGCAGAATATTCAGCAGTTACGTGCGCATGAGCTCTAAGGCTATGTACACACAGGGCTTTTGTGGTGCCTTTTTTTTCCTGACCAAAACCTGATCTTGTGGCAGGAATACTCCTTTGAGTCATCTGCATTTTTGGTGCGTTTTTGGTGGATTTTTAGTGGCGTTTTTGTTACGGATTTGCTGCGTTTTTTCTACAAAAAGGGTTGCATCAATGAAAAAAGTTGCAAAAATGCTACAAAGTATTGACATGCTCATTCTTTGAAATCTGCAGCAAAAACGCAGGTATTTGACAAAACAGGAAAAAAATTGCAGTTGTTTGTGTGTAGACTTTGCTGGAACTGTAAAATGCAGCGTTTTATTAGCATGAATTTGCATAAAACCAAGGCAAATCTGCAGCTAAAAAACGCACCAAAACTGCACCAAAAAAGCCCTGTTTGAACATAGCCTAAAAACTGCACCAAAAAACGCACCAAAAATGCAGAAAATTACCAGCAGACTTCCTGCCACAAGATAAGGTGTTGCTGCAGAAAAAATGCACCAAAAATGCCCCGTGTGAACATAGCCTTACTGGACTGCTTTGTGCAGTTTTGAAAGAATCCTTATTTGTAGATATAGCAGAGCTAAGGCATCTGGCTGTATATAAATCCATCCATACCCCTGATTGGCAGCTTCTAGTGTACTCTGTGTATTGTCAGCAAGCTGCCAATCAGTTGTGGGGGGTGGGTTTACACAGATTAGCTTGACTGACATACACATGAGAAAATAGTGATAATTTCCTTTTGATAAAACACCAATTGTACCCTTTGAAATAGCTTGACTCATTCACCTATTTACCTTTGACAATGGGCCCCATTACCTAGTAGGCACATTTCATATGTCCATCCCATTTTTGGTTAATGAATCATAAAAATACAAGCATAAGAAGCAAAGAATTGAAACAGAATTTTGATTGCACAGTATCAAGACTTATCAGAGTTGGGCTTCATGTACTTAGCTGTACTATAAATTTGCGATGTCAGATATATGGTGCCAATTCCCTCCATATTAGAAATATTCATATTATTTCATCTAAAATCTGTGATTTTGTTAAGAGGGCTTTTGCACGCAACGACATCGTTAACGAGATGTCGTTAGGGTCACGGAATTCATAACACACATCCGGCCTTGTTAGCGACGTCGTTACGGGTGAAACGTACGAACGACCGCTAACAATCAAAATTACTCACCTAATTGTTGATCGTTGACATGTCGTTCTAATCCCAAATATGGTTGCTGTTGCAGGACGCAGGTTGTTCATCGTTCCTGAGGCAGCACACGTCGCTACGTGTGACACCCCAGGAACGAGGAACAACACCGTACCTGCGTCCTCCGTCAACGAGGTGGGCGTGTCTTTCTTTCGGCTGATCTCCGCCCCTCCGCTTCTATTGGACGGCTGCCATGTGACGTCACTGTGACGCCGCACGAATCACCCCTTTAGAAAGGAGGCGGTTCGCCGGCCACAGCGACGTTGCTAGGCTGGTAAGTATGTGTGACCGGACTAACGATATTGTGCGCCACGGGCAGCGATTTGCCTGTGACGCACAACCGACGCTGCATGTAAAGTGGCCTTTAGACTCATTATGATAATTATTATATAATTATTGATAAAGTGCCTATGGTTCCAGACACCTGTAGTATGTAACTCCATTGTCCTGTTGTATGGGCTCCATAGCTATAGCTTTGCATAAAGTCTAACATATTCTGCAAGAATAACTATCATCTCTGTCTAAGGCCCGTTTCACACGTCAGTGAAAAACAGTGACGTTTTTCACTTGCGTGTAAAACACGCACATGTCCCTGCGTGTGCCGTGAATCAAGGCACACGTGGGTTGTCTAAGTGCAATCCGGGCTCCGTTCTCCGTGGCCCGTGATTGCACTTAGAAATCAACTCACCTGCGCCCGCTCCCGCTGTCCATGGTGCTGAATCCTCCCGCGGTGCAGCATCCAGCCGGCGGTGACCCCTGCAGCAGCTGCTTCCAGGTCGGCTGTGTCGCGCATAATGAATATGCGCGACAGTAATCAGCCGGCTTAGAAGCAGCAGGCTGCACGGGCTGCAGAGGACATCGCTGGACGCCGGGTGACTTAAAATGTTTATTATTTTAAATGCACGTTTTTTTCTGGCACGTGTTTCACGGACCACACCACTGCGTGGTCCGTGGAACATCAGTGATGCCAGAAAAAAATGGACATGTCTCCGTGCAGCAATCACGCACACGCGGGTACGCCGCACGGAGACACGTGCAGTGAAAAATCATTGACGTGTGAGCAGACCCATTCATTATAATGGGTCTGCGTATGTCAGTGATTCTGGTACATTTAAAAAAAAGCACAAACGTACCAGAATCACTGACGTGTGAAAGGGGCCTAACAGAGTAGGTGATGGCAGCTAACAAGTTTGTTCAAACTACTTAGGTATAGACACAGTTTAACACAATATTTGATATTCAATGTTTACTGCTACCACTGTTTTCTCCCCTCCGTATATTAATAGTTGTGTGTCATGTCACTTGTCTTATTATTACAATATTCCTGTGTTCTCTTGTGTATAAATGTGTGACTTTTCAGATATTGCATTGAACTCTTGATAATGATACTAGTGAGTGGCAAGTGTGCTCACTACTACTCGATACTCAATCAAGCATCGAGGTGCTCAGGCACACTCGATATTCGATACAGTATCCCCCGTCCCGCATGTTTCTATGCTGGTTTCAGCCACTAAATATGTGGGGATTGCCTGTCAATCATGGTAAAGCTGTAGCCAAGTTGGCTACTGGCACTACTGGGATTGGTCGGCTGCATTGGGTCTATGTAAGAATCTGCAGATGCACTACTCTGCTCACTTAACCCAGAAACAGTGTAGGGAGAACCGCTGGAGAAGGGGTAGTGTATTAGATGGATTATTGCCTTACAGACCTTGCTGCTGCAATGTCAAATAATCTATTCTATTCTCTGAAAATACCACACTTAGCTGCATTTAGTGTAGAGCGAGCTGCTGGAAAAGGTTAGTATATTAGAGGCATCTAGGCAGGGATCAATGCCTTATAGTTCTTGCTGCTGCAATGTTAAACCAAAAGTCCTTTTTCAGGGCTAAGTCTAATCTATTCTATTCTCTAATACCGCTGTTAGGTGCATTTAGTGAATGGAGCGCAGCTGGAGAAGGGATAGTGTATTACCAGAACATTTTTAGTCAACCCAACTCTAAAGGGGGCTTTACACGCTACGACATCGCTAATGCGGAGTCGTTGGGGTCACGGATTTTGTGACGCACATCCGGCCGCATTAGCGATGTTGTTGCGTGTGACACCGATGAGCGATTTTGCATCGTCGCAAAAACGTGCAAAATCGCTCATCGGTGACATGGAGGTCCATTTTCGATTATCGTTACTGCAGCAGTAACGAAGTTGTTCGTCACTCCTGCGACAGCACACATTGCTATGTGTGACGCCGCAGGAACGAGGAAGCTCTCCTACCTGCCTCCCGGCCGCTATGCGAAGGGAAGGAGGTGGGCGGGATGTTACCTCCCGCTCATCTCCGCCCCTCCGCTTCTATTGGGCGGCGGATCAGTGACGCAGCTGTGACGTTGCTGTGACGCTGAACGAACCGCCCCCTTAGAAAGGAGGCGGTTCGCGGGTCACAGCAACGTCGCCGGGTGGGTAAGTATGTGTGACGGGTCTGGGCGATGTTGTGCAACACGGGCAGCGATTTGCCTGTGTCGCACAACCGATGGGGGCGGGTGCCCACGCTAGCGATATCGGGACCGATATCGCAGCGTGTAAAGTAGCCTTTAGACACGCCTCTTTGTCAGACCTCTCTCTCCATAACCACCTCCAAAGTTTAAAAGTTTGGACACCTCTGGTCAAAGTTACTGTTATTGTGAATAAAGTGCATAAAGTGAAAGATGACACATTTCATTTGTATATTAGGGAATATATATATATGTTATGTCATCTTTACATTTCAAAAATTACTAAAAAGGAAAATGGATGAATGGAAAAGTATAAGCACCCTGCATGGTGAGCACCTAGTACCACGCCCTTGCAGGTATCACAACTTGTAAACGCTTTTGTAGCCAGCCAAGAGTTTTTCAATTCTTGTTTGCGGGATTTACATGCATTCTTCCTTGGAAAAGTCTTGCAGTTCTGTGAGATTCCTGGGTTGTCTTGCATGCACTGTTCTTTTGAGGTCTAGCCACAGATTTTCAATGATGTTAAGAACAAGGGACAGTGAGGGCCATTGTAAAACTTACAGCTTGCACCTTTTGAGGTCGTCTGTTGTGAATTTTGATGTGTTTAGGATAATTATCCATTTGTAGAAGCCATCCTCTTTTCAGCTTCAGCTTTCTGACAGATGGAGTTATGATCAAGATTTGGTTGAAATTTCATTTAATCAATTTTTCCCTCTAGCCATGGCATGTTCTGAGTGTCCTTAACTGCAACACCACCCCAAATCATGATTGATCCATCCCCATGCTTAATGGTTGGCAAATGTTTTTTTCTTTAAAGTCTGTGACCTTTTTCTCCACACATACCTTTGATCATTGTGGACAAAGAGTTCTATTTTAACTTCATTGGTCCATAAGAATTGCTTCCAAAACACATCAGTCGTGTTTGGATGTTCTTTTGCATACTTCTGACTCTGAATTTTATAGTGAGGAGGCAATAGAGAATTTCTTCTGATGACTCTTCCATGAAGGCCATATTTGTGCAGGTGTTTCTGAACCGTAAAACAATGTACCACAACTCCAGAGTCTGCTAAATCTTCCTGAAGGTCTTTTGCAGTCAAACAGAGGCTCTCTTTAGCAATCCTACGAGTAACTCTCACAGAAATTTTGCTCGGTCTTCCAGACCTTATCTTGACCTCCATTGTTTCTGTCAAATCCCAGTTCTCAATTACATTTCAAATTAAGGATAGCACAACTTGGAAACACGTTGTTATCTTCTTATAACCTTCTCTTGCTTTGTGGGCCTCCACCTGTTCATTTTCAGAGTGCTAGGCAGTTGCTTAGAAGAACCGGTGGCTGTTGTTTTTTAGTTATAGGTTAGAGGAGCTTGGGTTTCTATAAAGCTGTTAAATTTCCAGATGTTGAGGGGACTCACCAACAATTTCAGCTGGATGTACGACCTCGGACGCACATACATCTGAAATATATTGCAGAACTGGAAACCCACTGGCTCCCTGAGCTGCAGTCGAATGGGCCCAGGATAGGGCACATTATACCAAAAAATGGACTAGACTGCAGCAAAATATACCAGGAATGGGATCAGGATTTGGCAAATTATACCAGGAAGTGGACTAGGATGGGGCACATTATATGTACCTGGAATGGGTGCACATTATACCAGGAAGAAGCCAAGGTTGAGAGACATTATCCCAGGAAGGGGACCAGGATGAGGAATATTATTACTGGAAAGGACCCAGAATGAAAGACTTTATTATAGAATGGGGCCCAGGTTAGGAGACATTATCCCAGGAAGGGGCCCAGTATGGGAGACATGATTACTGGAAAGAGCCCAGGATGGGAAACATTATACCAGGAAGAGGTCATGATGCTGGAGATTAATCATTAATCAATATTATTAATCATTATATTGAGTGTGAACATGTATCTTTATAGGATCTAGAATGTTATAAGGGCCCATACATCTGACTAACATGTAGGTGGGGGCCCAGGACCAAATTTTTCTAAGTACTTCATTGCATCCTCTCTCATTCCACCACCTCATAATAAGACAATGATCATGTCTTTTCCCACCCCCTAATTCATAATGATGCTATCAGGGACCTATAATGAATAAGTGTGGGAGGTGGGGGACATAGAACAGGGATTAAGGCTCATGTTCAGGATTTACAGCAAAAGATAATGTGCAAAATCCTGATGTGTTTAGAGTAAATATTCTTAAAATATTTGGTTTTGCCGTGTTTTTTCTAAACCATATTTTTCGGATTATAAAATGCACTTTTCCTCCCAAAAATTTGGGAGGAAAATGAGGGGTGCGTCTTAAAATCCAAATACAGCTTACCAGGGTGCTGTTTGTGCGGTGACCGGGTGCAATCTGGCGGCCGGGTGCCTGTGGCTGCGTGCAGGCAGCCGGGTGCCTGTCGGTGCCGGCTGCCTCTCTGTACGTGCGTGCAGCCGGGAAGCCGGGTGTTCGTCGGTGCCGGCTGCCTCTCTGTGTGTGCATGCAGCGGGCGGGCAGCCGGGTGCCTGTCGCTGCCAGCTGCCTCTCTGTACGTGCGTGCGGGCGGGCAGCCGGGTGCCCATCGGTGCCGGCTGCCTCTCTGTGCATGCAGGCGGGCAGCCGGGTGCCCGTCGGTGCCACCTTCCTCTCTGTGTGTGCGTGCAGCAGGCGGACGAGCGGGCAGGCAGCCGGGTGCCAGTCAGTGCCGCCTGCCTCTCTGTGCGTGCGGGCGGGATGCTCACTGTCACTCTGTGCGTGTGTGCTTCAGGCGGGCAGCTGTGCGGCAGGTGTCCCAGTGTGTCCGCGGTCCCAGTTACAGATGATGGCTGCCTCTCTGTACGTGCGTGCGGGCGGGAAGCCGGGTGCTCGTCTGTGCCGGCTGCCTCTCTGTGTGTGCGTGCGGTGGGCGTGCAGTCAGGTGCCTGTCGGTGCCGGCTGCCTCTCTGTACGTGCGTGCGGGCGGGCAGGCAGCCAGGTGCTCATTGGTGCCGGCTGCCTCTTTGTGCGTGCGGTCGGGGAGCCGGGTGCCCGTCGGTGCCACCTGCCTCTCTGTGCGAGCGTGTGGCAGGCGGGCGAGCGGGCGGGCAGCCGGGTGCCTGTCAGTGCTGCCTGCCTCTCTGTGTGTGCGGGTGAGCGGCCTGCTCGCTGTCACTTTGTGCGTGTGTGCTTCAGGCGGGCGGCTGTGCGGCAGGTGTCCCAGTGTGTTCGCGGTTCCAGTTTCA
Source organism: Anomaloglossus baeobatrachus (assembly GCF_048569485.1). Classification (NCBI taxonomy): domain Eukaryota; kingdom Metazoa; phylum Chordata; class Amphibia; order Anura; family Aromobatidae; genus Anomaloglossus; species Anomaloglossus baeobatrachus. The sequence goes on from NC_134357.1 coordinate 126,698,386, forward strand.
AATGATGGCGACGGGAGTCAGCGCGTGCGCAGATTGAGCTTTTGGATGAGAGCTCCAACTGCACACGCGCCGCTCCGGGAGTCAGCGCATGCGCAAATGGAGCACTTTGATGAGCGCTCCATCTGCGCATGTGCCGCTCCAGGTGCCATCATTTGAAGCGGGACCGCGGACACACTGAGACACTTACTTCACCGGCCTGCTCCACCTTTCACCGCCGCCACAGACCCACCGCGGCTCCCACCACAGATGCCGCTGCACCTGCCACCACTGACCGCTGGTGCCGCCATGGACCCGCTGCGGCTGATGCTACTAAACTGCCGCGGCTGCCATCACAACCTCTGCCTCCTGTGACCCCGCTTCACCACCACTGTCATGTCAATTGTTTTTGCCATTTGGGTTTTGCACTGCAAAGCTGACTTTTTGATTGTTTTTGCCATTTGGGTTTTGCACTGCAAAGCTGACTTTTTGACCAAAGTTCAGCAACAAAAAGGCTGCAGTTTGAACGGCATAGTGTGGTTTAGAAAAACAGATTCCCATAGACTTTGCTTGAAAAGCAGAACACAACCATTTTGGCATTAAACGCTGCAGTTGAAAAAGCAGCAAAAAAGCAGGTAAAAAGCAAAGTGCAGTCGCACCCTTATAATCCGGTGCGCCTTATAAAACAAAAAATACGGTATTTTTTCCTAGTGATTAGTATATGCAAAATATGCTGCAAAAACTCTGCAAAAATTGACATGCTGCAGATTTCAATCTACTGCATATTGTAAGGAAAAAAATAAGCAATGTGTGCATGAGATTTCAGAAATCATATTCACTTTATTTGTACTACAAAACATTGCATTTTTCCCACAACAAATCAGTGAGGAAACAAATGCAACAAAAATGCAACTTGTGTACAAAGTCTTCCAATGAATTAGGAGAGAAGAGTAACAGAGACTGATTAGTTTATTATTATAGGATGGCAAAAATGATAATTATTGGAAGCAGTGCTGGCTTATCAATTTATATTTTGAGTGTTGTGTGGCTAATAGTATATTAATGGTGGGGTACACATTTCTATTCCAAAATTTCTGTGACAGCTGATAGTAGGATTGCTAGAGAGGTAAATCAGAACACCTGCTTGACTGCAAAAGACCATCAGGAAGATTTAGCAGACTCTGGAGTTGTGGTTCATTGTTCTTCAGAGAGACCTGCACAAATATGGCCTTCATGGAAGAGTCATAAAAAAAACTTCTCCTGAGTCCTCATCATAGAATTCAGCAAAAGAACAGCTAAACAAGCCTTATGCATTTTGAAAACAAGTCCTGTGGACCGATGAGGTTAAAATAGAACTCTTTGGCCACAATGATCAAAGGTATATGTGAGGAAAAATGGGCACAGAATTTAAGAAAAAAATCATCTCGCCAACTATTAAGCATGGGGTGGATCAATCATGATTTGGGGCTGTGTTGCAGTCATTGGCACAGGGAACATTTCATGGGTAGGGGAAGAATGGATTTAATGAAATTTCAGCAAATTCTTGATGCAAGCAGAACACCATCTGCAAAACAGCTGACGTTGAAAAGAGGATGGCTTCTAAAAAGGGATAATAATCCTAAGCACACATCAAAATCCACTATAAACTACCTAAAAAGGCGTAAGCTGAAGGTTTTACAATGGCCCTAATAGTCCCCTGATCTGATCTTCAGTGAATTTCTGTGGCTAGATCTCAAAAGAGCAGTGCATGCAAGACAAGACAAGAATCTTACTGAACTGGAAGACTTTTTCAAGGAAGAATAGATGAATATCCTTCAAACAAGAACTCTTCGCTAGCTACAAAAAGGTTTTATACTTGCCAAAAGGGGTGGTGACCATGCAGGGTGGCCAAACTTTTGCATAGTGCCATTTTCCTTTTTTGTAATTTTAAAATGTAAAAGATGAATTTTTTTTTTACCTAAAATACAAATGAAATGTGTCATGTTTAACTTTATGCCTTTAGAGATCATTTGATCTTCAACTTGTTTAACTGTTCACAACATCAATAATTTTGACCAGTGGTGCCCAAACTTTTAGCTACCACCGTAATTTTAAGAAAATATTACTGTATGGAGTCAATTGGGGGATGGAAAAAAGAAAAAAATGTAACAATGTTTAAAAAATTAAATTACAATACAAAAAAATATATATATTTTGCCACTAAAATATCTGTTTATGTACAAACTAAAGTAAATTCAAAAAGTGCACATTTGTTATAACTGCATCCATACTGAGCTGAGCTATAAGACCGGGGCCACATGGGGGACCAATGTGATCCTCGCATGACACTTGGCTCACGGTCGCAGCACAGCGGGAGCCAAGTGTCATGGGAGTGTCACTGTGACTGAGCTCTGCGGGTGGCGGGCCGGCACTGAGGAGGGGAAGGCTGGCGCTGAGGGGGGACGGGCCAGCGCTGAAGAAGGGAGGGAGGGTTTATCTCCCTCTCTCCTCTGTTGCCGACTATTGCCCTTCTTGCCCTGCACTCGCGGTACACCAGTGTACTGTGAGTGCAGTGCGATTTTTCTCTCACCCCATAGACTTGAATGTGTGCGAGAGAAACAGGATCGCATTGCAGTCACAGCATGCTGCGATTGTTTTCTCGGTCCGATTGAGGCTGAGAAAATAATCGCTCATGGGTGCTGACACATAGGCTAATATTGGTCCGAGTAAAATGCGATGTTTTATTGCATTCCACTCGCTCCGATTTTCATGCCGTGTCTTAGGCCTAAAACTGCAAAACATCCCATACGGTTAATACCATTTAAAAATAAATAAAATTAAAAAAAAGATTAAAAAATTGTATAGAAAATAAAACATAGTACCACTGAAAATGTTATCTTGCCGTGCAATAAATACAGTCCCTCAAATTATTTTTTTTCCTCTGTTCAGCCTATATACCCAACTGAGCTTGAGACCTCTGACGTAGATGATTATTTTACTCACTTATATGGCATTCTTACTTCCACAGGTCTTTACAGGCATGATTATCATTGTACCCATTGGGGCTCAAAATCTAAATTCCCTATCAGTATGTCTTTGGAGTGTGGGAGGATACCGGAGTAAACCCACGCAATACATATAGTACAAATGCAGATGTTGTCCTTGGTGGGATTTCAAACCAGGACCTCAGTGCTGCAAGATTGCAGTGCTAACCACTGAGCCAATATGCTGCCCATTTTCCAAACTAGCATTTTAAGCATCTGGCATCCTTTTTGTAATGAAAAATTATCATGCATTAACAAACAATTGTAAAGAAATGTCCTTGCGGGCTGTGGTCCACAATTTATGCTCTTTATATTCATGCTATGCACCTCATTAGTCTAGTCCACATACCTAGTGGAATTTATGAGAAAGCACTTAAGATAAAGGATGATGATAACTAAGCCTTCATTTCCTGGGGCCTAATGGTATCTTTCTGTCTGCATGATTACTGGACCTTGGGCTTTTGGTTTTACATGACCTGTATTACATCAATATAAATAGCTTAGGAGTGAGAGATAGGACAAAGACGCTTTACCTAGGTTATGCACAATTACTTTTAATGACTTGTTAAAGTAATGTTAAATGTCTTTTAAGTAAACTTGTATGTGTCAGAAGCAGCAACATAGTCACTTTGTTTATGTAGAAAGAAGTCAACATTTAAAAGGTGCATTAGCGTTTAATTATTTCTTCAGCGATGGTTAATTACCGCAAGCAATTATCTTATATAGCAGAAAGGTTAATGCTCTCTTCCTCATGACTGCTCAATTAGAAGCAAAGCAAAAAACATGTTTATTGATGTCTGTTTTATGGCTTCTCAGAGAGGAGATGTCTGAGCAGTGCATAACAACTCAGACAAGTTAGACAAGTTCAAAATACTCGGGCAACCCTTTAGCTGCTACAAAACATGTTGCTTTCACATAACTTAAGAAACTCACTTCAAAGATATGACATTTTAATAAGGCAATGAAGCAGAACACTGTATCACGTGAACATACAGTGTATATATAAATATATATATTATATATATATATATATATATATATATATATATATTTACTTGTTACAGTCCTCTTCTTCATTGCCCTATTAAAATGTTATATATATATATATATATATATATATATATATATATATATACACACACACAGTACAGACCAAAGGTTTGGATGGACACACCTTCTCATTTCTAGAACAACTATTAAGAGGAGACTTTGTGCAGCAGGCCTTCATGGTAAAATAGCTGCTAGGAAACCACTGCTAAAGACAGGCAACAAGCAGAAGAGACTTGTTTGGGCTAAAGAACACAAGGAAAGGACATTAGACCACTGGAAATCTGTGCTTTGGTCTGATGAGTCCAAATTTGAGATCTTTGGATCCAACCCCCTTGTCTTTGTAGAAAAAGTGAACGGATGGACTCTACATGCCTGGTTCCCACCGTGAAGCATGGTGGAGGAGGTGTGATGGTGTGGGGGTGCTTTGCTGGTGAAACTGTTGGGGATTTATTTAAAATTGAAGGCATACAGAACCAGCATGGCTACCACAGCATCTTGCAGCGGTGTGCTATTCCATCTGGTTTGCATTTATTTGGACCATAATTTATTTTTCGACAGGACATTGACCCCAAACATACTTCCAGGCTGTGTAAGAATTATTTAACTAAGAAGGAGAGTGATGGGGTGCTAGGCCAGATGACCTGGTCTCCACAGTCACCAGAACTGAACCCAATCGAGATGGTTTGGGGTGAGCTGGACCGCAGAGTGAAGGCAAAAGGGCCAACAAGTGCTAAGCATCTCTGGGAACTCCTTCAAGACTGTTGGAAAACCATATCCGGTGACTACCTCTTGAAGCTCATCAAGAGAATGCCAAGAGTGTGCAAAGTAGTAATGAAAGCAAAAGGTGGCTACTTTGAAGAACCTAGAATATAAGACATATTTTCAGTTGTCTCACACTTTTTTAACTATTTCATTCCACATGTCTTAATTCATAGTTTTGATGCCTTCAATGTGAACCTACAATTTTTAGAGTCATGAAAATAAAGAAAATTCTTTGAATGAGGGGGTGTGTCCAAACTTTTGGTCTGTACTGTATGTAAATATCCAAAATTGAAAGGCAGGGAAAATAGACCATTTTATCCCTAGATTCCCTACATTGCAACCATTGCAAACTCTAAACATATAAGTTTATACACCGTATATCTAATATATAAAGCTGAAGAATGTGTGTGTGTGTGTGTGTGTGTGTATGTATGTATGTATGTATGTATGTATGTCCGGGATTGGCATCTGCGCCGTCGCAGCTACAGCCACAACATTTTGCACACTCACACGTCTTGACCCCGAGAGCATCATAGGCTATGTTGTGAGGCGAAATTTTAACCCCGCGCTTTCCAATTTACCAATTAATTTTGCCCCTATCTACATAATAGGGAAAAAGTGAAATGAAAAGTGTATCCGCACCGTCGCATTTACAATCACGAAATTTTGCACAGACACCTCATGTGACCCAGGGAACGTCGTAGACTATGTTTTGACAGGAAAATTTAAGCCTGCGCTTTACAGTTACTCTCCAAAAAACATGCCTCCTTTAAAGTAAATGGAGCCTGGAACTACAGGTTATTAGTAGGAGCTGTGATAGGTTGCCATAGGAACAAAAGACATTCATAGTATAAGAAGCTTATATGTGAGGTAATAAGATGTCGGTGGGGAGATGGATAGAAAGAGACAGACAGATAGAGACAGACAGGGAAAGAGACAGAGAGATAGAGACAGACAGGGAAAGAGACAGACAGAGACAGACCTGGAAAGAGACAGACCTGGAAAGAGACAGACCTGGAAAGAGACAGACCTGAAAAGAGACAGACCTGGAAAGAGACAGATGGGGAAAGAGACAGATGGGGAAAAAGACAGACAGACATGCAGACAGGGACAGAGACAGGCAGCAGGGAAGGAGGAGACAGCAAGAGAGACAGACAAAGATAGATGGGGAAAGACACAGACCTTGATAGAGACAGATGGGGAAAGAGACAGAGAAATAGAGACAGACAAGGAAAGAGACAGACAAAGACAGCCAGACAGGGAAAGAGACAGACAGGAAAAGACACAGTAAAAGAGACGGGGAGAAAGATGGGGAAAGAGACAGACCTGGGAAAGAGACAGACCTAGAAAGAGACAGACCTAGAAAGAGACAGATGGGGAAAGAAACAGAGAGATAGAGACAGACAAAAAAAGAGACAGACAGAGACAGGCAGATGGGGAAAGAGACAGACCTGGAAAGAGACAGATGGGGTAGAAATACCTTTATTATAACAGCTTCAAGACACCTCCTGTATGGACAAACTACACTTTTATGCAGAATTATTAGTCAAATAAGTATTTTGATCACATGATACTTTTTCTACATGTTGTCCTACTCCAAGCTGTATAGGCTTGAGAGCCAACTAACAATTAAGTAAATCAGGTGATATGCATCTCTGTAATGAAAAGGGGTGTGGTGTAACGACATCAACACCCTATATAAGGTGTGCTTAAGTATTAGGCAACTTCCTTTCCTTTAGCAAAATGGGTCAGAAGAGAGATTTGACGGGCTCTGAAAAGTCCAAAATTGTAAGATATCTTGCAGAGGGATGCAGCAGTCTTGAAATTGCCAAACTTTTGAAGCGTGATCACCAAACAATCAAGCGTTTCATTGCAAATAGCCAACAGGGTCGCAAGAAGCGTGTTGGGTAAAAAAGGCGCAAAATAACTGCCCATGAATTGAGGAAAATCAAGCGTGAAGCTGTCAAGATGCCATTTGGCACCATTGGCCATATTTCAGAGCTGCAACGTTACTGGAGTATCAAAAAGCACAAGGTGTGCCATACTCAGGGACATGGCCAAGGTAAGGAAGGTGTGAGGTAAATCCGGAGATATGACGATAAATCATGATATTCAAGTTATGTCAGGAAGCCCTCTCCTGGTGTCACCCCCCCTTTCCTTCACACAACTCCTTCAATCAGAAAATTTACCACAGGGATAAACGGTTTGTTTAGCAGATAGGTGTCAAAGGAACTGGTCTGTGTTCCACTTACACCTCCAACAGCCATCTCCTCTGATATGGAGATTAGATGACTTGGGAACAATGGACGCAGGATGACCCCCTGCCGTCACCCTGTAACAAGAGTTGTATCTCATTATAAGGCTATGGAACTATCCAGACAGAACGACTCCAGTAAAAAATGGTTCATATCTCGCAAGCCATATTTCCGATAAATATGGCAACCATAAAAATGGTGTCTCCGCATGCGGACGATGCTGGCACACCCTTTTTATGGGAGCAGGACCTGGGGAAATACCCCAGGCGTGATATCAGCCAATGGGGAACTAGTAGACAAGTCATGAGTCCTCTCGTTCTGTAGCTAAATTCATAACTGTCACAATGAGAGCGTTGGCGTCTGCCTACGACGCTCCCAGGCCAAGTTATGGCCATATCCCCTGTTGTGGATATTGTCCATAACTCCAGCCAGGGGTGGAGCAGTGCTCCCTCTGAGGTCACTAAGGTAGGAGGGGACCTGGATTTGCCCAGGTTGATAACCCTACTTCGGCCATTTTCCAGTGTTCTTTCGCCGGGGGTCACGTGTAGGAAACATCTGTGGGAAGGATCCTAGAAACCTGGTCTACAGCGCCCCCCTGTGGCCAGACGCACAAGGTAACTGCTGGAACTGTGTATGCCTGTTTGTAAACCATGCTTTATCTGTAACTGTACTCTGACATATGTATATTCTGTAGATCTCCTATTGTATATATTGTAGTTTCTAGTGTGCTTTAGGCTGATTAAATTATATAATTAATCTTGGGCTGTTCTGTTATCTCGATCTTGAATCCCACGTCTGTGTGTTCGGCTAATAGTTACCGTGAAGCGGTTGGTGGCAGCGAGTTGTGCCAAGGATTATTGTGGGGAGGCCAGTGAGATTCGGGGAGATTTTATATATTCCGCCCGCGGAGGTCGGGGGAATATATACCCTACTCTCACCGGGGACCCTTCAATAATCGGCATAAGTAGTATAGCGGCCTCCTTGCTTATTGTCGGGCAATTCCATAATTGGCCTGACTATAAGAGGGGCGCTAGAGAGCGCGTCACGTGCTCTGTCTGTCGGTCGGGAGGTATAAAGGAGGGGTGACCCCCACTTGTTACCCCCCGATTGTGACGTACTGGTAGCCAGCGCGGGGGATTTCTGAGTGACCCCCCCGGTGGTTCGTGACATATTGGTGGCAAGCGGTGGGATCGAGATAATAGTGTGTGTGAGTGTGAGACCCATACTCCCAGACACTAAAGACTGCCAGTAGCAGCTGTGGCTGCTGGGGTCTTCAGACTAGCTCAACACTAGAGTGTCAGAGTGCAGATACTGTAAGGTGTGTGGGTGCATCAGGTGTCAGTTCTGTGTCAGTGACCAAAGTCTGCAAGAATGGCTGATGGCACCAGGAGCAGAGCTATGCAACTGGCCAATGCTAAGGCAGGAGCCGAAGAGAGGGAGGACGGTGCTGTGGACAGCAATGAGGAGGTTGACCACGAGTCCTCCAGGAGCCCGACGCCAGAGAACCGTTCTGCAGAGGACAGCGCACAACCTGGCAATTATGGACAAGATGAGGAGCAGCTCACCCAAGGGTCCTCAACGAGCCAGATGCCAGTCCTCCGCTCTGAAATGGACAGTGAATCACCAGGCTCCGCAGCGGGCCGCAGATCACCACGTGCCATTCCACCAAGCCTGGGAGGCTCGGATAGCCTTCTTCAAATGGCTATGGCCCTACTCCAGGCTGGAGACCGGGAGGGCTACAAGGAACTCCTGGCAGAGCGCAGGGCAGAGCGGCAGGCAGCGCGTGAAGAGCGAGAGCGAGAGCGACAGGCAGACCGTGACCACCAGCTGCATCTAGCCAAGCTCCAGCCCTCATCAGCCACACGTGACCTTCAAGACACCAAACTTCCAAAGGTCCGTGTTGAGGACTTCCCAGTGCTGGAGAAGGATGGAGACTTGGACTCTTTCCTGACTGCTTTTGAACGGACTTGCCTGCAGCACCGTCTGGACAAGGATCAGTGGGCCAAATACCTGACCCCCCGTCTAAGGGGTAAGGCCCTGGATATCCTTGGGGACTTGCCTGCTGAGGCAGATCAGGGCTACGACACCATCAAGCGGGCCCTGATCCAACAGTACAACCTCACTCCGGAGTCCTACCGCAAGAAGTTCCGGACCCTGCAAAAGGGACCAAAGGACTCCTGGGCTGACCACCGGCGGGCACTTGCCCGAGCTGCCGACCACTGGACCCAAGGCCTGCAGCTTTCCACCGGACCGGAGATCCTGGACTTGTTCATCACGGAGCAACTCTTGGTGAACTGCCCTGAGGATCTCCGCCAGTTCATCCGAGACCAGAAGCCAAAGGGGTCCACGGCTACAGCTGCCCTGGCCGATGACTACACCAACAATCGGGCTCCTGAGGCCAGGAGAGCAGCCACCAGCAGCACCTGGAGAGGGGGTAAGATGAATTCTACGACTGCCCCACCTGCCCCTAGACTGCAGGGGGTGTCCCCCTCAACTCCCCTCTCCAGGCCCGTGGCAGAGCCAAGACGGTGCCACCAGTGCAACCTACCTGGACACTTCAAGGCCATGTGCCCTCAGCGTCCCAAGGCCCCGGCTCCGTCCCCGTCCCAAGGGCCGCCCAAGGTGTATTGCGTGGGTGGGGGTGGTGGTAGGTCCCTGGACAGCTTCCAACCTGTCACCGTCGGCCGGTCTGTGACCATAGGACTGCGAGACAGCGCCTCGGAGGTGACTCTGGTGCGGCCTGAGATGGTGTTCCCCCAAGACTTGATCCCTGGAAAAACCCTCGCTGTCTCCGGGATTGGAGGCATTGACCCGGCGCTGCCTGTTGCTGGCATTTATGTGGACTGGGGCGCAGGGCGAGGGGTGAGAGAGGTGGGGGTAACTGATCGGATCCCTGCAAATGTGCTACTTGGGACAGATTTGGGGCAGATAACCTCCCAGTTTGGGCCCCCCCCAAAGGCTGAACCTTCAGCCAGTACTGACATGACTCCTGACAATGTTAATGTGTTCTCTATGAATGATGTAAGGGAGGGGGGAGTGAACTCTGATATTTCTGCTTGCATAGACACCATAGACACACACTCAGCTGCAGCTGTGACAGGGGAGGGGGTCAGAGAAAGGTGTGACAATGCCTCTACAAGTGATCAGCCAGTGAGCTGGGATCTGTTGCCCTCTGCAGGGATAAGCAGAGAGCAGGGTGCTGCAGGGGGAGGACCAGTGTGTGGGGTGGGGGCTACCACAGCAAATGTGGGGTCCCCAGAGATTTCACAGCGGGGTTCTGTTGCTGCAGGAGGGGAACAGGCAGGTGAGATTGGGGCCGGTCCCGGAGCGGAAGTGCTCCCAGGTAAGATCTCGGTACATGGTTCCCCCACAACCGGGGTGTCAGGAAGCCAGGTAGGTCTGCCTGAACCGGCGACTTGGTCAGGAACGGAGGAGGAGCAGGCACGACCCACGGTCGCAGCAGCTGTGGGCGCTGTCACCCGCAGTGGGAGCGCTGGAAGCCAAGGGGCCTCCCAGAGGTCCGATAGCTCTTCCCCTTCTGACCAAGTGGCAGCCGAGTCAGGTGGAGGCCAGGACACAGGTCCCGGGGTACTGACCGAAGATGTGACAGTCTCGTCGATTCTGGCCACATCTAGTCAGGGGTTTCAGGCAGCGTTAGAAGCTGACGACAGCCTGAAAGCTCTAAAGGAGCAGGCGGCACAGCCTCCCTCGGACTCGGACCCGGAGCGAGTGGTCTGGGACCAAGGACGGCTGTACCGGGTCACGGTCCAGCAGGGTTCACCGGAGGCGTGGCCCAGGGACCGACAGTTGGTGGTACCCTATCCGTTCCGGACGGAGTTGTTGCGGATCGCACATGAGATTCCGATGGCCGGACACCTAGGGATCGCTAAGACCAAGGCCAGGTTAAACCAGCATTTCTACTGGCCAAAAATGGGGGCCGATGTGGCTGCCTACTGCCGTTCGTGTGAAACCTGTCAGAGAGTGGGGAAGGCGGGGCCACACCCCAAAGCCCCACTGGTATCTCTGCCCATCATCGATGAGCCTTTCAGGAGGGTGGCTGTGGATCTGGTCGGCCCGCTGGCCATCCCCAGCAGCTCCGGGAAACGCTTCATACTGACGGTAGTGGACTATGCCACCCGGTACCCAGAAGCAGTGGCCTTGTCGTCCATTCGGGCTGACAAGGTGGCCACCGCATTGCTGGAGATTTTCTCCCGAGTGGGTTTTCCCCAGGAAATGCTCACTGACCGGGGGACCCAATTCATGTCCCAGCTGATGGAGGCCCTCTGTAAGCAAGTCCAGGTGCGACATCTGGTGGCCAGCCCGTACCATCCACAGACTAATGGCCTGTGCGAGCGGTTTAATGGCACCTTAAAGCAGATGCTTAAGATGTTGGTCGACTCCCATGGGCGTGACTGGGAGCGGTATCTCCCACACCTGTTATTTGCTTACCGGGAGGTTCCACAGGCCTCAACAGGATTCTCACCGTTTGAGCTCCTGTACGGGCGACGTGTGCGGGGCCCCCTGGCTCTGGTGAAAGAGGCTTGGGAAGGGGATTTGGCCACCCCTGGAGTGTCGGTTATCGAGTATGTCATGCGCTTCCGGGACAAAATGCAGGCCGTGACGCAACTGGTACACGACAATATGGCTCAAGCCCAGGCCGATCAGAAGCGTTGGTACGACCAGAACGCTTGTGAGAGGACCTACCAAGTGGGTCAAAAGGTGTGGGTACTGGTCCCCGTGCCACAGGACAAGCTTCAGGCAGCCTGGGAAGGCCCATACCTCGTGTACCAGCAGCTCAACCCTGTAACGTACCTGGTCACCCTGGACCCTGCCCGTGGAAGGCGGAAGCCCTTCCATGTGAACATGATGAAGGCACATCATGAGCGGGAGGCATGTGCACTCCCGGTGTGCAACCTGCCCGAGGAGGGAGAAGCGGAAACCCTCTTGGATATGCTAGCCCAGGTTAGGGCAGGCGGATCCATTGAGGATGTGGAGGTTGGCCACCAGCTCTTGGAGGACCAACGGTCCCAGCTGTGGGCCACCCTACACCCCTTCCGGGGGTTGTTTACCAACCAGCCCGGAAGGACTGACTTGGCTGTCCATCACGTGGACACTGGGGATCATCCCCCGATCCGGCGTTCAGCATATCGGGTCTCCCTGGAGGTGCAGCAACACATGCGCCAGGAGATTGACGAGATGCTGAAGCTGGGGGTGATCCAGGCATCCAACAGCGCTTGGGCCTCGCCTGTAGTCCTCGTCCCTAAGAAGGACCGAACCACTCGGTTCTGCGTGGACTACAGGGGGCTCAATGCTGTCACGGTCGCCGATGCGTACCCAATGCCACGCATCGATGACCTGCTCGATCAGTTGGCCGGGGCTCAGTACCTGACCATCATGGATCTGAGCCGGGGATATTGGCAGATCCCCCTGACTCGCAAGGCCAGGGAACGCTCTGCCTTTATTACCCCATTTGGACTGTACGAGTCCACGGTGATGCCATTCGGGATGAGGAATGCCCCTGCCACTTTCCAGCGGATGGTCAACACCCTGCTCAAGGGACTTGAAGGGTACGCGGCCGCGTACCTGGATGACATTGCCGTCTTCAGTCCCACCTGGGAGGACCACCTAGAGCATCTAGCACAGGTGCTCAGGCGGATCCACCAGGCAGGTTTGACCATCAAGCCGGGAAAGTGTCAGCTGGCCATGAGCGAGGTCCAGTACCTCGGTCACCGGGTAGGCGGGAGAACACTGAAGCCCGAGCCTGAGAAAGTGGAGGCCATCGCGTCCTGGCCCACCCCCAGGACCAAGAAGCAGGTGATGTCCTTCTTGGGGACCGCTGGGTACTATAGGAGGTTTGTTCCATGCTATAGTAGCCTGGCAAAGCCCTTGACGGACCTCACCAAGAAGAAGCTGCCCTCTGCAGTCGATTGGACAATGGACTGCGAGACAGCCTTCCGGGCCCTAAAGGACGCCCTGTCCAGCCCGCCCGTGCTACAGGCAGCCGACTTCACGCGGCCGTTTGTAGTACAGACCGACGCCAGTGACTTCGGCCTCGGTGCGGTGCTCAGCCAGGTGGACTCTGCGAGCCAAGAGCACCCAGTCTTGTACCTGAGCAGGAAGCTGTTACCAAGGGAAGTGGCCTATTCCACGATGGAAAAGGAGTGCCTGCCATAGTGTGGGCCCTGCAGCGTCTGCAACCCTATCTATACGGGCGCCACTTCATCGTGGAGACGGACCACAATCCCCTCAGCTGGTTACACACTGTCTCCGGGACGAATGGCAGGTTGTTGCGATGGAGCCTGGCGCTCCAGCAATACAACTTCACCATTCGACAGAAAAGGGGCCGTGACCACGATAACGCAGACGGGCTGTCCCGACAAGGAGAGGTCGCGGACGGGCGCACGGGGGAACACCGGAGTGTGCTGCCCCCTAGCGCCCTCAAAAGGGGGGAGGTGTGAGGTAAATCCGGAGATATGACGATAAATCATGATATTCAAGTTATGTCAGGAAGCCCTCTCCTGGTGTCAGCCCCCCTATCCTTCACACAACTCCTTCAATCAGAAAATTTACCACAGGGATAAACGGTTTGTTTAGCAGATAGGTGTCAAAGGAACTGGTCTGTGTTCCACTTACACCTCCAACAGCCATCTCCTCTGATATGGAGATTAGATCACTTGGGAACAATGGACGCAGGATGACCCCCTGCCGTCACCCTGTAACAAGAGTTGTATCTCATTATAAGGCTATGGAACTATCCAGACAGAACGACTCCAGTAAAAAATGGTTCATATCTCGCAAGCCATATTTCCGATAAATATGGCAACCATAAAAATGGTGTCTCCGCATGCGGACGATGCTGGCACACCCTTTTTATGGGAGCAGGACCTGGGGAAATACCCCAGGCGTGATATCAGCCAATGGGGAACTAGTAGACAAGTCATGAGTCCTCTCGTTCTGTAGCTAAATTCATAACTGTCACAATGAGAGCGTTGGCGTCTGCCTACGACGCTCCCAGGCCAAGTTATGGCCATATCCCCTGTTGTGGATATTGTCCATAACTCCAGCCAGGGGTGGAGCAGTGCTCCCTCTGAGGTCACTAAGGTAGGAGGGGACCTGGATTTGCCCAGGTTGATAACCCTACTTCGGCCATTTTCCAGTGTTCTTTCGCCGGGGGTCATGTGTAGGAAACATCTGTGGGAAGGATCCTAGAAACCTGGTCTACAGCGCCCCCCTGTGGCCAGACGCACAAGGTAACTGCTGGAACTGTGTATGCCTGTTTGTAAACCATGCTTTATCTGTAACTGTACTCTGACATATGTATATTCTGTAGATCTCCTATTGTATATATTGTAGTTTCTAGTGTGCTTTAGGCTGATTAAGTTATATAATTAATCTTGGGCTGTTCTGTTATCTCGATCTTGAATCCCACGTCTGTGTGTTCGGCTAATAGTTACCGTGAAGCGGTTGGTGGCAGCGAGTTGTGCCAAGGATTATTGTGGGGAGGCCAGTGAGATTCGGGGAGATTTTATATATTCCGCCCGCGGAGGTCGGGGGAATATATACCCTACTCTCACCGGGGACCCTTCAATAATCGGCATAAGTAGTATAGCGGCCTCCTTGCTTATTGTCGGGCAATTCCATAATTGGCCTGACTATAAGAGGGGCGCTAGAGAGCGCGTCACGTGCTCTGTCTGTCGGTCGGGAGGTATAAAGGAGGGGTGACCCCCACTTGTTACCCCCGGATTGTGACGTACTGGTAGCCAGCGCGGGGGATTTCTGAGTGACCCCCCCGGTGGTTCGTGACATATGGCTGAAAAACGACCACCTTTAAACAAGAAACATAAGATAAAACATCAAGATTGGGCCAAGAAATATCTTAAGACTGATTTTTCAAAGGTTTTTGGACTAATGAAATGTGAGTGACTCTTGATGGTACAGATGGATGGGCCAGAGACTGGATCAGTAAAGGACAGAGAGCTCCACTACGACTCAGATGTCAGCAAGGTGGGGGTGGGTTACTGGTATGGGCTGGTATCACCAAAGATGAACTTGTGGGACCTTTTTGGGCTTAGGATGGAGTGAAGCTCAACTCCCAGACCTACTGCCAGTTTCTGGAAGACAACTTCTTCAAGCAGTGGTACAGGAAGAAGTCGGTATCGTTCAAGAAAAACATGATTTTCATGCAGGACAATGCTCCATCACATGCATCCAACTACTCCACAGCGTGGCTGGCCAGTAAAGGTCTAAAAGATGAAAAAATAACGACATGGCCCTCTTGTTCACCTGATCTGAACCCCATAGAGAATCTGTGGTCCCTCATAAATGTGAGATCTACAGGTAGGGAAAACAGTACACATCTTGGAACCGTGTCTGGGAGGCTGTGGAGGCTGCTGCATGCAATGTTGATCGCAAACAGATCAAACAACTGACAGAATCTATGGATGGTAGGCTGTTGAGTGTCATCATAAAGAAAAGTGGCTATATTGGTCACTATTATTTTGGGGTTTTGTTTTTGCATGTCAGAAATGTTTATTTCTAAATTTTGTGCCGTTATATTGGTTTACCTGGTGAAAATAAACAAGTGAGATGGGAATATATTTGGTTTTTATTAAGTTGTCTAATAATTCTGCACAGTAATAGTTACCTGCACAAACAGATATACTCCTAAAACAGCCAAATTTAAAAAAAACCCACTCCAACTTCCAAAAATATTAAGCTTTGATATTTATGAGCCTTTTGGGTTGATTGAGAACATACTTGCTGATCAATAATGAAAAAAAATTCTCTAAAATACAACTTGCCTAATAATTCTGCACATGGTGTAATAGCATACATTGCTCAGGTGTGATTTTGGCCCATCCACACACACTCTCCAAAACCTGTGGGCTTATATGAACTCAGAGCTTTAGTTCCTTCCATACATTTTCTAATGGATTCAGGTCAGTGGATTAGGACATCCTAGCAGCTATATCTTCTTTTTTTTAAACCAAATGAGAGTTTGGGATCATTGGCTTGTTGAAATGTCCACCCTCATTTCCTCATCATCACCCTGTAGATAGCAGCAGACTTTAATCAAAATTGTCTCTGTACATTTGTCCTTTCATCCTTACTTCAATTACATGACGTTTGTCAGTGCCATATGCTGAAAAACAGCCCCACACCATGAAGTTGCCACCTCAAAACTTTTGGTATGTTTTTGGGGTGATATGCAGTGATTTTTGGCCTCCATCCATGGTGTGTATTATGGTATCCAAAAAGTTTAATGTTCGTCTCATCTTACCAAATTATATTCTCCCAGTATTTAACAGGCTTGCCTAAATATTGTTGCGTATGCTTGAATATGCTTTTTGTTCAAGAGCGGAGTCTTGCATGGTGTGTGTGTATACAGGCCATGGAGGCTGAGTGCATTACTTATTGTTTTATTTGAAACAATTGTACCTGCTGGTTCCAGGGCTCTCTATAGCTCTCCACAGGTGGTTTTTAGTTCTTGGACAACTCTTCTGATAATTCTTTTCAGTCTTCTGTCAAAAATCTTGCGGAAATCACATGGTCGTGGCCATTTTATGGTGAAATTATGTTCTTTCCCCGTCTGAATTATTGCCCAAACAGAACAGTGCTCAGTGGAACCTTCAGAAGTTTAGAAATTCTTCTGTAACCAGAATATATATACATATATTCATATATACATCAGTATATTTTACAACAAAAAGGTTGTAAAGGTATATACAGTCAGGGCCAGAAATATTTGGACAGTGACACAAGTTTTGTTATTTTAGCTGTTTACAAAAACATGTTCAGAAATACAATTATATATATAATATGGGCTGAAAGTGCACACTCCCAGCTGCAATATGAGAGTTTTCACATCCAAATCGGAGAAAGGGTTTAGGAATCATAGCTCTGTAATGCATAGCCTCCTCTTTTTCAAGGGACCAAAAGTAATTGGACAAGGGACTCTAAGGGCTACAATTAACTCTGAAGGCGTCTCCCTCGTTAACCTGTAATCAATGAAGTAGTTAAAAGGTCTGGGGTTGATTACAGGTGTGTGGTTTTGCATTTGGAAGCTGTTGCTGTGACCAGACAACATGCGGTCTAAGGAACTCTCAATTGAGGTGAAGCAGAACATCCTGAGGCTGAAAAAAAAGAAAAAATCCATCAGAGAGATAGCAGACATGCTTGGAGTAGCAAAATCAACAGTCGGGTACATTCTGAGAAAAAAGGAATTGACTGGTGAGCTTGGGAACTCAAAAAGGCCTGGGCGTCCACGGATGACAACAGTGGTGGATGATCGCCGCATACTTTCTTTGGTGAAGAAGAACCCGTTCACAACATCAACTGAAGTCCAGAACACTCTCAGTGAAGTAGGTGTATCTGTCTCTAAGTCAACAGTAAAGAGAAAACTCCATGAAAGTAAATACAAAGGGTTCACATCTAGATGCAAACCATTCATCAATTCCAAAAATAGACAGGCCAGAGTTAAATTTGCTGAAAAACACCTCATGAAGCCAGCTCAGTTCTGGAAAAGTATTCTATGGACAGATGAGACAAAGATCAACCTGTACCAGAATGATGGGAAGAAAAAAGTTTGGAGAAGAAAGGGAACGGCACATGATCCAAGGCACACCACATCCTCTGTAAAACATGGTGGAGGCAACGTGATGGCATGGGCATGCATGGCTTTCAATGGCACTGGGTCACTTGTGTTTATTGATGACATAACAGCAGACAAGAGTAGCCGGATGAATTCTAAAGTGTACCGGGATATACTTTCAGCCCAGATTCAGCCAAATGCCGCAAAGTTGATCGGACGGCGCTTCATAGTACAGATGGACAATGACCCCAAGCATACAGCCAAAGCTACCAAGGAGTTCATGAGTGCAAAAAAGTGGAACATTCTGCAATGGCCAAGTCAATCACCAGATCTTAACCCAATTGAGCATGCATTTCACTTGCTCAAATCCAGACTTAAGACGGAAAGATCCACAAACAAGCAAGACCTGAAGGCTGCGACTGTAAAGGCCTGGCAAAGCATTAAGAAGGAGTAAACCCAGCTTTTGGTGATGTCCATGGGTTCCAGACTTAAGGCAGTGATTGCCTCCAAAGGATTCGCAACAAAATATTGAAAATAAAAATATTTTGTTTGGGTTTGGTTTATTTGTCCAATTACTTTTGACCTCCTAAAATGTGGAGTGTTTGTAAAGAAATGTGTACAATTCCTACAATTTCTATCAGATATTTTTGTTCAAACCTTCAAATTAAACGCTACAATCTGCACTTGAATTCTGTTGTAGAGGTTTCATTTCAAATCCAATGTGGTGGCATGCAGAGCCCAACTCGCGAAAATTGTGTCACTGTCCAAATATTTCTGGACCTAACTGTACATATCACAGTGCATCTGTGTCAATTATAATGATTTCAATACTTTGGACTATTGACATTATTCAAACTAGTGCATTCCCTCCACACTTTTATAGGTACTTTGCACGCTGCGACATCGCTAGCCGATTGTAGCGATGCCGAGTGCGATAATCCCCGCCCCCGTCGCAGATACGATCTCTTGTGATAGCTGCCGTAGCAAACATTATCACTACGGCAGCTTCACACGCAGTTACCTGCCCTGCGACGTCGCTCTGGCCGGCGACCCTCCTCCTTCCTAAGGGGGCGGGTCGTGTGGCGTCACAGCGATGTCACACGGCAGGCGGCCAATAGAAGCGGAGGGGCGGAGATGAGTGAGCGGGACGTAAACATCCCGCCCACCTCCTTCCTTCCTCATTGCAGGCGGGACGCAGGTAAGGAGATGTTCCTTGCTCCTGCGGCTTCATACACAGCAATGTGTGCTGCCGCAGGATTGATGAACAACATCGTACCTGTCGCTGCAGTGAAATTATTGAAATGACCGACACTACACAGATCACCGATTTCCGATGCTTTTGTGATCGTTTATCAGTGCTTCTAGGCTTTACATGTTGCAACATCGTTACTGGCGCCGGATGTGCGTCACTTTAGATTTGACTCCGACGATATCGCAGTAGCGATGTCGCAGCGTGCAAAGTACCCCTTACTAGAGATGAGCAATCCTGCCAAAGATCCGATCAGTTAAGGATCACTGATCCCAACTGAGATCGTGATCAGATCGGTGATCCTAGCTGATTCGATCGTTAACCCTAGTCAAAACCGTTAAATTCAATGGAAGGCAAAAGAGATGTGTTGTAAAATGGTGTGGGGGGAGGGGCTGTACAAGAAAAGAAATAGAAAAGAGTTAAAGCAGTACATACTTACATGCATACATACGTCACTGTGGCTGCAGAACTACTTTTGTGTCCGACATTTATCACTAATGCATATTCATGTCAGAGGTGTATCTAGGCTTTCCAGCACCCGGGGCAAGAATTTATTTTGGTGCCCCCCATGTGACCAATTATTCATATGTGATTTGCACACTTACAGTCACATGATGATGAGCTGCTCTTAATAATTCACCTGATGTTCAAAGAGAAACATAGGAAGAAAAGCTAATTGTCACATGTAGGTATGAAACTCATATATGAGTGGAGGGGCCATATGATGACTACTAGAACCAGAAGCAGAGCTGAATCCTGACAGGGAGTATATTACATGCTGCTAGGATTGGGTTAAACTGTTTTTTTTTTTTTAAGTAAAGGGCTTCTCCAGGTTTGATATAAAAATCTGCAGTCACTCTGTGTCACTCGGTGACTGCAGACTTCTGAATTCTCACGCTGCACACTGTCAGGATTCTCTGGTGCCGGCAGTGAGAGGTCACGAAACTGCAAGTATACGATTTACATACATATGGTCATGTGCCAATAAAAATGAATTGAATAAGGCCGGACACGTGAAATCATAATGTGGCCAGAAATATAAGAATCTCATACTTGCGCTAACATGACCATCCACTCCCGCCACTGCCACCGGAGAATACTAAAAATGTGCAAGTGCTGTGAGAATTCAGAAGCCTGCAGTCACCTAGAGAGATTAGAAACTTTCATCTCAAACCTGGACAAGACTTTGCTTATAAAATTAAGCAGTATAGCTGAATTCTAAGTAAAGGGGTGGTCCAATCTCACAATTTATGTATTGCTACTAGTGTACAGGATCAGAACTAGTAACAGCATCAGAACCACCAGAGGTACAGAAATACATAATTAGAACCCCCATCAATACAGAAACACAGTATCACAACCACCAGAAGTACAGAAATTCATCACAACCACCAGCAGTACAGAAATACATCAATATAACCCCACCAGTTCAGAAACAGCATCAAAACCTTCTTCAGTAGAGAAATACATCATCAGAACCACAAGCATGGTACATCAATTGTACAGTAATGTTAGGTTAGACACATAGACATTTCTATTGCAGGAATCTACAACTTCCAATACATCCTTAAAGGCAATCTGTCACTAGGATATTAACATCTTATCTGAGAGCAGCATAATGTAGGGGTAGAGATCCTGATTCTAGCAGTGTGTCACTTACTGTGCTGCTTAGTGTAGTTTTGATAAAAAAAATCACTGTTTAATCAGCAGTAGATTATCACTACAGGACTGCTTGGCATGCTGCCAGGTAGACCAGCATATTCATCAGCTCTGTATGACTGCTAGATCTGCAGCAGAGAAAACATTGATTTTATCAAAATGACAGCAAACAACCCAGTAAGTGACACATCGCTGGAATCAGGGTCTCTGTCTCTACATTATGCTGCTCTCAGATGGGGGCACAACAACCTGGTGACAGATTCCTTTTAACAATGGTAAGTAGATACTTGGGAGTTAACAGTCATCATCAGACTGCGGACTATACAGGATCTACAGTAAGGTCTCAGTTCCACTTGTGTTTTGCACAGACGAGTGCAATCTGATAAAATATCGAGTGTCCATCTGCAATTGATTTTGCATGATATATTGGCATGAGAAAAGAATTGCAGCATGCTGCAAGTGTCAGAGATTCTCAGCTCACTCACCCATACAAGTCTACGGGAGCGTGTGAATATCGCACTGCACTTGGATGTAATCAGAGTGCAGTACAATGTACGAGGAGGCTGTGGAGAAAGGGGAAATTACTCCCTCCCTTCGTCTTGTCCGCAGCTGTGATCTGATCGCAAAATCGGATCACAGTCGCATGACACTCGGCTCACGCTCACAGCAGAGCCTGAGCCGAGAGTCATTAGCATATTGCATCTGATGATCTTGCATGGGAAGCAATGAGCAAGTGGGACTGAGGCCTAATAATGAGAATTAGTCACACTGTCCTCTACACAATGGCCCCTTATACTGCCCAGTCTTTATACTGGGCCCCTCATCACACTCCCCCTCCTTGCTATGGCTTCACACTATCCTCTCATGCTATCCCCTTTCCTTGACAGCCGGACTCAGAATAACCGGCTCCCACTACGGGGGCGGCAAAATGCAGCAGCAGGCAGGGCCAGCTCCAGGTTTTTGTGGGCCCTGGGTGAGTCTCAATGGGCCCCATTCTCACATAGACACGCACATACACAAATATGTACACATACAGGCATACATACATATACATATTTAAAGACAAATTCACAAAAATACATATAAACAGAGATAAATCTATACACAGTCATATACACTGACATACACAGACACACATCATACATGCACACAGACACATTACAGATATTATTAATATGGGGAAGCCGGCAGCAGGCTCACTCACCTCCCCCGCTTGTCTCCATCCAGCTCCACCTGGGCATGTTGCTGTGCCGCGCTGATTGGTGGCCATGACTAAAAGACATAGCCACACACAGAGCACACTGACACTGCTGTATATACATCACAAGAGAGGCTGGGGACATAAAGCAATGGGGGGGACATACCGCTCCAGAGGGGACATACAGTTCTAGAGGGGAGCAATCAGATCTGAGAAGGTATATATCTCTGGGGGGTATACAGCACTGGAGTGGGGGGACAAACAACTCTGGGGGGATACAGCACTGGGTTGGAGAGAGATACAGCTCTGGGGTATACAGCTCTTGGGTGGTATACTGCACTAGAGTGGGCGACATACTGCACTGGAGTGGGAGACAAACAGCTCTGGGAGGTATACAGCACTGAGGTGGAGGACAAACAATTCTGAGGGTATACAGCACTGGAGTGGGGGACAAACAGCTCTGGGGTATACAGCACTGTGATGGGGGAACAGACAGTTCTGGGGTGCTATTCAGCACTGGGGTCAGGGGACAGACAGTTCTGGGGGGTATACAGCACTGGTGGGTTAAAGACCATTCTGGGTGTATTTAGCACTGCGGTGGGGGGGATATTATAGGCAGTTCTGCGGGGTATACAGCACTGGGGTGTTGTAGACAGTTTTCGGGGTATATAGCACTGGGGTGGGGGATATTATAGGCAGTTCTGCAGGGTATATCGCACTGGGGGGTTAGAGACAGTTCTGGGGGAATATAGCACTGCTGTGGGGGGATATTATAGGCAGTTCTGCAGGGTATATCGCACTGGGGGGTTAGAGACAGTTCTGGGGGAATATAGCACTGCGGTGGGGGGATATTATAGGCAGCTATGCGGGGTATACAGCACTGGGGGGTTATATATAGTTCTGGGGGTATATAGCACTGCGGTGGGGGGATATTATAGGCAGTTCTGCGGGGTATTCAACACTGGGGGGTTATAGACAGTTCTGGGGGTATATAGCACTGCAGTGGGGGGATATTATAGGCAGTTCTGCGGGGTATTCAACACTGGGGGGTTATAGGCAGTTCTGGGGGTATATAGCACTGTGGTGGGGGGGATATTATAGGCTGTTCTGCAGAGTATACATCACTGGGGGGTTATAGGCAGTTCTGGGGGTATATAGCACTGCGGTGGGGGGATATTATAGGCAGTTTTGCGGGGTATACATCACTGGAGGGTTATAGGCAGTTCTAGGAGTATATAGCACTGTGGTGGGGGGATATTATAGGCAGTTCTGCGGGGTATACATCACTGGGGGGTTATAGGCAGTTCTGGGGGTATATAGCACTGCGGTGGGGGGATATTATAGGCAGTTTTGCGGGGTATACATAACTGGAGGGTTATAGACAGTTCTAGGGGTATATAGCACTGTGGTGGGGGGATATTATAGGTAGTTCTCCAGGGTATACAGCACTGTGGGTGACAGGACATACAGCTCGGCGGCTCATTTCTTCTGTGGCGCCCTGGACAAGCCAGGAGCCACAGAGCACAACACCCACACACCCCACACTCCCAGCAGGCACACCAAAGCCTGAACATAAAACCCTTGTTGCCTTCCTCCAAGGGCTGATGATCACACCAGGGGGTGGTCCAGGCGGTTGGTCCCGCCCACCGAGGAGTTCACAGTCCTGGAGGCGGGAAAACCAGGCAGATAGAGCTGAGTAGTGAAAGTGAGCAGAAGGAAGTAGTAGTTGAGCAGCCTGAAGTTGGTCCGGGTGTGTGGCCCGGACAGATCAGCAAGGTTGGCAGACGGTGGTGACCGTCTGCAGGAGTGGCTGATTAGAGTCTACCGTAAGGACCGTGGACGGGCGGTGGCCCGGCAGTACCGGACCGGTACACAAAGAGAAGCCAGCACCATCTGGCAGGGGCTTTTTGGACCCCAGCAAGGCTAGGTGTCGCAGTGAATTTGCCGAATCCGTTAGTGAAGGGGACCTCCTGGGTTTCCAAACAGTCAAGTCCCGACAGAAGGCAACAGTCCAACCAACAGAGGGAGACATCGCCACCGCCAAGGCAACCGTTTCTCAGGGCCAGCGCCTGCGGGCAAAAAGGGGCTCCTCCAGCCAATATCGCATCCGGGGAGCGGGTTACCGGTGGGAACCCATTGGAACCGTACAGACATCTTAGGTGCAGGGAAAGGCAGTTGCCACCAACCTGCTGGGAGCAGCAACACCGCAGCCGTCTGTGGGACCCGTCCATCCAGCCGTGTGTTTTGCCGAGAACTGTGTCTTCATCATTGGGCTGAGTGAGTACCACCGTGCCGTGCGGCACAGCGCTGCCCCTGCGACCCTGCACCCCGCCAGGTCCCGTAACCTGCCTGCCATCCATCCCTACCCCATCAGTGGGCCCCGGGACAACCAACCCCCTACCCACTGACACTCAAATAAAAAGGGGACGTATATGTACGGGATTGTTGCAAGTACTTTGTGATGCCACCCACGGTGTGTGGTGAGATGTAGCACCACCGCTGCTGTTAGGGAGCACCCGGGGGCGATGGGATGGCAGCTGGATGTTAACCCCTCCATGGGTAGGGATGGTTGCCCCGGGGCTCAGTGTCCAAAACACAGGGAATGATGTAGGCCGGAGGTGGCGCGCTGGGCCGGACCGGGCCGGACCGTGTTGGTGTACTCACTGTGGAGTAATTGCACACAAGTCCGATGGTAAACCAAGGTGTCAGTGGCCGGCTGCCACATCCGGGTGTACTCGGGTCCCACACCCGGGCTGGTGTACCGATGTCCCTTTCTCCAGCACTCTGTAATTTTCTTGTGTTGATTTAACCCATGTGGAATGGGATAAATCCGCTCCCGGTGTTTTGTGTACCTGAGGAGCCGTTGTCCGCGAACACTGACCCTTGGGATTTCAGTGGGTGATTTTGGATACCCTATCCCTGTGGTGGGCTGCCAGTTCGCTCTATCTGGGCTGAACTTCTGGAGCTAGGCCTGAAACCTGCTCCCGGACTGGTGAATTAGAGAAGGTCCAGGTACTCCGCCTGTGCACAGTTTCTGGACTGGATCTCTGCTGTCGGTACGGCGGGCTCCAACCCTGTCCCGGTCCACTCTGGATCTCCCGCGACCGTAATCCCGTCGCCTTTGGACACGGTCCACTGCTTGCCACCTAGCCAGTAGACCAGGGCCACTACCCTGTCCACCCCTCACTAGGCTCAGCTTTCCTCCTGACAGTCTGTCACTGTCACACCTTTCAACTTCAAACTCCAAACTGATCTAACTTGTTCCCACCCCCGGATCCTCAAGACCCCTAGGTGGGCGCTCACAATCCGACTGGTCCTGCCCACTGGTGTGTCCTTCTTACCCTGGGGGGTGGCTAGGATTTTGTGGCTGATGGAACCCTTGTGTGGGAAGGTGTTATGTGGGGTGCAGTTTACCTCTGTGTCCACCTGGCGGCGCCAGGGCGACACATTTGCATGTGATTTGTAAATAGCAATATAATCATAGGAAAACTGCAGCATAAGGAGATATATACATTGGCAGCATTGTAGACATGTAATGTTCTCCTTTGGTAACTAATAACTGCCATGATTGTAACAGCTACGGATGTTTAAAGGATTGTGTCTTGTATTTCAGTGATTTTCATAACTTCTAAAAATAACAAAGTGAAAGATAATGTAAGTAAACTTTTGAATTTTTGAGTATTAATCCCCCTCAGCCATAAATGCGGAATGTTTTCCAAAGGACCTATAGAGAGAAAAAAAACATGTAACTGAAGTTTATTTTTTGCATACCATTCTTTACGAATGAATAGGCAATATTGTCCATTAGACAAACATTATAATCCTTTACAAAGTCCATAAAAACTGTTGTCCCCACAGATGGCCTTAGAAAAATGGATTTACCATCTCCCGCGTACAACTAATGCAACTACAATCCACATTGCAGCCTCAGTGGCTAATTATAACAGGGGGATTTGTGGTGGCTTTACAGAAAGGGGCCAAACCTTCCACAGTCAAGCTGTACTGGCAAAACAGCATGAAATATATAGACAATAGTATTGGGACTCACCTCCTCATCATAAAAGTCTGTTTTTTACTCTGTCCCTTGAAACTTTATAAAATCCAAACCCTCACCATGTATGGTTTTTCTTGCATTTGTAACATATTTGGGGATTTTTCTTACAGTATCCGTTGACAAATGGAAGATAAATAGCAATCCATTAACAGATCCATTCTCCTTAGACTCCCATAATAAAAAAACGGATCCAGCAGAAATATTTTTTGACAACGGATTTGTGCAGGATTCGTTTAATGGACGATTACAGGGTATGTAAGGAAAAAAGCAAGGTCAGCTCCTCTGTGTGCAATGCACAGTCAATAGGCTCTGATATGTGCAAAAATGTAGAAAACGTTGAGACCAGCACAATCCATAAGTAAAAATCTTTCTTTATTTAATCCAGATTAAAAACATAAGGCACTCCAGCACAAGGTGCAGAACAGTAAAGGGTAAAAACGGCCGTAAAAATGGAAGGTTGCGGCAGTGTTTGGATTTGAGATATATCAATAAAATCATCGTTCCCAATCCTTACCTTATGCCCTTTATACCTGACCTCTTTACTCATTTATCTGGAGCTAAATGGTTTTCCAAGCTTGATTTGAGAGGGACATATAACCTTATATGTATTTGTCAGGATGACGACTAGAATTCTGCGTTCAATACAAACGAAGGTCATTTTGAAAATGTGGTGGTGTAGTCTTTGCTTCGGTGAACCGATGTTGTAATCTTTGGTTCGGTGCACCAATAGTGTGGTCTTTGCTTCGGTGCACCGATGGTGTGGTCTTTGCTTCGGTGCACCGATGGTTTGGTCTTTGCTTCGGTGCACCGATGGTGTGATCTTTGCTTCGGTGCACCGATGGTGTGATCTTTGCTTCGGTGCACCGATAGTGTGGTTGTTGCTTTAGTGCACCGATGGTGTGCTCTTTGCTTCGATGCACCGTTGGTGTGGTCTTTGCTTTGGTGCACCGTTGGTGTGGTCTTTGCTTTGGTGCACCGATACTGTGGTCTTTGCTTTGGTGCACCGTTGGTGTGGTCTTTGCTTTGGTGCACCGTTGGTGTGGTCTTTGCTTAGGTGCGTCAATAATGTGGTATTTTCTTTAGTGCATCGTTACGCCCTCATATTTGTATTTTAACGTCTTTAGTCTTTGACAACGATCCATTAGTAAAAGTGAGTGCTGTCTAAAATCAGCTTGTATGTCTAATTTTACCGCTCTTACTAAGTGAGTGCTGTCAATCAGGACAAGGGACTGACTTTCATATGCAAATATAAGGGCACACAAAGGCATAGGCCACGACAAAAGTGCTCCGAAGCCCCCTCATTTGCATTTTGAAAAAAAAATTAGATTTTGAAGCAAATATTAAAGGGGTCATCCAGATTAGAATGACAAGTATGCAGTCACTCTGTGTGACTGCAGATTTGTGAGGATTCTCCAGTGTCTGCACAGGAACAACAGTCAAGTATGCTATATGCAGATTCCCAGCTAGAACTCGTCTAGTGAGTGCTGCCTCACTCAATACAAGTGCATTAAGGGACGCAGTACTCACTAGATGAGTTCTGACCAGGAGTCTGCATATCGCATACATGATCACCATGTGTACGCTGTGAGGATACACAAATCTACAGTCATAGAGAGACACACAGAGTAACTGCAGACTTGTCATTCTAGATCGGACAACCCCTTTAAGCTATTTTTGTAGGGGAACCATCCCCTATATAAATTTTTATGTAAACAATAATTTCAGCTGACAAATTAACATTTTGCTTGTACATTGGGGATCTGACAGCCTGTTTAGTGAGACCAATATTCAGTTTCCAATTATTGGCAGCATTGTAAATGCACCTCAAAGAGTAACTAAACTTTTGGGAGATTTTTTTTAATGTTTTAGACCCAATTATTCTGGGAAGATTGGTGGAAATGCTGGTCCGGAGACCCCCCAACCACAGCTGAAAAGTTCTTTTAGAAGAGCGCACACAGCACAAAGTGGATGCAGGTGAAAGTCATAGTCCTGTCTCCTAAGCTGTGCAACTCTAAGAGGTCTTTTGAGCAATCTATGGGGGTCTCAGAACCCAGACCCACACCAATAAGCTCAGAATTAATTGGACTGGACACATATAAGATATCTCCCAAACATTAAGGCATTTTCTAAATGTTTAATAGTGCTATATTAGGACCATTACTTAGTAAACAAGAACAAAATTGTAACAAGCGGTCTCAGAGGCAGAGTTCAGACACATCACATCAGTCCAACATGGTTACACAAATGAAAAAATGAATGAATGAAGGAAACCACAGGTTTGCTATACCTGGAGAGTCTGTGTGCACAGTGTCTTATAAAATCAGAGAAATAGCACTCAGGTGGATTCCATAGTTAGAAGCTTGGGGAAGATGTAGATGGCTCTAGATAGGGGAATATGAAGCAAAAGTATGGTCAGGACACAAGTAATATTAACGGTTCCCTGGTAGGAGATACATGAAAATTGCATAATGAATACCCCAAGGTGACACATGTCCTTGTATATAACGGTGTTCGCTACAACATAGATACAGGAAACACTTGTCAGTTCCTGGTAACGCAGGTATGACGGGACCCTCTTTGTGAAAAGACTCACCTTCACAATTTTATTTTATTAGTTCCATATGTCACCTTGGGGTATTCATTATGCAATTTTCATGCATCTCCTACGATGTGATTTATCTTATGTTTTATGTGTATACTATATTCTTTGATTTGATTTTTTATACCACTTGTAGATAAGCACCTTGATAAAGGCCCAAAAATGCCGAAACGTTGGTCTCTGGACATCTGTATTCTCTTTTTTTACCCCTTTTTTTTCTGCTTGAAAAATAAAAAGTATACTTATATTGCAAATATTATTCTTTGGACTCTTATTATTTCACCTATCGTGTGCCGAAAATAATCTACCTTTATTTGTAGTTGTGTATATGTAGCAATATTTAATTTTAGACGTGATAGTAGATCATTATAGGGTCAGTGTGTCAGACTAAAAATATAGCTGTCTCAATGAGTGCATACTTCAGCCAAACGAGTGTTTGACTAAAGCCCCCATATATTATAAACAGGTGTGCCATTATTCGGTCGGCAGCTATCTCCCTGACTGACTCTCCCATACACAGGATCGCTCACTTTGTTGACTGCTCTTGTGTTCTCTGTGAGACAGACGCTACTAGACATCTCTGGTGGTGTGCTCATCTCTTAGAGGAAAAAAAAAATGATTCAAAGTTTGAAATTAGACATGCTGGGTCCTCATCTCCTTGACAATCAGACTGTCGGCCGAACCGGTCTATCTCCAGGTTCTGCCAACTATAGTTTGTGTACGAGCACATTAACTACTATCTAAAGGGTAACTGTAAACTGTAAAGGCCACTTTACATGCAACGACATCGCTAACGAGATGTCGTTGGGGTCACGGAATTCGTGACGCACATCCAGCCTCGTTAGCGACGTCGTTGCGTGTGAAATGCACGAACGACCGTTAACAATCAAAATTACTCACCTTATCGTTGATCGTTGACGCGTCTTTCTAATCCCAATTATCGTTGCTGTTGCAGGAAGCAGGTTGTTCGTTGTTCCTGCGGCAGCACACATCACTATGTGTGACACTGCAGGAACGAGGAACATCACCGTACCTGTGGCCACCAGCAATGAGGAAGGAAGGAGATGGGCGGGATGTTCCGCCCGCTCCTCTCCACCCCTCCGCTTCTATTGGGCGGCCGCTTAGTGATCTCGCTGTGACGCCGCATTAACCGAAAAGGAAAGGAGGCAGTTTGCCGGCCACAGCGACGTCGCTATGCAGGTAAGTACTTGTGACTGTTCCTAGCGATGTTGTGCACCACGAGCAGCGATTTGCAGATGGCGCACAACCGACGGGGCGGTTACGCTCGCTAGCGATATCGATAGCGATATCGCTGCGTGTAAAGTGCCCTTTAGGGTATGTGCACACCATGACTTTAAGATATCTACAAATCTTTTGAGTTTTTCAGGCGGAGGACTGGTTAGGAAACTCAGGCATCTTTTTTTTTTTTTTTTTTTATTTAAATTGTATTCATTACTAGTCAGCAACTTCCTGTTGGTAGCAGCCTGAAAAATGGCCAGGTTACCTGTTTTAACCGCTTAGTGTCTTTGAAAACCTGAAGCTGTTAAAAGAAGCTAAAAAAACTGAACGTATGTGCAAAAAGTGTAGATGTTCATTCTTTTAGCATTAAGCACTTTTTCAAGTGTGTTACAGAGTATTTCCATCTTAAATTGATGTTGTGTGCACATACTCAAAGTTTAATTTGTCAGTAAGGGCCACAACCAATTAAAGTGCCTAGGGCAGCATGAAGGCCAAATATGGCCCTGACTGTAGTGGGGATGGCTAGTGCACTCACCATCCTTGGCACTATAAAGGGTGAGTGGAAGGATAGAAAGGGACTGGGCACGTGACGACGAAGAGGGTTAGGACTCTCTTAGGGACTTTAGGGCGGCATAAGAACAGACACAGGCCAGTGTCAGGAAGTGTCCCAACCCCCACTCCCTATCGTCAGGGCCTTCCTCTTCCACTGGACACTTGTTAGTCCATGTGCATCTGTCACGCCGTGTGTTTGAACATTCGCTAGTCTAAGCACGACATTATTACTTGCCACACATACTTTTCAGGATTCAATATAAATCCGGCTGTGGCTTTTGCACAACAGGTCCAAAGACTATCACAACAAGTGATTAATCTGCAGTTTCTGGTTGTGGAGCAGCTGCAGAAAATCATGGGTCTGCTGGTCTTGGCTCACTCTCAGACTCAGCCTGAACTAAGATAGCACTCCCAGACAGACTTCCTGGGGGAGAGAAAAATTTATGGTGTTTCGGGAGGCTTGTAAATTATATTTCAAGCTTTGCCTTTGCCTCTCAGGGAGTGAGGAACAGTAGGTGGGGATTGTTGCCTCCCTGTTGCGGGGAGATCCCAAGTCATGGGACTTCTCTCTGATGATCGACTTTCAGTCTTCACGGTCGGTGGACGAGATTTTTGGTTTGTGATTTTTTTTCCTGAAGAAGGAGAGGGCTATCTCCGAAATACATAGAAAATAAATCACCACCTTGTACCCTAGAGGTAATTTCTTATGTTACAGCACAGCGTTTAGCCATTTCCATTGTCTTTTTATTCCAATTCCATGTGGGGCTGCAGCAGTCGTTTTGATGTGCATTTCTCAGATAATATCCTAGTTTGCACTTTATTTGCTGCACTTTTCTTTTAGCCTTATACCACCCTCGTTGAAACTTGTGTATTTCACCGTGTGCCATACACCTTTTGGTCTATGTGCATTTGTCCAGCTGTGTGTTCAGATGTTCACCAGTCTGAGCGTGACATGACTATAGCCCATTTACAGAATGTACCATTTACTCCACTGGTGGACACAGACAGAAAAGGGCCCACGTGCAAGAACAATTTATGGGCCCTTTGCAGCCCAAGAGCTCATCAAATGCACAATTACACCTGCTTTGGAAGTAAAAATGGGCCCCTCAACCTCTTGGGCCCCTTTGCAGCTGCACCGACTGCACCAATGATATGTCCGCCCCTGATTTACTCTTTGTTTCCTGTATTTTAGCTAATTCCTCAGCCATCTGCTTATAATTTCCCATAGTCCCTGTTTCTTAAACTACCGTATAAAGTTGTTATGTGGTACAGCATCAAATGCCTTTGCAAAGTCCAGATAAATCACATCACATACTTGAGGTGAAAGTGAAAAGGGATTCCTAGTATAAGGTAAAGCAACTTATTGCTTTCTGGCAGGTCAGGCTCCATCTACAGTATCTTTTGAGTTGAAAAGGTTATGGTCCTGAAAATAGCTCTTGAGTTGATTCAGAGGATCTTTATTTGGATTGCTTGGTGAGGGAGTTGTGTCAAAGATGTCTGATGGTAGACTGTCATAGAATGGGAGGTTAATCTCATGGCTTTATTTGGGGATTCAATCCAGTGACCTGTTGTTCCCTGGTCAGTTCCTCTGTCTGCTAGGCTATAACCTCTTTCTTCCCTGTCAAAAGATTGATTGATCCTATTGTGTCTTTTTTTTCCTCTCTTCTTTTTCACTTTTTTCCAGATGTTTCTTATTTCTCCATTGTGGTTTGCCCTATCACATGCTTGGTTGAGATATATATATATATACTTACTGTTTATTGCACCTCCTTGCTGGCTATATCTTTAGGTACACTTGTATCAAGGTGTTCCAACCCTTCAGCTTTGGGGTTTAACTTTTGATAAACACTGCTTGAGTGCCTGCTGTGAATCGGTTTGTTTCCTATCATATCATATATAGTTGTGCTCAAAAGTTAAAGCGGGTTTTACACGCTACAATATATCTTAAGATGTGTCGGCGGGGTCACGTCGTAAGTGACGCACATCCGGCATCGTAAGTTATATTGTAGCATGTGACAGCTACGTGCGATTGCGATTGAACGTTAAAACGTTCATCGCATGCACGTCGTTCAATTGCTAAAAATTGAATGTGAGGTTGTTCAATGTTCCCGAGGTAGCACACATCACAGTGTGTGACACCCCGGGAACGATGAACAGATCTTACCTGCGTCCCGCGGCTCCCGCCAGCAATGCGGAAGGAAGGAGGTGGGCGGGATGTTTCCATCCCGCTCATCTCCGCCCCTCCGCTTCTATTGGCCGGCTGCCGCGTGACGTCGATGTGACGCCAAACGTCCCTCCCACTCCAGGAAGTGGACGTTCGCTGCCCACATCGAGGTCATATGGAAGGGTAAATACATGTGATGGCAAATAATCGTTTGTAAGACATGTTCAACAAATTGAACGTGCCGCACATACGATGGGGGCAGTTATGATCGCATATGATATCATATGCTTAATCGTAACGTGTAAAGCAGGCTTAAACATACCCCGGCAGATTTTTTGCTTTCTTGGCCTTTTTTCAAACATATGAATAACACAAAACTTTTTTTCACTCATGGTTAGTAGCTGGGTGAAGCCAATTATTGTCAAACTACTATGTTTTCTCTTTTTAAATCATAACGACAACCAAAAACATCCAAATGACCCTGATCAAGGGTTCACATACCCTGGTGATTTTGGCCTGATAACATGCACAGAAGTAGACACAAATGAGATTGAATGGCTAATAAAGGTAACATCCTCACCTGTGTCATGTTTGCTTGTAATCAGTGTGTGTGTACAAGCTGAGTGATTTTCTGGGATCCAGACAAACTCTTGCATCTTTCATCCAGCCACTTACGTTTCTGGGTTATGAGTCATGGGTAAAGCAAAATAATTGTCAACGGATCTATGGGAAAAGATAGTTGAACTGTATAAAGCAGGCTAACACGGTACAAAGATATATTTTACTTGTATTAAAGCAGGAAAGGGATACAAAACAATATCCAAGGAATTTATAATGCCATTCAGCAGTGTTCAAACTGTAATTAACAAATGGAAACTCAGGGGCTTTGTAAAAATCAAACCATGATCAGGTAGAACAACAAAAATGTCGGCCACAACTGCCAGGAAAATTGTTCGGGATGCAAAGAAAAACCCACAAATAAAATCAGCTGAAATACAGGACTCACTGAAAACTATCAGTGTGGCTGTTTCAAGATGCACAATAAGAATGCACTTGAAGAAAAATAGGCTGCATGGTTGAGTCGCCAGAAGAAAGCTATTACTGCAGAAATGCTACAAAGTATCTCGCCTAAAATATGTCAAACAGCACAGAGACAAGCCTTCAAACTTCTGGAACAAGGTAATTTGGAGTGATGAGAGTAAAATCAAACTTTTTGGCCACAACCATAAACATTACATTTAGAGAGGTGTCAACAAGGGCTATGATGAACGGAACACCATTCCTACTGTAAAGCACGTAGGTGGATCGCTGATGATATGGGAGTGTGTGAGCTACAAAGGCACAGGAAACTTGGTCAATGTTGAAGGAAAGATGAATGCAGTACGTTATCAGCAAATACTGGAGGCAAATTTGCACTCATCAACTAGAAAGCTGCTCAAGGGACATACTTGGATCCAAAACACAAAGCCAAGTCAAACTGTTATTGGCTACAGCAGAACAAAGTGAAAGTTCTGGAGTGGCCATCTCAGTCTCCTGACCTCAATATCATTGAGCAACTATGGGAAAAAACCACAAGCGTGCAGTTCATGCAAGAAAGTTCAGGATTTATTTTTTTGCCAAGAAGAATGGGCAGCTTTACCATGTGAGAAAATAAAGGGCCTCATCCACAACTACCACAAAAGACTTCAAACTGTCATTGATGTTAGAGGGAGCAATACACTGCATTAAAAACTGGGGTATGTAAACTTTTGATGAAGGTCATTTGGATGTTTTTGGTTGTCATTCTGATTTAAAAAAAGAAAACACAGTAGTTTCACAATAAATGGCTTCACCCAACCAGTAACCATGAGTGGAAAAATGTTTTTGTGCTATCATTCATGTTCTCTGGAAAAGTCCAAGAAAGCAAAAACTCTGTTGGTGTATGTAAACTTTTGAGCACAATTGTATTTCTTTTGCCTTAAATTAACGCTTTTAGTTTTCTTACTCTGGGTTTTGTATCCTCCTGTCCAGCTTCCTACCCCATCCCCTTGTAGGCAGTGTGTGGCCTCCCCTCTGGTCTTTCACGAGGTACAAGAAATCATTTGATGGCCTTTTATGGAGTCAGGTCCAAGGTGGTGTTGTTAGTTTTACTGCTAAGTTTTTACTAGTTTCTACAGGAACCAAATGGTTGCTAGTTCATCTTTTCCCAGTAGAAGTCCTTTTCTGTTTCCCGTGTGTGAGTGAGTGTGTGTATGTTCATAACAATATTATGGAATCAAACAGATAAGAAGTTAGGAGAAAAATTACTTTGTTTTTGCACAACCCCTTTAAAAGAACCCATTAAAGATGATGAATAACTCAGCAACCAGGAAAATGAAACACGTTCATAAGGTAAGTATTAAGTTAAAGCCATATTTCAAATTATACATATATCATCCATGAGAAACACATCGGTGGTATAGGCCCCTTAGTTTCAGTGAAGTGGAATCTTAAATGAGTGATCCAATTGTAGTACCCACAGTGAAGGGGTTAAATTACTCGTCGCCGCGCCTGGTGATGTCTGGTCTGGGGATGTCACGGGGTGGCCCTTTCTCCTGGTTTCGTGGCCCTGAGGTGTACAATAACGGAGGGGGGGGGGGCTAATTGAGGTTTGATTTTGTGATGCCACCAGCGGTGTGCGGCCAGGGAATAGCCGCCGTTGCTGTCGCTGTCCTCCAGGACAGATGGTAGTAGCAGCCATCCACAGGGAGATGAAGGAAGTAGTAGTGGTGCGTTGGGGTGCAGGGCTAGGGCGCTGACAGTAACCAAATGACACAGATTGGTAGTTTCCTTTTACCTTTACTGGTAACAGGTTGTAGTCCCGAAGGTATTATGGTCCGGTCAGCCTGGTAACAGGTAGGAATGTCTCTATGCCAGGTACATTGGAAGCCTTCCTTTATGTGCCTTGGATGTAGGATCCCCATGGCTTGAAGCACTTGGGGACCACGGTTCTTGGTTACTTAGTGCTATGTCCCTCTCTAACGGGCATATGGGGCTCGCGTGTTCCTCTGTGGCCTTGGGCATTATTTTGCTACTTCGCCTTAGGGCTTTGTTGGTGGGCCAGGAAACATGGAATCTCCTACCCTCCGGGTTTTACTACTGAGCCTTTAGTACCCAGTAATCTAGGACTCTGGTGTCCTGTACAATATGCTCGGTCCTGGAAAGCTTGTTGACAGCTCTCTTACAGCGACCGGTCTCCTTCCTCTCCTCCAGGGTTCTGAGGTTCCTCTTCCTGTTCCTCTGACTAACCCCTTCCCATCCCAGAATGCACAGGGGAAGCTCAGCCCAACCAGGACTTGAGCTCCCCCTTCTGGTCTGAGTCAGGTAGTGTTGTGTGCAATGGTACCTGACATTGAGACCTTCCCCGCTGCTTCCAGGCATAGCACTGTCCTCCAGGTGAAGAGAACAATGCCACTTTGGCTCCCAAGACCACTGGGGTGCCACACAATAAATATAATGTTCTTTCAAAATATACTTTGTATTTAGCTTTATTTTAAAAGATTCTACACTTCTCCCTATCCTACTAATCCCTAAATGTGTTTTTTTTTTACTTCACTTAATGTGATGTTTTATTTGGGAGGAGTCTTAAATAAGACATCATAGGAGGCTGGGGCTACAGTCACTTCCCCGAAGCGTATGTCACGCCTCCTGGAAGAGAATGTCATTAGGATGCAGTGTTCTAGTTATTTACTATAGTTTTTTTCATTGCCACTCTCTGAAGATGTCATGGATCCACGGAACTAATAGAAGCTGTAAAAGAGGTGAGCACAGTACTGGCATTCTGCTTCTGCCCTCGACCGCTGCAGCTTCTAATTGAAACAAGATATCATCAGGGGCAGAGATAGAAGCATTGGTCGGGGTAATGATGCTTCTACCTATCCATCATGCAATACCATCACGGAGGCATCTGGTTGGTTAAAAATGTATTCTGCTGCAGGACGATGACCACAAACATTTATTTATTTAATTTAATCCCTATAACACTATCAATTCCACAGCACTTTACAGACATGATCATTACTGTCCCCATTAGTGTCACAATTTAAATTCCCTATCAGTATGGCTTTGGAGTGTGGGAGGAAACCAGTGTACCCAGAGGAATTTGAACCCAGGACCCCAGCGCTGCAAGACTGCAGGGCTAACCACAAAGCCACCGTGATGCAGCCGATATAATTAAGAACTATCTTCAGCGTAAGAAAGAGCAAGGAGTTCCAGAAGTACTGATATGGCCCCCACAGAGTCCTATATCTACCCAACATTCTTACATCCACAGATCTGTGGTTAGTTCTACAAGTTTTTGGAACCTCTCTACAGAATTCCTTCATAAATGGTGTGCAAGTGTCCCTGGAAGAATTGATGCTTTTTTGAAGGTGAAGGATTAAGGATGATCAAGCCATGTATTGATTTGACTTACTTATTCTTTAGTTCATTCAATTTGTATTTTGTTGATTGATAAAAAAAAATATTAACACTTTAACTTTTGAAAGTATTCTCACTATGCAGAATTTTGCTCACCTGCCTCACACTTTTGTACATCATTGTAAAAAAAATGTAAAGTTGGGTCAGAGTTCTACCTTTCCCCTCATTCATCCAAGTAAAACTATACATGACAGTGTAACGGGGTGAGAAGGCTCAAAAATGGTGGATTTAAAAGGGTTGAACACTGCATACACATCCCTTTTTAAATGACTACTGTCAGGTAAGCGGACTACTGTCAGCTAAGCCCAACAGCAGTCATTGATTGTTATGCTACATGAGCCCTGCAGCCAATGTCACGCTAGCCCTTGGAGATGTGCCGCCAATGCAGGAGGTGAGTATGAGTATCTGTTATTTGTATTTTACAAGTTGGAGCACTTTATTTAAATAGGGGATGTACAAATAGTTGAAAATCCCTTTATGGTTAATTTAGGTTAGGTAATTTTCTAAAACAGTTTGCATTGATTTTTACAACAAAAGTAGGAATGTGTAATGTGACGCCCTGACAAAATCAGGTTGTCACAGGAGACTGCATCCATCTTCCAGATGCAGAACTCTCTCCTCCTTGTCCAACCAATACAACCCCACACACACAGGTACATACACTAGTCACAAAAGCCTAGTTCAAAGCCGGTACAGCACCACTTTTTTTTCCATTAGTATGGAATTGATTTTCAATAGGCATTCCCATTTGTTTTAATTTTCCAGGCAGAAACAATAAAATTAATCACAGTGCAAAGTATTGAAGTAATTGAATACAAGTAGGACAAATACAGTAATGTAACACACCATATTAATGATTAAGAAAAGAGTTATAGTGTAGAAAGAAAGCAAAAGATACCTCAAGTTTTAATGTAATCTACAGTAAACAATGAATCAGAACAATGTGATAGAGCCGATAACAATTATCTAGGTATTATATGATAAAAGCTGGCAGGGTTTTACCAGGTAACAATGGAGTATCAACACATAACTCTAAAATTAAGGCATTATTATAGAAGAAAAAAAGATATACGACCCAGCTTCACCTTATAGGTGCTCAGGAGAAAAAAGGGGGGGTAATAATAAAGAGAGAACTCCGGCACTCTACCTCAATGTAGTCAGACAAGAAAAGGTTTCTTTTTATATATATTTTTATTTTTGAAGAAAAAGAATTCATGCATATATGATGTCCAAAAATTAACGTTTCAACCATAATATGGTCTTCATCAAAAGGACCATCTGTGATTATCAGGCAAGGTGAGCTGTTACTAGGCGATGCGGTGCGGCGAGTACCAAGGGGAAGATGCTCAAGAGTCTGAATCAATATAGAATCTTATGTCTAGTGACTATGCAAGGGGAATACATGTAATAGCAGAAACTGCTGTGTGAATACTGCCATGAAAAATTCAAAAGCTATATGTAAGAATGAAATGGGAAAAATGGAACCTGCATTACTGTTATGAATATATGAATAAAGAGAAATTTAGCTACTGAATTGATCAATGCAATAGAGCCCCAACACTACGCCAAAGTATTTATCTACGTTGGGGTCCCTAGCCTGTGTGTGTCCTCTCATGCAGTTAAAAAACTTACCGTGTATGGGAAGCTGAGACCCAGGCTATATATGCGTATCATGTCTGGGTCTCAGCTTCCCATACACGGTAAGTTTTTTAACTGCATGAGAGGACACACACAAGCTAGGGACCCCAACGTAGAGAAATACTTTGGCGTAGTGTTGGGGCTCTATTGCATTGATCAATTCAGTAGCTAAATTTCTCTTTATTCATATGTTCATGGCAGTAATGCAGGTTCCATTTTTCCCATTTCATTCTTACATATAGCTATTGGATTTTTCATGTCAGTATTCACACAGCAGTTTCTGCTATTTCATGTACTCCCCTTACATAGTCACTGGTGTGCATACCTTATCTCCATATAGTGATGTTTTTTTAGGTTTTTGCACCCAGTTCAGACATAGAATGGAGTTCCAAACGTTATTCCTTATTTATCAGTGACTCACGGAGACTGGGGCCGGCCACAGTGATGTCAGGAGAGCAGGAAGTTGACGTGACATCACCGGATCCCCAAGGTCACGGAGCCTGGGGGTCAGGTGATGGGGAAGAGTGGACCATAATAGCGCAGGTCACAGGCAATATTGGCAACACAAGGTATTTGAGAGAAACCTTTTTTTTTAACATAATATCGTTGTGGCCAATAATGAATATGGCTGAACCACCCCTTTAATTTCATTAAACGTTATGCCACGGAAGTGGTGTAATTTACTCCAGAAATGTACGACAGCCCCATAATGGCTTTCATTTCTGGGGACAGCACACGCTAATGAATCAGATGCACCTGATTCATTAAATGACAAATGACACTTAATAAATCAGGTCAGTGCACACCATCGAACGCTTCATTAGGACTGGTGTGTGCTGTGCCATTCTTAATGAATCACCCCCATGTGTCAGCACAGTGCGACTAATAAATACATGAATTCTACTATTGCTATACATGTAAAAAGTGTCATGTACTTAGTAGACTTTTCTTTTTTTATATCAAGTCGCAGATAAGTAATTCATCCATGACAAGGTGATCTCAAGTATGAACTCTACATCTTTTAAACTACTTGCCATATGCCAATTAGGCCTCAAATTAATTGGGAATGCGATAGGATCCAGCTTCATTGTAATTAAAGGGAACCTGTCACCAGGTTTTTCTAATATATAGTACAGCCAGCAGCCTTAAGGCCACTTTTACAGCATTCTAGTATCCTGTACTTATGTTCCCAATCCCCTCTGCATAGCACAAAAAAAACCTTCTATTATACCCACAAATGGCATGGTCCCATCCAATGTATGCCTGCGCATGAATACAATTTGCAGACACTGTGTGGATGACGTAGGACACTTCATCCACATGAAGAAGTGAAGGAGGATGTAATGCAAGGGTAATGATGGAATGATTGGACTGCAGGCCAGCAAACACAGTATGCCAGATACTCTTTGCGCTAGCCATCACACAACTCTACACCCTTAAGGGCTGGGGTACTTTTTACCCTCTCATGGATCAGCTGACACTGTTGAGGTAACACCCAGTCTCAACCTTCAACCCAGACAAGGAAGGGCTTGAGGAAGATTAATTGGAAGGAACCTCCCACCACCTTACTGAACCAGAGACATGGCGTCCCATATCCCCGTGCAACAACTGACACTAGAGAACATGGCATCCCGGGGACCACTGCAACTGCATAATCGCCTCCGAGCAATACCACAACCCAAAGTGAGTCTCTTAAAATACAAAACACGGCCAGAGCAAGCACCTGCTCTAGCGCCGCCCTCCAAAGGAGACACCCCATCCTTTCATGGCCAGTGAGGGGTTATAGGTAACCCAACAGAGAGCCGCACTATGTCCAGGAGTGCAAGTGACTTGCTTGAGTGCAGAGGTATGAAAAGGATTAACCCCAACCCCCCCGTAGACCTGCCATGGCATCCACTAACATGCAAACCACCAGATCTGACAGAGGACAGCGATTGTAGGAAGAGAAGAGAGAAGGCGCCAGATCAAGACCAGAGATGCCCATCAGACCAGACCACACCACCTGTAGGTATAATAAAAAATCTATTTTTGTGCTATGCAGAGGGGATCGGGAACTTACATACAACATACATAAGGTGGTAGTCGTACTTTATACTGGCAAAACCTGCTGACAGGTTTCCTTTAAAACCTGTCTGGGAAAGTTACTGTATATCCACAGAAAAATAAGTTTTGTAACTTGCCCTTGCATTATTTTGATCCTGCACATAGATTTAACCTAATGAGTAATGTCAGTGAAAATCATGGACAGTACATGAAAATCAAATACCAACAAATCCCAATAGAGCAGGCACTACCTGTATATTAATGAAGCATTAACTGAAATGCATGAAAAACATATGCAATTAAAAAAAATTGAAAAACTCGTGGAAAAAGTGTCTTTGCGAATGAGGACCCCATGTAGATTGCACAAAAGATAGCATACCAAGGCGTAATAGGTCCATCGCATTTAGTCTTCGGTTGCCATGGTGGTTTAAATGATGAACACTACGGGACTCAACTGAAACTCTATTGCTGCAGAAGGGAGGTAACCCAAAATAAGTGAAGGCATTGATGTGACACAACATACTTCAGTCAGGAACGTCATTTTGCAATTAGCCATCCATGGGAATACAAGTCATCTGGGTGTTGGCAAGTGTTTATTTGACCCCTTGTAATGGTAGGCAGTCACAGGACAAAGGATGGATTGGGCATGAACAGAGGAAAATCACAGCTTTAGGCCCGTTTCACACGTCAGTGAAAACCACTGACGTTTTTCACTGGCGTGTAAAACACGCACATGTCCCTCCGTTTGCCGTGAATCACGGCACACGTGGGTTGTCTAAGTGCAATCCGGGCTCCGTTCTCCGTGGCCTGTGATTGCACTTAGAGATTAACTCACCTGTGCGCGCTCCCGCTCTCCATGGTGCTGAACGCTCCCGCGGTGCAGCATCCGGCCGGCGCTGACCCCTGCAGCAGCTGCTTCCGAGTCGGCTGTGTTGTGCATCATGAATATGCGCGACAGTAATGAGCCGGCTCAGGAGCAGCAAGCTGCACGGGCTGCAGAGGACATCGCTGAAGCCGGGTGAGTAAAAATGATTTTTATTTTAAAAGCACGTTTTTTTCTGGCACGTGTTTCACGGACCACTCACTGCGTGGTCCGTGGGACATCAGTGATGCCAGAAAAAAATGGACATGTCTCCGTGCGGCAATCACGGACACGCGGGTACGCTGCACGGAGACACGTGCAGTGAAAAATCACTGACGTGTGAGCAGACCCATTCATTCTAATGGGTCTGCGTATGTCAGTGATTCTGGTACGTTTAAAAAAAAGCACAAACGTACCAAAATCACTGACGTGTGAAACAGGCCTTACTCCAACCTTTTGTAGAGAATGAGCCCATTGCATAGTAGAAATAATGGAGCAAGGAGTATGGTGATTCAAACCAAATTGGTAGCAACTTTTTTAGCTGCACTGTTCAGTGAGAGAGAACTAGCTTTAAGAAATACCTAATTGTTATGAAAATTATATATTTTTTTCATAGGGCCTATGCACAAGTTCACTAGATGTTTCAATAAAAAAGATAGGGTCAGGTTCTGTTCATTGCGACTGAGTAGTAAACTGAATATTCACATATATACATATTAGGAACACAGGAATGTACCATAAATTGCATGGCTAAAGGCTACTTTACACACTGCGATATCGGTCCCGATATCGCTAGTGTGGGTACCCACCCCCATCTGTTGCGCGACACGGGCAAATCGCTGCCCGTGTCGCACAACAGCCGTCACACCCGTCACACATACATACCGCTCCGGCGACGTCGCTGTGACGGGCGAACCGCCTCCTTTCTAAGGGGGCGGTCCGTGTGGCGTCACAGCGACGTCACTGAACCGCCGCCCAATAACAGCGGAGGGGCGGAGCTGAGCGGGACGTAACATCCCGCCCACCTCCTTCCTTCCTCATAGCGGCCGGGAGGCAGGTAAGGAGAGCTTCCTCGTTCCTGCGGCGTCACACGCAGCGATGTGTGCTGCCGCAGGAACGAGGAACAACCTCGTTACTGCTGCAGTAACGAGATTTGAGAATGGACCCCCATATCGCCGATTAGCGATTTTGCACATTTTTGCAACGATGCAAAATCGCTTATCGGTGTCACACGCAACGGCATCGCTAATGCGGCCGGATGTGCGTCACGAATTCCGTGACCCCAACGACTCCGCATTAGCGATGTCGCAGCGTGTAAAGCCCGCTTTAGGGTGTTATTGTTATTAGGGTGTTATTGTCTATGCTAATATTTATGCTTGTAGATTTACAAACCTGGCTATCAGTCGATGCAAGGGGTGAGGTTACAGCTGCTCATTATGCACAGAGCAGTGACTGAAACCGCACTGGATGCAGCTATATAAGTGAAAGACTGAGGCTGCCAGGAGGAATAAAGTTAATTTCCTCTTGCAACGGGGCACTCAGTGCACTGTCTACACGGTGTTAAGTAGCAATTTACCTGCAGATTAACTCCATAACAGCAGTTTAATAGTGTTCTTTTACATGACAGGTCCCCTTTAAAGTGTTGCACTGTGTGCACAATATCATATATAACTGCATATTCACAGTTTCTGAAGCATCCACACCAGTGTTTCCCAAACTCCAGTCCGCTTTACACACTACAATATATCTTACGATGTGTCGGCGGGGTCACGTCATAAGTGACGCACATCCGGCATTGTAAGGTAGATTGTAGTGTGTGACAGGTACGTGCGATTGTGATTGTACTCTAAAACGTTCATCACATACACGTCGTTGAATCCTGACGAATTGCACGTCGGGTTGTTCAATGTTCCCGAGGCAGCATACATCGCAGTGTGTGACACCCCGGGAACATTGAACAGATCTTACCTGCCTCCCGTGGCTCCAGCCGGCAAAGCAGAAGGAAGGAGGTGGGCGGGAAGTTTACGTCCCGCTCATCTCCGCCCCTCTGCTTCTAAGGCCTGCTGCCGCGTGACGTCGCTGTGACGCCGAACGTCCCTCCCACTCCAGGAAGTGGACGTTCACCGCCCACATCGAGGTCGTATGGACGGGTAAGTATGTGTGACGGAACATGTCTCAACAAATGAGGTAGTTAAAACTCCAGATTTGGTAACCAAAGACACTTGTAGGAAAAAAAACTGTTGGATGCTTGATAAATAACTTCAGACTTTTAGAACCAGTGTCCTTACACTTAATAATATTTTCTTTTTCTTTTTCTTTAAGAAATTCATTAATGTATTTGAAACGCTGAATAATATGACCAGATCAACCACAGTACAAAAAGAAACCAGCAGGTAATCCACGTTCCATTCTTTCCTTGGACTCTCTGCAGGCTCCAATTTGCATATATAACTATCAAAAATACTGAATAATCCTGAGGCAGAGAAAATGCAAGCCTGATGATCCACCCGGAGTAACGACAGGATAATACTCTCCCCTCCAGATAACACTGGATGGAGACGAAAATACAACTAAAGCTGCTTTCACACTACGTTTTTTGAACATGCGTCATGAACGTTTTTTTAACGCAAAAATGGATCCAGTGCAAATGCGTTTTCATTTCAATGCATTTGCAATGGACTCACGTCAACATGCGTTCACATGCGTTTGCGTGCGTTATAGTGAGGATCCAGCGACTTGCAGTTTTTTAACTTTTTTCTAAATCGCTACTTGTAGCGTTTTTGAGCTGCATCCAAATACTGTTTTTCACTGGATCCTGACTATACTGCATGCAAACGCAGGTGAACGCTGGCATGCTGATAGACAGGATCCTGCTTGCTCTACTGAGCATGCCCAGAAACCGGCCTGGCGTGATCAGTCTCTCTCGCCCCCTCTCTCTCTACCCCTCCCTCTCTCCCCCTCCCTCTCTCCCCCGCCTGAGAGCGGCAGACGCTCGTAACCAAGGTAAATATCGGGTAACCAAGCAAAGCGCTTTGCTTAGTTACCCGATGTTTATCTTGGTTACGTGTGCAGGGAGCAGGCAGCCCGGCTCCTAGCAGCTACGGACGCTCGTAACCAAGATGAATATCGGGTAACCAAGCACAGCGCTTTGCTTAGTTACCCGATGTTTACGTTGGTTACCAGC
This sequence comes from Anomaloglossus baeobatrachus, assembly GCF_048569485.1. NCBI lineage: Eukaryota > Metazoa > Chordata > Amphibia > Anura > Aromobatidae > Anomaloglossus > Anomaloglossus baeobatrachus. The sequence goes on from NC_134357.1 coordinate 126,742,921, forward strand.
GTCTGCAGGTGTCAGATGCCGGCTCCCAGTCTATCACGTTCAGTTCCCCTCACTCCCGATCACATGACTTCAATGCCCGCCCATAAACTTCAAGTGGCAGGATCCTGCAAAATAACACATGCATTTGCATGCGTTTTTCTTTGTAAAAACAGGATCCACTTTTACAGCAAAAAATCGTTCATGACGCATGTTAAAAAAACGTAGTGTGAAAGCAGCCTTACATGAAGAAATAAAGATAGAAAACTTACTTCGGTCCCTATCGAACCAATCCAGTAAATTTGTCAGAATACAATTTTGACTGGGCAAAAACCTCCGATAATGCATTAAATTGATGTCGTTTGATCTCACTTGCAAGGATAAGGAATGCAATTGCGTGGCTAGGGCATCCATAGTATCCATGAAAGCTTTTCAGCACACAAAAATGGAGTGTGGTGGTAATAATGTTTAGATTGTATAGCAACCAACACAGGAAAATAGGTAAAACACTAAAAACTGCAACTGACCCAGCCACTTCCTGTAAAGACTAAGTGGGGGATACTCAGACCTATGCTGCCTAACAGGCCGTCAAGAGCTTCTTGTACCTTCTAAAGAAAATGGAAAACAGAGCAGAGTGCAATCTACCTAAAATAGTGCTGAGCTAGAAAAAGATCCCACAGTAAGTTAAAACACACCACAAAATACAAAGTGGAAAAGTAAAGAACTTACTGCTAGGAGAATATGCCACCTACGTCCTAGTAAGAAAAAAAAGGTTGGTGCAGGGCAAAGAGCATAAACAGCAGAGAAATTAAAGGGAGCCTGTCACCGGATCTTTATAATACTCACCTATCGGTCGGTGCTGAACAGACTGGTCGGATGGACGTCTCCGTTCTCCAGGTGCACGCCTCCTTTTTCGGCTATCTTTGTCCTCCTTCTTCTGAAGCTAGTGTGGATGATGCATTCTACATCATGCTGCCTTATTTATATGATTGGACCAGAATTTATGTATGTCTTGGGGGTGTCTCAGCGGACTATCTAATATGTAATTATGCACATGCACTTTATATGTATTGTCCTTCCAACTCTTGCTTTGACATTCCCCCGTACGCTTTACTTATGATATCGGTCATCTTTCCATACCATTCCATTTGGCGGTCCTGCTTATGCCTCTTCACATCCCTTTGTGTTTTTAACCCTTTTTTTGCTGGTTGCACAAATATGTCTGTAATAATAAAATGTTATTCACTTTTTGGCACTTTTTGACTCTTGTTCTCCTATTTTACATGCCAATTTGAGTTTGTGCAATGGTCTCATTGACCAATCTGGGCTAGTTTTTGCCCAGCATGACTTTGCATACTGCTGTATGGGGGTCCCTATGTTTAATATCATCTACAATAGCCAACATTGAGGTCCTTCACAGGTGCACTACAATTATTTGATCTGCTCTACTCAGGGCAGGTCATGCTCCCCCGGTCCCGGCGCCACCTGTCACTCACCGCTCCAGTCCCCGGTCCTCCTGCCTGCAGCTGCCCCTCTCACTCCCCCTCCCGTGCGTCCTCCATGCCTCCCGTCCACCGGTCCTGGCGTCCCGCTGCGACCCAGGACTCTGTGTCTGGCTCCCCTGCATCTCCTCCACCTATCTCTCTGCTTCCTGCACTGGTCTCTGGCACTCGGGCCTCGCACATGCGCATTAAGGCGCGGGCGCGCTCACTCACCTCTTCTTAAAGGGCCAGTGTCCCTGGAACAGGATATGGCTGATTACAGGTACTGGGTATATAAGACTTCCTTTTCCATGTGGGCGGTACCTGTTCAACGTGTTCCTGTAGCTAGGTGTTCACGTCCCTCTGTCTTGTGTACCCAGATTAAACCTGCTTCTTCCGCAGTGCCCATCTGCTGTCCCGACTGTGTCAAGCTTGCTGGATTCCCAGGAGGTGTCCCGGTGACTGTCTGCTGTGGATCCCGCCATCTTCCGTCAGCTTGAACCCGTCACCGATCCTGGATTCCACCTGGATACTTCAGCCTGCACATCCCGCTGGATCCGGACCCCGCCTGCTGTTACTACTCGGCATCTATACCCGGTTCCAGTCATCCGTCCTGCCTACGGTTCCCGTTGGACTAATAGTCATCTCCAGTGAAGAATTCTGAAGGACCCGTACTCCGTACCCCTAGTGTTCCGGCTACCGTGCATCTAGGCCCTCTGGTGGGGTGATCGGACAGTCCCTGCATAGGGGTTAGGTCCGGGTTGCCTCTCTGGGGGAGTCCAGTGCACGGCCCCGTGAATCCACCTCCAGGGCGTTACACCATTTTGCATGTAAAGATATAGTAGTAACTGCTTTATGTACAAAACTCATATTTTTCCTTATGAAATCCACTTTTTTCTTTTAATTTTGAAAAGATGATTATCAAGAAAGCTGATGTATAGTAGAACCACATAAATATTAAATTCCCTTCCGCTAAAGGTCATTGACACTTACATATTTCATAAAACTACAAGGTTATGTACATAAGGAAGAAAATCAATAGCATTATGATTTCCTCACATTTTGACACTGTTCTACGAGTCTGAAGAGCCTTTACCTTCATAATTTTTACAAAGCATGACTGTATTACAATGTTCTTACAATACATGTATTTTGTATAGTCATTTCTATTCATTTCAGTCATGGGTAGAGTTGAGCGCGGTTCGAGGTTCGAGGTTCTCCAGTTCTAGGCTCGAGTGATTTTGGGGCCTGTTCTAGATCGAACTAGAACTCGAGCTTTTTGCAAAAGCTCGATAGTTCTAGAAACGTTCGAGAACGGTTCTAGCAGCAAAAAAACAGCTAATTCCTAGCTGGCTTTCCGCTGTAATAGTGTAAGTCACTCTGTGACTCACACTTTTATGACATTTCAGTGTATAGTGTGCATGAACAGCGCCTTCAGATCACTCCTGTTTGTATAATGGCGATCGCCTTTTTTTTTTTTTTTCCTTGTCTTCCTTCCCTAAGCGCGCGCGTCTTGTGGGGCGGGCCAGCATGTCAGCCAATCCCAGACACACACACAGCTAAGTGGACTTTTAGCCAGAGAAGCAACGGCATGTGTGATAGGATGTCCATGTCACATGTCCCTGCATTATAAAAACGGACATTTTCCTCCAGGACGCCATTATCTCTTCTGCGTCCTTGGTGTCAGACATCACTGGCGCAGCTCCGTCCTGAATCCTATCGCTGATACTGCTGTATGCGCTCCATACACAGCACTGGACAGCTTAGGGAGAGCACTTTCTATCAGTCCTTTTAAGGGCTCGTACCGGCAGGGTCAGAGCCATAGGTGACAGGTCCTGAAAACAGCGACAGCGTCTGTGTAGCAAAGGTCAGGGATTTCCTCCCTGCATTTCCCTATTAGGAGGGAATAGAAAGGCAGGCTTCCTTTCCTCTACCCAGAGCCCCACAATCCTGGCACTGTACCCTCCTGTCCTCTGCACACTCCAACTCATTATAACTAAGCCATTATACTAGCAAACACTCAGTGTACCTAGTGGCATCCTAAACGTGGCTATTGGACATTTGTCTAGTCACACTAGTGCAAAGACATTTGCAGCACCTCTGCCTGCATTGCACACTCCAACTCATTATAACTAAGCCATTATACTAGCAAACACTCAGTGTACCTAGTGGCATCCTAAACGTGGCTATTGGACTTTTGTCTAGTCACACTAGTGCAAAGACATTTGCAGCACCTCTGCCTGCATTGCACACTCCAACTCATTATAACTAAGCCATTATACTAGCAAACACTCAGTGTACCTAGTGGCATCCTAAACGTGGCTATTGGACATTGCTATAGTCCCACTAGTGCAAAGACATTTGCAGCACCTCTGCCTGCATTGCACACTCCAACTCATTATAACTAAGCCATTATACTAGCAAACACTCAGTGTACCTAGTGACATCCTAAACGTGGCTATTGGACTTTGCTATAGTCCCACTAGTGCAAAGACATTTGCAGCACCTCTGCCTGCATTGCACACTCCAACTCATAATAACTAAGCCATTATACTAGCAAACACTCAGTGTACCTAGTGGCATCCTAAACGTGGCTATTGGACTTTGCTGTAGTCCCACTAGTGCAAAGACATTTGCAGCACCTCTGCCTGCATTGCACACTCCAACTCATTATAACTAAGCCATTATACTAGCAAACACTCAGTGTACCTAGTGGCATCCTAAACGTGGCTATTGGACTTTGCTATAGTCCCACTAGTGCAAAGACATTTGCAGCACCTCTGCCTGCATTGCACACTCAAACTCATTATAACTAAGCCATTATACTAGCAAACACTCAGTGTACCTAGTGGCATCCTAAACGTGGCTATTGGACTTTGCTGTAGTCCCACTAGTGCAAAGACATTTGCAGCACCTCTGCCTGCATTGCACACTCCAATTCATTATAACTAAGACATTATACTAGCAAACACTCAGTGTACCTAGTGGCATCCTAAACGTGGCTATTGGACTGTTGTCTAGTCACACTAGTGCAAAGACATTTGCAACACCTCTGCCTGCATTGCACACTCCAACTCATTATAACTAAGCCATTATACTAGCAAACACTCAGTGTACCTAGTGGCATCCTAAACGTGGCTATTGGACTTTTGTCTAGTCACACTAGTGCAAAGACATTTGCAGCACCTCTGCCTGCATTGCACACTCCAACTCATTATAACTAAGCCATTATACTAGCAAACACTCAGTGTACCTAGTGGCATCCTAAACGTGGCTATTGGACTTTGCTATAGTCCCACTAGTGCAAAGACATTTGCAGCACCTCTGCCTGCATTGCACACTCCAATTCATTATAACTAAGCCATTATACTAGCAAACACTCAGTGTACCTAGTGGCATCCTAAACGTGGCTATTGGACTTTTGTCTAGTCACACTAGTGCAAAGACATTTGCAGCACCTCTGCCTGCATTGCACACTCCAACTCATTATAACTAAGCCATTATACTAGCAAACACTCAGTGTACCTAGTGGCATCCTAAACGTGGCTATTGGACTGTTGTCTAGTCACACTAGTGCAAAGGCATTTGCAGCACCTCTGCCTGCATTGCACACTCCAACTCATTATAACTAAGCCATTATACTAGCAAACACTCAGTGTACCTAGTGGCATCCTAAACGTGGCTATTGGACTTTGCTATAGTCCCACTAGCGCAAAGACATTTTCAGCACCTCTGCCTGCATTGCACACTCCAACTCATTATAACTAAGCCATTATACTAGCAAACACTCAGTGTACCTAGTGGCATCCTAAACGTGGCTATTGGACTTTGCTATAGTCCCACTAGTGCAAAGACATTTGCAGCACCTCTGCCTGCATTGCACACTCCAACTCATTATAACTAAGCCATTATACTAGCAAACACTCAGTGTACCTAGTGGCATCCTAAACGTGGCTATTGGACTTTGCTATAGTCCCACTAGTGCAAAGACATTTGCTGCACCTCTGCCTGCATTGCACACTCCAACTCATTATAACTAAGCCATTATACTAGCAAACACTCAGTGTACCTAGTGGCATCCTAAACGTGGCTATTGGACTTAGCTATAGTCCCACTAGTGCAAAGACATTTGCAGCACCTCTGCCTGCATTGCACACTCCAACTCATTATAACTAAGCCATTATACTAGCAAACACTCAGTGTACCTAGTGGCATCCTAAACGTGGCTATTGGACTTTGCTATAGTCCCACTAGTGCAGAGACATTTGCTGCACCTCTGCCTGCATTGCACACTCCAACTCATTATAACTAAGCCATTATACTAGCAAACACTCAGTGTACCTAGTGGCATCCTAAACGTGGCTATTGGACTTAGCTATAGTCCCACTAGTGCAAAGACATTTGCAGCACCTCTGCCTGCATTGCACACTCCAACTCATTATAACTAAGCCATTATACTAGCAAACACTCAGTGTACCTAGTGGCATCCTAAACGTGGCTATTGGACTTTGCTATAGTCCCACTAGTGCAAAGACATTTGCAGCACCTCTGCCTGCATTGCACACTCAAACTCATTATAACTAGGCCATTATACTAGCAAACACTCAGTGTACCTAGTGGCATCCTAAACGTGGCTATTGGACATTTGTCTAGTCACACTAGTGCAAAGACATTTGCAGCACCTCTGCCTGCATTGCACACTCCAACTCATTATAACTAAGCCATTATACTATCAATTTTTGCTGCCAGTTTAAGGGCTGTAGTTGTCAGGGATATTTATTCTTTATTATTCTGCTGTTAATAAAGCTAGACCACCACTGCAATCTACACCACCTCTCAATTTTTACTACCACATTTTCAGTGCACAATCTTGTCGCAATCAACATGAGTGGCAAAATGACAGATGCTGGTGGAAAGGGGAAGTGGTGGAAAAAGCAAAAAAGGTTTTGTCCGTGGGGAAGGTGGCAAAGCTCCATTATCATCTGCTGAAGATAGACCATCTACCAGCAAAAGTAAGATGTCTACTACTTACCGTGGACAATCCGATGTGCTCCCTTTTTTACGGACACAAACAACAGGAACAAAGATAGATGATGGCCAAAAAAGGAAAATGCTTGAATGGATCTCAAGTGGTCCAACAAGTGCCCTCTCAGCCACTTCAAGTACCGTATCCAAAAAACACCAGTCCTCTGAGTTGTCATCCCAATCAAACTTGATTTCTCCCAGCTCTGAAGTCTCCATCAGCCCTGCACAGTATGGTGGAACTGAGATGGCTGAGTCTGCAGAGCTGTTCAGTCACACTATAGCCTGGGAATCAGAGGTCTGCTCCCAAGCTACAGTGAGTACAGAACAGGAAATGGTCTGCAGTGATGCCCAGAACCTTTGTGACTCTGATTCAGGCCGTGAGGACCAAGTTTCTGAGCATAATGTTGACCCTTTGTCACAAACTGTAACACCTGTGGTTATAGACAATGAGGAACATACTGATGAAGATGAGACTCAGATACCCAATTGGGATGACAACTTAAATATTCGGTCAGGGCAAGAAGAGGCTCGGTCTGAGGGGGAGGGGAGTGCAAACACAACAATTGATGATGAAGTTCTAGATCCCACCTACTGTCAACCCACAGTCAGGCACTCGAGGAGGTCAACAGAGGTGGTGGAGGAGGATGCAACTGATGATGAAGTTACCTTGCGCCTTCCTGGACACAGTCGGAGTACTGGTAGCACGTCTACAACTGCATCCTCAGCCACCACTCTGCCTCTGAGCATTATTCGGGGTGGATCAACAGGTCGCATGGCCTCTAAGCCTTGCCTAGCCTGGTCCTTTTTTGACATAGAAAAAGATCGCCCAAATTATGTGATCTGTAAAATTTGTCATGGTTCTCTTAGTAGAGGTCAAAACCTCAGCAGTTTGACAACTTCTTCCATGAATCGTCACATGAATAAATATCATATGGCCCGGTGGGAAGCTCACCGTGCTGCAATGCGGCCTAGCGGAGCGAACCATCCACCGCCTGCCCCTTCCAGTGCATCCGCGCGCTCGTCATCTTCTAGGACTGTGGGGACAGCTGTCACACCTGGTTTTCCATGCACAACTTCCACCACTGTAACCGCAACAGGCAGTTTGCTTGGTAGGTCGTCAGTTGGTTTGGAAGGGGAAACAAGTGAGTGTGTACAGCTCTCTCAGACATCGATAGCACCAACGTTGGATGAAGGCAACATCATGTCTCCGCCTGCACTTTTCTCACAAACCTGCATTTTTCCAGGGACACCCTACTCAACACCGTCTACACACAGCAGCCAGATCTCTGTCCCTCAGATGTGGTCAAATAAAAGGCCATTTCCTGCGACCCATGACAAAGCTAAGAGGTTGACTCTATCCCTCTGTAAGCTCTTGGCTACCGAAATGCTGCCTTTCCGCCTAGTGGACACACAGGATTTTAGAGACCTTATGTCTGTCGCTGTGCCCCAGTACCAGATGCCTAGTCGCCACTACTTCTCTAAGAAAGGTGTGCCCGCGCTACACCAGCATGTCGCACACAACATCACCGCTTCCTTGAGAAACTCTGTGTGTGAATGGGTGCATTTCACCACCGATACTTGGACCAGTAAGCATGGACAGGGACGTTACATGTCGCTGACTGGGCACTGGGTAACTATGGTGATAGATGGTGAAGGGTCTGCTGCACAAGTCTTGCCGTCCCCACGACTTGTGTGTCAATCCTCTGTCTGTCCAAGTTCCGCCACTGCTTCTGCCTCCTCCACCTCATCTGGGTCCTCCACCTCCGCCCCAAGCCTGCCTGGTCAGGCCACCAGCGTTCTCACTGCGCAGAAGGAATCACGCACCCCTCATTACTATGCTGGCAGCAGAGCGCAACGGCATCAGGCGGTCTTTAGCTTGACATGTCTTGGGAATAAGAGTCACACAGCTGAGGAGTTGTGGTCAGCTCTGCGGTCCGAGTTTAATAAATGGTTGTCTCCGCTCAACCTGCAGCCTGGTAAGGCCGTGTGCGACAATGCTGCAAACCTGGGTGCGGCCCTTCGCCTGGGCAAGGTGACACACGTACCTTGTATGGCTCACGTGTTGAACCTTGTCGTCCAGCAATTTTTAACACACTATCCCGGCCTAGATGGCCTTCTGAACAGGGCACGAAAACTGTCTGCTCACTTCCGCCGTTCAAGCGCCGCAGCTGAGCGACTTGCATCGCTCCAGAAGTCTTTTGGCCTGCCGGTTCATCGCCTGAAATGCGATGTGGCGACACGCTGGAATTCAACTCTCCACATGTTACAGCGACTGTGGCAGCACCGCCGAGCCCTGGTGCAATACGTCATGACGTATAGCCTGAGCCAACGAGATGCAGAGGTTGGGCAGATCACCCTGATGGAGTGGTCTCAGATCAAGGACCTATGCACCCTTCTGCACAGTTTCGACATGGCGACGAATATGTTTAGCGCTGACAATGCCATTATCAGCATGACGATTCCAGTCATTTACATGCTGGAGCACACGTTAAACACTATTCGGAGTCAGGGGTGGGACAACAGGAAGGGGAGGAACTACAGGAGGATTCATATGCGCAAGGGACAACAACATCACCAAGGTCCAGACGTTCATCATCACCAACGCAGCAGGCATGGGACCATGGGGGACAGGGCTCAACAAGGGCGCATAGTAGCAGGCGAAATGTTGAGGAAGGTGCAGGAGAACATGAAGAAATGGAGGACGAACTGCCCATGGACATAGAAGACTCAGCGGATGAGGGAGACCTTGGTCAAATTTCAGTTGAAAGAGGTTGGGGCGAGATGTCAGAGGAAGAAAGAACGGGTAGCACCTCTATGCCACAAACACAGCGTGGACTTGGTCCGCATGGCTGCGCAAGACACATGAGTGCCTTTTTGTTGCACTACCTCCAACATGACACTCGTATTGTCAAAATTAGAAGTGATGATGACTACTGGATTGCCACACTATTAGATCCCCGGTACAAGTCCAAATTTTGTGACATAATTCCAGCCATAGAAAGGGACGCACGTATGCAGGAGTATCAGCAGAAGCTGTTACTCGATCTTAGCTCGGCTTTTCCACCAAACAACCGTGCAGGTGCAGGGAGTGAATCTCCCAGTTGTAACTTGACAAACATGGGACGGTCTCGTCATCTTCAACAGTCTACTCGTACCAGTAGGACCGTATCTGGTGCTGGTAACAGCAATTTTATGGAATCTTTTCATAATTTTTTTAGACCCTCTTTTGCAAGGCCACCAGAGACAACAAGTCTGACACATAGTCAACGGCTGGAGAGGATGATACAGGAGTATCTCCAAATGAACATCGATGCCATGACTTTGCAAATGGAGCCTTGCTCCTTTTGGGCTTCAAATCTAGAAAAATGGCCAGAGCTCTCCAGTTACGCCTTTGAGATTTTGTCGTGTCCAGCTGCCAGCGTTGTCTCTGAACGTGTCTTCAGTGCTGCTGGGTGTGTGCTGACAGATAAGCGCACGCGTCTGTCCAGTGACAATGTGGACAGACTGACGTTCATCAAAATGAACAAGTCATGGATCCAGAAGGAATTTACTACCCCTGTGTCATCCTGGGGAGAGAAAAATGCTTGTGGATTTTGAATGTGCTTGATGCAAATCAAAACATCCTGTTTGCAACTAGGGCACAACTGCTGCCACTGAAGGGGTGGGTGTGTGTGGGGCCCAATTTTTGGAAAAAAGGGAGACTCCGCTTGGAGTAACCCTTGCTTGCTGTGTTTTTTAAAAATGATCCAAGATGAACAGAGCTGGGGTCAGGAAAGACTTTGCTACCTACCCCGGTGTCATCCTGGGGACGGATAAGAATGGCGTATTTTTGAATGTGCTTGATGCAAATCTAGCTGTGAAGTGTACAACTGGGGCACAACTGCTGCCACTGAAGGGGTGGGTGTGTGTGCGGCCCAATTTTTGGAAAAAAAGGGAGACTCCGCTTGGAGTAACCCTTGCTTGCTGTGTTTTTTAAAAATGATCCAAGATGAACAGAGCTGGGGTCAGGAAAGACTTTGCTACCTACCCCGGTGTCATCCTGGGGACGGATAAGAATGGCGTATTTTTGAATGTGCTTGATGCAAATCTAGCTGTGAAGTGTACAACTAGGGCACAAGTGCTGCCACTGAATGGGTGGGTGTGTCTGGGGCACAATTTTTGGAAAAAAAGGGAGACTCCGCTTGGAGTAACCCTTGCTTGCTGTGTTTTTAAAAGAAGCCAAGATGAACAGAGCTGGGATCAGGAAAGACTTTGCTACCTACCCTGGTGTCATCCTGGGGACGGTTAATTAGGCCGTATTTTTGAATGTGCTTGATGCAAATCTAGCTGTGAAGTGTACAACTAGGGCACAAGTGCTGCCACTGAATGGGTGGGTGTGTGTGGGGCACAATTTTTGGAAAAAAGGGAGGCTCCGCTTGGAGTAACCCTTGCTTGATGTGTTTTTAAAAGAAGCCAAGATGAACAGAGCTGGGATCAGGAAAGACTTTGCTACCTACCCTGGTGTCATCCTGGGGACGGTTAATTATGGCGTATTTTTAAATGTGCTTGATGCAAATCTAGCTGTGAAGTGTACAACTAGGGCACAAGTGCTGCCACTGAATGGGTGGGTGTGTGTGGGGCACAATTTTTGGAAAAAAGGGAGGCTCCGCTTGGAGTAACCCTTGCTTGCTGTGTTTTTAAAAGAAGCCAAGATGAACAGAGCTGAGATCAGGAAAGACTTTGCTACCTACCCCGGTGTCATCCTGGGGACGGATAAGAATGGCGTATTTTTGAATGTGCTTGATGCAAATCTAGCTGTGAAGTGTACAACTAGGGCACAAGTGCTGCCACTGAATGGGTGGGTGTGTGTGGGGCACAATTTTTGGAAAAAAGGGAGGCTCCGCTTGGAGTAACCCTTGCTTGATGTGTTTTTAAAAGAAGCCAAGATGAACAGAGCTGGGATCAGGAAAGACTTTGCTACCTACCCTGGTGTCATCCTGGGGACGGTTAATTATGGGGTATTTTTGAATGTGCTTGATGCAAATCTAGCTGTGAAGTGTACAACTAGGGCACAAGTGCTGCCACTGAATGGGTAGGTGTGTGTGGGGCACAATTTTTGGAAAAAAGGGAGGCTCCGCTTGGAGTAACCCTTGCTTGCTGTGTTTTTAAAAGAAGCCAAGATGAACAGAGCTGGGATCAGGAAAGACTTTGCTACCTACCCCGGTGTCATCCTGGGGACGGATAAGAATGGCGTATTTTTGAATGTGCTTGATGCAAATCTAGCTGTGAAGTGTACAAATAGGGCACAAGTGCTGCCACTGAATGGGTGGGTGTGTGTGGGGCCCAATTTTTGGAAAAAAGGGAGACTCCGCTTGGAGTAACCCTTGCTTGCTGTGTTTTTTAAAAATGATCCAAGATGAACAGAGCTGGGGTCAGGAAAGACTTTGCTACCTACCCCGGTGTCATCCTGGGGACGGATAAGAATGGCGTATTTTTGAATGTGCTTGATGCAAATCTAGCTGTGAAGTGTACAACTGGGGCACAACTGCTGCCACTGAAGGGGTGGGTGTGTGTGGGGCCCAATTTTTGGAAAAAAGGGAGACTCCGCTTGGAGTAACCCTTGCTTGCTGTGTTTTTTAAAAATGATCCAAGATGAACAGAGCTGGGGTCAGGAAAGACTTTGCTACCTACCCCGGTGTCATCCTGGGGACGGATAAGAATGGCGTATTTTTGAATGTGCTTGATGCAAATCTAGCTGTGAAGTGTACAACTAGGGCACAAGTGCTGCCACTGAATGGGTGGGTGTGTGTGGGGCACAATTTTTGGAAAAAAAGGGAGACTCCGCTTGGAGTAACCCTTGCTTGCTGTGTTTTTAAAAGAAGCCAAGATGAACAGAGCTGGGATCAGGAAAGACTTTGCTACCTACCCTGGTGTCATCCTGGGGACGGTTAATTAGGCCGTATTTTTGAATGTGCTTGATGCAAATCTAGCTGTCAAGTGCACAACTAGGGCACAAGTGCTGCCACTGAATGGGTGGGTGTGTGTGGGGCACAATTTTTGGAAAAAAAGGGAGACTCCGCTTGGAGTAACCCTTGCTTGCTGTGTTTTTTAAAAGGAGCCAAGATGAACAAGTCATGGTTCAGCAAAGACTTTGCTACCTACCCCGGAGTCATCCTGGGGACGGTTAAGTATGGCGTATTTTTGAATGTGCTTGATGCAAATCTAGCTGTGAAGTGTACAACTAGGGCACAAGTGCTGCCACTGAATGGGTGGGTGTGTGTGGGGCCCAATTTTTGGAAAAAAAGGGAGACTACGCTTGGAGTCACCTTGCGGTGTTTTACATGATTTTAGAAGGGCGTGCCATGCCTATATCTGTGTGTCCTCCTCTTTTTCCTTGTCCAGCTGTTTTGTTTTCGCATGAGTATATGTCCTTGTCACTTTCCCATGTGTTTGTGTTGTGTTGTGAGTTGTTTTTCACCTTTTGGACACCTTTGAGGGTGTTTTCTAGGTGTTTTTATGTGTTTGTGATTGCCTGCCATTGTTTCCTATGCAGTTCGAGTTCGGTTCGTCGAACGTTCGACGAGCCGAACTCGAACGGGACCTCCGTTCGGCGAACCGACCTCGAGCCGAACCGGGACCGGTTCGCTCATCTCTAAGTCATGGGTCAATTTATAATGTGGTTATATTAAATATGCTGTGCTTTTGTGCTGTTTTTTGTTAGCCAATCTAAACTTATGCTTTATTTTACTTACTAACTGTAGTTCCCGGGTGTTGCCCGGGATAGTAAAAGGGGCTTTACATGGTACGATATCGTTAATGTTTTATCATCGGGGTCACGTTGTGACACTTACCAGCGACCTTAAGCGACCTAAAAAATGGTGACAATCGTTCACCATGGAGAGGTCGTCCCAAAACCAAAAATCGGTAATGGTTGATTATCGATGTGGTTCGTCGCTCCTGCAGCAGCACACATCGCTGTGTGTGACACCGCAGGAACAACAAACCTCTCCTTACCTGCCGCCGGAAGGAAGAAGGTGGGCGGGATGTTACGTCCCGCTCATCTCCACCCCTCCACTTTGATTGGCCGGCCGCTTAGTGACGTCGCGGTGACGTCGCTGTGATGCCGAACGTCCCTCCCCATTGAGGGAGGGATTGTTCGGCAGTCTCAGCGACGCTGCCGTAGCAATAATGTTCGCTGCGGCAGCGATCACATGAAATCGCATGCACGACTGGGGCGGGTGCTTTTCCGTATGATATCGCTAGCAATTGCTAGCAATATCGTAGCGTGTAAAGCCCGCTTAACTGTCTCTCTTCGAGTTTCTGTTTTTCTCTCTGTATCAGTCTCTCTGTCTGTCTCTATCTCTGTGTCTCTCTCTTTCTCTGTGTTTGTCTGTGTCTGTCTGTCTCTCTCTATCTGTCTGTCAGTCTCATTCCCCGGCTGTTTCTGTGCCCAGCTGTCTCTGTGCCCGGCTGTCTCTGTGCCCGGCTGTCTCTGTGCCTGGCTGTCTCTGTGCCCGGCTGTCTCTTTCCAGCGCTGTCTCTTTCCAGCGCTGTCTCGTTGCCCGGTCTGTCTCTTTCAAGATCTGTCTCTTTGCCCGGCCTGTCTCTTTGCCCGTTCTGTCTCTTTGCCCGTTCTGTCTCTTTGCCCGTTCTGTCTCTTTGCCCGGTCTGTCTCTTTCCAGAGCTGTCTCTTTGCCCGGTCTGTCTCTTTCCAGAGCTGTCTCTTTGCCCGGTCTGTCTCTTTGCCCAGTCTGTCTCTTTCCAGAGCTGTCTCTTTGTCCGGTCTGTCTCTTTGCCCGGTCTGTCTCTTTGCCCGGTCTGTCTCTTTGCCTGTAGTAAAGTAAATCCCAGCACTCTAAATGAAGACAAAGGAGGAATTATGCAAAAGTGAATTTATTGACTAATACACTGCAAAAGGAACCTAACCAGAACAACAGCACCAATGTTTCGGCATAGAGCCTTTCTCAAGGTTGTTGCATCACTGGTCAGAGTAAGGAAACACGGGTCTCGAAGGACAACCGGAGGTTTGCAAATAAAGGTAAGGTTCCACACGTTTTTGCAGAGTATGCTCGTAGGTGAAGGGGTGACAGGATCACTATGTGAGGTGAGAGGACGCCTGCAGTGGAGATCCGGAACTGGCATCAGAGGCAAGGAGAGAGGCTGCAGCTCTGCAAAAACGTGTGGAACCTTACCTTTATTTGCAAACCTCCGGTTGTCCTTTGAGACCCGTGTTTCCTTACTCTGACCAGTGATGCAACAACCTTGAGAAAGGCTCTATGCCGAAACGTTGGTGCTGTTGTTCTGGTTAGGTTCCTTTTGCAGTGTATTAGTCAATAAATTCACGTTTGCATAATTCCTCCTTTGTCTTCATTTTGAGTGCTGGGATTTACTTTACTATATGATTCTTTATCCCCAAAGCACCTCTAGTATATGTGGTAGAGCCTGTAATTCCTATATATTGTCTCTTTGCCTGGTCTGTCTCTTTGCCCCGAGCTGTCTCTTTGCCCCGAGCTGGCTGTCTCTTTGCCCCGAGCTGGCTGTCTCTTTGCCCCGAGCTGGCTGTCTCTTTGCCCCGAGCTGGCTGTCTCTTTGCCCCGAGCTGGCTGTCTCACCACTGACATCATATTACCATTTTGTTCCTATAGCAACCACTGACAGTTGCTATTAATGACCCTTAGCTCCCATCTCCATTCAGTTAAATGGAGACATGTTTTTTTGAGTGTAACTGTAAAGCACGGGGTTGTATTTTCCTGTCAAAACATAGTCTATGACGTTCCCTGAGTCACATGGAGTGTCTGTGCAAAATTTCGTGATTGTAAATGCGATGGTGCGAATTCCTTTAGTGGACATACATACATACACACACACACACACACTGAGCTTTATATATTAGATTATGTTAATAGGTAGCATGGCTACCTAGGGGGCAGAGGGTCTTGTCCCCCAGGCCCCTCACTTGTGGGGCGTACCTGGAGTGATCACCACTCCTAACTGTATTGATGTGTACAACACACTGATATATGTAAACTCTGTAAAGTAGTGGAAATCGTTTTGGCACTCCTTTATGTATTTAGCCTTGTAGTGACAGTGTTAACAGTTACAAGCAGTCCAATTTAAGAAGAGTTACATAAGCACACAGGGAGCTAGTTATTACTTTTTAGAAGTTAGTAATGGGCTCTTTTTGGGGATCTGGCTAACATGGGGCTCTTCTAATAATAATAATAAAGTTTATTTATATAGCGCCAACATATTCTGCAGCACTTTACAATCCGGTAGGGGGTTGTATAGACAAATACAAAACAAAATAGTACATTAATCAACCGCTGCAGTAGGAATGAGGGCCCTGCTCGAAAGCTTACAATCTATGGGGAAAAAAAAGGGGGACACAAAAGGTGAAGCACACTTGTAGATCTGGCCGGCCATTGTTAAGCTTTATTTATTGGTTACATATAAAGATGATCTGGTCTTTAGACAGTAACCTTTTGGGTGCCCTTACGTGCTATTGGTTGTACAGTCATATGAAAAAGTTTTGGCACCCCTATTAATGTTAACCTTTTTTCTTTTTAACAATTTGGGTTTTTGCAACAGCTATTTCAGTTTCATATATCTAATAACTGATGGACTCAGTAATATTTCTGGAATGAAATGAGGTTTTTTGTACTAATAGAAAATGTGCAATCTGCATTTAAACAAAATTTGACCGGTGCAAAAGTATGGGCACCTCAACATAAAAGTGACAGTAATATTTTGTAGATCCTCCTTTTGCAAAAATAACAGCCTCTAGTCGCTTCCTGGAGCTTTTAATGAGTTCCTGGATCCTGGATGAAGGTATATTTGACCATTCCTGTTTACAAAACAATTCCAGTTCAGTTAAGTTTGATGGTCGCCGAGCATGGACAGCACGCTTCAAATCATCCCACAGATGTTCAATGATATTCAGGTCTGGGGACTGGGATGGCCATTCCAGAACATTGTAATTGTTCCTCTGCATGAATGCCTGAGTAGATTTGGAGCGGTGTTTTGGATCATTGTCTTGCTGACATATCAATCCCCTGCGTAACTTCAACTTCGTCACTGATTCTTGCACATTATTGTCAAGAATCTGCTGATACTGAGTTGAATCCATGCGACCCTCAACTTTAACAAGATTCGCGGTGCCGACATTGACCACACAGCCCCAAAGCATGATGGAACCTCCACCAAATTTTACTGTGGGTAGCAAGTGCTTTTCTTGGAATGCCGTGTTTTTTTGCCTCCATGCATAACGCCTTTTTGTATGACCAAACAACTCAATCTTTGTTTCATCAGTCCACAGGACCTTCTTCCAAAATGTAACTGGCTTGTCCAAATCTGCTTTTGCATACCTCAGGCGACTCTGTTTGTGGTGTGCTTGCAGAAACTGCTTTTTTCGCATCACTCTCCCATACAGCTTCTCCTTGTGCAAAGTGCGCTGTATTGTTGACTGATGCACATTGACACCATCTGCAGCAAGATGATGCTGCAGGTCTTTGGAGGTGGTCTGTGGATTGTCCTTGACTGTTCTCACCATTCTTCTTCTCTGCCTTTCTGATATTTTTTTTGGCCTGCCACTTCTGGGCTTAACAAGAACTGTACCTGTGATCTTCCATTTCCTTACTATGTTCCTCACAGTGGAAACTGACAGTTTAAATCTCTGAGACAACTTTTTGTATCCTTCCCCTGAATAACTATGTTGAATAATCTTTGTTTTCAGATCATTTGAGAGTTGTTTTGAGGAGCCCATGATGCCACTCTTCATAGGAGATTCAAATAGGAGAACAACTTGCAATTGGGCACCTTAAAAACCTTTTCTCATGATTGGATACACCTGCCTATGAAGTTCAAAGCTCAATGAGGTTACAAAACCAATGTAGTGCTTTAGTAAGTCAGTAAAAAGTAGTTAGGAGTGATCAAATCAAGAAATTGATAAGGGTGCCCATACTTTTGCACCGGTCAAATTTTGATAAAATGCGGATTGCACATTTTCTGTTAGTACAATAAACCTCATTTCAATCCAGAAATATTACTGAGTCCATCAGTTTTAGATATATGAAAACCCAAATTGTTATAAAGAAAAAAGGTTAACATTAATAGGGGTGCCCAAACTTTTTCATATGACTGTATGTAAGATGTGAGGACAGAAATAGGAGAGAGAAGGGTACGAGTAGCATTTAAAAGGTGGGACGGGGGAGAGTTAGGTTAGTAAGTTATTATGATAAGATTGTCTGAAGAGATGTGTTTTTAATGTACGCTTAAAAACTTGGGGGCTGGATATTAGTCGCATTCTTTGGGGTAGTGCATTCCAGAAAACTGGCACGGCACGAGAAAAGCGTGGAGAGTTTGGTCCGAGGGAGACCAACCAGTAAAGAGTTGCAGTAATCCAGGCGGGAATGAATAAGAGCGACAGTAAGGGTTTTTGCAGTTTCGAAAGTAAGAAATGGTCAGATTCTGGAGATGTTTTTGAGATGTAGGTGACATGTGCGAGTGAGTGATTGTATATGGGGAATGAAGGAGAGTTCTGAGTCAAATATAACCCCAAGACAGCGAGCATGCTGCTTGGGAATAATGATTAAATCATCAAAGGTAATTGAGATGTCGGGTGTAGGTTGGTTGGTAGAGGGAGGAAACACAAGAAACTCAGTTTTAGAGAGATTCAGTTTCAGATAGAGGGAGGACATGCTTTGAGAGACAGCAGACAGACAATCCCTGGTATTTTGTAACAAAGCAGGGGTGATGATTGGAGATGATGTATATAATTGGGTGTCATCAGCATAGAAAGGGTATTGGAAACGGAATCTGCTGATGGTTTGTCCAATAGGGGCGGTGTATAGAGAGAAGAGGAGAGGAGAGGGCCCAAAAAGAGCAGCCTGTTTTGGATCCTAAATGGATCCCTATTAAATATGTGTTCACCCCTGTGTAAAGGCCACTTTACACGCTGCGGTCTTGCTAGCGAGATCGCTAGTGTGCGTACCCGCCCCCATCGTTTGTGCGTCATGGACAAATCGCTGCCCGTGGCGCACAAAATCGCGCAGACCCGTCACACTACTTACCTGCCTAGCGACATCGCTGTGACTGGCGAACTGCCTCATTTCTAAGGGGGCGGTTCGTTCGGCATCACAGCAACGTCACTAAGCGGCCGCCCAACAGAAGCTGAGGGGCGGAGATGAGCGGGACGTAGCATCCAGCCTACCTCCTTCCTTCCTCATTGCCGGCGGCCGCAGGTAAGCTGAGGTTCCTCGTTCCTGCGGTGTCACACATAGCAATGTGTGCTGCCGCAGGAACGACGATCAACATTGTACCTGCAGCAGCAACGATAATTGGGAATAGGGGAGCATGTCAACGATTAGCGATTTTGCACGTGTTTGCGGTGATTTTCGATCGCACATAGGTGTCACACGCAATGACATCGCTAACGCGGCCGGATGTGCCTCACGAATTCCGTGACCCCAACGACATCGCTTTAGCGATGTCGCAGCGTATAAAGCGGCCTTAAGGAAACCCATACACATTAAATAAAATTCTAACGAAATGTCCCATTTTGGCCACAACAAATGATTGTTAGCTGGTTTAGTGAAACAATCTATTGTTTCCATCAGTGACTAACGAATCTATTGAAATGTTAAAAACACCATTCAAAATGTTGCATTTTTTTGATCAATGTACAGCAATAATATATGGTGAGGTTATAAGTGTTTGGGACCATTTTTTTTTGTTGACCAATTTTCAACCAATATACATGGGGACATATACCTCTACTAAAGTACTCCATTTAAAGGTTAAGCCAAAATAGTATTTGATAAGGGTTTTATAAGCAGAAACTAATCTCTTATGATTTAAAAAATATAATTAGTAAAGTAAACATGAGAAATTTGCATTGCAAATCATGTAATTAAGTGCCTTTCATCAAAACAAAATTTGATTAGCCAGCCAGTACTTTTCTTTCATTCACAAATCTCTAAGGATACTTGTAAAAAAAATGTGCATGTGTTAATTGTCTTATGCACATTGCTGCAAAACCCCACAAACAAATTCACATGCTGGGAGTAAATTAGACAAGAGAAAAGAGATAACATCATAACATTTAACAAATAAATCTTTTAATACATAATTTGTTTATCATCATATGCACTGGTTCTCTTGTATAATGCTTGAAGCAAAAGGCAAAACACTCATGTATTCATTCTGCTTCTCTGTATCGACAATGGCTGACCTCAGATATAAGCAGCCGCTTAATGAAAACTAGTGTTCTGCTTCATAGATGGACTGAACTGTAGTCAAGGGCTCTGCTATGGCACATACTGTGCCTTCATTTGCCTCTGATATTATATGTAGGCATTCAAAAGTATGAGAATTTTAAGTGATTTCTACTCTCCTGACACTGCACCACCATGACTAACGCTGAGGCCACACAAGGATTACTGTGAGTCTTCGCATGACACTCAGCAGCAGGAGCTGAGTGTCATGCGACTGTATACCGATCGTGCGATCAGACCACAGCTGCGGACGGGAGGGCCAGCACTGGGGGAGAGAGGGATTTATCTCCCTATCTTCTCCGTTGCCGGCTGATGCGAGAATCGCACTGCACTCACGTTACACCAGTATAATGCGAGTGCAATGCGATGTTTCTCTCGCCCCCATAGACTTGAACGGGTGCGAGTGAAACAGGATCGCATTACACTCGCAGCATTCTGCATTTGTTTTCTTGGTCCAATTAGGGCTGAGAAAAAAAATCACCCATGGGAGCTGCCCATAGAGTAATATTGGTCCGAGTGGAATGCAATTTTTCATCGCATTCCACTCACTCCGTATTACTCACCATGTGTGCTGACCCTAAAGGTATAAACTTTTATTCAATCTTGTTGATATATATTGGAATATAATATGGTCCATTTGTTTTAGAATTGTACTATAGAATTCCATTGAATTTTTCTCACAATGCCTTATTTTATCATTGGTATCTAATCTGGCAGTGGTACCTAATTACCATTCCAGTATTAGATTGTTCTTTAGTTATTGTATTAATATATCTGACATTCCTTGCTTGTATTATTAAGTATTGGAGTAGTAAACAGTAGTGATGATGAGCGAGCATGCTTGCCACTGCTCAATACTCAATTAAGCATCAGGGTGCTTGTGTACGTTCCTTACTTAATCTAGTATCACGGGTGTTTGAGCGCCGTGCTCGAGTCTCCAGCCAGCATGTTTTGTGGATGTTAGACAAATGGCCAATCAACATGTGGGAATTGCTTGCTGTGCCGCCCCCACGTCAGCAGCCGGGCTGCTCGGATCCGGATCCGCAGTGGCTCGAGGGGTTTCCGGACCCGGGGTCGCGCGGACACTCAAATAAAAGAGGGCGTATATATACGGGGATTGCTGTGGATACTTCGTGATGCCACCCACGGTGTGTGGTAATATGGAGTACTACCGCTGCTGTTAGAATGCACCCGCAGGCGATGGAGTGGCAGCTGGTTGTTTAACCCCTCCGTGGGTAGGGGTGGATGCCCTGGATCTCAGTGTCCAGGACACAGGGAGTGATGTAGGCCGGTGGTGGCGCACCGGGCCAGACCGGGGAATGTTTGTGTACTCACTGTTGAATAATTGCACACAAGTCTGTTGGTAAACCAAAGTGTCAGTTGCCGGCTTCCACGTCCAGGTGTACTCGGGTCCCACACCTGGCTGGTGTACCGATGTCCCTTCCTCCTGCTCTCTGTACTTTTCTCAATTCTGGACGACTCCGTATGGAACGGGGAAGTCCACTCCCGATGCTGTTGTGGTTGGGAGTCATGCCCACGAAAACTGACCCTTGGGATCTCAGTGGGTGTTTGCGGATACCGTATCCCCCGCGGTGGGCTTCCATTGCACTCTATCTGGGCTAACACTTCTGAAACAACGTCTGGAACCTTGCTCCCGGCCTGGTTAATTAGAGAAGGGGCTTGCAACCGTCTTCTAACTAGGGTCCAGGTACCCCGCCTGTGCACGGTTTCCGGACCATATCTCCGCTGTCGGTACCGGTGGGGTCCAACCCCGTCCCAGTCCACTTTGGATTTCCCGCGACCGGATGCCTGGCGCCTTTGGACACGGTCCACTGCTTGCCACCTAGCCAGCAGACCAGGGCCACCTAGCCAGTAGACCAGGGCCACTACCCTGGCTACCCTCCACTAGGCACAGCCTTGACCTACACAGTCTGTCACTGTCACAGACTCAACTCCAACTTGGACTTGCACTCTCCAACTTAAAACTGACTTGGTTCCCTCCCTCGGTTCCTCAAGACTCCTAGGTGGGCGCTCCCAATCCGCCTGGTCCTGCCCACTGGTGTGTCCTTCCTACCCTGAGGGAGGTGGCTAGGATTTTGTGGCAAATGGTACCTGATGTGGGATGGTTTTATGTCGGGTGAATTGTTCCTCTGTGACCACCTGGTGGCGCCAGGGCGTCACACTTGCCATACACGGTAATGCCATAGCCATGTTGTCTACTAGCATTACTGTAATTGGCTGGCCACATTGCATCAAGGGGTCTTATACAGTCATGGCCTAATGTCTTGGCACCCTTAACATTGTTCCAGAAAATTAAGTATTTCTCTGACAAAATAATTGCAGTTACACATTTTGTTATACACATGTTTATTTCCTATATGTGTATTGGAACAACACAAAAAAATAAAGGGAAAAAAAATCAAACTGGACATAGTTTCACACAAAACCGTAAAAATGAGCAAGACAAAATTATTGGCACCCTTAAATTAATATTTGGTTGCAAACCCTTTGGAATATATAAGTGCAGTCAATCACTTCATATAACCATAAACAAGCTTCTTACACCTCTCATCTGGAATTTTGGACCAGTCCTCTTTTACACATTGTTCCAGGTTGCTCATATTTGTAGGCGCCTTCTCCCAACAGCAATTTTAAGATCTCTCCACAGGTGTTCAATGGGATTTAGATAATTGCTGGACACTTCAAAACTCTCCAGTGCTTTGTTTCTATCCAATTCTGGGTGCTTCTTGAAGTACATTTGGCGTCATTGTCCTGAGGGAAGACCCATGACCTAGGACACAAACCCAGCTCTCTGACACTGGACACTACATTGTGACCTAAAATCATTTGGTAACCTTCATATTTCATGATACCTTGCAAACAGTCAAAGCACCGCGTGCCAGAGGCAGCAAAACTACCCCAAAACATCTTTGAACCTACACCATATTTGACTGTATGTAGTGTGTTATTTTCTTTGTAGGCCTCATTCCATTTTCATTAAACAGTAGAATGATGTGCTTTACCAAAAAGCTCTATCTTGGTCTCATCTGTCAACAAGACACTTTCCGAGAAGTATTTTGGCTTATTCATATGCATTTTAGCAAACTGCCCTCTAGCTTTTTGTCTCTGTGTCAGCAATGGGGTCCTCCTGGGTCTCCTGCCATAGCATTTCATTTCATTCAAATATTGATGGATATTTTGTGCTGACAGGGTTGCACCCTGAGTCTGCAGGACAGCTTGAATTTCTTTGGAACTTGATTGGGGCTGCTTATCCACCATCTGCAGTATCCTGCATTGCTACCTTTCATCAATTTTTCACTGACACGTCCAGAGAGATTATGTACAGTGCCATGGGTTGAAACCTTCTTAATTATGTTATGCACTGTGGACAAGAAATAATCAAGATCTCTGGAGATGGATTTCCAACTTTGAAATTGTTGATACTTTTCAACATTTTTGGTTCTCAAATCCTCAGACAGTTCTCTTCTTCTCTTTCTGTTCTCCATGCTTAGTGTGGTACACACAGACATACAATGCAAAGAATGAGTCAACTTCTCTTTATATCTGGTTTCAAGTATGATTTTCATATTGACCACAACTTTTACTTGCCTCAGGTGAGTTTGAGCGAGCATCACATACTTGAAACAAAGTTGTATACTCACAATTTTGGAAACGTGGCAACAAATTTGTCTAGCCCATTTTGGGTTTTTTTGTGAAACGATGTCCAATTTGACTTTTTTCTCAGCTTTTTTTGTGTTGTTCCAATACAGACAAAGGAAATAAACATGTTATGACTAGGGATGAGAGAGTAGTGAAATACTCGGACTCGCTATACTCATAACGAGTAGGTCCTAATACTTGGGTACTCGTTACGAGTAGCGAGTCCAATGCAAGTTAATGGGAAATGTGAGTAATTGTCTGGGGGCTGAGAAAAAGACCGAGGGGGGGAGGTAAAATAAAGAATACAGTCAATAATAAATATTGTCATTATACATACAGGTCCCGCGACGCATCCTGTAGACTTTGCTTCCCGCAGCTCTGCTTCCGAGTCCGTTCATCGCTGTGCCTCACGGTAAACAAAGGACCTTGCCAGACATCATAGCATGTGACCAGTCACGTGTGAATGTTGTATGATCTCATTGCCTACAGACAGGTCACATGACTATAACATCATCTAAGGTACTGGAGTGTCAGCATGCTCGCTGGTGCTTAGTGCTCGCCCAAGCATTTCCGTACTCTCGGTATACTTGGTGAGGGCTGTGTACTGGCGAGATGCTCGGGCATATGCTCGGCTCCCTGTCCCTGCATGTCGGTTCTCTTTACAGAGTCACCTCACATGCAGGGATTGGCTGCCACAGTCGGTGAATAGCGGCGCTGGGGATCAGGTGATCGGAGATCACGATTGCTATAGTATCCCACTCTTTAGGTTACTATGGCAACGGTGGCAGTGGTGACGTCACCGCTTACCAACCTGCAGCGTTTGTTCACTCATTGAGTTATTAGACTGCACGGGAAGGAGCAGCGTCTTCCTCCCTCCCGTGCATTCTGATATAGCAGAGCTAGATGGGTTGAAGAAGACAGAAGACCAGAATCGTGGAGGGGTGAGAGGGAGTAATAAACATGGAGTCCCTAAGTTTGTCTGTGTATTTATTTCTATTAAAGTATTTTTTCTCTGTGTGGTGTCTTTTTTTAACCCTTTATTGGAGATTCTTAATGGCCGGGTCAAACTTGGCCTGACATTAAGAATCTCAGGCTTTATACCAGCTGGTAAAACAAAGCTGAACAGGGCCGCTGAAAGAGTTGGTAACAGCACCAGAAGATGGTGCTTCTAGGAAAGCGCCATTTTCTGGAGCAGCTGTAGACTGCAATTTGCAGCGGGGTCGGGGGGCAGAAAGCTTTGGTCACCTTGCGCTGCGGATTCCAGCCCACAGCTGTCTAGTTATACCTGACTGGACACAAATATTGGGCGAAGCCCACGTCAGGTTTTTTTTTTTAATTATTTAATGAAATAATTAAAAAAGGGTTTCCCTATATTTTTTGTTCCAAGCCAGGTACAAATAAAAAGCTGGGGGTTGGGGAAGCCCGTAGCTACCTACTGTACTTGGCTAGCATACAAAAATATGGCGAAGGCCACGTCATTTTTTTTTTACTTTTTGGCAAAAAACTTAAAAAAAAAAAAAGGGCTTCCCTGGATTTTCATTGCCAGTGAAGATAACACCAAGCACTGGGGGTTCGCAGCCAGTAGCTGCTTGGATTACCCTTAGCTAGCAATAGAAAATGCAGCGGGAGCCCACACATTTTTTCTATTTTTTTAAATAACTAAAAAAAAAAATAAAAAAAGCAAGGCAGATGGGGGTGGTAGCCCGTAGCCTTCTGCTTTATGTGCAATGAGAATCAAATATAGCGCGGAGCGCTACGTCATTTTCAGAATTCAAAAATTTTCAGTTTTTCTGATTTTTCTCATTATATT
The DNA here is from genome assembly GCF_048569485.1 of Anomaloglossus baeobatrachus. Taxonomy (NCBI): domain Eukaryota; kingdom Metazoa; phylum Chordata; class Amphibia; order Anura; family Aromobatidae; genus Anomaloglossus; species Anomaloglossus baeobatrachus. The sequence goes on from NC_134357.1 coordinate 126,768,123, forward strand.
TTTGAGTGAAATGTAAATTGTTCTTTTATTCTATAAACTACTGACAACGTCTCCGAATTTCCAAGCAATAAATTTTGCATTTGTTTGAATTTCAGCGCAGATAAAGCGGACGGCAACGGGCTGTCACCCTCGCTCCCATCTACCTGGCTTTACCTTGGCTGACAATCAAAATACAGGGAAGCCCATTAATTTTTTAAATTTAAAAAAATCATAATAAAAAATGCGAGGGCTCCCGCCGTAATTTGATCACCAGTCAGGTTAAACCAGGCAGCTGGGGGCTGGGATTCTCTGCAGCCCGCAGCCGCCCCTGGAAATGGTGCATTGTTTCTTACCAGCTTTGTATTTTCAGATAGTATTAAGCCCGCAATTCATGGTGTCACGGCATGAAATTTTATTGGAAATAAAAAAAAAATCATTTAGAGACTCCATCTTTATTATAAAAAATCCATAGTCCACAGGTACAGCAATGTCACATCTGTTTCATCACTCTGTACAGACAGTTTATACAGTGTGAGAAGCAGAGAGAGCAATGTCAACTCTGCTACATCACTCTGTACAGACAGTCTATACAGTGTGAGAAGCAGAGAGAGCAATGAACAATGTCAACTCTGCTAAATCACTCTGTACAGCAGCGGCTATACAGAGTGAGATGCAGGCTGATACTGAGGCTGGAGTCCCACTTACGTGTGACTTGCATCGGCATCACCGTGAACGGACTAACACTCTCCGGACATGAGCACTGACCGCTCCTGTCAGGAGAGTGTGCCGCCATACCAGGTGATGCCGATGCGACACTAGCATAGTGACTGTCAAAGTTCAACCAGGACCTTCGAGACGTCATAGTCATGTGACCAGTTTGTAGCAAATGAAGTAATACAGCATTCACACGTGACTGGGTCACATGGCTATGACGTTATTGAAGGTCCTTCAGTAGTCCAGTGTTGGTTACCAGGCTGCACACCAATGATCGGACGGATGCGGAAGGAGAAGCGCTGGGATGCCGAGTCTGCAGGATGCGTTGCTGGACCTGTAAGTATAATCAAAATGTTTTTAATAATGTGCTTTATCTATCTTTATAGCTCGGGATCGCCCATCTCTACTCGCTACTCCTAACGAGTAATCACAAGGATACTCGCGGAGTAACGAGTAGCCTGAATACCGTACTACTCGACGAGTACCAAGTAGTAACGAGTATACTCGCTCATCCCTAGTTGTGACAAAACATGTGTTTTTGCAATAATTTTCTGGGAGAAATAATTCATTTTCTGGAACAATTTCAAGGATGCCAACACTTTTGGCAATGAATGTACAAGTGCTCCTCGAAAAATTAGAATATCATCAAAACATTAATTTATTTCAGTAATTCAATATAAAAAGGGAAACACATATATTATATAGAGTCATTACACACAGAGTGATCTATTTCAAGTGTTTATTTCTATTATTGTTGATGATTACGGCTTACAGCCAATGAAAACCCAAAAGTCATTATCTCAGAAAATTAGAATAATTACCACAAAACACATGCAAAGGTTTCCTAAGTGTTTTAAATGGTCCCTTAAGGTCCAGTCACACTAAGCAACTTACCAGCGATCCCAACAACGATAGGGATCGCTGGTAAGTTGCTAGGAGGTTGCTGGTGAGCTGTCACACTGCGACGCTCCAGCGATCCCACCAGCAACCTGACCTGGCAGGGATCGCTGGAGCGTGGCTACACGAGTTGCTGGTGAGCTCACCAGCAACCAGTGACCAGCCCCCAGTCTCCTAGTTACAGCACACATCAGGTTAATTAACCCGATGTGTGCTGCAGCTAAATGTGCACAGAGCAGGGAGCAGCGCACACTGCTTAGTGCTGGCTCCTTGCTCTCCTAGTTACAGCACACATCGGGTTAATTGCCTGATGTGTGCTGCAGCTATCTGTGCACAGAGCAGGAGCCGGCAGCACAGGCAGTGAGAGCGGAGGAGGCTGGTATCAAAGGTAAATATCGGGTAACCAAGGACAGGGCTTCTTGGTTACCCGATGTTTACATTAGTTACCAGCCTCCGCAGAAGCTGGCTCCCTGCTCACTGCACATTAGTTGTTGCTGTCTCGCTGTCACACACAGCGATCTGTGCTTCACAGCAGGACAGCAACAACTAAAAAATGGCCCAGGACATTCAGCAACAACCAACGACCTCACAGCAGGGGCCAGGTTGTTGCTGGATGTCACACACAGCAACATCGCTAGCAACGTCACAAAAGTTGTTCGTTACCAGCGATGTTGCTAGCGATGTTGCTTAGTGTGACGGGGCCTTTAGTCTGCTTCACTAGGCTACACAATCATGGAGAAGACTGCTAGCTTGACAGATGTAAGGTAAGCCACAAAAGGTCATTCTTAAAGAAACTTGTTGTTCACAGAGTACTGTATTCAAGCATATTAATGGAAAGTTGAATAGAAGAAAAATATGTGGTAGAAAAAGGTGCACAAGCAACCGGGATAACCGCAGCTTTGATAGGATTGTTAAGAAAAGGCCATTCAAAAAATTGGGGGAGATTCACAAGAAGTGGACTGCTGCTGGAGTTAGTGCTTCAAGAGCCACCACACACAGACGTATCCAGGACATGGGCAACAACTGTCTCATTTCTTCTGTCAAGCCACTCATGACCAATAGACAATGCCAGAAGCTTCTTACTTGGGCCAAGAAGAAAAAGAACAAGGTGATGTTTTCACATGAAAGTAAATTTTGCATTTCATTTAGAAATCAAGATCCCAGAGTCTGGAGGAAGAGTGGAGAGGTCACAATTCAAGCTGCTTGAGGTTAAGGCTGCTTTCACACCTCCGGTTTCTGCAATGCGGCACAATCCGGCACTTTGCAGGAAAATCGCAACCGTTTTTTTTTTGCTGCCGGTTGCGTTTTTTCTGCATAGACTTTAATTAGTGCCGCATTGTGCTGCATGGGCTCCCGTTCGGTCCGGTTTTTGCCGCATGCGGCAGATTTAGCCGATGCGGCGGCCGGATGGAACGTTGCCTGGCACGTTTTTTCGTGCGGCAAAAAAAAACGCATCGCGCCGCATTCGGCCGATGCGGCGCATTTTTCAATGCATACCTATGGCGGCCGGATGCGGCGCGATGCGGCAATAACCGCATCCGGCCGCCGCATGCGGTTTTTGCCACTGCACATGCTCAGTAGCATGCCGCAAGCGGCAAAAACCGGACTGGCCGCAAAGGAAAAACCTATGCAAAGGATGCGGTGTGTTCACCGCATCCGTTGCATAGCTTGCACAGCCGGATTGAGCCGCAGAGCTCAAGCCGGATGTGTGAAAGCAGCCTGAGTGGGAAGTTTCCACAACCATTGAAGGTTTGGGGAGCCATGTCATCTGCTGATGTAGATCCACTGTGTTTTATCAAGACTAAAGTCAGCACAGCTGTCTACCAGGAAATTTTAGAGCACTTCATGCTTCCCTCTGCCGACAAGCTTTTTGGAGATGGAAATTTCATTTTCCAGCAGAACTTGGCACCTGTCTACTCTGCCAAAAGTTCAAATACCTCGGTTAATAACCACAGTATCAATGTGCTTGATTGGCCAGCAAACTCACCTGAGAATAGAGAATCTATGGGGTATTGTCAAGCGGAAGATGAGAGACAGCAGACCCAACAATGCAGATGAGCTGAAGGCTGCTATCAAAGCAACCTGGGCTTCCATAACATCTCAACAATGCCACAGGCTGATCGCTTCCATGCCACGCTGCATTGATGCAGTAATTTGTGCAAAAGGAGCCCCAACCAAGTATTGACTGCATTTACTGTACAGACTTTTCAGTAGGCGCCAACATTTTTAAGTTTAAAATCATTTTTTCAGTTGGTCTAATACTAGCTGTAGTACCCGGGAGTTGCCCGGGATAGTAACAGTCTCTTTGTCTCTCTCCCAGTCTCTGTCTGTTTGTGTCTGTCTCTGTGTGTCTGTCTCTGTGTGTCTGTCTCTGTGTGTCTTTCTCTGTGTCTCTGTCTCTGTGTGTTTGTCTCTGTGTGTTTGTCTCTGTTTGTGTCTGTCTCTGTCTGTCTGTGTCTATCTCTCTTTCCGTGTCTGTCTCTCTGTCTCTTTCCGTGTCTGTCTCTTTCTGTCTATCTGTGTCTGTGTCTTTCCATGTGTGTCTCTGTCTCTATCTATGTCTGTCTGTGTTTATCCCTCTGTCTGTCTCTGTAACAGTCTGTCTCTCTCTGTCTCTGTCTCTCTCTATCTCTGTGTCTGTCTCTCTCTAGCTCTGTGTCTGTCTGTGTCTGTTTGTCTGTCAATTTGTTTTCCTGCCTGTCTCTTTCCCAGTCTGACTCTTTCCAGGTCTGTCTCTTTCCCCATCTGTCTCTGTCTCTTTCCCTGTCTTTCTCCTTGTCTTTGTCTCTTTCCCTGTCTGTCTGTATCTGTCTGTCTGTGTTTGTCTGCCTCTGTCTCTTTAACTGTCTGTCTGTCTCTCTCTCTCTCTTTCCCTGTCTGTCTGTCTGTCTCTGTCGGCCTCTGTCTGTCTCTTTGTCTGTCTATCTGTCCTTGTCTATCTATCTGTCTCTGTCAAAACATAGTCTATGACGTTCCCTGAGTCACATGGAGTGTCTGTGCAAAATTTCGTGATTGTAAATGTGACAGTGCTGATTCCTTTAGCGGACATACACACACATACATACATACACACATACACTCAGTTTTATATATTAGACTAGAAATAGGCACGATGCTATCACATTGGCAGTGTGGGAAATGAACATCTGTCTATGCTTAGTAGTGCTGACAGGAGCAGTGGACATGTGTCACACTGTTTGCGTTTTCCAACATATCTGTTATATGTCATCTCTCCGCATTTTTGTATTGTATGTGTTGCGTCATTTGACCTCTTTTAGCCTTGTGCACTGTCTCTTCCTTGTTGTATGCTGTATATTGGTATTTCTCTCTCTCTCTCATCATCAGAGCCCCCATGTCTCTTCACTCACCCAAACATCGCTGAAACCATAGCGATGTCAGGCAAGCGCGGACATACCCGGCCATGCCTCCTTCCTCCTCCATCAGATCACAAATATGTGATCATCAGGGCTGCCATGTCTCCTCGCTTGCCGCAACATCGCTGTAGCCATAGTGTTTTCAGGCAGGCACGGACATACCCGGCCACGCCTCCTTACTCCTCCGTAACATTGCAAATGTGTGATTTCAAACACCAACACCTCATTATACCTGAATGTGGAATGTGGTATCGGTAGCACAATCTTACACTGGAACAGAATTGTGCTTACTGAGCCCACACTGCTGTCCCTGGACTGTTGTCCCTGGTTACCATGGCTATGATGTGGGCGCAAACTGCGGCTGTGCAACTGACAGTGCCACTGTACATTGTAGGATACGGTTACATCCACAACTGGCAATTATGTATGTAGATTGTAATTTAATGACTTTTGGGTTTTCATTGGCTGTAAGCCATAATCATCAACATTAACAGAAATAAACACTTGAAATAGACCACTCTGTGTGTACTGACTCTATATGTTTCCTTTTTTGTATTGAATTACTGAAATAAATTAACTTGTTGATGATATTCTAATTTATTTAAATGCATTTGTATATAACATTGGATGTCTATACACATACAGCAGTATGTTGAGGTGAGACTACAACGGGTCTCTTAAGGTCTGACTGCCATGTTCTGATTATAATGTCACGAGTGCACACGAGAAAGGATAACAGATTCTGGATCGGTTATGAGCTTTCTTCCATGACAAGCGCCAAAGAATAATGCCCGTTTATTTTCCACGAAGCCTTTATAGTTCTAGAGGAGAAAAGGGTGTAGAGAAAATATAGTCCAATCAAGTATCGCAGGTCGGGCTCAGGACATATAAGAATTTGCATAGTCTCTGCTGGAATGGTCAGTCCATAAGTTGAGAATTCTCCTTTGTGTTCATGATCTTGGGTGGTTGGCCAGGATGTAGGAGCCATCTTTGTTACATTTGCTAATATATTGTATTAAGGAAAATCACTGAAAAAAAAATAAATAAATATATATATATATATATATATATATATGTGTGTGTGTGTGCACGTTAGTAAGAAACAAAAGCATTCATAAATATGTATTAGGCTACATCAACTAAACTATATATTTGGGTCTGTGAAATGGCTGAATTAAGTATTTTTGGTTACTTAATTTTAATTCTTATCCTCAATAGTCCCCCCTAAAGACTTATTTCTGCCATTTCTGAATACTAAAGGGCGCTTTACAAGCTACAATAAATCTTACGATGTGTCGGCGGGGTCACGTCGTAAGTGACGCACATCCGGCATCGTAAGTATGATTGTAGCATGTAAAACCTCCGTGCAATTGCGATTGAACGAAAATCCGTTCATCGCATGCACGTCGTTCATTCCTCAAAGATTGAACGTGCGGTTGTGCAATGTTCCCGAGGCAGCACACTTCGCAGTGTGTGACACCCCGGGAACATTGAACGACAGCTTACCTCCATCCGCGGCTCCCGCTGACAATGCGGAAGGAAGGAGGGGGGCGGGATGTTTACGTCCCGCTCATCTCCGCCCCTCTGCTTCTATTGGCCGGCTGCCGCGTGACATCGATGTGACGCCGAACGTCCCTCCCACTCCAGGAAGTGGACGTTCGCCGCCCACATCGAGGTCGTATGGACGGGTAAGTATGTGTGACAGGGGTTAATCGTTTGTGCGGCACGTTCAACAAATTGAACGTGCCACACATACGATGGGGGCGTTGCAAATCGCATACAATATCGTATGCGAAATTGCAATGCGTAAAACAGGCTTAAGGGTACTGTGTTCCCTTAGGAAGAGAGGAAGAAAATATCTGTTGAGAAAACCTGCCTGACTGAACGTTGAGGCATGGGCAGAGAGGGAAAGGGGTTTTCTTCACTGGTTTGAGACCAAGGACTAATAGGCGAGTCCTTACCCTTTGTAATTGGACTTTCCCATGTCTCAAGGTTCTCTAAGTCCTCTCTTCTACCTGTTTTGGCAATGGTGGCCTAATACTGTACAGGTCTTTTGATAAGGATAAATATGAGCAGGACGCTCAGTGCAGCTCTGTGGGTCGACCCTTCTACAATGTGAGGCGTGAATCCATGTTGTCCTGCCTTCGAGCTTCATTGAAATTTCTGTGGTTGGGAGAAACTGGATCAGCTCATTTAGTCTTGACTCATGGCTCTTTCTCATCTAGTCTTGACTCATGGCTCTCTCTCGCTTGTCCTTTTAGGATCAATCAGTCCCCTGACTGAAGACCATATGCTGCTAGCTCTGATTTTAGATCTGGAATTGGAGAATACACCTGTTTATCACACTATTTAATCAATCAATCAATCATCTAAAAAAATGTGCATGCTTGTACTAAACCAAAAAAGTATCTTAGATGGAGACCTGTTTATTATGAAAGGAAAACAAAACATACATTTGGTTCATGACTTGCCAGTTTCCACCTTTCTATATAATATACACTTTTTTCTAAACCCATTTTTTACATACCACCTTCATCATGTGCTTTTCAGCAATAACTTGTTTTCTGCACTAGAATGCCTCTGACTAAACCTGGAAAGAAATTTACACAACACGCACAAACTTGCATAAAACCTGTTCATGATATACATCTATAATCAGTCTGCAGTCTCTGAAATGGGTAGAGCAGGTGCAGTGTGTGTCTGTGGACTCTTTACAGTTTGTTCTTACATTGTTTTAAGGTCCAGTCACACTAAGCAACTTACCAGCGATCCCAACAACGATAGGGATCGCTGGTAAGTTGCTAGGAGGTTGCTGGTGAGATGTCACACTGCGACGCTCCAGCGATCCCACCAGCAACCTGACCTGGCAGGAATCGCTGGAGCGTCGCTACACAAGTTGCTGGTGAGCTCACCAGCAACCAGTGACAAGCCCCCAGCGCCACGTGGAAGATGCTGCGCTTGGTAACTAAGGTAAATATCGGGTAACCAACCCGATATTTACCTTGGTTACCACCGCACGTGCAGAGAGCAGGGAGCAGCGCACACTGAGCGCTGGCTCCCTGCTCTCCTAGTTACAGCACACATCGGGTTAATTACCCGATGTGTGCTGCAGCTAAATGTGCACAGAGCAGGGAGCAGCGCACAATGCTTAGCTCTGGCTCCCTGCTCTCCTAGTTACAGCACACATCGGGTTAATTACCCGATGTGTGCTGCAGCTAAATGTGCACAGAGCAGGGAGCAGCGCACAATGCTTAGCGCTGGCTCCTTGCTCTCCTAGTTACAGCACACATCGGGTTAATTAACCCGATGTGTGCTGCAGCTACATGTGCACAGAGCAGGAGCCAGCACTGACAGTGAGAGCAGGAGGCTGGTAACAAAGGTAAATATCGGGTAACCAAGGACAGGGCTTCTTGGTTACCCGATGTTTACATTTCGTTACCAGCCTCCGCAGAAGCCGGCTCCTGCTGCCTGCACATTTAGTTGTTGCTGTCTCGCTTTCACACACAGCGATCTGTGCTTCACAGCGGGACAGCAACAACTAAAAAATGGCCCAGGACATTCAGCAACAACCAACGACCTCACAGCAGGGGCCAGGTTGTTGCTGGATGTCACACATAGCAACATCGCTAGCAACGTCACAAAAGTTGTTCGTTAGCAGCGATGTTGCTAGCGATGTTGCTTAGTGTGACGGGGCCTTTAGGCACGTGTCTTACAAGACTGGGTGAGTCTGTCCACCTGAGTACTGAACCCTGGTGTCACCAAAGCAAACACTGATAACTGTCTTTCACAGAGGTTAGTCAATAGATTACCTGGGCCATCAATGAGAAGAGATCTGATTGCAGAGAAAGCTTACTACCCTTTATACACAGACCTTCCTCAGTCAGGTGGCTCCCTGCATCTCACACTACATTCCTTGTTGAACCATTTGTTCCTGTAGAGATTTAAGAACACAAGGAGTGAAAAGACTCTCAACTCTAGACCCATTCTTTGTCAGCTGCACCTGTGTGAGGATCTCTTCTGGCTCTATCACCGTCAGCTCAGATATAGACTTCATCTTCAGCATACCTAGCTTATTTGACGACAGGAAAAATCTACAACCTACATACACATTTGACCATCTTACCCACTTCTGTTCAACCCATCAATAGAGGGCATCAATACATCACTGCTTCACGTACCGATAGGAGGGGAGGGAGTGGTTCAAATTTTGATTACCTCATGTTGTGTAAACCAAAGCATATCCAGTGTAGAATCGACCAACATCTTGATCCATCTATGAAAACAGAAACTAAAAATATGCATTAGATCATTCTTATAACTTTAACTCTGAACATGATACAGTTAGTGGTCATCTATACTTCACATGACTGAAAATACTAAATGAATACTAAATGAATAAATAACATATAGGACAAGATTTTCCTGCTTCAGTTAACAGATATGCTTCATAGTAATACAGTAAATATGACTTGCGGGGGAAGGGCCAGCTTCAGAGCTTGTATAATATGTCTGTTGCACCCTCTACTGCTGGAAAATATAATCGATGACAATGACTTCTCCCCCCTTTTTTGTTTTTTTTTTGTTTTTGTGCTGATATTCTCTAAAAGGAAAAAGAAGACAGCAGGCAGAACATACTATAAAACTAAAAAAAAAAATAAAACAATCACTGGATATAACTTATGTCTCTGCAACAATATACGTTGCTGGGGAATTTTGGGACCTTACGATAGATAACACGGTTCGTATATACTATACACTAATATCTGTGAAAGAAAAATCGAACAAAATATTAACAAAATACCGGCAGTCTGTTATGCAGAGTCGCAAAATAAAAATGTATTGTCCAAATAACTCACCATAAAAAAAACAAAACAACAAAAAAAAACTAATTCGCATATCTCAAGAAATCTAATTTTCCCTGCAAAGTTAATGTAATCATTCAGGTATGAGCAGGAAACTAAAATGTGAAATCCTGAACTCTAAGGGTCCGTTTGCACACTACAACATCGCAAGCCGATGCTGCGATGCCGAGCGCGATAGTCCCCTTCCCCGTCGCAGCTGTGATATCATGGTGATAGCTGCCGTAGCGAACATTATCACTACGGCAGCTTCACACGCACTTACCTGCCCTGCAACGAAGCTCTGGCCGGTGAACCACCTCCTTCCTAAGGGGGCGGGTCGTGCGGCGTCTTAGCGACATCACACGGCAGGCGGCCAATAGAAGCGGAGGGGCGAAGATGAGTGGTATGTAAACATCCCGCCCACCTCCTTCCTTCCGCATAGCCGGCCGGGACGCAGGTAGGAGATGTTCCTTGCTCTTGCGGCTTGACACACAGTGATGTGTGCTGCCACAGGAACAAGGAACAGTATCGTAACATCGGTCTTTCCCAATTCATGAAAATGACCGACGCTACACCGATGATACGATTACGATGCTGTTGTGCTCGTTAATTGCATCAAAAATGCTTTACACACTACGATGTCGACAGCGACGCCGGAAGTGCGTCACTTTCGATTTGACCCCACCGACATCACACCTGCGATATCATAGTGTGCAAAGTGCCCCTAAGAGTTAAACAGAACTTGCTTCACTAGTTTGGAGGGGCGACATTCCATTCTCATTCCCTCTATTTTAAACTCCAGGCAGCCTTGTAACTGCCCGCTCTTCGGATGTATTTTTTAATTCTTTTACAAATGGATATAATACCTTCTGACATCATTTGGTAAGTATTTTAAGATTTGTAGATTAGCTAACACGGTACAAAGATATGTATTTACCTGCCCCTATTCTATTTTAAGATATAATGCTGCAGGACGTCTAAAATACCAATTGTTTTATATGAGCAGTTACATCTTTCTATTTACCAATTCTTTAAAAGTTTCACTTATTTATCTCTGACTTGCATTTATTGGATAGCTGAGTAAGCAAATATACTATTTTATACTTATGCAATTGTTTGAGACGTTCATGATTTTTATGCCAGAATCACCTCTTCTCCCCCTAAAAAGGAAAAAAAAAGTTTAAAAGGCGATTGGGTTTAAACTTTGAAACAAAGAATTATTGAGAGGGGCCTGGCTAAGCCGAGTGTATACGGGGAGTGTCTACATTACTAACCATCCATGCGCTTTTCTATTGGCTGCTACTCTATAAACTCCTACATTTATGCATGATTCCTATGCGGGACAAAATAAGATTCCACACATCAGGGATTCAAAGTAACAAATTATGTAAACTCTCAATTCTCACCAGGCTAAAAGAGTCCCAAAAACCTTCCAATGATGAAAAAGTACTTTAAGATAGAAAATCCAACAAATTTACATGTACATTCAACCCTCAGTCAGGGTTTTTTTGTTTTTTTCCTCTGCAACTCCTCAGGAGCTTCCTAGCCCTCACTTTTCCAGATGTGGGGGCTGTGCCACCTGTCTATATCTGATCTAGCTTCTCTTTCTTAGAATGATCCCTATTATGAGTAGTTTTGAGAACTAAACCAAGAAGTGATCACTCCACAATCTCATCATAGATTCTTTAAACTACCCATGTCCATCGTACCGGGCTGCAACTTTTTCTCCCGGAGGTACACACAACTTTACACAACTTCTTACAATCCTTCAGCTCATGCAGGAAAAAACAATTTTTTCTTGAACAGAGTATACATGGTGCATTAATTGGACTGCCCAGCTCCAATCTGAATCCTTTTCCCACCAAAACTGTGCAGGGAGGATGTTCGAATTGACATCCAACACATCTTTCTCTATGCGTTCCACTCCTACGGCTTCGAACGCAGCAGTGGCGCTTGTGTTTATACACAGGGGAATACGCTGATTCTAACACTATCATCTTCGCTCATGTTTAGAGGACAATCCTCCAGTGTCCAACACACGGGTGATAAATAGAGTTGAGCGCGGTTCGCGGTTCGAGGTTCTCCAGTTCGCGGCTCGAGTGATTTTGGGGGCTGTTCTAGATCGAACTAGAACTCGAGCTTTTTTGCTAAAGCTCGATAGTTCTAGATGCATTCGAGAACGGTTCTAGCAGCAAAAAAAAACAGCTAATTCCAAGCTGGCTTTCCGCTGTAATAGTGTAAGTCACTCTGTGACTCACACTATTATGAAATTTCAGTGTATGGTGTGCGGGAACAGCGCATTCAGATCACTGCTGTATGTATAATGGCGATCGCCATTTTTTTTTTTTCCTTGTCTTCCGTCCCTAAGCGCGCGCGTGTAGTGGGGCGGGCCAGCATGTCAGCCAATCCCAGACACACGCACAGCTAAGTGTACTTTTAGCCAGAGAAGCAACGGCATGTGTGATAGGATGTCCATGTCACATGTCCCTGTATTATAAAACCGGACATTTTCCTCCAGCACGCCATTATCTGCCTTCTGCGTCCTTGGTGTCAGACATCACTGGCGCAGCTCCTATCGCCGATACTGCTGTATACGCTCCATACACAGCGCTGGACAGCTTAGGGATAGCACTTTCTATCAGTCCTTTTAAGGGCTCATACCGGCTGGGTCAGAGCCATAGGTGACAGAATTTAAAACAGAGTTTAACAGCTACACAAGATGACAGCGTCTGTGTAGCTAAGGTCAGGGATTTCCTCGCTGCATTTCCCCATTAGGAGGGATAGAAAAGCAGGCTTCCTTTCCTCTACCCAGAGACCCACAACCCTGCCACTGTACCCTCCTGCCCTTTGCACACTCAAACTCATTGTTACTAAGCCATTATACTAGCAAACACTGAGTGAACTTAGTGGCATCCTAAACATGGCTGTTGGACTGCTGTATTGGCCCAGTAGTGCAAAGATATTTGCAGCACGTCTGCCTGCATTGCACACTAAAACTCATTGTTACTAAGCCATTATACTAGCAAACACTGAGTGAACTTAGTGGCATCCTAAACGTGGCTGTTGGACTGCTGTATTGCCCTAGTAGTGCAAAAATATTTGCAGCACATCTGCCTGCATTGCACACTAAAACTCATTGTTACTAAGCCATTATACTAGCAAACACTGAGTGAACTTAGTGGCATCCTAAACGTGGCTGTTGGACTGCTGTATTGCCCCAGTAGTGCAAAGATATTTGCAGCACGTCTGCCTGCATTGCACACTAAAACTCATTGTTACTAAGCCATTATACTAGCAAACACTGAGTGAACTTAGTGGCATCCTAAACGTGGCTGTTGGACTGCTGTATTGCCCCAGTAGTGCAAAGATATTTGTAGCACGTCTGCCTGCATTGTACACTAAAACTCATTGTTACTAAGCCATTATACTAGCAAACACTGAGTGAACTTAGTGGCATCCTAAACGTGGCTGTTGGACTGCTGTATTGCCCCAGTAGTGCAAAGATATTTGCAGCACGTCTGCATGCATTGCACACTCCAATTCATTGTTACTAAGCCATTATACTAGCAAACACTGAGTGAACTTAGTGGCATCCTAAACGTGGCTGTTGGACTGCTGTATTGCCCCAGTAGTGCAAAGATATTTGCAGCACGTCTGCCTGCATTGCACACTAAAACTCATTGTTACTAAGCCATTATACTAGCAAACACTGAGTGAACTTAGTGGCATCCTAAACGTGGCTGTTGGACTGCTGTATTGCCCCAGTAGTGCAAAGATTTTTGCAGCACGTCTGCCTGCATTGCACACTAAAACTCATTGTTACTAAGCCATTATACTAGCAAACACTGAGTGAACTTAGTGGCATCCTAAACGTGGCTGTTGGACTGCTGTATTGCCCCAGTAGTGCAAAGATATTTGCAGCACGTCTGCCTGCATTGCAAACTCCAACTCATTGTTACTAAGCCATTATACTAGCAAACACTGAGTGAACCTAGTGGCATCCGAAACGTGGCTGTTGGACTGCTGTATTGCCCCAGTAGTGCAAAGATATTTGCAGCACGTCTGCCTGCATTGCACATTCCAACTCATTGTTACTAAGTCATTATACTAGCAAACACTGAGTGAACTTAGTGGCATCCTAAACGTGGCTGTTGGACTGCTGTATTGCCCCAGTAGTGCAAAGATATTTGCAGCACGTCTGCCTGCATTGCACACTCCAACTCATTGTTACTAAGCCATTATACTAGCAAACACTGAGTGAACTTAGTGGCATCCTAAACGTGGCTGTTGGACTGCTGTATTGCCCCAGTAGTGCAAAGATATTTGCAGCACGTCTGCCTGCATTGCACACTAAAACTCATTGTTACTAAGCCATTATACTAGCAAACACTGAGTGAACTTAGTGGCATCCTAAACGTGGCTGTTGGACTGCTGTATTGCCCCAGTAGTGCAAAGATATTTGCAGCACATCTGCCTGCATTGCACACTAAAACTCATTGTTACTAAGCCATTATACTAGCAAACACTGAGTGAACTTAGTGGCATCCTAAACGTTGCTGCTACACTGCTGTATTTTCCCAGTAGTGCAAAGATATTTGCAGCACGTCTGCCTGCATTGCACACTCCAACTCATTGTTACTAAGCCATTATACTAGCAAACACTGAGTGAACTTAGTGGCATCCGAAACGTGGCTGTTGGACTGCTGTATTGCCCCAGTAGTGCAAAGATATTTGCAGCACGTCTGCCTGCATTGCACACTAAAACTCATTGTTGCTAAGCCATTATACTAGCAAACACTGAGTGAACTTAGTGGCATCCTAAACGTGGCTGTTGGACTGCTGTATTGCCCCAGTAGTGCAAAGATATTTGCAGCACGTCTGCCTGCATTGCACACTCCAATTCATTGTTACTAAGCCATTATACTAGCAAACACTGAGTGAACTTAGTGGCATCCTAAACGTGGCTGTTGGACTGCTGTATTGCCCCAGTAGTGCAAAGATATTTGCAGCACGTCTGCCTGCATTGCACACTCCAACTCATTGTTACTAAGCCATTATACTAGCAAACACTGAGTGAACTTAGTGGCATCCGAAACGTGGCTGTTGGACTGCTGTATTGCCCCAGTAGTGCAAAGATATTTGCAGCACGTCTGCCTGCATTGCACACTCCAACTCATTGTTACTAAGCCATTATACTAGCAAATACTGAGTGAACTTAGTGGCATCCTAAACGTGGCTGTTGGACTGCTGTATTGCCCCAGTAGTGCAAAGATATTTGCAGCACGTCTGCCTGCATTGCACACTAAAACTCATTGTTGCTAAGCCATTATACTAGCAAACACTGAGTGAACTTAGTGGCATCCTAAACGTGGCTGTTGGACTGCTGTATTGCCCCAGTAGTGCAAAGATATTTGCAGCACGTCTGCCTGCATTGCACACTCCAATTCATTGTTACTAAGCCATTATACTAGCAAACACTGAGTGAACTTAGTGGCATCCTAAACGTGGCTGTTGGACTGCTGTATTGCCCCAGTAGTGCAAAGATATTTGCAGCACGTCTGCCTGCATTGCACACTCCAACTCATTGTTACTAAGCCATTATACTAGCAAACACTGAGTGAACTTAGTGGCATCCGAAACGTGGCTGTTGGACTGCTGTATTGCCCCAGTAGTGCAAAGATATTTGCAGCACGTCTGCCTGCATTGCACACTCAAACTCATTGTTACTAAGCCATTATACTAGCAATTTATGCTGCCAGTTTAAGGGCCGTAGTTGCATTGTCAGGGATAATTATTCTTTATTATTCTGCTGTTAATAAAGCTAGACCACCGCTGCAATCTACACCACCTCTCAATTTTTACTACCACATTTTAAGTGCACAATCTTGTCGCAATCAACATGAGTGGCAAAATGACAGATGCTGGTGAAAAGGGGAAGAGGCGTGTTGGAAAAGGAAAAAAAGGATTTGTCCGTGGGGAAGGTGGCAAAGCTCCATTAACATCTGCTGAAGATAGACCATCTACCAGCAAAAGTAAGATGTCTACTACTTACCGTGGACAATCCGATGTGCTCCCTTTTTTACGGACACGAACAACAGGAACAAAGGTAGATGATGGCCAAAAAAGGAAAATGCTTGAATGGATCTCAAGTGGTCCAACAAGTGCCCTCTCAGCCACCTCAACTACCGCATCCAAAAAACACCAGTCCTCTGAGTTGTCATCCCAATCAAACTTACTTTCTCCCAGCTCTGAAGTATCCATCAGCCATGCACAGTATGGTGGAACTGAGATGGCTGAGTCTGTAGAGCTGTTCAGTCACACTATAGCCTGGGAATCAGAGGTCTGCTCCCAAGCTACAGTGAGTACAGACCAGGAAATGGTCTGCAGTGATGCCCAGAACCTTTGTGACTCTGATTCAGGCCGTGAGGACCAAGTTTCTGAGCATAATGTTGACCCTTTGTCACAAACTGTAACACCTGTGGTTATAGACAATGAGGAACATACTGATGATGATGAGACGCAGATACCAGATTGTGATGACAACTTAAATATTCGGTCAGGGCAAGAAGAGGCTCGGTCTGAGGGTGAGGGGAGTGCAAACACAACAATTGATGAGGAAGTTCTAGATCCCACCTACTGTCAACCCACAGTCAGGCACTCGAGGAGGTCAACAGAGGCGGTGGTGGAGGATGCAACCGACGACAAAGGCACCTTGCGCCTTCCTGGACAGAGTCGGAGCACTGGTAGCACGTCTACAACTGCATCATCAGCCACCACTCTGCCTCTGAGCACTAGTCGGGGGGGCTCAGCAGGTCGCATGCCCTCTAAGCCTTGCCTAGCCTGGTCCTTTTTTTGACATAGAAAAAGATCGCCCAAATTATGTGATGTGTAAAATTTGTCGTGATTCTGTTAGTAGAGGTCAAAACCTCAGCAGTTTGACAACTTCTTCCATGAATCGTCACATGAATAATTATCATAGGTCCCAGTGGGAAGCTCACCGTGCTGCAATGCGGCCTAGAGGAGCGAACCATCCACGGCCTGCCCCTTCCAGTGCATCCGCGCGCTCTTCATCTTCTAGGACTGTGGGGACAGCTGTCACACCTGGTTTTCCACGCACAACTTCCACCACTGTAACCGCAACAGGCAGTTTGCTTGGTAGGTCGCTTTGTTGGTTTGGAAGGGGAAACAAGTGCGTGTGTACAGCTCTCTCAGACATCGATAGCACCAACGTTGGATGAAGGCAACATCATGTCTCCGACTGCACTTTCCTCACAAACCTGCATTTTTCCAGGGACACCCTACTCAACACCGTCTACACACAGCAGCCAGATCTCCGTCCCTCAGATGTGGACAAATAAAAGGCCATTTCCTGCGACCCATGACAAAGCTAAGATGTTGACTTTATCCCTCTGTAAGCTCTTGGCTACCGAAATGCTGCCTTTCCGCCTGGTGGACACACAGGATTTTAGAGACCTTATGTCTGTCGCTGTGCCCCAGTACTAGATGCCCAGTCGCCACTACTTCTCTAAGAAAGGTGTGCCCGCGCTACACCAGCATGTCGCACACAACATCACCGCTTCCTTGAGAAACTCTGTGTGTGAACGGGTGCATTTTACCACTGATACTTGGACCAGTAAGCATGGACAGGGACGTTACATGTCGCTGACTGGGCACTGGGTAACTATGGTGATAGATGGTGAAGGGTCTGCTGCACAAGTCTTGCCGTCCCCACGACTTGTGTGTCAATCCTTTATCTGTCCAAGTTCCGCCACTGCTTCTGCCTCCTCCACCTCATCTGTGTTCTCCACCTCCGCCTCAAGCCTGCCTGGTCAGGCCACCAGCATTCTCACGGCACAGAAGGAATCACGCACCCCTCATTACTATGCTGGCAGCAGAGCGCAACGTCATCAGGCGGTCTTTAGCTTGACATGTCTTGGGAATAAGAGTCACACAGCTGAGGAGTTGTGGTCAGCTCTGCGGTCCGAGTTTAATAAATGGTTGTCTCCACTCAACCTGCAGCCTGGTAAGGCCGTGTGCGACAATGCTGCAAACCTGGGTGCGGCCCTTCGCCTGGGCAAGGTGACACACATACCTTGTATGGCTCACATGTTGAACCTTGTTGTCCAGCAATTTTTAACACACTATCCTGGCCTAGATGGCCTTCTGACCAAGGCACGAAAACTGTCTGCTCACTTCCGCCGTTCATCGCTCCAGAAGTCTTTCGGCCTGCCAGTTCATCGCCTGAAATGCGATGTGCCGACACGCTGGAATTCGACTCTCCACATGTTACAGCGACTGTGGCAGCACCGTCGAGCCCTGGTGCAATACGTCATGACGTATAGCCTGGGCCAACGAGATGCAGAGGTGGGGCAGATCACCCTGATGGAGTGGTCTCAGATCAAGGACCTATGCACCCTTCTGCACAGTTTCGACATGGCGACAAATATGTTTAGCGCTGACAATGCCATTATTAGCATGACAATTCCAGTCATTTACATGCTGGAGCACACGCTAAACACTATTCGGAGTCAGGGGGTGGGACAACAGGAAGGGGAGGAACTACAGGAGGATTCATATGCGCAAGACATAACAACATCTCCAAGGTCCAGACGTTCATCATCACCAACGCGGCAGGCATGGGACCATGGGGGACAGGGATCAACAAGGGCGCATGGTAGCAGGCGAAATGTTGAGGAAGGTGCAGGAGAACATGAAGAAATGGAGGACGAACTGTCCATGGACATGGAAGACTCAGCGGATGAGGGAGACCTTGGTCAAATTTCAGTTGAAAGAGGTTGGGAGGAGATGTCAGCGGAAGAAAGAACGGTTAGCACCTCTATGCCACAAACACAGCGTGGACTTGGTCCTCATGGCTGCGCAAGACACATGAGTGCTTTCTTGCTGCACTACCTCCAACATGACCCTCGTATTGTCAAAATTAGAAGTGATGATGACTACTGGCTTGCCACACTATTAGATCCCCGGTACAAGTCCAAATTTTGTGACATAATTCCAGCCATAGAAAGGGACGCACGTATGCAGGAGTATGAGCAGAAGCTGTTACTCGATCTTAGCTCGGCTTTTTCACCAAACAACCGTGCAGGTGCAGGGAGTGAATCTCCCAGTTGTAACTTGACAAACATGGGACGGTCTCGTCATCTTCAACAGTCTACCCGTACCAGTAGGACTGTATCTGGTGCTGGTAACAGCAATTTTATGGAATCTTTTCATAATTTTTTTAGACCCTCCTTTGCAAGGCCAACAGAGACAACAAGTCTAACACATAGTCAACGGCTGGAGAGGATGATACAGCAGTATCTCCAAATGAACATCGATGCCATGACTTTGCAAATGGAGCCTTGCTCATTTTGGGCTTCAAATCTTGAAAAATGGCCAGAGCTCTCCACTTACGCCTTTGAGATTTTGTCGTGTCCAGCTGCCAGCGTTGTCTCTGAACGTGTCTTCAGTGCTGCTGGGTGTGTGCTGACAGATAAGCGCACACGTCTGTCCAGTGACAATGTGGACAGACAAACGTTCATCAAAATGAACAAGTCATGGATCCACAAGGAATTTATTACCCCTGTGTCATCCTGGGGAGAGTAAATGCTTGTGGATTTGGAATGTGCTTGATGCAAATCAAAACATCCTGTTTGCAACTAGGGCACAAATGCTGCCACTGAATGGGTGGGTGTGTGTGGGGCACAATTTTTGGAAAAAAAAAGGGAGACTCCGCTTGGAGTAACCCTTGCTTGCTGTGTTTTTTAAAAATGATCCAAGATGAACAGAGCTGGGATCAGGAAAGACTTTGCTACCTACCCCGGTGTCATCCTGGGGACAGTTAATTATGGCGTATTTTTGAATGTGCTTGATGCAAATCAAAACATCCTGTTTGCAACTAGGGCACAAGTGCTGCCACTGATGGGGTGTCTGTGTGGCCCAATTTTTTGAAAAAATTGAGACTCCGCTTGGAGTAACCCTTGCTTACATTGTTTTTAAAAGGAGCCAAGATGAACAAGTCATGGTTCAGGAAAGACTTTGCTACCTACCCCGGTGTCATCCTGGGGATGGTTAAGAATGGCGTATTTTTGAATGTGCTTGATGCAAATCAAAACATCCTGTTTGCAACTAGGGCACAAGTGCTGCCACTGATGGGTTTCAGTGTGGCCCAATTTTTGGAAAAACGGGAGACTCCGCTTGGAGTAACCCTTACTTACATTGTTTTTAAAAATGATCCAAGATGAACAGAGCTGGGATCAGGAAAGACTTTGCTACCTACCCTGGTGTCATCCTGGGGACGGTTAAGAATGGCGTATTTTTGAATGTGCTTGATGCAAATCTAGCTGTGAAGTGTACAACTAGGGCACAAGTGCTGCCACTGAATGGGTGGGTGTGTGTGGGGCACAATTTTTGGAAAAAAAAGGGAGACTCCGCTTGGAGTAACCCTTGCTTGCAGTGTTTCTAAAAATGATTCAAGATGAACAGATCTGGGATCAGCAAAGACTTTGAAGACTTTACTACCTACCCCGGTGTCATCCTGGGGACGGTTATGGATGGCGTATTTTTGAATGTGCTTGATGCAAATCTAGCTGTGAAGTGTACAACTGGGGCACAAGTGCTGCCACTGAAGGGGTGTCTGTGTGGCCCAATTTTTGGAAAAAAGGGAGACTCTGCTTGGAGTCACCTTGCGGTGTTTTACATGATTTTAGAAGGGCGTGCCATGCCTATATCTGTGTCTCCTCCTCTTTTTCCTTGTCCAGCTCTTTTGTTTTCGCATGAGTATATGTCCTTGTCTTTTTCCCATGTGTTTGTGTTGTGTTGTGAGTTGTTTGTCACCTTTTGGACACTTTTGAGGGTGTTTTCTAGGTGTTTTTATGTGTTTGTGAATGCCTGCCATTGTTTCCTATGCGGTTCGAGTTCGGTTCGTCGAACGTTCGACGAACCGAACTCGAACGGGTCCTCCGTTCGGCGAACCGACCTCGAGCCGAACCGCGACCGGTTCGCTCATCTCTAGTGATAAACTTCCCTTCTCCGCATGTTCCTTTTTTCCACCTATAAACACGGCAATGGAAGGCTAGTTCCCTTGTCTTCTCTGTTACTTAAATTTCACAGACTGTCATGGCTGCAACTTTCATCCCACTTAGTCTCCCTCACTAGCCCACTGGCCCTGCTTCTCCTGTTCCTAATTACTCACAGCTGTCATTCCTACACATCGCTGTGGGCAGGTACCCCCCTCTTTCTCCTCTCTGCTGCTAAAAATTCCTCTCACTGTCAGCCCCCTCCTTCTCCCTTCTTGCAGCCCCATTCACTGACCCCCCCTCCTTCTAGCAGCCTCGTAACACACGAGCAGTCATATCCTAATGACCTGCACTCAGGGGTCTGGGTACTTCCCTTCTCAAGGTCACCGGCGAGTGATAGTCACACTGTTAGGTCTCCAGTGCTCTACACTTCTCCGGACTAGCGACTGCCCCCCTTTCACCAAGCATCTCTCGAGCCACAGGCAAAACAACACATACAATGTATATGAAGCTTACCGTGGACCGATGAGGACGACCAATCTTCATTATCGAGTGACCTTTGGTTACTTGTGGAGTAGCCCCCTGCGTCCAGAAATTGGAAAATCTCACTCTTTCGATGCCCCACGTTGGGCGCCAGCTGTTGAGGTGAGACTACAACAGGTCTCTTAAGGTCTGACTGCTGTGTTCAGATTATAATGTCATGTGTGCACACGAGAAAGGATAACAGATTCTGGATCAGTTATGAGCTTCAAGTATTGCAGGTCAGGCTCAGGACGTATAGGAATTTGCATAGTCTCTGCTGGATTTGTCAGTCCATACGTTGAGAATTCTCCTTTGTGTTCATTATCTTGGTTGTTGGCCAGGATGTAGGAGCCATCTTTGCTACATATGCTAATATATTGTATTAAGGAAAATCATTGAATATATATATATATAATATATATATATATATATATATATATATATATATACAGTACAGACCAAACGTTTGGACACACCTTCTCATTCAAAGAGTTTTCTTTATTTTCATTACTCTGAATATTGTAGAGTCACATTGAAGGCATCAAAACTATGAATTAACACATATGGAATGAAATATGAACAAAAAAGTGTGAAACAACTGAAAATATGTCTTATATTCTAGGTTCTTCAAAGTAGCCACCTTTTGCTTTGATTACTGCTTTGCATTCTCTTGGCATTCTCTTGATGAGCTTCAAGAGGTAGTCACCGGAAATGGTCTTCCAACAGTCTTGAAGGAGTTCCCAGAGATGCTTAGCACTTGTTGGCCCTTTTGTCTTCACTCTGCGGTCCAGCTCACCCCAAACAATCTTGATTGGGTTCAGGTCTGGTAACTGTCGAGGCCAGGTCATCTGGTGTAGCACCCCATCACTCTCCTTCTTAGTCAAATAGCCTTTACACAGCCTGGAGGTGTGTTTGGGGTCATTGTCCTGTTGATGATGGTCCAACTAAACGTAAACTGGATGGAATAGCATGCCGCTGCAAGATGCTGTGTTAGCTAGGGTGGTTCAGTATGCCTTCAATTTTGAATAAATCCCCAACAGTGTCACCAGCAAAGCACCCCCACACCATCACACCTCCTCCTCCATGCTTCATGGTGGGAACCAGGCATGTAGAGTCCATCCGTTCACCTTTTCTGCATCGCACAAAGACACGGTGGTTGTATCTAAAGATCTCAAATTTGGACTTATCAGACCAAAGCACAGATTTCCACTGGTCTAATGTCCATTCCTTATGTTCTTTAGCCCAAACAAGTCTCTTCTGCTTGTTGCCTGCCCTTAGCAGTGGTTTGCTAGCAGCTATTTTACCATGAATGCCTGCTGCACAAAGTCTCCTCTTAACAGTTGTTCTAGAGATGTGTCTGCTGCTAGAACTCTGTGTGGCATTGACCTGGTCTGTAATCTGAGCTGCTGTTAACCCGTGATTTCTGAGCGTGGTGACTCGGATAAATTTATCCTCCACAGCAGAGGTGACTCTTGGTCTTCCTTTCCTGGGGCAGTCCTCATGTGATCCAGTTTCTTTGTAGCGTTTGTTGGTTTTTGCCACTGCACTTGGGAACACTTTCAAAGTTTTCCCAATTTTTCGGACTGACTGACCTTCATTTCTTAAAGTAATGATGGCCACTCGTTTTTCTTTACTTAGCTGCTTTTTTCTTGCCATAATACAAATTATAACAGTACATAGTAGGACTCTCAGCTGTGTATCCACCAGACTTCTGCACAACACAACTGATGGTCCCAACCCCATTTATAAGGCAAGAAATCCCACTTATTAAACCAGACAGGGCACATCTGTGAAGTGAGAACCATTTCCGGTGACTACCTCTTGACGCTCATCAAGAGAATGCCAAGAGTGTGCAAAGCAGTAATCAAAGCAAAAGGTGGCTACTTTGAAGAACCTAGAATATAAGACATATTTTCAGTTGTTTCACACTTTTTGTTAAGTATTTCATTCCACATGTGTCAATTCATAGTTTTGATGCCTTCAATGTGAATCTACAGTTTTCAGAGTCATGAAAATAAAGAAAACTCTTTGACTGAGGTGTGTCCAAACTTTTGGTCTGCACTGTATATGTGTTAGTAAGAAACAAAAGCATTCATAAATATGTATTAGGCTACATCAACTAAACTATATATTTGGGTCTATGAAATGGCTGAATTAAGTATTTTTGGTTACTTAATTCTTATCAACAGTATATTACATCCGTTATACATGATATGTAACAGATATGATACACTGACTACAGATATCGAATATTACACTAGTCCTTATTACATTGTATTCGACATCAGTATATGACATCTGATGTCTGTGCATATAGTATATTACAGCCAGTATACAGATTAATATATGATAGACTGTGACTGCAAACATCAGATAATATATATAGTTTAACATGTTATGGTATATACTACACTGTGAGTACAGAACATCAGATATTGTCATGAGTACATTACTGTCACCAGGAATAATGTACCCAATCCTGGGCTCATTCTTGTTATTATGTCCTCCACACTTACCCCTTACTTTAATATTGTCCCCTATCTTAGGATCCTTCAATATACAATGTCTCCCATCCTGTGTCCCTTTTCTGTCAAAATGCCCCCCCCCCATCAGGGGCCCCTTATTGGTATGTCCTTTATTTTGGCTCCTTCCACTAATAATGTCCCCCATTCTGGACCCTTCTTGTAATAATGTCCCCTATCCTGGGCTCCTTCCTGTAATATTTTCCCCATCTTAGGCCCCTTCAATGCACAATGTCCACCATCCTGGGCCCCATCCAGTAATAATGCCCCCCATTTTTGTCCCTTTCCTGTTATGTACCCCATCTTGTGCCACTCTCTGCATTAACGTCCCGCATCAAATTTCCATTCCATTAATAATGTCCCCCATACTGGGCCCCTATTCAGTGGTCATTCATCCTGGGACCTATCCTATAATGACGTCCCCCATCCTGAATCCTTTCCAGTACTAATGTCATCAATCATGAGCCCCTTTCAGTTATAATGTCCCCCATTTGAGCCAATTAGAGCAATAATGTCTTCCATTCTTTTCCAACGCACTTAAAAAAATAAAAAAATTCTTCTATTCTTCTCACCTCCCCCCATTCCGATGCTGTGCAATATCCACTTTAATAGCTGGAACAGGGGTCGGCAGCTGACTTTGATGTGCCCACCACAAGTGATGCATAACATCACTGCAGTGCGCCATATCTTACTGGCAAGCGGACATCAACTACTGGCCTCTATTTGACCGGCAGCTTGTATTCCTGTACAGGGAGTCTTTAAATCAATATATTTCAGCTGAATGTGCATCTGAGGACAAATACGGAGCTGAAATAGGTGCTCCCATAAGAGAGCCCTCCTTTCTCATGAGCCCATTCATTACGCCTCTGCCAGCCTGGAGGGCATATGCCCCTCTGCCCAGCCTGCTCTTGGTCGTATTGTGTCATGTGAAACACCCCAGTTTGGCTTCCTAATTATTTACTAAATAAATAGAAAGCAAAATGAAGAAATAATATTTACAGTAGCTATCTGCAGTAAACTTGCATGTTGATTTTCTTTAACAAATCTCATCATAAGATGCTCTTGTTTTGCTATTAACTTCCATGGTTGACCTGGACATCTCTATGTGATGGTTGCAGTTCCATCTTTGCTAAATGTTTGTATCACTTTTGCTATAGTATTCTGACTGATGACTAAAGCTTTGATGATCTTCTTGCAGCTTTCACATTAGTTGGATAACTTATTTTTTTTCTCAGTACTTGTGACATTTCTCTTCTGTGTGGTACTATTGCTAACAGCAGAAAATGAGAAAAGGCTTTCTTTGTTAAGTAATGCCTTAAAGATGATTAGGTAAATATGGGAGATAGTCACAAGGATTATAAAAGTTGTGGGCATGAAAAACAGTGTCCATTTTAGGATTTTATTGCATTTGGGATAGCTCATCACTAGCTATGTAGGTCTTTATACCTACATTTGATTGTGGTGTACTACTGCAGCACTGAATAACAAAGAAAATAGGAATGGTAGTCTAAGGACTCTCATATAACACTTGCAAGGGCTATCGGATGTTTTATCGGATAGCATTTGGACCAGTGTTATACTAGCAGTATATGGCAGTGCATATTTCCGATTGCCTCCACAAATCAGATCACACACACTCAAACAATTTTATGGGTGCATGTCAAAGATAGAACTGCACTCGGATGACATCCGAGTGCTTTCTTATACTATATATGCCAAGACAGACAATGGAGAAGATGGAGAGATTAATCTATCCCTCTTCTCCACACCTGTGTTCCTATTCTCACATGCGAGAGATTTGATCACAGTGAATCACACTTGGCTCACGCGCTGAGCAGAGTTTGAGCCAAGTGTCATGTGCATATCACGTGCAATGCTCTCGTATGAGAGAATCATTGGTTGGTATAAGACAGTGTGATCCTGGCCTTAAGGTGGCTTTACACGCTACGAGATCGCTAAAGCAATCTCATAGGGGTCACGGAATTTGTGACGCACATCCGGCCGTTTTAGCGATGTCGTTGTGTGTGACACCTATGAGCGATTTTGAATTGTTGCAAAAACGTTCAAAATCGCTCATCGGTGACATGCCCCCCTCTTCCCAATTATCGTTGCTGCTGCAGTAACGAGGTTGTTTCTCATTCCTGTGGCAGCACACATCGCTATGTGTGACGCCGCTGGAACGACAAACATCTCCTTACCTGCGTCCAACGGAAAAGGAGGAAGGAAGGAGGTGGGCGGGATGTTCCGGCCGCTCATCTCCTCCCCTCCTTTTCTATTGGGTGGCGGTTCTGTGACGCTGCTGTGACGTCGCTGTGACGCTGAACGAACCGGCCCCTTAGAAAGGAGGCGGTTCGCCAGTCACAGCGACATCGCAGCACAGGTATGTGCGTGTGAAGCTGCCGTAGCAATAATGTTCGCTACGGCAGCGATCAACACATATCGTCCGTACCATGGGGGCGGGTGCTATCACGCTCGACATCGCTAGCATCGGCTAGCGATGTTGCAGCGTGTAAAGCCCGCTTTAGCCTCTAAACAGTAATACAAAGATACAAAGATTCAAGTGGTAGAGAGTTTCAGGACCCACAGAGTCTCTAGGATTACTGAATGATTGATCTGCAATATTTTGCAGAACAGCATCTTAATAACACTTTTTTTTTTATTTTTGACGAACAACAAAAAGCAGTTTAATACCTTCTGTCCTAATTTTGTGATTGCTTTGACGACCTCAAACAGAGTTCAAAACATTACTAGGAGATCTGAGTGTTATACACATCTTTTCTGAGCAATTAGAGGCACTACAGTATTGAGATTGGCAGAAAATGTACTAAAAGTGAATTTTTGGAGAAATTTAGCAAAGCTGGCAAATTTGAATTTCAAGAGAGCCTCTCAATTCTGCGTAACATTTCAAAACATATTTTGTGTACATCATTATACAACCAGTGATACAGTCTGTCTGGTGAGACAATCATTTATGTGCACAATTCATATACTAACCCCTTCACAAAGGAGGACGTTCCGATACGTCCTAAATCGTGACGGGGTAATCACCACCGGCTGCTGTAGTGTGCGGTGGTGATCCCTGCACGGAGGCTATCCCTGCACATGTTTGCTGATTTGAACAGCAGACATGTGCGGCTAACAGACGCAGGTGGATCCAGGATCCAGCCACACCTGTTAACTCCTTAAATTGCGCTGTCAAAATCTGACAGCGTGATTTAAATGGCCGTGGTTGAGAAATCTCCTTTCCTCGGCGACATTGGAGGCCCCATGACGCGATCATGGGGAGCCGATGGTTGCCGTGGTAGCAACATGTCATGTAATGACTCCTGTTGCTATCATGACATATTTCCTGTTAGTGCCGACAGAGCAGCGGCTCTAACAGGAAAGCTGCATTTCTGCTGACCAGAGCTGTGCAGCTCTGATCAACAGAAATGAATGAGTTATCAGACTACTGATTCTTATACTCCCCTAGGGGGACTAGTACAATTAAAAAAAACCCTAAAAGTTCAAATAAACCCCATTTGCCTCATTGAAAATTAAAAAATGAAAAAATTAAAAAATATACACACATTTGGTATTGCCCCGTTCAGAGATGCCCGATCTATCAAAATATAAAATCCATTAACCTGATAGGTAAACGGCGTAGCGGCAAAAAATTCCAAATGCCAAAATTACGTCTTTTGGTGGCTGCAAATTTTGCACAAAATGCAACAATAGGCGATCAAAGCGTAGCATCTGCGCAAAAGTGGTACCATTAAAAAAAGTCAGCTCAAAATGCAAAAAATAAGCTGTGACAGAGCCCCAGAACCCGAAAAATCAGAACACTACAGGTCATTGAAAATGGTACAAAAAGTGCGCCACTTATTTTGGACAAACTTCAGAATTATTTTTAACCCCTTAGATAAAAATAAGCCTGTACATGTTTGGTACCCACAAACTTGTACTGACTAGAGGCATCACACCGATACATCAGTTGTACCATATAGTGAATACGGTGAATAAAATACCCCCAAAACTATCGTGCAATTACACTTTTTTTGCAATTTTTCTGCCCTTGGAATTCTTTTGTCCTTTTCCAATACACTATATGGTAAAACTTATAGTTTCATTTAAAAGTACAACATGCTATGAAGAAATAGACATGGATCGCACATCCCACAAAAATACAATGATCTAAAGCCGCTATTTAAAAGTACAACTCGTCCCGCATAAAACAAGCCTTCAAACGGCAAGATAAAAAAATAAAAAAGTTACGGCTCTCGGAAGAAGGGGAGCAAAAAACAAAAACGAATAACGTAAAATCTCCCGGGAGTGAAGAGATTACTGTAAACTTTAGTTTAATCTCATGACTGAAACGTCTTTATATATAACAAAGCTTCTATAAGAATTTGATGTACTAAATTTTACATATAAAATTCTGCCATATCTGTCCCAGAAAAACGGGACATGATCCTTTTTTCTTCCCAGCACATTTCACCGCAGATAACAAAAACATTGAAAGATATTTCTGATATCTTTTCAGCCTGAAATGAGAGCGAGAGTAAATTTGCCTGTAAATTCCACTCATTTTCAGAGTCATAATGGGTTCACAGCACAGGCTGTAAAATAGAAGAGAGAATATTTCTTGTGAAGCGCATTGCTTAGGTCTGCAAATTATAGAAAGCACATTACTAAGCTCCTACAGTAAAGAAAAAAAATGAAATAAAAAGCAGAGACCTATTGAAAAGACTTCTATTGCGATCCACTGGTCTGTGAAATCAGTCAATGTGAAAAGTGAAAGAGCTATTGTAAGGAATTAAGAGCCTTAAATTTGGTTCAAGAGCACTCTCCCAGCTATTGGATTTAGTCACTGGGCTTGTAGTTCAAGAATACGATTATGGAGAAATACAATATGCTCCATGGTGGCTGATTGTGGTATTTTAATCATTGAAAATGTCCTTAGATGTAACTTGGAACCTAGAAGTGCCAAGAATATTAACTGCATACAAATATACATATGTATACGACATAAAACTTGAGTTTCTTGTTTCAAAGTATATAAAAGAATATTGGGTGGGAGCCCGAATCTTACAGTCATAGCCAAAGATTTGTGACTGACAAATTTAGTTTTTTCACAAAGGTTTGTGCTTCAGTGTTTCTAACTCTCTTAGGCCTCCTTCACACGTCAGTGTTTCCGGTGTGTATGTTGCCATTTTTATGTGTACCGGAATCACGGACATATGCAGACCCATTAAAATCAATGGGTCTGCTCATGGATCAGTGATTTCTCAGGGACCGTGTGTGACATGTACCGGAGAAAACATGTGTTTGAAATAAAATGATTTCCTATACTTACCTGTCTCCAGGGCTGCTGTCTTCCGTGCTACTGTCACTTGCTTCAGGGCTCGCTCATTATGCTCATGTATATTCACTGCACTGCAGACCCGGAAATAACAGCGCAGGAGACAGCAGCACCACAGAGAGCAGCGCTGGGGACAGGTGAGTAAAAAGTTCCTGCTCTTCGTGTGCTATCACGGGTAGCACACGGAGAACACACGTGTGTTAAAATCATGGCACACAGAGGGCCATACGCACCTTCAACATATTACTGAAAAACGTGTGTTTTCCATGGACATGTGAAAGAAGCCTTAGTAAGACTTTTTCTACAATTATAAATATTTCAAATATTTTTCAGGTTTTATTGGAAAATACGTCAAGTTTATGTAAAGACTGAATTTTTATATCATTGACCCTTATTTTTCCAGACTTCTGCCCTTTACTCTGGCAGTTGGATATCAGTTTTTAGGCCAAATCCTGACTGATGACAACCGATTCTTGTCTAATCAGTGCTTGGAGTTTATCACAATTTTTATGTTTATATTTGGCCACCTGCTTGTTAACCCTAGAACGCATACCTGGGGCCTCGCTAGCCTGCTAGGTCATTTGTTTTCTATGGTAGATTGTTATGCTTGCGCGTTCTAGGGTTAAAGGGACTCTGCCACCAGGTGTTTGCTACCCCATCTGAGAGCATCATAATGTAGAGACAAAAACCTTGATTCCAGCGATGTGTCACTTACTAAGCTGTTTGATGTCATTTTGATAAAATCACAGATTTCTCTGCTGCAGATCTAGCAGTTATACAGAGCTCATGTATTTACTGGACTACCTGGAAGTATGCCAAGTAGTCCTCTAATGATAATTTACTACTGTTTAAACAGTGATTTTTTTTTTTCAGAACTACACCAAGTAGTTCAGTAAGGGACACATCACTGGAATCAAGGTTTCTGTCCCTACATTATCATGCTCTCAGATTAGGTGGCAAAAACCTAACACTAATTAAACAAGAATCGAGTGTCATCAGTCAGAATTTGGCCCAGAAGCTGATGCCCAGCTGCAAGGGAATTAAGGATTCACCACAGATTCTCAATGGTATTAAGATCTGGGGAGATTCCTGGTCATGACCCAAAATTTCAATGTTTTGTTCACCGAGTGACTTAGCTATCACTTTAGCCTCGTGACTTGGTCTCCAGGATGCGGGAAATAGCATTGTTCATCACCTATTATGGTTCTCATATGGGCTACGTCCCCTACAACACTGTATAACCCAGTGGTCTCTAACCTTTCTGACCTTGAAAACCCACATTCAGGGTTGAAAGAGGGTTGCAAGCCACATTTAGCCCCTCACAGTAGTTACACCCACAGCCGCCATTACCAGTATAACGACCACCAAAGCTATTCCGCAGAAATCACCACCTCGAGGCAGTATATCAATATCCAGGGGTTCCTACCTCTGTTCAGCTCTGTATTTCTGTGTAGGGCTACTCACAAATGTCACCATCTGGAGATCTGATCTTTAGAGCTGTTTGCAAGACTTTGTCCAAATGCACGTACCTGGCAGACAGCCGCGAGCCACGCATCATAGCCCCGCGAGCCACATGTGCCTCCCTAGCAATAGGTTGGGGACCCCTAGTATAACCCATATACTGTAAAATTAATTTTGAAGGTGACAGACTCCCATTAACCACTTCACGACCATGGACGGACATATCTGCCATGGAGCGTGTCCCGTTAAGCCCCGCCCCCTGTTTTCAACAGCTGACATGTGTGCCTGCATGTTGCGAGTGGAATCGCTTCCACTCGCAACATTTAATCCCTTAAATCTCGCTGCCAAAGTCTGGCAGCGAGATCTATATGCGCGCGGCCATGATTTTTACTTACCGCCGCCCCCACCGGAAGTCACGTGCGTGATCACGTGACTTTCGGTGGTTGCCATCGTAGCACAGGGTCATGTGATGACGCCTGCAGCTATGAAGTTTCACTTTCGTTTTCCCTCGGCCGGGAGCAGAGAGAAACAGGAAGTGACTGAATCTGCTGTTTACAGCTGTATAGCTATGATCTGCAGATAGATAAGAGCGATCGGATTGCTGATCGCTGTAGCCCCCTAGGGGGACTAGTAAAATAAAAAAAAAAGTAAAAAAAAGTTTTAAAAAATAAAAAAAAAACAAAAAACTAAAAGTTCAAATCACCCCCTTTCCCCCCATTGAAAATTAAAGGGTTAAAAAATAAATAAATATATACATACTTGGTATCACCGTGTTCAGAAATGCCCGATCTATCAAAATATAAAATCAATTAATCTGATTGGAAAATGGCATAGTGACAAAAAAATTCCAAACGCCAAAATTACGTTTTTTGGTCGTCGCAAGTTTTACGCAAAATGCAATAACAGGCGATCAAAACTTAGCATCTGTGCAAAAATGGCACCATTAGAAACGACAGCTTGAGACAAAAAAAAAAGCCATCACTGAGCCATAGATCCCAAAAAATGAGAACTCTACGGTTTTCGGAAAATAGCGCAAAACGTGCGCCACTTTTATTGGACAAGCTTGTGAAATTTTTTTAACCCCTTAGATACAAGTAAACCTATACGTGTTTGGTGTCTACAAACTCGCACCGACCTCAGGCATCATACCCATACATCAGTTTTACCATATAGTGAACACCGTGAATAACACGTCCCAAAAACTATTGTGCCATCACACTTTTTTTGCAGTTTTTCCACACTTGGAATTTTTTTGCTGTTTTCCAGTACACCATATGGTAAAACTTATGGTTTCATTTAAAAGTACAACTTGTCCCGCAAAAAACAAGTCCTCATATGGCAAGATTGACGGAAAAATAAAAAAAGGTACGGCTCTCGGAAGAAGGGGAGCAAAAAACAAAAACGGAAAGTGCCCCGGGGCTGAAGGGGTTAAATAAATGTATTTTTTTGTTCAGACACCAATCCAATTTTATGGAATATTTCATTATTCTGGATATATTTATATTGTAGATAAAGGTGCATAAATGTGGGAATAGTAGAGAGTTACAGCTTCCTACAACCATACAAATCGTTCTTTGTTTATAACGTTTGAATAACGTTTTCACTGAAACAGCTCATTGGGAATATAAAGCAGAAAATATTACTGAAAACTCCTAATACTGTCAAATATAAAATAAACATAATGGCAAAATGTGAAAATGATTCTGAATAAAGGGAACCATAAAAGAACCCTTTTTACAATGATATAACAGTAAATACATCTAAAGAATTAAATATCCCCTAGACTCGGGGCGTCATTGGCATAATGGTATGCTGTCCGTATCGTCTGTCAAATGCTACCGTTCTAGTGCTCTCTTGCTGATCGAGGGAAGAGAGTAGAAAGAGTGGGAAAAATATGTTCCTTTCCTTAATTGCCACTCTATTCATCAGTCTGTCATCGTGGCATTGTGGAGCTGCGGAGAATAGCAGCGTTCTGTCAGCTCCCAGAGAGCAAACTACTCAGAACTTATCAATGTTACTAATACCGCCTCTTCTGTCTAACAATCTATTAAAACCAGTTTGGATTGTTTTTAAAATAATATGTTCCTAGTAATAACAATGTTTTAACCCCTTAAGCACAGAGTGATTTTTTTGTGCTTTTGTTTTTTTCCTCCCTTATTCCAATAGCGATAACTTTTTTACGTAACCGTGTGAGGGCTTGTTCTTTGCGGGATGAGTTGTACTTTTCAAAGTCAATCACCATCCACTTTATCATATGATATAATGATATGATATTAAAATTTCAAGTGTGGCGAAATAGCAAAATGAAATAAATTCTGCAATTGTTTTTTGGGTATTTTTATTTCTACAGTTCATTTTACCATAAAACTGACCTGGAAATCATAATACAATTACGGGAATACCAAACATGTATGTTTTTGTTTTAAGTGGTGAAAAAAAATTCTGAAATTTTGAAAAAAAAAAAAATCTTTCTTGTGTAGCAACTTTCCAAGAGTCACAACATGTTAGATTTTTGTATGTGGAGCTGTGTGAGGGCTTGGTTTTTTGCTCCCTGAGCTGATGCTTTTATTGATATTATTTTGGGGTATATGCAATGTTTTGATATTACCTGATATTACACATCTTTATGTTGCTGAAAAACTGCAATTCTGGCGTTTTTTTTTTTTTTGTCGTTATGTTGTTGTTTACCAATTGGATTAATGTATTTCATATTTTGATAGACCAGATTTTTCGAATGCATCAATACTAAATATGTGTATTTTCTTAATTTTAATATGGTAAAGGTGAGGGGGGGGGGTCATTTTAACGTTTCTATACTTTTTTCATATATTTTAAAACATTTTTTCTACTTCGCATTGTATTTAATAGTCCCCTTAGGAGACTTACACCTGTTCTAATTTGATCACTTGTTCTATATATAGCAATGCCACAATATTGCTGTATATAGAAGAAATCACAGTCTCTTATGAACTCCGACCAAGGGCTGGCTTTCATAGGAGTACTGAGATTGAATAATTATTGAAATATTAATTAATAGTCAAGGCCGATATTAGCAATTAATACTGGAGGTAGCCCTGTAATAATTACCCTCTGTATGTTCAGCACTACATCTCCATTGCTGTTCAGAGTCTTTGTTGATAGGCTGCTGTGATGACGTCAAGGCCAAATTTCCCATAAGGCATCCTTTTAGAAATTTCCAACAGCCACCGTCATTGGGCTGAGCAGCGAGCAGTGTGATTCCATGGGCTGTATTCAGATGTTCAATAAGATGGCGCTAAATGTAATGCATGCACAGGTCAAGATCTGGGCCCAATGATGTCTTCGCTAATCCAAAATCTCAATCTGCGCACGCGCCACTACAGGCGCCATTTTATTAAGGACTTGAAGACCAGCCGCGGATTCACACTGCGTTGGTGGTACAAAATTTCAAAAGGAGCACAGGTCACTGAATAATTACAGAAGGCAAGCGAAGGGGTGAAGGACCAGAAGAAGACCCAACTGCCAATCTTGCTCTGGTGTATAGAACTGTCATTAGAAGAAATCTTCACAGGCCAATTGAACAATAATAAAATATCAGATTCCATAACCTAAGTATCAGTTTAATCAGTATAACAGCGCGATTATGTCTATGCCTTTCCTTTATATTGCTAAATCCTGTTGACAGGTTCCCTTTAAGGAGGCTGTCCTGTTCCAACAAATCTTTGGAGCAACAGTGTTTCTTGTCTATCTGAGCCTTTGAAGCTTTTCTCACAGACACTCAATCTGCTTTTGGAAGCCACTTTCCTCTGATCTTCAGCTTTGCTGTACTAGTTTCATTTGTTCTCAATTCTCAAGCGATATAAGATTGGAAAAAAATTATATTTCTTATAGCTGATAATTTTTAATAACCTTGTGTTGTTTTGAGAGTTCCTTTGTTTTCATAGTTTTGTAATTTCCTCAAATTTGACTCATCCTTTCATAAACCTTCTATATACAGTTATTCTTATACTAGAATTATTTCTCATCTCTACAACAATTAGCTTTTATTGCAATGGAGCATGTTGTGATTAGCTATGAATTTAACTATTTAAAGAATCACAGGTATTTAAAAAGCAGCAAATGTAATTTATATTGAGATCATAACATTATTATGAAGCAGTTTGTTAGGAAAAAATGCTAACATTTAACATAATCAATTGTGCAAAATAAGATATTTACTTTCACCAAGATTCTTCAGTTAAATAATAACCATGTGAAGGCTGAATGATATATAATGTTGTATAATAAAATTTGTCCGAGGCTCCTATTTAGAATTAAAAGTCAGAAAACGGCACTGAGTCACTAATTCTAAAACTGCAAGATCATCACGTTTTGACTGGGTCTATCGCACTTATTATCCCAAATAAAAAAATCAGTTGTAAAATATTTATGACTAAATTACACTGGATAAAGGGTTATAACTAGGGATGATCGAATACCTCAAATATTCGGCTTTGCAAATATTTTCTGAATAGGTCGCCACTATTCGACTATTCATGAATATTCGATGCGCAAGTAAGTCTATGGGAAACCCGAATAACAACTATACGGAACTATTCGGGCTTCCCATAGACTTACATTGTGCATCGAATATTTGCATAGCGGCGAGAGATTCATCAAATATTCACGAAGTCGAATATTTGAGGTATTCGATCATACCTAGTTATAACTAATGGAAAACTTGCATACGAGTCTGTTGAATCATTACATAGTACAAAATGTATAGCTTACTGTAAGAGTTAATTTATACTGTGCGAGGAACAGTGTTAAGCGACCACCCACTGGCAACATGCTTGTTGGCCGCTGGTCATTTAATTGCCTGTTTACCCAGGCCAACTCAGTGGTTTATGGTCATTGTCCTGCTGGACAGTGAACCTTTGCCACAATCTCAAATTTTTTGCAGCCTCTAACACGTTTCCTCCAGGATTTCCCTGTATTTAGCTACATTCATCTTCCCATCAAGTCTGACCAGCTTCCCTGCTGAAGAAAATCACACCCACTGCATCATACTGCCATACTTGATGGTTTTCAGGGTGATTTGCTCTTAGTTTTGTGCCACACATAGCGTTTTGGATTTAGCCCAAAAACTTCCTCTTTAGTCTCATCTGGCCAGACCACCTTCTTCCACATGTTAGCCGTGTCCCCTCTATGGCTTTTTATAAACTGCAAATGAGACATCTTTTGGCTTGCTTTCATAATTGACTTTCTTCTTTCCACTCTTCCATAAAGGGCAGATTCGTGAAATATACAACTAATAGTTGTGCTGTGGACAGATACTCCCATCTGAGCTGTAGATCTCTGCAGCCCCCTCAGAGTGACCCCGGGCCCCTTGGCTGCTTTTTAATTAGTGCTCTCCTTGCGTGCAAGGTCAATATAGGTAGACGGCCATGTTTTGGTAGGTTAGGAGTTGTACCATGCTCCTTACATTTTTGGATGACCAATTGAACAATGCTCTCTGAGATGTTCAGACCTTGAGCTATTTTTTTGAATCACCTTACCCTGCTTTACTTTTCTCTACAAATTTATCCCTGACCTATCTGGTGCGTTGCTTGGTATTCATGGGGCTGTTTAGTCCCTAACATTCTCAAACAAACCTCTGAGGTCACACATGGAAGGCACATAGATATCCATCAGATATATAATTAGTGCCTTTCATTTGTAGTTTACTGTGGTTAGAAAAGACAAACAGTTTGTATGCTCACCACAATACTGAATACATGAAATACCCGTGGAATATATCAATCCAGAAAGGACTCCTTCAAACCGTCAAGCCGCTTGAACCGTGCAGCTTCCTGTGTTAATCATGTGTTTTACGTTTTTCATTAATGAGTTTGTTCTTTGAGTAGCGGTCAGTGTTTTTTTTTATAATTTTTTTCCATGCTATACCATTGCTTTCCAGTGATCAGGGACAGAAGCCTGAAACATGTTTGGATATGTTTTCCTGCTACAACATGGATTTTAATACACATCAATAAAAGGTGATTTTATTCATCAAGATCCGGATTTTCCTTTTTCCTTTTGGTGTAGTTTACTGTACTTGTTAATAAATGTAAAAAAGTAAATGAAAAAAACGTGGGGTCCTCCCTATTTTTGATAACCAGCAAAGGTAAAGCAGACAGCTGGGGGCTGATATTATCAGGCTGGGAAGGTCAATGGATACTGGACCCTTCATAGCCTAAAAATACCAGCCTGCAGCAGCCCCAGAATTGGCTCATCCATTAGGTGCACTAATTTTGGAGATTTGCCCTGCTGTTCCTGACTGCCCTGGTGTGGTGGCAATTGGGTGTAATGTTCCGGGGTTGATGTGACCTGTGTAATGTCAGCTGCCTTCAAGCCCTGAGGTTAGTAAAGGATATGTATCCATCAGACACCCCCATTGTTAACATAGTATTAAAAAAAAACACACACACACACAGGAAACAATTGTTTTTTTAATACAATCCCTCGTTGAATAATTTATTTTCAAAAATGGTTCCACAAAGTTCTTTCATAGCCCACATTCCCCAAATGCTGTTCCGTTAACTGTGACTAGTAGTAATCTATAGCTATTCATAGGCACTAGGTAGTAGCGAACACATTCACTCATCACTAATAAAAATCATTTTCTTACTTATATCTGTTTCTGGGAAAGCTGGTTAACAATTAACATAGCTGAAGCACAAACCTGACTGAATCAGCCATGTTCTTTGTTAGCATTCTGCCTTCCTAGAAACAGATTATTTGAGACATCTCAAGGGAATTTATAACATTCAACACTTAATAATCTGTGGAGACTCTAGTTTTGATTCATCAGAGGTTTACACCAAAAAATTGTGATTTTTGGCGTTTTCACTAGTGATGAGCGAGTACTAAAAAGCTCGGGTGCTCGAAGCTCGGGCCGAGCCTCCCAAGATACTCGTGTACTCGGCCCGAGTAACAAGCCCAATGTTATCCTATGGGAGACCCGAGTATTTTTGTGAAATGACCCCCCGGCAGCATGGAGAAACCCTAAAAATGTCACAAAAGTCTCAGAAGAGTGCTCAAATGACATGGCAACAGCATGGGGAAGACCCCTTGAAGCATTTATCACTCAAAAGTCACAGCTGTGAACAATTTTGTCCGCGTTTCACGCCATTTTTACGGACTCACTAGAAAACCTTCCAAAATGACCCCAAAATGATTTTTCATGGCAGAAATGTTAAGGGCACATACCCAATAGTGAGATAGAGCTGGTGTATGTTACTTTTTGAGATTAATACATGAAAGATTTTACGTGAAAACATTGTGTGGCACTCCGATGTCCCTGAGAAGAGACGTACATGAAGGCCTCTTGAGTCTAATGTGCCCATTTTGAGGAAGTGAGTCTTTGTAGTATTTTCCTTTGCCAGGGCAGTCCAAAATTGTGAGGTTCACCAATGCCCCTGCAT
The DNA here is from genome assembly GCF_048569485.1 of Anomaloglossus baeobatrachus. Taxonomy (NCBI): domain Eukaryota; kingdom Metazoa; phylum Chordata; class Amphibia; order Anura; family Aromobatidae; genus Anomaloglossus; species Anomaloglossus baeobatrachus. Next base: position 126,806,213 of record NC_134357.1, read on the forward strand.
AGAGACGTGCATGAGGGCCTGTAAACCTGAAGTGCCCATTGGAAGGAAGTGGGTGTATTATAGTATAGCCCTTTGGCAGGGCAGCCAAAAATTGGGAGGCTCCACGTTGTCCCTGGGTAGAGACGTGCATGAGGGCCTGTAAACCTGAAGTGCCCATTGGAAGGAAGTGGGTGTATTATAGTATAGCCCTTTGGCAGGGCAGCCAAAAATTGGGAGGCTCCACATTGTCCCTGGGTAGAGACGTGCATGAGGGCCTCAAAACATTAAGTGTCCATTGTCAGGAAGTGGGTGTATTATAGTATAGCCCTTTGGCAGGGCAGCCAAAAATTGGGAGGCTCCACGTTGTCCCTGGGTAGAGACGTGCATGAGGGCCTGTAAACCTGAAGTGCCCATTGGAAGGAAGTGGGTGTATTATAGTATAGCCCTTTGGCAGGGCAGCCAAAAATTGGGAGGCTCCACGTTGTCCCTGGGTAGAGACGTGCATGAGGGCCTGTAAACCTGAAGTGCCCATTGGAAGGAAGTGGGTGTATTATAGTATAGCCCTTTGGCAGGGCAGCCAAAAATTGGGAGGCTCCACGTTGTCCCTGGGTAGAGACGTGCATGAGGGCCTCAAAACATTAAGTGTCCATTGTCAGGAAGTGGGTGTATTATAGTATAGCCATTTGGCAGGGCAGCCAAAAATTGGGAGGCTCCACGTTGTCCCTGGGTAGAGACGTGCATGAGGGCCTGTAAACCTGAAGTGCCCATTGGAAGGAAGTGGGTGTATTATAGTATAGCCCTTTGGCAGGGCAGCCAAAAATTAGGAGGCTCCACGTTGTCCCTGGGTAGAGACGTGCATGAGGGCCTGTAAACCTGAAGTGCCCATTGGAAGGAAGTGGGTGTATTATAGTATAGCCCTTTGGCAGGGCAGCCAAAAATTGGGAGGCTCCACGTTGTCCCTGGGTAGAGACGTGCATGAGGGCCTCAAAACATTAAGTGTCCATTGTCAGGAAGTGGGTGTATTATAGTATAGCCCTTTGGCAGGGCAGCCAAAAATTGGGAGGCTCCACGTTGTCCCTGGGTAGAGACGTGCATGAGGGCCTCAAAACATTAAGTGTCCATTGTCAGGAAGTGGGTGTATTATAGTATAGCCCTTTGGCAGGGCAGCCAAAAATTGGGAGGCTCCACGTTGTCCCTGGGTAGAGACGTGCATGAGGGCCTCAAAACATTAAGTGTCCATTGTCAGGAAGTGGGTGTATTATAGTATAGCCCTTTGGCAGGGCAGCCAAAAATTGGGAGGCTCCACGTTGTCCCTGGGTAGAGACGTGCATGAGGGCCTGTAAACCTGAAGTGCCCATTGGAAGGAAGTGGGTGTATTATAGTATAGCCCTTTGGCAGGGCAGCCAAAAATTGGGAGGCTCCCCGTTGTCCCTGGGTAGAGACGTGCATGAGGGCCTCAAAACATTAAGTGTCCATTGTCAGGAAGTGGGTGTATTATAGTATAGCCCTTTGGCAGGGCAGCCAAAAATTGGGAGGCTCCACGTTGTCCCTGGGTAGAGACGTGCATGAGGGCCTCAAAACATTAAGTGTCCATTGTCAGGAAGTGGGTGTATTATAGTATAGCCCTTTGGCAGGGCAGCCAAAAATTGGGAGGCTCCACGTTGTCCCTGGGTAGAGACGTGCATGAGGGCCTCAAAACATTGTTCCCATTGCAAAGGAGCGGGTCTCCTGTCGTTGTAATGTCCATTCTGCAAAGAATGGGCGAAAAAATTTACCACTGGGGGTATACCTGAAACAAAGGCCTAAGTATTGCAATTTGTAACGGTCATCATCATGGTGGCGCATGAGGAGAAGGAGGAGCAGTCCAGCTATTATCCAAAGTCCAGAAGTGTGTACCCATGGGTGAGTGGAGGTACATGGCAAACTTTAAATTCCGCTCTCATTTGCTGGTGGTGTGGTGAAGTCTGGCCCAATCCAACCCTTGTTCATCTTGATCAGAGTCAGTCTGTCAGCATTTTCAGTTGACAGGCGGGTGCGTTTATCTGTAATGATTCCACCTGCGGCACTAAAAACACGCTCTGACAAAACGCTAGCAGCAGGGCAGGCCAGGACTTCCAAGGCGTAGAGAGCCAATTCATGCCACGTGTCCAGCTTGGATACCCAATAATTGTAAGGCACAGAGGAATGTCGGAGTACAGTTGTTCGATCTGCAAGGTACTCCTTCAGCATCTGGGCAAACTTAGGTTTTGTGAGGGGAATGCTTTGCCTACTTCCGTGACTATGGCCTTCCGGAACTGCTGCATTTTGGTTGACCTCTCCTCCACGGGAATAAGAGACAAAAAGTTCTCCTTGTAGCGTGGGTCTAACAGTGTTACCAACCAGTAATGATTGTCGGCCAAGATGTTCTTAACGCGAGGGTCACGAGACAGGCAGCTTACCATAAAGTCAGCCATGTGCGCCAGACTCTTAACAGCCAGGACTTCAGTAGCCTGACCAACAAGATGACTGAACATGCTGTCCTCCTCCTCCTCCTCCTCCTCCTCCTCATCTACCCTGTCCTCTGGCCAGCCACGCTGAACCGAGGATATGACTGGTGTGCATGTCATATCCTCAATTTGGCCGGAGAGTTGCTCCATGTCTTCATCCTCCTCCTCGTCATAGTCCTCCACTGCACGTTGTGATGAGACGAGGCTGGGCTGTGTGTTATCATCACCCACACCCACTACTGTTTCTTGCTGCAACTCATCGCGCTCCGCCTGCAATGCATCATGTTTGTTTTTCAGCAGAGACCGTTTTAGAAGGCAGAGTAGCGGTATGGTGACGCTAATAATGGCGTCATCACCACTCACCATCTTGGTGGAGTCCTCAAAGTTTTGGAGGATGGTACATAGGTCTGACATCCATCTCCACTCCTCAGGTGTTATGTGTGGAGTTTGACCCATTTCCCGACGGCTTAGGTGATGCAGGTACTCAACAACTGCCCTCTTCTGCTCACATATCCTGACCAACATGTGCAGAGTTGAATTCCAACGCGTGGGGACATCACACACCAGTCTGTGAGCCGGAAGATGCAAACTGCGCTGAAAGCCGGCAAGGCCGGCTGAAGCAGTAGGTGACTTTCGAAAATGTGCAGACAGGCGGCGAACTTTTACCAGCAGATCAGACAGCTCTGGGTATGACTTTAGAAACCGCTGAACCACGAGGTTGAGCACATGGGCCACGCATGGAACATGTGTCAGCTGGCCTCGCCTCAAAGCCGCCACCAGGTTCCGGCCATTGTCACACACGACCTTTCCTGGCTTTAGGTTCAGAGGTGTGAGCCAGTGATCTGCCTGCTGTTTCAGAGCTGTCCACAGCTCTTCTGCATTGTGGGGTTTGTCACCTATGCAGATTAGCTTCAGCACAGCCTGTTGCCGCTTCGCCGAGGCAGTGCTGCAGTGCTTCCAGCTTGTGACTGGTGTGAAGGGTACAGTGGATGAGGATGCGCAGGAGGAGGAGGAGGCTGAAGAGCATGACATTCCGGAGCTGTAGAGTGTGGGTGAAACACTGACTGAGGTAGGGCCTGCAAACCTTGGTGTGGGAAGGACGTGTTCCGTCCCTCGCTCAGACTGGGTCCCAGCTTCCACAATATTAACCCAGTGTGCCGTCAACGAGATGTAGCGGCCTTGCCCACAAGCACTTGTCCACGTGTCTGTGGTTAGGTGGACCTTGGGTGAAACAGCGTTGTTCAGGGCACGTGTGATGTTTTGTGACACGTGGTTATGCAACGCGGGGACGGCACACCGGGAGAAATAGTGGCGGCTGGGGACCGAGTAACGTGGGACAGCTGCCGCCATCAGGTCGCGGAATGCTTCTGTCTCCACCAGCCTAAAAGGCAACATTTCCAGCGCAAGCAGTCGCGAAATGTTAGCATTTAGAACTGTGGCATGTGGGGTGTTGGCAGTGTATTTGCGCCTGCGTTCAAAGGTTTGCTGAATGGATAACTGAACGCTGCGCTGGGACAAGGACGTGCTTGATGATGGTGTTCTTTCTGCGTAGGCAACTGCAGGTGCAGGAGTGGAGGAGGCTTGTTCGCAGGCAGCATGGACAGGGGATTGGCTCGCATGCACAACCAGCGAAGACGTAGCAGTGACATCAGCAAGCACTGCTCCTCGACTCTGTTGTACTTCCCACAAAGTCGGGTGCTTGGCTGACATGTGCCTGATCATGCTGGTGGTGGTCAGGCTGCTAGTTTTGGTACCCCTGCTGATTCTGGCACGGCAGGTGTTGCAAATGGCCTTTTTTGAATCATCTGGATCCAACTTAAAAAACTGCCAGACTCGGGAAGACCTAACATTTGTACAGGCACCTTGTGTCGTCGTGTTGTTCCGGGGAACGGTTGCCTGACTTCTGCCTGGGGCCACCACCCTGCTTCTTACTGCCTGTTGTGATGCTACGCCTCCCTCCCCCTGTGCACTTCTGTCCTCGCTCTGCATATCCTCCTGCCAGGTTGGGTCAGTTACTGGATCATCCACCACGTCGTCTTCCTCTTCCGCACCCTGCTCCTCCTCCTGACTTCCTGACAATTGTGTCTCATCATCGTCCACCACTTGTTGAGACACGTTGCCAACTTCGTGAGAACGTGGCTGCTCAAATATTTGGCCATCTGTACAGACGATCTCCTCATGACCCACTTCAATATGAGCTGGCGAGAGGCCAGAATGTGTGAATGGAAACGTGAACAGCTCTTCCGAGTGTCCAAGTGTGGGATCATTAATGTCCGAGGAGGACGTGTACTCAGCCTGGTGGTAGGAAGGAGGATCAGGTTCAGAAATGTGCGGTGCAGTATCACGGCTACTGACACTTGACCGTGTGGAAGACAGAGTGTTTGTGGTGGTGCCAATCTGACTGGAAGCATTATCTGCTATCCAACTAACAACCTGTTGACACTGGTCTTGGTTCAAGAGCGGTGTACTGCTGCGGTCCCCAAGAATTTGGGACAGGACGTGCGAGCGACTAGATGTGGCCCTTTGTTGTGGCGAAATTAGAGCTTGCCCACGACCTCGGCCTCTGCCTGCACCACCATCACGTCCACTTCCTTGTTCCTTGCCAATGCCCTTGTGCATTTTGCAATGCTGTGCACTGCTGACGTGTATATTCACTACTTGTGCGTTATATCAAAGTTTGTGGAAATTGCACACAAGTGCACCTGTACGCTGCCACCGACAGGCACACACGTGCGGTTTTAAAAACCAAGCACGGACGCAATAAGAACCTAACAGGTTTTTTTGGGGAGCGACAATTACAGACAAGTCAGACACTATCTGGACTGTTTTACACTGTGTACACCAGCCCCAGATATGATGAAGGCTGGTATACGGTCACCACTACCCTGCCTGCCTGCCTGCCTGTATACTGGTACAATAGTCCTGACAAGGACTCTTCTGGTCACTAGCCTGTACTCAGACCTGGCTATACCCTGCCTGTATATAGCAACAATAGTCCTGAGAAGGACTCTGCTACTGTACTCCGACCTGGCTATACCCTGCCTGCCTGTATACAACTAGAATAGTCCTGAGAAGGACTTTTGGTCACACTGTTTGCAGCTCTGCAACTGAAAAAGCTATAAAGGGCCGCAAAGCTTTCCCTGAATCAGCGACACTCTCCCTGCACTGACTGTCTGGATAGCTGTGAGCAGAGCACAGCGCGCCGGCCGGTATAAAGGCTCGGTCACGCTGTGCAGGCCGGCCAATCACTGCAATTCCACAACTAACAGGGCTGTGGCATTGCAGTGGTCTGCCAGCCAATCCCTGCATGAGGGCTGGCTCTCAAAAGAGCGCCAACATGCAGAAATGAAGACCACGAGTACAGCACGAGTATCGCGAGATTACTCGGTCCCCGCCGAGCAGCCCGAGTACAGCGATACTCGTGCGAGTACCGAGCAGTTACAAGCATGCTCGCTCATCACTAGTTTTCACTCAATTTTTCCAACATGTTAGGGTGTTTCCGAACCAGGTTATCATGTAGTCATATGCCAAACATCTTACTCCAGTCCCTCTTAGTCCTCTCTGATTTCCTTATCAAGACCAACATCAAGAAAAATGCCATGCTTGATGAGGGATGAATCAAATTTTATAGCTTTTTTAAATTTTATTTCATTATTTTTTTAATCCACATAGGGGACTTGAAGCTACAGTCATTTGAAAGCTGATGCTGTATACTGAACAAACTCTTTTATGAAGCTCAGTCAGTTGCTGAGCTTTACTGGATAGCAACTTTGGCAACCACTCCTTTTAAATGTTATAGTCAGGATTGAATCAGGCAGCTGTCTGATCTTATCCAGAAGGGGATGACTTGAGAAAAGCATTGCTTTCCAATCCTCAGTGCTGCCTCCTTAATGCATTGAGTACTCTGCCCTCTGACTGGTGGAGCAGGATCCTCTGAGGAGGATCTATATAGAAGCTTATATACCCTGTCTACCTATCACTAAGGTTAAACGCACGAACGTTCGACGAACACCTTTGAACCCCATTGAAAACAATGGGAGGCAAACACAAACACATACAAACACATTATACATCTACACATACAGTTAATAAACATTGCTATTACACTTACAGGTCCCCGCGACGCGTCCTGAACTCTGTCTCCAGCCGCTTTTCCTTCCGATCATCGCTGCGCCCTCCCGGTAACCAGCACTGATGATAAGACCTTCCGTGACGTCGTCATAGCATGTGACCAGTCACGTGTATATTATCTCATTGGCTACAGACTGGTCACATGGCTAGACGTAATGCTAGGTCCTGTCAGTGCATCTCTCCGGTACGCGGTGCTCGTTTGTGCATCTCAGTGTACTGGCGAGATGCTTGGGCACATGCTTGGCTCCTCGTTACTGCATGTCAGCGCTCTTTACAGAGTCAGCCCACATGCAAGGACTGGATGCCACAGCCGGTTACTATAGCAACGGTGGCAGCAGTGACATCACCGCTTACAACCCGCAGCCTCTGCTCACTCACTGATTGATTAGACTGCACAGGAGCAGCAGCGTCTTCCTCCCATGCAGTGCTGTCTGATGTAGCAGAGCTGCATGGGTTGAAAGAGAATGAAGACAGAAGAACAGGATCGTGGAGGGGTGAGAGGGAGTAATAAACATGGAGTCTCTAAGTGTGTCTGTGTATTTATTTCTATTAAAGTATTTTTTCTCTGTGTGGTGTCTTTTTTTTAACCCTTTATTGGAGATTCTTAATGGCCGGGTCAAACTTGCCTGACATTAAGAATCTCTGGCTTAATACTAGCTAGTAAAACAAAGCTAGTATTAACACATTATTACCCAGCGAGCCACTGTCACCAGGGCAGCTGGAAGAGTTGGATACAGCGCCAGATGATGGCGCTTCTATGAAAGCGCCATTTTCTGGGGCGGCTGCGGACTGCAATTCACAGCAGAGGGGCCTAGAAAGCTCAGGCCAACCTGTGCTGCGGATTCCAATCCCCAGCTGCCTAGTTGTACCTTCATGAAATTCATGAAATAATTAAAAAAAGGGCTTCCCTATATTTTTAGTTCCCAGCCGGGTACAAATAGGCAGCTGGGGGTTGGGGGAAGCCATACCTGCCTGCTGTACCTGGCTAGCATAGAAAAAAAAGGCGAAGCCCACGTCATTCTTTTGGTGGGCAAAAATCTCCTGCATACAGTCCTGGATGGAGTATGCTGAGCCTTGTAGTTCTGCAGCTGCTGTCTCCTCTCCTGCATACACTAGTGAATGGAGCATGCTGAGCCTTGTAGTTCTGCAGCTGCTATCTGCTCTTCTGCATTCACTAGTAAATGGAGCATGTTGAGCCTTGTAGTTCTGCACCCCCTGTCTCTCCCTCCAGCATACAGTCCTGGATGCAGCATGCTGAGCCTTGTAGTTCTGCAGCTGCTGTCTGCTCTCCTACATACACTAGTGGATGAAGTATGCTGAGCCTTGCAGTTCTTCTCCCCCTGCCTCTCCCTCCAGCATACAGTAATGGATGGAGGATGCTCAGCCTTGTAGTTCTGCAGCTGCTGTCTGCTCTCCTCCATACAGACAGACAGCAGACAGCAGCTGCAGAACTACAAGGCTCAGCATACACCATCCAGGACTGTATGCAGGAGTTTTTTTCCCCCCAAAAAAAATTACGTGGGCTTTGCCATGTTTTTGTATGCTAGCCAGGTACAGCAGGCAGCTATGGGCTGCCCCCAACCCCCAGATGCCTATTTGTACCTGGCTGGGAACCAAAAATATAGGGAAGCCCTTTTTATTTTAATTATTTCACGGATTTCATGAATTAATTTTAAAAAAAAAATGACGTGGGCTTAACCCAATTTTTGTATACAGCCAGGTACAACTAGGCAGCTGGGGATTGGAATCCGCAACGCTGGGTGCCCAAGCTTTCTGGGCACCACTGCTGCGAATTGCAGTCAGCAGCCGCCCCAGAAAATGGCGCTTTCATAGAAGTGCCATCCTCTGGCGCTGTATCCAACTCTTCCAGCTGCCCTGGTGACGGGTGGCTCGCTGGGTAATAATGGGGTTAGGGCTAGCTGTATATTATCAACTGGCCCTAAGCCCGAAATTCATGGTGTCACACCAATATTAGACATTGCCACCATGAATTTCTAGTACAGATAAAAAAAACACAACACACAGAAAAATATTTTTTATTAGAAATAAAACACAACACAATTGGTGACTCCATCTTTATTGAAATAAAGAACTCCCCTCCACAGTAATCCTTTGTCAAGGGTCCCGCGCTGTCCAATCCGGATCCAATATCATCTGATCGGTTTGCTGGAAGTCAAAGCGATCAGATGATGTGCGATCAGATGATGTGTCAGGTTCAAGGGCCTGAATCACATGACACAGCAGCTGATTGTATAAACGGCTTTTATACAATCAGCTGATGCATCAGTGCAAAAAAAAAAAAAACACACTTCTGTGCAGACTCCTCTCCGACAGTAGCAGCTGATAGTTTAGCCAGCCGGGCGGTAAAAGGGCGGCCTTACCGCTCGATTCATAGTGTCAGCTGATTCCGTCATTTGACCGCATCAGCTGATCATCGCCAGGTCTGAGAGAGAGAAAAGAGAGGAAAGAGAGAGAGAAGAGAGAGAAGAGAGAGGAAGAGAGAGAGGGAGAGAGAGGGGGAGAGAGAGAGGGTGAGAGAGAGGGAGAGAGAGAGGGAGAGAGAAAGAGAAAAAGAGAGAGAGAAAGAGGAGAGAGAGCAGAGAGAGAAGAGATAGAGAAAGAGAAGAGAGAGAGAGGAGAGAGAGGAGAGAGGAGAGAGAGAGAGGAGAGAGCAATGCAGCCTCATTCCGTGAACTGCTCCGATTTTAGAGGTGTGTCCCGCAGCTCACAGCTGATGTCCGGCTCCTACCCTCAGTGCATAATTAAATTAAATTAAATTATAATTATAAATAAATAATAATTATAATTTAAAATTATAAATAAATTAAATTATTTACCGAGACAGCCGTGACTCTAACTCGTGAACTAACTCTCCTTAGGTGGCAGTTCTATCCATTGAGCCAACGCCTGTAATAAAAAATATAGGAAGATTTGGTAATCTTGACCTTCTATTGCAGTACAGAATCCAGAAGTGGATTATTCAGCTACAAAGAGGAGAGAGAGAGGGAGAAAGAGAGAAAAAGATAGATAGAAAGAGAGAGAGAAAGAAAAAAATAGAGAGAGAAAGAGAGACAAAAAGATAGAGAGAGAAAGAGAGAGAAAGAGAGAGAGAAAACGATAGAGAGAAAGAGAGAGAGAAAAAAGAGAGAGAGAAAGAGAGAGAAAGAAAGAGAGAGAAAAAGAGAGAGAAAGAGAGAAAAAGAGAGAGAGAGAAAAAGAGAAAAGAGAGAGAAAGAGAGAGAGCGAGAGAAAGAGAGAGAGAGGAGGGAGAAGAGAGTGCGGAGAGAGAAGAGAGTGCGGAAAGAGAAGAGAAAGGAGAGAGGAGAGAGAGGAGAGAGGAGAGAGAAGAGAAAAGAGAGAGAAAGAGAGAGAAAGAGAGAGAATTGAGAGAGAGAAGAGAGAGAGAAGAGAGAGGGAGAGAGAAAGAGAGAGGAGAGAGAGAGAAGAGAGAGGAGAGAGAGAAGAGAGAGAAAGAGAGAGAAAGAGAGAGAAAGAGAGAGAAAAGAGAGGGAGAGAGAGGAGAGAGGGAGAGAGAAAAGAGAGGAGAGAGAGAAGAGAGAGAGAACAGAGAAAGAAGAGAGAGAGAGGGGAGGAGAGAGGGAGAGAGAAGAGAGAGAGGAGAGTAGAGAGAAGAGAGAAAAGAGAGAGAGGAGAGAGAGGAGAGAGAGGAGAGAGAAAAGAGAGAAGAGAGAGGAGGGAGAGGAGAGAGAGGAGAGAGAGGAGAGAGAGAGAGGAGAGAGAAGAGAGGAGAGAGGAGAGAGAGAGGAGAGAGAGAGAAAGAGAGAGGAGAGATAGGGGGGAGAGAGAGATAAGAGAGAGAGAGTGAGAAGAGAGAGAGAGCAATGCAGCCTCATTCCGTGAACTGCTCCGATTTTAGAGGTGTGTCCCGCGGCTCACAGCTGATGTCCGGCTCCTCCCCTCAGTGCTTAATTAAATTAAATTATAATTATAAATAAATAATAATTATAATTTAAAATTAAAAATAAATTAAATTTTTTACCGGGACGGCTGGGACTCGAACTTGTGAACTAATTCTTCTAATGCAGTAGCTCTATCCATTGAGCCACTGCCTGTTATGAAAAGCATAGAAAGATTTGGCTAGATCAGTAGAGAATCCAGAAGTAGATTATTCAGCTACAAGGATGAATGGATGGATGGATAGATGGAGAGAGGGATGGATGGAGGGATAGAGGGATGGATGGAGGGAGGGATGGATGGAGGGAGGGATGGATGGAGGGAGGGATGGAGGGATGGATGGATGGATGGATAGAGGGAGGGATGGAGGGAGGGATGAATGGATGGAGGGTGGGATTGAGGGAGGGATGAATGCATGGAGGGATGAATGGATGGAGAGATGGAGGGAGAGATGGAGGGAGGGATGAATGGATGGAGGGAAGGATGGAGAGATGGATGGATTGGAGGGCAAACACTGGCACTACGGAACACATCATCCACGCACACACGCAGGCACTACAACCCCCATCATCACCGCACACGCAGGCATGACCTCAGTGACGTCCCCGGTGACAGCGCGGCTCATGTCAGTTGCTCCGTGGATCTGACACAGAGGGCTTGTTTTCTACGGCGCTCCTGTCAGCTTCATGTAGCAGAGCTGGATGCGTCACGGGACCTCGTAGATTACGCCGGACCTGGAGGGGTATTTGGGGATTTTAATAAAATGGTGAAAGAGGATATTTTTTTGTCTTTTATTCCAAATAAAGGATTTTTCGTTGTGTGTGTTTATTTACTTTCACTTCCAGGTTAATCATGGAAGGTATCTCTGGGAGACGCCTGCCATAATTAACCCCTTATTACCCCGATTTCCACCGCACCAGGGCAATTCGGGATGAGCTGGGTAGAGTCCCGGGACTGTCGCATCTAATGGATGTGGCAATTCCGGGCGGCTGCCTGCTGATATTGTTAAGGTGGTGGGCTCCCCATAATGTGGCGCTCCCCATCTTGACAATACCAGCCTCCAGCCGTGTGGCTTTATCCTGGCTGGTATCAAAATTGGGGGGAACCGCAGTTTTTTTTTTTTGTTTTTTTTTTATTATTATTTATTTATTTATTTATTTTACTGCACGATATAGACCCGCCTGCCGGTGGCTGGGATTGGTTGCAGTGAGACAGCTGTCGCTCATCGTGGGGGCGTGTCTGACTGCAACCAATCATGGGCGCTGGTGGGCGGGGAAAGCAGGGAATACCAGATTAAATAATGAAGAGGCAGCCATTTTCAAAAGAGGAAAAGCCACCAGAGCTTTGTGACAGCCGTGCAGCGCCGCGCCCGTGATCGGTGAGTAGGAAAGAGAGGGATTGTGCTGGGGACGCAGGATGCATGCACAATCACATACACAATATGCGCACATAGCCTTACTGTGAGAAGCCACACTTTTGGTGATCGAACCGTTATCGAACGTAGCAGCCAAACTTGAAGCAATCATTCGAATTCGTCGAACGGCTCAAACACCGACTAAAATCACTCAAATTTGAAATTGGCGAACCGTTCAAATCGAACATCGCTCAACTCTAGTGTCGCCCTTCTTGTGCCTAAGGATAATCAAGGTTGAACCCTCAGTTATTTGTTATTAATCACAAATCCTAAACTTAATATCATGTTACCATTCAATGTGGTTGCAGCTCCATTCCATATGAACAGAGAAGCTCTTTAATTGAATGATTGCTCATCTGACATCTATCATGCTTTACCAATTAGGCATGGCAATGCACATTGTGAAATCAACCACTTGGGCAACCACAAATCTTGTCTCACCCCTGAAAGAATCTCTTTTTTGAACCTCTTTTTTAAAAGATAGAGGAAGGACCTAATGTCAGAAGAAACAAGGTAGCATCACTCATCCCTTTACAACCATCTATTTCTGATATCAGCATGGTGTTTATATAAATGTTATTTACAGACGTGAGTGGGAAAAATTCTATTGGGATTTATTGTATGTTTGCATTCATGTCAAGTGAAAACAGAAAGACAGTTACCTAATGAGTTTTAAGACTTAAAAGTAACAAAGGTTTAGAACATATTTCCGCATTTGGTAATTTCCAGAAATTAATAGATAACACAGCACAGAAACTGAAAATTACAAATAATGTCACTCAAAATTATGGAATTAAGCAAATGACTAAAATTTAACTTTTAATATGTATTAGATTTAAAGTTTAACGTCTCTTAAGGCCCTGTTACACGTAACGACGTATCTAACGATATATCGCCGGGGTCACGGATTCCATGACGCACATCCGGCGTCGTTAGCGACGTTGTTGTGTAACAGCTCCGAGCGAGTGTTAGCGATCAAAAATACTCACCTTATCGTTGATTGTTGACACGTCGTTCACTTTCATAAAATCATTGCTGTTGCAGGACGCTGGTTATTCGTCGTTCCTGCGGCAGCACACATCGCTACGTGTGACACTGCAGGAATGAAGAACAACCTCGTACCTGCGGCCGCCTGCAATGAGGAATGAAGGGGGTGGGCGGGATTTTCGGCCCACTCATCTTCGCCTCTCAATTTCTATTGGGCGGTCGCTTAGTGACGCCGCTGTGACGCCAAACAAACTGCCCCCTTAGAAAGGAGGCGTTTCGCCGGCAACAGCGACATCGCTAGGCAGGTAAGTCCCATGTGACGGGTGTAAGCGATGTTGTGCGCCACGGGCAGCAATTTGCCCGTGATGCACAACCGACGGGGGCGGGTGCTTTCACCAGTGACATCGCTAGCAATGTCACTGCGTGTAAAGCCCCCTTTAGGACACATAAATATACCACAAAGCTCCACGGATGACAAAAAGTTTTCGTGCTTAGTCAATCAAAGACAAAATAACCTAGGATTATGTCTTGATACACAATTTTACAAATCCCAGGAAGCAACCAAACATTAAATACATATAAATATTCTCTAAAGAAAAAAACACAACAAACAATCAAAACAGTAAATAAAACAAAGTGTTACTTCTGTCTCCAAGGATAGACAGTGATCATCCAATAAAAAGGAGAGAAAAAACACTATATGCTTAAATAATAAATTCAACAGTGACAATGGTCAAAATAGTAGTAGCTTCAATCATATCCAAGTATATAATTCCTTTTTTTAGAGTAAATGGAGTGTCTCTCCAAATCCATTGGAGCCAGAGTACACTGATAGTTTCCTTTAGGCAGCGTACTAAGACATCCATCATTAGACTGACCCTATTAAGCCCTAGGGAAAAAACTAAAATCCTTACTGTCACCCATTAGCCTCAGTCCTTACAAGGACGGACCACAACTGGCTGTACTACGCTGGTGTTGTGGGGGTCGCAGGCGCCATAGTGGTGGGCAGAGGCGACCCCCTGTTTCCAGGTACCGTCTGTCTTCTATGCTGCTCTCCTGCCATCTCACCAGTGCAACAAGGGACACCGCAATTCTTCCCCTTTAAGATTAATTCAGACACGGAGTCCAGGATAACGTTTAACACTTCTTTACTAAATACCTTGCACAGTTTCTGTGGAGCACATCCACTGCGGGGACATAGCTTGAATGTTACAGGCTTGTTACGGTTTGGTTTCATTTCACATTTTCCTGCACACTGCTCCCTCCTGCACATCCCTCTACTATAGGACTGTCTATTTCCCCCAGCAACACCACAGGGACAGCTAGTAAATTAATAGAGTCCCACATGGATCTAATCGCGTCCCCTCCCATAGGGATGTGATACACCACTGGACGGAGTTCCTTTATCACTTTCTATGTGATGACCCATTTGCCCAGGTCCATGTTACCTCACGCCTAGACCAGTCCTATGGGAGTCAGTTGCTACCTGGATGGTCCACTAAATCAAGGCCCATAACTTCAGGACCGGTCCATGCCTATTTCTGCACCTGGCTACTGAAGAGTTTCCTTTGTCCACTTGATAGGGTTTCCTGGGGTGACCCTGAGGGTATGGCCAAATTCCTCTGGACTTCTCTTGCTATACCTCCCTCAGGTACAGCTGCTTCTTCTCTCTACTTCATGGTGTCCCTATCTGACTAGAATCAGGAAGTGTTCTCTGCCTTAACCCCTCCTTCCCCTTCAACTCCTTCAGCCCCATCACACCATCCCAGCCCTAAGCTCTCCCCTAAACTAAAGGACCAGGGGAGCAGTGACCACCCTAGTGGTGGCTGAACAACAGTGCACCCAAAAAGTACACACATGTAAACAACATTGCACACATATAAACATACACAAATAAATCAAGATGTCTTCAGGGGGCTTGAAGGGCAGGGGTCACCCTCCTATACTGGACCCCTGCAATGACCCTGCATTCCAACGTGTTTCATCCATGAGGCCTCTTCAGGGGACATATCATCCGAGGGGGGTTTGCTCTGCCACAGCTAAAGCATAGCCAACCTGCTAGGGACGTTAAACGTTTATCTAATACATATAAGAAGTTAAATTTTAGTCATTTCCAATTTCCAGAAATTTTAATTGCCAGGAAATATCAGTGGAAAATACTTCTAGAATTACAAATGTCTACTTTATTATTGTATAATCTATAATTTCATACTGACTTCTATAATTACAGAATGCTGATCCAAAGTAAGTGACATGTAAGTAGGTGACATTTTCCCTCCTCTACTGACTGGTAAATACAATTTTGCTTTTTTCAAAGTTTTTAGAACCATATTTCATTGTTACTCTCACGTAAAGAAAAATAGCAGTTCATTGCTGCAATTATTCCATAGTGGCCATTATTTCCTGTGGTATGTGCTTCCACAGCAAACCCTTTACCAGCCAGTCAATAAAGGGAAAGCTAGCATCATAAGATGTCTTCATTATTGATAGCTCACTATCCCGAGAGCGCATTGTACTCCCAAGAGAAGCTCAGCATGCAGCAGCTACTGCGGAGAACCGGGGAAAATTGTGCGCTAGAAGACATATATTAAGCCTATTGAAAATAATCACCCTGATTTCTGCTTTCATTGGTGCTGCTGGAAGAGTCGAGGTGCAGTAGCGTTTTTAAAAATGTGGGAAATAATGCAGCACAAATGGTATAGCACATTTCTACACTCCTGATGTTTATATTTTTCAAAGCAAAATTACTGTCTATTTTTGGTTAATGTACAGAAGATTACGGTACTTTAAAAGGGCTTCTATAACTTTAGTATTAGTGATTACTTCTCAGTACACTACAAACTGAAGTATTTTTGTAATGTACTGTACAGTGTCTTGCAAAAGTATTCGGTCCCCTTGAATTTGTCAACCTTTTCCCACATTTCAGGCTTCAAACATAAAGATAAAAATGTTAATGTTATGGTGAAGAATCAACAACAAGTGGGACACAATTGTGAAGTTGAACAAACTTTATTGCTTATTTTAAACTTTTTAAAAAAATAAATAACTGAAAATTGCGGCGCTCAATATTATTCATCCACTTTAAGTTAATACTTTGTAGCGCCACCTTTTGCTGCGATTACAGCTGCAAGTCGCTTGGGGAATGTCTCTATCAGTTTTGCACATCGAGAGACTGAAATTCTTGCTCATTCTTCCTTTGCAAACAGCTCGAGCTTAGTGAGGTTGGATGGAGAGTGTTTGTGAACAGCAGTTTTCAGCTCTTTCCACAGATTCTCGATTGGGTTTAGGTCTGGACTTTGACTTGGCCATTTTAACACCTGGATATGTTTATTTGTGAACCATTCCATTATAGATTTTGCTTTATGTTTGGGATCATTGTCTTATTGAAAGACAAATCTCTGTCCCAGTCTCAGATCTTTTGCAGACTCCAACAAGTTTTCTTCAAGAATGGTCCTGTATTTGACTCCATTCATCTTCCCAACAATTTTAACCATCTTCCCTGTCCCTGCTGAAGAAAAGCAGATCCAAACCATGATGCTGCCACCACCATGTTTGACAGTGGGGATGGTGTGTTCAGGGTGATGAGCTGTGTTGCTTTTACGCCAAACATTTCGTTTGGCATTGTGCCCAAATAGTTCGATTTTGGTTTCATCTTACCAGCACCTTCTTCTACGTGTTTGTTTTGTCTCCCAGGTGGCTTGTGGAAAACTTTAAACGACACTTTTTCTGGATATCTTTGATAAATGGCTTTCTCCTTGCCACTCTTCCATAAAGGCCACATTTATGTAGTGTACGACTGATTGTTGTCCTATGGACAGACTCTCCCACCTCAGCTGTAGATCTCTGCAGTTCATCCAGAGTGATCATGGGCCTCTTGGCTGCATCTCTGATCAGTCTTCTCCTTGTTTGAGATGAAAGTTTGGATGAACGGCCGGGTCTTGGCAGATTTGCAGTAGTATGATACTCCTTCCATTTCAATATGATCGCTTGCACAGTGCTCCTAGGGATATTTAAAGTTTTGGAAATCTTTTTGTAACCAAATACGGCTTTAAACTTCTCCACAACAGTATCACGGACCTGCCTGTTGTGTTCCTTGGTCTTCATGATGCTATCTGCATCTTAAATAGAACACTGAGACTGTCAAAGAGCAGGTGCATTTATACGGAGACTTAATTTCACACAGGTGGCTTATATTTATCATCATCAGTCATTTAGGACAACATTGTATCATTCAGATATCCTCAATGAACTTCTGGAGTGAGTTTGCTGCACTGAAAGTAAAGGGGATAATAATATTGCATGCCCCCCTTTTTAGTTATTTATTTTTTAAAAAAGTTTTAAACAAGCAATAAATTTCGTTCAACTTCACAATTGTGTCCCACTTGTTGTTGATTCTTCCCGATAACATTAAAATTTTTATCTTTATGTTTGAAGCCTGAAATGTGAGAAAAGGTTGAAAAATTCAAGGGGGCTGAATAATTTTGCAAGGCACTGCATTTTCACAGTCCAGGCGAAAAGATGTTAGTGTCCAGCAATATCTAGGGGGTGACACACACTTTTAACCACAATACAGTAATTGTGTGTGTACTCCACTGAGATGACGACTGTTCTCCATTTACTGCCCCTTGTGAGAATATGCCTCTTTGTTCATAAAGAAACTGTAAAATTACCATTTTTATGCTATACAGGTCATTTTAATATGAGATAGACATGGATATGTTTGGAGCTGAGCTGCAGTGAGCTAAAAAAAACATAGATTGTCTGACTTGATGAGAGCTGAGTAAGGGAATATAAATGCAAGTTCAAGTAGCAACTTCAGGTTCAATAGTTCCGATCCTCCCTCTGTGTATCAGAGAGCGCATATATAAAGCCAAGTTATTTTGCAATCATCAAGCAGTTCACATGTGAAGTAATAATATTATGTTGCTGCAGATTGCTTAAAGTGGTCCTTTAAAGAGATAACACCCCCTATCAAAATGGACTTGAACTAAGGCGGGCTTTGCACACTACGACATCGCAGCCCGATGCTGCGATGCCGAGTGCGATAGTGCCCGCCCCCGTCGCAGCAGCGATATGTGGTGATAGCTGGCGTAGCGAAAGTTATCGCTACGCCAGCTTCACACACACACTCACCTGCCGTGCGACGTCCCTGTGGCCGGCGACCCGCCTCCTTGTTAAGGGGGCGGGTCGTGCGGCGTCACTGCGATGTCACACGGCAGGCAGCCAATCAGAGCGGAGGGGCGGAGATGAGCAGGATGTAAACATCCTGCCCACCTCCTTCCTTCCGCATATCCTACGGAAGCCGCAGTGAGGCCGGTAGGAGACGTTCCTCGCTCCTGCGGCTTCACACACAGCGATGTGTGATGCCGCAGGAGCGAGGAACAACATCGGACCGTCGCGTCAGCGTAATCATGGATTACGCCGACGCTGCACCGATGATACGATTACGACGCTTTTGCGCTCGTTAATCGTATCATCCAGCCTTTACACACTGCGATGTCGCATGCGATGCCGGAAGTGCGTCATTTTCAATTTGACCCCACCGACATCGCACCTGCGATGTCGCAGTGTGCAAAGTGCCCCTAAGAATCGTGTTTGCCAATCGGTAGATTGAGTATTGCAAAATGGCGCCACACTGGTGGAGTCAGGAATAATTCTGATCCTTAAAGGAAATCTGTCAGTAGGATCAACTCTCTTAAGCCGTATATATGGGCATGTAAGTCATAGGAAGCTGAATAACATGATACCTAGATATCTGTGTATTATTGTAGAGAAGTCCATGTTTTTCTTAATATGTATATTAGCTGGAAGGTGGAACAGATGTCCATGAGAATTTGCTTCCAGAGATTATTTTAAGGCTTAGCAATGCCTCTGTATGTAAATTGATCTCTTCCCACCAATTGTCACATCAGGCTTAGATAAAAGTTTGGATGTGCACAGATTGACACTTCTGTGCAGTGTTTTGTCCTTCTGTAGGCACTGGCTTCAACTTCCTCCTGCATCATTGGGTGCCCCCTGCACAGAAGGAAGATGAAGCCAGTGCAGATAGAAGGGCAAAATACTGCACAGAAGGGTGAGGGAGTGGATGGGAACTTGTGTGAACTAACAGATCTATGCAGTAACTGAAACAAGAGACTTAACAGAGTTATCTGAGCTGGCTTATAGCCACATCTAGGAGCAGGAGCAAAGTGGAACAAAGTCCTTAGCCCAGGCCTAATTAAAAGGAAAGTCAATGGTGAAAGCTAATTAAAGGGAGGGTTGATCGCGTGAGTTGAAGGGTCACGAGGCCTAAATAAAGGAAAATATGATCACGTGAACTAAAGAACCAGGAGGCCTACTTAATGGGACAGTTAATTGAGAGAACTGAAGGCCAGGAGGCCTAAGTAATAGATCGAAACAGACTTGAGCTGCACTCTAAGAAACAGAGGTATCTAGAATAATTAATGGGTGCAGGGAATTACTAGTGGACGGTTGTGCAGGACTTGTTGCCTAAGTTGGCTCCCTTTAGGGCCTGTTGAAATTACCACTAGCAATAGTCTGACAAGTTAGGTAAAAGCCCTTACAGTGATGGACAATGGACAGAGTATTTTTTCTAACTACACCGTGTGCAGAATTATTAGGCAAATGAGTATTTTGATCACATGATAATTTTTATACATGTTGTCCTACTCCAAGCTGTATAGGCTTGAGAGCCAACTACCAATTAAGTAAATCAGGTGATGTGCATCTCTGTAATGAGGAGGAGTGTGGTGTAATGACATGAACACCCTATATAAGGGGTGCATACTTATTAGGCAACTTCCTTTCCTTTGGCAAAATGGGTCAGAAGAGAGATTTGACGGGCTCTGAAAAGTCCAAAATTGTGAGATTGCAGAGGGATGCAGCCGTCTTGAAATTGCCAAACTTTTGAAGCGCGATCACTGAACAATCAAGCGTTTCATGGCAAATAGCTAACAGGGTCGCAAGAAGCGTGTTGGGCAAAAAGGCGCAAAATAACTGCCCATGAATTGAGGAAAATCAAGAGTGAAGCTGCCAAGATGCCATTTGCCACCAGTTTGGCCATATTTCAGAGTTGCAATGTTACTGGAGTATCAAAAAAGCACAAGGTGTGCCATACTCAGGGGCATGGCCAAGGTAAGGAAGGCTGAAAAAAGATCACCTTTGAACAAGAAACATAAGATAAAATGTCAAGACTGAGCCAAGAAATATCTGAAGACTGATTTTTCAAAGGTTTTATGGACTGATGATTTGAGAGTGACTCTTGATGGTACAGATCATCAACAGATCGGGGACTCGAGTGGCGCTCCTCGCCCGTGAGTGAAAGGAGTAGTCTGGTTTGGGGATTTGGTCCGTGACGACACCCACGGGTTGTGGTGAGGTTGGGCACCACCGCTGCTATTGACGGGAATCCCGGGAGCGATGGTAGGGAGCAGCTGGGATGTTTCTCTCCCCTCCGTGGGTAGGGGGTTGGTGGTCCTGGGGCCCGGTAAGGTGTCGGGGAGGCAGGGTTGGCAAGGTGCAGGGTCGCTTGGACTGCGCAGCGTGGTGCCGGATGGCTCGGTAGTACTCACTCAGCCACAAATGGATGCAAAGTCTCTGGTAAACCAAACGGCTGGATGGACGGGTCCCGCAGCCAGCTGCTGTGGTTTCTCCCGGACGGTTGGTGGTGGCTGCCTTTCCCTGCACCTTTTGTGTATGTTCAGTCCCGATGGCTTCCCACCGGTAACCCGCTCCCCAGCGTGTATATGTGCCGGAGGAGACCTTTTGCCCGCAGGTTCTGGCCCTTGGAACTCTAGCTGTGGTAGTAGATATATTTCCCTTTTGCTGGTTGGACGGTTGCCTTCAATCGGGTCTTGGTTGTTAGGAAACCCCTGGGGTTCCGGTCACTAACGGATTTGACCTGTTTAACGGCGACTCCAAGCCTGGTTGGGGTCCGCAGGCCCTGCCGGTTTGTGCTGGCTTCACTTCGCTCCCCGATTCGGTACCGGCGGCCCACCGCCCGTCCCCGGTCCTACGGTTCCGCGTTGATCTGCCTCTCCTGCAGACGGCCACCACCGTCTGCCAACCTTGCTCTCGGTGCCCGGGCCACGTACCCGGACACAGTCAGTTTGCTCTTCTACTACCACTTCCCTAACTGCACTCGAGCTCTCCCCGAGCTGAACTAACTTCCTTTCCCACCTCCAGGACTGTGAACTCCTCAGTGGGTGGGGCCAACCGCCTGGCTCCACCCCACCTGGTGTGGACGTCAGCGCCTGGAGGGAGGCAACAAGGATTTTGTTTCTGGCTGATGTGCCTATCTCGGGGTGTGGGTGTTGTGTTGTAGTCCCTGTGACGACCTGGCTAGTCTAGGCCGCCACATTCCTCCTTGGTTAAATGCAGACCGTCAGCGGGCTGCCCGTCCATCACTGGTTTTATTTTTTTTTTTCAAACTGCAAAAGGTAAAAACATATGAAAACATTCAACAAAAGCACGGTACTTTAACGTTACAAACACATTTTTATTAATAATGGTCGGCTTCCGCTCTTCCACCCAAACAACCTGGCCCTGATGCTGCCCCATGAAGTGGGCAGCACCCCTTGACCCCAGTCCAGATCCAGGCTGCCCGAGCGGGAACGGGTATGGTGTCTCGTACCCTACTGTCACTTCAGGGGACCCCATGTCCA
Organism: Anomaloglossus baeobatrachus; assembly: GCF_048569485.1. Classification (NCBI taxonomy): domain Eukaryota; kingdom Metazoa; phylum Chordata; class Amphibia; order Anura; family Aromobatidae; genus Anomaloglossus; species Anomaloglossus baeobatrachus. The sequence continues at coordinate 126,827,788 of NC_134357.1, forward strand.
TGGGGGACCCCTGACCCCCGGAGGATTGCCACCGGTTGCAGTAGTGGCGGGCCTGGGCCATCACTTTCCTCCAGGCCCGTCCTCCAAATCAGCCTCTCCGGAGGTGGCAATGGAAATATGCCCAAAATATTTACATTTCCACTAGTTTGTGGGTGCCCTGCTAGTTCTCAGGCATGTCCATAAGCAGTTTCTTATGCAACGGTACAAAGGGTCCCTACGGGGACTACTTGCCAGCAATGGCCGGGTCAATCACAGTCTACAATCAGGTAAAAACTTCGGTTTGATTACTTTTCATTTAACAGGTTAACGGTACTGGTGGTCCCAACGGGGACAACGGTGCAACGGAGGGACCGCTGCCTTTGGTGCAGCTACCACTGCGGGGGGTCGGCCCAATCGGGGACTGGACGGTACATCGGGTTCTCCTTCCATAGGCAGTGCAGTCCAGAACCGCTGATCGCCGTTGGGAACGGTGGCGGGGGCAGCGTGCTCGGGACCTCCTCTTCCATCAGCTGCACTCTCTCGGGACCTCCTGCTGCGGTACCGGACCCCGGCTCCCACTCAATCAAGGCTGGTTCAGGAACTTGGGTGGCCTGATCACGACGCGGCACGGCCGCCGCGGCCCCTTGCTCATGGGCCCACACCACGGCGACCATTCTGCGCACCTCCGCCTTCCAATACAGCAGCTGCTGCAAGCTCTGCGCTCTCACCTTCAAGCAGAGCCGGTCCAGCTTCCATTCCAGCCACGCAGCGGTCCCGGTGGGGAGCTCACCTGGGGCGCAGTCTTCAAAGGCTACTCCTCCTCTGCCCCTCCAGAGCTTAGACGCCCCGGTGGCGGACGCTCCCGCGCTCCAGCCCGAAGACGCCGCCATCTCTCCATCCGCACCCCCTTGGTCTTTTCTCAGCACCTCCTCTTCAGGGGCGGGGCTTCGGCTTTCGTGCCTCCACTGCTCGAGAAGACGCTCGAGCGGGAAAATCTTCGCGCCCAAGATGGCGGATTCAGAAATTTTTCGTCCGGACACCGCCGGCGGGACACAAGGCACACCTCTACCAGCCGGTAGAACGGTAAGATCCTGTTCATGACGCCAAGTTTGTTGCGGGCGGCGGGGCGCTGCGCTCACCACGTTCGGGTCCGGCGCTGCTGCTGCTCCTGCTCGGTGGCTCGAGCGGTGGGCCGGATCCGGGGACTCGAGCGGCGCTCCTCGCCCGTGAGTGAAAGGAGTAGTTTGGTTTGGGGATTTGGTCTGTGACGCCACCCACGGGTTGTGGTGAGTTTGGGCACCACCGCTGCTATTGACAGGGATCCTGGGAGCAATGGTAGGGAGCAGCTGGGATGTTTCTCTCCCCTCCGTGGGTAGGGGGTTGGTGGTCCCGGGGCCCGATGAGGTGTCGGAGAGGCAGGGTTGGCAAGGTGCAGGGTCGCTTGGACTGCGCAGCGCGTTGCCGGATGGCTCGGTAGTACTCACTCAGCCACAAATGGATGCAAAGTCTCCAGTAAACCAAACGGCTGGATGGAAGGGTCCCACAGCCGGCTGCTGTGGTTTCTCCCGGACGGTTGGTGGTGGCTGCCTTTACCTGCACCTTTTGTGTATGTTCGGTCCCGATGGCTTCCCACCGGTAACCCGCTCCCCAGCGTGTATATGTACCGGAGGAGCCCTTTTGCCCGCAGGCTCTGGCCCTGGGAACTCTAGCTGTGGCGGTAGCTGTATTTCCCTTTTGCTGGTTGGACGGTTGCCTTCAATCGGGTCTTGGCTGTTAGGAAACCCCTGGGGTTCCGGTCACTAATGGATTTGACCTGTTTAACGGCGACTCCAAGCCTGGTCGGGGTCCGCAGGCCCTGCCGGTTTGTGCTGGCTTCACTTCGCTCCCCGGTTCGGTACCGGCGGGCTATGGCGAGATAAGGTATGCACAGGTTTTAAGGTATTAGGTTTTTGCACCCAGTTCAGACTTAGAATGGTGTTCCAAACGTTATTCCTTATCGGTACCGGCGGGCCACCGCCCGTCCCCGGTCCTACGGTTCCGCGTTGATCTGCCTCTCCTGCAGACGGCCACCACCGTCTGCCAACCTTGCTCTCGGTGCCCGGGCCACGTACCCGGACACAGTCAGTTTGCTCTTCTACTACCACTTCCCTAACTGCACTCGAGCTCTCCCTGAGCTGAACTAACTTCCTTTCCCGCCTCCAGGACTGTGAACTCCTCAGTGGGTGGGGCCAACCGCCTGGCTCCACCCCACCTGGTGTGAACATCAGCCCCTGGAGGGAGGCAATGAGGATTTTGTGTCTGGCTGATGTGCCTATCTCGGGGTGGGGGTGTCATGTTGTAGTCCCTGTGACGACCTGGCTAGTCCAGGGCGCCACACAGTCTGTTCCAGCCATCCTGCCTGCGCTTGAGTCTATACCTGTACCCCAATAATCATGGGTCACCCCAGCTTGAGAATATAAGCCCCCTGCTGAGGTGTGAACAGGTGCATAACTGAACATAACATAAAATACAAAAAAAGACGGTTTGCACTCTGATAATAGAAAAGTATCGAAACCATGAATATGTGAACATGGACCTGCATTACTGCTAAGGAAAATGTAAGAAAAATGAGATATTTAGCATATATAAATGGCCATTTGTATATTTGCCCAGTTGCCCCTTCACGGCATATCTCGTAACTGGGTACCTGCACTATGCTGAAGCCTCTCTCTGGGTTAAAAACCTCCTGTGTATGGGCAAGTAGGAACCTGCTATATAAAATAAGATTACCTGTGGCAAGTGGGGGAGGGGTGCATGGTCAGAAGTTACCCAGAGAGAGGATTCAGCATAGTGTAGGTACCCAGTTACGAGATATGCCGTGAAGGGGCAACTGGGCAGATATACAAATGGCCATTTATGTATGCTAAATATCTCATTTTTCTTAGATTTTCCTTAGCAGTAATGCAGGTCCATGTTCACACATTCATGGTTTCCAAACTTTAGCATTATCAGAGTGCAAACTGTCTTTTTTTATATTTTATGTTATGTTCAGTAATGCACCTGTTCACACCTCAGTTTGGTGAGTGCCGTCAGTCTTTTTGTCTATCTATCAGGATATCAGGATATATAGACATCTATGAGCACGAGTGGGGCGCACTCAATAATCTCAGTGATTGCACGTATTACTATATTTTCTCTGAGGGAGAGATGATCTGTCAGCTGCCTTTTCTTTTTATGAAAATCAGCTGTCTGCAATTGGTCTTAGGTGTCCAAGCTATTTCTATCAACTAGCCAGCACTGCAGCTCTCAGATGGAATGCAAATGGAATGTCTGTATGAAGAAAACGCCTTAAAAGGGAATCAGTCAGCAGGGTTTTGCTATGTTTTCCAAAGACACCAAGATGTAGGGACTGAAACAATAATTACAGTGATGTGTCACTTATTACGCTGTGCGTTGTTTTTTTCAATACAATCTGTGCTTTATCAGCTGTAGATTATCACTGCCGGACTAGCTGCATGAGTGAGAGCTAGTCCTACCATTCCCCCAGCACTGATTAGCAGCTTACTGTCAATATACAGTCTACATAGAAAGCTGCTAAGTGGTATGAACGGCTTTCTAAACTTTGCTAGATTGCTAGATATACAGCAGAGGAAACTCTGATTACGTCATAACTGGTGCACCCAGTAAACTAAGTGATACATCCCTGAAATCAGGGTCTCTGTCCCTTCCTACTACTTTAGCCAGTTACATAAAAAAAATCAAGTGAAAGATTCCCTTTAACTCACACAACTAACTCACATTTTAAATCCTCCTTATATTTGAATTTTCTTTGACATTTGCAAATTGCCCCTTGTTTCATGACAGAGAAAAGTATCTGTCAGGATTCCATCAGCGCACTGACAGGTTACGTGAAGACTTAATTTAGGGAGTACAAGTTGCCATTAGAAGGAGCTTATATTCTGTTAATGGAACTAGAAGAGAAACCAAAGTCAATTAGGCTTTTTCATGCCTTGTTCTTTTACTTGAATAATTCCAGCTCATAAAAATTAAAAAAAAAAAAAAATAATTTCATAGTCATTGCGTAATCACAGTTCAGTTGCCTAATAAAAAGTGTAAAGTGATTCTAAGGTGTATTTTTTGTTAAATAAAAATGTAAAGGCATTGTCCAAAGAAGTTAAGCACTTTCTAAATGGCTTAAAGGACTGGAGATCTCGAGCACCAAAGTGCCATTTCAAATGTTGACTGTACTTTACTAGATATCCACAAATATAATCTGGACAAAAGCACATGCAACTTTCTTTGGATCACAAATGATCCATATTTATAGCATGACTATGATGCTATGTCCAAGGATCACTTGAGATCTGAACGCATCAGTAATGTAGCTCTGTCATTGTCCGGATTATGTTTGTGGAAAGTTAATAAAGTCAAGTCAAGATTTTAAATGACACTTTGGTGCTGGAGATCTTCTTTCCCTTGTTGGTTTCTGTGATGCTGTGATATTGTGATATTGTGGGTTGTGTATCATTTTGTGTTGGTTCCTATTTTAGGAGCCTAGCTCCATTCATTCTGTGTATTCTTTCTCTTGTCTGCAGGTTAATTATCTCAGCTCAGTTACCGTTTGCTTGCCTTGTGTGTACATTGTCCTGTTTGTAGGTTAATCACTCCCTGCCGGGCTCTTGTCCCTAAGGGGTGCTTCACACACAGCGAGCTCGCTGCCGAGATCGCTGCTGAGTCACGGTTTTTGTGACGCAGCAGTGACCTCATTAGCGATCTCGCTGTGTGTGACACTGAGCAGCGATCTGGCCCCTGCTGCGAGATCGCTGCTCGTTACACACAGCCCTGGTTCGTTTTCTTCAAAGCCGCTCTCCTGCTGTGACACACAGATCGCTGTGTGTGACAGCAAGAGAGCGACAAATGAAGCGAGCAGGGAGCAGGAGCCGGCGTCTGACAGCTGAGGTAAGCTGTATCCAAGATAAACATCGGGTAACCAAGGTGGTTACCCGATATTTACCTTAGTTACCAGCATGTGCAGCTCTCACGCTGCCTGTGCTGCCGGCTCCGGCTCTCTGCACATGTAGCTGCTGTACACATCGGGTTAATTAACCCGATGTGTACAGCAGCTAGGAGAGCAAGGAGCCAGCGCTAAGCAGTGTGCGCGGCTCCCTGCTCTCTGCACATGTAGCTGCATTACACATCGGGTTAATTAACCCGATGTGTACTGTAGCTATGGTAGGAGAGCAAGGAGCCAGCGCTCAGTGTGCGCGGCTCCCTGCTCCCTGCACACACAGCTGTGCGCTGGTAACTAATGTAAACATCGGGTAACCATACCCGATGTTTACCTTAGTTACCAGTCTCCGCAGCTTCCAGACGGCAGCTCCGTGCAAGCGCAGCGTCGCTTGCACGTCGCTGCTGGCTGGGGGCTGTTCACTGGTCGCTGGTGAGATCTGCCTGTTTGACAGCTCACCAGCGACCATGTAGCGATGCAGCAGCGATCCTGACCAGGTCAGATCGCTGGTCGGATCGCTGCTGCATCGCTAAGTGTGAAGGTACCCTAAGTCTGGGGGAGAGGGGCATGGAGTCCACCCAACCTCTCTGATTACCTGGAGGGATTATTCAATCTGGCTGAGAAGAGACTACAGGCAGCACCCCAGAGAGCCACTGAGATACCCCGATTTCCCAGGAAAAGCACTGCTGGTGGATTGTGACTAATCCCCAGGACACCTATCCCATTCCTGGATGATTTTACCCTCCATGTGGTGGATTATTTTATGGACTTTCTGACTTGCTTGGAATAAATGATCTTTGGATTGTTCAATAATCTCTTGCTCTGTTGATTGTGTGATATCAGAAAAGGACCCTGTGACGGCATGGACCCTGTCAGTGCCTAGCATGGGTTAACGTTCTTAAAATTCAGCCAGACATGAAGATAGTTTGTTTATAGATGGGGGATAAGCCCTCATTGTTCTACAAGACTCTTGGGAGTTTAGTATTGACGTTTTTGTTGACTTATGTAATTGTTTGGCCACTGGAGGCCAGGCACTCATTGTATTTAGATATGTTTGCTGGATGTGATGTAACTTAGCTGTCTCTTCCTCTCTGCCATTGACCATTATTACTGGAATATTCTGTATACAGCTTGAAATCTAGCCAATAAGAGCCCAGTCTTATCTACCAATCGTGAAGACCCCAAATGGTCTGAATGGAGAGCTCAGGGGTATAAGAAGGAGTACTGTCCATTGCCCAGGGAGACTCTTGCTACATGCTTACCAATCTAGGACCTGCGGATCTGATTGGCAAGCCATAACCTGGATTATAACACTATATGGACTTCAGCATTGAATGCAAGGATTCGGCTGTGATACCAAGGACTACCTAAGGAAGGAATCCAGCTTGGGACAATCCAGTCATCTGACTACAGACGTTTGCAGTCCTCAGCCAGCTTCCTAAATCTGGCGTTATTCCTTTCTCGGTAGGTGCCCGCCGAAAGCGGGGTGCTGCTGGATTGGAGTAAATAGCCCTGGAAGCTCTGAGACACGGACATTCTAATCCCTGGTGAGCCAGCGGAAGGGTGAGACTCTGTTGCCTGTTACATTTGTGTGTTTTTCTGGTTATGTGTTATGTGCCGTTAATATTTTGGGGATCCAATAAAGTCTTAATATTGTGATTCCCTCACCCTGTGTTGTCTGATTAGTGTTCCGCCCACGGTTATGGAGGTCGGCGTTCAGTTAGGATGAGCCCTGAGCCACGCTGTCTTTCTAAAGGCGGCTGGGCCAGCGGACAAGAGCACTCACTGACCCCCGTGTCTCCACAGACCCCATGACAGTTTCATTGCCCTGTGCTTTGCACATCTCCAGATTGCTGAGTGAGCTGGGTTTTTATATTATACTTTTGTAAATAGCATCCAGTCCATTGATCATATGATTCGGGCATCTCTAACCATTGGTGATCAGTTGTAATCATTAGCTGCGTCGTGCTAGACATTTTCTCTGAAGGGCTGTAAGCTTCTCACAGGCTGAGACTCATTACTGCACATATAAATTCCAGTCATGAGCATGAGTATGAAGAACTGTTATTTCTACTCTCTTTGTGGATGGTTGTTCTGGTATGTTGTACTATTGGTGGCTGTTATCAGAAAACAAGTATCAAGCTACAGGAATCCATTAAAAACATTTTTTTTTATTATATCAGCACATGTAATAAAGAAATAAATGGGTTTTTTAATGGATTTCTGTTGTTTTCTGTTGACTGTTTCTATTGCTGGATGCTTCCGAATCCTCCAACACTTATCTTCAAGCAGCAACAACCGACACATGGCTGAGCTGATTACTTGCACCATTCTTCTTGTTTTTTGTTACTCATCAAGAAACAAGAGAGGACATTGTTGACACACACAGACATTTTCTTACTGAAAAACAGGAAGAGAAACAGAATTGATAGCAGGCACAGATCTTTCCATACACAACTTCTATCACAGACATAAGCATGGATTTAATGGCTTCAAGTCATGGTACTTGGCCTATACTACATTCACACATTGAGGTTCCTGCAATTAGTGTGTAGCACCCTGTCCCAGCACGGAACCCCCGCACGCTCCTGCTCCCAGGCTGTGGTGAGGGTGCTGTTTTCCTCACCTGCCCCGGGGTCTGCCGCGGCATCCTCCTGCTCCCAGGCCACATGCAGGCCTTCTGGGAGTGCCCATAGAGTGTGCGTGCGGCCATGCCCCTTTTTTAAAGAACCGGTGTCCCATTAACCGTAAGTGATCCTTGAGGTCAGTTATCAGCCTGAAGGTATTTAAAACTGCCTCCCCTTAGGGGAGGTGCCTGAGCTACATTGCTTACCCTTAGTGCGTTGCTAGTTCTCAGGGCCCATACTTGCTACTGTGTCTTGTTCTGTGTTTCATGTCCTAGTACCAGTTACATGTTCTGCTAACCTGTCTCTTATAGAGCCAGCTTGCTGCCACATCCGAGTTACCACCTCTGTAGTGCCACGTCTGAGCACATCCATATCTGACATCAGACACTCACCAGTCCGTCAGAGCCAACAACACTGGTCCTGGCTGCCAAGCATTTAGGCCCCCTGTGGCTGCACCTGACAATCGCTGTATAGGGGTTAGCTCCTTCAGGGGAGTCCGATGTATGGCCCAGTGGGTCCACTCCTGGACGCTCGCAGCCCATCGGCAACCGTAACTTAGTGTACCACTTACCCTCTGGAGTCTTCACCTTTTATCAGCACTGCGCTGGACCCATCTTGTAACAACAACTTCTGACTGCCAGAAGTCAGAGGTAATGGTCCAAAGCTTTCAGTGCAAGTCTATAAGAGCCAGAATGAGTCTCAAGACTGGAGACCCACTAGGGTTTGAGAAGAGTCACCTTGCACAGGATTACTCTTCTCAAACCCTAGTGCACCTCTAGTCTCTTGGGCTACACAATGCCTTCCAGTCTACTACCAGCAAAGTTTAGCACATCAATTTTTCATAACTCTTCTTGAAAGGGAACTTGTATCTGTTAATAAAAGGCTGCTGTGGCCATTTCAATCCATTCTCCATGTGTGCTATGAGGTTAGAAGGTGAAAAACGGGGTAAAATGGGCTCATATTACATGACTCACAGATGTCATGGAAGGAGGCACAACCTAATAGAAGATTAAAAATCACAGTGCGCTGTAGTAAAAAATAACAAAAGCTCTGGATATGAATGTGACATATGCACACTGGGATAAATAGATATCTAAATAGTCTCACCTAAAATGCCAGTGACTGTGCCTATGGAATCAATTTTCACTTTTCAATTTTCACTCTGTTCATGATGAAGTGGGTGTGGTAGTCAGACAATCCTGATTCATTAAGAGTTACATGCCTCTTAATGAATAAGGAGCATCTGACAAGTGGTGTGCACCTCAGTGCGCCATACCGCAAATTTTATTCCAGTCAGTGAGGAATATTTCTGGAGTAACAAATGCCCCAGTTCCTCATGAATTTGATGAGCTGTGGGGTCACGCCAATGTCGTGCCCCCTTCCAACCTCAGCTCTGCCCTTTTTGGCAATGCTGGCATAAAAATGCCAAAAGTTGCAACATTGCATAAATCTGTCATGATGACTTCAGACGCAATTCATATTGCAGAGTCTGACAGGCAACCTGATGCTTTTAAGTTGCTCAGCCAGTTGGGCGTCAACTGTTTTATGCTCTCTGGTCTTCGGTTAAGCAGGAGTTAATTCCTGCTGGCTGGTGAATGGCTGCTGGGGTCACAGGTTGCTGACGTCCTATCACAGCCGCCTCTGCCATTTAAAGATGGTAGAATTTAGTCTCACGTGCCGAAGATAGCTCTAGCTTTGGTCCAGTGTTATCGGTCTTTGTGTGTGGTGACCTAGTTGTTGGTTGGTTATTTTCTCCCTGTACTTTATTTCTCTCTGAGCACATATTGTCTCTTCCCCTGTGTGTGCTTGCAGTGAGTTTGAGCTCTAGTTTTCCCCTGTCTGTTGGTATTTGTGGGATGCTTTACTCCTGCCCCAACCCACCCCAGGGGTAAGGACAAGCGGTTATTAGACCAGGGCTGCTCAGTTGTAAGGCCCACGCTGGCAGTCCAGACCTAGCTACTATCGAGCCTAACTCTGGAATAAGGAACAGTTTAGGGTCCCTAGTCTGAGGGCCAGTCTAGGTGCCCTTACTCCTGATTACTGTGGCGCCCTGGACAAGCCAGGGGCCACAGAGCACAACACCCACACACCCCACACTCCCAGCAGGCACACCGAAGTCAAACACAAAACCCTTGTTGCCTTCCTCCAGGGGCTGATGTCCACACCAGGGGGTGGGCCAGGCAGTTGGTCCCGCCCACCGAGGAGTTCACAGTCCTGGAGGCGGGAAAACCAGGCAGATTAGTTGTGGAGTTGGTAGTGGATGGAGGAAAGTAGTAAGAGAGCAGCCTGAAGTTGGTCCGGGTGTGTGACCCGGACAGATCAGCAAGGTTGGAAGACGGTGGTGACCGTCTGCAGGAGTGGCCTATCCGAGTTACCGTAAGGACCGTGGACGGGCGGTGGCCCGGCGGTACCGGACCGGTACACAAAGAGAAGCCAGCACCATCTGGCAGGGGCTTTGCGGACCCCGGCAAGGCTAGGAGTCGCCGTGAATTTGCCGAATCCGTTAGTGAAGGGGACCTCCTGGGTTTCCAAACAGTCAAGTCCCGACAGAAGGCAACAGTCCAACCAACAGAGGGAGACACCGCCACCGCCAAGGCAACCGTTTTTCAGGGCCAGCGCCTGCGGGCAAAGAGGGGCTCCTCCAGCCCATATCCAAGCTGGGGAGCGGGTTACCGGTGGGAACCCATCGGAACCATCAACCGTACTTAGTTGCAGGGAAAGGCAGTCACCATCAACCTGCCGGGAGAAACAACACCGCAGCCGTCTGTGGGACCCGTCCATCCAGCCGAGTGTTTTACCGAGAACTGTGTCTTCATCATTGGGCTGAGTGAGTACCACCGTGCCGTGCGGCACAGCACTGCCCCTGCGACCCTGCACCTCGCCAGGCCCCGTAACCCGCCTGCCATCCATCCCTACCCCATCATCGGGCCCCGGGACAACCAACCCCCTACCCACGGAGGGGAGAACTAACAACAAAGCTGCTCCCTGTCACCGCTCCCGGGATCCCCGTCCAGAGCAGCGGTGGTGTCACCATTATCACCACAGCCGTGGGTGGCGTCACGGACAATAAATCCCCACAATCAATCCAAATCCCTTTTTGACTCACGGTCGAGGAGCGCCGCTCGAGTCCCCGGGATCCGGCCCACCGCTCGAGCCACCACCGAGCAGCAGAAGCACCAGCGGCCGGACCCGAGCAGTGGGAGAGCGCAGCGTCCCCTCCTCCGCCTATGTCATACTTGTGACAAATTCCTATTTGTCACAAGTATACTTTTCCAAGCTTTTCACTCTAGTTTTCTGCTATATTATTTTTCATAAATTGAGGTCAAAATCTTGTAAAATTGTGGCAAAAACCACTGGTCATAGGAGTATGGAGAGCCAAGGTGCTGGGTCCTGTGTGCAGTCCATGTGTACTCCTGAAGTCTCCTCAGATATCCCATGTGTAACAGTGCTGGTTATTTCCAAGGTGCTTCAGCTGGTAGTGTTCTTTGGAAATCACATGTATAAGTTCCTGGAGATCGTGTGTGATGGCAGTCAAGGATGAGTACGGTGGCTAGGTGAGCATAAAAACTATCAACACTATCATCACAGAATGCTGTTCTTCTTTGTCAGGTTGGATTTAAGAGAATTTTGTTTTTTATTTTCATGATTAACCAAGAGTTAATACTATAACGAAACCACAAATCCCATGAATATTTTTATGTATTTTTTTTAAAAAAAACTGAAAACATTTTATCTGTACAATTTTATATTTTTACTAACAACAATTCCATCAAAAATAACCTTGATAAATAGGATGATCTTTTATACGTAGCAGATCAAGCCAATAAACAGAGCTGATTTACCAGATACACTAATACTAATAACGATGATGATAAATGAAGAATGAGCTTCATTAGCTAAATCCTGAGGATCATTAACATAAATTAATTTCTTCGTTTGATAGGCATGCAGCCAGCTCCTATATTTATCAGATGAAGTTTAAAGCTGTCAAACGCAAAAGATTAATTTATGCATTGTACCTTCCTGCAGTAGGAAACAGATTTTAATAGAACAATTATAGCAGCAATCATTTGCTGAACTCATCGAATGTTCTGAGGTATTTAAAAGGCATTTCTGCAAAAGCACATTTAAGTCGTCTTTGATGTAAATTTCCAACAGACATATTAACAGAGCCATCTTATGGGGATATTTTAAGCAAAGATGTTAACCCAACCTCAAATTGTGAAATATAGGTTTTCAACAGCTATAAGGTAGTGTAAATAATAATAGTAATAATAATAATAATAAATTCATAAAATATAAATTCTGTAATATATTTCACAATATTAAATTAATTTATTGTAATAATAACGACTAAGCCCTTTGTTCAGTCAGCTGTATGACTTCATATGTTGTTTTTTATTGATTATGATTATTTTTTTCCTTAAAGGGGTTGTCAAAGAAAAAACATCCTATCAGTAGGCAATGTGATTAATCCTAGTCAATACTTAAAGGGAACCAATCATTAGGATTCACTTTGTCTGTTGAAGGACCTGTGTGAGGTCATACCCATGTGACCTGGTATCCAGCTTTGTTGGCTGAGGCCCCGCCCCTTCTGATCACATGGGTATGACCTCACCACAGGTCCTTCAACAGATAAAGGGAATTGTTTGTATAATAATTATGCTAATTCTAACAGGGGGAGGGGATAACTATGAATATATTATCTGCTCCAGTGCAACTGTCACTCAACAAATAGCTAATTTTATAAACTTTACTTTTTTGAATTTCAAAACCTATACATCCGAGCTGCCCACTACAGGTATGTATAGGATCAGCCTGATAGTGCCAGTATAGCACTGGCTTTAGCTTATATAAGAAAATGCTGGTGATTCGTTCCCTTTAAAGGAAGCCTGTCATGTGAAACATACCTATTAACCTAGAGAAAAAAAATAATCCAACAGCTCACCTAAACCTTGCAATTCATGTGGTGAAAAGATTAGATGCCAAGAAAGGCCGGATCCTGCCGAAAAGCATGCACAAAGAGTAGAGGAAGAAACCAGCACCTACTCAGGAGATCCAAAAAAAAACATCTTTATTGCAAAAACCATGCATATATAAACATAGTGCAATATTAAAAGTAGACCTCGTCTACATGTTTCAGTCCCCAAAAACTAAGGGCCAAGTTTTTGGGGCCTGAAACGCAAAGACGTGGTCTACTTTTAAGATTGCACTATGTTTTTATAGGCATGGTTTTTGCAATAAAGAAGATTTTTTTGGATCTCCTCAGTAGGTGCTGTTTTTTTCTCTACTCCTTGTGCATACATATTAACCTGCAGATATGGGGTTAATCTGCAGGTTAATAGCATTTCGAAACTGCTCAACACCTGCACATTGAGCCGAATTAACTTTATTCTTCCCGGTAGCCCTCCGGTTTCCATCATGAGGGAGATGCCGGTGCAGGTTCAGTCACCACTCTGTACTTCGAGAGCAGTCTCTGTAACTGCACCCCCAACACTGACTGACAGTTGCTTGTCATTATAGGTGCCTGTCCTTCAGTATGGATGGTGCGGTTACAGCCGCCACTCTCGATACAAAAAGTGATCCCACGCCGTGACTGAGACCCGCAGGCTGAAGAGAGAAATAAGGATTATTTCTTCCCATCAGCAGGGTGTAATGTGCAGCCGCCGGCAGGTTCCAAACACTATTAGCAGTAGGTGTTGGCTGTCATATACAACTAAAATTCTGATGCCCAGGATAGTCTGAGGAATGGAGAAAATGCCCTCTATCATCGCCATACCTTAACCAATACTTACACTGTATCAAGTATAATATACTGAAGTGTATTATTCAAGCAAAAAAAAACAGAAAATAAAATATTACTGGGCCCTTATTAGATGGTTTTATAAGAAAAAAAACTATTGTTTAAAATAGATTTCTGTGTTATGTGTATTTTAATAAATAATGTTGGCGTTGTTTTATTTTTTATATCCCAATCTTAATTAAAAAAAAATAGTAAGCTTGCAAATTTCACAGTGGCCACTGGTGCATTTATAGATTCATTCTCCAGGGCCACTAACGAAGAGTTTATAGGAGTTTTCTTATCATTAGGCTAGAGTCACACTGACATATAACCGATGAGAGAATGGGATGCTATATGCTAATGACACTCGGCTCAAAATCTGCTGTGAAAATCTGATCACTGGTGTGGAGACATTTGAGAGATTAATCTCTCCATCTTCTCCATTGTCTGTCTCGGCAAATGTTGGACTGCACTCAAATGACATGCGAGTGCAGTTTGATGATTCACTCGCACTCAAAGACTTGTATGGGTGCACGTGATCCAATATAATGTTAATCGCAGCATGCAGAAAGTTATTTTTTTCATGTTGAATCAGCATGAGAAAAAAACACTGATCGGCCCTGCCCCATAGTATAACGTTGGAGCGAGTGCTATATGATGAAAAATGCGATAGCCTGAGTAAGGCTACATGCGCACACTGCTTTTTTTGCTGCGTTTTTGGTGCGTTTTGGCTAAAGTTTATTTGTCAGAACTTTCTGACATCTGACTTCCCAGCAAAGTCTATGAGAAGTCAGATTTTCTATGCGCACAGGTTGTGAAAAACGCACCAATAACGCACCAAAAACGCACCAAAAATGCACCGAAAACGCACCTATAATTACAAGCATTTTTTGTGACATTTGCAGGCTTTCTCTGACAAGGTGCAGTTTTGGCTGCATTTTGCCTGCAGTTTTGGCTGCAGTGTTGGCTGCAGTTTGTGAACACAAAAAAATGCAGCATGCGCATGTAGCCTTAAGCCCGCTTTACACGCTGCAATGTATCTTACAATGTGTCGGCGGGGTCACGCCGTAAGTGACGCACATCCGGCATTGTAAGTTACATTGCAGTGTGTAACTGCTACGTGCGATTGCGATTGAACGGTAAAACATTCATCGCATGTTCGTCGTACATTCCTCATGAATTGTACGTCAGATTGTTCATCGTACCCGGGGTAGCACACATCGCAGTGTGTGACACCCCGGGAACGATGAACAGATCTTACCTATGTCCTGCGGCTCCCGGCCGGTAATGCGGAAGGAAGGAGGTGGGCATGATGTTTATGTCCCGCTCAGCTCCGCCCCTCCGCTTCTATTGGCCAGCTGCCGCGTGACGTCGATGTGACACCGAACGTCCCTCCCACTCCAGGAAGTGGATGTTCGCCGCCCACATCGAGGTCGTATGGACGGGTAAGTACGTGTGACGGGGTTAATCGTATGTGCGGCACGTTCAACAAATTGAACGTGCCGCACATACGATGGGGGCATTGCAAATCGCATACGATATCGTATGCGAAATTACAACATGTAAAGCAGGCTTTATATGGTGGTGTGAGCGAGCCCTTAGTCAGGATTGCAGTGACAGGTAGCACCTCTATACACAGCTGATATTGCAACTGGTGGATCCTGCGTTAAGTGATGTCATAGCTGACATTGCTCACTCTCCTTTCTCAGTGATCTTTGAAGACACCAGATAGGCATTTTAATAAAAAAAAGTTAGGGTCGGGGGTCTGATCACTGTGGTTAATCTCCATCTATTGTTTATTGAAACAATAGGAAGTTAAAGTCTAAGGCTATGTGCGCACGTTGCGTCGGAGTACCTGCAGTTTATTCTGCACGTTTTCCTTCCCTTGGTTTTTGACCAAATGGCTTCTGACAATTTTTTAGCGCTAAAAACGCATGCGTTTTTACCGCGTTTTTAGTGCGTTTTTAGCGCTTTTTACCTGCGTTTTCACCTGCGTTTCTGCAGATGCGTTTTTGAGATCAAGACACTGAGAAATAAAGTTGAATTAGTCAAAAAGAATGAAAAAAGAGAAAAAAAGTATAAAATTAACTTTTAATAAAATTATATGGGAAATTATCAATTTTCATATAATAATAGTGGTTATGCACATTTTAACAGAAAAATAGCTAAAGTTTATTATTTTTTTACATGTAAATTTTCGGTTATTGTGTATGTGTAAAGGAACATTAGAACCCATTAATTTTTGGCCAGAAAAGCATGCGTTTTTGGAGCCAAAAACGCAGTTGAAAAGCAGGTAAAAAGCATGAAAAACGCAGGAATTGTGATTTTGGTTGCTTTTTGCCATTTCTCATTGACTCCAATGTTAAGGAAACGCTGCAGAAATGGCAAAAACAACTGACATGCTGCTTCTTTTTCTGCATGGTTTTTGACCACAAATATGCAAATTAAACGCTGCTGAAAAAAAAGCAAAGTGCAGACAGGATTTCTGCTTTTCCCATAGACTTTGCTGGAAATCAAAAACGCATGCGTTTTTGCCCAAAAACGCTGCTGCCAAAAACGCTGCAGAAACGCGGTAAAAAACGCAACGTGCGAACATAGCCTAAAGAAGCCTTAGTGGCCAATGTGTAAATTGCAAGATTTAAATGTTTTTAAATGTGTAATGCATATTGTGCAGGGACCCAGAAGACCAGTGCTGGTAACAACAAAAAATTTCAATTAATCTCTGTTTTCCCCAAATACTGGTGCTAGACTAGGGTTGGACCTACTGGATGGCCACCTAGAGGTGGAGCTGATCCAGTCCACTAGACAACCAGGTGGGAGGGGCAGACAGTGGACAGTCAGTCAGAGTCTGTAGAGAGTCGGTGAGGGAGACGGAGCCAGCAGGAGCACTGACAGGAGTGTGACGGTGACCTGAGGGCCCAGGCGTGTGGTTGCTGGTGGAGTACGGTGGAGTGCTCCCGGAACCATAGCACCAACGGGGTACAGAATCCTAGGTCAGGCAAACGCTCCAGGCAGACTTGATAAAATCTGCACAGTGAGGGGTCCATCAAGGACTTCACTGACCTTGAAGTTCGGGACACAGTAGTAACGGGAGATCCGGGGACCAGGACCAGAGACTCCGACCCTAATGGGTTCACGCTACTGTCATACGGACTACCATTGAGAGACTACCAGGAGGAGACTCACAGACACTCCAAGCCACGGGGACCCACCAACCAAAGACAGGTACAGGGGACAGAAGCCACCAGGTCAATAAACCGACACTGGGACTAAGGGGACCAGCAGTCAAGACCAGCCTTCCTTGGGTGACCAGTTTCCATCTCACTGTGAGTAAAAGAACTAGTTACACTGCAACCCCTTGTGTGGCCTACCTTCTTTCTGCACCCACCCATGTCACCTATCCTCTGGGGCCCTGCCCTACTTACGGAGGGCCTAACATTCAGGCTGCCACCAACACCAGCCCCAGTAGTGAGAACTGTGCAGCAGCGGCTCCATCTATATAGCTGCAACCCGCAAGTGGCACCATGTATAAATTTTCAGTTAATCTCCCCTGTAAATATACTCCTTCTAAAAAGTGTCCCCAGGGACATGGAATTGGGCAACAGCCACCAAGTGACATCTCCCCAGCAGTACACCGCCCGGGACTGAGTACCCCATAGCCCTGGGCGACACATTATATATATATATATACAGTGCCTACAAGTGGTATTCAACCCCCTGCAGATTTAGCAGGTTTGATAAGATGCAAATAAGTTAGAGCCTGCAAACTTCAAACAAGAGCAGGATTTATTAACAGATGCATAAATCTTACAAACCAACAAGTTATGTTGCTCAGTTAAATTTTAATAAATTTTCAACATAAAAGTGTGGGTCAATTATTATTCAACCCCTAGGTTTAATATTTTGTGGAATAACCCTTGTTTGCAATTACAGCTAATAATCGTCTTTTATAAGACCTGATCGGGCTGGCACAGGCCTCTGGAGTTATCTTGGCCCACTCCTCCATGCAGATCTTCTCCGAGTTATCTAGGTTCTTTGGGTGTCTCATGTGGACTTTAATCTTGAGCTCCTTCCACAAGTTTTCAATTGGGTTAAGGTCAGGAGACTGACTAGGCCACTGCAACACCTTGATTTTTTCCCTCTTGAACCAGGCCTTGGTTTTCTTGGCTGTGTGCTTTGGGTTGTTGTCTTGTTGGAAGATGAAATGACGACCCATCTTAAGATCCTTGATGGAGGAGCGGAGGTTCTTGGCCAAAATCTCCAGGTAGGCCATTCTATCCATCTTCCCATGGATGCGGACCAGATGGCCAGGCCCCTTGGCTGAGAAACAGCCCCACAGCATGATGCTGCCACCACCATACTTGACTGTAGAGATGGTATTCTTGGGGTCGTATGCAGTGTCATCCAGTCTCCAAACGTCACGTGTGTGGTTGGCACCAAAGATCTCGATCTTGGTCTCATCAGACCAGAGAACCTTGAACCAGTCTGTCCTCCAAGTGATCATGAGCAAACTGTAGACGAGCCTTGACATGACGCTTTGAAAGTAAAGGTACCTTACGGGCTCGTCTGGAACGGAGACCATTGCGGTGGAGAACGTTACTTATGGTATTGACTGAAACCAATGTCCTCACTGCCATGAGATCTTCCCAGAGCTCCTTCCTTGTTGTCCTTGGGTTAGCCTTGACTCTTCGGACAAGCCTGGCCTCGGCACGGGTGGAAACTTTCAAAGGCTGTCCAGGCCGTGTAAGGCTAACAGTAGTTCCATAAGCCTTCCACTTCCGGATGATGCTCCCAACAGTGGAGACAGGTAGGCCCAACTCCTTGGAAAGGGTTTTGTACCCCTTGCCAGCCTTGTGACCCTCCACGATCTTGTCTCTGATGGCCTTGGAATGCTCCTTTGTCTTTCCCATGTTGACCAAGTATGACCAAGTATGCTGTTCACAAGTTTGGGGAGGGTCTTAATTAGTCAGAAAAGGCTGGAAAAAGAGATAATTAATCCAAACATGTGAAGCTCATTGTTCTTTGTGCCTGAAATACTTCTTAATACTTTAGGGGAACCAAACAGAATTCTTGTGGTTTGAGGGGTTGAATAATAAATGACCCTCTGAATAAACTTTTCACAATTTAAAAAAAAAATAAAAAAAGAAATAACATTCTTTTTTGCTGCAGTGCATTTCACACTTCCAGGCTGATCTACAGTCCAAATGTCACAATGCCAAGTTAATTCCGAATGTGTAAACCTGCTAAATCTGCAGGGGGTTGAATACTACTTGTAGGCACTGTATATATATACATATACAGTACAGACCAAATGTTTGGACACACCTCATTCAAAGAGTTTTCTTTATTTTCATGACTCTGAAAATTGTAGATTCACATTGAAGGCATCAAAACTATGAATTAAAACATGTGGAATGAAATACTTAAAAAAGTGGGAAACAACTGAAAATATGTCTTATATTCTAGGTTCTTCAAAGTAGCCACCTTTTGCTTTCATTACTACTTTGCACACTCTTGGCATTCTCTTGATGAGCTTCAAGAGATAGTCACCAGAAATGGTTTTCCAATAGTCTTGAAGGAGTTCCCAGAGATGCTTAGCACTTGTTGGCCCTTTTGCCCTCACTCTGCGGTCCAGCTCACCCCAAACCATCTCGATTAGGTTCAGGTCTGGTGACTGTGGATACCAGGTCATCTGGGATAGCACCCCATCACTCTCCTTCTTGGTCAAATAGCCCTTACACAGCCTGGAGGTATGTTTGGGGTCATTGTCCTGTTGAAAAATAAATGATGGTCCAACTAAACGCAAACCGGTTGGAATAGCACACCGCTGCAAGATGCTGTGGTAGGCATGCTGGTTCTGAATACCTTCAATTTTGAATAAATCCCCAACAGTGTCACCAGCAAAGCACCCCCACACCATCACACCTTCTCATCCATACTTCACGGTGGGAACCAGGCATGTAGAGTCCATCCGTTCACCTTTCCTACAAAGACACAGTGGTTGGATCCAAAGATCTCAAATTTGGACTCAACAGACCAAAGCACAGATTTCCACTGGTCTAATGTCCATTCCTTGTGTTCTTTAGCCCAAACAAGTGTCTTCTGCTTGTTGCCTGTCCTTAGCAGTGGTTTCCTAGCAGCTATTTTACCATGAAGGCCTGCCGCACAAAGTCTCCTCTTAACGGCTGTTCTAGAGATGAGAAGGTGTGTCCAAACTTTTGGTCTTTACTGTGTATATATATATATATATATATATATATATATATATATACTGCTCAAAAAAATAGAGGAAACACAAACAACACAATGGTATTTTAGTGTTCCCTTTATTTAATAAGAGTAAACTAATTTAAACACTAGATCAGTTTCTGAGGATAGTTTCCCTTGCCATGATGAAATTTTGGTGAGTTTTTGATATTGCAGAATTTCTGCACCTATGATGTAAATTAGCTTACTTCTGTTCTTTTAGATTTGTTTATATTGCATTTTTGTCTCTTGTTCATATGTCATGTTTTAAATAAAGCTTCTTTGTTTTTGAGTCTTCCTGGTATTTGACTTTCACTAAACTTTATTGATATACTTATGTGCAGATTACATGCGTTTTTGATGCATTTCCACAAGGGAAACACACTAAAAACTAATGTGCATTTTTTAAGTTGCAGATTTATTTTTAATATCTAAAGCAAGTCTATAATAAAAATCTGCACATAAAACTGCCTGCAAGAGAAATTTACATGTTGCAAATTTGGAACACGCATGGGGTCATGAGATTTCTATAAATCCCATCTACTTTACTGGAACTGTAAGACACAGCATTTTTCATGCAGTTAAAATATGCAGCGTTAAAACCTCACTAAAAACTCATTGTGGGCACACAACCGTAAGAACCGCAATAAGCCACAACCTTTATAAGGTTTTGATATTTACTGCATCATAAGATGCATGTCCTGATTCCAAATGTGTTAAAGCACCACTCCAGAGTTTTGGGGGGTTTCGGCACTAGAGAGACACTTTAAATGTAAACTCCCTGCCCCCTGTCATATACTCACCCTCCGGTGGCTTCACCAGTTACCGATGCCGCAGGGGTCCCCAGATGCCATTTTGTGGCAGTAACGTCTGAATGGCAGGAAATCAGAATTTATTTCACAAAGTCCCAATTCAAGTCTATGAGAACCAGGCCAGAATAATGTTTTCATAGAGATGTATTGAGTTGTGACCTTCCGTGCGCACCAGTAAACATTAGAGTGTGCCGGCAGGTCACAACTAGAGTTGAGCGCGGTTCGTGGTTCTCCAGTTCTAGGCTCGAGTGATTTTGGGGCCTGTTCTAGATCGAACTAGAACTCGAGCTTTTTGCAAAAGCTCGATAGTTCTAGAAACGTTCGAGAACGGTTCTAGCAGCAAAAAACCAGCTAAATCATAGCTTGGTTTCTGCTGTAATAGTGTAAGTCACTCTGTGAATCACACTATTATGACATTTCAGTGTATAGTGTGCGTGAACAGCGCCTTCAGATCACTGCTGTTTCTATAATGGCGATCGCCATTTTTTTTTTTTTTTCCTTGTCTTCCTTCCCTAAGCGCGCGCATCTTGTGGGGAG
Organism: Anomaloglossus baeobatrachus; assembly: GCF_048569485.1. Classification (NCBI taxonomy): domain Eukaryota; kingdom Metazoa; phylum Chordata; class Amphibia; order Anura; family Aromobatidae; genus Anomaloglossus; species Anomaloglossus baeobatrachus. Next base: position 126,848,758 of record NC_134357.1, read on the forward strand.
GGCCAGCATGTCAGCCAATCCCAGACACACACACAGCTAAGTGGACTTTGAGCCAGAGAAGCAACGGCATGTGTGATAGGATGTCCATGTCACATGTCCCTGCATTATAAAAACGGACATTTTCTTCCAGGACGCCATTATCTGCCTTCTGCGTCTTTGGTGTCAGACATCACTGTCGCAGCTCCGTCCTCCTCCTGAGTCCTATCGCCGATACAGCTGTATGCGCTCCATACACAGCGTTAGACAGCTTAGAGAGAGCACTTTATAGCAGTCCTTTTAAGGGCTCAAACCGGCAGGGTCAGAGAGCCATAGGTGACAGGTCCTGCAAACAGCAACAGCGTCTGTGTAGCCAAGGTCAGGGATTTCCTCCCTGCATTTCACCATTAGGAGGGAATAGAAAGGCAGGCTTCCATTCCTCTACCCAGAGCACCACAATCCTGCCACTGTACCCTCTTGTCCTCTGCACACTCCAACTCATTATAACTAAGCCATTATACTAGCAAACACTCAGTGTACCTAGTGGCATCCTATCTGTGGCTATTGGACTTTGCTATAGTCCCACTAGTGCAAAGACATTTGCAGAGCACGTCTGCCTGCATTGCACACTCCAACTTTTTTAAACTAAGCAATTTTACTAGCAAACACTCATTGTACCTAGTGGCATCCTAAACTTGGCTATTGTACTTTTGTCTATTCACACTATTGGAACGATATTTGCAGCACGTCTGCCTGCATTGCACACTCAAACTTTTTTAAACTCAGCCATTATACTAGCAAACACTCATTGTACCTAGTGGCATCCTAAACTTGGCTATTGTACTTTTGTCTATTCACACTATTGGAACGATATTTGCAGCACGTCTGCCTGCATTGCACACTCAAACTTTTTTAAACTCAGCCATTATACTAGCAAACACTCAGTGTACCTAGTGGCATCTGTGAGGTAGCACGGTCGGCTGCGCAGCAGAAGACACGGGATCCAGGCATATAGGTTCACAGCACTCGGTTTTAATCTTCAAACAAAAGTCCATAACACAATACATGTGCCTCTCCAGCAGAAAACTCAGGGAGTTCTGTTCACTCCCTCACACCCGGCACACCTGCCCTTGTTCCTGATTCTATTTAACCCTTCCTTCAGTCTGTAGGGAAACAGCATTAACCCTATAGTGGATTTACTTTCTATCATGGAGTGAGCACAACCTGGGCGAGACATACCGGCCGTCATAGATAACCCCGGTCACAGTCTCACATACCCACCCCCCTCAGTTCAAGCGTGCGGGGTTGAACTCCAGCCATCAAACACGGGCCGCGGGACAAGGCATCGGCGTTGCCCTGCAACCTACCGGCCCGGTGTTCAACCGTAAACCGGAAGTTCTGCAGAGAAAGGAACCACCGGGTAACCCGGGCATTCCGTTCCTTGGCGGACCTCATCCAGACCAGTGGAGAGTGATCCGTCACCAAGCGAAACTGCCGTCCCAGCAGGTAATAGCGTAGGGACTCCAAGGCCCACTTGATCGCCAGGCACTCCTTCTCCACTACGCTATAATTCCGCTCGGGAGGGGTGAGCTTCCTACTCAAGAAGGTGACGGGGTGTTCCTCCCCCTGAACCACCTGAGACAGTACTGCCCCCAGGCCGACCTCCGAGGCGTCAGTCTGTACAATGAACTCCTTCCGGAAATCAGGGTTGACCAGAACGGGCTGTCCGCACAGGACCTCCTTTAGGGCCCGGAAGGAGTCCTCGGCCTGCGGAGTCCAGCGCACCATGACGGACTTCTTGCCTTTGAGAAGGTCCGTCAAGGGGGCTGATAGTCCCGCAAAATCCTTTACAAACCTCCTGTAGTACCCCACGATACCCAGGAAGGCCCTAACCTGCTTCGTGGTCAGGGGTCTAGGCCACTTCTGGATCGCCTCAACCTTGTTAATTTGGGGCTTAATCACTCCTTGGCCTATCACGTAGCCCAAGTAGCGGGCTTCCGTGAGTCCCAATGCACATTTCTTGGGATTGGCTGTCAGTCCGGCTGTTCGAAGCGCGTCCACCACCGCTTGTACCTGTTCCAAGTGGGTCTGCCAATCGGAGCTGTAAATGATGATGTCATCAAGGTACGCTGATGCATACGCCTGGTGGGGTTCCAGCACTAAGTCCATCAACCTCTGGAACGTGGCTGGAGCGCCATGTAACCCAAAAGGCAAGACAACATAGTGGAAGAGACCCTCCGGCGTAACAAAAGCGGTTTTCTCCTTGGCGGACTCCGTCAGTGGCACCTGCCAGTACCCCTTGGTCAGGTCGAGCGTGGTAAAATACCGCGCCTGTCCCAGCCTATCAATCAGCTCATCCACTCTGGGCATGGGGTAGAGATCGAACTTGGATATTTCGTTCAATCTCCTAAAGTCATTGCAGAACCTTAAGGAGCCATCGGGTTTTGGTATTAGGACGATCGGACTAGCCCATTCACTCCGGGATTTTTCGATGACCCCCAGGCGTAACATTGTCTTTACTTCCTCCGATATGGCTTGTCGTCGAGCCTCCGGTACCCGGTATGACTTCAGGCGTACCTTCAGGTGGGGCTCGGTGACAATATCATGTCGTATCAGACTGGTCCTACCGGGCAGCTCGGAGAAGACATCGGGGTTCTGCTGAACCAACCGTCTGGCCTCTCGCCTCTGTTGCTTGGTGAGGGCTTCTCCAATCCTTACTTCCGGTTCGTCCTCTCCGGAGGTCTCTGGAGCCGGAGGTGAAGGACCCGAAGAGGAGGGAGATGGGGAAAAAACAGCCATCAGGCTTTCCCGTTCCTGCCAGGGTTTTAATAGGTTGACATGGTATATTTGTTCAGGTTTCCGCCTACCGGGCTGCAATACTTTATAGTTAACCACCCCGACTCTTTCCTTTATCTCGTAGGGGCCTTGCCACTGAGCCAGGAATTTACTCTCCGCCGTGGGGATTAATACCAACACCCGATCCCCGGGTTTAAAGGTCCGCACGGTGGCTTGTCTATTGTAGCGGCCGCTTTGCGCGGCCTGAGCCTCCTGTAAATGCTCCTTCACAATTGGCATGACCGCGCTTATGCGGTTCTGCATACCCAAAATGTGTTCAATCACACTTTTATGGGGGGTGGGCTCTTGCTCCCATGTTTCCTTTGCCAGGTCCAACAATCCCCGGGGATGTCGCCCGTATAACAACTCAAAAGGCAAAAACCCCGTGGATGCCTGTGGCACCTCACGGATGGCAAACATCAAATAGGGAAGCATCATATCCCAGTCTTTCCCGTCTTTTGAAATCACCCTTTTTAGCATGGTTTTCAGGGTTTTATTGAAACGCTCCACTAAACCGTCCGTTTGAGGATGGTACACAGACGTACGCAACTGCTTGATCTGGAGTAGCCGGCATAGCTCTTTGGTCACTTTAGACATGAATGGGGTCCCCTGATCCGTAAGGATCTCCTTGGGCAACCCCACCCGGCAGAACACAGCAAACAACTCCCGAGCTATAAGCTTTGCTGCAGTATGTCTGAGAGGTATCGCCTCGGGATACCGGGTGGCATAGTCAACGATCACTAGGATGTGTTGGTGCCCTCGAGCGGACTTTACGAGGGGCCCCACCAGATCCATCCCTATCCGTTCAAAAGGGACTTCTATAATGGGTAACGGTACCAACGGACTGCGAAAATGGGTCAGGGGTGCGGTAAGCTGACACTCCGGGCAGGTTTCGCAGAACCGTTTTACCTCCCCAAAGACTCCGGGCCAATAGAACCTTTGCAATATTCGCTCCTGCGTTTTCTTGACCCCCAGGTGGCCACTCATCAGGTGTTTATGAGCCAAGTCGAGGACTCGCCGACGATGCGGCTGGGGCACCACCAACTGCTCTACCCCCACGCCCCGTATTTCATCTACCCGGTAGAGTAAATCCTGCTTAAGAGCGAAATGGGGGTACCTTACCTGGGCACCGGGCAGCTGTGCCACCCCGTCAATTACTGTCACCTGACTCCGGGCATGTATTAATGTAGGGTCCTGGAGTTGGGCAGTCCCAAACGTATCCGGGGACGCCTCCAACTCCGGGATGGATTCGACCGTCTCAGCCTCTCCTGCCAATACCTCTAGGGGCGACCTATCGGGTTCACATTCTGTCCCTATCATGGGGACCCCTACGGCAGGTGTCCCGGATTCAGGATTGTAGGGCTCAGGTCCCGGACTGACCAATATCTGAGGAGACTTAGGGGGTCCCTTCCATAAAGTCCAAAAATAGGGCAGATCCCTTCCTAGGATCACGTCATAAGGAAGAGTGTTAAGAAGTCCCACCTCATGTTGCACCTGACCGCAAGGTGCTGTGATGGTGACAATCCCCGTGGGATAGTCTCGGCGGTCCCCATGTATGCAAACCACCCCCACGGTACGTCCTGTGGCCTTTACTTTAGCCCTCAAGGTGGATCGCACAAGGGTCACTAAGCTTCCGGAATCCAACAATCCTGTAACCGGACATCCATTCACCTGTATTTGGCACAAGTGGGGCTCCGTCTCTGGGGAGACCAGGTCAGCGGTACACACCACCTGAGCATACATTGAACCCCGCCGGGTAACCCCACAATCCATGGGCTCCGTGGTGAGTGGACACTGGGCTTCCATATGTCCCACCCGCTGGCACCGCCAACATCTAATGGGGACGGAAACACCCTTGACGGGTTGTCGTTTAGGGTACAGAACCTTCCGGACCTCAGGATTGGCGGCCGCGGCCTCAGGCGGGACGGTAGGGGACTCCTGCACCGTTGTCGGCGGTGGGTCCTTGGCCCTAGGCTTGGAGGGGCCGGACCGACGGGCGGTACGCAAAGTCTCAGTGTCCCGTATCAAGTCCTGCGTAGCCACATGCCGCTCTACCAGGGACACTAACTGGTCCAGGGTACTCGGGTCACCCTGTCCTACCCACCGTTGAACGGTGACGGGTAAAGTGCGCACAAAACGATCCACTACTACCCTTTCCACCATCTGCGCCGGGCTCAGAGTGTCAGGCTGCAACCATTTTTTTACAAGATGCAACAAGTCATAGGCCTGGGAGCGTACGGGTTTGGCTTCCTCATAGAACCACTGATTTACCCGCTGAGCCCGTACATAGGTATTCACCCCCAACCGTGCCAGTATTTCGGCTTTTAGGGTCACATAGTCAATGGCATCCTCGGTACAGAGGTCCAGGTACGCTTTTTGGGGTTCCCCCGTCAGATAGGGCGACGATACCTCAGCCCACTGGGGGGTCGGCAGCTTTTCCCGCTCGGCCACCCGCTCAAACACCGCCAGGAACGCTTCCACATCGTCCCCCGGGGTCATCTTTTGCAACGCTTGTCTCACCGCTTTCCGGACGCTGCCGTCATCACCCGGTCCCGGGGTTGTTGCTGCCGGTCCGGCACGGATCGACTTGGCCAGGAGAACCATCTGTTCTTGGTGCCTTTTTTCCTGCAATTGCAAGGCTTGCTGCTGACGTGCATTGGCCTGATCCATCTGTTCTTGGAATTTTTTTTCCTGCACTTGCAAGGATTGGAGCAGGTGTGCATTGGTCTGTTGTTGCTGTGCATTAGCCTGAGCCAAATGCTTTAGTATGTCCTCCATGGCGTCGCCGGGTTTGGGCTGTAGTATAGCCGCTCGAATCCAGGACATGCGCAGCTGGGTCACCAGGGATGGATGCTACACCTCACCGGCTGTGATGCCCGCCGATTCTCCACCATATGTGAGGTAGCACGGTCGGCTGCGCAGCAGAAGACACGGGATCCAGGCATATAGGTTCACAGCACTCGGTTTTAATCTTCAAACAAAAGTCCATAACACAATACATGTGCCTCTCCAGCAGAAAACTCAGGGAGTTCTGTTCACTCCCTCACACCCGGCACACCTGCCCTTGTTCCTGATTCTATTTAACCCTTCCTTCAGTCTGTAGGGAAACAGCATTAACCCTATAGTGGATTTACTTTCTATCATGGAGTGAGCACAACCTGGGCGAGACATACCGGCCGTCATAGATAACCCCGGTCACAGTCTCACACATCCTAAACGTGGCTATTGTACTTTTGTCTATTCACACTATTGGAACGATATTTGCAGCACGTCTGCCTGCATTGCACACTCAAACTTTTTTAAACTCATCCATTATACTACCAAACACTCATTGTACCTATTGGCATCCTAAACTTGGCTATTGTACTTTTGTCTATTCACACTATTGGAACGATATTTGCAGCACGTCTGCCTGCATTGCACACTCAAACTTTTTTAAACTCAGCCATTATACTAGCAAACACTCAGTGTACCTAGTGGCATCCTAAACGTGGCTATTGTACTTTTGTCTATTCACACTATTGGAACGATATTTGCAGCCCGTCTGCCTGCATTGCACACTCAAACTTTTTCAAACTCAGCCATTATACTAGCAAACACTCAGTGTACCTAGTGGCATCCTAAACGTGGCTATTGTACTTTTGTCTATTCACACTATTGTAAACATATTTGCAGCACGTCTGCCTGCATTGCACACTCAAACTTTTTTAAACTAAGCCATTATACTAGCAAACACTCATTGTACCTATTGGCATCCTAAACTTGGCTATTGTACTTTTGTCTATTCACACTATTGGAACGATATTTGAAGCATGTCTGCCTGCATTGCACACTCAAACTTTTTTAAACTCAGCCATTATACTAGCAAACACTCATTGTACCTAGTGGCATCCTAAACGTGGCTATTGTACTTTTGTCTATTCACACTATTGGAACGATATTTGCAGCACGTCTGCCTGCATTGCACACTCAAACTTTTTTAAACTCATCCATTATACTAGCAAACACTCATTGTACCTATTGGCATCCTAAACTTGGCTATTGTACTTTTGTCTATTCACACTATTGGAACGATATTTGCAGCACGTCTGCCTGCATTGCACACTCAAACTTTTTCAAACTCAGCCATTATACTAGCAAACACTCAGTGTACCTAGTGGCATCCTAAACGTGGCTATTGTACTTTTGTCAATTCACACTATTGGAACGATATTTGCAGCACGTTTGCCTGCATTGCACACTCAAACTTTTTTAAACTCATCCATTATACTAGCAAACACTCATTGTACCTATTGGCATCCTAAACTTGGCTATTGTACTTTTGTCTATTCACACTATTGGAACGATATTTGCAGCACGTCTGCCTGCATTGCACACTCAAACTTTTTTAAACTCAGCCATTATACTAGCAAACACTCAGTGTACCTATTGGCATCCTAAACTTGGCTATTGTACTTTTGTCTATTCACACTATTGGAACGATATTTGCAGCACGTCTGCCTGCATTGCACACTCAAACTTTTTCAAACTCAGCCATTATACTAGCAAACACTCAGTGTACCTAGTGGCATCCTAAACGTGGCTATTGTACTTTTGTCTATTCACACTATTGTAAACATATTTGCAGCACCTCTGCATGACAACCTCCTGCTCTGTTTTTAATAAGCTATAATGATAGCACAAAATACTGCCATTTAGTGGCATCATAGAACTGGCTGTTGTATTCCATTAGTGCCCCACTGGTGACAAGCTATTTCTAGCACCTCTACATCACACCCTCATGCACATTTTGCTACGCTATTGTTATAGCAAACTCATGGAATTCATTGCTGCATTTCATAATTCGGAGGGATAGAAAGTCAGGCTTCCTTTAGCTTTTCCTTCTGTTCATAGACAGCATCTCCAAGAGCAATTTCCCCTCCACGTCTAAGTGTGGAGAGGCTGCTAGTGCGCATGCGTGTGCCGATGTACCACAGCTGCAGCATAATTACAGTGTTTCGCGTAGTGAGTATGCTCAGCCTGACTGTGTTATTCCTGACGCTAAGTCTTCTTTTCGGGATACAGCGCATGCTCCCACACTAAGTGTGAAAAGCCTCTTTGCACAGGTGCTTGCATTCCGTGCCGGGTCTAAGTCCTGTTTTGTGCCTAGACACCATGCTAAAGCTGATAGTCTTTTTTCAGAGACTGTATTTCATGCTACTGAGCATGCTCAGGCACTTCCTGCATCTGAGACTAGGTCCGGTAATGAACTCTTTGGCCCTGGCCCTGATGTGGGGGTCCCATATAGACCACAGGGCATCAGGTGTCCTCCCAAATGGCTTGCAGAGGCCCACACCTATGACTTGTCACCGCATTATTGATGGTCAGACGATGACTGGTGAGGTGTTTCGGTCATGGCAGCCATGAGGTCATCATTGAAGTTGCGGTTCCAAATAGGACGCTAGTTATGCCACTCATGACGTGTCACTCTACTTTTGTCTCCAGGAGGTGCATTGTGGTTCACCCTGGTTTGGGGCGGACCCAGGTTATAAAAGGGGCTGGAGCCAACAAGGAGGTGCGCAGTCTTCTATTATGCTCCGAAAGAGCACACCTCCATGTGTTGAACCCATTGCGGCTTTAGGCCAGAGGTAGGCAGGGATAGGGTGGTGGATGCAGGCCACCACCACAGTTGGTAACGCAGAACGGTTAAGACCAGCTCCTGTCCTACCAGTCCTGCTTGTGCAGCCCAGTGGCATTAACAGGCCTGCTGCTGCTGATGCGCCTGCTGTCCACAGGTGTGGCCCCTACGCACACGGTCAGCGTACTCAATGGCCCCTGTGTTGTTAACAGTGAGTTCCTGGGCTGGGTGGGCATGTGGACCCTGTGACGCTAACAGGGCTCACAGTCTCCAGATCCGAATGGCGTCTAACTCGGTTCAGGCTACTATTAGTTTCATAGCCACACAGCTCTGTATCCTCCACCAAACCTTCCAGTTGCCAACCTCTCCTTTTCCAACTGGGAGCACGGTGGACACTGACTGCTGATGGGGATATATACCTTTCTCTTTCTTTTCTTATTAATTTTCGTTATATAGCGGTCACAGATTATATACCACTTTATCCAAATCTGCCAGTCCCACTGTAACAGATGGTGTTTCTTCAGCAAATGTTACAGTTGCTTAACCACCAAATCCACGGACCAAAACTTTTTTCCCCTTTCCAACACACCTGTTCCCCTTTCCAACAGCATCTGTCCTTTTTCAACTCATTTTGGGATATGACCAAAAGTGCAACTGTGCAGGGACACCGTACTCAACGCCATCTCAGCACAGCAGCCATCCCTCGGTCCCTCCGATGTGGACAAGTAAAAGACCATTTCCTCCTATCCATGACAAAGCGTTGTGATTCACTCTGTGCAGCACTGGTGTTTAGTGGAAAAGTAGATCTAAGATTGCGTACCACATTCTGCAGATACTCCTGTATACGTGCGTCCATTTCTATGGCAGGAATTAGTTCGCCAAATTTTGTCTTGTACCGGGGATCTAACAGTGTGGCAACCCAGTATTCAGGATTACTTCAAATTCGTCCAATCCGAGGGTCATGTAGGTAGTGCAGCAAGAAGGCGCTCATGTGTCTTGTGCATCCAGGAGGACCAAGTCCTTGGTGTGTTGGTGGCAGAGAGGTGAGAATCGTGCCTCCTTCCTCTGCCCTCTCCCCACAACCTCGCACAACCGAAATGTGAGCAAGCTCTCACTCATCTGCTGAGTCTTCCATGCCCATCGCCAGTTCGTCCTCCATTTCTTCATGGGCTCCTGCACTTTCATCAACACTTTTTGCTGATACTATGCGCCCTTGTTAATCCCTCTACCTCACCATGACTGCCGCATAGGTGCCGCTGACCATCTGGACCTCGTAGATCTTGTTATCCCTTCCGCATATGACTCCTCCTGTATTTCCTCCCCTTCCTCTTGTCCCAACACCTGACTCCGAATAATAATTACAGTGTGCTCCATCATGTAGATGACCAGAATTGTCACGCTGAGAATGACATTGCCAGTGCTAAACATCTTCGTCGACATTTGTGAACTGTGTAGCAGGGTGCATAGGTCCTTGATCTGACACCACTCCAGCAGCGTGATCTGCACCACCTCTTGATCAAGTTATCCCAGGCTATATGTCATAACGTATTGCAGCAGGGTTCGGCGGTGCTGCCACAAACGCTGCAACATGTGCAGATTCAAATTCCTGCGTGTGGGCACATCGCATTTCAGGCGTTTAACCACCAGACCTAAAGACTTCTGTAGCGACGAAAGTTGTTGAGCTGCTGTGTGCGCACGATGGAAGTGAGCACATAGCGAGCGTGCCCGCTGCACAAGGCCATGTAGGCCGTGATGGTGTTTTAAAAATTGCTGGAGAATTCGGTTCAACACGTGAGCCATACAAGGCACGTGTGTCACATTGCCCTGAGGATGGCCCGCAGCCAGGTTTGCATCATTGCCGCACACGGCTGTTAAGTCACCAACGGAGTCCGCTCCGTCAATTTGTACTCCGGTCGCCAGGTGACAACGTGTTCCTTTCATGAATCGTGCTGATGATGGGAGAGTAGTCGATGCCAGCGGCGCAGGTGGACGCAGGTTATGCTCACCCACTGGGCTGCATTACCTTGACAGATGCAGAATCTCTGGCTGAATGTAGCTGGTGGGTATCTCACAGATGAAATACCATCATTCAGCTACAACCAATGGGAAGACACCACACCCTTTTTTATGCCCATCCTGTCTGCAGACCACTGCCAGACATAGCTATGAACCTCTGGTTAATTTTACCCCCAGTTCAGTTTTATGATTTTGTGTGCTTGTTACCTGACTACTTTTCCTGCTTGCTGTTTATGTACCTTGTTGGCCGATCCGCATTTCACCTCTGCTTGTTTTCTGATTAAGTCCTGGCCGTCCCATTGTGTTTCTGTTCCTCAATTAATGTTTTGACCCTGCCTGACTACTATTCTCTGGAATAGCGGTGTGACTCACATTTCCCATACATTTCAAAGTAAAACTTTGACCGCCTGATGGCATTGAGCTCTGCTGCCAGCATAGTAAGGAGGTGTGTGGTAGTCCTTGTGCGCAGTTGCAAGGAAGGGTGGCCTGACCACACAGGGTTTGCGCCAAGGTGGAGGACCCACACGAGGTTGAAGAGGCAGAAGCAGTGTATTAACTTCTACATACAGAAGAAGGATTGAAACAACTCGTGTGGACGGCAAGACTTGTACAGCAGACCCTTCTCCATCTCTCACCATAGTTTGCCAGTGCCCAGTCAGTGACATGTAATGACCCTGTCTATGCTTACTGGTCCAAGTATCTGTGTTGAAATGCACCCTGTCGCACACAGATTTTCTCAAGGAAGTGGTGATGTTGTGTGCGACATGGTGGTGTAGCGCGGGCATGCTTTTCTTGGAGAAGCAGTGGTGATTGGGCATCTGGTACTGGGGCACAGCGACAGACATAAGGTCTGTAAAATCCTGTGTGTCCACTAGGCGTAAAGGCAGCATTTCGGTAGCCAACAACTTACAGAGGGATAGAGTCAACCACTTAGCTTTGTCATGGGTCGCAGTAAGTGGCCTTTTATTTGACCACATCTGAGGGACAGAGATCTGGCTGCTGTCTGTAGACGGTGTTGAGTAAGGTGTCCCTGGAAAAATGCAGGTTTGTGGGGAAAGTGCAGGCGGAGACATGATGTTGCCTTCATCTTGCCTTCAGATCTGTTCATCTTGTATCATTTTTAAAAAACACAGCAAGCAAGGGTTACTCCAAGCGGAGTCTACCTTTTTTCCAAAAATTGGGCACACAGACACCCCATCAGTGGCAGCACTTGTGCCCTAGTTGCAAACAGGATGTTTTGATTTGCATCAAGCACATTCAAAAATACGCCATAATTAACCGTCCCCAGTATGACACCGGGGTAGGTAGATAAAGTCTTTGCTGAACCATGACTTGGTCATCTTGGCTCCTTTGAAAAACAATGTAAGCAAGGGTTACTCCAAGCGGAGCCTCCCTTTTTTTCCAAAAATTGTGCCCCACACACACCCACCCATTCAGTGGCAGCAGTTGTGCCATAGTTGTACACTTCACAGCTAGATTTCCATCAACCACATTCCAAATCCACAAGCATTTACTCTCCCCAGGATGACACAGGGGTTGTAAATTCCTTCTGGATCCATGACTTGTTCATTTTGATGAACGTCAGTCTGTCCACATTGTCACTGGACAGACGCGTGCGCTTATCTGTCAGCACACACCCAGCAGCACTGAATACACGTTCAGAGACAACGCTGGCAGCTGGACACGACAAAATCTCCAAGGCGTAACTGGATAGCTCTGGCCATTTTTCTAGATTTGAAGCCGAAAATGAGCAAGGCTCTATTTGCAAAGTCATGGCATCGATGTTCATTTGTAGATACTCCTGTATCATCCTCTCCAGCCGTTGACTATGTGTCAGACTTGTTGTCTCTGGTGGCCTTGCAAAGGAGGGTCTAAAAAAATTATGAAAAGATTCCATAAAATTGCTGTTACCAGCACCAGATACGGTCCTACTGGTACGTGTAGACTGTTGAAGATGACGAGACCGTCCCATGTTTGTCAAGTTACAACTGGGAGATTCCCTCCCTGCACCTGCACGATTGTTTGGTGGAAAAGCGGATCTAAGATCGAGTAACAGCTTCTGCTGATACTCCTGCATAAGTGCGTCCCTTTCTATGGCTGGAATTATGTCACAAAATTTGGACTTGTACCGGGGATCTAATAGTGTGGCAAGCCAGTAGTCATCATCACTTCTAATTTTGAGAATACGAGGGTCATGTTGGAGGTAGTGCAACAAGAAGGCACTCATGTGTCTTGCGCAGCCATGCGGACCATGTCCACGCTGTGTTTGTGGCATAGAGGTGCTAACCGTTCTTTCTTCCTCTGACATCTCCCCCCAACCTCTTTCAACTGAAATTTGACCAAGGTCTCCCTCATCCGCTGAGTCTTCCATGTCCATGGACAGTTCGTCCTCCATTTCTTCATGTTCTCCTGCACCTTCCTCAACATTTCGCCTGCTACCATGCGCCCTTGTTGATCCCTGTCCCCCATGGTCCCATGCCTGCCGCGTTGGTGATGATGAATGTCTGGACCTTGGTGATGTTGTTGTCCCTTGCGCATATGAATCCTCCTGTAGTTCCTCCCCTTCCTGTTGTCCCACACCCTGACTCCGAATAGTGTTTAGCGTGTGCTCCAGCATGTAAATGACTGGAATCGTCATGCTGATAATGCCATTGTCAGCGCTAAACATATTCGTCGCCATGTCGAAACTGTGCAGAAGTGTGCCTAGGTCCTTGATCTGAGACCACTCCATCAGGGTGATCTGCCCCACCTCTGCATCTCGTTGGCCCAGGCTATACGTCATGACGTATTGCACCAGGGCTCTGCGGTGCTGCCACAGTCGCTGTAACATGTGGAGAGTTGAATTCCAGCGTGTCGCCACATCGCATTTCAGGCGATGAACCGGCAGGCCGAAAGACTTCTGGAGCGATGCAAGTCGCTCAGCTGCGGCGCTTGAACGGCGGAAGTGAGCAGACAGTTTTCGTGCCCTGTTCAGAAGGCCATCTAGGCCGGGATAGTGTGTTAAAAATTGCTGGACGACAAGGTTCAACACGTGAGCCATACAAGGTACGTGTGTCACCTTGCCCAGGCGAAGGGCCGCACCCAGGTTTGCAGCATTGTCGCACACGGCCTTACCAGGCTGCAGGTTGAGTGGAGACAACCATTTATTAAACTCGGACCGCAGAGCTGACCACAACTCCTCAGCTGTGTGACTCTTATTACCAAGACATGTCAAGCTAAAGACCGCCTGATGCCGTTGCGCTCTGCTGCCAGCATAGTAATGAGGGGTGCGTGATTCCTTCTGCGCAGTGAGAACGCTGGTGGCCTGACCAGGCAGGCTTGGGGCGGAGGTGGAGGACCCAGATGAGGTGGAGGATGCAGAAGCAGTGGCGGAACTTGGACAGACAGAGGATTGACACACAAGTCGTGGGGACGGCAAGACTTGTGCAGCAGACCCTTCACCATCTATCACCATAGTTACCCAGTGGCCAGTCAGCGACATGTAACGTCCCTGTCCATGCTTACTGGTCCAAGTATCGGTGGTGAAATGCACCCGTTCACACACAGAGTTTCTCAAGGAAGCGGTGATGTTGTGTGTGACATGCTGGTGTAGCGCGGGCACACCTTTCTTAGAGAAGTAGTGGCGACTAGGCATCTGGTACTGGGGCACAGCGACAGACATAAGGTCTCTAAAATCCTGTGTGTCCACTAGGCGGAAAGGCAGCATTTCGGTAGCCAACAGCTTACAGAGGGATAGAGTCAACCTCTTAGCTTTGTCATGGGTCGCAGGAAGTGGCCTTTTATTTGACCACATCTGAGGGACAGAGATCTGGCTGCTGTGTGTAGACGGTGTTGAGTAGGGTGTCCCTGGAAAAATGCAGGTTTGTGAGGAAAGTGCAGGCGGAGACATGATGTTGCCTTCATCCAACGTTGGTGCTATCGATGTTTGAGAGAGCTGTACACAATCACTTGTTTCCCCTTCCAAACCAACTGACGACCTACCAAGCAAACTGCCTGTTGCGGTTACAGTGGTGGAAGTTGTGGGTGGAAAAACAGGTGTGACAGCTGTCCCCACAGTCCTAGAAGATGACGAGCGCGCGGATGCACTGGAAGGGGGAGGCGGTGGATGGTTGGCTCCGCTAGGCCGCATTGCAGCACGGTGAGCTTCCCACCAGGCCATATGATATTTATTCATGTGACGATTCATGGAAGAAGTTGTCAAACTGCTGAGGTTTTGACCTCTACTAAGATAACCATGCCAAATGTTACAGATCACATAATTTGGGCGATCTTTTTTTATGTCAAAAAAGGACCAGGCTAGGCAAGGCTTAGAGGCCATGCGACCTGTTGATCCACCCCGAATAATGCTCAGAGGCAGAGTGGTGGCTGAGGATGCAGTTGTAGACGTGCTACCAGTGCTCCGACTGTGTCCAGGAAGGCGCAAGGTTACTTCGTCGTCGGTTGCATCCTCCTCCACCGCCTCTGTTGACCTCCTCGAGTGTCTGACTGTGGGTTGACAGTAGGTGGGATCTAGAACTTCATCATCAATTGTTGTGTTTGCACTCCCCTCCCCCTCAGACCGAGCCTCTTCTTGCCCTGACCGAATATTTAAGTTGTCATCCCAATCGGGTATCTGCGTCTCATCTTCATCAGTATGTTCCTCATTGTCTATAACCACAGTTGTTGGAAAGGCAGCATTTTGGTAGCCAACAGTTTGCAGATGATGAAAGTCAACCTCCAAGCCATGTCATGCCTTTCTAAAAGCATGTAAAACACAGCGAGGGGACTCCAACCACAGTCTCCCTCGTTTCCACTAACTGGGCCACACACACCCCACTTGACTGGCATCGGTTGAGCCCCCTTTTGAAAAAGAAAAAGATGCTTTGCATGAAGCACTCTCAAAAATACGCTTGCCTTTCCCGTCCCCTGGCTGACCCAGGGGAAGAAAAGTCCTCAGAGCCATGACTTGTTCATCTTGGTTCTTTTAGAGACACAGCGAGGGGACTCCAACCACAGTCTCCCTCGTTTCCACTAACTGGGCCACACACACCCCACTTGACTGGCATTGGTTGAGCCCCCTTTTGAAAAAGAAAAAGAAGCTTTGCATGAAGCACTCTCAAAAATACGCGTGCCTTTCCCGTCCCCTGGCTGACCCAGGGGAAGAAAAGTCCTCTGAGAGCCATGACTTGTTCATCTTGGTTCTTTTAGAGACACAGCGAGGGGACTCCAACCACAGTCTCCCTCGTTGCAACTAACTGGGCCACACACACCCCACTTGACTGGCATCGGTTGAGCCCCCTTTTGAAAAAGAAAAAGATGCTTTGCATGAAGCACTCTCACAAATACGCGTGCCTTTCCCGTCCCCTGGCTGACCCAGGGGAAGAAAAGTCCTCTGAGAGCCATGACTTGTTCATCTTGGTTCTTTTAGAGACACAGCGAGGGGACTCCAACCACAGTCTCCCTCGTTGCCACTAACTGGGCCACACACACCCCACTTGACTGGCATCGGTTGAGCCCCCTTTTGAAAAAGAAAAAGATGCTTTGCATGAAGCACTCTCAAAAATACGCGTGCCTTTCCCGTCCCCTGGCTGACCCAGGGGAAGAAAAGTCCTCAGAGCCATGACTTGTTCATCTTGGTTCTTTTAGAGACACAGCGAGGGGACTCCAACCACAGTCTCCCTCGTTGCCACTAACTGGGCCACACACACCCCACTTGACTGGCATCGGTTGAGCCCCCTTTTGAAAAAGAAAAAGATGCTTTGCATGAAGCACTCTCAAAAATACGCGTGCCTTTCCCGTCCCCTGGCTGACCCAGGGGAAGAAAAGTCCTCTGAGAGCCATGACTTGTTCATCTTGGTTCTTTTAGAGACACAGCGAGGGGACTCCAACCACAGTCTCCCTCGTTGCCACTAACTGGGCCACACACACCCCACTTGACTGGCATCGGTTGAGCCCCCTTTTGAAAAAGAAAAAGATGCTTTGCATGAAGCACTCTCAAAAATACGCGTGCCTTTCCCGTCCCCTGGCTGACCCAGGGGAAGAAAAGTCCTCAGAGCCATGACTTGTTCATCTTGGTTCTTTTAGAGACACAGCGAGGGGACTCCAACCACAGTCTCCCTTGTTGCCACTAACTGGGCCACACACACCCCACTTGACTGGCATCGGTTGAGCCCCCTTTTGAAAAAGAAAAAGATGCTTTGCATGAAGCACTCTCAAAAATACGCTTGCCTTTCCCGTCCCCTGGCTGACCCAGGGGAAGAAAAGTCCTCAGAGCCATGACTTGTTCATCTTGGTTCTTTTAGAGACACAGCGAGGGGACTCCAACCACAGTCTCCCTCGTTTCCACTAACTGGGCCACACACACCCCACTTGACTGGCATCGGTTGAGCCCCCTTTTGAAAAAGAAAAAGATGCTTTGCATGAAGCACTCTCAAAAATACGCGTGCCTTTCCCGTCCCCTGGCTGACCCAGGGGAAGAAAAGTCCTCAGAGCCATGACTTGTTCATCTTGGTTCTTTTAGAGACACAGCGAGGGGACTCCAACCACAGTCTCCCTCGTTTCCACTAACTGGGCCACACACACCCCACTTGACTGGCATCGGTTGAGCCCCCTTTTGAAAAAGAAAAAGATGCTTTGCATGAAGCACTCTCAAAAATACGCTTGCCTTTCCCGTCCCCTGGCTGACCCAGGGGAAGAAAAGTCCTCAGAGCCATGACTTGTTCATCTTGGTTCTTTTAGAGACACAGCGAGGGGACTCCAACCACAGTCTCCCTCGTTTCCACTAACTGGGCCACAGACACCCCACTTGACTGGCATCGGTTGAGCCCCCTTTTGAAAAAGAAAAAGATGCTTTGCATGAAGCACTCTCAAAAATACGCTTGCCTTTCCCGTCCCCTGGCTGACCCAGGGGAAGAAAAGTCCTCAGAGCCATGACTTGTTCATCTTGGTTCTTTTAGAGACACAGCGAGGGGACTCCAACCACAGTCTCCCTCGTTTCCACTAACTGGGCCACACACACCCCACTTGACTGGCATCGGTTGAGCCCCCTTTTGAAAAAGAAAAAGATGCTTTGCATGAAGCACTCTCAAAAATACGCGTGCCTTTCCCGTCCCCTGGCTGACCCAGGGGAAGAAAAGTCCTCAGAGCCATGACTTGTTCATCTTGGTTCTTTTAGAGACACAGCGAGGGGACTCCAACCACAGTCTCCCTCGTTTCCACTAACTGGGCCACACACACCCCACTTGACTGGCATCGGTTGAGTCCCCTTTTGAAAAAGAAAAAGATGCTTTGCATGAAGCACTCTCAAAAATACGCTTGCCTTTCCCGTCCCCTGGCTGACCCAGGGGAAGAAAAGTCCTCAGAGCCATGACTTGTTCATCTTGGTTCTTTTAGAGACACAGCGAGGGGACTCCAACCACAGTCTCCCTCGTTGCCACTAATTGGGCCAGACACACCCCACTTGACTGGCATCAGGTGACCCAATTTTCAAGATGAAAAAGATGCTTTGCATGAAGCACTCTCAAAAATACGCTTGCCTTTCCCATCCCCTGGCTGACCCAGGGGAAGAAAAGTCCTCAGAGCCATGACTTGTTCATCTTGGTTCTTTTAGAAACACAGCGAGGGGACTCCAACCACAGTCTCCCTCGTTGCCACTAACTGGGCCACACACACCCCACTTGACTGGCATCGGTTGAGCCCCCTTTTGAAAAAGAAAAAGATACTTTGCATGAAGCACTCTCAAAAATACGCGTGCCTTTCCCGTCCCCTGGCTGACCCAGGGGAAGAAAAGTCCTCTGAGAGCCATGTCCACATTGTCAGTGGACAGACACGTGTGCTTATCTTCCAGCAGACCCCCAGCAGCACTGAAGATAGGTTACGAGAGAACGCTGGCTGCAGGACACGACAAGATCCCCAAGGCGTACGTGGCGAGCTCAGGCAATTTATCAAGATTGGAAGCCTAAAATGAGCAGGGCTCAAGTTGCACAATAATGGAATCGATGTTTCCTTGCATATACTCATATATCTGTGTCTCCTCCTCTTTTTCCTTGTCCAGCTCTTTTGTTTTCACATGAGTATATGTCCTTGTCACTTTCCCATGTGTTGTGAGTTGTTTGTGACCTTTTGGACACCTTTGAGGGTGTTTTCTAGGTGTTTTTATGTGTTTGTGATTGCCTGCCATTGTTTCCTATGCAGTTCGAGTTCGGTTCGTCGAACGTTCGACGAGCCGAACTCGAACGGGACCCCCGTTCGGCGAGCCGACCTCGAGCCGAACCGGGACCGGTTCGCTCATCTCTAGTCACAACTCTCTGGGGAGCGACCGGGGTGGTGGTGATAAACAATGAAGCCACCAGGAAGTGGTTACAAGACAGGAGCAGGGGGACTTAAGGGTGCTTTACACATTGCGACATCGCTACCGATTTATCGTCGGGGTCACGTTGTTAGTGATGCACATACGGCGCCGGTAGCGACATCGCAGCGTGTGACACCAAGGAGCGACGCTCAACGATCGCAAAATCATTCAAAAACGGTGATCGTTGACACGTCGCTCCTTTTCTTAATATCGCTGCTGCCAGAGGTACGATGTTGTTCGTCGTTCCTGCAGTAGCACACATCACTATGTGTGACACCGCAGAAACGACGAACATCTCCTTACCTGCATCCACCGGCAATGCGGAAGGAAGGAGGTGGGCGGGATGTTACGTCCCGCTCATCTCCGCCCCTCCGCTTCTATTAGCCGGCCGCTTAGTGACGCCGCAGTGACGTCGCTATGACGCCGAACGCACCTACCCCTTGAAGGAGGGATTGTTCGGCGGTCACAGTGACCGCAGCGATCACCACATATTGCACCAACGACGGGGGTGGGTGCTATCGCACGCGACATCGCTAGCAATCGCTAGCGATGTCGCAGCGTGTAAAGCACCTTTTAGATTTAAAACACCACTGGAGTAAACTTTTAATGATCCCTTTTATCCAACAGGAACACAAACTTAGACCTACATTATCCCTTTGGTTTGTACATTACCAATTTGTCTTCTACTGACGTATCATGTGATAAGTGATTAAAATGCAACTGAGCTTTCAAAAATCTTGTGACGTCAGAAATTATAATTGGGGAATGGGGGGTTAAGGTTATGAGGTCCTTATCAATTGCAAAAATAAAAGGGAAGAAGCTAGGGGTGGACATATCATTGGTGCAATGTGTGAAGCTCCATAGGGGCCCAAGAGGTAAGGAAGACCATTTCTATCTCCAAAGCAGGTGGAATTGAGCATTTTGATGAGTTACTAGACTGAAAGGGGCCCATATTATTTTTGCACAGGAGCTCTCTTCTATCTTTGTCCCCCAGTGGAAGAAGTATGAGGCTGAATGCTCTCTATGGCTAGACGGCTTAGCTGATGAGGGGCTCATAGCTGACTGACTCTTTGAGCTGCTGCCCCTTTAATAATCTACCTGGCAAAACTTCAGACAGGTTTCAATGACTTGTTCAAGGTTTTTGAAGTGCAGTTACCATTTACTTACAAAAAAAATCAAATCCAATGAAAAGGTAAAAATATACAGTATAGTAAAAATGTGTAAATGTTCTTTATTATTAATGGTCACATTGGAAATACAGCTGCTTCTTATCATTGTAAACAATAAAGAAAACTACATTTAGCATTTGATGATATTTTATTTACTGTCATATTTGCAAAGCTGGTGAATTTAAACTGTAATGCGATGAAAGTAAATGACATTTTCGAAACATATAAAAAAATATCAGGAACATTAAATTTAAATGCCACATTTTCAGAGCAATCACAGACGCTGGAACGGTTGTTTGAGCTGACTCTGGAAGTTATTAATGATTTACCATTGTAATATATGGACTGGAGCTGCAATTTGCACACATCTAGTTTATCCATGAGTTAAAGTCCTAGGGTATGCACAGTCAGCTCAGCCAGATACATTTTTATAGGCTGTAAGTCATAAGAATGTACTTATTTATTTTTACTGAAGATCTTAGAAAATAGCAGAACTGTAGAACAAATTCTTGAAGAAAACTTCTCAAATGGTGCCAGTAAGCTACCCCACACTATTAACCAAAGGCATAGCTATGTTTTCTCTCTTTTAGGGCAGATAATCGGTTTAGTCCCCTCTCCCATAGTCTGCTGTTCACTATATCACATAACTAGCATTTTATTTTTTACACTATTTAATTTAACATGGCCACAACCAAGTCAGATGCAATCAGTGCAATGACCAGCAGTGACTGTCATGTTCAGAGCGGTCACCATCCATACACCTCATCATTGGAGCATTGGAGTCTATGATTGGTTGCAGAGGTTAGATGAACAATAGTGATGAGCGAGTACTAAAAAGCTCGGGTGCTCGAAGCTCGGGCCGAGCCTCCCAAGATACTCGTGTACTCGGCCCGAGCACCGAGCCCAATGTTATCCTATGGGAGACCCGAGTATTTTTGTGAAATGACCCCCCGGCAGCATGGAGAAACCCTAAAAATGTCACAAAAGTCTCAGAAGAGTGCTCAAATGACATGGCATCAGCATGGGGAAGACCCCTTGAAGCATTTATCACTCAAAAGTCACAGATGTGAACAATTTTGTCCGAGTTTTACGCCATTTTTACGGACTCACCAGAAAACCTTCCAAAATGACACCAAAATGAATTTTCATGGCGGAAATGTTAAGGGCACATACCCAATAGTGAGATAGAGCTGGTGTATGTTACTTTTTGAGATTAATACATGAAAGATTTTACATGAAAACCTTGTGTGGCACTCCGATGTCCAAAACGCACGTTTTGTGCTTTTTACTAGCGATGTCGGTCATTTTTTTTTTTTTATTCTATCTCCCTCAGTCCGTCGGTCTGTCTCTCTCTGTCTTGTCTGTCCCCCTCTCACAGTCTGTCGGTCAGTTCCCCCCCCTCTCTCTTACTTACCGTTCCCCGATCACTGCCGCGGCGCTGCACAGCTGTTCAAACTCCGGTGGCTTTTCCTCTTTTGAAAAAGCCGGCCGCTCATTAATCAATCTCCTATTCCCTGCTGTCCTGCTTTTCGGCGCCTATGATTGGTTGCAGTGAGACACGCTCCCACACTGAGTGACAGCTGTCTCACTGCAACCAATCACAGCAGCCGGTGTGTGTATACTGTGCAGTGAAATAAATAATTAAATAATTAAAAAAAACGGCATGCGGTCCCCCCAATTTTAATACCAGCCAGATAAAGCCATACGGCTGAAGGCTGGTATTCTCAGGATGGGGAGCTCCACGTTATGGGGAGCCCCCCACCCTAACAATATCAGTCAGCAGCCGCCCAGAATTGCCGCATACATTAGATGCGACAGTTCTGGGGCTGTACCCGGCTCTTCCCGATTTACCCTGGTGCGTTGGCAAATCGGGGTAATAAGGAGTTAATGGCAGCCCATAGCTGCCACTAAATCCTAGATTAATCATGTCAGGCGTCTCCCCGAGATTCCTTCCATGATTAATCTGTAAATTACAGTTAAAAAACACACACACCCGAAAAATCCTTTATTAGAAATAAAAAACACTAACAAAGTCCCTCATTACCAATTTATTAACCCCGACAAACCCTCCATGTCCGGCGTACTCCACAGTCCTCCAGCGTCGCGTCCAGCTCTGCTGCATGGAAGTGACAGGAGCTGCAGAAGACACCGCCGCTCCGGTCACCTCCACGCAGCTAATGAGATGAGTATAGCGATCAGCTGAGCTGTCACTGAGGTTACCTGGATCCAGCGGTGGATGCAGCGGTGGCCGCGGGTAACCTCAGTGACAGCTCAGCTGATCGCGCTACTCACCGCCGCTCCAGTCAGCTCCATGCACCAACTGAGGTGAGTAGAGCGATCAGCTGCTGTCACTGAGGTTAATCGCGGCACCGCTGGATCCAGCGGTGGCCGGGAGTTACCTGACTGACAGCAGCTGATCGCGCTATTCCCTTCATTAGCTGCGTGGAGGTGACCGGCGGCTTTTACTATTTTGAAAAAGCCGGCCGCTCATTAAACAATCTCCTATTCCCTGCTTTCCCCGCCCACCGGTGCCTATGATTGGTTGCAGTGAGACACGCCCCCACGCTGAGTGACAGGTGTCACACTGCACCCAATCACAGCAGCCGGTGGGCGTGTCTATACTGTGCAGTAAAATAAATTAATAAATAATTAAAAAAAAATGGCGTGCGGTCCCCCCCATTTTAATGCCAGCCAGATAAAGCCATACGGCTGAAGGCTGGTATTCTCAGGATGGGGAGCTCCACGTTATGGGGAGCCCCCCAGCCTAACAATATCAGTCAGCAGCCGCCCAGAATTGCCGCATACATTATATGCGACAGTTCTGGGGCTGTACCCGGCTCTTCCCGATTTGCCCTGGTGCTTTGGCAAATCGGGGTAATAAGGAGTTAATGGCAGCCCATAGCTGCCACTAAATCCTAGATTAATCATGTCAGGCGTCTATGAGACACCCTCCATGATTAATCTGTAAGTTACAGTAAATAAACACACACACCCGAAAAATCCTTTATTAGAAATAAAAAACACACACACATTCCCTGGTTCACCAATTTAATCAGCCCCAAAAAGCCCTCCATGTCCGGCGTCATCCAGGATGTTCCAGCGTCGCATCCTGCGCTGCTGCATAGAGGTGACCGGAGCTGCAGAAGACACCGCCGCTCCGGTCACCTCCATGCAGCAAATGAGGTGAGTAGCGCGATCAGCTGAGCTGTCACTGAGGTTACCCGCCGTCACTGGATCCAGTGACAGCGGGTAACCTCAGTGACAGCTCAGCTGATCGCACGGCTGTCTTCATTAGCTGCGTGGAGGTGACCGGAGCGGCGGTGTCTTCTGCAGCTCCTGTCACTTCCATGCAGCAGAGCTGGACGCGACGCCGGAGTCCGTGGAGTACGCCGGACATGGAGGGTTTGTCGGGGTTAATAAATTGGTAATGAGGGACTTTGTTAGTGTTTTTTATTTCTAATAAAGGATTTTTCGGATGTGTGTGTTTTTTAACTGTAATTTACAGATTAATCATGGAAGGAATCTCGGGGAGACGCCTGACATGATTAATCTAGGATTTAGTGGCAGCTATGGGCTGCCATTAACTCCTTATTACCCCGATTTGCCAACGCACCAGGGTAAATCGGGAAGAGCCGGGTACAGTCCCAGAACTGTCGCATATAATGTATGCGGCAATTCTGGGCAGCTGTTGGCTGATATTGTTAGGGTGGGGGGCTCCCCATAACGTGGAGCTCCCCATCCTGAGAATACCAGCCTTCAGCCGTATGGCTTTATCTGGCTGGTTTTAAAAATGGGGGGAACCGCACGCCGTTTTTTTTAATTATTTAATAAATAATTAAAATTAATAATTAAAATTAATAAATAATTAAAAAAAACGGCGTGCGGTTCCCCCCATTTTTAAAACCAGCCAGATAAAGCCATACGGCTGAAGGCTGGTATTCTCAGGATGGGGAGCTCCACGTTATGGGGAGCCCCCCACCCTAACAATATCAGCCAACAGCCGCCCAGAATTGCCGCATACATTATATGCGACAGTTCTGGGACTGTACCCGGCTCTTCCCGATTTGCCCTGGTGCGTTGGCAAATCGGGGTAATAAGGAGTAGAGTTGAGCGCGGTTCGTGGTTCGTGGTTCTCCAGTTCGCGGCTCGAGTGATTTTGGGGCATGTTCTAGATCGAACTAGAACTCGAGCTTTTTGCAAAAGCTCGGTAGTTCTAGAAACGTTCGAGAACGGTTCTAGCAGCCAAAAAACAGCTAAATCATAGCTTGGTTTCTGCTGTAATAGTGTAAGTCACTCTGTGAATCAAACTATTATCACATTTCAGTGTATAGTGTGCGTGAACAGCGCCTTCAGATCACTGCTGTTTCTATAATGGCGATCGCCATTTTTTTTTTTTTTTTTTCTTGTCTTCCTTCCCTAAGTGCGCGCGTCTTGTGGGGCGGGCCAGCATGTCAGCCAATCCCAGACACACACACAGCTAAGTGGACTTTGAGCCAGAGAAGCAACGGCATGTGTGATAGGATCTGCATGTCACATGTCCCTGCATTATAAAACCGGACATTTTCTTCACGGACGCCATTATCTGCCTTCTGCGTCTTTGGTGTCAGACATCACTGTCGCAGCTCCGTCTTCCTGAGTCCTATAGCCGATACAGCTGTATGCGCTGCATACACAGCGTTAGACAGCTTAGGGAGAGCACTTTATAGCAGTCCTTTTAAGGGCTCCAACCGGCAGGGTCAGAGAGCCATAGGTGACAGGTCCTGCAAACAGCAACAGCGTCTGTGTAGCCCAGGTCAGGGATTTCCTACCTGCATTTCACCATTAGGAGGGAATAGAAAGGCAGGCTTCCATTCCTCTACCCAGAGCACCACAATCCTGCCACTGTACCCTCTTGTCCTCTGCACACTCCAACTGATAACTAAGCCATTATACTAGCAAACACTCAGTGTACCTAGTGGCATCCTATACGTGGCTATTGGACTTTGCTATAGTCCCACTAGTGCAAAGACATTTGCAGAGCGCGTCTGCCTGCGTTGCACACTACAACTCATTCTAAACAAGCCATTATACTAGCAAACACTCAGTGTACCTAGTGGCATCCTATACGTGGCTATTGGACTTTGCTATAGTCCCACTAGTGCAAAGACATTTGCAGAGCGCGTCTGCCTGCATTGCACACTACAACTCATTCTAACCAAGCCATTATACTAGCAAACACTCAGTGTACCTAGTGGCATCCTATACGTGGCTATTGGACTTTGCTATAGTCCCACTAGTGCAAAGACATTTGCAGAGCGCGTCTGCCTGCATTGCACACTCCAACTCATTAAAACCAAGCCATTATACTAGCAAACACTCAGTGTACCTAGTGGCATCCTATACGTGGCTATTGGACTTTGCTATAGTCCCACTAGTGCAAAGACATTTGCATAGCGCGTCTGCCGGCATTGCACACTCAAACTCATTTTAACTAAGCCATTATACTAGCAAACACTCAGTGTACCTAGTGGCATCCTATACGTGGCTATTGGACTTTGCTATAGTCCCACTAGTGCAAAGACATTTGCAGAGCGCGTCTGCCTGCGTTGCACACTACAACTCATTCTAAACAAGCCATTATACTAGCAAACACTCAGTGTACCTAGTGGCATCCTATACGTGGCTATTGGACTTTGCTATAGTCCCACTAGTGCAAAGACATTTGCAGAGCGCGTCTGCCTGCATTGCACACTACAACTCATTCTAACCAAGCCATTATACTAGCAAACACTCAGTGTACCTAGTGGCATCCTATACGTGGCTATTGGACTTTGCTATAGTCCCACTAGTGCAAAGACATTTGCAGAGCGCGTCTGCCTGCATTGCACACTCCAACTCATTAAAACCAAGCCATTATACTAGCAAACACTCAGTGTACCTAGTGGCATCCTATACGTGGCTATTGGACTTTGCTATAGTCCCACTAGTGCAAAGACATTTGCAGAGCGCGTCTGCCTGCATTGCACACTCCAACTCATTAAAACCAAGCCATTATACTAGCAAACACTCAGTGTACCTAGTGGCATCCTATACGTGGCTATTGGACTTTGCTATAGTCCCACTAGTGCAAAGACATTTGCATAGCGCGTCTGCCGGCATTGCACACTCAAACTCATTTTAACTAAGCCATTATACTAGCAAACACTCAGTGTACCTAGTGGCATCCTATACGTGGCTATTGGACTTTGCTATAGTCCCACTAGTGCAAAGACATTAGCAGAGCACATCTGCCTGCATTGCACACTACAACTCATTCTAACCAAGCCATTAGACTAGCAAACACTCAGTGTACCTAGTGGCATCCTATACGTGGCTATTGGACTTTGCTATAGTCCCACTAGTGCAAAGACATTTGCATAGCGCGTCTGCCTGCATTGCACACTCAAACTCATTTTAACTAAGCCATTATACTAGCAAACACTCAGTGTACCTAGTGGCATCCTATACGTGGCTATTGGACTTTGCTATAGTCCCACTAGTGCAAAGACATTAGCAGAGCACATCTGCCTGCATTGCACACTACAACTCATTCTAACCAAGCCATTATACTAGCAAACACTCAGTGTACCTAGTGGCATCCTATACGTGGCTATTGGACTTTGCTATAGTCCCACTAGTGCAAAGACATTTGCAGAGCGCGTCTGCCTGCATTGCACACTCCAACTCATTAAAACCAAGCCATTATACTAGCAAACACTCAGTGTACCTAGTGGCATCCTATACGTGGCTATTGGACTTTGCTATAGTCCCACTAGTGCAAAGACATTTGCATAGCGCGTCTGCCGGCATTGCACACTCAAACTCATTTTAACTAAGCCATTATACTAGCAAACACTCAGTGTACCTAGTGGCATCCTATACGTGGCTATTGGACTTTGCTATAGTCCCACTAGTGCAAAGACATTAGCAGAGCACATCTGCCTGCATTGCACACTACAACTCATTCTAACCAAGCCATTAGACTAGCAAACACTCAGTGTACCTAGTGGCATCCTATACGTGGCTATTGGACTTTGCTATAGTCCCACTAGTGCAAAGACATTTGCATAGCGCGTCTGCCTGCATTGCACACTCAAACTCATTTTAACTAAGCCATTATACTAGCAAACACTCAGTGTACCTAGTGGCATCCTATACGTGGCTATTGGACTTTGCTATAGTCCCACTAGTGCAAAGACATTAGCAGAGCACATCTGCCTGCATTGCACACTACAACTCATTCTAACCAAGCCATTATACTAGCAAACACTCAGTGTACCTAGTGGCATCCTATACGTGGCTATTGGACTTTGCTATAGTCCCACTAGTGCAAAGACATTTGCAGAGCGCGTCTGCCTGCATTGCACACTCCAACTCATTAAAACCAAGCCATTATACTAGCAAACACTCAGTGTACCTAGTGGCATCCTATACGTGGCTATTGGACTTTGCTATAGTCCCACTAGTGCAAAGACATTTGCATAGCGCGTCTGCCTGCATTGCACACTCAAACTCATTTTAACTAAGCCATTATACTAGCAAACACTCAGTGTACCTAGTTGTATCCTAAACGTGGCTATTGTACTTTTGTCTATTCACAGTATTGGAACGATATTTGCAGCACGTCTGCCTGCATTGCACACTCTAACTTTTTTAAACTCAGCCATTTATAGTAGCAAACACTCAGTGTACCTAGTTGTATCCTAAACGTGGCTATTGTACTTTTGTCAATTCACAGTATTGGAACGTTATTTGCAGCACGTCTGCCTGCATTGCACACTCAAACTTTTTTAAACTCAGCCATTTATAGTAGCAAACACTCAGTGTACCTAGTTGTATCCTAAACGTGGCTATTGTACTTTTGTCTATTCACAGTATTGGAACGTTATTTGCAGCACGTCTGCCTGCATTGCACACTCAAACTTTTTTAAACTCAGCCATTTATAGTAGCAAACACTCAGTGTACCTAGTTGTATCCTAAACGTGGCTATTGTACTTTTGTCTATTCACAGTATTGGAACGTTATTTGCAGCACGTCTGCCTGCATTGCACACTCTAACTTTTTTAAACTCAGCCATTATACTAGCAAACACTCACTGTACCTAGTTGTATCCTAAACGTGGCTATTGTACTTTTGTCAATTCACAGTATTGGAACGTTATTTGCAGCACGTCTGCCTGCATTGCACACTCAAACTTTTTTAAACTCAGCCATTATACTAGCAAAGACTCACTGTACCTAGTTGTATCCTAAACGTGGCTATTGTACTTTTGTCAATTCACAGTATTGGAACGTTATTTGCAGCACGTCTGCCTGCATTGCACACTCAAACTTTTTTAAACTCAGCCATTTATAGTAGCAAACACTCAGTGTACCTAGTTGTATCCTAAACGTGGCTATTGTACTTTTGTCAATTCACAGTATTGGAACGTTATTTGCAGCACGTCTGCCTGCATTGCACACTCAAACTTTTTTAAACTCAGCCATTTATAGTAGCAAACACTCAGTGTACCTAGTTGTATCCTAAACGTGGCTATTGTACTTTTGTCTATTCACAGTATTGGAACGTTATTTGCAGCACGTCTGCCTGCATTGCACACTCTAACTTTTTTAAACTCAGCCATTATACTAGCAAACACTCACTGTACCTAGTTGTATCCTAAACGTGGCTATTGTACTTTTGTCAATTCACAGTATTGGAACGTTATTTGCAGCACGTCTGCCTGCATTGCACACTCAAACTTTTTTAAACTCAGCCATTATACTAGCAAACACTCACTGTACCTAGTTGTATCCTAAACGTGGCTATTGTACTTTTGTCAATTCACAGTATTGGAACGTTATTTGCAGCACGTCTGCCTGCATTGCACACTCTAACTTTTTTAAACTCAGCCATTTATAGTAGCAAACACTCAGTGTACCTAGTTGTATCCTAAACGTGGCTATTGTACTTTTGTCTATTCACAGTATTGGAACGATATTTGCAGCACGTCTGCCTGCATTGCACACTCTAACTTTTTTAAACTCAGCCATTTATAGTAGCAAACACTCAGTGTACCTAGTTGTATCCTAAACGTGGCTATTGTACTTTTGTCAATTCACAGTATTGGAACGTTATTTGCAGCACGTCTGCCTGCATTGCACACTCAAACTTTTTTAAACTCAGCCATTTATAGTAGCAAACACTCAGTGTACCTAGTTGTATCCTAAACGTGGCTATTGTACTTTTGTCTATTCACAGTATTGGAACGTTATTTGCAGCACGTCTGCCTGCATTGCACACTCTAACTTTTTTAAACTCAGCCATTATACTAGCAAACACTCACTGTACCTAGTTGTATCCTAAACGTGGCTATTGTACTTTTGTCAATTCACAGTATTGGAACGTTATTTGCAGCACGTCTGCCTGCATTGCACACTCAAACTTTTTTAAACTCAGCCATTATACTAGCAAACACTCACTGTACCTAGTTGTATCCTAAACGTGGCTATTGTACTTTTGTCAATTCACAGTATTGGAACGTTATTTGCAGCACGTCTGCCTGCATTGCACACTCAAACTTTTTTAAACTCAGACATTTATAGTAGCAAACACTCAGTGTACCTAGTTGTATCCTAAACGTGGCTATTGTACTTTTGTCAATTCACAGTATTGGAACGTTATTTGCAGCACGTCTGCCTGCATTGCACACTCAAACTTTTTTAAACTCAGCCATTTATAGTAGCAAACACTCAGTGTACCTAGTTGTATCCTAAACGTGGCTATTGTACTTTTGTCTATTCACAGTATTGGAACGTTATTTGCAGCACGTCTGCCTGCATTGCACACTCAAACTTTTTTAAACTCAGCCATTATACTAGCAAACACTCAGTGTACCTAGTTGTATCCTAAACGTGGCTATTGTACTTTTGTCAATTCACAGTATTGGAACGTTATTTGCAGCACGTCTGCCTGCATTGCACACTCAAACTTTTTTAAACTCAGCCATTTATAGTAGCAAACACTCAGTGTACCTAGTTGTATCCTAAACGTGGCTATTGTACTTTTGTCTATTCACACTACTGCAAATCTATGTGCAGCACCTCTGCATGACAACCTCGTGCTCTGTTTTTAATAAGCTATAATGATAGCACAAAATACTGCCATTTTGTGGCATCATAGAACTGGCTGTTGTATTCCATTAGTGCCCCACTGGTGACAAGCTATTTCTAGCACCTCTACATCACACCCTCATGCACATTTAGCTACGCTAATGTTATAGCAAACTCATGGAATTCATTGCTGCATTTCATAATTCGGAGGGATAGAAAGTCAGGCTTCCTTTAGCTTTTCCTTCTGTTCATAGACAGCATCTCCAAGACAAATTTCCCCTCCACGTCTAAGTGTGGAGAGGCAGCTAGTGCGCATGCGTGTGCCGATGTACCCCAGCTGCAGCATAATTACAGTGTTTCGCCTAGTGAGTATGCTCAGCCTGACTGTGCCATTCCTGACGCTAAGTCTTCATTTCGGGATACAGCGCATGCTCCCACACTAAGTGTGAAAAGCCTCTTTGCACAGGTGCTTGCATTCTGTGCCGGGTCTAAGTCCTGTTTTGTGCCTAGACACCATGCTAAAGCTGATAGTCTTTTTTCAGAGACTGTATTTCATGCTACTGAGCATGCTCAGGCACTTCCTGCATCAGAGACTAGGTCCGGTAATGAACTCTTTGGCCCTGGCCCTGATGTGGGGGTCCCATATAGACCACAGGGCATCAGGTGTCCTCCCAAATGGCTTGCAGAGGCCCACACCTATGACTTGTCACCGCATTATTGATGGTCAGACGATGACTGGTGAGGTGTTTGGGTCATGGCAGCCATGAGGTCATCATTGAAGTTGCGTTTCCAAATAGGACGCTAGTTATGCCACTCATGACGTGTCACTCTGCTTTTGTCTCCAGGAGGTGCATTGTGGTTCACCCTGGTTTGGGGCGGACCCAGGTTATAAAAGGGGCTGGAGCCAACAAGGAGGTGCGCAGTCTTCTATTATGCTCCGAAAGAGCACACCTCCATGTGTTGAACCCATTGCGGCTTTAGGCCAGAGGTAGGCAGGGATAGGGTGGTGGATGCAGGCCACCACCACAGTTGGTAACGCAGAACGGTTAAGACCAGCTCCTGTCCTAACAGTCCTGCTTGTGCAGCCCAGTGGCATTAACAGGCCTGCTGCTGCTGATGCGCCTGCTGTCCACAGGTGTGGCCCCTACGCACACGGTCAGCGTACTCAATGGCCCCTGTGTTGTTAACAGGGAGTTCCTGGGCTGGGTGGGCATGTGGACCCTGTGACGCTAACAGGGCTCACAGTCTCCAGATCCGAATGGCGTCTAACTCGGTTCAGGCTACTATTAGTTTCATAGCCACACAGCTCTGTATCCTCCACCAAACCTTCAAGTTGCCAACCTCTCCTTTTCCAACTGGGAGCACGGTGGACACTGACTGCTGAAGGTGATATATACCTTTCTCTTTCTTTTCTTATTAATTTTTGTTATATAGCGGTCACAGATTATATACCACTTTATCCAAATCTGCCAGTCCCACTGTAACAGATGTTGTTTCTTCAGCAAATGTTACAGTTGTTTAACCACCAAATCCACGGACCAAAATTTTTTTCCCCTTTCCAACACACCTGTTCCCCTTTCCAACAGCATCTGTCCTTTTTCAACTCATTTTGGGATATGACCAAAAGTGCAACTGTGCAGGGACACCGTACTCAACGCCATCTCAGCACAGCAGCCATCCCTCGGTCCCTCCGATGTGGACAAGTAAAAGACCATTTCCTCCTATCCATGACAAAGTGTTGAGATTCACTCTGTGCAGCACTGGTGTTTAGTGGAAAAGTAGATCTAAGATTGCGTACCACATTCTGCAGATACTCCTGTATACGTGCGTCTATTTCTATGGCAGGAATTAGTTCGCCAAATTTTGTCTTGTACCGGGGATCTAACAGTGTGGCAACCCAGTATTCAGGATTACTTCAAATTCATACAATCCGAGGGTCATGTAGGTAGTGCAGCAAGAAGGCGCTCATGTGTCTTGTGCATCCAGGAGGACCAAGTCCTTGGTGTGTTGGTGGCAGAGAGGTGAGAATCGTGCATCCTTCCTCTGCCCTCTACCCACAACCTCGCACAACCGAAATGTGAGCAAGCTCTCACTCATCTGCTGAGTCTTCCATGCCCATCGCCAGTTCGTCCTCCATTTCTTCATGGGCTCCTGCACTTTCATCAACACTTTTTGCTGATACTATGCGCCCTTGTTAATCCCTCTCCCTCACCATGACTGCCGCATAGGTGCCGCTGACCATCTGGACCTCGTAGATCTTGTTATCCCTTCCGCATATGACTCCTCCTGTACTTCCTCCCCTTCCTCTTGTCCCAACACCTGACTCCGAATAATAATTACAGTGTGCTCCATCATGTAGATGACCAGAATTGTCACGCTGAGAATGACATTGCCAGTGCTAAACATCTTCGTCGACATTTCAAAACTGTGTAGCAGGGTGCATAGGTCCTTGATCTGACACCGCTCCAGCAGCGTGATCGGCACCACCTCTGGATCAACTTATCCCAGGCTATATGTCTTACCGTATTTCAGCAGGGCTCTGCGCTGCTGCCACACACGCTGCAACATGTGCAGATTCCAATTCCTGCGTGTCGGAACATCGCATTTACGGCGTTTAACTGCCAGACCCTAAGACTTCCGGAGTGATGAAAGTTGTTGAGCTGCTGTGTGCGCACGATGGAAGTGAGCACATAGCGAGCGTGCCCGCTGCACAAGGACATGTAGGCCGTGATGGTGTTTTAAAAATTGCTGGAGAATTCGGATCAACACGTGAGCCATAAAAGGCACGTGTGTCACATTGCCCTGAGGATGGCCCGCAGCCAGGTTTGCATCATTGCCGCACACGGCTGTTAAGTCACCAACGGAGTCCGCTCCGTCAATTTGTACTCCGGTCGCCAGGTGACAACGTGTTCCTTTCATGAATAGTGCTGATGATGGGAGAGTAGTCGATGCCAGCGGCGCAGGTGGACGCAGGTTATGCTCACCCACTGGGCTGCATTACCTTGACAGATGCAGAATCTCTGGCTGAATGTAGCTGGTGGGTATCTCACAGATGAAATACCATCATTCAGCTACAACCAATGGGAAGACACCACACCCTTTTTTATGCCCATCCTGTCTGCAGACCACTGCCAGACATAGCTATGAACCTCTGGTTAATTTTACCCCCAGTTCAGTTTTATGATTTTGTGTGCTTGTTACCTGACTACTTTTCCTGCTTGCTGTTTATGTACCTTGTTGGCCGATCCGCATTTCACCTCTGCTTGTTTTCTGATTAAGTCCTGGCCGTCCCATTCTGTTCCTGTTCCTCAATTAATGTTTTGACCCTGCCTGACTACTATTCTCTGTAATAGCGGTGTGACTCACATTTCCCATACATTTCAAAGTAAAACTTTGACCGCCTGATGGCATTGAGCTCTGCTGCCAGCATAGTAAGGAGGTGTGTGGTAGTCCTTGTGCGCAGTTGCAAGGAAGGGTGGCCTGACCACACAGGGTTTGCGCAAAGGTAGAGGACCCACACGAGGTTGAAGAGGCAGAAGCAGTGTATTAACTTCTACATACAGAACAAGGATTGAAACAACTCGTGGGGACGGCAAGACTTGTACAGCAGACCCTTCTCCATCTCTCACCATAGTTTGCCAGTGCCCAGTCAGTGACATGTACTGACCCTGTCTATGCTTACTGGTCCAAGTATCTGTGTTGAAATGCACCCTGTCGCACACAGATTTTCTCAAGGAAGTGGTGATGTTGTGTGCGACATGCCGGTGTAGCGCGGGCATGCTTTTCTTGGAGAAGCAGTGGTGATTGGGCATCTGGTACTGGGGCACAGCGACAGACATAAGGTCTGTAAAATCCTGTGTGTCCACTACGCGTAAAGGCAGCATTTCGGTAGCCAACAGCTTACAGAGGGATAGAGTCAACCACTTAGCTTTGTCATGGGTCGCAGTAAGTGGCCTTTTATTTGACCACATCTGAGGGACAGAGATCTGGCTGCTGTCTGTAGACGGTGTTGAGTAGGGTGTCCCTGGAAAAATGCAGGTTTGTGAGAAAAGTGCAGGCGGAGACATGATGTTGGCTTCATCTTGCCTTCAGATCTGTTCATCTTGTATCATTTTTAAAAAACACAGCAAGCAAGGGTTACTCCAAGCGGAGTCTCCCTTTTTTTCCAAAAATTGTGCCCCACACAGACACCTTATCAGTGGCAGCACTTGTGCCCTAGTTGCAAACAGGATGTTTTGATTTGCATCAAGCACATTCCAAATCCACAAGCATTTACTCTCCCCAGGATGACACAGGGGTAGTAAATTCCTTCTGGATCCATGACTTGTTCATTTTGATGAACGTCAGTCTGTCCACATTGTCACTGGACAGACGCGTGCGCTTATCTGTCAGCACACACCCAGCAGCACTGAAGACACGTTCAGAGACAACGCTGGCAGCTGGACACGACAAAATCTTCGAGGCGTAACTGGAGAGCTCTTGACATTTTTCTAGATTTGAAGCACAAAAGGAGCAAGGCTCCATTTGCAAAGTCATTGCATCGATGTTCATTTGGAGATACTCCTGTATCATCCTCTCCATCCGTTGACTATGTGTCAGACTTGTTGTCTCTGGTGGCCTTGCAAAGGAGGGTCTAAAAAAATTATGAAAAGATTCCATAAAATTGCTGTTACCAGCACCAGATACGGTCCTACTGGTACGGGTAGACTGTTGAAGATGACGAGGCCGTCCCATGTTTGTCAAGTTACAACTGGGAGAATCACTCCCTTCACCTGCACGGTTGTTTGGTGGAAAAGCCGAGCTAAGATCGAGTAACAGCTTCTGCTGATACTCCTGCATACGTGCGTCCCTTTCTATGGGTGGAATTATGTCACAAAATTTGGACTTGTCCCGGGGATCTAATAGTGTGGCAAGCCAGTAGTCATCATCACTTCTAATTTTGACAATACGAGGGTCATGTTGGAGGTAGTGCAACAAGAAGGCACTCATGTGTCTTGCGCAGCCATGCGCACCAAGTCCACGCTGTGTTTGTGGCATAGAGGTGCTAACCGTTCTTTCTTCCTCTGTCATCTCCCCCCAA
This sequence comes from Anomaloglossus baeobatrachus, assembly GCF_048569485.1. Taxonomy (NCBI): domain Eukaryota; kingdom Metazoa; phylum Chordata; class Amphibia; order Anura; family Aromobatidae; genus Anomaloglossus; species Anomaloglossus baeobatrachus. The sequence continues at coordinate 126,883,890 of NC_134357.1, forward strand.
CCTCTTTCAACTGAAATTTGACCAAGGTCCCCCTCATCTGCTGAGTCTTCCATGTCCATGGACAGTTCGTCCTCCATATCTTCATGTCCTCCTGCACCTTCCTCAACATGTCGCCTGCTACCATGCGCCCTTGTTGATCCCTGTCCCCCATGGTCCCATGCCTGCCGCGTTGGTGATGATGAACGTCTGGACCTTGGTGATGTTGTTGTGTCTTGCGCATATGAATCCTCCTGTAGTTCCTCCCCTTCCTGTTGTCCCACCCCCTGACTACGAATAGTGTTTAGCGTGTGCTCCAGCATGTAAATGACTGTAATCGTCATGCTGATAATGGCATTGTCAGCGCTAAACATATTCGTCGCCATGTCGAAACTGTGCAGAAGGGTGCATAGGTCCTTGATCTGAGATCACTCCATCAGGGTGATCTGCCCCACTTCTGCATCTCGTTGGCCCAGGCTATACATCATGACGTATTGCACCAGGGCTCGCCGGTGCTGCCACAGTCGCTGTAACATGTGGAGAGTTGAATTCCAGCGTGTCGCCACATCGCATTTCAGGCGATGAACCGGCAGGCCGAAAGACTTCTGGAGCGATGCAAGTCGCTCCGGTGCGGCGGTTGAACGGCGGAAGTGAGCACTGCAGACAGTTTCCGTGCCCTGGTCAGAAGGCCATCTAGGCCGGGATAGTGTGTTAAAAATTGCTGGACAACAAGGTTAAACACGTGAGCCATACAAGGCACGTGTGTCACCTTGCCCAGGCGAAGGGCCGCACCCAGGTTTGCAGCATTGTCGCACACGGCCTTACCAGGCTGCAGGTTGAGTGGAGACAACCATTTATCAAAATCAGTCTCCAGAGCTGCCCACAACTCAGTCGCTGTGTGACTCCTATTTCAAAGACATGTCAAGCTAAAGACCGCCTGATGCCGTTGCGCTCTGCTACCAGCATAGTAATGAGGGGTGCGTGATTCCTTCTGCGCAGTGAGAACGCTGGTGGCCTGACCAGGCAGGCTTGGGGCGGAGGTGGAGGACCCAGATGAGGTGGAGGATGCAGAAGCAGTGGCGGAACTTGGACAGACAGAGGATTGACACACAAGTCGTGGGGACGGCAAGACTTGTGCAGCAGACCCTTCACCATCTATCACCATAGTTACCCAGTGGCCAGTCAGCGACATGTAACGTCCCTGTCCATGCTTACTGGTCCAAGTATCGGTGGTGAAATGCACCCGTTCACACACAGAGTTTCTCAAGGAAGCGGTGATGTTGTGTGCGACATGCTGGTGTAGCGCGGGCACACCTTTCTTAGAGAAGTAGTGGCGACTAGGCATCTGGTACTGGGGCACAGCGACAGACATAAGGTCTCTAAAATCCTGTGTGTCCACTAGGCGGAAAGGCAGCATTTCTGTAGTCAACAGCTTACAGAGGGATAGAGTCAACCTCTTCGCTTTGTCATGGGTCGCAGGAAGTGGCCTTTTATTTGACCACATCTGAGGGACAGAGATCTGGCTGCTGTGTGTAGACGGTGTTGAGTCGGGTGTCCCTGGAAAAATGCAGCTTTGTGAGGAAAGTGCAGGCGGAGACATGATGTTGCCTTCATCCAAAGTTGGTGCTATCGATGTCTGAGAGAGCTGTACACACTCACTTGTTTCCCCTTCCAAACCAACTGACGACCTACCAAGCAAACTGCCTGTTGCGGTTACAGTGGTGGAAGTTGTGGGTGGAAAAACAGGTGTGACAGCTGTCCCCACAGTCCTAGAAGATGACGAGCGCGCGGATGCACTGGAAGGGGCAGGCGGTGGATGGTTCGCTCCGCTAGGCCGCATTGCAGCACGGTGAGCTTCCCATCGGGCCATATGATATTTATTCATGTGACGATTCATGGAAGAAGTTGTCAAACTGCTGAGGTTTTGACCTCTACTAAGAGAACCATGACAAATTTTACAGATCACATAATTTGGGCGATCTTTTTCTATGTCAAAAAAGGACCTGGCTAGGCAAGGCTTAGAGGCCATGCGACCTGTTGATCCACCCCGAATAATGCTCAGAGGCAGAGTGGTGGCTGAGGATGCAGTTGTAGACGTGCTACCAGTGCTCCGACTGTGTCCAGGAAGGCGCCAGGTTACTTCGACGTCGGTTGCATCCTCCTCCACCGCCTCTGTTGACCTCCTCGAGTGTCTGACTGTGGGTTGACAGTAGGTGTGATCTAGAACTTAATCATCAATTGTTGTGTTTGCACTCCCCTACCCCTCAGACCGAGTTTCTTCTTGCCCTGACCGAATATTTAAGTTGTCATCCCAATCGGGTATCTGCGTCTCATCTTCATCAGTATGTTCCTCATTGCCTATAACCACAGTTGTTGGAAAGGCAGCATTTTGGTAGCCAACAGTTTGCATATGATGAAAGTCAACCTCCAAGCCATTTCATGCCCTTCTAAAAGCATGTAAAACACAGCGAGGGGACTCCAACCACAGTCTCCCTCGTTGCCACTAACTGGGCCACACACACCCCACTTGACTGGCATCGGTTGAGCCCCCTTTTGAAAAAGAAAAAGATGCTTTGCATGAAGCACTCTCAAAAATACGCGTGCCTTTCCCGTCCCCTGGCTGACCCAGGGGAAGAAAAGTCCTCTGAGAGCCATGACTTGTTCATCTTGGTTCTTTTAGAGACACAGCGAGGGGACTCCAACCACAGTCTCCCTCGTTGCCACTAACTGGGCCACACACACCCCACTTGACTGGCATCGGTTGAGCCCCCTTTTGAAAAAGAAAAAGATGCTTTGCATGAAGCACTCTCAAAAATACGCGTGCCTTTCCCGTCCCCTGGCTGACCCAGGGGAAGAAAAGTCCTCTGAGAGCCATGACTTGTTCATCTTGGTTCTTTTAGAGACACAGCGAGGGGACTCCAACCACAGTCTCCCTCGTTGCCACTAACTGGGCCACACACACCCCACTTGACTGGCATCGGTTGAGCCCCCTTTTGAAAAAGAAAAAGATGCTTTGCATGAAGCACTCTCAAAAATACGCGTGCCTTTCCCGTCCCCTGGCTGACCCAGGGGAAGAAAAGTCCTCTGAGAGCCATGACTTGTTCATCTTGGTTCTTTTAGAGACACAGCGAGGGGACTCCAACCACAGTCTCCCTCGTTGCCACTAACTGGGCCACACACACCCCACTTGACTGGCATCGGTTGAGCCCCCTTTTGAAAAAGAAAAAGATGCTTTGCATGAAGCACTCTCAAAAATACGCGTGCCTTTCCCGTCCCCTGGCTGACCCAGGGGAAGAAGTGGTTCTTTTAGAGACACAGCGAGGGGACTCCAACCACAGTCTCCCTCGTTGCCACTAACTGGGCCACACACACCCCACTTGACTGGCATCGGTTGAGCCCCCTTTTGAAAAAGAAAAAGATGCTTTGCATGAAGCACTCTCAAAAATACGCGTGCCTTTCCCGTCCCCTGGCTGACCCAGGGGAAGAAAAGTCCTCTGAGAGCCATGACTTGTTCATCTTGGTTCTTTTAGAGACACAGCGAGGGGACTCCAACCACAGTCTCCCTCGTTGCCACTAACTGGGCCACACACACCCCACTTGACTGGCATCGGTTGAGCCCCCCTTTTGACAAAGAAAAAGATGCTTTGCATGAAGCACTCTCAAAAATACGCGTGCCTTTCCCGTCCCCTGGCTGACCCAGGGGAAGAAAAGTCCTCTGAGAGCCATGACTTGTTCATCTTGGTTCTTTTAGAGACACAGCGAGGGGACTCCAACCACAGTCTCCCTCGTTGCCACTAACTGGGCCACACACACCCCACTTGACTGGCATCGGTTGAGCCCCCTTTTGAAAAAGAAAAAGATGCTTTGCATGAAGCACTCTCAAAAATACGCGTGCCTTTCCCGTCCCCTGGCTGACCCAGGGGAAGAAAAGTCCTCTGAGAGCCATGACTTGTTCATCTTGGTTCTTTTAGAGACACAGCGAGGGGACTCCAACCACAGTCTCCCTCGTTGCCACTAACTGGGCCACACACACCCCACTTGACTGGCATCGGTTGAGCCCCCTTTTGAAAAAGAAAAAGATGCTTTGCATGAAGCACTCTCAAAAATACGCGTGCCTTTCCCGTCCCCTGGCTGACCCAGGGGAAGAAAAGTCCTCTGAGAGCCATGACTTGTTCATCTTGGTTCTTTTAGAGACACAGCGAGGGGACTCCAACCACAGTCTCCCTCGTTGCCACTAACTGGGCCACACACACCCCACTTGACTGGCATCGGTTGAGCCCCCTTTTGAAAAAGAAAAAGATGCTTTGCATGAAGCACTCTCAAAAATACGCGTGCCTTTCCCGTCCCCTGGCTGACCCAGGGGAAGAAAAGTCCTCTGAGAGCCATGACTTGTTCATCTTGGTTCTTTTAGAGACACAGCGAGGGGACTCCAACCACAGTCTCCCTCGTTGCCACTAACTGGGCCACACACACCCCACTTGACTGGCATCGGTTGAGCCCCCTTTTGACAAAGAAAAAGATGCTTTGCATGAAGCACTCTCAAAAATACGCGTGCCTTTCCCGTCCCCTGGCTGACCCAGGGGAAGAAAAGTCCTCTGAGAGCCATGACTTGTTCATCTTGGTTCTTTTAGAGACACAGCGAGGGGACTCCAACCACAGTCTCCCTCGTTGCCACTAACTGGGCCACACACACCCCACTTGACTGGCATCGGTTGAGCCCCCCTTTTGACAAAGAAAAAGATGCTTTGCATGAAGCACTCTCAAAAATACGCGTGCCTTTCCCGTCCCCTGGCTGACCCAGGGGAAGAAAAGTCCTCTGAGAGCCATGACTTGTTCATCTTGGTTCTTTTAGAGACACAGCGAGGGGACTCCAACCACAGTCTCCCTCGTTGCCACTAACTGGGCCACACACACCCCACTTGACTGGCATCGGTTGAGCCCCCTTTTGAAAAAGAAAAAGATGCTTTGCATGAAGCACTCTCAAAAATACGCGTGCCTTTCCCGTCCCCTGGCTGACCCAGGGGAAGAAAAGTCCTCTGAGAGCCATGACTTGTTCATCTTGGTTCTTTTAGAGACACAGCGAGGGGACTCCAACCACAGTCTCCCTCGTTGCCACTAACTGGGCCACACACACCCCACTTGACTGGCATCGGTTGAGCCCCCCTTTTGACAAAGAAAAAGATGCTTTGCATGAAGCACTCTCAAAAATACGCGTGCCTTTCCCGTCCCCTGGCTGACCCAGGGGAAGAAAAGTCCTCTGAGAGCCATGACTTGTTCATCTTGGTTCTTTTAGAGACACAGCGAGGGGACTCCAACCACAGTCTCCCTCGTTGCCACTAACTGGGCCACACACACCCCACTTGACTGGCATCGGTTGAGCCCCCTTTTGAAAAAGAAAAAGATGCTTTGCATGAAGCACTCTCAAAAATACGCGTGCCTTTCCCGTCCCCTGGCTGACCCAGGGGAAGAAAAGTCCTCTGAGAGCCATGACTTGTTCATCTTGGTTCTTTTAGAGACACAGCGAGGGGACTCCAACCACAGTCTCCCTCGTTGCCACTAACTGGGCCACACACACCCCACTTGACTGGCATCGGTTGAGCCCCCTTTTGAAAAAGAAAAAGATGCTTTGCATGAAGCACTCTCAAAAATACGCGTGCCTTTCCCGTCCCCTGGCTGACCCAGGGGAAGAAAAGTCCTCTGAGAGCCATGACTTGTTCATCTTGGTTCTTTTAGAGACACAGCGAGGGGACTCCAACCACAGTCTCCCTCGTTGCCACTAACTGGGCCACACACACCCCACTTGACTGGCATCGGTTGAGCCCCCCTTTTGACAAAGAAAAAGATGCTTTGCATGAAGCACTCTCAAAAATACGCGTGCCTTTCCCGTCCCCTGGCTGACCCAGGGGAAGAAAAGTCCTCTGAGAGCCATGACTTGTTCATCTTGGTTCTTTTAGAGACACAGCGAGGGGACTCCAACCACAGTCTCCCTCGTTGCCACTAACTGGGCCACACACACCCCACTTGACTGGCATCGGTTGAGCCCCCCTTTTGACAAAGAAAAAGATGCTTTGCATGAAGCACTCTCAAAAATACGCGTGCCTTTCCCGTCCCCTGGCTGACCCAGGGGAAGAAAAGTCCTCTGAGAGCCATGACTTGTTCATCTTGGTTCTTTTAGAGACACAGCGAGGGGACTCCAACCACAGTCTCCCTCGTTGCCACTAACTGGGCCACACACACCCCACTTGACTGGCATCGGTTGAGCCCCCTTTTGAAAAAGAAAAAGATGCTTTGCATGAAGCACTCTCAAAAATACGCGTGCCTTTCCCGTCCCCTGGCTGACCCAGGGGAAGAAAAGTCCTCTGAGAGCCATGACTTGTTCATCTTGGTTCTTTTAGAGACACAGCGAGGGGACTCCAACCACAGTCTCCCTCGTTGCCACTAACTGGGCCACACACACCCCACTTGACTGGCATCGGTTGAGCACCCTTTTGAAAAAGAAAAAGATGCTTTGCATGAAGCACTCTCAAAAATACGCGTGCCTTTCCCGTCCCCTGGCTGACCCAGGGGAAGAAAAGTCCTCTGAGAGCCATGACTTGTTCATCTTGGTTCTTTTAGAGACACAGCGAGGGGACTCCAACCACAGTCTCCCTCGTTGCCACTAACTGGGCCACACACACCCCACTTGACTGGCATCGGTTGAGCCCCCTTTTGAAAAAGAAAAAGATGCTTTGCATGAAGCACTCTCAAAAATACGCGTGCCTTTCCCGTCCCCTGGCTGACCCAGGGGAAGAAAAGTCCTCTGAGAGCCATGACTTGTTCATCTTGGTTCTTTTAGAGACACAGCGAGGGGACTCCAACCACAGTCTCCCTCGTTGCCACTAACTGGGCCACACACACCCCACTTGACTGGCATCGGTTGAGCCCCCCTTTTGACAAAGAAAAAGATGCTTTGCATGAAGCACTCTCAAAAATACGCGTGCCTTTCCCGTCCCCTGGCTGACCCAGGGGAAGAAAAGTCCTCTGAGAGCCATGACTTGTTCATCTTGGTTCTTTTAGAGACACAGCGAGGGGACTCCAACCACAGTCTCCCTCGTTGCCACTAACTGGGCCACACACACCCCACTTGACTGGCATCGGTTGAGCCCCCTTTTGAAAAAGAAAAAGATGCTTTGCATGAAGCACTCTCAAAAATACGCGTGCCTTTCGCCTCCCCTGGCTGACCCAGGGGAAGAAAAGTCCTCTGAGAGCCAGGTCCACATTGTCAGTGGACAGACACGTGTGCTTATCTGCCAGCAGACCCCCAGCAGCACTGAAGACAGGTTCCGAGAGAACGCTGGCTGCAGGACACGACAAGATCCTCAAGGCGTACGTGGCGAGCTCAGGCAATTTATCCAGATTGGAAGCCTAAAATGAGCAGGGCTCAAGTTGCACAATAATGGAATCGATGTTTCTTTGCATATACTCATATATCTGTGTGTCTCCCTCTTTTTCCTTGTCCAGCTGTTTTGTTTTCACATGAGTATATGTCCTTGTCACTTTCCCATGTGTTTGTGTTATGTTGTGAGTTGTTTGTCACCTTTTGGACACCTTTCAGGGTGTTTTCTAGGTGTTTTACTGTGTTTGTGATTGCCTGCCATTGTTTCCTATGGGCTCGAGTTCGGTTCGTCGAACGTTCGACGAGCCGAACTCGAGCCAGACCCCCCGTTCGGCGAACCGCCTCGAGCCGAACCGGGACCGGTTCGCTCATCTCTAATAAGGAGTTATTGGCAGCCCATAGCTGCCAATAAGTCCTAGATTAATCATGTCAGGCGTCTATGAGACACCCTCCATGATTAATCTGTAAGTTACAGTAAATAAACACACACACCAGAAAAAATCCTTTATTAGAAATAAAAACACACACATATACCCTGGTTCACCACTTTAATCAGCCCGAAAAAGCCCTCCATGTCCGGCGTAATCCAGGATGATCCAGCGTCGCATCCAGCGCTGCTGCATGGAGGTGACCGGAGCCGCAGCACACACAGCCGCTCCGGTCACCTCCACACAGCAAATGAACACAGCCGCGCGATCAGCTGAGCTGTCACTGAGGTTACCCGCGGCCACCGGTGGATGCAGCGGTGACAGCGGGTAACCTCAGTGACAGCAGCTGATCGCGCGGCTGTGTTCATTTGCAGTGTGGAGGTGACCGGAGCGGCGGTGTCTGCTGCGGCTCCGGTCACCTCCATGCAGCAGCGCTGGATGCGACGCTGGATCATCCTGGATTACGCCGGACAAGGAGGGCTTTTTCGGGCTGATTAAAGTGGTGAACCAGGGTATATGTGTGTGTTTTTATTTCTAATAAAGGATTTTTTCTGGTGTGTGTGTTTATTTACTGTAACTTACAGATTAATCATGGAGGGTGTCTCATAGACGCATGACATGATTAATCTAGGACTTATTGGCAGCTATGGGCTGCCAATAACTCCTTATTACCCAGATTTGCCAACGCACCAGGGTAAATCGGGAAGAGCCGGGTACAGCCCCAGAATTGTCGCATATAATGTATGCGGCAATTCTGGCCAGCTGCTGACTGATATTGTTAGGGTGGGGGGCTCCCCATAACGTGGGGCTCCCCATCCTGAGAATACCAGCCTTCAGCTGTATGGCTTTATCTGGCTGGTATTAAAATTGGGGGGAACCGCACGCCGTTTTTTTAATTATTTATTTATTTATTTTACTGCACAGTATAGACACGCCCACCGGCTGCTGTGATTGGGTGCAGTGTGACACCTGTCACTCAGCGTGGGGGCGTGTCTCACTGCAACCAATCATAGGCGCCTGTGGGCGTGGAAAGCAGGGAATATGAGATGGCTGTGTACAGAGCACAGCGCGCCGGCCGGTATAAAGGCTCGGTCACGCTGTGCAGGCCGGCCAATCACTGCAATTCCACAACTAACAGGGCTGTGGCATTGCAGTGGTCTGCCAGCCAATCCCTGCATGAGGGCTGGCTCTCAAAAGAGCGCCAACATGCAGGGATGAAGACCACGAGTAAAGCACGAGTATTGCAAAATTACTCGGTACCCGCCGAGCAGCCCGAGTACAGTGATACTCGTGCGAGTACCGAGTAGTTACAAGCATGCTCGCTCATCACTAATGAACAAATATCATTAGGTTAGGTATATCACATGACAGAAGTAGCAAGCTACTAATGGAGGGGGACACCAAGCTAAACATTTGCTCTTTCTTTGATTCGGAGCAGCAGGAGAATATATAGGTAAGAAATTAATATTTTGACATTTTAACACATTTATTTTACTTATGTGATATTATTAATCACACAGCCCTTTACAGACATGATCATCACTGTCTCCATTGGGGCTCACAATCTAAATTCCCTATTAGTATGGGAGAAAACCTGAGTAAGCCCATGCAAACACGGGGAGAACATACAAATTCCTTGCGACGTCACTGTGGCCGGTGAACCGCCTCCTTATTAAGGGGGCGGGTCGTGCGGCGTCACTGCGACGTCACACGGCAGGCGGCTAATAGGAGCGGAGGGGCGGAGATGAGCGGGATGTAAACATCCCGCCCACCTCCGTCCTTCCACATAGCCGACGGGAGCCGCGGTGACGCAGGTAGGAGATGTTCCTCGCTCCTGCGACTTCACACACAGCGATGTGTGCTGCCGCAGGAGCGAGGAACAACATCGGAACGTCGCGTCAGCGTAATTATGGAATTCGCCGACGCTACACCGATGATACAATTACGACACTTTTGCGCTCGTTAATCATATCATCTAGGATTTACACACTACGATGTCGAGAAATAAGCAGGAAGTGCGTCACTTTCGACATGACCCCACCGACATTGCACCTGTGATGTCGTAGTGTGCAAAGTGCCCCTAAGGCTGTGCTTCTTCAGACATTTGAATCCTCAGAGCATGCATGCCACACTTTAGCAGAATTCACTGGTGTGGGCAGCAAGAGAAGGCAGTCACGTGACCGTAAGTATCAGATTACACCACATGCGGTGACATGCAGACTGGATGTGCTTGGGCTCACTCATAAGGTCACGTATGTTTAGTCAGTATGTGGCCGGACGAATGCAAATCACATACTTGCGTTAACAAACCTCCTCGCTTTCGTCTCTTGTGTCGAACAATACTGATGGCATGTGATGCACACGCTGTGAGGATTCAGAAGTCTGGCGTCACACAGAGTGCCTGCAGACTTGGATCCCAAACCGGAACAACACCTTTAAGGACACAGCTGCTATCACAACAGTAAAAGACATATTTATAAGGAAAAAATGTTGTGTATCCTGTTTGTTGCCTTATCATTTACCCTTTTAAATATAATTTTATTTCAGAATTAGATGTTAGTGTACCCCACCTATCTCCTGACAAATGGTCTGATCCTAATGAGCCATTCACCAGGGAATGCCTCATAATGGGGTAATGCTGGGAAAAATTCTTCTTTATCAGTTGATGATGCCTAGAATATCACATTACCAGGATTTAACACAGTGGATATCCCAACTGACACTGGTTATCGTGGAAAATACACTGAGATGGACACCAGTGGGGTATTTTCTATGAGAGAACAAAGAAAAAACAGCTCCCCAGACTGTAAATGGATAATAGCAGTGCCCGGAAATCCTGGATCGGTATCCAGGTGTATATAATGAAGTAGAAAAAAATGTAGATTCCAGCGCCGCTCAGTAAAATTTAAAACATAGCTTTATTAGGAATAAAAGACATGATCATGAGTAAAGCATGTTGTGCCTGAAATGCGTAGACGCAGTCACTTACCTGGTCTACTTATGGAGCTAAATGGATGTTTTTTCCAGGGGTATTTTCTATGCCTCACTCAGCTTAATTTCCTCGGTTAGTTGTTACAATATTGACTGTGACTATTTCCACCTTAACTTCATACTACTGCAACATCGGCACCTCAAAAAAACAGATATATGCTATTGAAGTACAATCAATAACTTGGAATGCTAATCTGATAATCCCAGAAATTGGATCTAGCCAAGTAAACCAACTATGCCACTCAAGGTTCCAGTTCTCCTAAGAGTTGGCATTCTTAAACTCTTAGTTTCCTATATGTTCTTTGTCATGTTTAATCTGCATTAGTCTCTTGGGATCCATATGGTGGCAACAAGTTAGACGTACAATTTAACACACACGACCCTGAGATGCTGCCAAATAATCTATGTAGATACTATCTTGCCGTGTCACTATGGTGAGATGATTGGTGAGAGTGGAAGTTACTCTGAAGGCAACAAAGCATAAACAGTAATGTAGTCACACAAACGAAAAGCTTATGAGTTTTCCCGACTTGCATAACTGACTACAATGACTATCCATATAATTGATCCAGTCAATCACTGGCTTCAGCAGTACACTGCTAAGGCCAGCGATTGGCTTCAGTGTTGACATGGGTTTACACGATCACCTGTTGGTCATGGTGCGTGACAGACCAAAATAACACCTATAAACCCCTTAAAAGTTATTTTATTAGATGAATTTAAAAACACTATCAAACAAGGTTACATTAAATACAGAAAAGAGGGGAGGGGCTGAGGGCAGTAACCTTATCAATTGCCCTTCTTAGCCGTGGAGGTTTGCACCCTAATTATTATAATGTGGTGCCCCCGCTCAACAATAGCTTACCCCAAAGCCCTATAATAAGCATCTAATAAGCTACATTTAGTGAGGGGCATAACAAAATATTCACACTGTGAACCAAATTAGTTAAGTGTATTGAGCCTGACAGAGTCTCAATCTAATTATCAAATAGGGGTCTCGTCTATACATATAATACACAATATCCCATATGGAGGCAGTTTCTCCTGGATCTTAGCATCTTTCTTAGTATAGGTCTTTCGGGGGTAAGCCATCGTTGAGTGGGGGCACCACAATGTAATAATTAGAGTGATAACCTCCGCAGCTATGAAGGGGAATTAATAGGGTTACTGAGCCCCTATTCTCTTTTGTGTATTTGATATAACCTTGTTTGTAATTGCATAGGTGTTTGTTTGTGTTTTTAAATTGATCTAATAAAATTTCTTTTAAGGGGTTTTTAGGTGTTATATTTGAATTTATACCTTTTTATTTTGATTTTTTTCAGTTTTATATGTGTGCCAGACCACCAAGAAAAGGCAACAAGATTACAAGAAAAGTAATGATTATTTCATTTTTTTATGCAATTTTTCCAACTTGTTCAGTTTTTTCACATGGCAGGAAACCTCTTTAAGTAGCTGATCACCATTCAACGCATAACTTTTAGTTGCTAACTAGATAATCAATATGGATAATATATTTATGTTTCTATAAATCTCATCTTTGATATAATTATCCCTTCTATACAGCTGTATTTTACAGAATTTGCAAACAAAGATCTGTTGGTATGACTGCAAAATAATTAAATCATCCCCCACAGATTAAGTTGTGTTGAAGAATCGGAGTACTCCACAGGAAACGAAAATGCTTGTAAGTTATCCTAAAAGTTGCATGCAGCGGATTAAGGACTGAGTTTTCACTTTAAAAGGAGCTCAACAGTAGTGGTAATAAGAAACTGTTAAAAACCGACTGCGCTAAATATCTTGGGCAAATTGACCTTTAACAGAAAAAACATCAGAAGACTTGGATAAGAAAGGTAATACTTTAATAGGTGACTGATACATTAGAAATAAATGTCATAATTAAACCCAGGTAACTGAATTTGAAATACTATTTGTTAATCATTTTAAAGGGAACCTGTCTTTGGATGTTTATAATACTCACCTAATGGTTGGTGCAGAGCAGACTGCTCGGATGGGTGTCTCTATTCTCCAGGTCTGCACCTCCTCTTTTGGCCATCTTTGTCCTCTTTCTGAAGCTAGAGTGGATGACGCGTTCTATGTCATACACACAAGCCGACATTGAGGTCCTGCGCAGGTGCACTACAATACTTTGATCTGCCCTACTCGGGGCAGATCAAAGTGCGCCTGTGCAGGACCTCAATGTCAGCTTGTGTGTATGATGTAGGACACGTCAGCCACACTAGCTTCAGAAGGAGGACAAATATGGCAGAAAGAGGAGGCGCGGACCCGAAGCACAGAGACACCCATCCCACCAGTCTGCTCTGCACTGACCATTATGTTAGTATTACAGTCATATGAAAAAGTTTGGGCACCCCTATTAATGTTAACCTTTTTTCTTTATAACAATTTGGGTTTTTGCAACAGCTATTTTAGTTTCATATATCTAATAACTGATGGATTGAGTAATATTTCTGGATTGAAATGAGGTTTATTGTTCTAACAGAAAATGTGCAATCCGCATTTAAACAAAATTTGACAAGTGCAAAAGTATGGGCACCTCAACATAAAAGTGACATTAATATTTTGTAGATCCTCCTTTTGCAAAAATAACAGCCTCAAGTCACGTCCTGTAGCTTTTAATGAGTTCCTGGATCCTGGATGAAGGTATATTTGACCATTCCTGTTTACAAAACAATTCCAGTTCAGTTAAGTTTGATGGTCGCCGAGCATGGACAGCACGCTTCAAATCATCCCACAGATTTTCAATGATATTCAGGTCTGGGGACTGGGATGGCCAATCCAGAACATTGTAATTGTTCCTCTGCCTGAGTAGATTTGGAGCGGTGTTTTGGATCATTGTCTGGCTGAAATATCCATCCCCTGCGTAACTTCAACTTCGTCACTGATTCTTGCACATTATTGTCAAGAATCTGCTGATACTGAGTTGAATCCATGCGACCCACAACTTTAACAAGATTCCTGGGGCCAGCATTGGCCACACAGCCACAAAGCATGATGGAACTTCCACCAAATTTTACTGTGGGTAGCAAGTGCTTTTCTTGGAATGCCGTGTTTTTTTGCCTCCATGCATAACGCCTTTGTCACGCTGTACTCTAAGATGTACAATAGCAGTACAGCGCAGTAATGTGGGACTGAGAGAATTCCTGAAACTATCTGAGAAGGTAGTTAGCTGGTAAACCACTAGGGGGCGTAAAAGTGGAGGAAACGTATGAGCAGGGAATTCCCTAGCAGACGTAATACTAGTCAAGCCCACCAGATGGCAGTAGAATCGTCAGAAAGCCGTATCACAACATGAGGTCTTGTAAGTACACAAGGGCAAAGTCTAAACGTAGTCAGAGGGAAGCAAATAGTCAGTAGCCGGGAAAATCAGAGCCTAGAAGCGAGGGGGAGTGGGAATACAAGACAGAATTAAGGTAAACAGATAAGGAATGAACAGTGAGACAGTGGGAGAGACACTGATGGAAACAGACAACAGAGGAGGTTAACAGGTCAGGTGAACATGGAGGTCAGGAGGGGGCAGGGCAGACAACAGGTCACTCAAGAGCAGAACACAGCAGAGCCAGAAGTATCACTGGCGAAGTCCAAGAGAAACAGTGCCCTAATAAAGCAGCCTGACCTCCAGAACGAGGCAGAAAGGATTAACCCCTAACGTGACTTGCATCAGAAGTGAAACTAAAAAAAAGGCTCAGCTCCAGCTGAGCCAGGAGTCAATCATGACAGCCTTTTTGTATGACCAAACAACTCAATCTTTGTTTCATCGCTCCACAGGACCTTCTTCCAAAATGTAACTGGCTTGTCCAAATGTGCTCTTGCATACCTCAGGCAACTCTGTTTGTGGCGTGCTTGCAGAAACGGCTTCTTTTGCATCACTCTCCCATACAGCCTCTCCTTGTGCAAGTGCGCTGTATTGTTGACCGATGCACATTGACACCATCTGCAGCAAGATGAAGCTGCAGGTCTTTGGAGGTGGTCTGTGGATTGTCCTTGACTGTTCTCACCATTCTTCTTCTCTGCCTTTCTGATATTTTTCTTGGCCTGCCACTTCTGGGCTTAACAAGAACTGTACCTGTGTTCTTCCATTTCCTTACTATGTTCCTCACAGTGGAAACTGACAGTTTAAATCTCTGAGACAATTTTTTTGTATCCTTCCCCTGAACAACTATGTTGAATAATCTTTGTTTTCAGATTATTTGAGAGTTGTTTTGAGGAGCCCATGATGCCACTCCTCATAGAAGATTCAAATAGGAGAACAACTTGCAAGTGGCCACCTTAAATACCTTTTTTCATGATTGGATACACCTGCCTATGAAGTTCAAAGCTCAATGAGGTTACAAAACCAATTTAGTGCTTTAGAAAGTCAGTAAAAAGTTGTTAGGAGTGTTCACATCAAGAAATTGATAAGGGTGCCCATACTTTTACACCGGACAAATTTTGTTTAAATTCGGATTGCACATTTTCTGTTAGTACAATAAACCTCATTTGAATACAGAAATATTACTCAGTCCATCAGTTATTAGATATATGAAACTGAAATAGCTGTTGCAAAAACCCAAATTGTTATAACGAAAAAAGGTTAACATTAATAGGGGTGCCCAAACTTTTTCAAATTACTCTATAAACATCCGTTTACAGGTTCCCTTTAATTCCCAATAAGTCCTCATTCACCATAAGATACTAAACACAAAAAATATATAATTGCTTGACAAACAGTGGTGTAGTCAATGGAATTAGACAAAGCTTTGTACTGTCTGAAAAAGGCCATTTTGTCTATCATTAACCCCTTAACGACCGCGGGCCGTAAAATTACGTCCTAAAGGACATAATGTTACTGCCCGCGGTCCTCCGGCGGCAGCATGCCGCGATCGGCACACATCTCAGCTGATTTTCACAGCTGAGATGTGTGCCTGCTAGGCACGAGCAGAATCGTTATCTGCTCGTGCCGATTAACCCCTTATAATGGCGCTGTCAATACATGACAGCGCCATTATAAGCGCAATCGCGGTAAAGTTTTACTTACCGCCGAAACCGGAAGTCACGTGACGCGATCACGTGACTCCCGATAGTTGTCATGGTAGTACAGGGTCATGTGATGACTCCTGTACTACACATGAATTGGTTTCACTTTCGCTGTGCCCGGGGCACAGCAAAAGAGAAAGACAGCGTATCTGCTGTTTACAGCCTTCCAGCTGTGATCAGCAGATACTGCAGAGCGATCGGAATGCTGATCGCAATAGCCCCCTAGGGGGACTAGTAAAATAAAAAAAAAAAGTAAAAAAATAAGTTTTAAAAAATTAAAAAAAAACAAAAAAACCTAAAAGTTCAAATCACCCCCCATTCGCCCCATTAAAAATTAAAGGGTTAAAAAAATAAAAAATATACACACATTTGGTATCGCCGCGTTCAGAAACGCCCGATCTATCAAAATATAAAATCAATTAATCTGATCAGTAAACGGCGTAGCGGCAAAAAAATTCCAAACGCCAAAACGACGTTTTTTTGTCGCCACAACTTTTGCGCAAAATGCAATAAGAGGCGATTAAAACGTAGCATCTGCGCAAAAATGGTACCGTTAAAAACGTCAGCTCGAGACGCAAAAAATAAGCCGTCATTGCGCCTAAGATCCCGAAAAATGAGAACGCTACGGGTCACGGAATATGGCGTAAAACGTGCGCCACTTTTTTCGGACAAACTTCCGATTTTTTTTTAACCCCTTATATAAAAGTAAACCTATACATGTTTGGTGTCTACGAACTCGCACTGACCTGAGGCATCACACCCACACATCAGTTTTACCATATAGTGAACACAGTGAATAAAATATCTCAAAAACCATAGTGCTATCGCACTTTTTTTGCAATTTTTCAGCATTTGGAATTTTTTTGCCATTTTCTAGTACACAATATGGTAAAACTGATGGTTTCATTTAAAAGTACAGCTCGTTCCGCAAAAAATGAGCCCTCACATGACCATATTGACTGAAAAATAAAAAAGTTACGTCTCTCAGAAAAAGAATGGCGAAAAAAAAAAACGGAAAGCGAAAAATCGGCCGGTCGTGAAAGGGTTAAGAAAGATTGTTCATTTACCTTAGTTATCTCTCAGCTGAATTACTATAACCAACAGCCATTCCTCCTGACTTCCCGTACGGTTGATCGAGCATATATTCTCATTGGCCTAATAGCCTGTGAAATGCAACGCTGGACTTACTCCAGCGACATCCATCGCCACATGAAGTATGAGGATGGCACAAGCGATTGAGAAGGCTGGTGTCATTGTGTCTTAATGGTGCTGCTTACCTAAGAGAATAGGTGTTTGCTGTCCAGCTGCTTGGCAGGTGTGCTCAGACTAAGGGGTAGTGCCATATCTATTTAAACTCTCAGCAAAGGACTTGTCACTTATTGTATTTAATTAACCTATACTGCTAATGTGTTTTCATAGTTTTTGGTTTCTGATCCGACCCAGTTTGTGAGCCAGACTTTGTCTTTACAATGACTTCACCTCATCCTTACATCGAGTGGTCTATCCTTGCTACGACTGACTACAGCAGGGGTCCCCAACTCCAGTCCTCAAGGGCCACCAACAGTGCATGTTTTCAGGGTTTCCTTAGTATTGCACAGGTGATAATTTAATCACCTGCACAGGTGATCATTCCAACACCCATGCAATGCTAAGGAAATCCTAAAAACATGCACTGTTGGTGGCCTTTGAGAACTGGAGTTGGGGAACTCTGGACTACAGTTTTGTCACGTGATTCCATCCCACCAGTTACTGACCAAGTTAGTCTGACTACTTTTGTCTCAAGCTATTTCGTCCAGCCAGTAGCATTGGGAACACAACTTGTAAGTCCAGATCTCTGTATAGGTGTATAGGTGTTAAAGAGTGAAGAGCAGGGTTCCACTGGGATCTGAATGACAGAGTGGCTGGCGCAAAGTTTTTCTGAGCTTGCTTTTCTAAGCCAACAGTCTATTTCTCGAACAGCCAAGAGGGATCACACAGAGACCCTTCTGCTGCCACCAATTTCTCACTAACAGTCCTTTGTTGCCCCATATCGTTAGGACAAATCTGCAATTGATAGACGATTAATGAATGAGGTAGCAGCTGTTTCAATTACTAGACTGCTTATTGGAGAGCAGACCATGAGCATTTAGTATATACACAGCCATTAGCGCATTAATTAGCGCATTAATTAGCGCATGGAATATACTGTATATACCTCAGTACAGTCACTGCGAAGCCACAAAATAATTTGTGAAAGATTATTAGCTGCTACTACCAGTTGCTTATCGGGCAGATAGGACACTTGTTAAAGATACTCAGGAACTTTTTTAGCAGCAGCTTGGTTACAGCTCTGCAGCAGATTGGTTACAGGCTTAATATCTGGTTGTGGGGGTACACAACCCAATAAGGTAAGCACATTCCCTTATTACTTTTTTTCTGTGTTACTGGATGAGACCCTATTGTACTTTTCTCCCACCACCTTTTTATAGACGTTAAAGATAGCGTAAGGCTTTGGGGTAGTGATTTATAGAGCATGAGGAAAAAAGCTATTACATTTTATATATTTAATCTAAAAATATACGGTGTTTACAAAAAAAAACATACAAAAGATTTTACAAAGGGGACAAAACAATACAATATAGAAAATTGATGGGTTCAGAGTTTCACACATCAATATTCTAATGTGTACAGTTTAAGACTGAGGTGCCAGGGGTGCACCGGTAAAATTGACTCTGGGAGCCCACTGTTCAGCTATATGAAAATAATACATTACCCTCATTCACAAAATTCCCTAGGGTTCATGTAATATTAAGCTGGGTAATTTGGTAAATGAATGATGAGATATTGCCTTTGTTTGTGCATAGGTTCTTGGATGTGTTATGCTTCTTTCCATTCAACAGGTCATTAAACATAGCTCGCTCTTATTGTCTGGCACATGTTACATATTTTCCAAACCATATGCTTTAAATTGGAAGCAGTTGTACTTAGATTTGGTACTTTGCTGTTATGATTCCTTTAAAATATTTGTAAATCAAAATAAATTTTGAAATTAATGTATATGTATGTATTGTATTGTCTTACCACATATGCTGCAAGTATCTTATCAAACATAATTGTCTGCTCCCTGCAGGTTCAGTTTAAAGGCCCAGTCACACACAACGACTTACCAGCGATCCCGAACAATGCGACCTGATAGGGATCGCTGGTAAGTCACTGGGAGGTCGCTGGTGAAATGTCACACAGTCAGACCTTACCAACGATGCAGGAACAATACAGGTCGCAGTAGCGACCTGTATAACGATCTCAGCAGTCACGGTGACCCTGTCACACAGTGTCAAACACAGCGATGTGTCCTGCCCAGCAGGACCTCGCCTGTGAATAAAATGGCCTGTACCATTCTGCAACGACTAGCGATCTCACGGCAGGGGCCTGATCACTGGTAGGTGTCACACAAAATGAGATCGCTAACGAGATCGCTACTGCGTCACAGAAACCGTGACTCAACAATGATCTCGCTAGCGATCTCGTTATGTGTGACGGTACCTTAACAAATTACTTCACTTGCTAGGCTATGATTATATAGTGTTTTAACATACTGTACATTCAGTGGCTCTACCGGGACTTATGTCCAAAGCCCTGTAAAACAGGATTGAGGCATATGCATTGACGGAGGGCCATTGACTATAATAATGCTGACACAGTCACAGTGTGCTATATTAAATATAATTTTCACTCATATACGGCTAGTTGTGGTGAGCAGCAAGCTGTAGTTGACTACGTTTTGGTGTCTACCATCAATAGGTGAAAGCAGTTGAAAATGATGTCCAACAATGCATCTGCCCAGTGGATTCACTGAATGTATGCTAAAATGTTATGTGAACATAGCCTTGTAGCCAAAAAATTCAAATTCTCTCTTGATAGTTCCTTGTTATCTAGACATATACCATACAGCAATTAAAGCAGTTATTCAAGTCCATTTTTCCCTTTTTTTTCCTGCAAGACAAAACAATCACTGATCTCGGGGAGACCAGCCACAGAAAACACTGCTGGCAGCCAGCAAAAGCGCTGAACACAGTGAAATCCTAGGTGCATTGCCCCCTGGGAAGTATGAAAATCAAAAAAGGCCCGTGGAGCCTCTGTTAGGAGTCTCGACACAGAAAATAGCCAGATATCCCTCCAGATGTATGTATATATATATATATATATATATATATATATATATATATATATATATATACACAGTATATATGTGTGCGTGTGTAATACCCCGAAACAGCTGTCTGTGGATGGATACCTGGCCTTGGTATTTCCCTTATCATATCTTTAAGCTCGTCAAAGAGTTGGATAATATTGACTAAAAGGGCCACTTAATATGGTGGTTATGGTGGTCTCCTAAAAAGATCCACTCCTTGGCTAGGTCCTTCCCGGAGGGATATCTAACTATTTTCTGTGTTGAGACTCCTAACAGAGGCTCCACTGACCATTTTTGATTTGCATCCCTTTTTTCCCTATAAGGCTATGTGCGCACGTTGCGTAAATTCATGCAGTTACGCTGCACTTTGTAGCGCAGCGTAACTGCATGCGTCCTGCGTCCCCTGCACAGTCTATGGAGATTGTGCAGGGGCCGTGCGCACGTGGCGTTTTAGAGCGCAGCGATTCGGCTACTGCCGAAGCGCTGCGCAAAAAGAAGTGACATGTCACTTCTTCCGTGCGCTTTGCCGGCAGCTCCTGCTCTGTCTATGGCAGGAGCTGCAGGCAGAGCGCACGTTCTCGCCGGCACCATGCGCTTCAGAACGGAGCTTTTCAGCTGCGCTCTGAAGCGCACCTTTTACGGTGCTGGGCTAGTACGCAACGTGCGCACATACCCTAAGACTAAAAACTTATTGTTAGGTAGTTGTTAACTGCCTTTTCTGCTCTGCGATGATCTTTCCGTCACTGCTCTGTTGCCTAAATGCTGCCAAATATAGGCCTCAGAAGTCACTGTGTCATGCAAGATTACTAAATCCTGATGTCAAGACATTTTCAGCAACCTTTTGACGCTCAGTGACCTCTGAGATTTGGACATGGTGGGAAGTCCTGGCCTATAGTGAAAAAGCTGAATATACAGCGCACAACGGCAGAAAAAAGAGTACTAGATAACAAGTGGAGGGGTGGCTGCAGACTGCTTATTTTAGGCTGGAGGGTCCCTGAAACCATGGGCCTCCCCAGCCTGAGAATACCAACCCCTAGCTGTCTGCTTTATCTTGGCTGGGCATCAAAATTGGGCAGACTGCATGACTTTTTTTAAATTATTTATTTTTCTTTTTTTTAAATTATGGGGTCCCTCGTATTTTGTTACACAGCCAAGATGAAACACACAGCTAAGGGCTGCAACCTGTAGCTGTCTACTTTATTTGCACTGAGTATCAAAATAGGGGGGGACATTGGGCCACTCTTTCCAATTATTTATTTATTTTTAAACTCAATTCCAGGGACCCAGATAGCTAATGTGAGCGCCACCAATCACAGACACTGTTACAAAGAGTGGGCGGGTCAAACAGTGCATATTCATGAACTAAACATCGAACCAAGAAGTAGTGTGACTTAATTAGGTTCAGTGGTTTGATACTGTTGTACTACTCTTTGGACTTCCCTTTATCCCTTTGTCCCTTCAGTATCTTATTCAGGTCTGACATCGATGGTTATGTTCACACTTTTGTGAACAGGTTTTTAATAAGTTTTAACATTGCATGTGTTAGTATTGATTTGTATATGCATATTTTAATGTGGATATTTAATAAAGATTGTTATATTTGGATATTAAAATTCTTTACATATTACCTTTCTTCTTCTTTTGTGATATTCTTTATTGCTAACTTCCCATGCTAAAGTTAATGATTCTAGAAATGTCTTATAATAGGGTATTGTTATTGATGGAATGTCCCATTTTATTTTTTTTCACATTGGCTACATTTTCATTGTTCTTGATTGTTATTGCACACAGTGTTAATCCACCTAATTTATAGTTTCTTACATATAAAGATTAGAGTTGAGCGCGGTTCGTGGTTCGCGGTTCAAGTGATTTTGGGGGGTGTTCTAGATAGAACTAGAACTCGAGCTTTTTGCTAAAAGTTCGACAGCTCGAGTTACGTTCGAGAACGGTTCTATCAGCAAAAAGACTAGCTAATTACTAGCTGGCTTTTCACTGTAATATTGTGAGTCACTCTGTGATTCACACTATTATCAAATTTCAGCGTATAGTGTGCAGGGGGACAGGTTTTAGATCTGTGTTGCTGAAAAAATGCCGATCGACATTTTTTTTTTTTTTCTAAGCGCACGTGTAGTTGGGCGGGCCAGCATGTCAGCCAATCCCAGACACACACATGGCTAAGTGGACTTTTTGCCAGACAAGCAAGGGCATGTGTCATAGGCTATCCATGTCACATGTCCTTGCATTATAAATACGGACATTTTCCCTCAGGACGCTATTATCTGCCTTCTGCGTCTGGGTGACAGTCACCGCTCATGCAGCTCCTGTTGCCGGTCCTGCTGTGTACGCTATACACAGAGCGCTCTACAGATTAGGGACAGAAGTTTATTTCAGCCCTTTTCAGGGCTAATTTCATCAGGCTCAGAGCCATAGGTGACAGTCAGGTCCGTGGAAACGCTGTATACAGGTTCAGATAACAGAGTCTGTGTACCTAAGCTCAGGGAATTCCTTGCTGTATTTCACCATTAGGAGGGATAGAAAGTGAGGCTTCCTTTCCTCTACACTGACCCAGAACCCAGCCACTGTACCCTCCTGCCCATTTTTGCAAAGCCATTTAAATTGAAAAGAGTGCTGCCAGTTAGTGCCATCCAAAGAGTGGCTGCTATACTCCATTATTGTGCCACGTGTGCCAAGCAAGTCCCACCACCTCTGCATTCTCCCCTCCTGCACATTTTTGCAAAGCTATTTTAATTGAAAAGAGTGCTGCCAGTTAGTGGCATCCAAAAAGTGTCTGTTGTACTCCATTAGTGTCCCACTGATGCCAAGCAATTTCCAGCACCTCTGCATTACACCCTCCTGCTCATTTTTACTAAGCTATTATAATAGCAAACACTGCTGAAACTTAGTGGCATCCAAAAAGTGGCTGTTGTACTCCATTAGTGTCCCACTGGTGCCAAGCAATTTCCAGCACCTCTGCATTACACCCTCCTGTTCATTTTTACTAAGCTATTATAATAGCAAACACTGCTGAAACTTAGTGGCATTCAAAAAGTGGCTGTTGTACTCCATTAGTGTCCCACTGGTGCCAAGCAATTTCCAGCACCTCTGCATTACACCCTCCTGCTCATTTTTACTAAGCTATTATAATAGCAAACACTGCTGAAACGTAGTGGCATCCAAAAAGTGGCTGTTGTACTCCATTAGTGTCCCATTGGTGCCAAGCAATTTCCAGCACCTCTGCATTACACCCTCCTGCTCATTTTTACTAAGCTATTACAATAGCAAACACTGCTGAAACTTAGTGGCATCCAAAAAGTGGCTGTTGTACTCCATTAGTGTCCCACTGGTGCCAAGCAATTTCTAGCACCTCTGCATTACACCCTCCTGCTCTTTTTTACTAAGCTATTATAATAGCAAACACTGCTGAAACTTAGTGGCATCCAAAAAGTGGCTGTTGCACTCCATTAGTGTCCCACTGGTGCCAAGCAATTTCAAGCACCTCTGCATTACACCCTCTTGCTCATTTTTACTAAGCTATTATAATAGCAAACACTGCTGAAACTTTAAGGGCCATAGTTGCATTGTCAGGGATAGTCAGTGTTGTTTCTTCAGCTGTCAAAAAAGCTAGACCACCTCTGCAATAGAGTTGAGCGCGGTTCTAGGTTCGAGGTTCTCCAGTTCTAGGCTCGAGTGATTTTTGGGCCTGTTCTAGATCGAACTAGAACTCGAGCTTTTTGCAAAAGCTTGGTGGTTCTAGAAACGTTCGATAATGGTTCTAGCAGCAAAAAAACAGCTAATTCCTAGCTGGCTTCCGCTGTAATAGTGTAAGTCACTCTGTGACTCACACTATTATGAAATTTCAGTGTATAGTGTGCGTGAACAGCGCCTTCAGATCACTGCTGTTTGTATAATGGCGATCGACATTTTTTTTTTTTTTTTCCTTGTCTTCCTTCCCTAAGCGCGCGCGTCTTGTGGGGCGGGCCAGCATGTCAGCCAATCCTAGACACACACACAGCTAAGTGGACTTTTAGCCAGAGAAGAAACGGCATGTGTGATAGGATGTCCATGTCACATGTCCCTGCATTATAAAACCGGACATTTTCCTCCAGCACGCCATTATCTCTTCTGCATCCTTGGTGTCAGACATCACTGGCGCAGCTCCGTCCTGAGTCCTATCGCCGATACAGCTGTATGCACTCCATACACAGCGCTGGACAGCTTAGGGAGAGCACTTTCTATCAGTCCTTTTAAGGGCTCGTACCGGCAGGGTCAGAGCCATAGGTGACAGGTCCTGAAAACAGAGACAGCGTCTGTGTAGCTAAGGTCAGGGATTTCGTCGCTGCATTTCCCCATTAGGAGGGAATAGAAAGGCAGGCTTCCTTTCCTCTACCCAGAGCCCCACAATCCTGGCACTGTACCCTCCTGTCCTCTGCACACTCCAACTCATTATAACTAAGCCATTATACTAGCAAACACTCAGTGTACCTAGTGGCATCCTAAACGTGGCTATTGGACTTTTGTCTAGTCACACTAGTGCAAAGACATTTGCAGCACCTCTACCTGCATTGCACACTCCAACTCATTATAACTAAGCCATTATACTAGCAAACACTCAGTGTACCTAGTGGCATCCTAAACGTGGCTATTGGACTTTTGTCTAGTCACACTAGTGCAAAGACATTTGCAGCACCTCTACCTGCATTGCACACTCCAACTCATTATAACTAAGCCATTATACTAGCAAACACTCAGTGTACCTAGTGGCATCCTAAACGTGGCTATTGGACTTTTGTCTAGTCACACTAGTGCAAAGACATTTGCAGCACCTCTACCTGCATTGCACACTCCAACTCATTATAACTAAGCCATTATACTAGCAATTGTTTTTTGTATTGTCAGGGATATTTATTCTTTATTATTCTGCTGTTAATAAAGCTAGACCACCGCTGCAATCTACACCACCTCTCAATTTTTACTACCACATTTTCAGTGCACAATCTTGTCGCAATCAACATGAGTGGCAAAATGACAGATGCTGGTGGAAAGGGGAAGAGGCGTGGTGGAAAAGGAAAAAAAGGTTTTGTCCGTGGGGAAGGTGGCAAAGCTCCATTATCATCTGCTGAAGATAGACCATCTACCAGCAAAAGTAAGATGTCTACTACTTACCGTGGACAATCCGATGTGCTCCCTTTTTTACGGACACGAACAGCAGGGACAAAGGTAGATGATGGCCAAAAAAGGAAAATGCTTGAATGGATCTCAAGTGGTCCAACAAGTGCCCTCTCAGCCACTTCAAGTACCGCATCCAAAAAACACCAGTCCTCTGAGTTGTCATCCCAATCAAACTTGCTTGCTACCAAAATGCTGCCTTTCCGCCTGGTGGACACACAGGATTTTAGAGACCTTATGTCTGTCGCTGTGCCCCAGTACCAGATGCCTAGTCGCCACTACTTCTCTAAGAAAGGTGTGCCCGTGCTACACCAGCATGTCACAACACAACATCACCGCTTCCTTGAGAAACTCTGTGTGTGAACGGGTGCATTTCACCACCGATACTTGGACCAGTAAGCATGGACAGGGACGTTACATGTCGCTGACTGGGCACTGGGTAACTATGGTGATAGATGTTGAAGGGTCTGCTGCACAAGTCTTGCCGTCCCCACGACTTTTGTGTCAATCCTCTGTCTGTCCAAGTTCCGCCACTGCTTCTGCCTCCTCCACCTCATCTGGGTCCTCCACCTCCGCCCCAAGCCTGCCTGGTAAGGCCACCAGCGTTCTCACTGCGCAGAAGGAATCATGCACGCCTCATTACTATGCTGGCAGCAGAGCGCAACGGCATCAGGCGGTCTTTAGCTTGACATGTCTTGGGAATAAGAGTCACACAGCTGAGGAGTTGTGGTCAGCTCTGCGGTCCGAGTTTAATAAATGGTTGTCTCCGCTCAACCTGCAGCCTGGTAAGGCCGTGTGCGACAATGCTGCAAACCTGGGTGCGGCCCTTCGCCTGGGCAAGGTGACACACGTGCCTTGTATGGCTCACGTGTTGAACCTTGTTGTCCAGCAATTTTTAACACACTATCCCGGCCTAGATGGCCTTCTGAACAGGGCACGAAAACTGTCTGCTCACTTCCGCCGTTCAACCGCCGCAGCTGAGCGACTTGCATCGCTCCAGAAGTCTTTCGGCCTGCCGGTTCATCGCCTGAAATGCGATGTGGCGACACGCTGGAATTCAACTCTCCACATGTTACAGCGACTGTGGCAGCACCGCCGAGCCCTGGTGCAATACGTCATGACGTATAGCCTGGGCCAACGAGATGCAGAGGTGGGGCAGATCACCCTGATGGAGTGGTCTCAGATCAAGGACCTATGCACCCTTCTGCACAGTTTCGACATGGCGACGAATATGTTTAGCGCTGACAATGCCATTATCAGCATGACAATTCCAGTCATTTACATGCTGGAGCACACGCTAAACACTATTCGGAGTCAGGGGGTGGGACAACAGGAAGGGGAGGAACTACAGGAGGATTCATATGCGCAAGGGACAACAACATTACCAAGGTCCAGACGTTCATCATCACCAACGCGGCAGGCATGGGACCATGGGGGACAGGGATCAACAAGGGCACATGGTAGCAGGCTAAATGTTGAGGAAGGTGCAGGAGAACATGAAGAAATGGAGGACGAACTGTCCATGGACATGGAAGACTCAGCGGATGAGGGAGACCTTGGTCAAATTTCTGTTGAAAGAGGTTGGGGGGAGATGTCAGAGGAAGAAAGAACGGTTAGCACCTCTATGCCACAAACACAGCGTGGACTTGGTCCGCATGGCTGCGCAAGACACATGAGTGCCTTCTTCTTGCACTACTTCCAACATGACCCTCGTATTGTCAAAATTAGAAGTGATGATGACTACTGGATTGCCACACTATTAGATCCCTGGTACAAGTCCAAATTTTGTGACATAATTCCAGCCATAGAAAGGGACGCACGTATGCAGGAGTATCAGCAGAAGCTGTTACTCGATCTTAGCTCGGCTTTTCCACCAAACAACCATGCAGGTGCAGGGAGTGATTCTCCCAGTTGTAACTTGACAAACATGGGACGGTCTCGTCATCTTCAACAGTCTACCCGTACCAGTAGGACTGTATCTGGTGCTGGTAACAGCAATTTTATGGAATCTTTTCATAATTTTTTTAGACCCTCCTTTGCAAGGCCACCAGAGACAACAAGTCTGACACATAGTCAACGGCTGGAGAGGATGATACAGGAGTATCTCCAAATGAACATCGATGCCATGACTTTGCAATTGGAGCCTTGCTCCTTTTGGGCTTCAAATCTAGAAAAATGGCCAGAGCTCTCCACTTACGCCTTGGAGATTTTGTCGTGTCCAGCTGACAGCGTTGTCTCTGAACGTGTCTTCAGTGCTGCTGGGTGTGTGCTGACAGATAAGCGCACGCGTCTGTCCAGTGACAATGTGGACAGACTGACGCTCATCAAAATGAACAAGTCATGGATCCAGAAGGAATTTACTACCCCTGTGTCATCCTGGGGAGAGTAAATGCTTGTGGATTTGGAATGTGCTTGATGCAAATCAAAACATCCTGTTTGCAACTAGGGCACAACTGCTGCCACTGAAAGGGGTGGGTGTGTGTGGGGCCCAATTTTTGGAAAAAAGGGAGACTCCGCTTGGAGTAACCCTTGCTTGCATTGTTTTTAAATGATCCAAGATGAACAGAGCTGGGATCAGGAAAGACTTTGCTACCTACCCCGGTGTCATCCTGGGGATGGTTAAGAATAGCGTATTTTTGAATGTGCTTGATGCAAATCTAGCTGTGAAGTGTACAACTGGGGCACAACTGCTGCCACTGAAGGGGTGGGTGTGTGTTGGGCCCAATTTTTGGAAAAAAGGGAGACTCCGCTTGGAGTAACCCTTGCTTGCTGTGTTTTTAAAAGAAGCCAAGATGAACAGAGCTGGGATCAGGAAAGACTTTGCTACCTACCCCGGTGTCATCCTGGAGACGGTTAAGAATAGCGTATTTTTGAATGTGCTTGATGCAAATGTAGCTGTGAAGTGTACAACTGAGGCACAACTGCTGCCACTGAAGGGGTTGGTGTGTGTGGGGCCCAATTTTTGGAAAAAAGGGAGACTCCGCTTGGAGTAACCCTTGCTTACATTGTTTTTAAAAGAAGCCAAGATGAACAGAGCTGGGATTAGGAAAGACTTTGCTACCTACCCCGGTGTCATCCTGGGGACGGTTAAGAATAGCGTATTTTTTAATGCGCTTGATGCAAATCTAGCTGTGAAGTGTACAACTGGGGCACAACTGCTGCCACTGAACGGGTGGGTGTGTGTGGGGCCCAATTTTTGGAAAAAAGGGAGACTCCGCTTGGAGTAACCCTTGCTTACATTGTTTTTAAAAGGAGCCAAGATGAACAGAGCTGGGATCAGGAAAGACTTTGCTACCTACCCCGGTGTCATCCTGGGGACGGTTAAGAATAGCGTATTTTTGAATGTGCTTGATGCAAATGTAGCTGTGAAGTGTACAACTGGGGCACAACTGCTGCCACTGAAGGGGTGGGTGTGTGTGGGGCCCAATTTTTGGAAAAAAGGGAGACTCCGCTTGGAGTAACCCTTGCTTGCTGTGTTTTTTAAAAGGAGCCAAGATGAACAGAGCTGGGATCAGGAAAGACTTTGCTACCTACCCCGGTGTCATCCTGGGGACGGTTAAGAATAGCGTATTTTTGAATGTGCTTGATGCAAATCTAGCTGTGAATTGTACAACTGGGGCACAACTGCTGCCACTGAAGGGATGGGTGTGTGTGGGGCCCAATTTTTGGAAAAAAGGGAGACTCCGCTTGGAGTAACCCTTGCTTGCTGTGTTTTTTAAAAGGAGCTCAGATGAACAAGTCATGGTTCAGCAAAGACTTTGCTTCCTACCCCGGTGTCATCCTGGGGACGGTTAATTATGGCGTATTTTTGAATGTGCTTGATGCAAATCAAAACATCCTGTTTGCAACTAGGGCACAAGTGCTGCCACTGATAAGGTGTCTGTGTGGGGCCCAATTTTTGGAAAAAAAGGGAGACTCCGCTTGGAGTCACCTTGCGGTGTTTTACATGATTTTAGAAGGGCGTGCCATGCCTATATCTGTGTGTCCTCCTCTTTTTCCTTGTCCAGCTCTTTTGTTTTCGCATGAGTATATGTCCTTGTCACTTTCCCATGTGTTTGTGTTGTGTTGTGAGTTGTTTGTCACCTTTTGAACACCTTTGAGGGTGTTTTCTAGGTGTTTTTATGTGTTTGTGATTGCCTGCCATTGTTTCCTATGCAGTTCGAGTTTGGTTCGTCGAACGTTCGACGAACCGAACTCGAACGGGAGCTCCGTTCGGCGAACCGACCTCGAGCCGAACCGGGACCGGTTCGCTCATCTCTACTCTGCAATCTACACCACCTCTCAATTTTTACTACCACATTTTAAGTGGACAATTTTGTCGCAATCAAAATGAGTGGCAAAATGACAGATGCTGGTGGAAAGGGGAACAGGCGTGTTGGAAAAGGAAAAAAAGTTTTTGTCCATGGGGAAGGTGGCAAAGCTACATTAACATCTGCTGAAGATAGGCCATCTTCCAGCAAAAGTAAGATGTCTACTACTTTCCGTGGACAATCCGATGTGCTCCCTTTTTTATGGACCCAAACAACTGTAACAAAGGTAGATGATGCACAAAAAAAGCACATGCTTGAATGGATCTCAAGTGCTCCAACAAGTGCCCTCTCCTCCACCTCAACTACCGCATCCAAAAAAAACCAGTCCTCTGAGTTGTCATCCCAATCACACTTGCTTTCTCCCAGCTCTCAAGTCTCCATCCGCCCTGCACAGTATGGTGGAACAGACATGGCTGAGTCTGCAGAGCTGTTCAGTCACACTATAGCCTTTGAATCAGAGGTATGCGCCTAAGCTACAGTGAGTACAGACCAGGAAATGGTCTGCAGTGATGCCCAGAACCTTTGTGACTCAGATTCAGGCCGTGATGACCAAGTTTCTGAGCATAATGTTGACCCTTATTCACAAACTGTAACACCTGTTGGTAGAGACAATGAGGAACATACTAATGACGATGAGATGCAGATACCAGATTCGGATGACAACTTAAATATTCGGTCAGGACAGGAAGAGGCTAGGTCTGAGGGTGAGGGGAGTGGAAACACAACGCTTGATGAGGAAGTTCTAAATCCCACCTACTGTCAACCCACAGTCAGGCACTCAAGGAGGTCAATGGAGGCGGTGGAGGAGGATGCAACTGACGATGAAGTTACCTTGCGCCTTCCTGGACAGAGGAGGAGTACTGGTAGCACGTCTACAACTGCATCCTCAGCCACCACTCTGCCTCTGAGCACTAGTCGGGGTGGCTCAGCAGGTTGCATGTCCTCTAAGCCTTGCCTAGCCTGGTCCTTTTTTGACCTTGCAAAGGATCGCCCAAATCATGTGATCTGTAAAATTTGTCGGGAATCTGTAAGTAGAGGCAAAAACCTCAGCAGTTTGACAACTTCTTCCATGAATCATGACATGAATAAATATCATATGTCCCAGTGTGAAGCTCACCGTGCTGCAATGCGGCCTAGCGGAACGAACCATCCACCGCCTGCCCCTTCCAGTGCATCCGCGCGCTCTTCATCTTCTAGGACTGTGGGGACAGCTGTCACACCTGGTTTTCCACGCACAACTTCCACCACTCTAACCGCAACAGGCAGTTTGCTTGGTAGGTCATCAGTTGGTTTGGAAGGGGATACAAGTGCGAGTGTACAGCTCTCTCAGACATCAATAGCACCAACGTTTGATGAAGGCAACATCATGTCTACTCCTGCACTTTCCTCACAAACCTGCATTTTTCCAGGGACACCCTACTCACCACCGTCTACACACAGCAGCCAGATCTCTGTCCCTCAGATGTGGACATATAAAAGGCCATTTCCTGCGACCCATGACAAAGCTAAGAGGTTGACTTTATCCCTCTGTAAGCTCTTGGCTACCAAAATGCTGCTTTTCCGCCTGGTGGACACACAGGATTTTAGAGACCTTATGTCTGTCGCTGTGCCCCAGTACCAGATGCCCAGTCGCCACTACTTCTCTAAGAAAGGTGTGCCTGCGCTACACCAGCATATCGCACACAACATCACCGCTTCCTTGAGAAACTCTGTGTGTGAACGGGTGCATTTCACCACCGATACTTGGACCAGTAAGCATGGACAGGGACATTACATGTCGCTGACTGGGCACTGGGTAACTATGGTGATAGATGGTGAAGGGTCTGCTGCACAAGTCTTGCCATCCCCACGACTTGTGTGTCAATCCTCTGTCTGTCCAAGTTCCGCCACTGCTTCTGCCTCCTCCACCTCGTCTGGGTCCTCCACCTCCGCCCCAAGCCTGCCTTGTCAGGCCACCAGCATTCTAACTGCGCAGAAGGAATCACACACTCCTCATTACTATGCTGGCAGCAGAGCGCAACGCCATCAGGTGGTCTTTATCTTGAAATGTCTTGGAAATAAGAGTCACACAGTGGCTGAGTTGTGGGTAGCTCTGGAGACTGAGTTTGGAAAATGGTTGTCTCCACTCAACCTGCAGCCTGGTAAGGCCGTGTGCGACAATGCTGCAAACCTGGGTGAGGCCCTTCACCTGGGCAAGGTGATACACGTGACTTGTATGGCTCACGTGTTGAACCTTGTTGTCCAGCAATTTTTAACACACTTATCCCGGCCTAGATGGCCTTCTGAACAGGGCACGAAAACTGTCTGCTCACTTCCGCCGTTCAACTGCCGCAGCTGAGCGACTTGCATTGCTCCAGAAGTCTTTCGGCCTGCCGGTTCATCGCCTGAAATGCGATGTGGCGACACGCTGGAATTCAACTCTCCACATGTTACAGCGACTGTGGCAGCACCGCCGAGCCCTGGTGGAATACGTCATGACATATAGCCTGGGCCAACGAGATGTAGAGGTGGGACAGATCACCCTGATGGAGTGGTCTCAGATCAAGGACCTATGCATGCACCCTTCTGCACAGTTTCGACATGGCGATGAATATGTTTAGCGCTGACAATGCCATTATCAGCATGACAATTCCAGTCATTTACATGCTGGAGCACACGCTTAACACTATTCGGAGTCAGGGGGTGGAACAACAGGAAGGGGAGGAAGTACAGAAGGATTCATATGCGCAAGGGACAACAACATCACCAAGGTCCAGACGTTCATCATCACCAAGGCAGCCGGCATGGGACCATGGGGGACAGGGATCAACAAGGGCGCATGGTAGCAGGCAAAATGTTGAGGAAGGTGCAGGAGAACATGAAGAAATGGAGGACGAACTGTCCATGGACATGAAAGGCTCAGCAGATGAGGGAGACCTTGGTCAAATTTCAGTTGAAAGAGGTTGGGGGGAGATGTCAGAGGAAGAAAGAACGGTTAGCACCTCTATGCTACAAACACAGCGTGGACTTGGTCCGCATGGCTGCGCAAGACACATGAGTGCCTTCTTGTTGCACTACCTCCAACATGACCCTCGTATTGTCAAAATTAGAAGTGATGATGACTACTGGATTGCCACACTATTAGATCCCCGGTACAAGTCCAAATTTTGTGACATAATTCCAGCCATAGAAAGGGACGCATGTATGCAGGAGTATCAGCAGAAGCTGTTACTCGATCTTAGCTCGGCTTTTCCACCAAACAACCGTGCAGGTGCAGGGAGTGATTCTCCCAGTTGTAACTTGACAAACATGGGACGGTCTCGTCATCTTCAACAGTCTACCCGTACCAGTAGGACTGTATCTGGTGCTGGTAACAGCAATTTTATGGAATCTTTTCATAATTTTTTTAGACCCTCCTTTGCAAGGCCACCAGAGACAACAAGTCTGACACATAGTCAATGGCTGGAAAGGATGATACAGGAGTATCTCCAAATGAACATCGATGCCATGACTTTGCAATTGGAGCCTTGCTCCTTTTGGGCTTCAAATCTAGAAAAATGGCCAGAGCTCTCCACTTACGCCTTGGAGATTTTGTCGTGTCCAGCTGCCAGCGTTGTCTCTGAACGTGTCTTCAGTGCTGCTGGGTGTGTGCTGACAGATAAGCGTACGCGTCTGTCCAGTGACAATGTGGACAGACTGACGTTCATCAAAATGAACAAGTCATGGATCCAGAAGGAATTTACTACCCCTGTGTCATCCTGGGGAGAGTAAATGCTTGTGGATTTGGAATGTGCTTGATGCAAATCAAAACATCCTGTTTGCAACTAGGGCACAACTGCTGCCACTGAAAGGGGTGGGTGTGTGTGGGGCCCAATTTTTGGAAAAAAGGGAGACTCCGCTTGGAGTAACCCTTGCTTGCATTGTTTTTAAATGATCCAAGATGAACAGAGCTGGGATCAGGAAAGACTTTGCTACCTACCCCGGTGTCATCCTGGGGACGGTTAAGAATAGCGTATTTTTGAATGTGCTTGATGCAAATGTAGCTGTGAAGTGTACAACTGGGGCACAACTGCTGCCACTGAAGGGGTGGGTGTGTGTGGGGCCCAATTTTTGGAAAAAAGGGAGACTCCGCTTGGAGTAACCCTTGCTTGCTGTGTTTTTTAAAAGGAGCCAAGATGAACAGAGCTGGGATCAGGAAAGACTTTGCTACCTACCCCGGTGTCATCCTGGGGACGGTTAAGAATACCGTATTTTTGAATGTGCTTGATGCAAATGTAGCTGTGAAGTGTACAACTGGGGCACAACTGCTGCCACTGAAGGGGTGGGTGTGTGTGGGGCCCAATTTTTGGAAAAAAGGGAGACTCCGCTTGGAGTAACCCTTGCTTACATTGTTTTTAAAAGGAGCCAAGATGAACAGAGCTGGGATCAGGAAAGACTTTGCTACCTACCCCGGTGTCATCCTGGGGACGGTTAACCCCTTCACCCCCGGCCACTAAAACACCCTAATGACCGGGCCATTTTTTGCAATTCTGACCAGTGTCACTTTGACAGGTTATAACTCTGGAACGCTTCAACGGATCCTGGCGATTCTGAGATTCTTTTTTCGTGACATATTGTACTTCATGTCAGTGGTAAATTTAGGCCGATACTTTTTGCGTTTATTTGTAAAAATTTAGGAAATTGTGTGAAAATTTGGAAAATTTCGCAATTTTCAAACTTTGAAAATTTATGCCCATAAATCTGAGAGATATGTCACACAAAATAGTTACTAAATAACATTTCCCACTTGTCAACTTTACATCAGCGCAATTTTCGAAAGAAATTTTTTTTTCGTTAGGAAGTTAGAAGGGGTCAAAGTTCATCAGCAATTTCTAATTTTTCCAACAAAATTTACAAAATATTTTTTTTAGGGACCACATCACATTTGAAGTGACTTTGAGAGGCCGAGGTGACAGAAAATACCCAAAAGTGACCCCATTCTAAAAACTGCACCCCTCACACTGCTCAAAACCACATCCAAGAAGTTTATTAACCCTTTAGGTGCGTCACAGGAACCAAAGCAATGTGGAAGGAAAAAATGAAAATTTTACTTTTTAACACAAAAATGTTACTTTAGCCATAAAATTTTCATTTTTACAAGGGAGAAAAGAGAAAGTGCACCCTAGAATTTATTGTGCATTTTCTCCTGAGTACGCTGATACCCCATATGGGGTAAAAATCAATTGTTTGGGCGCACAGCTGAGCTCGGAAGGCAAGGAGCGCCATTTGAATTTTTGAACGCAAAATTAGCTGCACTAATTAGCGGACGCCATGTCGGGTTTGAAGACCCCCTGAGGTGCCTAAACAATGGAGCTCCCCCACAAGTGATCCCATTTTGGAAACTAGAGCCCTCAAATATTTTTTCTAGATGTTTGATGAGCACTTTGAACACCTGGGGGCTTCACAGAAGTTTATAACGTTGAGCCGTGAAAAGAAAAACATTTTTTTTTACCACAAAACTGTTGCTTCAACTAGGTAGCTTTTTTTTTCACAAGGGTATCGGGAAAAAATGCAACATAAAATGTATTGTCCATTTTCTCCTGAGTACGCAGATACCTCATATGTGGTGGAAATCAAATGTTTGGACACACGGCAGTGCTCGGAAGGCAAGGAGCGCCATTTGAATTTTTGAACGCAAAATTAGCTGCACTAATTAGCGGACGCCATGTCGGGTTTGAAGACCCCCTGAGGTGCCTAAACAATGGAGCTCCCCCACAAGTGACCCCATTTTGGAAACTAGAGCCCTCAAATATTTTTTCTAGATGTTTGGTGAGCACTTTGAACACCTGGGGGCTTCACAGAAGTTTATAACGTTGAGCCGTGAAAAGAAAAAAAATTTTTTTTACCACAAAACTGTTGCTTCAACTAGGTAGCTTTTTTTTCACAAGGGTATCGGGAAAAAATGCAACATAAAATGTATTGTCCATTTTCTCCTGAGTACGCAGATACCTCATATGTGGTGGAAATCAAATGTTTGAACACACGGCAGTGCTCGAAAGGCAAGGAGCGCCATTTGAATGCAAAATTAGCTGCACTAATTAGCGGACGCCATGTCAGGTTTGAAGACCCCCTGAGGTGCCTAAACAATGGAGCTCCCCCACAAGTGACCCCATTTTGGAAACTAGAGCCCTCAAATATTTTTTCTAGATGTTTGATGAGCACTTTGAACACCTGGGGGCTTCACAGAAGTTTATAACGTTGAGCCGTGAAAAGAAAAAAATTTTTTTTTACCACAAAACTGTTGCTTCAACTAGGTAGCTTTTTTTTTCACAAGGCTATCAGGAAAAAATGCACCATAAAATGTATTGTGCATTTTCTCCTGAGTACGCAGATACCTCATATGTGGTGGAAAGTAATTGTTTGGGCGCATGGCGGGGCTCAGAAGAGAAGGAGCGCCATTTGACAGCAAAATTGGTTGGAATCATTAGCGGACGCCATGTCACGTTTGGAGACCCCCTATGGTGCCTAAACAGTGGAGATCCCCCACAAGTGACACCATTTTGGAAACTAGAGCCCTCAAATAATTTTTCTAGATGTTTGGTGAGCACTTTGAACACCTGGGGGCTTCACAGACGTTTATAGGGTTGAGCCGTGAAAAGAAAAATTTTTTTTTTTACCACAAAACGGTTGCTTCAACTAGGTAGCTTTTTTTTTCACAAGGGTAACAGGAAAAAATGCACCATAAAACGTATTGTGCAATTTCTCCTGAGTACACAGACACCTCATATGTGGTGGAAAGTAATTGTTTGAGCGCATGGCGGGGCTCAGAAGAGAAGGAGCGCCATTTGACTTTTCAAAAGCACAGACGCAGTGCACTGATCGGCCGCTGCAGGACGCACAGTCGGATGCGATAAAAAAAAGCGTCGGGGGATACGTAAAAAAAAAAGTCACGCCAAAAATTGACCATGGATGCAGATACGTTATGTGCATCCCTGATCAGCGCTTGGCGGGACGCACGGACGGATGCGATACAAAAAGCGTCGGGGATACGGAAAAAAAAGTCACGCCAAAAATTGACCATGGATGCCGATCCGTTATGTGCATCCCTGATCAGCGCTTGGCGGGACGCACGGACGGATGCGATACAAAAAGCGTCGGGGATACGGAAAAAAAAGTCACGCCAAAAATTGAGCAGAGATGCCGATCCGTTATCTGCATCCCTGATCAGCGCTTGGCGGGACGCACGGACGGATGAGGTGTAAAAATGGACAGGGGATACGGAAAAAAAAAAAAAAAGTTATACTCACAGCACCCAGAGGACTAGCAGGAGGATCACTGACCAGAAGAGCTGCAGAGGAACAGATGGCAGAGAGATGGACAGCTTTACAGGAGCAGCAGGCAGATCAGCAGAATGCCCAGGAAGGACCCAGCGATGGACGCAGATGTGATCAGGCCGGTGAAGACAGGTAAGAGGACGTCGGGGGAGAGGGGGGGATGAAAGCAGAGGGGGGGTTGAGAGCAGAGGGGGGGGGAAGCAGAGGGGGGGAGAGCAGAGGGGGGGGAGAGCAGAGGGGGAGACCGGAGAGGGAGCTGCAGAAGCAGAACAGAGATAATGGGGGAGGCAGTCAGATCGCGGGGGGAGCAGATCGGGATGTCGGGGGGGGAGGTTGGGGGGAGCAGATCGGGATGTCGGGGGGGGAAGATCGCAGGGGGGCACGGGCAGGGGCTAACACGGCAGCGCGCAGGGGCACCACGGGAGCGCGCACGGGCTGCAAAGTGAGCACAGTACTCACGTGCAGCAGCAGCAGCGTGACCTCAGCGAAGGCGGCGGCGGCAGCAGCAGCGGTGGCGTGGTACCACAAGTACCAGCCACTGCACGCTGCAGCCATGTTGGGGGAGGGCTCGCAGGCCAGCACAGGCCTGAGGAGGGCGGCCACCGGCAGATCAGACCACCCCACTGCACACTGATTGGAGCGATTGCGCGTCATAGCACGATCGCTCCAATCAGTGCTGCAGGGGCTGGGGGCGGCATGTTTGAGGTCCACCTATGATATGCTGCAGCAGCTGCGGCATCTCATAGCTGGATCTCACAGGATCGCACTAATTCGGGCATTATTTTTGCCAAAATTAGTGCGATCGATGTGGTTGGCGGTTCAGATTTGAACAGCCAATCACATCGATCGTCGATAGGGGGTGGCGATGCCGCCCCCCCTGGGCTCAAGCAAAGGTCCCCTGCTGTAAGAAACAGCAGGGGACATCATTTGAAAGCCGTTGCTATGGCCACGGCAATCAAATGAAGTTTAGGCCGTAAAATTACGTCCCTGGTCGTTAAGTCACGTTAAAATAGGACGTAATTTTACGGCCCGCGGTCGTGAAGGGGTTAAGAATAGCGTATTTTTGAATGTGCTTGATGCAAATGTAGCTGTGAAGTGTACAACTGGGGCACAACTGCTGCCACTGATGGGGTGGGTGTGTGTGGGGCCCAATTTTTGGAAAAAAGGGAGACTCCGCTTGGAGTAACTCTTGCTTGCTGTGTTTTTTAAAAGGAGCCAAGATGAACAGAGCTGGGATCAGGAAAGACTTTGCTACCTACCCCGGTGTCATCCTGGGGACGGTTAAGAATAGCGTATTTTTGAATGTGCTTGATGCAAATGTAGCTGTGAAGTGTACAACTGGGGCACAACTGCTGCCACTGAAGGGGTGGGTGTGTGTGGGGTCCAATTTTTGGAAAAAAGGGAGACTCCGCTTGGAGTAACCCTTGCTTGCTGTGTTTTTTAAAAGGAGCCAAGATGAACAGAGCTGGGATCAGGAAAGACTTTGCTACATACCCCGGTGTCATCCTGGGGACGGTTAAGAATAGCGTATTTTTGAATGTGCTTGATGCAAATCTAGCTGTGAATTGTACAACTGGGGCACAACTGCTGCCACTGAAGGGATGGGTGTGTGTGGGGCCCAATTTTTGGAAAAAAGGGAGACTCCGCTTGGAGTAACCCTTGCTTGCTGTGTTTTTTAAAAGGAGCTCAGATGAACAAGTCATGGTTCAGCAAAGACTTTGCTTCCTACCCCGGTGTCATCCTGGGGACGGTTAATTATGGCGTATTTTTGAATGTGCTTGATGCAAATCAAAACATCCTGTTTGCAACTAGGGCACAAGTGCTGCCACTGATAAGGTGTCTGTGTGGGGCCCAATTTTTGGAAAAAAAAGGAGACTCCGCTTGGAGTCACCTTGCGGTGTTTTACATGATTTTAGAAGGGCGTGCCATGCCTATATCTGTGTGTCCTCCTCTTTTTCCTTGTCCAGCTCTTTTCTTTTCGCATGAGTATATGTCCTTGTCACTTTTCCATGTGTTTGTGTTGTGTTGTGAGTTGTTTGTCACCTTTTGGACACCTTTGAGGGTGTTTTCTAGGTGTTTTTATGTGTTTGTGATTGCCTGCCATTGTTTCCTATGCAGTTCGAGTTTGGTTCGTCGAACGTTCGACGAACCGAACTTGAACGGGAGCTCCGTTCGGCGAACCGACCTCGAGCCGAACCGGGACCGGTTCGCTCATCTCTACTCTGCAATCTACACCACCTCTCAATTTTTACTACCACATTTTAAGTGGACAATCTTGTCGCAATCAAAATGAGTGGCAAAATGACAGATGCTGGTGGAAAGGGGAACAGGTGTGTTGGAAAAGGAATAAAAGTTTTTGTCCGTGGGGAAGGTGGCAAAGCTACATTAACATCTGCTGAAGATAGGCCATCTTCCAGCAAAAGTAAGATGTCTACTACTTTCCGTGGACAATCCGATGTGCTCCCTTTTTTATGGACCCAAACAACTGTAACAAAGGTAGATGATGCACAAAAAAAGCACATGCTTGAATGGATCTCAAGTGCTCCAACAAGTGCCCTCTCCTCCACCTCAACTACCGCATCCAAAAAAAACCAGTCCTCTGAGTTGTCATCCCAATCACACTTGCTTTCTCCCAGCTCTCAAGTCTCCATCCGCCCTGCACAGTATGGTGGAACAGACATGGCTGAGTCTGCAGAGCTGTTCAGTCACACTATAGCCTTTGAATCAGAGGTATGCGCCTAAGCTACAGTGAGTACAGACCAGGAAATGGTCTGCAGTGATGCCCAGAACCTTTGTGACTCAGATTCAGGCCGTGATGACCAAGTTTCTGAGCATAATGTTGACCCTTATTCACAAACTGTAACACCTGTTGGTAGAGACAATGAGGAACATACTAATGACGATGAGATGCAGATACCAGATTCGGATGACAACTTAAATATTCGGTCAGGACAGGAAGAGGCTAGGTCTGAGGGTGAGGGGAGTGGAAACACAACGCTTGATGAGGAAGTTCTAAATCCCACCTACTGTCAACCCACAGTCAGGCACTCAAGGAGGTCAATGGAGGCGGTGGAGGAGGATGCAACTGACGATGAAGTTACCTTGCGCCTTCCTGGACAGAGGAGGAGTACTGGTAGCACGTCTACAACTGCATCCTCAGCCACCACTCTGCCTCTGAGCACTAGTCGGGGTGGCTCAGCAGGTTGCATGTCCTCTAAGCCTTGCCTAGCCTGGTCCTTTTTTGACCTTGCAAAGGATCACCCAAATCATGTGATCTGTAAAATTTGTCGGGAATCTGTAAGTAGAGGCAAAAACCTCAGCAGTTTGACAACTTCTTCCATGAATCATGACATGAATAAATATCATATGTCCCAGTGTGAAGCTCACCGTGCTGCAATGCGGCCCAGCGGAACGAACCATCCACCGCCTGCCCCTTCCAGTGCATCCGTGCGCTCTTCATCTTCTAGGACTGTGGGGACAGCTGTCACACCTGGTTTTCCACGCACAACTTCCACCACTCTAACCGCAACAGGCAGTTTGCTTGGTAGGTCATCAGTTGGTTTGGAAGGGGATACAAGTGCGAGTGTACAGCTCTCTCAGACATCAATAGCACCAACGTTTGATGAAGGCAACATCATGTCTACGCCTGCACTTTCCTCACAAACCTGCATTTTTCCAGGGACACCCTACTCACCACCGTCTACACACAGCAGCCAGATCTCTGTCCCTCAGATGTGGACATATAAAAGGCCATTTCCTGCGACCCATGACAAAGCTAAGAGGTTGACTTTATCCCTCTGTAAGCTCTTGGCTACCGAAATGCTGCCTTTCCGCCTGGTGGACACACAGGATTTTAGAGACCTTATGTCTGTCGCTGTGCCCCAGTACCAGATGCCCAGTCGCCACTACTTATCTAAGAAAGGTGTGCCTGCGCTACACCAGCATATCGCACACAACATCACCGCTTCCTTGAGAAACTCTGTGTGTGAACGGGTGCATTTCACCACCGATACTTGGACCAGTAAGCATGGACAGGGACATTACATGTCGCTGACTGGGCACTGGGTAACTATGGTGATAGATGGTGAAGGGTCTGCTGCACAAGTCTTGCCATCCCCACGACTTGTGTGTCAATCCTCTGTCTGTCCAAGTTCCGCCACTGCTTCTGCCTCCTCCACCTCGTCTGGGTCCTCCACCTCCGCCCCAAGCCTGCCTTGTCAGGCCACCAGCGTTCTAACTGCGCAGAAGGAATCACGCACTCCTCATTACTATGCTGGCAGCAGAGCGCAACGCCATCAGGTGGTCTTTATCTTGAAATGTCTTGGAAATAAGAGTCACACAGTGGCTGAGTTGTGGGTAGCTCTGGAGACTGAGTTTGGAAAATGGTTGTCTCCACTCAACCTGCAGCCTGGTAAGGCCGTGTGCGACAATGCTGCAAACCTGGGTGAGGCCCTTCACCTGGGCAAGGTGATACACGTGACTTGTATGGCTCACGTGTTGAACCTTGTTGTCCAGCAATTTTTAGCACACTATCCTGGCCTAGATGGCCTTCTGAACAGGGCACGAAAACTGTCTGCTCACTTCCGCCGTTCAACTGCCGCAGCTGAGCGACTTGCATCGCTCCAGAAGTCTTTCGGCCTGCCGGTTCATCGCCTGAAATGCGATGTGGCGACACGCTGGAATTCGACTCTCCACATGTTACAGCGACTGTGGCAGCACCGCCGAGCCCTGGTGCAATACGTCATGACATATAGCCTGGGCCAACGAGATGCAGATGTGGGACAGATCACCCTGATGGAGTGGTCTCAGATCAAGGACCTATGCATGCACCCTTCTGCACAGTTTCGACATGGCGATGAATATGTTTAGCGCTGACAATGCCATTATCAGCATGACAATTCCAGTCATTTACATGCTGGAGCACACGCTTAACACTATTCGGAGTCAGGGGGTGGGACAACAGGAAGGGGAGGAAGTACAGAAGGATTCATATGCGCAAGGGACAACAACATCACCAAGGTCCAGACGTTCATCATCACCAAGGCAGCCGGCATGGGACCATGGGGGCAGGGATCAACAAGGGCGCATGGTAGCAGGCAAAATGTTGAGGAAGGTGCAGGAGAACATGAAGAAATGGAGGACGAACTGTCCATGGACATGGAAGGCTCAGCAGATGAGGGAGACCTTGGTCAAATTTCAGTTGAAAGAGGTTGGGGGGAGATGTCAGAGGAAGAAAGAACGGTTAGCACCTCTATGCTACAAACACAGCGTGGACTTGGTCCGCATGGCTGCGCCAGACACATGAGCGCCTTCTTGCTGCACTACCTCCAACATGACCCTCGTATTG
This sequence comes from Anomaloglossus baeobatrachus, assembly GCF_048569485.1. Classification (NCBI taxonomy): domain Eukaryota; kingdom Metazoa; phylum Chordata; class Amphibia; order Anura; family Aromobatidae; genus Anomaloglossus; species Anomaloglossus baeobatrachus. The sequence goes on from NC_134357.1 coordinate 126,925,980, forward strand.
TCAAAATTAGAAGTGATGATAACTACTGGCTTGCCACACTATTAGATCCCCGGTACAAGTCCAAATTTTGTGACATAATTCCAGCCATAGAAAGGGACGCACGTATGCAGGAGTATCAGCAGAAGCTGTTAGTCGATCTTAGCTCGGCTTTTCCACCAAACAACCATGGTGCATGGAGTGAATCTCCCAGTTGTAACTTGACAAACATGGGACAGACTCATCATCAACAGTCTAACCATATCAGCAGCACCCTATCTCGTGCTGGTAACAGCAATTTTATTGAATCGTTTCATCATTTTTTTAGACCATCCTTTTCAAGGCCAGCAGAGACAAGAAGTCTGGCACATAGTCAACGGCTGGAGAGGATGATACAGGAGTATCTCCAAATGAACATTGATGCCATGACTTTGCAAATGGAGCATTGCTCATTTTGGGCTTCAAATCTTGAAAAATGGCCTGAGCTCTCCACTTACACCTTGGAGATCTTGTCATGTCCAGCTGCCAGCGTTGTCTCAGAACGTGTCTTCAGTGCTGCTGGGTGTGTGCTGACAGATAAGCGCACGCGTCTGTCCAGTGACAATGTGGACAGACTAACGTTCATCAAAATGAACAAGTCATGGATCCGCAAGGACTTTACTACCCCTGTGTCATCCTGGGGAGAGTAAATGCTTGTGTATTTTGAATGTGCTTGATGCACATCTACCTGTGAAGTGTACAACTGGGGCACAAGTGCTGCCACTGAAGGGGTGTCTGTGAGGCCCAAATTTGGAAAAAAGGGAGACTCCGCTTGGAGTAACCCTTGCTTGCAGTGTTTCTAAAAATGATCCAAGATGAACAGATCTGGGATCAGCAAAGACTTTGAAGACTTTACTACCTACCCCGGTGTCATCCTGGGGACAGTTAAGGATGGCGTATTTTTGAATGTGCTTGATGCAAATCTACCTCTGAAGTGTACAACTGGGGCACAAGTGCTGCCACTGAAGGGGGGTCTGTGTGGCCAAATTTTTGGAAAAAAGGGAGACTCCACTTGGAGTAACCCTTGCTTGCAGTGTTTCTAAAAATGATCCAAGATGAACAGATCTGGGATCAGCAAAGGCTTTGCTACCTACCCCGGTGTCATCCTGGGGACGGTTAAGGATGGCGTATTTTTGAATGTGCTTGATGCAAATTTACCTGTGAAGTGTACAACTGGGGCACAAGTGCTGCCTTTGAAGGGGTGTCTGTGTGGCCCAATTTTTGGAAAAAAGGGAGACTCTGCTTGGAGTCACCTTGCGGTGTTTTTAAAAAGGAGCCAAGATGAACAAGTCATGGTTCAGCAAAGACTTTGCTACCTACCCCGGTGTCATCCTGGGGGCGGTTAAGGATGGCGTATTTTTGAATGTGCTTGATGCAAATCTACCTGTGAAGTGTACAACTGGGGCACAAGTGCTGCCACTGAAGGGGTGTCTGTGTGGCCAGATTTTTGGAACAAAAAGAAAAACTCCGCCTTGAGTAACCCTCGCTTGCAGTGTTTCTAAAAATGATCCAAGATGAACAGATCTGGGATCAGGAAAGACTTTTCTACCTACCCCGGTGTCATCCTGGGGACGGTTAAGGATGGCGTATTTTTGACTGTGCTTGATGCAAATTTACCTGTGAAGTGTACAACTGGGGCACAAGTGCTGCCACTGAAGGGGTGTCTGTGTGGCCCAATTTTTGGAAAAAAGGGAGACTCCGCTTGGAGTCCGTTTGCTGTGTTTAACATAATTTTAGAAGGGCATGCCATGCCTATATCTGTGTCTCGTCCTCTTTTTCCTCGTCAAGCTGTTTTGTTTTCGCATGAGAATTCGTTCCTGTCACTTTCCCATGTTTTTGTGTTGTGTTGTGAGTTATTTGTCACCTTTTGGACACCTTTGAGGGTGTTTTATAGGTGTTTTTATGTGTTTTTGATTGCCTCCCATTGTTTCCTATGGGGTTCGAGTGGATCGCCGAACCGGTTCACGAAACCGAACTCGAACGCGACCTCCGTTCGGCGAACCAAGCTCAAGCTGAACCGCGACCGGTTCGCTTATCTCTAATAAAGATGCAGCAGATGTCTGAAATGTTTTAAGGATGTTGCATACATAAGAAATAAAACATGTCAAGGAGGACACCTAAGGAATCTTTGTGGCACGCTTAGCACACTTCCCATATATATTTCATTTCCAAGTGTATATTTTCTATCAACGTTGTTACAAACCATGAAAGTGATACAATATATCATTCCTCTAGCACAAATATCATGGCTTTTTATGGCACAATGACTGTAAAATCCATCTGTTCCACTGTCTTATATTTGTTTTAATATAATCCAACATGTCAGAGGATGAATACAGTATATTTATGGTCTGTGTAATGTGTATCACCAAAACTGTTTAATTTTCTGCCGAGGTTTGACAGACTTTGTTGTGCTTCATTCTCATCATTTCTGGACTGCAAATCACTGAGTTTTCATTTAGTCATGATTCACATAACCTGCATATTTACAGTGAGCAATAACTGTAAAATATGTCGCATTAATTTTTGCAAGCTGTATAATTTCATAGTATCTAACCTAACATTTAATTGTCTCCTGTAGACTGATTTCAAGTGTCAGTGGCACAGCATGTGATTAGGAGCATTGGTGATACAGTCAAAGTCTTTGGAAACAGCTCAAAGAATGTGTCACTCAGCCCTGGAGTGAGAATATATGACTTTCTATCTGTTGGCATTCACAACTTTCTAACTCCTAGCAAGCATGAATAATGGCATGCAGCAATAAATACAGCTGGCGCCATAAGGCCCTGAGTTAAAAAGCCATATCATTTTCTCAGCAAGAAACAAGATAACTGTTTTAAATGGTATAATTTTGCATTGTATTAGGAAGTGGAGTTCTAAAGGAAAAAGAATGCATAAAACATAAGATATTATACTTTCATAATGAGAAAATATATAATAATAAAAATAATTATTTGTATTTCTATAGCACCAACAAATTCCAAAGGACTTTACAATTCAGAGCGGACATGTACAGACAATATCAGACATTACAGAGTAACGCAATTCAACAGATACCAAGAAGAGTGAGGCCCCTGCTCACAAGATTACAATCTAGGAAGAATTATGGAAAGCACAAAAGGTAAATGGTAAAATGTACTTGCATTGTATTTGGCAGCCATCAATATGATAAAAAAGGTATTCACAAAAAACTGCATGAACCGATCACCAGCCAGTATGTATACAAGTAGATATACAGAGTGCTATTAAGTGCATGGAGGGTGTTTAAACAGATGACACAATGGACCAAATCTGGAAGAAAAGTTTGGAAGGGCCAAACAGGAAAAGTTAGATAAAGGAGGTAAGGTGATAGGCCAGTCTAAAGAAACGCATTGTTAGGGCACGCTTAAAAGTGTGTGTATTGGGAATTAATGAAATTGTCCTGAGTAGTCCATTCTAGAGAATTGACACAGCTTGATAGAAGTCTTGTAGACGAGAGTGGGTTGATGTTAGTCTTAGCTCATTAACGGAATGGAGGGTACAGGTAGGGTGATTGACAGAGATGAGGAAGGAGCTGTAAGGTGGTGCAGAAGTCTGGAGGGCTTTGTAAGTGAGAGGGATAACTTTATATTGGATTCTGTAGCAGATGGGCAACCAGTGCAATGACTGGCACAAGGTGGAGGCATCAGTGTAGCAGTTGGAGAGGAATTTGATCCAAGCTGCTGCATTCAGGATGCATTGGAGAGTGGAGTGTTTAGTAAGAGGGAAACAGTACAGACTAAGATGAATAAAAGGAGTTTTTGCAGAGTCAACAGTAAGAAAAGGTCAAATTCTAGAGATGTTTTTGAGGTGTAGATGACATGAGTGAACAAGAGATTGGAAGTGTGGAGTGAAGAACAGATCTGAGTAATATATAAACCCAAGACAGCTGGTGTGCTGCTGGGGATGAGTAATGGTAGAACCACACACAGAAATAGCAATATTGGGTTTAGGCAGGACAGTAGAAGTAGGAAACACAATAGGTTAAGTTTTTGACAGATTCAGTTTTAGATAGAGAAAGTACATGATGTGAAAGACAGCAGACAGAAAATCACTGGGATTTTGTAGTAATGCAGGGGTGATGTCAGGAGACGATGTGTACAATTGGGTGTCATTAGCATAGAGATGGTACTGAAAACCGAATCTACTGATTGTTTGTCCAATATGGGCAGTATATAGGGAATATTGAGGCAGGAAACCAAGGACTGAATCCTGGGAAATGCTGACAAAAAAGAGAACAGGAGAAGAAGAGGAGCTAGCAAAAGAAACAGTGAAGTAGTGGTCAAAGAGGTAGGAGGAGAACCAGGAGAGAGCAGTAATTTTGGGCCCAATAGAGTGGAGCATAGTGAGGAGTTGCTGGTGATTCAATGTTCTGAATGTACTGAATGCAGCATTAGATTTAGCTATTAGTAGATCGTTATGGACTTTAGTTAGGGCAGTTTCAGTAGAGTGTAAGGAGCCGAAACTGAATTGTAAAGGGTAAAGAAGAGCAATATCTGAGAGATAGCAGATTATTCGGTAGTGGAAGAAACGTTCAATAAGTTTAGAAATGATGGGGAGATTATAGATAGGTCTGTAGTTAGCAGAGCAATTCTGGTCCATAGATCTTTTTTAAAGAAATGGCTGTATGGTGCCATGTTTGAAGGAGGAGGGAAAAATACCAGATGAGAGAAAGATGTTAAATATTTTAGTTGGGTGAGAGGTGACAGACAGGTAAAAGGACTGAAGGAGATGTGAGAGAATAAGGTCACTGTTGCAGGTAGTGGGGTGAAAAGATTCAAGGAGCCTGGTAACTTTTTCTTGTGACCAGTCAGAAGACAGAAAATTAGTTAGATTTGATTCAAATATAACCCCAAGAAAGCGAGTTGCTATGGAGTAATATAATATATGAAATAAATGTATTAAAAAATACTATGGTAATAGCTAGGTATTAGTACTAACCAACGGCTAGAGATGAAGGAACCAGTTCACCAAATTCTTTTATGCATTTTTTTGACCAGACACAAAATTGGGATAATTTACTAAGCTAAATGCAGTGGCATAAGGTGCATCAAATACAGTGCCTACAAGTAGTATTCAACCCCCTGCAGATTTAGCAGGTTTGATAAGATGCAAATAAGTTAGAGCCTGCAAACTTCAAACACGAGCAGGATTTATTAACAGATGCATAAATCTTACAAACCAACAAGTTATGTTGCTCAGTTAAATTTTAATAAATTTTCAACATAAAAGTGTGGGTCAATTATTATTCAACCCCTAGGTTTAATATTTTGTGGAATAACCCTTGTTTGCAATTAAAGCTAATAATTGTCTTTTATAAGACCTGATCAGGCCGGCACAGGTCTCTGGAGTTATCTTGGCCCACTCCTCCATGCAGATCTTCTCCAAGTTATCTAGGTTCTTTGGGTGTCTCATGTGGACTTTAATCTTGAGCTCCTTCCACAAGTTTTCAATTGGGTTAAGGTCAGGAGACTGACTAGGCCACTGCAACACCTTGATTTTTTACCTCTGGAACCAGGCCTTGGTTTTCTTGGCTGTGTGCTTTGGGTCGTTGTCTTGTTGGAAGATGTTGGAAGATGAAATGACGACCCATCTTAAGATCCTTGATGGAGGAGCAGAGGTTCTTGGCCAAAATCTCCAGGTAGGCCGTGCTATCCATCTTCCCATGGATGCGGACCAGATGGCCAGGCCCCTTGGCTGAGAAACAGCCCCACAGCATGATGCTGCCACCACCATGCTTGACTGTAGGGATGGTATTCTTGGGGTCGTATGCAGTGCCATCCAGTCTCCAAACGTCACGTGTGTGGTTGGCAGCAAATATCTCGATCTTGGTCTCATCAGACCAGAGAACCTTGAACCAGTCTGTCTCAGAGTCCTCCAAGTGATCATGAGCAAACTGTAGACGAGCCTTGACATGACGCTTTGAAAGTAAAGGTACCTTACGGGCTCGTCTGGAACGGAGACCATTGCGGTGGAGTACGTTACTTATGGTATTGACTGAAACCAATGTCCCCACTGCCATGAGATCTTCCCGGAGATCCTTCCTTGTTGTCCTTGGGTTAGCCTTGACTCTTCGGACAAGCCTGGTCTCAGCACGGGTGGAAACTTTAAAAGGCTGTCCAGGCCGTGGAAGGCTAACAGTAGTTCCATAAGCCTTCCACTTCCGGATGATGCTCCCAACAGTGGAGACAGGTAGGCCCAACTCCTTGGAAAGGGTTTTGTACCCCTTGCCAGCCTTGTGACCCTCCACGATCTTGTCTCTGATGGCCTTGGAATGCTCCTTTGTCTTTCCCATGTTGACCAAGTATGAGTGCTGTTCACAAGTTTGGGGAGGGTCTTAATTAGTCAGAAAAGGCTGGAAAAAGAGATAATTAATCCAAACATGTGAAGCTCATTGTTCTTTGTGCCTGAAATACTTCTTAATACTTTAGGGGAACCAAACAGAATTCTGGTGGTTTGAAGGGTTGAATAATAAATGACCCTCTGAATAAACTTTTCACAATTTAAAAAAAAAAAAAAAAAAAAAAAAAAAATAACATTCTTTTTTGCTGCAGTGCATTTCACACTTCCAGGCTGATCTACAGTCCAAATGTCACAATGCCAAGTTAATTCCGAATGTGTAAACCTGCTAAATCTGCAGGGGGTTGAATACTACTTGTAGGCACTGTAACTGTTTTACATGCTGTGCAAAGCTTTTATCATATGTTCTAGACACATTTTCTAACACACACTGCAAAAAATGTTAACTACTGGAAAAGGAAAGGGTAAGGTTTGTCAGGAAGGGGTATGATCAGAATTGTGCCTCAGAGTGTCAAAAGTGTTCCAAAATTTGTTGCAAATTTTTAGACCAGAGCACACAAGCAAATAGATGGTTTAAGTTTAGAGTAAAAATAGATCTAAAAATGGACAAATTTTATCAAATAGTCTAATCTAGGTTTACACGGTCTAAAAATTGTATAGTTTTGTTAGATCAACTAAAATGAATATTATTCATTGTGGTTTATCCCCACATTTCACATTTTGTGGTGAATCTCAGTCCAGTCTTTGACTCGAGTAAGGATCAATTTGGTGTATTTTTTCCACTTTTTCAGAATGTGAAACTTTTGGTGCTAATTTGTGATGGCCAAGCGTGCTTCACACTGCACGGTACTGATTCAAGCATTCTGGTGCTCAAGACACTTGGTACTTGGTTGAATATCCGTGCACTCGAGTGCCATGTTTGATTACCCGCCCTGCATGTTTTGCAGCTTATTTTCCACCACTAAACATGCAGGAATGTCCTGCCAATAACGGTAATGCCCTAGCCATGTTGGCTACTGGCATTACTGTGATTGGTGGGCCTCATTGTGTCATTGGGTCTATTTAAGACTTTGTGACGCCATCTTCCAAGGGATATGTATTAGAGTGATTCTAGCCTAAAAGTCCTTGCTGAAATGTAAAAAAAAATATATATTCTAATAATACAGCTTATGGGCGGCACAGTGGCTCAGTGGTTAGCACTACAGCCTTGCAGCGCTGGGGTCCTGGGTTCAAATCCCACCAAGGACACCATCTGCAAGGAGTTTGTATGTTCTCCCCGTGTTTGCGTGGGTTTCCTCTGGGTACTCTGGCTTCCTCCCACACTCCAAAGACATACAGATCAGTGTTGGCAATGTATGTAAAGCGCTGTGGAATTAATAGCGCTATATAAATGAATAAATATTATTATTATTATTATTAGCTGCATTTAGTGTAGAGCTAGCTGGTGGAGAAGGGATAGTGTATTAGAAGCAAGTAGGTAGGGATTCTAGGGTTACAGACTTTCCTGCTGCTACATTAACCCAAAAGTCCTTTTCAGACCTAATTCAAATCTATTTAATCTCTGATAATACAGCTCTTAGCTGCAATTAGTGTAGGGAGAGCTGCTGGAGAAGAGATATGGTATTAGAAGCATCTAGGCAAGGATTCTAGCCTTACAGACCTTGCTGCTGCTGCTACGTTAATCCAAAAGTCCTTTTCAGGGCTAATTCAAATCTATTCTACTTGCTAATAATACTGCTCTTAGCTACAATTAGCGTAGGGTTTGCTGCTGAAGAAGGGGTAGTGTATTAGAGACATTTAAGCAGGAATTCTAGCCTTACAGACCTTGCTGCTGAGTCATAATAATTCTATTCTATAATAATACTGCTCATATCTGCATTTATTGTATGACAAGCTGCTGGAGAAGGGAAAGTGTATTTGAGGCATGTAAGCAGAGATTCTAGCATTTACAGACCTTGTTGTTGCTATGTTAATCCAAAAGTTCTTTTCAGGGCTAATTCAAATATATTCTATTTTCTATTATTACCGCTCTTAGCTGTATATACTGTAGAAGGTGCTAGTGGAGAAGGAATAGTGTATTAGAAGAATGTAGACAGAAATATAAGCCTTACAAATCTTGCTGCTTCAACGTTAATCTAAACATTATTTTCAGGGATTTTCAAATCTATTCTAGTCTTTAATAATACTGGTCTTATCTGCAATTAGTGTAGGGAGAGTTCCTGTAAAAGGGATAGTGTACTAGAGGCATCATGGCAGGAATCCTAGTCCTACAGACCTTGCTCCTAATAAATTAACCCAAAAGTCTTTTTCAGGGCTAATTCAAATCTATTCTTTTCTCTAACAATACCCCTCTTAGCTAAAATTATTGTAGGGAGAGCTGGTGGAAAAGAGAGCGTGTTTTAGGTAGGGATCCTAACCATGTAGGTAGGAATCAGAGCCTTACTGACCTTGCTTCAACCTAAAACTAAATGTCATTTTCAGGCCTACATCTATTCTGTTCCCTATTAATACTTTTGTTAGCTGCAATCAGTGTAGGGATAGCTGCTGGAGGAGGGAAAATTTTGGATTAGAGACATACAGTGGAACCTCGCTTAACGAGTAACCCAGTTAGCGAGTATTTCGCTTACCGAGCAAAGCTTGCTGTAAATTTGTAACTCAGTTTACGAGCAAGCTTTGCTGTACGAGCAAAATACTCACCACACACACTTCTGATTCCGTACATCCACCGCGCTCTAACCCGCTCTTGCAGTCCACACAAACACACACAAACATACACAAGCACACACAAACACACACGCACGCACGCACGCACACACACATATTATGCTCACCTTACCTTCCGTTCCATCGCCAGCCTCATGGTTCTTGTATTTCGCCGGTACAGGACGTGTATCGGGTAACCATCGCGACGAGGGAGGAACTTCCGCTGCAAGGCAATCAGGGGCAAGCGGCTCCTGCCTTTGATGTCAGCACACTGGCAGCGGAAGTTCCTCCCTCGTCGCGATGGTTATCGATACACAGCCTGTACCGGCGAACTGTAAGTTCCAGGAGGCCGGCGATGGAACAGAAGGTAAGGTGAGCCTAATTTGTGTGTGTGCGTGCGAGTTTGTGCAAGTTTGTGTGTGATTGTGCGTGTTTGTTTGTGTTTGTGGGGATTTGTACGTGTATGGCATGGCACAGTAGGGGACCAGGATGGGATATTTAACAAGTTGTGGAACAAATTGTTTGCATTGCAATGATTTCCTATGGCAAATCTTGCTTTGCTGAACGAGTAACTTGGTTAACAAGCACACTCCCAGAACGGATTGTTCTCGTTAACCAAGGTTCCACTGTATAAGCAAATTATATTGATTACACTCATTCTGTAGGCATACTGCTGTTGCAACTTAACTGCATTGGTCAGAGCATGAGTAATGTTATGGGACACATGCTGGTATAAGGCGGGGATGGCATACTGGTAAATATAGTGACCCCAGCCATCACTATATCCAGTAATGTGAGATGGCTGCCGGCATGAGTTTGCTCAAAGCCTTAAGGGTGCTTTACACGCTGTGACATCGCTACCGATATATCGTCGGGGTCACGTCGTTAGTGACGCACATCCGGCGCCGGTAGCGACATCGCAGCGTGTGACACCAAGGAGCGACGATAAACGATCGCAAAACGGTTAAAAAACGGTGATCGTTGACACGTCGCTCCTTTCCTTAATATTGCTGCTGCCACAGGTACGATGTTGTTTGTCGCTCCTGTGGCATCACACCTCGCTATGTGTGACACCGCAGGAACGAGGAACATCTCCTTACCTGCATCCACCAGCAATGCGGAAGGAAGGAGGTGGGCGGGATGTTACGTCCCGCTCATCTCCGCCCCTCCGCTTCCATTGGCCGGCCGCTTAGTGACGCCGCAGTGCTGTCTCTATGATGCCAAACGCACCTACAGCTTGAGGGAGGGAGTGTTCGGCGGTCACAGTGACGTCGCTGACAAGGTATGTGCATGTGACGCTGCCGTAGCGATAATGTTCGCTACGGCAGCGAGCACCAAATGTCGCACGAACGACGGGGGTGGGTGCTATCGCGCTCGACATCGCTAGCAATCGCTGGCGATGTTGCAGCGTGTAAAGCACCCTTTAGTGTCCACGCTCCTAAATGGCAACATTTTCAGGGCAAGCAGTCAGGTTATGCAAGTATGTAGCCCCCTGTGTACTTTCGTCATCTCCACCTGGTCCAATTGCAAAGCTTCCTCTTTAATTTTGAGCAGTGAGCGTTTGAGTAGACACAGAAGTGGGATGGTTGGGTTGATTATGGTGTCACTATCTTGGTTAATTTCTCAAACTTTTGTAGAACCTCAGACATGTCAGACACCCATGCATCCATGCCCTCTTGTCGGTTCTTATATGTGAAAGCTAAGCAGAATACTGAAAGGCATGTTCTAGCAAGTATTCAACTACTGTCCTCTGCTTCTCACAAAGCCTTGCTAACTTGTGTAATGTGGAGTTAAAGAGAGTGGTAATGTGACGCCCTGGACTAGTCAGGTCATCCCAGGTAGTCACACACACATCACCCCCCTCCCCGAGCAGGTGACAGCAGCCAACCAAGAAACCCTTGTCACCACCCTCCAGGTTTGATGTCCACACCAGGGGGGAGGAGCCAGGCAGTTGGCTCCGTCCACCAAGGAGTTCACAGGCCTGGAGGCGGGAAAGACAGAAGTTCAGAGAGAAGTTCTAGAGGAGTGTGAGGAGTAGCCTTGACAGTGAAGGAGGGAGGACGAGTTCAAGGGCAGACCTGTGACCAGGCCTGCCAAGAGTCTACTCAGGTGGCTGGGTCGGAGACCAGTCACCTTTGGCAAGGAGGCAGACGGTGGTGGCCGCTTGCAGGAGCTGGGATTACAGCCGGGGTAACCATAGGGACCGGGGTCGGGCGGTGGCCCGCCGGTACCGAACCGGGGAACCGATTGGAAACCAGAGCACCAGGAGGGGTACTCAGACCCAGTACAAAGCCCCGAACTGACAGGGCTGAGTCAAATCAACTGATTGAAGACTGGACTTTAGGACCTATCCCACACAAGACCCGTTAGAAGACAACAGCTCAACCATACGGGGTAAAGCCACCGCCAAGACATAGAGACCCAAAGGGCCAGCGTCTGCGTTCAAACAGGGCTCTCCCAACAGCCAGCAAGCCGGGGAGTGGACTACCATTGCTTATGCATAGGAATCAAACGTTCATATAAAAGGTGCAGGAGAAAGACTGAAACCACCAACCCGTTCAGGGAGAAGCTGCAGCCGGCTGCGGGCCCCATTCATCATCCAGTTTGGTTTACCAGAGATTCCAGTGTATTGTGTCATAGTGAGTACACCAGTGCCTTTGGGCCGCGCACCGCTTCAGCATACGCCTGCACACGCTCCCACCTCCCAGCACCTCCCTCGGGCCCCTGGGACCATCACTCCCCTACCCAAGGAGGGTTCAACACCAAGCTGCACAACACCGTCCCTGGGAGGCCTAGATAACGGCAGCGGTGGTGTCCATCTATTCACCACAACCCGTGGGTGGCGTCACGAACTTACATCCCAAACCACTGCGGCCCCGGCTGTGGAACTTCCCCGTCAAGTCCCTGCATGTAGCGCCAACCCCCTTGCAGAGTGACGTGACCCCCGGGTCCGTGAAAGGCTCGAGCCACCATCCACCGTACGAGCACGGATCCGAGCGGCTCGGCGGTCGCAGCCGAGCCCACGGGGCGGTACAGTAACGTCTCACACCTGTCGGTGAGTTGGCACCTGAAAGCGCTGCTACAGCATTGCTAGACAGTTGGCAGCTGTAGCTGACATGTGGAAATGAGCACATGCAACATACCTTCACAATTAACAAGCCATGGAGAAAAAGACATGGATCGCACATCCCAAAAATACATTGATCTAAAAGCCGCTAGGCAAAAATTTAAATAGAACATGAGGTTCTTAGTTACCATTCTGATCAGACTGTATTAAGCCCACTGCCACGTCACGGCGAACCTCTTGAGTGGGTCCCTAATCTAAAGCCTTTATGGTGCGGCACTGTGCACCAACCACTGCCACGGCGACAAAGCACCAGCAAGGCAGGCGACCTGGCGCCTCACAGCACCCATGCTGCAAGGCAAAGCCCCCAAGGCTCCAGGCCGCACTGCCCCACTGTCACGACATCACCACAACAGCGGCCACTGCACAGCACCAACACACAGTGAGAGAAGCTGCGCACTCACCTCCCACCGGCTCCCATGTGTAAACTGGGAGCAAAAAAGGCTGACCCCTCTTGCAGTCTCCTGCTGATTAAAAACACCTGTGCCAAATGGGGGGAGTGCAGATCCAAGCAAAAAACAGAGGGGGATAGACTGTTATATAACAAGCCATGGAGAAAAAGACATGGATCGCACATCCCAAAAATACATTGATCTAAAAGCCGCTAGGCAAACATTTAAATAGAACATGAGGTTCTTAGTTACCATTCTGATCAGACTGTATTAAGCCCACTGCCACGTCACGGCGAACCTCTTGAGTGGGTCCCTAATCTAAAGCCTTTATGGTGCGGCACTGTGCACCAACCACTGCCACGGCGACAAAGCACCAGCAAGGCAGGCGACCTGGCGCCTCACAGCACCCATGCTGCAAGGCAAAGCCCCCAAGGCTCCAGGCCGCACTGCCCCACTGTCACGACATCACCACAACAGCGGCCACTGCACAGCACCAACACACAGTGAGAGAAGCTGCGCACTCACCTCCCACCGGCTCCCATGTGTAAACTGGGAGCAAAAAAGGCTGACCCCTCTTGCAGTCTCCTGCTGATTAAAAACACCTGTGCCAAATGGGGGGAGTGCAGATCCAAGCAAAAAACAGAGGGGGATAGACTGTTATATAACAAGCCATGGAGAAAAAGACATGGATCGCACATCCCAAAAATACATTGATCTAAAAGCCGCTAGGCAAAAATTTAAATAGAACATGAGGTTCTTAGTTACCATTCTGATCAGACTGTATTAAGCCCACTGCCACGTCACGGCGAACCTCTTGAGTGGGTCCCTAATCTAAAGCCTTTATGGTGCGGCACTGTGCACCAACCACTGCCACGGCGACAAAGCACCAGCAAGGCAGGCGACCTGGCGCCTCACAGCACCCATGCTGCAAGGCAAAGCCCCCAAGGCTCAAGGCCGCACTGCCCCACTGTCACGACATCACCACAACAGCGGCCACTGCACAGCACCAACACACAGTGAGAGAAGCTGCGCACTCACCTCCCACCGGCTCCCATGTGTAAACTGGGAGCAAAAAAGGCTGACCCCTCTTGCAGTCTCCTGCTGATTAAAAACTCCTGTGCCAAATGGGGGGAGTGCAGATCCAAGCAAAAAACAGAGGGGGATAGACTGTTATATAACAAGCCATGGAGAAAAAGACATGGATCGCACATCCCAAAAATACATTGATCTAAAAGCCGCTAGGCAAAAATTTAAATAGAACATGAGGTTCTTAGTTACCATTCTGATCAGACTGTATTAAGCCCACTGCCACGTCACGGCGAACCTCTTGAGTGGGTCCCTAATCTAAAGCCTTTATGGTGCGGCACTGGGCACCAACCACTGCCACGGCGACAAAGCACCAGCAAGGCAGGCGACCTGGCGCCTCACAGCACCCATGCTGCAAGGCAAAGCCCCCAAGGCTCCAGGCCGCACTGCCCCACTGTCACGACATCACCACAACAGTATTGTACAACTTGTGTATCACACAACTTGTGTATTGTAATTGTACTCTACACAGTGGTGGTCCCTTGGCCATCACTTTAGAAGCTGACTAGAATACCGACAAGCAAGTTGCAACTGGTATTCTACTATAGCCTTCTGCTGCTCACAATGCCTTGACATATTTAATGTTGAATCAGTCCTTGAGCTGGCACTTGCAAGCACTATTAAAGTATTGCCAGACCAGCACCAGGTGTAACTGGCTTGCGGACGTTCACAAGTAGCTCTGGCGAATCCCACACATGCCGGGACAATGTGAGAACTGACCCTCACAGTGCCAGACCAGGGTCCATGAATGAAGGCAGAACAGGTCCAAGTATAATATGCTTAATTATCAAAGCCTGTGGCGTTCGCTGCACATGCTGGGACCTGGATTGCCTTCATTAGCAGTTGCCTTTCCTTGAAAACATGGAAGTGGTTTCTGAAATGTTACAGGTATATGTGTTGCTTCAATATGGTTCTGCTTTTAATTTAGGAGGCCACATGGTACAATGTAAATATTTAAATATAGAGTAGGACCCCCCTATCGAGATTTGCTGTGACGTGGCAGGGGCGGCTCAAAAAAGATATCAATTATTTGCTAAAAATCTCATTTTGCATTATAGTACAGTTGGAATAATAAGTGAATTTTCACTTTTAATTGTTTACATGCCATTCTCAAGCAGTGCTGGCTCCCCCCTTTTTCTGTGTGGATGACATGGGCCTGAGAATGATGGTGGTGGTCAAGCTGGTAGTTGTCTGGCTCCTACTGAGCTAGGTACAGCTCCGGCTGCAAATTACAATTTTGTTGTGTTCTGCACTTTCTGTAAAAACTGGGAACCTAACCCTTGGCCTGAGATCTTGCCGTGTGTGGGTATTCTGAGGAACAGTTGTCCACTTCTATCTAGCCCCCACTACCTCTTGCTGCCTGTTGCGGTGCTGCGGATCCCTCCCACTCTTTAATGCTGTCCTCGCTCTGCATACCACTTTGCCATGCTGAGTCAGTGACTTCATTATCCACCACCTCGTCTTCCACTTCCACACTCTGGTCTTCCTCCTAACTTGAAGACTTAATTTTGTTTGTTGGCAACAGTGTCTCATCATCATCCACCTCTTTAGGCAGCAGTTGCCAATCC
The DNA here is from genome assembly GCF_048569485.1 of Anomaloglossus baeobatrachus. Taxonomy (NCBI): domain Eukaryota; kingdom Metazoa; phylum Chordata; class Amphibia; order Anura; family Aromobatidae; genus Anomaloglossus; species Anomaloglossus baeobatrachus. The sequence goes on from NC_134357.1 coordinate 126,941,186, forward strand.
CCACCATTGGCTTCTTTGGACCATGGCTGCTCAAATATTTGGGCAAGGTGTTGGACACAAGATGATTACACAGTTCTGTAAGGCAGATCCGAGAGCGCTGTTACTCCCTGTTATTGGAAAGGCGTAGAACTGCTGGGGGACAAGAAAGGCTTTCTCGTATCATACTGTTATGGTAACCTGGGTGGTGTCAGAAGGTCTGGGAACATCCATGATAATAATAGCTGAGGTAAACTTGGATGCAGTGTGTCTGTTGGTGCTCTGTATAAATGAAACGTCCGATAAGAAGTGTACCTGTCGCGGGCGGGGAGGACGCTGCCGCTGCTGGTCGCTCGCTAACGCTCGGGTCCGGCGCTGCTGCGGCTGCTGCTGCTCGGTGGCTCGAGCGGTGGGCCGGATCCAGGGACTCGAGCTGCGCCCCTTGCCAGTTAGTAAAAAGGGTGGTTGGTTTGGGGGATTTAGTCCGTGACGCCACCCATGGGTCGTGGTGAAGATGGGCACCACCGCTGCTGGTGACGGGGATCCCGGGAGCGATGGTAGGGAGCAGCTGGGATGTTGTTTTCCCCCTCCGTGGGTAGGGGTCGGTGGTCCCGGGGCCCGGTGATGTGACGGGGAGGCAGGATTGGTGAGGTGCAGGGTTGCAGGGACAGCGCGGCACGGTGCCGGGGAGGCAGGATTGGTGAGGTGCAGAGTTGCAGGGACAGCGCGGCACGGTGCCGGATGGCACGCGTGTACTCACTCAGTAAGAGATGCACAAAGTCCTCGGTAAACCAAACGGCTGGATGGACGGGTCCCGCAGCCGGCTGCAGTGTCTCTCCCCGGATAGGTGATGGCGGCTGTCTTTCCCTGCACCTTGATGTACTTGCTTGACTACTATGGATCCCCAACGGTAGTCCGCTCCCCGGTGTATGGATGCCGGAGGAGCCCGTTTGCCCGCAGGCGCTGGCCATTGGGTCTCTAGCCTTAGGCGGTAGCTGTATACCCTTACCGTGTGGGCGGTTGCCTTCTATCGGGTCTTTGGCTGTTAGGAAACCCCTGGGGTTCCGGTCACACTCGGATTTGACTATTGTCGGCGGCTCCAAGTCTGGTCAGGGTCCGATGGCCCTGCCTGTGTGTGCTGGCTTCACTTCGCTCCCCGGTCGGTACCGGCGGGCCAACGCCCGACCCCGGTCCTACGGTTCTGCGTTGCTTCACCACTCCTGCAGACGGCCACCACCGTCTGCCAAACTTGCTGTCAGTGCCAGGGCCACAAACCCAGACACCCAAGTGTTTACTCTTCACTCTTCAACCTCCAAAACTACTCTGACACTTTTCCCGCCTCCAGGCCTGTGTACTCCTTGGTGGGTGGGGCCAACCGCTTGGCTCTGCCCCACCTGGTGTGGACATCAGACCCTGGAGGGAGGCAACAAGGATTTTATGTTTGGCTAATGTTACTGTCTAGTGGGGGTGGGGGTGTTTGAGTGTTACCTGTGACGACCTGGCTAGTCCAGGGCGCCACATCCCCCCTTGGTGAAATGCAGACCGTCCGCGGGCTGCCCGTCCATCACCGGTTTTATTTATTTTTTTTTTTTCAAAACTGTAAAAACATAAATAACATGTAAACATTTCAAACATATAAGCATTTTTGTTAGGTCACTTAAACGTTGCACATATAAAAACATTTTTAATAATGACGGACGGACGGATGTCTTCCGCTCTCCCATCCAAGCAACCTAGCCCTGATGCTGCCCCTAAGAAGTGGGCAGCACCCCTTGACCCCAGTCCAGGTTCAGGCTGCCCGAGCGGGAACGGGTACGGTTACTCGCACCCGGCTGTCACTTTTGGGGACCCCACGTCCAGGGGGACCCCTGATCCCTGGAGGATGGCCACCGGTCCTGGTGGTGGCCGGGCCCCAGCCTGCTCTGCTGCGGGCCCTTCCTCCAATCTGCCTCTCCGGAGGCGGCAACGGTTTCCATCCCATAAAACTATTTACAAGCCCACCAGTTCGTGGGTGGCCTGCCAGTTCTTGGCCATGTTCATGAGTAGTCTCTCAAGCAGGTGGTAAACACATAAAGTCCCTCTGGGGACAATTTGCCGGCAACGGCCGAAATAATCACTGTCGACAATCAGGTGATCTTCGGTTGATTTTTGTCATTCAATTAAACTGCTGAGGGTCCCAACGGGGGATAACTTGCTTGCAACGGCGGACCACTGCCACTACTTGAGGTCGTACTCTTCCAGGACCTCTTCCAGCTCCACATCTGGACGGCTTGGTGGAGGAGGAGGGGGCTGGGGCCGCATCTGCTCACCCCAGCTCTTCCTCTGCTTAATGTCCAGGGCGAACCAGCCCCTCTCCCCGCAGTGGCGGGTGTAAGTCACCAGGTCGCCCGGCAATAGATCACGACCTGGATGGCCCGTGGGAAGATGTGAGTTGACATCGCGGCGGGCCACAAACACTTCGGCCTCCAGGCCCGGCTCGTATATGAATCCGAACCCCCTCCGTGTGTCAAATTGTCGAACTTGGCCCTCGTACACCGGGCCCCGCACCCGAAAGGTGGCATGGCGGAGTGCATCTTTTTCTTTAATTACTCACGCCATTACTTCGGCCCTCTGCTGCTCTCTGGCGGCAATCTCCCGGCCCAACAGGTTTTGTTCCCTGTCCCAATAAGGGGCGTTGGCAGACCCCTGCGCCTGGGTCGGGCCCCGCTGGACCGCGCCCACACCGGCCACTACCGGTACTCTCTCGTGGGGGTCCTGCGGTGACGTGGCCTGGACTGCTGCTTTGCAGTGGCAGCCCGGCGCAGCCTCAGCCGAGCCGGGGGATTCAGAGACAGCTGGCCTCACCGGTTGGGCCTTCGGGCTGGCAGCTGCCGGTTCTTCCATGGCCGGGCGGACTGCCAGAGCCGGGATGGTCTTGGGTGCGGCCATTTCCGGGGCTGACGGCTTCTCGTCGCGGACGGCTACTTCCCGCGGGGTCTTCCATGGCAGCGGGAGGGACACAGGTCGTTCCCGAACAACGCCCCCAGGCCGGTCCTCTAGGGCGGACGGGTTGGATTCCGCTACCGGTGTTGGGGGTAGCGGACCGAGCGGAGTGGCAACAGCAACCGGCGGTATGGATGGCGGGGGAGGCAGAAGGGTGAGCGGGCGCAGGCCGGGCCCCTCAGCCGCAGCGGCCGGTCCTTCTCGGACACAGGGGCGTGGGTCGCTTACCCGCTCCTCCATTTCTGCCTCCACCTCGCGTCTCCGCACGGCCGCCGCCACTTCCTCCATCTTGGCCACCCAGAGCTCCATCAAGAACCGGACCTGGGCTTGAAGGCGGCAGCACATTTGTGCGGTCCGTTCTTCCACCCATGCCGCTGTTCCTGGTGTGGGCTCGGGGATTTCCGCGATGCCGGACGGATGGGACATCATGCGCGGCAGTATTCCAGGAACCAAAGGTTTGCAGAATCCTGGCGTCCCTGTTTTTATAGCCTCGGCTACATTAGGCAGACACACACCCACCCCCCCTTGGTTCTCTTCAGCGCTTCCGTTTGTTGGGGCCGGGGCTTCGCTTTCGTGCCTTCCCTGCTCGGAGAAGACGCTGGAGCGGGAGATTTTCACGCCAAGATGGCGGTGCTTCAAAATTTTCGGCCGGACACCACCGGCGGAGATCACAAGGCGCACTTCTACTGGTAAGTAGATGGGTTCAATCCTGTTCGTGATGCCAGGTTGTCGCGGGCAGGGAGGACGCCGCCGCTGCTGGTCGCTCGCTAACGCTCGGGTCCGGCGCTGCTGCTGCTTGGTGGCTCAAGCGGTGGGCCGGATCCGGGGGCTCGAGCGGCGCCCCTCGCCCGTGAGTGAAAAGGGTGGTTGGTTTGGGGGATTTAGTCCGTGACGCCAACCACAGGTCGTGGTGATGATGGGCACCACCGCTGCTGGTGACGGGAATCCCGGGAGCAATGGTAGGGAGCAGCTGGGATGTTGTTTTCCCCCTCCGTGGGTAGGGGTCGGTGGTCCCGGGGCCCGGTGATGTGACGGGGAGGCAGGATTGGTGAGGTGCAGGGTTGCAGGGACAGCGCGGCGCGGTGCCGGATGACACAGGTGTACTCACTCAGTAAGAGATGGACAAAGTCCTCGGTAAACCAAACGGCTGGATGGACGGGTCCCGCAACCGGCTGCAGTGTCTCTCCCCATATAGGTGATGGCGGCTGTCTTTCCCTGCACCTTGATGTACTTGTTTGACTACTATGGATCCCCAACGGTAGTCCGCTCCCCGGTGTATGGATGCCGGAGGAGCCCGTTTGTCCGCAGGCACTGGCCATTGGGTCTCTAGCCTTAGGCGGTAGCTGTATACCCTCACGGTGTGGGCGGTTGCCTTCTATCGGGTCTTTGGCTGTTAGGAAACCCCTGGGGTTCCGGTCACACTCGGATTTGACTATTGTCGGCGGCTCCAAGCCTGGTCGGGGTCCGATGGCCCTGCCTGTGTGTGCTGGCTTCACTTCGCTCCCCGGTCGGTACCGGCGGGCCAACGCCCGATTCCGGTCCTACGGTTCCGCGTTGTTTCACCACTCCTGTAGACGGCCACCACTATCTGCCAACCTTGCTGTCAGTGCCTGGGCCACAAACCCAGACACCCAAGTGTTTACTCCTCACTCTTCAACCTCCAAAACTACTCTGACACTTTTCCCGCCTTCAGGCCTGTGTACTCATCGGTGGGTGGGGCCAACCGCTTGGCTCCGCCCCACCTGGTGCGGACATCGGACCCTGGAGGGAGGCAACAAGGATTTTATGTTTGGCTAATGTTACTGTCTAGTGGGGGTGGAGGTAGGGGTGTTTGAGTGTTACCTGTGACTACCTGGCTAGTCCAGGGCGCCACATACCCATAACATCTTGTACAGTTAGGTCCAGAAATATTTGGACAGTGACACAATTTTCGCGAGTTGGGCTCTGCATGCCACCACATTGGATTTGAAATGAAACCTCTACAACAGAATTCAAGTGCAGATTGTAACGTTTAATTTGAAGGTTTGAACAAAAATATCTGATAGAAATTGTAGGAATTGTACACATTTCTTTACAAACACTCCACATTTTAGGAGGTCAAAAGTAATTGGAGAAATAAACCAAACCCAAACAAAATATTTTTTTTTTCAATATTTTGTTGCGAATCCTTTGGAGGCAATCACTGCCTTAAGTCTGGAACCCATGGACATCACCAAACGCTGGGTTTCTTCCTTCTTAATGCTTTGCCAGGCCTTTACAGCCGCAGCCTTCAGGTCTTGCTTGTTTGTGGGTCTTTCCGTCTTAAGTCTGGATTTGAGCAAGTGAAATGCATGCTCAAATGGGTTAAGATCTGGTGATTGACTTGGCCATTGCAGAATGTTCCACTTTTTTGCCCTCATGAACTCCTGGGTAGCTTTGGCTGTATGCTAGGGGTCATTGTCCATCTGAACTATGAAGCGCCGTCCGATCAACTTTGCGGCATTTGGCTGAATCTGGGCTGTAAGTATATCCCGGTACACTTCAGAATTCATCCGGCTACTCTTGTCTGCTGTTATGTCATCAATAAACACAAGTGACCCAGTGCCATTGAAAGCCATGCATGCCCATGCCATCACGTTGCCTCCACCATGTTTTACAGAGGATGTGGTGTGCCTTGGATCATGTGCCGTTCCCTTTCTTCTCCAAACTTTTTTCTTCCCATCATTCTGGTACAGGTTGATCTTTGTCTCATCTGTCCATAGAATACTTTTCCAGAACTGAGCCGGCTTCATGAGGTGTTTTTCAGCAAATTTAACTCTGGCCTGTCTATTTTTGGAATTGATGAATGGTTTGCATCTAGATGTGAACCCTTTGCATTTACTTTCATGGAGTCTTCTCTTTACTGTTGACTTAGAGACAGATACACCTACTTCACTGAGAGTGTTCTGGACTTCAGTTGATGTTGTGAACGGGTTCTTCTTCACCAAAGAAAGTATGCGGCGATCATCCACCACTGTTGTCATCCGTGGACGCCCAGGCCTTTTTGAGTTCCCAAGCTCACCAGTCAATTCCTTTTTTCTCAGAATGTACCCGACTGTTGATTTTGCTACTCCAAGCATGTCTGCTATCTCTCTGATGGATTTTTTCTTTTTTTTCAGCCTCAGGATGTTCTGCTTCATCTCAGTTGAGAGTTCTTAAACCGCATGTTGTCTGGTCACAGCAACAGCTTCCAAATGCAAGACCACACACCTGTAATCAACCCCAGACCTTTTAACTACTTCATTGATTACAGGTTAACGAGGGAGACGCCTTCAGAGTTAATTGCAGCCCTTAGAGTCCCTTGTCCAATTACTTTTGGTCCCTTGAAAAGAGGAGGCTATGCATTACAGAGCTATGATTCCTAAACCCTTTCTCCGATTTGGATTTGAAAACTCTCATATTGCAGCTGGGAGGGTGAACTTTCAGCCCATATTATATATATAATTGTATTTCTGAACATGTTTTTGTAAACAGTTAAAATAACAAAACTTGTGTCACTGTCCAAATATTTCTGGACCTAACTGTATATAATTGTCAACCAGAGACTGCAAAGTAAAGAATTGTTGTCTATAAAGAACTTTCAGCCTCCATCTCCATCGCCTCCACGAGCCAGTCTTGATCCGTCCAAAACAGCAGTATCATGCGGCCTCTTGAAAGGTATCAACAACACCACATCTATCCACACACCCAGCCAGGACCACAACGTTTTTCCTGTGAAGTGATGCCAAACAGTTCAAACAGTTCAACTTTACTGAACACAACTGAAGATATATTGGTTACTGTCATCTGAAGATGTTCTGACCCAGTCGGCTAGTCATCACAATTCGACTTATCACAGTGGCAGAGATCTTTAGACTTTCCCTTTTCCTTCTTAAAACATATCAGCATCAAGAAGTGACTGTTCACTTGCCTGACATGCCATTTTGATATACAGTTTTAATGTTATGGCTGATCAGTCAATAGTACGCTTTAAAGTACAACTATTTAATAGAGAACCCAAAGAAATGCCATTGTAAAGCTAAATTGTTTCCTCTTAATAGACAGCACCTTGACATTACTAAGATAAAGCAAAAAAAATGAATCAGATATAGAAAAATATCATTACTTAAGGCCAGAAAAATGTCAAACAGCAGTAAGTTGTCATCATTGTTGATAATCCATCAGAGACTGCTGGTATAATGACTACATTTAGGTGTCAACAGAGACATGACCTATAATGGATCACACTGAAGAATCATTCCAATATTTTATAAAATTTCTTCATAATGTCTCATCTGTTTCAATATTATTGTTTTAATATTATTTTAAATGCAGATATCATTGTTGCACTGTGCCAAAAGTGTCACAAAGAAGCACCATGGAGCTCACTCTGGCCATCTGTGCCGCCCCCGTGCCAGCAGCCGTGCTGCTCAGATACGGATCTGCGGTATGGCTCAAGGGACTCTACCGGACCCGGGGGTCACGCGGACACTTCGAATAAAAGGGGACGTATTTGTACGGGATTTGATGTAATTAGTCTGTGACGCCACCCACGGTGTGTAGTGAGATGTGGCACCACCACTGCTGTTATGGGGTACCCGGGGCGATGGGATGGCAGCTGGATATTAACCCCTCCGTGGGTAGGGATGGATGCCCCGGGGCCCAGGGTTGTGCAGGGTTGCAGGGACCAGTAAACTTACAGTTCGGTTGTCCTGGTGCTGGATGAGGTTGCACTGATGTGTGGGGTCATTGGTTGTCGTGGTGCTGGATGAAGTTGCACTGATGTGTGGAGTCAATAAACACAAAGTCATTTTGGTAACAAAGGTTTTAGTGGCCGGCCGAAGACGGGTGTATCTGATCCCACACCCGGGCTAGTGGTCAATGTCTCTCTCCTCTGCACACTTTGTATTGTGTGTTGGACCTCCCGGTGTAAAACACGGGGGTCCGCTCCCGATCCTTTGGTTGGGAGTCTTGCCCGCTGACGCTGACCCTTGGGATCTACCGGGCCCTGGCAGATGCCCTATTCCTCTCTGTGGGTGGTTGTCTCTTTTCGGGACTTAGGTTGGGACAGGACCTATAATCCTGCCCTCAATTGGTTAATTAGCTAGGTCGTTGGTTTTGGTCCTGGCTTCAGGGTCCAAGTACCCACTTATGTGCTCGGTTTCCGGGTCGGTTCTCCGGTGTCGGTACCGGCGGGCTACAACCCTGCCCTGGTCCACTTTGGATCTCCGGCAGCCGTCTTTCCGTAACCTGCTGACACTGGCCACTGTCTGCCACCTAGCCAGCATGCCAGTGCTCCAACCCCGATGCCTGTCAACTAGCACCTCCAAACTCCAACTCTCACTCCAAACTGCAAAACTGACTGCTTTCCCGCCCCCGGGTTCTCCAGATCCCTAGGTGAGCGTTTCTCATCTGCCTGGTCCGGCCCACTGGTGTGTCTGTACTACCCAAAGGGGGGGTGGCTAGGATTTCAGGTCGGCTGAATGTAACCCTGTGTGGGAAGGTGTTATGCGGGGGCCTATCTGTCTGACTACCTGGTTTTGCCAGGGCGTCACATTCATATAATCGCAGCTCAAATACCTCCATCAAAGATAGATAGGATTTTCAAAAGTGGAAAATGTTTTCATTTATGCCCATTCTTTCATAACGTCATATGATAAAGTTGCCCATTCTACAGTATTTGAGAAAAGTTTGAGATCACCATGCACTGTACTATGTGAACAAAACTTTCCAGCCATCAAGGGAATGGGCTGGGGCAGGGCAGAGTGTCAGTGCCTGTGCTGTTGGCACACAGATTCTGCTATGATTGACATGTAAGTGATTGATATCAGCTTTATCTGTGGCAATAGTACAATGTTGATCAAGGAAGAATGAGTATGCTAAGATCCAGGTCATTTCTGTTTTACACTGTCCCAATGACTCCAGGTAAGCTCTGTACACATACAACATGCTGATATTAAACTACTGCTTGTACAAGATAGGAAAATTGATAGCATTAACAATATGATGTATACAATGCCATCAACAAATACTATGTTATCATTTCTTTTATTCTAATAATAACATTTTTATGAAAGGTTTCCTGTAATAGTTTTTCTAATCTAATGGATGCGACAATTCCATGATGGCTGTAGGCTGCTATTCTTAGCCTGGGGGGTCCCAATAACCATGAGATTCCCCAGGCTGAGAATGCCAGTCCCCAGGGCTTAATGATGGTTCGGTATCAAAGTTGGGGGAGACCGCACGCCGTTTTTTTAAATTAAATATTTAAATAATTTAAAAGTAAAAAAAGCCGCTGCAGTTCCTCTTATTTTGATACACAGCCAGGATAGGCGCACAGCTGGGGGCTGCATCCTGTAGCTTTAGGCTTGATCTTGTGCTGGGTATCATAATATAGGGGGACCCTACGACAATTCTTTTATTCATTTATTTTTATACCACGATACTGACCCGCACACAGTTGCACTGCTTTACCCACCCACTGGCCATTCTGGCGCCTGTGATTGGTTGCAGTCAGATCCTGTAACACAGGCTGGGAGCATGTGACGCCCTGGACTAGTCAGGTCGTCCCAGGTAGTCACACACAACACCACACCCCCTCCCGATTAGGTGACATCAGTCAAACTAAAAACCTTGCCACCACCCTCCAGGTTTGATGTCCACACCAGGGGAGGCGGAGCCAGGTGGTTGGCTCCACCCACTGAGGAGTTCACAGGCCTGGAGGCGGGAAAACACGCACAAAGAGTCTAGTTCAAGTGCAGAGTAGTCTAGAGGAGGTGGCGAGCAGTCAAGTTCACGGGCAGTCCTGTGTCCAGGCCTGCCAAGAGACTACAAGGTGGCTGGGTCGGAGCCCAGTCACCATTGGCAAGGAGGCAGATGGCGGTGCCAACCTGCAGGAGCTGGGATTACAGCCGGTGGAACCGTAGGGACCGGGGTCGGGCTGTGGCCTGCCGGTACCGAAGCGGGGAACCGATTGGAAACCGGAGCACCAGGAGGGGTACTCAGACCCGGACAAAGCCCTGAACCGACAGGGCCGAGTCAAATCAACTGATTGCGGACTGGACTTAAGGACCTATCCGACACAAGTCCCGTTAGAAGACAACAGCCCAACCATACAGGGTAAAGCCACCGCCAAGGCATAGAGACCCAAAGGGCCAGCGTCTGCGGGCAAATGGGCTCCTACGGGATATACAAGTCGGTGAGCGGACTACCGGTGTCTAGGCATAGGAGTCAAACATTTACACACAGAGGTGCAGGAGAAAGGCGGAATCCACAAACCTATTCTGGGAGAAGCTGCAGCCGGCTGCGGGCCCCGTTCATCCCTCCGTTTGGTTTACCAGAGACTCCAGTGTGTTGTGTCAGAGTGAGTATACCAGTGCCATCAGGCACCGCACCGCAACACTTCACCCTGCACCCCGGCCCTCGCCAACCGGGCCCCGGGACCAACATCCCCTACCCACGGAGGGGCCAACACCTAGCTGCGCCATTACACCGCTCCCGGGAGCCCCCATACCTTCACCACAGCGGTGGTGTCTACAATCACCACAACCCGTGGGTGGCGTCACGAACTTACAATCCAAACCAAACCTCCGCGGCCTCGGCTGTGGAACTCCTCACCCAAGTCCCCGCGTGTAGCGCCAACTCCCTTGCAGAGCGACGTGACACCCGGGTCCGTGAGAGGCTCGAGCCACTACCCGCAGTACGAGCACGGATCCAAACGGCTCGGCGGTCGCAGCCAAGCCCCCGGGTCCGTGAAAGGCTCGAGCCACCATCCACCGTACGAGCACGGATCCGAGCGGCTCGGCGGTCGCCAGCAAGGCAGGCGACCTGGCGCCTCACAGCACCCATGCTGCAAGGCAAAGCCCCCAAGGCTCCAGGCCGCACTGCCCCACTGTCACGACATCACCACAACAGTATTGTACAACTTGTGTATCACACAACTTGTGTATTGTAATTGTACTCTACACAGTGGTGGTCCCTTGGCCATCACTTTAGAAGCTGACTAGAATACCGACAAGCAAGTTGCAACTGGTATTCTACTATAGCCTTCTGCTGCTCACAATGCCTTGACATATTTAATGTTGAATCAGTCTTTGAGCTGGCACTTGCAAGCACTATTAAAGTATTGCCAGACCAGCACCAGGTGTAACTGGCTTGCGGACGTTCACAAGTAGCTCTGGCGAATCCCACACATGCCGGGACAATGTGAGAACTGACCCTCACAGTGCCAGACCAGGGTCCATGAATGAAGGCAGAACAGGTCCAAGTATAATATGCTTAATTATCAAAGCCTGTGGCGTTCGCTGCACATGCTGGGACCTGGATTGCCTTCATTAGCAGTTGCCTTTCCTTGAAAACATGGAAGTGGTTTCTGAAATGTTACAGGTATATGTGTTGCTTCAATATGGTTCTGCTTTTAATTTAGGAGGCCACATGGTACAATGTAAATATTTAAATATAGAGTAGGACCCCCCTATCGAGATTTGCTGTGACGTGGCAGGGGCGGCTCAAAAAAGATATCAATTATTTGCTAAAAATCTCATTTTGCATTATAGTACAGTTGGAATAATAAGTGAATTTTCACTTTTAATTGTTTACATGCCATTCTCAAGCAGTGCTGGCTCCCCCCTTTTTCTGTGTGGATGACATGGGCCTGAGAATGATGGTGGTGGTCAAGCTGGTAGTTGTCTGGCTCCTACTGAGCTAGGTACAGCTCCGGCTGCAAATTACAATTTTGTTGTGTTCTGCACTTTCTGTAAAAACTGGGAACCTAACCCTTGGCCTGAGATCTTGCCGTGTGTGGGTATTCTGAGGAACAGTTGTCCACTTCTATCTAGCCCCCACTACCTCTTGCTGCCTGTTGCGGTGCTGCGGATCCCTCCCACTCTTTGATGCTGTCCTCGCTCTGCATACCACTTTGCCATGCTGAGTCAGTGACTTCATTATCCACCACCTCGTCTTCCACTTCCACACTCTGGTCTTCCTCCTAACTTGTAGACTTAATTTTGTTTGTTGGCAACAGTGTCTCATCATCATCCACCTCTTTAGGCAGCAGTTGCCAATCCCCACCATTGGCTTCTTTGGACCATGGCTGCTCAAATATTTGGGCAAGGTGTTGGACACAAGATGATTACACAGTTCTGTAAGGCAGATCCGAGAGCGCTGTTACTCCCTGTTATTGGAAAGGCGTAGAACTGCTGGGGGACAAGAAAGGCTTTCTCGTATCATACTGTTATGGTAACCTGGGTGGTGTCAGAAGGTCTGGGAACATCCATGATAATAATAGCTGAGGTAAACTTGGATGCAGTGTGTCTGTTGGTGCTCTGTATAAATGAAACGTCCGATAAGAAGTGTACCTGTCGCGGGCGGGGAGGACGCTGCCGCTGCTGGTCGTTCGCTAACGCTCGGGTCCGGCGCTGCTGCGGCTGCTGCTGCTCGGTGGCTCGAGCGGTGGGCCGGATCCAGGGACTCGAGCTGCGCCCCTTGCCAGTTAGTAAAAAGGGTGGTTGGTTTGGGGGATTTAGTCCGTGACGCCACCCATGGGTCGTGGTGAAGATGGGCACCACCGCTGCTGGTGACGGGGATCCCGGGAGCGATGGTAGGGAGCAGCTGGGATGTTGTTTTCCCCCTCCGTGGGTAGGGGTTGGTGGTCCCGGGGCCCGGTGATGTGACGGGGAGGCAGGATTGGTGAGGTGCAGGGTTGCAGGGACAGCGCGGCACGGTGCCGGGGAGGCAGGATTGGTGAGGTGCAGAGTTGCAGGGACAGCGCGGCACGGTGCCGGATGGCACGCGTGTACTCACTCAGTAAGAGATGCACAAAGTCCTCGGTAAACCAAACGGCTGGATGGACGGGTCCCGCAGCCGGCTGCAGTGTCTCTCCCCGGATAGGTGATGGCGGCTGTCTTTCCCTGCACCTTGATGTACTTGCTTGACTACTATGGATCCCCAACGGTAGTCCGCTCCCCGGTGTATGGATGCCGGAGGAGCCCGTTTGCCCGCAGGCGCTGGCCATTGGGTCTCTAGCCTTAGGCGGTAGCTGTATACCCTTACCGTGTGGGCGGTTGCCTTCTATCGGGTCTTTGGCTGTTAGGAAACCCCTGGGGTTCCGGTCACACTCGGATTTGACTATTGTCGGCGGCTCCAAGTCTGGTCAGGGTCCGATGGCCCTGCCTGTGTGTGCTGGCTTCACTTCGCTCCCCGGTCGGTACCGGCGGGCCAACGCCCGACCCCGGTCCTACGGTTCTGCGTTGCTTCACCACTCCTGCAGACGGCCACCACCGTCTGCCAAACTTGCTGTCAGTGCCAGGGCCACAAACCCAGACACCCAAGTGTTTACTCTTCACTCTTCAACCTCCAAAACTACTCTGACACTTTTCCCGCCTCCAGGCCTGTGTACTCCTTGGTGGGTGGGGCCAACCGCTTGGCTCTGCCCCACCTGGTGTGGACATCAGACCCTGGAGGGAGGCAACAAGGATTTTATGTTTGGCTAATGTTACTGTCTAGTGGGGGTGGGGGTGTTTGAGTGTTACCTGTGACGACCTGGCTAGTCCAGGGCGCCACATCCCCCCTTGGTGAAATGCAGACCGTCCGCGGGCTGCCCGTCCATCACCGGTTTTATTTATTTTTTTTTTTTCAAAACTGTAAAAACATAAATAACATGTAAACATTTCAAACATATAAGCATTTTTGTTAGGTCACTTAAACGTTGCACATATAAAAACATTTTTAATAATGACGGACGGACGGATGTCTTCCGCTCTCCCATCCAAGCAACCTAGCCCTGATGCTGCCCCTAAGAAGTGGGCAGCACCCCTTGACCCCAGTCCAGGTTCAGGCTGCCCGAGCGGGAACGGGTACGGTTACTCGCACCCGGCTGTCACTTTTGGGGACCCCACGTCCAGGGGGACCCCTGACCCCTGGAGGATGGCCACCGGTCCTGGTGGTGGCCGGGCCCCAGCCTGCTCTGCTGCGGGCCCTTCCTCCAATCTGCCTCTCCGGAGGCGGCAACGGTTTCCATCCCATAAAACTATTTACAAGCCCACCAGTTCGTGGGTGGCCTGCCAGTTCTTGGCCATGTTCATGAGTAGTCTCTCAAGCAGGTGGTAAACACATAAAGTCCCTCTGGGGACAATTTGCCGGCAACGGCCGAAATAATCACTGTCGACAATCAGGTGATCTTCGGTTGATTTTTGTCATTCAATTAAACTGCTGAGGGTCCCAACGGGGGATAACTTGCTTGCAACGGCGGACCACTGCCACTACTTGAGGTCGTACTCTTCCAGGACCTCTTCCAGCTCCACATCTGGACGGCTTGGTGGAGGAGGAGGGGGCTGGGGCCGCATCTGCTCACCCCGGCTCTTCCTCTGCTTAATGTCCAGGGCGAACCAGCCCCTCTCCCCGCAGTGGCGGGTGTAAGTCACCAGGTCGCCCGGCAATAGATCACGACCTGGATGGCCCGTGGGAAGATGTGAGTTGACATCGCGGCGGGCCACAAACACTTCGGCCTCCAGGCCCGGCTCGTATATGAATCCGAACCCCCTCCGTGTGTCAAATTGTCGAACTTGGCCCTCGTACACCGGGCCCCGCACCCGAAAGGTGGCATGGCGGAGTGCATCTTTTTCTTTAATTACTCACGCCATTACTTCGGCCCTCTGCTGCTCTCTGGCGGCAATCTCCCGGCCCAACAGGTTTTGTTCCCTGTCCCAATAAGGGGCGTTGGCAGACCCCTGCGCCTGGGTCGGGCCCCGCTGGACCGCGCCCACACCGGCCACTACCGGTACTCTCTCGTGGGGGTCCTGCGGTGACGTGGCCTGGACTGCTGCTTTGCAGTGGCAGCCCGGCGCAGCCTCAGCCGAGCCGGGGGATTCAGAGACAGCTGGCCTCACCGGTTGGGCCTTCGGGCTGGCAGCTGCCGGTTCTTCCATGGCCGGGCGGACTGCCAGAGCCGGGATGGTCTTGGGTGCGGCCATTTCCGGGGCTGACGGCTTCTCGTCGCGGACGGCTACTTCCCGCGGGGTCTTCCATGGCAGCGGGAGGGACACAGGTCGTTCCCGAACAACGCCCCCAGGCCGGTCCTCTAGGGCGGACGGGTTGGATTCCGCTACCGGTGTTGGGGGTAGCGGACCGAGCGGAGGGGCAACAGCAACCGGCGGTATGGATGGCGGGGGAGGCAAAAGGGTGAGCGGGCGCAGGCCGGGCCCCTCAGCCGCAGCGGCCGGTCCTTCTCGGACACAGGGGCGTGGGTCGCTTACCCGCTCCTCCATTTCTGCCTCCACCTCGCGTCTCCGCACGGCCGCCGCCACTTCCTCCATCTTGGCCACCCAGAGCTCCATCAAGAACCGGACCTGGGCTTGAAGGCGGCAGCACATTTGTGCGGTCCGTTCTTCCACCCATGCCGCTGTTCCTGGTGTGGGCTCGGGGATTTCCGCGATGCCGGACGGATGGGACATCATGCGCGGCAGTATTCCAGGAACCAAAGGTTTGCAGAATCCTGGCGTCCCTGTTTTTATAGCCTCGGCTACATTAGGCAGACACACACCCACCCCCCCTTGGTTCTCTTCAGCGCTTCCGTTTGTTGGGGCCGGGGCTTCGCTTTCGTGCCTTCCCTGCTCGGAGAAGACGCTGGAGCGGGAGATTTTCACGCCAAGATGGCGGTGCTTCAAAATTTTCGGCCGGACACCACCGGCGGAGATCACAAGGCGCACTTCTACTGGTAAGTAGATGGGTTCAATCCTGTTCGTGATGCCAGGTTGTCGCGGGCAGGGAGGACGCCGCCGCTGCTGGTCGCTCGCTAACGCTCGGGTCCGGCGCTGCTGCTGCTTGGTGGCTCAAGCGGTGGGCCGGATCCGGGGGCTCGAGCGGCGCCCCTCGCCCGTGAGTGAAAAGGGTGGTTGGTTTGGGGGATTTAGTCCGTGACGCCAACCACAGGTCGTGGTGATGATGGGCACCACCGCTGCTGGTGACGGGAATCCCGGGAGCAATGGTAGGGAGCAGCTGGGATGTTGTTTTCCCCCTCCGTGGGTAGGGGTCGGTGGTCCCGGGGCCCGGTGATGTGACGGGGAGGCAGGATTGGTGAGGTGCAGGGTTGCAGGGACAGCGCGGCGCGGTGCCGGATGACACAGGTGTACTCACTCAGTAAGAGATGGACAAAGTCCTCGGTAAACCAAACGGCTGGATGGACGGGTCCCGCAACCGGCTGCAGTGTCTCTCCCCATATAGGTGATGGCGGCTGTCTTTCCCTGCACCTTGATGTACTTGTTTGACTACTATGGATCCCCAACGGTAGTCCGCTCCCCGGTGTATGGATGCCGGAGGAGCCCGTTTGTCCGCAGGCACTGGCCATTGGGTCTCTAGCCTTAGGCGGTAGCTGTATACCCTCACGGTGTGGGCGGTTGCCTTCTAACGGGTCTTTGGCTGTTAGGAAACCCCTGGGGTTCCGGTCACACTCGGATTTGACTATTGTCGGCGGCTCCAAGCCTGGTCGGGGTCCGATGGCCCTGCCTGTGTGTGCTGGCTTCACTTCGCTCCCCGGTCGGTACCGGCGGGCCAACGCCCGATTCCGGTCCTACGGTTCCGCGTTGTTTCACCACTCCTGTAGACGGCCACCACTATCTGCCAACCTTGCTGTCAGTGCCTGGGCCACAAACCCAGACACCCAAGTGTTTACTCCTCACTCTTCAACCTCCAAAACTACTCTGACACTTTTCCCGCCTTCAGGCCTGTGTACTCATCGGTGGGTGGGGCCAACCGCTTGGCTCCGCCCCACCTGGTGCGGACATCGGACCCTGGAGGGAGGCAACAAGGATTTTATGTTTGGCTAATGTTACTGTCTAGTGGGGGTGGAGGTAGGGGTGTTTGAGTGTTACCTGTGACTACCTGGCTAGTCCAGGGCGCCACATACCCATAACATCTTGTACAGTTAGGTCCAGAAATATTTGGACAGTGACACAATTTTCGCGAGTTGGGCTCTGCATGCCACCACATTGGATTTGAAATGAAACCTCTACAACAGAATTCAAGTGCAGATTGTAACGTTTAATTTGAAGGTTTGAACAAAAATATCTGATAGAAATTGTAGGAATTGTACACATTTCTTTACAAACACTCCACATTTTAGGAGGTCAAAAGTAATTGGAGAAATAAACCAAACCCAAACAAAATATTTTTTTTTTCAATATTTTGTTGCGAATCCTTTGGAGGCAATCACTGCCTTAAGTCTGGAACCCATGGACATCACCAAACGCTGGGTTTCTTCCTTCTTAATGCTTTGCCAGGCCTTTACAGCCGCAGCCTTCAGGTCTTGCTTGTTTGTGGGTCTTTCCGTCTTAAGTCTGGATTTGAGCAAGTGAAATGCATGCTCAAATGGGTTAAGATCTGGTGATTGACTTGGCCATTGCAGAATGTTCCACTTTTTTGCCCTCATGAACTCCTGGGTAGCTTTGGCTGTATGCTAGGGGTCATTGTCCATCTGAACTATGAAGCGCCGTCCGATCAACTTTGCGGCATTTGGCTGAATCTGGGCTGTAAGTATATCCCGGTACACTTCAGAATTCATCCGGCTACTCTTGTCTGCTGTTATGTCATCAATAAACACAAGTGACCCAGTGCCATTGAAAGCCATGCATGCCCATGCCATCACGTTGCCTCCACCATGTTTTACAGAGGATGTGGTGTGCCTTGGATCATGTGCCGTTCCCTTTCTTCTCCAAACTTTTTTCTTCCCATCATTCTGGTACAGGTTGATCTTTGTCTCATCTGTCCATAGAATACTTTTCCAGAACTGAGCCGGCTTCATGAGGTGTTTTTCAGCAAATTTAACTCTGGCCTGTCTATTTTTGGAATTGATGAATGGTTTGCATCTAGATGTGAACCCTTTGCATTTACTTTCATGGAGTCTTCTCTTTACTGTTGACTTAGAGACAGATACACCTACTTCACTGAGAGTGTTCTGGACTTCAGTTGATGTTGTGAACGGGTTCTTCTTCACCAAAGAAAGTATGCGGCGATCATCCACCACTGTTGTCATCCGTGGACGCCCAGGCCTTTTTGAGTTCCCAAGCTCACCAGTCAATTCCTTTTTTCTCAGAATGTACCCGACTGTTGATTTTGCTACTCCAAGCATGTCTGCTATCTCTCTGATGGATTTTTTCTTTTTTTTCAGCCTCAGGATGTTCTGCTTCACCTCAGTTGAGAGTTCTTAAACCGCATGTTGTCTGGTCACAGCAACAGCTTCCAAATGCAAGACCACACACCTGTAATCAACCCCAGACCTTTTAACTACTTCATTGATTACAGGTTAACGAGGGAGACGCCTTCAGAGTTAATTGCAGCCCTTAGAGTCCCTTGTCCAATTACGTTTGGTCCCTTCAAAAAGAGGAGGCTATGCATTACAGAGCTATGATTCCTAAACCCTTTCTCCGATTTGGATGTGAAAACTCTCATATTGCAGCTGGGAGGGTGAACTTTCAGCCCATATTATATATATAATTGTATTTCTGAACATGTTTTTGTAAACAGTTAAAATAACAAAACTTGTGTCACTGTCCAAATATTTCTGGACCTAACTGTATATAATTGTCAACCAGAGACTGCAAAGTAAAGAATTGTTGTCTATAAAGAACTTTCAGCCTCCATCTCCATCGCCTCCACGAGCCAGTCTTGATCCGTCCAAAACAGCAGTATCATGCGGCCTCTTGAAAGGTATCAACAACACCACATCTATCCACACACCCAGCCAGGACCACAACGTTTTTCCTGTGAAGTGATGCCAAACAGTTCAAACAGTTCAACTTTACTGAACACAACTGAAGATATATTGGTTACTGTCATCTGAAGATGTTCTGACCCAGTCGGCTAGTCATCACAATTCGACTTAACACAGTGGCAGAGATCTTTAGACTTTCCCTTTTCCTTCTTAAAACATATCAGCATCAAGAAGTGACTGTTCACTTGCCTGACATGCCATTTTGATATACAGTTTTAATGTTATGGCTGATCAGTCAATAGTACGCTTTAAAGTACAACTATTTAATAGAGAACCCAAAGAAATGCCATTGTAAAGCTAAATTGTTTCCTCTTAATAGACAGCACCTTGACATTACTAAGATAAAGCAAAAAAAATGAATCAGATATAGAAAAATATCATTACTTAAGGCCAGAAAAATGTCAAACAGCAGTAAGTTGTCATCATTGTTGATAATCCATCAGAGACTGCTGGTATAATGACTACATTTAGGTGTCAACAGAGACATGACCTATAATGGATCACACTGAAGAATCATTCCAATATTTTATAAAATTTCTTCATAATGTCTCATCTGTTTCAATATTATTGTTTTAATATTATTTTAAATGCAGATATCATTGTTGCACTGTGCCAAAAGTGTCACAAAGAAGCACCATGGAGCTCACTCTGGCCATCTGTGCCGCCCCCGTGCCAGCAGCCGTGCTGCTCAGATACGGATCTGCGGTATGGCTCAAGGGACTCTACCGGACCCGGGGGTCACGCGGACACTTCGAATAAAAGGGGACGTATTTGTACGGGATTTGATGTAATTAGTCTGTGACGCCACCCACGGTGTGTAGTGAGATGTGGCACCACCACTGCTGTTATGGGGTACCCGGGGCGATGGGATGGCAGCTGGATATTAACCCCTCCGTGGGTAGGGATGGATGCCCCGGGGCCCAGGGTTGTGCAGGGTTGCAGGGACCAGTAAACTTACAGTTCGGTTGTCCTGGTGCTGGATGAGGTTGCACTGATGTGTGGGGTCATTGGTTGTCGTGGTGCTGGATGAAGTTGCACTGATGTGTGGAGTCAATAAACACAAAGTCATTTTGGTAACAAAGGTTTTAGTGGCCGGCCGAAGACGGGTGTATCTGATCCCACACCCGGGCTAGTGGTCAATGTCTCTCTCCTCTGC
Organism: Anomaloglossus baeobatrachus; assembly: GCF_048569485.1. NCBI lineage: Eukaryota > Metazoa > Chordata > Amphibia > Anura > Aromobatidae > Anomaloglossus > Anomaloglossus baeobatrachus. The sequence goes on from NC_134357.1 coordinate 126,961,060, forward strand.
ACACTTTGTATTGTGTGTTGGACCTCCCGGTGTAAAACACGGGGGTCCGCTCCCGATCCTTTGGTTGGGAGTCTTGCCCGCTGACGCTGACCCTTGGGATCTACCGGGCCCTGGCAGATGCCCTATTCCTCTCTGTGGGTGGTTGTCTCTTTTCGGGACTTAGGTTGGGACAGGACCTATAATCCTGCCCTCAATTGGTTAATTAGCTAGGTCGTTGGTTTTGGTCCTGGCTTCAGGGTCCAAGTACCCACTTATGTGCTCGGTTTCCGGGTCGGTTCTCCGGTGTCGGTACCGGCGGGCTACAACCCTGCCCTGGTCCACTTTGGATCTCCGGCAGCCGTCTTTCCGTAACCTGCTGACACTGGCCACTGTCTGCCACCTAGCCAGCATGCCAGTGCTCCAACCCCGATGCCTGTCAACTAGCACCTCCAAACTCCAACTCTCACTCCAAACTGCAAAACTGACTGCTTTCCCGCCCCCGGGTTCTCCAGATCCCTAGGTGAGCGTTTCTCATCTGCCTGGTCCGGCCCACTGGTGTGTCTGTACTACCCAAAGGGGGGGGTGGCTAGGATTTCAGGTCGGCTGAATGTAACCCTGTGTGGGAAGGTGTTATGCGGGGGCCTATCTGTCTGACTACCTGGTTTTGCCAGGGCGTCACATTCATATAATCGCAGCTCAAATACCTCCATCAAAGATAGATAGGATTTTCAAAAGTGGAAAATGTTTTCATTTATGCCCATTCTTTCATAACGTCATATGATAAAGTTGCCCATTCTACAGTATTTGAGAAAAGTTTGAGATCACCATGCACTGTACTATGTGAACAAAACTTTCCAGCCATCAAGGGAATGGGCTGGGGCAGGGCAGAGTGTCAGTGCCTGTGCTGTTGGCACACAGATTCTGCTATGATTGACATGTAAGTGATTGATATCAGCTTTATCTGTGGCAATAGTACAATGTTGATCAAGGAAGAATGAGTATGCTAAGATCCAGGTCATTTCTGTTTTACACTGTCCCAATGACTCCAGGTAAGCTCTGTACACATACAACATGCTGATATTAAACTACTGCTTGTACAAGATAGGAAAATTGATAGCATTAACAATATGATGTATACAATGCCATCAACAAATACTATGTTATCATTTCTTTTATTCTAATAATAACATTTTTATGAAAGGTTTCCTGTAATAGTTTTTCTAATCTAATGGATGCGACAATTCCATGATGGCTGTAGGCTGCTATTCTTAGCCTGGGGGGTCCCAATAACCATGAGATTCCCCAGGCTGAGAATGCCAGTCCCCAGGGCTTAATGATGGTTCGGTATCAAAGTTGGGGGAGACCGCACGCCGTTTTTTTAAATTAAATATTTAAATAATTTAAAAGTAAAAAAAGCCGCTGCAGTTCCTCTTATTTTGATACACAGCCAGGATAGGCGCACAGCTGGGGGCTGCATCCTGTAGCTTTAGGCTTGATCTTGTGCTGGGTATCATAATATAGGGGGACCCTACGACAATTCTTTTATTCATTTATTTTTATACCACGATACTGACCCGCACACAGTTGCACTGCTTTACCCACCCACTGGCCATTCTGGCGCCTGTGATTGGTTGCAGTCAGATCCTGTAACACAGGCTGGGAGCATGTGACGCCCTGGACTAGTCAGGTCGTCCCAGGTAGTCACACACAACACCACACCCCCTCCCGATTAGGTGACATCAGTCAAACTAAAAACCTTGCCACCACCCTCCAGGTTTGATGTCCACACCAGGGGAGGCGGAGCCAGGTGGTTGGCTCCACCCACTGAGGAGTTCACAGGCCTGGAGGCGGGAAAACACGCACAAAGAGTCTAGTTCAAGTGCAGAGTAGTCTAGAGGAGGTGGCGAGCAGTCAAGTTCACGGGCAGTCCTGTGTCCAGGCCTGCCAAGAGACTACAAGGGTTCACGGGCAGTCCTGTGTCCAGGCCTGCCAAGAGACTACAAGGTGGCTGGGTCGGAGCCCAGTCACCATTGGCAAGGAGGCAGATGGCGGTGCCAACCTGCAGGAGCTGGGATTACAGCCGGTGGAACCGTAGGGACCGGGGTCGGGCTGTGGCCTGCCGGTACCGAAGCGGGGAACCGATTGGAAACCGGAGCACCAGGAGGGGTACTCAGACCCGGACAAAGCCCTGAACCGACAGGGCCGAGTCAAATCAACTGATTGCGGACTGGACTTAAGGACCTATCCGACACAAGTCCCGTTAGAAGACAACAGCCCAACCATACAGGGTAAAGCCACCGCCAAGGCATAGAGACCCAAAGGGCCAGCGTCTGCGGGCAAATGGGCTCCTACGGGATATACAAGTCGGTGAGCGGACTACCGGTGTCTAGGCATAGGAGTCAAACATTTACACACAGAGGTGCAGGAGAAAGGCGGAATCCACAAACCTATTCTGGGAGAAGCTGCAGCCGGCTGCGGGCCCCGTTCATCCCTCCGTTTGGTTTACCAGAGACTCCAGTGTGTTGTGTCAGAGTGAGTATACCAGTGCCATCAGGCACCGCACCGCAACACTTCACCCTGCACCCCGGCCCTCGCCAACCGGGCCCCGGGACCAACATCCCCTACCCACGGAGGGGCCAACACCTAGCTGCGCCATTACACCGCTCCCGGGAGCCCCCATACCTTCACCACAGCGGTGGTGTCTACAATCACCACAACCCGTGGGTGGCGTCACGAACTTACAATCCAAACCAAACCTCCGCGGCCTCGGCTGTGGAACTCCTCACCCAAGTCCCCGCGTGTAGCGCCAACTCCCTTGCAGAGCGACGTGACACCCGGGTCCGTGAGAGGCTCGAGCCACTACCCGCAGTACGAGCACGGATCCAAACGGCTCGGCGGTCGCAGCCAAGCCCGCGGGGTGGTACAAGCACATCTGATTGCAACCAATCACAGATGCCTGGACGGCCAGTGGGCGGGGAAAGCAGAGCATATGGATGAGTAATGATGAGCAGCCCAGGAAGTGAAGTCTGAGAGGCCATGGGAACAGTGTACAGCCGCGCTGGAGCCTTCGTAAGTATGAAGCGCTCGCTTCATTCTTATTTTCTTTATTTTTCCTTTTATTTTTTTATTTCCTGAGTGCCGGATCTGGATCAATATCTGGAATTCCGGGCCCGAGTTCGACACACGGGCACCATGAAACCGCACGGATCCAGACTTTTACAGTCCAGGTCTGCCCATCCCTAGTGTCGACAGCTATCTCGGCCATTTCACTCATACACACGCAGCAGCTTATGTCATAGAGAACAAAAAGATAAGCAGTCCAATCTTGAACATGCCAGTTACTCAACAACTCGGCAGCCAATTGTCGTGTGCCCTAATACCCATTAGCGGGTTGGACAAACGCATTATCAGGTTTGGCCGATATTTATCTAATGTGTATGGGGTAACTTTAGCATTGTATAGAGCTAACAAACTCAGATATGTTGGAACCTGTCAGGATTTATCTATAGCAAACTTTGTATTGGTTAGATGTGAATCGATAAACCTATTAATGCAAAGCCATGGTGCTAATCAGTAACCCAATCCTGTGTGGTTGTAATTCAACATAAGAGACAAAGCACTGGAGAACATTGCCTGCCATAGTGAAAGTTATTCATTTGCGTTGTTTATGCTTGGATTACCTATCTATTCCCTATTAGAAAGTTAAAAAAAATGAACATTTGATAAAACAAACATTACTGTTTCTCCAATTCTTCCATAGACCACAATATCTACAATTACAAACTGTGATTATAAGCTATCTATTGCACAGCTATTATGCTGCCTGACTGAATTATTAACTTCCACCATCTGGCTATAGATTTTAAATGGATCATCTCCATATTTCTTTTGGAGCATCACAACAGTTTGGGATATGAGGACCCCGCCTCTTATATTGGCCTCCTGAGGAACCGCGTCAAGGTTTGCTTGTGGTCCACCGTTTAGGAGAGTGATAAAGTAACCCAAACTCTGATATCACTATGCCCAGTTATATAGGATGATATTTGTTTATTAAACTTTGTGATTTTAAGGGTTTCTTACTATGATATGTTTTGACAACACCCTTGCTTACCTTTTTTTGAAATTGAAAGAATTGCAAACTGGTAATTTCTGTCATTCAAGGCTAACAGCACTACAGAAAAATATTGCTTGTAATTATAGTATTGGGACCCCCAGTTTGGCAGCTTCTTAACCTGAATGTGTTTGTCATCGACTGACCCAATACAGTTTGAGAATTGGCATTTTGAATAAATGCACACCCAGTCTTCAGTGATTGGCTCACACATTAATTTAGGCTGAAGACAGCCCAGATTTGCTACCAGGTGTTTTGCACGTTGCTTTAGATAGTTGACTTGCTGCGCAGAAACTCTAGGTGAAGCAAAGCGTGCAACAGGCCAGTGGAAACAAATCTACAAAGGGGACAAAGGGATAAAAATTAGCGAAAACTAAGAATACACAAATTACTATATAAAAAGGCAGATATGGCTAATTAAGTTCAGAACTCAGTTGGTAAGTCCATATTTGTCTATTTGTGATTAGATGCTAGCCACATTTATGATGGAGGTATGAAACCAGACTGAAAACACATGGAGCCTGTAATGACAGATGAACCAAATGTAGCGATGCCATGCTGGCCCTCTAGAATTCTAAGCTGAACCTCATAAGTACACACTCATTAAATATAAATAATGAATTATTTGTTTATCCAAGGAACAGTCCACCCACACAGATGTGATATCATTGTGTAACAGTAATAACGAGAAAAATAACAGCATGGATTGTTCAGTTACCTTTGAGTCAACATCAATCACTCTTCTGCTGAAAAACCTTTCCTCTAATGTGTGTTTTGGCAAGTGATACCTGGGAGAACCTCATCCAATATCCAGTCAAAAGTTTGGATGTGCAGTAGGCAAAGAATTTGTCAGGATGCCTGCGGAACTCGCCTGCGGAACTCCCTTGCGTAACAGGTGTGAAAATGGCCACTTGTAACATGTTGGCAGTGGGGAGGATGGACCAAACTATGCGACGCCTCAGAACAGGGAGGGCTGGGTACCTTGTCCCAAATTCCTAGGACAGCAAGCAGTTAAACAGGACCTGTTCGGTGGTATTGAATGACAAATTAATTCCGTCCATATTTGCAAAGAAACACCATCTGCAAGAAGAATAATATGATATGGGATTCTCCCAAGCAATATGGATGTGCACAGTGTCTGTTCTTTGGTGGGGCAGGTTTACAGGGTGAGCAATCTTACAGGCCCTTCAATAATAGGCTCTTAAATTTGGAAGAAGGTGAGAAAAAAAACCACACATTACATACAGAACACCATACGAATTTCACTCTTCCTACTTTTCTGAATGAGAATGAGTCCAATTTTTTCATAAGCAAATGTAAGCAAACTATTAAAGTGCTCTTCTACAGAGGTCACCTACTCTACCTTTTTCATTTTTTACTTCATAGAAAATTGTAGTCAACTGCACTATGAAGAAGCATCTAGCAAAAAAAAACAACCCACATATCCATAATGCTATAGGGGTGTTTCTTATGCTTATGATGACATAGGCAACCATCACTGAATCAATGCAATTTTCACTGTATTCTCCCAGCATAATTCCCTTATCAATATCCTCGACAATTTACATTACTATGATCTAATACACTTTAGTGTAGTCAGGTGTATATAGCCAACATGATTTAGGAGCTTATGAGATTTGCCAAAGGCATCATTCAGACTACAGGTTTTTTTATGTACAAGAAAAACGGACTGGTTTCATTAGTGTCAACAGATTTTAATCAGAGTTTCATCAGCTTTTTTTTACTGATGACCCAAAAAAAGTTCCTCCACCTTCACCTTTCTACCAGTCAATGAATATTGTCACGCTCCCGGTGTCCCAGCAGCGCTCCTTACCTACTGAGCCGGTTTCACCATCCAGGCACCGCTCTGTACCCACTGATCCGGTCACACCTGCATTGCACCGCTCCGTGCTCACTGATCCAGTCTCATCATCGCACCACCACTCCTTGCTCACTGGTCCAGTCCATGCGTCCACCGGTCACACCTGCCATTCCCGCCCATGCTCCCCAGAGTCCTGTTCCTGGTCTCAGGAGTCTAATTCTGACTGATGCCTCTGTATAGGACCGGGCCGCGCCCACTCACCTGGTCTTATAGGCCCAGCACTGCTGCAACAAGAAATGACCTGAAGATGTGCTGGGTATATAAGACTGGCCTTTCCATGTGGGTGGGGCCTGATCATCGCGTGTGTTTCTATGCCTTGTCTTGTGAGCTAGGTGCTCAGGTCTTTGTTCCTGTTTCCTATTACTGCCTTAAAGTACGCTGTGACCTTAGTGACCTGGTCCTGTCTTTGATACCTGCACCCATTCCTGCCACGTTAGTGCTCCAGCTACCGTGTACCCTGCCCTCCAGGTGGGGTGCTCGGTCCAGTGGATCCACCTCCTGGGCCTACCAGTCCTCCCTGGCCCTCACAGTATGATCAGGCCATGGATCCCGCTGGAGCACAGGCCATGGATCCCGCTGAGGCACAGAAATCAGAGCTGGCTGAGCTGCGCCAGGAGCTGGCGCAACAGCGTGGAACCCTGAACCGGATGCTGAAGTTCATGACGTCCATGGACCACCGGTTGTATACGCTGCAGACCGCCGCCTCATCCACGCAGCAACCAGTCTCCAGGTCTGAACCAGGTTCCTCTACAGCCTCGCAACTTCGCCTTGCTGCTCCGCCTTGCTACGCAGGGGATCCCAAGTCCTGCCGAGGCTTCCTGAACCAGTGCTCCTTGCACTTCCAGTTGCTCCCGCACTTGTTCACCTCAGACCAGGCTAAAGTGGCATTCCTGATGTCACACTTGGAAGGCGAAGCTCTAGCCTGGATTAACCCCCTGTGGGAGAATGAGGATCCGATGACCACCGACATCCGGGAATTCCTGCAAGCTTTCCGAAGCACCTTCGACGAACCCGGACGAACTACCGCAGTGACCTCTATGCTCCTCCGGCTACGCCAAGGGACCCAAACAGTCGGCCAGTATGCCACACAGTTCCGCACGCTCGCTTCGGAGCTGGGCTGGAACAATGAGGCCTTAACGGCGGCCTTTTGGGAGGGTCTCTCTGGACGCATCAAAGACGAACTCGCCGGCCGTGACGTTCCCCGCACCTTGGACGCTTTGATTTCCCTGGCCACTCGGATTGACCTCCGCTTTCAGGAGCGTGCCCAGGAAGTAGTCCGGGAGAAGCGACCACCTCGCCACATCTTGCCCCCACAGAAACCTACCGCACCCTCGTCCCTGCCATTCCGCGACTTATCACCAGAACCCATGCAAGTGGACCGTCTGACCCAAGCCAAGCAACGCCGTGCAGAACGGCTCGCCCAGGGCCTGTGCTTTCTATTGCGGAGACGGTTCACATATGCTCCGTTCTTGCCCGGAGAAACCAGGTAGACCCCAGGTCCAAGGGATGGTGGGAACCGCCACCCTTGCCACCGAAATCCCTTTGGTTCCAGTTAAACAGACTGTCCGGGTGACGACAGAGGGGACCCGGTTTTCAGCTGAGGCCCACATCGATTCTGGGGCGGCAGGCAACTTTATCCACCAGGCCACGGTAGACAAATACCAGGTCCCTGTCACCCCGCTGAAGAAGCCTCTCTCTTTCGCCTCCGTAGACGGCAAACCGCTCTACGAACCTGTCCGGTATACCACCGAGCCCGTGAACCTCCAGGTTGGCACTTCGCATACAGAGACCATCGCCTTCTATGTGATCCCGAGGATGGCTCCTGAGCTCCTGTTGGGCCTGCCCTGGCTGAAACTCCATGACCCTGTTATTAGTTGGCGCTCTGGCGCGATTACCCGCTGGAGTCCCTTGTGCCACGAAACCTGCTTGCAGCCTGTTCCTCAGCCCCTGGCACTTGACTCAGTCAAGCTGCAGGATCCTGAAGAAGAGACTACGCTATCCAGTGACGTTCCACCGCCCCAGGCATCCGAGACCTTGATTCCACCATCTTCTGGAGATGGGACTTTGATTTCACCGCCTTCTAGAGTTGAGACTCCACCGGCTACTGAGGATGAGACTATGACCGATACCCGGTCCGAGACGCCCGATCCGGTCGTCCAGGATTCCAGTCCTGCTTCTGACTGTCCTTCCCTTTCCGTTGCTTCCGTTGCCACTGCTCGAAAATCTTCGGTTAAGCGTGTTGCGGTCCGGAAGGGTGCATGGGGTCAGCCGTCCCTCCTTTCCTTTGCACTGGGTTGCGGTCCGGGGGCTCGGTCCAGGGTGCCCCGGGGGTCCTTTGCTCGGAGAGGGGGGCTTCAAGGGGGGGTACTGTCACGCTCCCGGTGTCCCAGCAGCGCTCCTTACCTACTGAGCCGGTTTCACAATCCAGGCACCGCTCTGTACCCACTGATCCGGTCACACCTGCATTGCACCGCTCCGTGCTCACTGATCCAGTCTCATCATCGCACCACCACTCCTTGCTCACTGGTCCAGTCCATGCGTCCACCGGTCACACCTGCTATTCCCGCCCATGCTCCCCAGAGTCCTGTTCCTGGTCTCAGGAGTCTGATTCTGACTGATGCCTCTGTATAGGACCGGGCCGCGCCCACTAACCTGGTCTTATAGGCCCAGCACTGCTGCAACAGGAAATGACCTGAGGATGTGCTGGGTATATAAGACTGGCCTTTCCATGTGGGCGGGGCCTGATCATTGCGTGTGTTTCTATGCCTTGTCTTGTGAGCTGGGTGCTCAGGTCTTTGTTCCTGTTTCCTATTACTGCCTTAAAGTACGCTGTGACCTTAGTGACCTGGTCCTGTCTTTGATACCTGCATCCGTTCCTGCCACGTTAGTGCTCCAGCTACCATGTACCCTGCCCTCCAGGTGGGGTGCTCGGTCCAGTGGATCCACCTCCTGGGCCTACCAGTCCTCCCTGGCCCTCACAAATATCATGCAGCATATAGATAGCATTCGAATGCTGTCAGATTTTTTTCCACTGATTCATAGATTTGCATTGCCATTTTTGATTCAGCAATGTGATACGTCAACAGCCCCGTAGACTGTCATAGGTGCAAGTGCAATCTGTGAAAAAAACAGCACTCATATATGGAAAATTGATATGTGAATGAGCCCTTACCAGGCAGAGAGAACTGATAAACATCCATGCTGAAGTGCCAAGAGTCGAGTACTTGAGTACAGTCAGACGGCCGTATTACACGGACAATCGCATTTCAATGCTTGGACTGGCAGGTGGCTCTCCAGATCTAAGTGTAAAGGCCCTGTCACACAAAGAGATAAATCTGCGGCAGATCTGTGGTTGCAGTGAAATTGTGGACAATCAGTGCCAGGTTTGTGGCTGTGTACAAATGGAACAATATGTCCATGATTTCACTGCAACCACAGATCTTCCAAAGATTTATCTCTGTGTGTGACGGGACCTTAACAGCATGTGTTTCTATGCAGATGGCAGGCTCGGGTCAGGAGAGCCGCTGGCCAGTCCAAGCATTGAAATGCAATTGTCGTCTATGTTATACAGCTGTCTCACTGCGAGTATAAAGATATTTTTCTGCAAGCTACTGTGTTCTTGTCTGAATTGATACCTACCTGTACTCTTGACTATTTGCTTTAATCTTCAGCATCTTCATTTGTGATGTACAACTTTATGTTGAACTGGAAAAAAGCACCTTAAATAGATTAGTGAATAATTTTCTAATAATAAAAGTTTCATCTGGTCTCTTATAAAACCTCATTTTCAAGAAACATTAATTCTTTTCGCTGATTTCTTTTTCAAAATTGACTCTGTGCCTAGGACTGCTAAAAGAGATTATATATACAGTAAATTTTACTTTAGGAGAGGAAAGAAGGAAGCTGATGTTCTGCAAAGCAAACAGTGTTCTCAGATTAAAGCAATCATTTGTAGTTCAATTCCCAGTAAAGGAAAAAATATTAAACGCCTCTCTCTAGCCACCTCGTAAACACAACAATTTATTATATGGTAGTACAGTGTGTGACAAGAGACAATCTTGTGATCTTCAATAACCTTAATTGAGTAGGGCTGGTGTTCTCCACAAAGTTCCCCACAGACTTCGGGGAACTGAATCTCAGCCAAGAAGTGACAGCTCCTTGTCATTTGTCATCACCAGGAGCATTTCTATCCTCAACTTTTTGTTTAAGTAACATTTAGATATAGACAACAAACACAGAAAAAAGGTATTATTAATATTTGCATGAAAGGCTGTCTTCGAAGTTTTAATCTCAGACCATGAGTGTATGGTAACACCTTCAGGTATTGTAGGTTTAACATACAACTTAGCATTTCCCACACTGCTGAAGCATATAAGAGTGGACTAATGACATTTTACTTGGCCATGTTGCCTTCCCCATAATACCTGGCAGCTATGACTTCACAAACTCTACAAAAAAAATCTGACCAGCACCTACTAATAGAATAAAATAAGTGTGAACAGGTACAAACTGCTGCATAATATGCAAACAAAAGAATACAGCAGCAGTGCTAAGATGTATGTAAATGACACACTCCACCGGGGCTTGAGGGTACTCGGCAACGGGCCGACTCGGTTTCTGCTTGGAGGATGTCACGACGACAGGGCGGTGTCATTAATTAAATGGGGAAATATTATTTACAAAGGTAGATAAGTTTGTGACGCCACCCGGGGTGTGCGGCAAGATAGGTGCCGCCGCTTCTATTCAGCTCCTTTGGGGCCGGTAGTGATGCAGCTGAGTTGGTATAGCCTCCACGGGTAGAACTGGGCCCGGTGCTGTCGATGGGAGATAGGATGTAATGGCAGGGGGGTGTGTGGCGCCCCTGAGGCTTCCGTCGCCACAGGTCATTGCACCCCATCCAGCGGTGTGATGCCCCATTCTGGGAGAGGAAGAGAGTGAACTCCGGTCCCCTGGTAAATCCACACTACACCCCTTGTTAGGTACATACTGGGACCAGGGAAAGTGGCAGGCAACCCTCCCATGCTGCATGCTGAGAGGGGCTGTAAGACCCATCCCTGCTCCCATAGGGTGGTAGCTTAGCAACTGGGGAGGTGGGAGGAGCCATCTGAGAGCAGACAGAGAGGAAGGTCAAGTTAGTTTCAGTTTACCTCAGGGAGTGAGAGAAGCAGCATGTAGTTGGAGGAGAAGAACGAGAGAAAGGAGGGAGGAGGAGGCCTGCTGGAGGCAGGCAAGGAGGAGAAAAGAAAGAAAGAAAGAAGGAAAGAAAGCTCCAAGTCAGACAGGAGCAGAGGAACTGAAGGAGACGCTTCCTGGTGAAGACCCTGGGACCCAGAGGTCCAGGTGACACCACGCAGAGGAAGAAAGGGTCGCAGGGCCGTGGGTAGTCCTAGAGGTACCACGAGCAGTCCTTGATAGGTACCACGGAGAGGGCCTAGAGGCGCCACGGGTAGTTGTAGTCTGCGGTGGCCTGTTCCACAACAACATCGGTGGAGGGATCAAGCTGCGGCAGGGGACGGTCTCTAGAGACTGGAGGAGTGCAAAGATCATCTCCAAACGGTAAAAACCGAGGCCCAGGGACGTTGTAAGCTCCCAGGGCCAGAACCCATAGCAGACGTCCAGAAAAGGGGTAATCAGCCGACAGGTGACCCCCCAGCCTGGAGGCTGTAGTGGAGGCCAAGCCAGGTCCATCCTAACAAAGGCAAGGCTAGCGAAGACAGCAGAAGAAAGAGACACAAAGAGAAGGGCACCGGCTTTTACTCTCTGAATCACCCAGAAACGGCGGAGGTCCCTGACAGTGGTCCCAGCAGTCTGAGGGTCCCTACAGCTGTGACAAGAACTGTGAGTAAAGAACTTGAACTGCACCCTTGAAGTGGTCTCTGTTATTTCCGCTGCATAGACATTCACAAGCACCAACTGTGCCCCGGGCATTGCTCCACCTGTGGGGAGCAGTACCACCATAGCTGCCATCACATCATCCCGGTGGCCTCACACAGCAGCGGCGGCTTATTAGCCGCATACCACAGGTGGCGTCACGAACACAAACTTAAAGTCATCAGCCACATATTCTACTGACACCCACCAGGGCCACGGAGCCGGGCCCAGCCACCACTGACTACCACCGGACTAGTCCGGCCCGGCACCGGGTGTCCCATAGCCCTGGGGTGGGCGAGTCAACTTTGGCGTCACGAACAGGATTTCGTGCCCGGTCTAACCGGGTACTGTGCGCCTGGAGAACCGTGTGACAGACTGTGTACTTTACTGAGAAACCGCCGCCATTAGCGCTGTTGAGAGCGGGAAGAAGGGGGGCGTGAAAGAAGAAAGGGCGCGAAGAGAAGCCCCGCCCCCTTGTCCAAGAAAAGAGCGCGAAGCAGTGCCCGCCATAGAAGGCGGAAGAAAAAGAAATGGCGACCAGATAAGCTGGCCGGCTGGCAGAAAGAGTTTAAAAGCCAGACCAGCAGATAAAGAAAATGTACCTTATCGCAAGCGGAGTGATGCCGGCCGTGATGGGCTGGGCACCAGTCTGGCGCCAAATACTAGTGCAGCCTCCGGCCCAGCCTCCGAGAAGTGAAAGGGAGCAGCCGAGTGGCGTGGTCGAGCACCCGAGCAGTGACCCAGCAAGCGTTCCCCAGGTCGGCAGCATGGCAGAGAGGCTGCAGGAGTGTACCCCAGGGACCGGGAAGATGGATCCCGAGCCGGGCCTGCTCCGGGAGGAAATGCGAATCCTGGCTCGGAGACTGCGTAACCTGCAAGCAGAGGTGGACCGGCGGAGTGAAACACCGATGGTGCCGGAGAGTGTGGGCCACAGGATGGAGGCCGCGGAGCAGTGACCGGGTGAGCAATGTGAAGCCCCGACCCGTCCGGACCCACTGACCCACCAAGCGCCACCGCCCTGTCCCTCCACTGTCCCGCAGGCCTTCCCCGCCAGCCCCACTGATGCCCGGTGGGGCACCGGAGGCCTGCCCGAAACCCCCGCAGACGGAGACTGGGGAGGGGTGGACCCCGACCAGCTAGTGGGCCCCCTACCGAGTCCCCCTGTGAGTCTCCTGGGAACGACATCTCCGGGAGTGCACTGGGACGCAGCGCCCATAGAGAGTGGGGGATTGCAAAAGCCCCTGCGCCCCAAGGAAACCGCATTGGTAACGAACTGACCTGCCGGAGATTGGTGCAGGAGTACCAGCAGGAGGAGACGGCCTCAGAAGAACCGGAGTGGCGCCGCACTATGCCACCGTGTAGCGTCTCCCCTGTCAGCAGCAGCCGCAGCACTACCTCAATGCAGGCCCAAGTGAGCAGCGGGCCTGCAACAGCCACGCAGGAGACACAGACCTGGATCTCCATGGCTTGTGTGATGCAAGGTGCGCGGCCAAAGCAGGACACCAAAGATCACAGTAACAGCCCCCTGCAGATGAGCAGCCCTCTGCAGCAACGCCGTATAGCACCTGCAAGCAGTCCCACTCCAATCCAGGCTGCAGAGCAGCGCCGAAGGTCAGGGACCAGCGCCCAGGGAATCCAGACGATGATCTCGTCGGCATTCCTGCTGCCAGGAGCAATGCCGGAGTGGGACCCCAGCATCTACCCTCGTGAGTAAAGATGAAGAGATGCTGAACTGTACATAGCCCCTCATTCTTTTTGAAGAAGTCCCTCGTGTTTTGCCCCTTATTCTTTTCGAAGATGACACCCTTTCCTGCTGTACTGCCCCTGATGCTTTTTGAAGACGTCACCCCCCATGTTATGTGCTACCGGGCCACTGAACTGGAATGTGGGCCCCGGTGGAAGTGTATGTGTTATGTCCTACCAGGCCACTGGACTTAGTGGCTGGTATGTTGTTTATGTGTCCTATGTTACCAGGCCATTGGACTTAATGGCTGGTTGATTTGTCCCATTAGTGTTTGATTGAAAGAAACAAACTGCCGGGCTACTGGACTTGTTGTAGCCGAAAATGTAGATAGTTGCACCCGTTGTGCCCCCTACCAGAATTATGGGGGAAGTGCCCAAACTGTGCAATGAACTGAAAGTGCACACATAGTTTCTTTATAAGAAGTTTGCAACGTTCAAGAATTTGTGCCTCCCATAAAGGGAAGAAATGTTTTATTGTTTTATGTTTTGCATACCAAAAATGTTTTGCAGTTCTTCCACATGTTTTTGTTGTTTTTCAGCCCGAGGACGTGCTGGGATTTGCTGTGGGGGAGTGTGGCGCCCCTGAGGCTTCCATCGCCACAGGTCATTGCACCCCATCCAGCGGTGTGATGCCCCATTCTGGGAGAGGAAGAGAGTGAACTCCGGTCCCCTGGTAAATCCACACTACACCCATTGTTAGGTACATACTGGGACCAGGGAAAGTGGCAGGCAACCCTCCCATGCTGCATGCTGAGAGGGGCTGTAAGACCCATCCCTGCTCCCATAGGGTGGTAGCTTAGCAACTGGGGAGGTGGGAGGAGCCATCTGAGAGCAGACACAGAGAGGAAGGTCAAGTTAGTTTCAGTTTACCTCAGGGAGTGAGAGAAGCAGCATGTAGTTGGAGGAGAAGAACGAGAGAAAGGAGGGAGGAGGAGGCCTGCTGGAGGCAGGCAAGGAGGAGAAAAGAAAGAAAGAAAGAAGGAAAGAAAGCTCCAAGTCAGACAGGAGCAGAGGAACTGAAGGAGACGCTTCCTGGTGAAGACCCTGGGACCCAGAGGTCCAGGTGACACCACGCAGAGGAAGAAAGGGTCGCAGGGCCGCGGGTAGTCCTAGAGGTACCACGAGCAGTCCTTGATAGGTACCACGGAGAGGGCCTAGAGGCGCCACGGGTAGTTGTAGGCTGCGGTGGCCTGTTCCACAATAACATCGGTGGAGGGATCAAGCTGCGACAGGGGACGGTCCCTAGAGACTGGAGGAGTGCAAAGATCATCTCCAAGCGGTAAAAACCGAGGCCCAGGGACGTTGTAAGCTCCCAGGGCCAGAACCCATAGCAGACGTCCAGAAAAGGGGTAATCAGCCGACAGGTGACCCCCCAGCCTGGAGGCTGTAGTGGAGGCCAAGCCAGGTCCATCCTAACAAAGGCAAGGCTAGCGAAGACAGCAGAAGAAAGAGACACAAAGAGAAGGGCACCGGTGGTCCCAGCAGTCTGAGGGTCCCTACAGCTGTGACAAGAACTGTGAGTAAAGAACTTGAACTGCACCCTTGAAGTGGTCTCTGTTATTTCCGCTGCATAGACATTCACAAGCACCAACTGTGCCCCGGGCATTGCTCCACCTGTGGGGAGCAGTACCACCATAGCTGCCATCACATTATCCCGGTGGCCTCACACAGCAGCGGCGGCTTATTAGCCGCATACCACAGGTGGCGTCACGAACACAAACTTAAAGTCATCAGCCACATATTCTACTGACACCCACCAGGGCCACGGAGCCGGGCCCAGCCACCACTGACTACCACCGGACTAGTCCGGCCCGGCACCGGGTGTCCCATAGCCCTGGGGTGGGCGAGTCAGGTGCAGGGCCGGAGGTGC
Source organism: Anomaloglossus baeobatrachus (assembly GCF_048569485.1). NCBI lineage: Eukaryota > Metazoa > Chordata > Amphibia > Anura > Aromobatidae > Anomaloglossus > Anomaloglossus baeobatrachus. The sequence continues at coordinate 126,976,516 of NC_134357.1, forward strand.
AGGCAATAACAGGGCAACACAGGAATGCAGTCACAAGGTCTTTACTCACAGTTAATAGTTTCAGGTCACCAAGACTAGTCAGAGGCTGCCCTCGGAGTGCTGGGTTCTGCTATGATGGACTCCAGCCAATCCCCGGATAGTTCGGAGGCACAACCCGGTACACCCTTCTGTGTTCCTTCCCTGGTCGTCTTCCTGCGCTGGCCTCTCCTGCCTGTCCCGCACCTCACACACAGAGCCCAGAGCCAGTGTCAACTGATCCCTTTTGTGGGTGGCTTTCTTGTGGTCTTATGTGGTCACCTTTTAACTGGATGTGTGTGGATGTGGCTTCAGTCTCCGGTTTGCTAGCTGAGCCTTTTAGTTCTCCCCTAGTTGAGGGGCCGGTCCCCTTTGCGGCCAAGTCCCTCCACACCAGTATACCGGCTGGGGATTCGAGCCCACGGGTGTATGGCGCACTTCCAGTGGGTCTGAGACTCCTTCGTCCCTGATCCTGGGACGAGCTGGTCCAGTTCCAGACCCCAGGACCTTTCTCCTCCGCATCCATCTCCTGACTAACTAACATTCTACAGTCTGCTCCCTCTAACTAAACTCCACCTCCAGATTAGCTTCGGGACAGTGTTTTCCTAAGGTGACAGCTTAGGTTGCAACTCTAACTACCCTAACTATGGCCTAATGGAGTGTTGCTAAATTAAGAGTGTGTGTCTTTGTGTGTGTGCATCGACTTGTGGCCTTTTCCTTACACGGCAATGGGATACCACACCTCTGGCTGAGGTGCAGTATCTCTGTGGTGACTGGAGCCTCAGGGGGCGCCAATCTAACATTGAATAGATAGTAGTTAAACTAACGGACAAAAAAAGCTTTGGCACTCAGACCAATGTTATTCAATAAGGCAGTGAAGATGAGTGTTTTCTCATGCCGAGATAGAATGCGAAAAAAATCGCAGCATTCTGCAATTTGGCTCTCAAATCATGTGGGTGTGAGAAAAAAAATGGATGCCATACAGAGTCACAGTATAACATCAAATTTTTATGGATACCTTGCAATTCTGCAACATAGGAAACTGTGAATAATCATGTAATTGATTAATAGCTGCTGAGTAAAACAATAGACTGTATACGGACAGCACATGGATGACAAGTGAGAAAAAATCATCCCATTTTTCTGGATCAGAATGGAACCTATTTTTTATATTGTTGTGTGTCTCTAACCTTAAGCGGACTTTACACGCTACGATATATCAAACGATATGTCATCGGGGTCATGTCGTAAGTGACACACATCCAGCGCCGTTTGACATATTGTAGTGTGTGACAGCTACGAGCGTCTGTTAATGAGCAAAAATACTCACCTTATCGTTGCTCGTTGACACGTCGCTCATTTTCTAAATATCGCACGTCCTTCTTGCGCCGGTTGTTCATCATTTCCGAACTGCAGCTTAACTGCGTCCCGCTGGCAATGCGAAGGAAGGAGGTGGGTGGGATGTTTACGTCCCGCTTATCTCCGCCCCTCCCCTTCTATTAGCAAGCCGCTGTGTGACGTCGCTGTGACGCCGAACGTCCCTCCCCCTTCAGGAAGTGGATGTTCGCCGCCCACAGCAAGATCGTTCGGGAGGTAAGTACGTGTGACGGGGGGTTACAACATTGTGTGACATGGACAACAAATTTCCCGTGCCACACAAACGATGGGGGTGGGTGCGATCGCACGATTAATTGTAACGTGTAAAGCAGGCTTTAGGCTGATTGGAGTAAAAATGTTCAGTTGAATATGGAGGAAATCACTGCATTTAATATGCTACCAAAAAAAAAAAAATAAAACAAAACTTTCCAGCACCGTCAAACAGAACAAAGTAAGTGTGAACAGGTACAAGCTGCTGTGACTGCATAATACACAGACAAAAGAATACAGCAGTACTTTGTCTATCTTAACCCCTTCACGACCTTGGACGGATCTATCCGTCAAGGATCGTGTCCCGTTAAGCCCCGCCCCCTGCCGCGGCAGACGACGGCGGTCGGCACACATATCAGCTGTTTTCAACAGCTGACATGTGTGCCTACATGTTGCGAGTGGAATCGCTTCCACTCGCAACATTTAACCCCTTAAATCTCGCTGACAAAGTCTGGCAGCGAGATCTATATGCGCGCGGCCATGTTTTTTACTTACCGCCGCCCCCACCGGAAGTCACGTGAGTGATCACGTGACGTTCGGTGGTTGGGTTGCCATCGTAGCCCAGGGTCATGTGATGACGCCTGCAGCTACGAAGTTTCACTTTTGTTTTTCCTTGGCATGGAGCAGAGGGAAACCGGAAGTGACTGAATCTGCTGTTTACAGCTGTATAGCTGTAATCAGCAGATAGATAACAGCGATCGGATTGCTGATCGCTATAGCCCCCTAGGGGGACTAGTAAAATTAAAAAAAAAGTTTTAAAAATTAAAAAAAAACCCTAAAAGTTCAAATCACCCCCCTTTCACCCCATTGAAAATTAAAGGGTTAAAAAATAAATAAATATACACATATTTGGTATTGCTGCGTTCAGAAATGCCCGATCTATCAAAATTTAAATTCAATTAATCTGATTGGTAAACGGCGTAGTGGCAAAAAAAATTCCAAACGCCAAAATTACGTTTTTTGGTCGCCGCATGTTTTACGCAAAATGCAATAACAGTCGATCAAAACTTAGCATCTGTGCAAAAATGGTACCATTAAAAATTTTAGCTCCAGACGCAAAAAATAAGCCATCACTGAGCCATAGATCCCGAAAAATGAGAACGCTACCTGTTTCGGAAAATGGCGCAAAACGTACGCCACTTTTATTGGACAAACTTGTGATTTTTTTTTAACCCCTTAGATACAAGAAAACCTATACATGTTTGGTGTCTACAAACTCGCACCGACCTGAGGCATCACATAGATACATCAGTTTTACCATATATTGAACACGGTGAATAAAACATCCCAAAAACTATTGTGCGATCACACTTTTTTTGCAGTTTTTCCACACTTGGAATTTTTTTGTTTTCCAGTACAATATATGGTAAAACCTATGGTTTCATTTAAAAGTACAACTTGTCCCGCAAAAAACAAGCCCTCATATGGCAAGATTGACAGAATAATAAAAAAGTTACGGCTCTCGGAAGAAAAGGAGCAAAAAACAAAAACGTAAAAACGGAAAGTGCCCGAGGGCTGAAGGGGTTAAGATGTATGTAAAGATCAAACATACAGTATGTAATAGAAAATTCATTATTTACTGGCATACATAATATAGTTATATAATGAAGTTAATTTGCACACAGATTGGTCACTATATGTATGCCCCACCAGTCTCATCAAGGCATTCATTTATCTGTTACAATTCTAAACCTAATATTTATAAAACATGCCTTTCCTGGGATAGAAGCCTATAAATTTGAAGGGTAGATAGGATCCGGCACTAATTACATTTCCCAAACTGCTGAAGCACCAGGAAGTGGGCTAATGATAGTTTGCATGGATGCCGGGTTTCCCTATAATGCCTAGCAGCTATGACATTACATGGTGAAGAGCATTCCCATAGCTTGTATGGTAGGTCATCAGAGATCATTGGGTCCCAGTGCAGCACAGCCAGGTTTGTATGAAAACATTTTAGTAATAACATTCTAGTAATTAGATTATTCAATGTGAATTGAATTTTTGGAGAAAATTCAGTAAAGCCCATGACTTCTGATTTCAAATGATCTTTTCATCTCTATTTGTAATATATTTTATCTAAGAAATCATCTTATTTCTCGTCCATTACTAATCTTTCTCTCTCAATTGAAAATCTTTAAAATCTGTATTATGTGAAGACTAAATAATTCACATTACTATGATAAGAGGTGACAATTGGTACTTTTAAAAATGTATGGAGTGAGGAGGAGCAGTAAAGAGCTAGAGACAGGAACACATTCTGCTTCAAGTTCCCCTGAAATGACAATTATAGTTCCTTGTCAAAATTTATGAGCACTAACTACAATCTCCTATCTCAGTAATTAGAGTCTGTCTTCACTGGATACAGCGTCAAAAATTAAAATAGAAGTGGACTCCTGCACTGTACATGTGTGATTTATCTGATGAAGGAGCTGTGATCTCCAAAACGTGTAATAAAATCACGTTTAACCATTATTGCTGACCAACTTCTTACGACAGTGCGGGAGTCCACTTCTATTTGATCTTTTGACGCTAATGTGTCGCCTAAGGAATAGGGAACTCGGTCCCGGGCAGTGTATAACTCGGGAATGTCACTTTGATTACCATTGCCCGGTCCTGTGCCCTGGGTGCTTTTTAATGGGGAGTATTTACAGTGGAAATTAAAGTGTGACGCCATCTGTGGGTTGCGGTTAAGATGGTGGAACTGCCGTTGCTGAGTTGATTATCTCTAGGGCTGGTGGTAATGGCAGCTGTAGTGGTAGGCCCTCCGCAGGTAGGGCTGAGCTCTGGAGATGTATGATGGAGTAATAAGGGAGGCCACACCGTGGGTTCTAGTTAACAGTCTCTACTCACTTTTGACCCTTGGACGGCTGGTTCAGGTCCCTGTAGTTCCAGTGCCAGTTGATGACTCGGTTGCTCTGTCCCCAGCACCCTCAGTGTGCTTGGGTCCTGTGTCGTATCAACCGGCTGTATTACAAAGGGCCGGTATGTTTTGCAGAAGCATGGGTGCTCTGCAATGTGAAGTTGGCTGGGACCCGTGGTTCCACAGGATTGGATTACATGCAGAGCCATGGAAGGGTGTGTGATGCTGATTACACACTCCTTACCACCTGTGGGTGTGGCTCCAGGGGTTAAAGCAATCCTGTCTCTGAACCTAGGTGGAGTGTGTCTAGGGCAGTATAGATAGAGACTGGCTCTAGACTTCCAGTGTGTGTGCTGGAAACAAGTGAGAGCAGAGCAGGGAGCTCTGGGTGTATCAGCCTGTGTGGAGGCTGAACGCAAGGCTCTGAAATTGAGACTGAGTTGAGACTGAGGTGAGTGCAGCCAGGTCAGGGCTGTAGGGCCGAATCTCTCCGGGAGGAGAGACAGACAGGGGTCTGCAGAGGGCCCTGGGTGCTGGACTTTATGTTGTGTTGGACTTTGAGGATCAAGCCAAATACTGACATCTTTCTGTTGTGTGGTGACCTAGTATGGTTTATTTGAGCTATTAATAAACCATATGGTCTGTTAAAGAGACTAATTATTCCGGTGTGCGCTAATCCCGATACCTGGCGTGTGGCCTCCATACACTCGGGGCCCACATCATTACAGTCCCCATAGCGTGGAGCGGTTTGAGGCCTGACTGTCCCTTTTTGTGGCAGTCTCCTTGTCCGTACGACGGGCAGTGTGGACCCTGTAGGGCTGGTCTGTGTCCTGAACTCTGATACTTGCTTTACTGCTGGTGCCTCCGGAACTGTGGATCAGTGAGGTCCGTGAAGGTCCCCTCACTGTGCAGGTATTTGCCAGACCGTAAGAAAAAGGTGTCTGACCTAGGGCCCTGTGCCCCATCGGTGCTCTGGTCCCAGCGGTACTTGGGTGCCCTGGCGACCACTCTCCTGTGCCCCCCGGGTCACTGTTACACGACCCAGCTCTCATGCACTTCTCCTCTCTTTCACTCACTACTCTCTACTGACCACTGTCCCCTCCCACCAGGTTGTCTAGTCTCTTGGACTGGCTCCACTCTCTAAGTGGCCAACCCCTTTGTGTCTGATTAGCCATTTATCCCTGGTGTGTAGTGGAACCTGGGATTTTGGTGTGTGTGAGTGTTGCTGGCACTGATATTCTAGGTCTCAGGGGGTAGGCCCTGCATCCTGGTGAGGATGTGGTTCCTAGTAGGGCCCTGAGTGGCTCAGTGGCACTGCATTCCCCCTTAGTGAAGCACATCATGTCCTTGGGCTTTAAAGAGAATAAAGGGGTTTATTAAACAATAAGAAAAACATATAATTTTCTTCCTGCGCAGGGGAGGCTTTACTTTTAACATTGCATGAGCTTCTCCCCATCATCCCACCACCCAAAGGTCCTGAACCCAGTACCCTCTAAGGAGACAGGTCACTGGTGCCTTTGGTGACCAGGTCTGGGCCAGCTCTTTCCTAGACCTTTCCTCCAATCTTCCTCTCCTTGGTGGCGGTATCAGTGTCCTGATGGCAAGGTTTGCTCTGGGAGGCACACTTGGTGCAACTTATGTACACTTAAAGTTTTTGGCTGCTGCCAGTCCTGCAACTGAGGTCCATTTTTATAAAACATGTAATGTAACCATTAAGCAACACTTTTCAGCATTTTTCAAACATTATTTAACTTTTCAGCACACATGTTCTGGAACAGTCCATTAAATCAGGAACAAACAAACACAACTGCTGGGGTAGGCTGGTTCAGCTACCACAGCCTAGATAACCTGGGAAATGGCAGGGGAGTAGGAGGAGCAGGCAATGACAGGTCACGGATTTTCTGCACATCTAGAGCATACCAGCCCCGCTCTCCATGGTGCCTGGTATATGTGACCATGTCACCCAGGTGCAGGTCACGGTCTGGCTGTCCCTTCTGTAGGTAGTCCAGTACGTCTCTGCGAGACACGAAGATTCCTGCCTGCATGCCAGGCTCTTTAATAAAGCCCCAGCCTTTCTGCTGATCGAACTTATCCACAGTGTCGAGGTACCGGACCCCGCGGACCCCCCCAGGTAGCTTAGCGCAGGCTTTGCTTTTCATGCAGATCCCGAGCCGCCACTTGCTTTCTCTTGGTGGTTCGAACCTGCTGCTCCTGGGCCAGTTGCCGGATGGTAGCTTGACAGGCTTCCTCATCCCCCACGGCTCGTTGCGCAGCGCTAGCCATGCCGCATGCCAGCTCGAACCTCAGGCTCCCCGAACCCAAACAGTCCGCATCCGGATCACCATCAGCGGATCTCTGCTCGGCCTGGTCACCGGCGACTCCTCTGTCGGTCGTCGGGTCTTCCAGGGCTGCATCCTGTAGCTCAGCCTGGATTGGTCTGGTTGTGGATGGAGGCGCTGTGGCCTGGTCTGGTCTGGCCATAGATGGAGGCGTTGCGGCCTTGTCTGGTCTAGCCATGGACGGAAGCTCTAGTGATACCGGAGGTCAGCGGTCAGGGGTAATACAAGTTTCGCTGCCATGGAGACTAGCGGGGCTAAGGAGGTTCCCACTCTTACCGGCTCCTGGTGCTGCTCCTCGTGCAGAGCCCATGTGTCGCGGGTGGGAAGGCACGCTGCGCTCCCACCGCGCTCGGGTCTGGCGCTGCTGCTGCTCGGTGGCTTGAGCGGTGGGCCGGATCCGGGGACTCGAGCGGCGCTCATCGCCCGTGAGTGAAAGGGGAGAAGTTTGGTTTGGGGATTTGGTCCGTGATGCCATCCATGGTTTGTGGTGAGGTTGGGGCACCACCGCTGCTGGTGACGGGGATCCCGGGAGCGATGGCAGGGAGTTTCCCCCTCCGTGGGTAGGGGTTGGTTGTCCCGGGACCCGGTGAGGTGAGGCGGGGAGGCACGGTTGGTGAGGTGCAGGGTCGCGGGGGCAGCGCGGTGCCAGATGGCACGGTGGTACTCACTCAGCCAAGAACGGATGTAGAGTCTCTGGTAAAACAAACGGCTGGATGGACGGGTCCCGCAGCCGGCTGCTGTGGTTTCTCCCGGATGGTTGGTGGTGGCTGCCTTTCCCTGCACCTTTTGTGTAACTTCGGTCCCGATGGCTTCCCACTGGTAACCCGCTCCCCAGCGTGGATATATGCCGGCCCTGGGAATTCTAGCTGTGGCGGTAGCTGTATTTCCCTTTCGCTGTTTGGACGGTTGCCTTCAATCGGGTCTTGGCTGCTTTGAAACCCCTGGGGTTCCGGTCACTAACGGATTTGACCTGTTTAACGGCGACTCCAAGCCTGGTCGGGGTCCGCAGGCCCTGACGGTTTGTGCTGGCTTCACTTCGCTCCCCGGTTCGGTACCGGCGGGCCACCGCCCATCCCCGGTCCTACGGTTCCGCGTTGATCTGCCTTTCCTGCAGACGGCCACCACCGTCTGTCAACCTTGCTCTTGGTGCCCGGGCCACGTACCCGGACACGGTCAGTCTGCTCCTCTACTGCCACTTTACTCCTCACTCTTTGACCTCCCTTACTCAACTGCCTTCCTTTCCTGCCTCCAGGACTGTGCACTCCTCAGTGGGTGGGACCAACCGCCTGGCTCCACCCCACCTGGTGTGGACATCAGCCCCTGGAGGGAGGCAACAAGGATTTGGTGTCTGGCTGAGGTGCCTATCTCGGGGTGTGGGGTGTGTTGTTGCAGTACCTACTATGGAACAAAGCTCCGGCACACTCCAAAAAATAGAAGAAGATCGTAATTTTGAAGTATTTTTTGTTTTTATTTAACTTGTGCATAGAAAAGTCCAACTTTTCAACCTTAATTCAGGTCTTTATCAAGGACATTCTAAAACACAGTCAACGATTGAAGTTTTGCTAGGCAACGGTTGTTGCATCAGATAAAAGCAGCTTATAGAGTGAGGTGACAGGTGAACTTACTTAGATCTGAGTGAGTTGAAGGTACTCTGGCTGCAGAGAAATCGTATGGGATTATGCAAAAGTGCAACTACATGTTCAACCTGGGGATCATAATAAAATATACAAATGACTCCAATGGGAAATACAGATAATAATATTACTTGGGCAAAATGCTTTAAGCCCCTGGAGAAGATTACAGGTGCCAGTACCATGATAAATATAATAGTCAGCTAAACTGCACATATAGGCAATATGATTATTGGGGAAAAATTGCATGAAATACAGAGGGACATTTATTCCCAGGAGTCTCTCAATTTTAGTAAGGAATACCACTGTATTTGAATAATATATAATGTCAGGAGCTGTGATCTCCAAAACGTGTAATAAAATCACGTTTAACCATTATTGCTGACCAACTTCTTACGACAGTGCGGGAGTCCACTTCTATTTGATCTTTTGACGCTAATGTGTCGCCTAAGGAATAGGGAACTCGGTCCCGGGCAGTGTATAACTCGGGAATGTCACTTTGATTACCATTGCCCGGTCCTGTGCCCTGGGTGCTTTTTAATGGGGAGTATTTACAGTGGAAATTAAAGTGTGACGCCATCTGTGGGTTGCGGTTAAGATGGTGGAACTGCCGTTGCTGAGTTGATTATCTCTAGGGCTGGTGGTAATGGCAGCTGTAGTGGTAGGCCCTCCGCAGGTAGGGCTGAGCTCTGGAGATGTATGATGGAGTAATAAGGGAGGCCACACCGTGGGTTCTAGTTAACAGTCTCTACTCACTCTTGACCCTTGGACGGCTGGTTCAGGTCCCTGTAGTTCCAGTGCCAGTTGATGACTCGGTTGCTCTGTCCCCAGCACCCTCAGTGTGCTTGGGTCCTGTGTCGTATCAACCGGCTGTATTACAAAGGGCCGGTATGTTTTGCAGAAGCATGGGTGCTCTGCAATGTGAAGTTGGCTGGGACCCGTGGTTCCACAGGATTGGATTACATGCAGAGCCATGGAAGGGTGTGTGATGCTGATTACACACTCCTTACCACCTGTGGGTGTGGCTCCAGGGGTTAAAGCAATCCTGTCTCTGAACCTAGGTGGAGTGTGTCTAGGGCAGTATAGATAGAGACTGGCTCTAGACTTCCAGTGTGTGTGCTGGAAACAAGTGAGAGCAGAGCAGGGAGCTCTGGGTGTATCAGCCTGTGTGGAGGCTGAACGCAAGGCTCTGAAATTGAGACTGAGTTGAGACTGAGGTGAGTGCAGCCAGGTCAGGGCTGTAGGGCCGAATCTCTCCGGGAGGAGAGACAGACAGGGGTCTGCAGAGGGCCCTGGGTGCTGGACTTTATGTTGTGTTGGACTTTGAGGATCAAGCCAAATACTGACATCTTTCTGTTGTGTGGTGACCTAGTATGGTTTATTTGAGCTATTAATAAACCATATGGTCTGTTAAAGAGACTAATTATTCCGGTGTGCGCTAATCCCGATACCTGGCGTGTGGCCTCCATACACTCGGGGCCCACATCATTACAGTCCCCATAGCGTGGAGCGGTTTGAGGCCTGACTGTCCCTTTTTGTGGCAGTCTCCTTGTCCGTACGACGGGCAGTGTGGACCCTGTAGGGCTGGTCTGTGTCCTGAACTCTGATACTTGCTTTACTGCTGGTGCCTCCGGAACTGTGGATCAGTGAGGTCCGTGAAGGTCCCCTCACTGTGCAGGTATTTGCCAGACCGTAAGAAAAAGGTGTCTGACCTAGGGCCCTGTGCCCCATCGGTGCTCTGGTCCCAGCGGTACTTGGGTGCCCTGGCGACCACTCTCCTGTGCCCCCCGGGTCACTGTTACACGACCCAGCTCTCATGCACTTCTCCTCTCTTTCACTCACTACTCTCTACTGACCACTGTCCCCTCCCACCAGGTTGTCTAGTCTCTTGGACTGGCTCCACTCTCTAAGTGGCCAACCCCTTTGTGTCTGATTAGCCATTTATCCCTGGTGTGTAGTGGAACCTGGGATTTTGGTGTGTGTGAGTGTTGCTGGCACTGATATTCTAGGTCTCAGGGGGTAGGCCCTGCATCCTGGTGAGGATGTGGTTCCTAGTAGGGCCCTGAGTGGCTCAGTGGCACTGCATTCCCCCTTAGTGAAGCACATCATGTCCTTGGGCTTTAAAGAGAATAAAGGGGTTTATTAAACAATAAGAAAAACATATAATTTTCTTCCTGCGCAGGGGAGGCTTTACTTTTAACATTGCATGAGCTTCTCCCCATCATCCCACCACCCAAAGGTCCTGAACCCAGTACCCTCTAAGGAGACAGGTCACTGGTGCCTTTGGTGACCAGGTCTGGGCCAGCTCTTTCCTAGACCTTTCCTCCAATCTTCCTCTCCTTGGTGGCGGTATCAGTGTCCTGATGGCAAGGTTTGCTCTGGGAGGCACACTTGGTGCAACTTATGTACACTTAAAGTAAGGATTTTAATTTAATCTCAATTTTAGTAAGGAATACCACTGTATTTGAATAATATATAATGTCAGAGGTATAAACTAGGCATCAGAGACAATCATACAGGTACTATTATAATAGGATGTGTCATATTGGAAATATGGATCCATAAGGGCATGTAAAGAACATCAGCTAGTCGCATATTGCAGTGAGAACTGTGTCAGAAGAAAGACACTAACCAGTATTATTAATTATCCGAATACCTCATTAAAGCATATCCCATCACACCTGTCATATATACCCTTCCCAAGATCCATAAGAATCTTCAACAGCCACCAGGTCGTCCCATAGTGGCCTCGACGGATTCCGTCCTCTCCCCTCTGGCCATTACTGTCGAGAAAATCTTAACTCCTTTGCTTCCCAAAATCAAATCCTTCTTGAAAGACACTTCAGATTTTTTATTCCATCTTAATCATTTATAGTCTATTCCACCAGGCAGCCTCCTTGTCACATTTGATGTGAATAGTTTATACACCAGCAATGAGCATCATGATGGCCTTTCAACAGTGGACTGGTTTCTGAGAGAATTCAGCTCCCTTTCCAACAATCAGAAATCTTTCTGTAAAGAACTTCTTCAATTGGTTCTTGAAAATAATTTTTTCCTCTTCCAGGATCAATTTTTCTTACAGAAAAAAAGCACAGCAATGGGATCAAACCTAGCGCCTCCCTATGCCAACATATATATGGCGCATTTCGAAAATGAGTTCATCTATAGTCACCCCTTATGGACCAGCCATGCCATAATTTGGTATAGGTACATTGATGACATTTTCACGATTTGGCATGGTAGCATAAGTTCATTGAATCAATTCCACCATGAGATTAACTCCTATAGAGCGGGCCTTAAGTTTACGATCCATTCGGACCCTCATCAGATCAATTTCCTTGACACCCTGGTTGTCCTCATTGACTGTGTTTTAGAATGTCCTTGATAAAGACCTGAATTAAGGTTGAAACGTTGGACTTTTCTATGCACAAGTTAAATAAAAACAAAAAATACTTCAAAATTACGATCTTCTATTTTTTGGAGTGTGCCGGAGCTTTGTTCCATAGTTGATACTCTATTTTTCTCCGAGCACCCACTTACTGAGTGAGCCAGGTTTATCTTACCTCACTTTTTGCAGTACCTGTGACGACCTGGCTAGTCCAGGGCGCCACACATGCATCCTGGGCTCGCACAGCCACCACCATCCCCATCATCTCCGAGCGCCAGTCTTCAATTTGCTGGATCATTTGCAGTCGCATCCAGAGGCACAGCCATCCCAGCTCTTCTTCAAGCCAGGGTACGGTTCCGCAGGCTGGAGGGGCAGGCATTCTCTCTTTTTCAGGTTTGCTGGTCTTGTACTGCAGAGCTGCTGTTGCTCCACCATACTAGGGTGCATTCTGCTGGCGTTCCTTCCGGCTTCCTGTAGTTAGTTTCGCTTTTGCATGCTGCACACTCCCAGGGCCGGAGTCGGTTTTTCACATTGTTTTGCCACAGTGATGGCGCAGCCAGTTTTCACAGAATTAAAGATGGCGGTTGTTTTTGCACAAAACAGTCCATAAGGTGCACGTCACCCGGGTTAACGTGCCTAGTCCATATCCTGTTCGTGACGCCAGGAAAAAGCTGTGTCGCTCAGAGAATGGGGTACTCGGTCCTGGGCAGTGTATAACTGGGGAATGTCACTTTTGGTGGCCGTTGCCCGGTCCCATGCCCTGGGTGCTTTTTAATGGGGAGTATTTACAGGTGAGATTAAAGTCATTTATGTGACGCCACCTGCAGGTTGCAGTTAAGATGGTGGAACCACCGCTGCTGAGTTGGTTTTCTCTAGGGCTGGTGGTAATGGCAGGTGTGGTGGTAGGCCCTACACAGGTAGGGCTGAGCTGTATGATGTAGTAATAAGAGAGGCCACACCGTGGGTTCTAGTTAACAGTCTCTACTCACCCTTGACCCTCGAATGGCTGGTTCAGGTCCCTGTAGTTCCAGTGCCAGTTGATGACTCGGTTGCTCTATCCCTCAGTGTGGTTGGGTCCCCGCAGCATGGAGCGGTTTGGGGCCTGACTGTCCCTTTTTGTGGCAGTTTCCTTGTCCGTCAGTCTCCTTGGCTCAGGGGCTCTACACTAAATCCTCGTGGTGCCTGCTGCAGCCGTAACGTACACGCTTTCTATAGCAGTTCTGACTATTTTCACAACTGTATCAGGTGAGCACATCTGATTTTTTCCTACAAACGTTTGTAACATTAGTACCCTATTAGCGCCTTTTGTCTTTTCAGTCTTCTTCACATTGATTTCACTGGATACAGATATTCCCTGTGAATTTAAATATTTGAAAATAAAAGATGAATCTAAGAGGCTAAGGAAGCAGATTTATTTATTATGATATATAAAAAAGTTGATTATTTCTGGAGCACTATTGATTTATGAAAAATAAAAATCCAATAGTTACTCTTTAACTGAAAAATAACCAATTTATAAAATTAGAATATTTATGCTGCAGGAATATAGACCAAAAAATTGTTTTTTTATGATTGTTTCTTAAGTCAAAATTACTGGGGCCTTATGGGTTAATTTCTAATCAATCATTCACCTGGGTGGTTTATTCCAATCAACTCTCTGGGCATTTACTGTTAATTCACCATGACGCTGCCCAACCATAAAAAGGCAGCATCGTAGCTTTGTAAAAGTATACACCTACTGATCTTGCCTAAATAAACCGTCAGAAAATGGTCAGAACTATGGCTGTGTGGCCACATGAGACTTTCTTACGTTCACAGAAAGTCAGGAACATCTTCCTAACATTTGTCAGTGACATGTTGGGAGCGGAGGCATACAATATCATCAAACATTTAGAGCAGCCGGCAGAGGAAAGATCATTGAGGGAGCATCTGCAGATGACTTACCTATTACAGGTAGATAAGTGTTACTATTAGGTGGAGTCACACTAGCGTATCGCATAAGATGCGAGAGCATTGGATGGTATACACTAATGATGCTGGGCTCAAACTCTGCTACAAATGTAGGAGTGATGAACTAGGGAGATCGCGTTTCTGCCCCGGAATACACCAATCGTGCCAATGTATTGTTGTTAGTGTAGTGAGAATAATGTCTTTCATCTATTCTTTTATCTAGTCTTCTAGTCTTTCATCAATATTTTTATTATGTGAATTGTAATGTGTTCCTGTATAGTGTATGGTGTGATAAAGTAATATACAGTATAATATCTATAGTTTTCTAGGTAATGTAGGATGTAAGGTATTATAATGTAAAGGTATTATAATGTAAAGTATGTAGTGCAGCGGTGGGGAACCTTTTTTCTGCCGGGGGCCATTTGGAAATTTCTACCAACCTTCGGGGGCCGCACAAAATTATCAATGTGAAAATAACCGTGCTATATTTGGTCAAACAATTAATTAACTCACTCTGGTGGCCAGAGCTGTTTCTCTTTTGTGCGGCTGTCATGTTTGGTGATACTAATCATGTTTCTTCTCACAGCTGCTTTTTCATTTTTGTCTGGGTCTGGAGAGCAGAGAACTCTTTGTGATAAGATTGGTAAATCATATACATCACATAACAGACGCTGTATATACATCACAGGAGACACTGGAGGCACATATATCACATAGGAGACACTGGGACTGCTGTATGTGTGTGTGTATTTATATATATATATATATATATATATATATATATATATATATATATATGTATATCTATCTATATATATATATATATATATAATATATATATCACAGGAGACACTGGGGGGCACATATATCACTGGAGGGCCTGGGGGCATATACATCACTTAGGAAACGCTGGTACTGCTGCATATACATCACATAGGAGACGCTGGGACTGCTGTATATACATCCCATAGGAGATGCTGGGACTGCTGTATATACATCACAGGAGACACTGGGGGCACATACATAACACAAGGGGCTAGGGACATGTATATGCCCCCAGCCCCTCCGGTGATGTATATGCCCCCAGCCCCTCCTGTGATGTATATGCTCTCAGCCCCTCCTGTGAAGTATATACCCCCAGTCCGTCCTGTGATGTATATGCCCACCACCCCTCCTGTGATGTATAAGTCACAGGAGATGCTGGGGGGCATACACGTCACAGGACATGCTGGGAAAATGCACATCACAGCAGACGCTGGGGGCATAAGCAACACAGGAGATGCTGGAGCGCAGACACCACAAGGGCTGGGGCGCAGACACCACAAGAGGGGCTGGGGCGCAGGCACCACAAGAGGGGCTGGGGTGCAGGAACCACAAGAAGGGCTGGGGCGCAGACACCACAAGAGGAGCTGGGACACAGGCGCCACAAGAGGTGCTGGGGCGCAGGCGCCATAAAAGGGGCAGGGGTGCAGGCGTCACAAGAAGGGTTGGGGTGCAGACGCTACAAGAAGGACTGAGGCGCAGGCCCCACAAAAGGGGCTGGGGCGCAGGGACCACAAGAGGGGCTGGGGCGCTGGCACCACAAGAGGGGCTGAAGCGCTGGCACCACAAGAGGGGGTGGGGCGCAGGCACCACTAGGGGGGTACAGATATCACTTGTGGAGCTCTGATATCACTGGGGGGGAGGAGGGACACATAAACCTGGGGTGATGCACAGCATTAGGAGGCACACAGCAATGAGGGTTGCACACAACTCTGGGGAGAGGGGGCCACAAAGCACTGGACGGGGCACACAACAGCAGACGGTGGGCACTGGACACACAGCAGCGAAGGACTCACAGCACCGGAAAGTAGGCACCGGACACACAGCTCCGGAGGGCAGAGGGCATGCACGCAGCTCCGAGGGCAGAGGGCATGCACCTGTAGCGCTCCTGAAGCCATCAGGGTGCTACAAGGTTATGCATCCCCACCAGGATGCAGGGCCTACCCCCTAGGAACCCGGAAGACCAGTGCCGGTCACACACAAACACTCCAGGTAATTCCAGTTTTCCCCAACAATCCCCCATACAATGGTACAGGGCTAGGGTCGGACTAATGGATCGCCGCCTAGAAGTGGAGCCAGTCCAGTCCACTAGTTGACTAGGTGGGAGGGGTGGACTGTGGACAGTAGTCAGTACAGAGTAGAGGTCGAGGAATGAAGGTGGACAGCAGGAGACGCACTGACAAGGAGTTGACAGTAACCAGGTGCCTAGGAGGGTAGTTGCCGGTGGAGTACGCCTGAAACTACGCACTGACGGGGTACCGGACCCTAGGACAGGCAGAAGCTCCAAGCCTGCTTGTTAACACCAGCACAGCGAGGGGACCATCAAGGACTTTGCTGACCCTAAAAATCCGAGACTCTAGCAAAGAGAGAGCCGGGGACAGGACCAGAGACTCGAACCCCACAGGTTTCACGCTACCATCAGGCGGACAGAAGTGGAAAGAAACACCACCGGACGGGGACCCCCAGTTGCTCTACGCCAAGGGGGCCCACTAACCAGAGACAGGTGCAGGGGAAGAAGGTACTAGATTACTACACTGGCAATGGGACAAAGGGGACCTGGAGGTGAAACCAGCCAGCCTCGGGTAACCAGTTACCACCAGCAAAAGTGAGTAAAGACCAGTTGCACTGAACCCATGTGTGGACTACCTTCTTCTGACACCCGTCACATTACCTACCATCTAGGGCCCGGCCCTGCTTGTGGAGGGCCTACCATCCAGGCTGCCATTAACATCAGCCCCAGTAGCGGGCATTGTGCAGCTACGGCTCCATCCACATAGCCGCTGTCGCGGGCGGGGAGGAGGGTGCCGGCACCGCGCTCACCCCTCTGCTCGGGTCCGGCTGCTGCTGCTCAGTGGTGGCTCGAGCGGTGGGCCGGATCCCGGGGGTTCTCGAGCGGCACTCCTCACCCGTGAGTGAAAAGGGGATTTTGTTGGGGAGATTGTCCGTGACGCCACCCACGGTTGTGGTGATTTGTAGCACCACCGCTGCTCAATATGGGGATCCCGGGAGTGGTGATGCGGAGCAGCCAGGTGTTGTGTTGCCCCTCCGTGGGTAGGGATTGGTGATCCCGGGGCCCAGTGATGGTGTGGAAGGGTGCAGGGCCTGGTGGGCGCAGGGACGCGGGGGCAGCGCTGTGCCTTGCGGCACTGTGGTACTCACTCAGCCTGAGACGTTGACACAGTTTTACGGTAAACCACACGGCTGGAAAGACGGTTCCCACGGACGGCTGCACTTGCTCTCCCAGCAGGTAATGGTGATGTCCCTCTGACCTGCACCTGATGTTTCTAAGTTGGTAGCGATGGGTTCCCACCGGTAACCCGCTCCCCGGCTTGGTTATGGGCCGGAGGAGCCCTACTTTGCCCGCAGACGCTGGCCCTGAGGAGCTGGTGCCCTGGCGGTGGCGGTGTTCCTCACTAATGGTTGGACGGTTGTCTTCAATTGGGACTTGGTTGTTGGGGGATCGACGTCCCCTTCACTGACGGATTCGGCAAATTATGGCGACTCCTAGCCTTGCCGGGGTCCGAGAGGCCCCTGCCCTGGTGCTGACTGTCCTTTGTATACTGCTCCAGACCGCCGGGCCACTACTCGACCGCGGTCCTTCCAGCAACCTCCGAGCAGTCCCCCTCCAGACGATCACCGCTGTTGCTGACCTTGCTGACTTGTCCTGCACCTAGCTGGACTAACTTCAGGTCTTTCTACGTACACTTTTGTTCCTTTTCTTCCTTGCTCCACTACTACTTCACATTCACTTAGCTGTTTACTCCTTCACTTCCCTAACCTTTCTGCTCTTTCCACTTCTCCCTCTAAACTCTAACTGCCTGGTTCCTCCCGCCTCCAGGGCTGTGTACTCCTCGGTGGGCGGAGCCAACCGCCTGGCCCACCCCCTGGTGTGAACATCAGCCCCTGGAGGAAGGCAACAAGGATTTTAGTAGCTTTGGTGTTCCTAACTGGGATGTAGGGTGTGGTGGTGTGATGACCTGTGACCCCTGGCTTGCCCAGGGCGTCACACCGCAACACCGCAAGTGGCGTCACATGTGAACACTAATCTAATCCCCTGTAGATATATCCCCTTTACAAAAGGCCCAGGGCACGGAACCAGATAACGGCCACCAAAGTGACATTCCCCAGAAATACACTGCCCGGGACCGAGTACCCCATATCCCTGGGCATGACACACGCAGCTCCGAAGGCAGAGGGCTTGCACACAGCTCCGAGGGCAGATGACAGGAACACAGCTCAGAGGGCAGAGGGCGAGCACACATCTCCGAGGGCAGAGGGTGGGCATACACCACTAGGCTGTGAAGCTGCGGTGGGACGAAAGCGCAGAGCGATAAACCCGGCCACAAAGTAAGTCCTCAGCTCCCTGGCACTGGCCAGCGGGAGAATGCACTGGTATGCACAGCAGCACATGTGCGGATTTAAAGGGCTGGTGGCCCGCAAGACGGCAGTGTCAGCTCGAGTACTGCCACCCCTGGGAATCTGCCCGGAGGCCGCATAAAAGGTTCCCAACCCCTGATGTAGTGTGTAGACAAGTAGGTAAAAGGATAAATCTGCCCAGCAACAGACTGCAGGGGCAGAAACAGTTAAGTGTTGGGACTAACCCAGCTTGGGAGTGTTCAGCTAACAGGAAAACAGCAATTAATTCTGGAAGGAGTCAGTTAAGGTCTAGTGAGCGTGTGTGACAGAGGTATAGTCGGCAAGTCATGAAGGTCACAGACAGCGGCGTGCTTAGTGGCAAAGGAACAAAGGAGACAGAAGGCAAGATAGTGTAATTTTCAAGGGAAGCTGGAGACACAGGGTGTGAACAGCATTGTAACTAGAAGCTGATCCTCCAGGCAATAGGAGTCAGAGGATGGAATCCCTACATCCAGGTCCCTTACCCATCAAGGTACTGTGTAACTAATACTGGAACGTGGCCCTAGTGGGGACTGAGTTGCACTGGGACTCACCAGCAGAGTTAGATCGGACGCAATCCAGTGTGAAGTTGGACTGTGTTGAAATATAATATTCTGTAAGATATGTGCCCACTATCTGCATTGTACAATGGAGAATGACAATGGTGGTTTACAGTAAACAATTGGAGTCGGTCTCTTGTGCGTGTGAGTTGTGATCCAGTCCTGGCCAGCCGACACCAGCAGTAGTACGTGACTTACATGGTTTCCCTGCCCGCATGGCCGAAGTCCACATACTCAGCCAGGACCAGGTACTTAAGGGGTGCTTTACACGCTGCGACATCGCAAGCGATAGCTAGCGATGTCGTGCGCGATAGCACCCGCCCCCGTCGCTCATGCGACATTTTTGGTGATCGCTGCCGTAGTGAACATTATCGCTACGGCAGCGTCACACACACATACCTTTTCAGCGACGTCGCTGTGACCGCCGAACAAACCCTCTTTCAAGGGAGAGGTGCATTCGGTGTCATAGCAATGTCACTGCGGCGTCACTAAGCAGCCGCCCAATAGCAGAGGAGGGGCGGAGATGAGCAGCCGGAACATGCCGCCCAGCTACTTCCTTCTTCATTGCCGGTGGACGCAGGTAAGGAGATGTTCGTCGTTTCTGCGGTGTCACACATAGCGATGTGTGATGCCGCAGGAACAACGAACAACATCGTACCTACAGCAGCAACGATATTATGAAAAGGAGCGACGTGTCAATGATCAACGATTTTTGACGCTTTTGCGATCATTGATCATCACTCCTTGGTGTCACACGCTGCTAACGGCGCCGGATGTGCGTCACTAACGATGTGACCCCGACTATATATCGTTAGCAATGTCGCAGCGTGTAGAGCACCCATTACTGTAGCATCTATGGTCATTCCATCACCCTCAACTGTTACGTTGTGCCACTCTACACAATTGTGAACTGAGTGTCATGTTACTGTGCTGTGAGAAGAAGATGGAGAGATTAATATTTCCATTTTCTCCATTGCCTTTTTGGTGTATATGTGACTGCACTCAGATGACATCCAAGTGCAGTCCAATGTTTCACATACACTCAAAGACTTGTAATCTGAGATACACTGCAAATTGTAGCATGCTGCTATTTTTTCGGCAGCCCGATTACAGCTGAAAAAAAAAATGCAGATTGAATAAAATTGAGCAAAGTGCAATCCGATTTTTTTATCATATTGCACTCATCCAATTCATACGCTCATGTGACCTCAGAATTAGCCATCCCCTTTAGGCCCCTTTCACACGTCAGTGATTCTGGTACGTTTGTGCTTTTTTTAAACGTACCAGAATCACTGACATACGCAGACCCATTATAATGAATGGGTCTGCTCACACATCAGTGATTTTTCACTGCACGTGTCTCCGTGCGGCGTACCCGCGTGTCCGCGATTGCCGCACGGAGACATATCCATTTTTTCTGGCATCACTGATGTCCCACGGACCACGCAGTGGTGTGGTCCGTGAAACACGTGCCAGAAAAAAACGTGCTTCTAAAATAAAAAGCATTTTAACTCACCCGGCTCCAGCGACGCTCTCTGCAGCCTGTTCTCCCTGCTGCTTCTGAGCCGGCTCATTATTGTCGTGCATATTCATGATGCATGACACAGCTGACCCGGAAGCAGCTGCTGCGGGGGTCAGCGCCGGCCGGATGCTGCACCGCGGGAGCGATCAGCACCATGGAGAGCGGGAGCGCGCACAGGTGAGTTAATCTCTAAGTGCAATCACGAGCCACGGAGAACGGAGCCCGGATTGCACTTAGATAACCCACGTGTGCCGTAATTCACGGCACACGGAGGGACATGTGCGTGTTTTACACACCAGTGAAAAACGTCAGTGGTTTTCACTGACGTGTGAAACGGGCCTTATAATGAGCATACAAGTCAGCCTAATTTAACCTATTACTGATATTGGACGTTCTAGGTACGTCATGGCTTATGTCGGTATAATCACTGCCGGCTGCTGCGGTGAGCCGTTGGTGAGTCCCACACGTCTGCTGATTTGTACAGCAGACATGTGCAGCTATCAGGCAGAGTGCCGGCTTTCACAGGAATGAGGCATTTCTGATAATCAGAGCTGTACTGCTTTGATCAGGAGACATGAACAAATGATCAGACTGCTGATCTTTATCGCCCCATAGGGGGACTAGTAAAATAAATTTTAAAAAAGTAAAAAAAAGGTTCAAAAATGTAAAAAACAAAACAAAAAACCTAAAAGTTCAAATCACCCCCCATTCTCTCCATTGAAAATTAAAGGGTTAAAAAAAATAAAAATATATACACATATTTGGTATCGCCGCATTCAAAAATTCACGATCTATCAAAATATAAAATCAATTAATCTGATTGGTAAATGGCATAGCGGCAAAAAAATTCCAAACACCAAAATTACGGTTTTTAGTTGTCACAAATTTTGTGCAAAATGCAAAAACAGTACCATCTGCACAAAAATGGTACCATTAAAAACGTCAGCTAAAGATGCAAAAAAAAAGCTGTCACCTAGCCACATATCCCGAAAAATGAAAACGCTACGGGTCATGGAATATGGCACAAAAAGTGTGAGAATTTTTTGGACAAAATTCAGATTGTTTTAGATAAAAGTAAACCTGTACATGTTTGGTATCTACAAACTTGTACAGACCTGAGGTATGACACCGACACATCAGTTTTACCATATAGCAGTGATGGCGAACATATGGCACGCGTGCTGTCGCCTGATCCTGCCGGTTTGATCTGCAGGTGCAGTCACGCCAGCAGATCAAATCTGTGTTAGAGCGGAGGAGACATTTCTCCTCGCTCTGACACTCCTCCTCCCCCAGGCTGCAGGTGTGTTGCCTAGGAGACGGAGGAGCGTCTGTGAGCGGCGCCGGTGTAATGACGTCTTCTGGCCGCGTGGGAACTGAGGACCCAGGGCGCGCAGCGGGGGGAACGTGTGCAGGAAGGTAAGTTGTGTGTTGCTTTTTTTTTTTTGTTATAACTCGTGTGCGGTTGTGCCAAGGTGGGGATGGGGGGGCCAGCGCCAGCATGGAGTTGGATAACGCACATGCCAGCGTGCGGTTGGGGAACACACATGCCAGCATGGGGTGGGGGAACGCACATGACAGCATGTGGTGGGGGAACGCACATGCCAGCGTGGGGTGGGGGAGGGGGAACACACATGCCAGCGTGGGGTGGGGGAACGCACATGCCAGCATGGGGTGGGGGAGGGGGAACACACATCTCAGCATGGGGGGGGACATGCATGCCAGGATGGGGAACAATGCAATGCAGGATGGGGAACAATGCATGCCAGGATGGAGGAAACATGCATGCCAGGATGGGGGAAACATGCATGCCAGGATGGAGGAAACATACATGGCAGGATGGAGGAAACATACATGCTAGGATGGAGGAAACATACATGGCAGGATGGAGGAAACATGCATGCCAGGATGGAGGAAACATGCATGCCAGGATGGAGGAAACATGCATGCCAGGATGGAGGAAACATGCATGCCAGGATGGAGGAAACATACATGCCAGGATGGAGGAAACATACATGCCAGGAGGAGGAAACATGCATGCCAGGATGGAGGAAACATACATGCCAGGATGGAGGAAACATACATGCCAGGATGGAGGAAACATGCATGCCAGGATGGAGGAAACATACATGCAAGGTTGGAGGAAACATACATGCAAGGATGGAGGAAACATGCATGCCAAGATGGAGGAAACATACATGCCAGGATGGGGAAACATGCATGCCAGGATGGAGGAAACATACATGCAAGGATGGAGGAAACATACATGCCAGGATGGAGGAAACATACATGCCAGGATGGAGGAAACATGCATGCCAGGATGGAGGAAACATGCATGGCAGGATGGAGAAAACATGCATGCCAGGATGGAGGAAACATACCTGCCAGGATGGAGGAAACATACATGCCAGGATGGAGGAAACATGCATGCCAGGATGGAGGAAACATACATGCCAGGATGGAGGAAACATGCCACGATAGGGTACATTTACCAGGAAGGGGAACATTTACCAGGAAGGGGAACATTTACCAGGAAGGGGTACATGCTAGGAAGGGGGACATTTACCTGGATGGCGGTACATTTACCTGGATGGGGGTAAATTAACCAGGATTGGGAACATTTACCAGGATGGAGGACATTTACCAGGAATGGGGTACATGCCGGGATGGGGAACATTTACAAGGATGGGCAATATGTCAGGATGGGGTACATTTGCCAGCATGGGGGAACATGCCAGAATAAGGTACATTTACCAGGATGGAGGACATTTACCAGGATGAGGTATATTTACCAGGATGGGGCCATGATGGGGACAAATATACCAGAATGTAGGAAATATATATCAGGATGGGGGACATGTTTACCAAGAAGTGGCCCAGGAACGGGACATAACTACACAATGAAAGGGGAGGGGAGCAACTCGCACGTCTTTATGGGATTGCAAGATGTTCAGACTTTGACATGTAGATGTGGATTACAGGGTGACATCTGATTGCATTCCAGGCTAAAATCTCTGTCTAATATGCTGCAATTTTTTCCAGAAAGATCAATCCAACTGCTGTGTCTGGAAAGGGCTCAGCTTCAATGTGTGGTAAGCATGCATGAGCGTGATGCCCCCTGCTGAAGAGAAGAGAAGACGGCAAAGGTAAGGTTACAATCAATTATTTACATAATAGGATTGGTTGGCACTTCGGAATCTCCTGTTGTTTTTTTTATGTGGCCTCTGGCAACCTGTGAGCACTCCTTTAAAAGGGGTGTTGCCGTAGCTCCACATGTGGACCCGTGGAAGCCCAATTTGTGGGCGAAACGGCCGTCGTCCAGTCTTGAGGAGCCAGCTCACAGTGTGCCTCCGGCTTTCTACTATGCACGTGTTTGAATAAAAGAAAATCCTTCACAGCGGACAGAGTGCGGTCATCCTTTATTCTCACCTTTATCCATGGATTTTGTTCTATGACGAGCACCCCGCTCCTGGATTGTTGGACTTTCCAGGCTCTCCACCCGGACTCGGGCACAGGCGATACCGCAGACGTTACTGCAGGTAATGTGCAGTGGTGCAGGACTCAATTATCTCCCTTTGCTATACGTCTTGTTGTTTTCCGGTCCTTGTTGCACACTGCTTTATATTACCGGGACTTTGTGCTATTAGCGGTCTTCTTAAATACCTGCCTGTAAAAAGCCCTGTGTCATGGAGGATATGGAGAGTAGTGGAGTGGTACCGTCCACTACCACGGGCTTGTTAGCTGGACGTGCTGATGCTGGCTCCTTTTTTGGAGATTGTAATTTTAAAAAAGAGACCGAAGTGTTGGGTGTGAAAACTCTGGAATTTCAGATACAGAATCTGGCGGAGAAAGAAGTCAGACTGTTTTGGACTATACAATCCCTGCAATCATATGTGGATTGTGATCGTGTGTCGCGTGGACTCCGGGTTATAAAAACTCTTTCCCATTTTCAGGAGGATTCCACGTTTACTGCACAGTGGGAAGGCATTCAATTGGAATGTTCTAAAAAATTATTGCAGTTGGTTTTGGATAAAAACAAAGATAATTATACCGCTTTGGTTGCTGAATTAGACACATTGAAGCATGACACCCGGGTACGGATGTCTGCAGATGATTGGAATGTGTTTAATCAGAGGCTGGACAAACAATTGGTGACTGTGCAGACTGAGATTAAGTATAGGAAAAGAGAAAAGTTTCTTAGGGACAAGAAGGATTATGAAAAGAAACAGATCTTTTCTTGGACAAAAGATGGGGCACGGAATTATAGGCAGAGAGCACATATAAAAAAACGTGGTAATGTTGGCTCTAATAGGGGTTACTGGACCACGGACTCAGAATCAAGTGGTTCTGAGGACGTGACCCCGGGCCCCTCTGGCATTAGTACCCCTAGTGTTGCACCTACCACCCCTTTAGGAAGAGGATCCGACGGGGGGGTAGGAAGAGGCACAAGAAGTCGAGGCCACAAGAGAAAGTCTGTAACTTGGAGGAATTAGGTGTTCAACCTACCTCATGTCCACCTGCTGACACGATCATCAATTTAACATCCCATGTCCTTACCCCAGACATGATTTCTGTATTAACCAAGGGTTTTAAGTTTTGCATTCCTGATAGTTTTGATTTCGCTGAATTTAAGGTTGATCTTTTTAAAGCCATCAGAAAGATTCACCTATACAAACATTTCCAGGCAATGCCTGATATATCTACAGAAGTACCGGCTGGGCATGTTCCCTGTAGTATAGCTGGTCCCCAGGTGGGTTTGATGGGAGCTTTTGATTCTGATGTCCTTCAAGACGCTAGATTATTACTCAGTTTGAGTGATCCGGATTCTATATCTGATACTGTTAGTAGTAACACCGACCCAATGGCGGATAGATTTACCAAAGGGGTGAGATCAGATTTTTGTCCCCCTACTGTACCAGGAAATTTAATCGATCTATACCAGGAGACTGTCTTGAAGGATATCGAATCTTTGGTGTATCCTAAACCAATTCTAAATTTAAGCCGGAATGAACAGGCAGCGATAAGTGTCATGCAGGGCTGGGAGGACACGGTGTTCCGGGAGGCTGATAAGGGGGGCAACGTTGTCCTCCTGCCCAGGCATGATTATATCCAGGAATGCAATAGACAGTTGACGGATGAATCTACCTACTCTCCCCTCCCTGCAAATCCTATCCAGGGTTTTAAAAAGTCTTTGGTGCGGTTGTTGGACAAATATGTGGGGCTGGGATTTCTGTCTCGCCCACAGGCCGATAAGTTAATTCCTCCCTTTCCCACTAAGCCCCATTGGTACTACATACCAAAAGTACACAAGAGCAGGGATAATCCACCGGGCCGTCCAATAGTGGCTGGCATCGGCTCCCTTACGGAGCCGTTGTCGCACTATTTGGACTGGCTCCTTAGACCCATCATGAGTCATATCCCCTATTATGTAAAAGACAGCGGTGACTTTTTGACACTGCTGAAGGGTATGTCTTGGCAAGAAGGCTTTTCTCTCACCTCGATTGATGTGGAGAGTTTGTATACCCGTATCACTCAAAAAAATGGGTATACAGACGGTTAAAGATATGGTGGCTCAGACAGGAAAAGACGCGTTGTTTTGCAATTTCATTGAGGAAGCCCTTGATTTCGTTTTGTCTAAAAACGCTTTTATGTTTTTGGACCGGTGGTACTTGCAGTGCAGGGGTACCGCTATGGGTACCCCTGTCTCTTGTGCCATGGACAATATTTTTTTGGGCTCCTTTGAAAGCAAATACATTTTTTCTGATAATAACCCCTTTCTGAAATACAGCCGCCATTTTCTGAGGTATGTGGACGACATATTCATAGTGTGGGCGGGCACTGAGACCCTCTTTGCTGACTTTGTGGCATACCTTAACATCTGCAACACTATGAATATGTCCTTCACCTCCTCGTTTGGTGGCGATATCCTCAATTTTTTGGATATTGAGGTTTCTATTAAAGATGGAGACATTCAGACACGACTGTTCAGAAAACCGACAGCGTCAAATTCCCTGTTACACTATCAGAGTGCCCACCCACTCCACACTAAGACAGGTTTGCCCTATAGTCAATTCCTGAGAGTACGAAGGGCAAATAGTTCAGAGGAATCTTGTTTTCAACAGTCTCAGGAGTTGAAAACTAGATTGCAACAAAGAGGTTACCCAAAAAAACTAGTTGATTCGGCCTGTGAGAGAGCCAGATCCGATAGCACCACTGCTGCCCAAAAAAATCGCACCAAAAAAAGCATGGAGGGTGTGGATAGATTTGTCTTCAGCTTCAAATTTGGACCCATGGAGCACGCTATTAGGAATGCTCTTTGCAGAAATTGGCACATTTTAAAAAGTGATCCCGCCTTGTCTGAAAGAACAGGTTCCAATCCTTTGGTGTCGTTCAGACGATGCGGTAATTTGCGAGACAAACTTGTGAAGAACAGACTTACTAGTCCAGCAACATGGCTGAATAGATGCTGCCCACCGGGGAATTACCGGTGTGGTCAATGCCATTTTTGTAATTTACATTTAACTGGTCGGTCTTTACAGGTAGGCTCGCATTTGCACACTGTCCACCAATTTATTTCATGCAAAACCAAGTTTGTGGTCTATGTAGTTCTCTGCCCTTGTGGCAGGTTCTACATAGGCAAAACTATCAGGTGTTTATATATACGATTCAGGGAGCATTATGGTTCAATAACATCAGGGAAAGGTTCCCCCAGATTAATCACACATATCCAGGAATGTCATGACAGTAATCCTAGCGTTTTACGTTTTGCCGGCCTCAAGAGAGTCTCTCTCCCTTCTAAGGGGGGCGACCTGCATAAATTATTACTGCAAGAAGAGGCTAGATTGATCATTAATTATGGGGTACAAGGCCCACAAGGGTTAAACGACCGTGTGGATCTGGCTATATTCCTGTGATACATTTTTTTTTTTTATATTTTTGTTTTTCTAATACTTCTGGTGTCTATACATTGTTTGTTATTTATGTAAATTTTGTAAACTGGTTCATGTAAAGTGACATATGTTTACATTTTATATTCATTGTTATACATACAAATCTCCTGTTGTTGTTTTTTTTATGTGGCCTCTGGCAACCTGTGAGCACTCCTTTAAAAGGGGTGTTGCCGTAGCTCCACATGTGGACCCGTGGAAGCCCAATTTGTGGGCGAAACGGCCGTCGTCCAGTCTTGAGGAGCCAGCTCACAGTGTGCCTCCGGCTTTCTACTATGCACGTGTTTGAATAAAAGAAAATCCTTCACAGCGGACAGAGTGCGGTCATCCTTTATTCTCACCTTTATAGACGGCACAGGTAAGGTTACAATCAATTATTTACATAATAGGATTGGTTGGCACTTCGGAAAAAAAATGGGTTTAGGGCTATAGTTTGGGCACTCGGCCTGTGAAAGGTTCGCCATGACTGCCATATAGTGAAGATGGTGAATAAAATACTCCAAAAACAATTGTGCAATTGCACTTTTTTGCAATTTATGTGCATTTGGAATTTTTTTGTCATTTTCCAGTACACTATATGCTAAAACTCATACTTGCATTTAAAAGTACAACTCATCCTGCAAAAAACAAGCCCTCATATGGCAAGATTGACAGAAAAAAAAGTTACAGTTCTCGGAAGAAGGGAAGCAAACAACAAAAACTAAAAAAAAAAACGGAAAATCGCCCGAGGGTGAAGAGGTTAAAGCAGGATATACCAAAAGCAGACGAACTCTGCAGAGTCAAAAACATGATAAAAATACACATAAAAAAATACTAAAATTGCTGTGAAAAAAACACTAGTGACCTAATTTACCTAATAGATGCAAAAAATGTTGCAGAAAGTCTGCAACATCAAAAACAAATACTTTTTGTGAGAACATAGCTCTAACTCTATTTTTGCAGCGTTTATGCTGTGTATTTGGTTCTTAAAATATTTTTTTCCATGCGTATTCTAAGCCCTGCTGCATTTTTGCCAAGATGCAGTATATCAATTATTTCAATGTTTTTACAGCGATTTTTAACATTTAGAATAAATATGTGAACATACTACAAAAACACACATATAAAAGCCTGTAAAAACACAATAACAATGTGTATGGTAAGTAGTATTTTTCCTGCCCCCACTTTTTAGTGCAGAAAAAAAACACAACAAAACCACAATGTGTGAACATAACCTAACTTACAAGTGCGTCTCAATAAATTAGAATATCATCAGAAAGTTAATTTATTTCAGTAATTCAATACAAAAAGATTGCATATATTATATACAGTCATTACAAACAGAGTGATCTATTTCAAATGTTTATTTCTGTTAATGTTGATGATTATGGCTTACAGCCAATGAAAACCCAAAAGTTATTATCTCAGAAAATTAGAATGTGATAAAAGACCAACTGAAAAAATTATTTTAAACTCAGAAATGTTGGCGCCTACTGAAAAGTCTGTACAGTGAATGCCTCAATACTTGGTCAGGGCTCCTTTCGCATGAATTACTGTAACAATGTGGCGTGACATGGAGGCGATCACCCTGTGGCACTGCTGGGTTTATGGAAGCCCAGGTTGCTTTGATAGCAGCCTTCAGCTTGTCTGCATTGTTGGGTCTGGTGTCTTTCATCTTCTTCTTGACAATACCCTATAGATTCTTTATGGTGTTTAGGTCAGGCGTGTTTGCTGGCCAATCAAGTACAGTGATAAGCGGGGTTTACACTCTGCGACATTGCTAGCATCGGCTAGCGATGTTGAGCGTGATAGCACCCGCCCCCGTCGTACGTGCGATATTGTGTGATCGCTGCCATAGCGAACATTATCGCTATGGCAGCGTCACACGCACATACAGTTAGGTCCAGAAATATTTGGACAGTGACACAAGTTTTGTTATTTTAGCTGTTTACAAAAACATGTTCAGAAATACAATTATATATATAATATGGGCTGAAAGTGCACACTCCCAGCTGCAATATGAGAGTTTTCACATCCAAATCGGAGAAAGGGTTTAGGAATCATAGCTCTGTAATGCATAGCCTCCTCTTTTTCAAGGGACCAAAATTAATTGGACAAGGGACTCTAAGGGCTGCAATTAACTCTGAAGGTGTCTCCCTCGTTAACCTGTAATCAATGAAGTAGTTAAAAGGTCTGGGGTTGATTACAGGTGTGTGGTTTTGCATTTGGAAGCTGTTGCTGTGACCAGACAACATGGGGTCTAAGGAACTCTCAATTGAGGTGAAGCAGAACATCCTGAGGCTGAAAAAAAAAAAAATCCATCAGAGAGATAGCAGACATGCTTGGAGTAGCAAAATCAACAGTCGGGTACATTCTGAGAAAAAAGGAATTGACTGGTGAGCTTGGGAACTCAAAAAGGCCTGGGCGTCCACGGATGACAACAGTGGTGGATGATCGCCGCATACTTTCTTTGGTGAAGAAGAACCCGTTCACAACATCAACTGAAGTCCAGAACACTCTCAGTGAAGTAGGTGTATCTGTCTCTAAGTCAACAGTAAAGAGAAGACTCCATGAAAGTAAATACAAAGGGTTCACATCTAGATGCAAACCATTCATCAATTCCAAAAATAGACTGGCCAGAGTTAAATTTGCTGAAAAACACCTCATGAAGCCAGCTCAGTTCTGGAAAAGTATTCTATGGACGGATGAGACAAAGATCAACCTGTACCAGAATGATGGGAAGAAAAAAGTTTGGAGAAGAAAGGGAACAGCACATGATCCAAGGCACACCACATCCTCTGTAAAACATGGTGGAGGCAACGTGATGGCATGGGCATGCAGGGCTTTCAATGGCACTAGGTCACTTGTGTTTATTGATGACATAACAGCAGACAAGAGTAGCCAGATGAATTCTGAAGTGTACCTGGATATACTTTCAGCCCAGATTCAGCCAAATGCCGCAAAGTTGATCGGACGGCGCTTCATAGTACAGATGGACAATGACCCCAAGCATACAGCCAAAGCTACCCAGGAGTTCATGAGTGCAAAAAAGTGGAACATTCTGCAATGGCCAAGTCAATCACCAGATCTTAACCCAATTGAGCATGCATTTCACTTGCTCAAATCCAGACTTAAGACGGAAAGACCCACAAACAAGCAAGACCTGAAGGCTGCAGCTGTAAAGGCCTGGCAAAGCATTAAGAAGGAGGAAACCCAGCGTTTGGTGATGTCCATGGGTTCCAGACTTAAGGCAGTGATTGCCTCCAAAGGATTCGCAACAAAATATTGAAAATAAAAATATTTTGTTTGGGTTTGGTTTATTTGTCCAATTACTTTTGACCTCCTAAAATGTGGAGTGTTTGTAAAGAAATGTGTACAATTCCTACAATTTCTATCAGATATTTTTGTTCAAAACTTCAAATTAAACGTTACAATCTGCACTTGAATTCTGTTGTAGAGGTTTCATATCAAATCCAATGTGGTGGCATGCAGAGCCCAACTCGCGAAAATTGTGTCACTGTCCAAATATTTCTGGACCTAACTGTACCTGCTCTGCGACGTCGCTCTGGCTAGTGAACCGCCTCCTTTCTAAGGGGGGCGGTTCGTGAGGCGTCACAGCGACGTCACACAGCAGGCATCCAATAGAAGCGGAGGGGCGGAGATGAGCTAGCTGGCTTTTTGTTTTGTTAGTGCTGGCTTTTTGTTTTTTCTTCATTGAATTAGTCGGTGGCTGACCCCCACCTTGCTATGCACCCCAATTTGGAATGTATTCCACCTGTCTAGATTTTGGCGGTTGGTGACTGTTCACATTCAGTCATCAGGCCCTGTCCACAGGCTATTTACTTCATGCAGCATTTGCTTGGACCTGTCCCGCCCACAGCCATGACTCAGTCATGGGTACGGGATTGAAATAGACCAGGTGAGTGCTGCTAAGAGCAGTTCTACTATTCATATGTGAGGCCGTATGGCAAATTTTATAAAAATATTTTAGTGTAGGACTGCCCCAAATGAGATTTGCCGTGACGTGGCGAGGTAGCTCAAGAAATTGCAATTTTTTGCCAAAAATCTAAAAATTTTTATAATAAGTACAGTTTGGAATTTTTAGTGCTGAATTGCACATTTAGTGCTGGCTTTTTGTTTTTTCTCCACCTCCTTCCTTCCACATTGCCGGTGGAGGCAGGTAAGGAGATGTTCGTCACTCCTGCGGTGTCACACACAGCAATGTGTGGTGCCACAGGAACAAGGACCAACATCGCTAAAAAAAAGAAAATGATTTTTTGTTTCAGGACGACCTCTCCGCGCAAACGATTTTGACCGCTTTTGCGATTGTTTAAGGTCGCTCATAAGTGTCACAAACTGCAATATCGTTAATGACGCCAGATGTGCGTCACAAACACCGTGACCCCGACGATAATTCATTAACGATATCATAGTGTGTAAACTCCGCTATACTGTGGTTATTTGTCACGCTCCCCGGGTCCCAGTGCTGCCTGTCACTCACCGCTCCGGTCCCCGGTCCTCCTGCCCGCGGCGTTCCCGCTCACTCCTCCTCCCGTGCGTCTTCCATGCCTCCCGTCCGCCGCTCCCGGCGCCACGCTGCGACTCAGGACGCGGTGCCTGGCTCCTCTGCATCCCCTCCACCGTCCTCCCTGCTTCCTGTGCTGGTCTATGGCACTCGGGCATCGTGCATGGGCATGAGGGCGCGGGCGCGCTCACTCACCTCTTCTTAAAGGGCCAGCGTCCCTGGAACAGGATATGGCTGATACAGGTACAGGGTATATAAGACTACCTTTCCAGGTGGGCGGTGCCTGTTCAACGTGTTCCCATAGCTAGGTGTTCAGGTCCCTCTGTATCTTGTACCCTGACTAACTCTGTCTCCTCCACAGAGCCTGTCTGCCGTCCTGACCTGGTCCCAGATTGCCGATTGCCCAGGAAGTGTCCCGGTGACTGTTTGCTGAGGATCCTGCCATCTCCCGTCAGCCTGAATCCGTCACCTGGACTTCACCTGCATGCTCCAGCCTTCACGTCCCGCTGGATCCGGACCCCGTCGGCTGTTACTACTCGGCACCTGTACCCAGGTCCCGTCATCTGTCCTGCCTCCGGTTCCCGTTGGACTATTAGTCATCTCCCGTGCCAATCTCTGAAGGACCCGTACCCCGTACATCCTGTGTTCCGGCTGCCGTGCATTTAGGCCCTCTGGTGGGGTGACCAGACAGTCCCTGTATAGGGGTTAGCTCTCGGTTGCCTCTCTGGGGGAGTCTGGTGCACGGTCCCGTGAATCCACCTCCAGGACCTTACATTATTAACACTAGAACTACTGGACTCGTGACACCTATATAGAAATACATGGTGCAAAGTAGTCAAAATGACCACCTCAGTAGTTCTAGTGTTAAACCAATTATTGGTACTTTTAGCAGTGTGGACAGGTGCCAAGTCCTGTTGGAAAATGACATTTCCATCTCCAAAAAGCTTGTCGGCAGAGGGGAGCATGAGGGGCTGTCTTTAATAAGGCCTCTGCCACACTCACGTGGAAATCACGCACGTGCCGCGGGACATGTATTTTCCCTGCGTATTGCATGTGATAAGTACGTGTCTCCGGTACGTGCGGTCCACGTGTGTTCTCCGAGTGCTATCCGCGATAAAACACAGAGAACCGGTAATTTGCATATTCACGTGGTAGATGCTGCTGTCCAGGGTTCTGATC
Source organism: Anomaloglossus baeobatrachus (assembly GCF_048569485.1). Classification (NCBI taxonomy): domain Eukaryota; kingdom Metazoa; phylum Chordata; class Amphibia; order Anura; family Aromobatidae; genus Anomaloglossus; species Anomaloglossus baeobatrachus. The sequence goes on from NC_134357.1 coordinate 127,009,492, forward strand.
TTCGCCTCCAGCCACGCCCACTCCCCGCTGATGCTGCTTCTGGCCAAACAGAGGGGCGGAGATTAGAGCCCGTGACAGCACGCCCACCTCCATAACACGCTCAAAACGAGCGGCGGCCGGCAGCAACTGTTTGCAGTGGAAGATTCTGCAGGGCTGGAGGAGGTGAGTATGTGTTTTTTTTTATTTTAAAATAATGACACGTGTTTCTCCAGCGCGTGTAACATGGGACCGCATCCACACTACATCCATGTGGTACGGGTGCGGGTCGTGTGACACCCGTGCTGCCGGAGAAAATGTGGACATGTCAGTGTGCGAAACACACGGACACACGTAAGTACGTAAGTACGGAACGGACACACGTAAGTACGGAACGGACACACGTTCCGTTCCAAAATTTTTACGTGTGTCCAAACAATTATGAAATCATATGTCCACGTGTGTACGTGCCTCCGGTACGTGAAAAAACTGCCAAACATGTACCGGAGGTACGAACGTGTGACAGAGGCCTTATACAGTTGTGAATATAAAGGTATAGAGGATCAATGCTGGTTTTCTGATGTTTGGCTTTACTGTGTGGCTTCTGCACTGTTATATACACCTATCCCAGGTCTGGGCTCTGCTCCTTTTGCCCCGGTCTGCTCAACTTTCTAGTGCTCCCCTGCGGGCTTTACAAGCAGCCTAGCATGCTTGAATGTGAAGAACGTCCTGGGCCTATATATGGCCATCCAAGAAATAAAACTGTGTCTTGTTATTAAGAGTTTTAGTTTGTGCACAGCAACCTGTCTGCTGGCCTCAGGACCTGTCCTATTTGCAGTTTCTAGAGACTCCGCCCCCTGGGAGTGTGCAGCATATAAAACCGAAACTAGCTGCAGGAAACCGGAAGAGCCTGCGGCAGAATGCTTCCTGGTGCACTGGGAACGGCAGCTCTGGATCACGAGCCCAGCAAACAAGAAAAAGGTGAGATGTCTGCCCCAAGGGACAGGAACCGGATCGATCCGGCAGTGGGACCGCTACCTGGCTAGAGGGAGAAGTTGAGCGGCTGTGCATCCGGATCCGAGCACAGCTTATCCAGCAAGTTATGGACTGGCGTGCAGAAATGCAGGGGATGGTGGCACCAGGAGCAGTTAGGAACCGAAACCTCCCTGGCCCCACCAGTCCCCTCGGCAGCGGAACCCGTGTCATCCCCGGTTCCTGATTCGGCGGCGCCACTGCCTCCATCCATGGCCAGACCTGACTAGGCCGCAACACTTCCGTCCACGGCCAGACCAGGCCGCAACGCCTCCGCCCACGGCCATATTGGACCCGGCAGCATCCCCTTCTCCGGAGGAGAAGGACCAAGGTGTTCTGCCTATCCTGGCCAGATCAGACTCGGCCCGGCACCGAGTACCCCAAAGCCCTGGGCGGCACACCTCCAGTTTCCAGTATCTCAACTGTCTTTCTGGGTTCTCCAGTCCCTCTGATGTCTGTGCTGCCAGCTGCACCAAGGCCAATGGCCTGTGTGTCCAAGCGGACCTTTGTCTTAGAGGAGCCGCCTCACTTAATGAGTGCTCTAACGCACTGTACATAGCATCTGATATGGGGTAGTGCTATCCAATTTCTACTCAAGTAAAGCTATTTATGCTGCCACTTGCATTACTATAGCTAACTCCACTATCATTGGGGGGACCTTTAAAAAGATAAGGGTCCCATTCTTGTGGATAGGATTGAACCCCTATTATCTATAGTTATACCCATGCTATGCATTTATAGACTCATGTACATCTGCATAATGTTCTACAAATCTAAGAAATGTGTTCTAAAACAGTGAACACTCTCTGTCGTCCTGTGGAAAAATCAGTTTCTCCAACAAAACATTTTGTAAATGCAGTATTCTTAAAGATAAATTATTTACAGGTCTTCTGAAACGGAAGCACGATACTTTAAACATTTCAAACTTTACTTATGCAGCCTTTACTCAGTGCACCTGGGCTCACGACACCACTAGTACTAAACCACTCTCTGCCAAAGCGCTCACATGCTTCAGATTTTAGTGAGGCCCACACTTACACCCGTTCTTCTTGGGTGCTATCTTTCCAATCTGAGTCGCTCTCCAGCTACATGAATCATCTGACAGGTTCATCTGTGATGCCCTGGCGCCGCCAGGTGGTCACAGAGGAACAATTCACCCGACAGAACACCATCCCACACCAGGTTCCATCTGCCACAAAATCCTAGCCACCCCCATTAGGGTAAGAAGGACACACCAGTGGGCAGGACAAGGCGGATTTGGAGCGCCCACCTAGGGGTCTTGAGGATCCGGGGGCGGGAACAAGTGAGTTCAGTTTGAGGAGTAGTTGAAGTTGGAGGTCAAGTGGAGAGGAGTCTGTGACAGTGACAAACTGTGGAGGTCAAGGCTGAACCTAGTGCAGGATATTGGCCCTGTTCTACTGGCTAGGTGGCAAGCAGTGTACCATGTCCAAAGGCAATGGGAGTCTGGTCACGGGAAATCCAAAGTGAACCAGGACAGGGTTGGAGCCCGCCAGTACCGACACCGGAGATCCGGTCCGAAAACCGTGCACAGGCGGGGTACCTGGACCCTAGTTAAAAGATGGTTGCAATCCCCTTCTCTAATTCACCAGGCCGAAAGCAAGGTTCCAGAAATTGCTTCAGAAGTGTTAGCCCAGATAGAGCAAAATGGCAGCCCACCATGGGGGATAGGGTATCCGCAAACACCCACTGAGATCCCAAGGGTCAGTTTTCACGGGCACATCTCCCAACCAGAACATACCGGGAGCGGACTTCCCCGTTCCATACGGAGTTGTCCAGAATTGAGGAAAATTACAGCGTGCCGGAGGAAGGGCCATCGGTACACCAGCCATGTGTGGGACCCGAGTACACCCGAACGCGGCAGCCGGCCACTGACACCTTGGTTTACCAACAGACTTGTGTGCAATTATTCAACAGTGAGTACACAAACATCCCCTGACCGGCGCGCCACCTCCAGCCTACATCACTCTTTGTCTCCTGGACACTGAGCCCCGGGGCATCCACCCCTACCCACGGAGGGGTTAACATCCAGCTACCATTCCATCATCCCCAGGTGCTCCCCAACAGCAATGGTTGTACTCGATATTACCACACACCGTGGGTGGCGTCAGGAAGTATCTACAGCAATCCCCGTATATATACGTCCCCTTTTATTTGAGTGTCTGCACTACCCCTGGGTCCGTAAATCCCTCAAGCCACTGGGGATCCGGATCCGAGCAGCCTGACTGCTGATGTGGGGGTGGCACACATCAAACCTTCATCCACCTTTTTCTTGGTCTTAAGTAGGATCACTCCTTGACTCCAGACCCTCATTAGTGTTGGGGACTTTCCTACCTCAAAGTCTTGTACCACTTGTTCTTTAGCTGCCTGTTGTCTGCATTTTATGATATACATTTATCTTGATCTGGAACTATACCACTTCTTTTCCTGTGAGGATCTTGGTATGCTTCATTGAACCGCTTTACACTGTCTTCTCCATTCTCTTCTAGGTGTTCCATAGGGGACTTTGGTACTCCTGCAGTTCAACACCATGGGCTGACAAACAGCCATTCTCCCACTCCTTTTTGCACCCAATACATACCGCTATCTATCTTTTTACAGACTGCTACTAGGCAGGAAAAAATTATTTTCCTCGGCATCAAAAAATCATGTGACTTACTGCCAAACACTGTTTCGAACGTAAGATATTCCACCCATGCACTTCATTTCAGTCAAATCCCCTTCCCAGTTGACCCCTCTTGTGGCCTCTTTCAGTGAGAATCCGGTATTAGACTGTATTGAGTTACTTCATGTATAAGGTATGTTTTCCATACAATTTACTTGGCAACATTCCCTATTAAAACATCCTGCCAACATAACAAAGGGCAAGAGTCCAATTAGTATCACACACATATAACAAACTCAAAGTGTTGATAGAGACATGGTGACAGTACCAAAAAGAAAATAATTTTGAGATAGCTGGACTACCCTTCCATTGTTTTACACAGTGGGAGGTGACTACTGTTTAGAGACAGAAAACACCAGATTTTGGTTACAAATCAGTAACTGAGCAGACTGATATACAGTATACTTTTCTGAGATAAGATTCTGTATAACTTATATTTTACTTATTTAAATCTCTCCTCTTCAACATTTGGAAATCCAGTGGACGGTTCTCCTAATCCATGACTGACAGCCATCTCTGTAAGCACATTACATAAGGAAGGTTGTCAATCACTAACTTTAATGGTCCACCAGACTGAACAACCCGAATAAGTCGAGATATAATGAAACACAAGTTGTAATAAATCGTTTCCCAAAAACTATAAGAATCTACTCTGCACCTCCTGGTACAGTATATAGCATGCTGCCACAGATGTGACTGCATTTAGCATTTTCCTAACATGGACGTGGAGCTCCTTCTCAATTTGAAATATTAGATCCTATAGACAACAATATCAGGTCCACAAAGCAGATATATGTGTAATCATGCTCAATTTATTAAATATTACAAAAACATACACATACGTGTGACTACACGGGACCAGTGCAATCCGTAGCCACATATATAAAGGCTTGTTACCTACGGGCTATGCTTAACACTGAGAGTGCTGGTGGTGTCAAGTTACTCACGGTATATTAGAATTAATCAACACTTGTACATCCGTAAACATAAGAGATGCACAACCACTCAGCAGTCTCTAAATCAATCTTCTAATATGCCCCTAATAAGATACAGGACTTAAGTGGTAAGTTTACCTGCAGCCATGTGTCTATCGGTAAGCACCTGCTCGTGTAGCCACTCCCACCTCCAATACATATAATTAGATAAAGGCTACACGGATGTGGAAATAGGGAAAGAGTCGACACAATACATATAATTAGATAAAGGCTACACGGATGTGGAAATAGGGAAAGAGTCGACTCTTTCCCTATTTCCACATCCGTGTAGCCTTTATCTAATTATATGTATTGTCCGACTCTTTCCCTATTTCCACATCCGTGTAGCCTTTATCTAATTATATGTATTGTTCCCGTGTAGTCACCCCTAGTAGTAATATATGTGGCTACGGATTGCACTGGTCCCGTGTAGTCACCCCTAGTAGTGCGACTCTTTCCCTATTTCCACATCCGTGTAGCCTTTATCTAATTATATGTATTGTCACACGTTTATATGTATATTTTTGTAATATTTAATAAATTGAGCATGATTACACATATATCTGCTTTGTGGACCTGATATTGTTGTCTATAGGATCTCTTATTCCCAGGGACACGCTGTATTTAATATATGAGGCTAACTATAGGTTGTATTCAATTTGAAATATTGTATTCACCGTGAGATTTTCTGAGTTATTGAAAAACATAAACTTTAATTAATTTTAGTTTCTTTTCTAAACCGCAAAAAACTTGCTCCTACTTACACAATTGTCATGACCACCCATATATCAAGCAACTTTCTTTCTAAGTAGGGATAAAGCATGATGCATTGTGCGCAGCTTTTTGTTGTGTTTTTTTGAATAGGAAAGATAAACCGTTCTTTACCTAATCCCTGACACAAATTCCCAAATCCTCTTGTCTATTTTCCTTGGTAGTAATAAATTCTCCCGGTTTTATGTATTTTCACTTTCTTAACCATTTTGACAATCTCTTGTCTTACTAATACATATTTTTTAAAGTGTGAAATATGCCAGTGAGATGATGTCCAATAATAAATACCCATGCGGATATAATTTGGCGCCAATAATTTATTGATGGTCAACACACCTTTATTCAAATTCACAGGAGCCAATATCAGTGGAGTGAATAGCCTCCACTCAATGCCTCAGACAAATATCTCAGAAAAATGTCTGAAGGCGCATTAACTTAACAATTACTCACATCTGCATTACAAACAATGCAGAAAAATTTAGACAAACAATTATACAAACAGACTCATAGTGAGACAAGTTGGAATGTATATAGATATACAGTAGATGGATATAGTGCTATGTTTACCTACCTTAACAAACTAGAAGAAACAGATGCCAGTGGGCATACTAAAGTCAAAAGTACAAGTGGTCTGATGTAATGCTTCTTTAAATGACAATAAGCATAGCAGACCCCAAGAATGGTTCTACCAACATGATATGCTATTTCATGGGATAGCAATAGTAACTATTTGAGTTTGGATTCTTCGTAATGAATCCTAAAGTACTGTTCTCGGTATTCGTCGTGAATAATCTGGGATATGTTCATGAAAAATGCTCTTTTTCCTCATTGACTTGTATTAGGTTTGTTACTCATGATGAATACCGGATTAGTACTTTGGGATTTGTTACGACTAATCCAAACACGAATAGTTACTACGTGCTCATCAGTAGATAGCATACCAATTTTTACTTCTTGTATTATTCCTATGACCCTTTGTTTGTTTTTTTTATATTAAGTCCTTTAAGGAGCCCATTCTATGAACAGAACCTTGCCATGTGGGGAAGACATACTGTGCAATAGGGGCATGGTACTGATCACAGCAATATAGTAGTGGTAAGATAGACCCAATTTATTTCTATGCCACTCTGGCACATGTGCTTTCTGATTAAACTCACTCCTCCCATTGGTAGGAGTGAGTTTAAGGGATACTTTACACACTACGACATCGCAAGCCGATGCTTGCGATGCCGAGCATGATAGTCCCCGCCCCCGTCGCAGCAGCGATATCTTGTGATAGCTGCCATACCGAACATTATCGCTACGGCAGCTTCACACGCACTTACCTGCCCTGCGACGTCACTCTGGCCGGCGACCCGGCTCATTCCTAAGGGGGCGGGTCGTGCGGCGTCAAAGCGACGTCACACGGCAGGTGGCCAATAGAAGCAGAGGGGCGGAGATGAGCGGGACATAAACATCCCGCCCACCTCCTTCCTTCCGCATAGCCGGCGTGATCCGCGGTGACGCAGTTAAGCTGATGTTCCTCGCTCCTGCGGCTTCTCACACAGCGATGTGTGCTGTCGCAGGAACGAGGAACAATATCGTACCATCGCTGCAGCGAAATTATGAAAATGTCGGACACTACACCGATGATACGATTACGACGCTTTTGCGCTCGTTAATCGTATCAAAAAGGATTTACACACTACGATATCGACAGTGATACCGGATGTGCGTCACTTTCGATTTGACCCCACCGACATCGCAGCTGTCGTTGTGTGCAAAGTACCTCTAAATGCTTGTGAACAACATATGTTCACTCAGGCTTGACAAAGAACGCAGGCAGCGTTCGAAACGCGTAGCCTTATTCCGTATATGGGCTCCCTATTCTTGTCCTTGTTATCACATTAATTTTTACGTCCTTTAATAAAATTTTGCATCAGTTTTACTACTACTCCGGAAGCTGGATTCTTCTTTCTTCTCTTGGACCCTTGCACTGCCAGAGTGTTATCCTTGCATGCCGGACCTTACCTCAGTTGAGCTGGATCACCTTTTTTTCCTTCTCATGTGCCTGATATTGCAGTTTTGTCCTAGTCAGCACCATTCAGTGGAATGGGCTAATATGCACTACCAAGCACAACCACTCTCATAAGCCATAAACAGGCTCTACTGCTCAGCCAGTCCAAGTGATCAGGGATGAGCGGAGATAAGCTGCAGTATCAGACCCAGCCACAATCATATGTATGTCACTATGCCTGGGTCAACTATGATGAAACTATTGCTATTGATTTGTAAAGATTTTTTTGCACAGTAGTGAGGGCTGTGCTTCTTTCAGTCTGCTAATTAGAGAGGTTCTCTGGGGTACATTTGTGACTTATGGCCAAATTAAAGCATGGAACATACCAGAAAAACAATTTAACACTACTGTTGTGAATAGGATATTGAATGTATGCTTCATAATAAACCCTATTTACTAGATATATAATGACTTCTATTGTTGGAACACCCAGAACAAAAGCAGGAAAGGAGTCATCTAGATCTCTGCTATCTGGGTTACTAGTCAAAGTCTACCACAGGCCATATTTACTGGCTCTGGTGTTACACGTCAAAATTTAATGCAATATTTGTAATCTTGCTTATATAGGAAACATAAAGGGAACCACGAGCAGTTCTGGGTACATATTGCTAATCCCTGCCTAAAGGCCCAGTCACACACAACGACTTACCAGCGATCCCGAAAACGATGCGACCTGATAGGGATCACTGGTGAGTCGCTGGGAGGTCGCAGGTGAGATGTCACACAGTCAGACCTTACCAACGATGCAGGAACGATACAGGTCGCAGTAGCGACCTGTATAACGATCTCAGCAGTCACTGTGACCCTGTCACACAGCGTCAAACACAGCGATGTGTCCTGCCCAGCAGGACATCGCCTTTGAAGAAAATGGCCTGGACCATTCTGCAACGACTAGCAATCTCACAGCAGGGGCCTGATCGCTGGTAGATGTCACACATAATGAGATCACTAACGGGATCGCTACTGCGTCACAGAAACCGTGACTCAGCAGCGATCTCGCTAGCAATCTCGTTATGTGTGATGGTACCTTAACTGTCCCTGTATCTAGTAGCATAGATAAAGAGATCTTTAGAAAAAGCATTTCTAAAGATCTTTTATCTTATGCTAATGAGGCCGGGGACTATTCCCAAGGGCGTTTCTCCCCTTAGCTGGTCGTCCCACATATCATGCTAGCACGCCCCTGAACTACATCATCATAGCAACAGCAGTCATCACATGACCCTTTGCTATCATGACAACCATTGGCTCCTCGTGATCACGTCACGGGGCCTCTGAAGGTGGTGGGGAAATGCACATTCCTCACTGCGGCACTTTAAGTCGCACTGTCACATTTTGACAGTGTAATTTAGGGGGTTAAAAGGCGTGGGTGAATCGCGGATGCACCTGCACCTGTGAGGCAACACATGTCTGCTGTACAAATCAGCAGACATGTGCGGGGATCACCACCGGTTCTCTGCAGCAGCCAGAGGTGATCACCCCTTTATGTTTTAGAACATACAGTTACGTCCTCAGTCATAAAGAGGTTAACATAATAAATCAATAATTTTAAAAAATGTTGTGGGCACCCCTATGTTTGATAACCAGCAAAGGTAAAGCAGACAGCTCCAGCTGATATTATCAGGCTAGGAAGGTCCATGGTTATTGGGCCCTTCCCAGTCTAAAAAGAAAACATCCTGCAGCCGCACCAGAAATAGCGCATCTATTAGATGTACCAATTCTGGCGCTTCACCTTGGGTCTTCCCGGTTGCCCTAGAGTGGTGGCAATCAGGGTCATGGTTTTTGGGAGTTGAAGTCCACTGTGTAGTGTCAGCTGTCATCAAGCCCTGGTATTAGTAATGTAGAGGTTATTATCAGACACCCCCATTACTAACCCAGTAAGTATAAAGAAAAAAGAATACACACAAAATTTTTTTATTCAAAACACTCCCCAACTCTTTCCCTAGTTCACCAATTTATTAAAAAAAAAGTGTCCACTTCAATTTTATGGTTCCTTGAAGATACTGTAAGTGCATTAAAAAAAAGTATGCCATATGGATGTCATTCAGATACGAGTAGAGGAAAAATATCACACACTTGCAAGACAAAAGGTTATTCTGACGAAGTCCACTAGTTAACATTTCTGGAGCAAAGTGGGACCAAATTTTTGCACACCAGTCAGGGCCTACTCTTGTAATCAGGGATCGGATCCACTTGCGCATAGCTTTTGATGCGAGAGCATCTGAAGCCATATGCTAATGACCCTCTGCTGCGAGCATCAGCTGAGAGTCATGTGACTGTGATGCGATCTTGCGATCATATCACAGCTGTGGAGAAGAGGGAGCACTTTCTCCCCATCTGCTCCACTGTCTGTCTCTGCATATAACACACTGCCCTCGGACGACATGCAAGTGCAGTGTGATGTTTAACACCCTCCCATAGACTTGTATGGGAGTGTGTGAGCCGAGACTCGCTGCCAAACGCAGCATGCTGCAATTCTTTTCTCAGGCTGATATGGCATGAGAAATCAATTGCAGATGGACACTGCCCCATAGTTTTACACTGGTGCGCGTGTAGTCTGATGTTTTAACACATCGCACTCATCCGTGCAAAAGCTAGTGGAACCTCACCTCACACACAGATCTGCAGTGAGATCAGGAGAGCGACCATCATACATCACACTGGCAACTTCCCCTTCTATTTACAATAATCTCTGGAGGCATAATCTCTTAAGATCAGTGCCCGGCCCATAGCCTGGAACAGCTCATTTATATATAAGAAAAATGTGGATTTCTTTGGAATAAGACATCAGATCACAATTATCAAGGTATAATTTTATTCAGCTTCCTATGACCTATATGCCGATAGATGACTTACAATGGTTGACCCTACTGACAGATTCCCTTTTAACATTAAACAATGTAGTTTGTAACAAAGTCAGTGAATTCAAGAAATGTGGAGTAATTACTGCAAAAAAAGGCGAACCGTATATTCTAATGAAATGTTGAAAGTTTTTCAAAATATATTTAGTAAATTTTATAGCAATAAAGGTAAAATCCTAGACTAATTATGTTTGAATGTGAAAACTCAGCTAATCTTTTCACAACTTCTTTCTCTACCTTCAGTGGCATCAATCCTTTGCTCTACGATATGAATTCGGGAGATCTGGACGATTGCTGCTTTCAAATAATTGTCATTTCAGCCAATACGGTATATACTTTTTTTGATGTATATTCTATTGTCTGTGTTCTTGCTTTTGTATAAGAAATAGTGTAGTCTATGAGAAGTATAGTCTATTGAATCTGGCAGTGAGGGAGTAAACGAAGATAATTTATCCATGCAGAAACAGTGAGACACAGACTGTAGAAAAGCAATTTACTATTCTAGGCACGTCTCTAGATTCCCTGAAGAAAAACAAGGTTAATAGTGGGAAATCCTTTATGTCTTGTGGTGCCCATTATGGTTGCAGCTGTCAAACTGGTGATTGAATAACAAGTGTCAAAAATTCCATAACATTGCAGAAGCGATTTATAACATGTACATATATGTATGTGTGTGTGTGTATATATATATATATATATATATATATATATACACACTGCATATATATGTGTGTGTATTTGCACATGTTATATACATGATACATATTTACAGGATATAATTGATACATGTATTATTAAGCCTTGTCTACTTTGCTGTAAGATATGTAACACTTTCCTATGCATACTTGGGGGAACATAAATTGGTGCATTTAATAAAGCATTCGATTTTACAGAGACAGGACTCGGAGACAGTTTTTATGCTGTTCTTGATGAGGGAGTGGCGTGCGAGGCTTCTGATTCCTTAAGAAACACAAAATCATCCATTAGGGTACGGTTCCACTTGCGCATAGTTTCCAATGTGAGAGCATTGGAAACAATATGCTAATGACCATCTGCTGCGAGTGTGAGCTGAGGGTCATGCAACTGTGATCTGATCTTGCAATCGTATCATAGCTGTGGAGAAGAGAGTGGGAGCACTTTCTCCCCATCTCCTCTGTGGCCTGTCACTGCGTACATCGCACTGCACTCTGATGACATCCGAGTGCAGTGCGATGTTTCACATGCACCCATAGACTTGTATGGGTGCATGTGAGCTGAGCTTCGTTGTCAAATGCAGCATGCTGAGAATATTTTCAAATGCCGCTATGGCATGAGAAATCAAGCGCAGATAGACACTGCCCCACAGTTTTGCACTGGTGCAAGTGCAATCCGATGTTTTTGCAAAGTGCAAGTGGAACCGAGGCCTTAGAACATATCCTGCAGACATCTGTTGGCAAAAAGGTTCTGACAACTGATAAATTTGATGAGCGAGGGTCGCCAAGCTCCGTCCCATCCCTATCCTTCCTTTTTTATCAGAACTGTACGAAAATACCTCACATCGTGCAAAGGTTTTGTGACTTTCAAAGCTTTTTCCATCAGAATTTTGGCAAAAAGCTTGGATGAATTGTGGCCAGTGTTTAGAGGTCTGTTATAAACCCCTACAGGCACACTGAATGCTGCCGTACTGGGTCTGGGCAAACAGAGTCGCCATGCGCTTGATGTCAAGTATTTAAATCACTATTTAATTAATAATAAATAATTATTCAAAACATATAGGGATCAATACATCAAGACTGGCATAGTCTTAGGCTATGTCCACACGTTGCTTTTTACCTGCTTTTTGCTGCTTTTTCAACTGCAGCGTTTAATGCCAAAATGGTTGTGTTCTGCTTTTCAAGCAAAGTCTATGGGAATTTGGGTTTCTTGTCCGCACTATGCAGTTCAAACTGCAGCCTTTTTGTTGCAGAACTTTGGTCAAAAACTCAGCTTTGCAGTTCAAAACCCAAATGGCAAAAACAATTGACATGTCATTTGGGTTTTGCACTGCAAAGCTGAGTTTTTGACCAAAGTTCTGCAACAAAAAGGCTGCAGTTTGAACTGCATAGTGGGCACAAGAAACCCAAATTCCCATAGACTTTGCTTGAAAAGCAGAACACAACCATTTTGGCATTAAACGCTGCAGTTGAAAAAGCAGCAAAAAAGCAGGTAAAAAGCAGGTAAAAAGCAACGTGCGGACATAGCCTCAAGGTGTCGCATTCATTGCACTTCATTTGAGTGGTGTTCTCTTTCTGCAGTGTAAAGTGTATCTCCCCAGCTCCGCCCATTATGACAAAACTGATTCAAACTGGCATAAAAATTCCAAAAGTCAGAAGATTTAAATCTTATCAACATTTATGGCATAAAAGCTTTGATGAATTAGTCCCTAAAGTTTTGCTGACGGTAAGAGTTAATGATAAGCGAACATCAGGGTGTTTGCGTGCTAGGCCGAATATCACTGGCGAAAAAAAAAAATGGAAAAAATACCCCACCAGTTGTAAGTGTCGCGGGCAGAGGGGACGCGCTCACCACGCTCGGGTCTGGGGCTTCTGCTGCTGCTGCTCGGTGGCTCGAGCGGAGGACCGGACCCGGGGACTCGAGCAGCGCTCCTCACCTGTGAGTGAAAAGGGGGTGGTATGTTTAGGGAGATTATTCGTGACGCCACCCACGGGACATGGTGATGATGGCACCACCGCTGCTGGTAACGGGGATCCCGGGAGAGATGGTAGGGTGCAGCTAGGATGTTGTTGTGGCGCCCTGGACAAGCCAGAACGTCACAGGTACTGCAACAACACACCCCACACCCTGGTTAGGAACATCTAAGTCAGACACAAATCCTTGTTGCCTCCCTCCAGGGGCTGATGTCCACACCAGGTGGGGCGGAGCGAGGCGGTTGGCTCCACCCACCAAGGAGTTCACAATCCTGGAGGCGGGAAAAGGAAGGGAGAACAGTCTGGAGAGTGTAGAGGAGAGTGAGGAAAGTAGTAGTGGAAGAACTGACTGGCCGTGTCCGGGTACGTGGCCCGGGCACAGAAACAGCAAGGTTGGCAGACGGTGGTGACCGTCTGCAGGAGAGGCCGATTGACGCACAACCGTAAGGACCGGGGATGGGCGGTGGCCCACCGGTACCGGATGGGGGAGCGAAGATAAGCCAGCACCATCCGGCAGGGCCTACGGACCCCGACCAGGCTAGGAGTCACCGTAAAACCGGTCAAATCCGTCAGCGACGGGAACCTCCGGGGTTTCCCAGCAATAAAGACCCGACTGAAGGCAACCGTCCGAACCATGAGGGAGATAAAGCTACCGCCAGAGCTAGAGCTCCCAGGGCCAGAGCCTGCAGGCAAGAATAGCCAAGAATAGGCAAGAATTAGCCAACATACCACAGGGGAGCGGGTTACCGGTGGGAAGCCATCAGGGCCGAGAACATAACACCGGTGCAGGGAGAGACAGTTACTGCCAGCCTACCGGGAGTCACCGTCGCAGCCGTCTGTGGGACTCGTCCATCCAGCCGTTTGTTTTACCAGAGACTCCGTGTGCGTTACTGGCTGAGTAAGTACCACCGTGCCGTCTGGCACTGCGCTGCCCCGTGACCCTGCAGCTGGCCAAACCCCGCAATCCACCAAACAGACAACAACTCCGGGCCCCGGGACTGCCAAAACCCCCTACCCACGGAGGGGAGAGAAACATCCCAGCTGCTTCCTGTCATCGCTCCCGGGATCCCCGTACAGAGCAGCGGTGGTGCCCCAACCTCACCACACACCGTGGGTGGCGTCACAAACCGACATCCCAAACACCAACAAAACACCCCTTTAACTCACGGACGAGGAGCGCCGCTCGAGTCCCCGGATCTGGCCCACCGCTCGAGCCACCGAGCAGCAGCAGCAGCGCCGGATCCGAGCGTGGTGAGCGCAGCGCCCTCCCCGCCCACGATATTGTCCCCTCCGTGGGTAGGGGGGTTGGTGATCCCGGGGCCCGGTGGTGTAACGGGGAGGCTGGATGGCTGGGGTGCAGGTTTGCAGGGACAGCGCGGCGCGGTGCCGGACGGCACTGGTGTACTCACTCAGACAATCACTGACAGAGTCATTGGTAAACCAAAACGGCCGGATGGACGGGTCCCGCAGCTGGATGCAGTGTTGTTGTTGTGCTCTCCCCGGACGGCTGATGGTGGCTGTCTTTCCCTGCACCTATTAGAATGTTCTTGACTCCTGTGGTTGCCCACCGGTAGTCCGCTCCCCGGCGTATAGGTGCCGTAGGAGCCTGTTTTGCCCGCAGGCACTGGCCCTTGGATCTCTAGCCTGTGGCGGTGGCTGTATATCCTCACGGTGTGGACTGTTGCCTTCTGTCGGGACTTGGTTGTTGGGGAACTCCTGGGGTTCCTGTCACACTCGGATTTGACTATTGACGGCGGCTCCAAGCCTGGTCGGGGTCCGATGGCCCTGCCTGTGTGCTTAGCTTCACTCCACTCCCCGGTCCGGTACCGGCGGGCCGACGCCTGACCCCGGTCCTTACGGTTCAACAGAGTTCCACTAACTCCTGCAGACAGCCACCACCGTCTGCCAACCTTGCTGTCAGTGCCTAGGCTCCTACCCAGGCACACGCAGTTTGTGACCTCTCACTTTCACCTCCTGAACAAATCTGCTCCTTTTCCCGCCTCCAGGCCTGTGAACTCCTCGGTGGGTGGGGCCAACCACCTGACTCCGCCCCACCTGGTGTGGACATCAGACCCTGGAGGGAGGCAACAAGGGTTTTTCGTTGGCTGTTGTAACTGCCTAGGGTGGGGGTGTGTATGTTGTTATGTATGTGACTACCTGGCTAGTCCAGGGCATCATATAAGTAAATGACACACTCGCACCAGCACATGTGAAACAACGAACACAAAGCACAGGGTTGCTTATCTGTATGATGTGAGCAGGCAACCCTGTGAGAGACGCTTGTAGTCTCTGAATCGCTCTCACTGGTTGTTCAAACAATGTTTTTTGGATGTAGTGTGTCAAAAAAAATATAAAAAACTCAATTTTCCAGAAATGCTCTGTTTATGGCTTGATTGTATGTGGGTGGAGAGTAGAGATGAGCAAACCTGTGCGATAAAGGTTCGCCAATTTCAAATTCAGCACGAGCCTTAGCTTGCTCGGCTCGGTAACATGAGCATTCACCTCAAAAGTCGGCAATGTTTGGTTTTGTTCGATAACTGCTCGCGTTTTTCAGAAATGCTTTTCACATGTTATGCTTTTGCTTAGGATTGTGGTGCTGTATGATGAACAGGGGGATCTATTTAATGAGTGGAGGAGGTGGGGACTCGGGAGAAGCCAGAGGCATCCAACACCATTTTTTTTTCTCAACCTTATTTTCGGATCTTTCTGCAGCCAATCATGGTCTAGTAAATATCCACAAGGGTCTGACCCAAGGGCTTTTGTCATTGCCTGCCTAAGTCACATGTCCCTCTGCATATAAAATAAGACATGCGATGTCGGCGCCATTTTGTGACTGTTAAATATTAGGGAAGGTGCTGCCGCCAGTGCTGCTAGACATTTATCTTAGCTAGGGGTTTAATAATAGGTAGTTGAAATAGGAGAGTGATAGTATAAAATAGGGAATTACAGTGTAGGGAAAAGTGCCTGCTCCAGCAAGCAACATGCATTACTGTGGGAATCTTACTGTACTAAAATGCAAACTACCAGGCCTACCCAAACACTGGCTGACAAATCAGCTGTGTCTGCTGCTTCTTCCTCCTCCTGCATCACCGTCAAAACTATTCACACACAGGTCTCCAACCACAGAGCTCAACTTTTTTACCCGCTACAGTCAGGGTGAGTGAGAGCCCGTCAGCTGTTATGGAAGTGACCATGCCTGGTGTTTTTGACCTATGTGAAACACCGAGACAACATCCTGTATGTTGCATGGACCATACCTGCTGTGCAAAGACACTATAGGGAAATGGGGGTCAACTGATGCCACTGTCATGCTGTATGCGTGAAAGGTTTTGAAATCATGAGACTCCATGATAGGTCCCCAAGTTGTGTCTTGTCTGTACTGACAGTGGTGTGAGTACAGGAGGTCTAATCCTGTCACTCATCCCCTTTTTATTTTTAAAATTGAAATGCCAGGCCACATCATGTGTGTTGCATGGACCATACCTACCTGCTGTGCAAAGATACTATGGGGAAATTAAAGGGGGGGGGGGTGATGCCATTGTCCTGCTGTCTGCCTTAACTGTTTTTAAATATCAAGATTCCAAGATGGGTCTCCAAGTTGTGTCGTGTCTGTACTGGCAGGGGTATGTGAACCCTAGCCCTAAACCTGTCTTTCATCCACCTCAATATTTCTTATGTCAATGGTCTAGTAAGTTAATTGCTATGCCAAAACAGTGGGGCTGTACTGCTGTTTTTAAAGCTTTGCAAAGCCGCCTTAAAGGTGTTTTCTCTGCCTTAGGTTTGGCTTCCCATTGAATGATGAGGTTCAAAAAGGTTCGATGAACAGTTTGGCAAACATAGCGTTTGTTCGGTAAGGCTCGGCGAACCAAACTTTGAAAGGTTTGCTCATCTCTAGCGGAGAGCCGAACTGCACGATCATTGACTTCCAATATACTCGTTACTCAATTTGATACCTATCAGAGCATCTAACCTGCTGGATCTGAGCATTTTACTGCACACCCATCACTAGTGCGCGTCTAAATGCTGGGAATTGGATCCAGATTTTTACTAGCCCACAGAAAATGCGATGAATCCTGATCCAATAAGCATGCACTGCCGTAAACTGTGCACCCCAAATCAGCACAGAAGCATAGAAGCGATTGCCAAAGCAAAATCACACTTTGGCTTTTATCCTAGAGAAGTACAGAGTCAGCACAGAGAGACCTCACTCCCTCCTTCCCTGGGCCCCAAACTTCCAATTAAATTAGGTTCACACAAACGTATAAAAAAAAATCCGAATTTCATTTAGAAAACTCAGACATTTTTTTCTCATTTGTTATCTGTATGCAATCCTTATTCAATTTATAGAGCAGTTACTAAAATTTTACAAGACGAAATACAGTTTCCTATGTTAAAGAATTGAAATGTATCCGTAAAAATTATATGATACACTGTGGCTACAAATTAAATCCAATTTGTTTTGCACCCCCATAGTCTTGAGGGGGAAATCTCATCTGACGCACAGAAAAAACAAGTGCATGCTGGAATTTATTTTTTTTTTCACGCGCATATTCAGTCCGTGAAAAAAAATGCTTATTTAAGTTGAAGAACATTGGTGTGTGAGACATTCGTGTGCTGTCCTTTTTTTCCGTGACAGCACTTAGACTGAGAATATGCTTATGTAAGCCTACCCTTAAAGGGAGAATGTTTGCCACAATCCTGCAAGAAGATGCAGCTGAGGCACCTGCTGCTCAGAGGCTCTTCTGCCACAAGCAGATTGCATAGTCTTTAACCCCTTCCAACGCCCAAAATATATGTACATTGCAAGTCAGGAGCGGGTTTATGGAGTGGGTTCAACCTCAAATAATGTCTGCATGTCACAGCCAGGATCTGCCTCTGCTAAATACTGCTGTCAATTTCTTTTCATTTGGAAACCAGAGTCTGGAGGAAGAGTGGAGAAGCCGCAATCCAAGCTGCTTGAGGTCTAGTATGAAGGTTCTACCATCAGAGATAGTTTGTGGAGCCATGTCATCTGCTGATGTAGGTCTACTGAGTTTTATCAAGACCAATGTCGTCTACCAGAACATTTTAGAGCAGTTCATGCTTCCCTCTGCCGACAAGTTTTTTGGAGATGGAAATTTCATTTTCCAGGAGGGCTTGGCACCTGTCCACACTGCCAAAAGTACCAATACCTGGTTTATTAACCGCAGTATCACTGCTGTGCTTGATTGCCCAGCAAACTCGCCTGACTCACCTTGTCACAGATGAGAAAGATGAGAGACACCAGACCCAACAATGAAGACGAGCTGAAGGCCATTATCAAAGCAACCTGAGCTTCCATAACACTTCAGCAGTACCACAGGCTGATCGCCTCCATGCTTCGTCATATTGATGCAGTAATTCATATAAAAGGAGCCCCAACCAAGTATTGAGTGCATTTACTGTACAGACTCTTCAGTAGGCCAACATTCCTGAGTTTAACATTATTTTTTTAGTTGGTCTTATATAATATTCTAATTTTCTGGGATAATGACTTTTAACAGAAATAAACACTTGAAATAGATCACTCTGTGTGTAATAACTCTATACAAATCAGAGTGAAGAGGGGGTTAATGCCGCGCATCAGCAAAAATGAAGATGTAGCACATTGATGTTATAAACGTATTCTTTTATTCCATCGGTCTACGCGTTTCAAGGATATACCTCTTCTTCAGGACCAGTGCATCAACATAGTATCCTATGATAACATAGATACTACATAGATAACATAGATACTATGTTGATGCACTGGTTTAACCCCCTCTTCACTCTGATTTGTATGCACATCCACGTGGGGCTGCAGCAGACGCCATCATCCTATGCTTTATCAGTGGTTGTGACTATCACAACCTTTTCAGGTGAGTGTATTTTTCCTGATCTACCTCACTGATCTGTTGGTATTACACTATCAGCGCTCCTTATTTTTCAGTTTATACGTGTAATAACTCTATATAATATATAGGAATAGATTCCTCTGTGTGTGATACTCTATATAATATATGTGTTTCCCTTTTTGTATTGAATTACTGAAATAAATTAACTTTTTGGTGATATTCTAATTTATTGAGATACACCTGTAATTGTACTGACCTAGACAATCATGATGCCAAGCACTTGGAATTTTTTTTCAAATTTTTCCCATACATCATGTGGTAAAATGAATGGTGTCAATCAGAATTCAACTCGGGCCACAGAAAAAAACATCTCCTACCGTTATGTGGACAGAAAAATATAAAAACTTATAGCTCTAGGAAGCAAAGGAGAAAAAACGGAAAAATGCATAAACAACAAGGAAGTGGTTAATGAATTAATTGGAGTCATTTTAATTAACTGACAAAAGGTACAACCTTATCCTTAAGGGACTGTGTTTAGCAGACAGTTGATGACACTGTGTAATCTGTTAGAGCTCATTTAATTTAAGTGTGCTTTTCCTTTAGACTTTATTGAATGGCCTCTCATCTCAGTTTTTTCTGTATGCTCCATGATCTAATGAAGATGATGGATACTGTATGTCCCACAGAAAACAGTTAATTGTCTGAGAATTTCCTGATGATAGCTGGATCATACAAGAAAATCAGCCATCACGGCCAGTAAGACTTTGTCAACATGTTCACAAAATCAAAGAAAAAAAATGCATTTTGTTGCGATTTTTAGGAAAATCCAAACAGGAGGACACTGAGTGACTTTGCTAATTAGTGGTGGAGGAGACTTGTTAATCACCTATAGAGTCTACCGATTGAAAGCATCTGCAGTCAGCTCAACCCACAATCCACCTGCCAGAGAGTCAGTATATTAGTAGAGAGAGAGAGTGGGGGAGCAGGAAAACTACAATAGGCTCTTATCTGGTAGTGCTGGTAGTGAGTGGCATTATAGTATAAAAACTTGATCACCTGGTACAGTTTTGTAGTGCACAACAATATAAAGAGCTTGTGTTATGCATGTACCTAACTCAAACATGACAAAAAAGAGAGAAATCAGCTCACCGAGTTGCTGTGATCCGCTGTATATCCAGGGCTGCGCACGGAGGGCTGGGCTGCCATATAGAAATCAAGGAAGAAAAATATCCAGCGCGGTCCAAATTCTCGTATAAAAAATCATCTTTATTGTTTAATCTTAAAAGTAGGAGTTTACAGGCGGTCAGCAAAAATACATGGATGTTAATAGGACCCCACAAAGCTACGCGTTTCGACGTGAGTCTTAATCATGCTCAGAGCATGATTAAGACTCACGTCGAAACGCGTAGCTTTGTGGGGTCCTATTAACATCCATGTATTTTTGCTGACCGCCTGTAAACTCCTACTTTTAAGGATTAAACAATAAAGATGATTTTTTATACGAGAATTTGGACCGCGCTGGATATTTTTCTTCCTTAACTCAAACATGGGTAGTGGGAGCAATAAAGCTTACAACACAGCAGCCGCACCCACACCCTTCTGGTTTCTGTACAAACTAGAAAATCCATAGCAGCACAACTAAAAACACCAACTTGGACCTGACTCCCTGAAAGGCCATAGAGTGGTTTCTTGCTCTTCCTGAGGAACCCAAGAGTGCATGCTATGCACAACTAACCAAGAGAGGGAAAGTGTGCAGAGGTAGATGAGACCCCAAGGGGAGGAAAAGAAAGATAAAGGGAACCTGTCAGGTGCAATATGCACCAAGAGCCACAAGCAGTTCTGGGTGCATATTGCTAATCCCTGCCTAACTGTCCCTCTATACACAAGCATAGATAAAGAGATCTTTAGAAAAAGTATTTCTAAAGATTGTTTATAATATGCTAATGAGGCCATCGACTAGTCTTGAGGGCATTATGTCCTCAGACTAGCCACCCTCTTAGTGTGTTAGTACACCCACATGGGGCGTACTAACATGCTATTCAATGCACGCACCTGTGTCCATGGTAAACGTTTAGCTGAATGCCCAGCACTTCTGTTCATGCGCACTATGAAGCCGGGTATACGTGTCCCAGCTTGAAACAGATCTAGTGGGCATGACCGAAAGTGCAGCACAGTCAGCTCAGTGTTCACCGCGGACACAGGTACACGCATCACCGCTGGTGATAGTGCATTGAATAGCATGTTAGCCCGTCCATGTGGGCATACTAACATGCTAAGAGGGCAGCTAGTCTGGGGAAGTAACACCCCCATGATTAGTCTCTGACCTCATTAGCATATTATAGAGAATCATTAGATATACTTTTTCTAAAGATCTCTTTATCTATGCTAGTATACACAAGGACAATTAGGAAGAGATTAGCGATATACATCCAGAACTACTTGTGGTTCAGGGTGCATATTGCACCTGACAGGTTCCCTTTAAAGCACATAAAGGGGGCGATGGAATATAATAAATGAAAGCAAGAGAAACTTCCCACCAGCCTAACTGAGCAGAGAGGACAAGTGTTGGGAAGGTAAGTAAGGCTAAGTTCACACTTCAGTTGTTTTGCATCAGTCACAATCCGTCGCCTTGAGGAATTACGGTATCCTGCAAAATATTTTGCAGGAATCCTGTTTTTCCCCATAGGCTTCTATTAGTGACGGATTGTGACTGATGATGCTGCGTTGCACCCGCTGCGTCGCGGTCAGTTGTTTTTTAACTGACCGCCGGGCGGGAGCAACGCAGCATGTAACGTTTTTTGAGCAGCGCAATCCGTAGGATTTCGCTGCGCATGCGCTCTCTGGCTCCCCGCCCCCGTAACCAGGATAAACATCGGGTAACCAAGCAATGTGCTTTGGTTACTTACCCGATATTTACAGTGGTTACGGGTGCAGGGAGCCCGCGCTAAGCTGGTATCCAAGATAAATATCGGGTAACCAAGCAAAAAGTGCTTTGCTTTTAGTTACCCGATATTTACCCTGGATACAGTGTGCAAGGAGGAAGACACTTCACCACTCGGCTCCGCCCCCTCCCACACTCCGCATGTGTACACACACACACTCACACACTCACACACACACTCACACACACACACACACACTCACACTCACACTCACTCACTTGTCCCCAGCCCTGCAGTCCCCGCGGTACTGACGTCCTCAGCTCCACGGCTCCGCCCCCTCCCGCACTCCGCATGTACACACGCATGTAGACACACACACACATACATACACATACACACACACACACACTCTCACTCACTCACTCACCTGTCCCCAGCCATGCAGACCGCGGCACTGACGTCCTCAGCTCCGCCCCCCGAACTCTGCCCCCAGCACACAACGGAGTCCGACAAAGAAATTCTTTTCTTTGTCACCGTTGTCATCCGTTGTACAACGCATCAGTCAAGCAACGCATGTGACTGATGCAAAACAACTGAAGTGTGAACTTAGCCTAAGAAAATACAGAGAAGTAATACAACTGGTCCGTGCCTACCAGGCAAACTCTCTTTATTGCAGGGCTGGATCTCCTTAGCAAACATCCACCAAGAAATATAGCCAGGAAACAAGGCAGGTGCAAGGGGAGTTTGAATAAGCCCACCCAGGATGTGATAGGACAAAGACAAAATAGCAAAGTGAGAAACACCTGACTAATAGCAAACCAAGGGAAGAAAAGTAAGAGAACCATCAGCATTTTGGCAGAGACTGAACAAGTTATAGCTCAGTAGGGAAAGAAACTGACCACGCAGCAAGAGGTCATCTGATCAAGTCCATAAATCGAGGCATGACAACATGGACGTAATCAGCTGCTGCAGACACATGGGTTGGAAAACCATAGATGCCAAAGGGAGAGATTAACTGGTTCATCTCTGCAGCTGATAGAAATAAACAGGAAAACTCCAAGAGATTCAGTAAAGTATGTGGTTTTTATTATCTGCACATTTCAAAGTCATCTGACTTCTTCATTAGGATAAAAGCACAGTAAGCTTACTGTGGCCCGATCCTGATGAAGGTGTCAGATGACTTTAAAATGCACAGATAATAAAAACTGCATCTTTTATTGAATCTCTTGGAGTTTTCCTGTTGATCTCCAACAGCAGCGCAGAAGGTCAGCATATTAACAGTTAAAGAGTAAGCATAGTTTTATTTTTTATTTCATAAAACAATATCACACATGAACATAAAAAAAGGTTGTAACATATCTAATGAGAAAAATCTGCTTTTTTTCTCCTTCTGGATTGATTCCTTACTCAATTCATGTGTAAAATCTATTTTCAATAAAAACAAATTTACTCGTTAATAAGAAAGGAGAGGGCAGTTGTTACTCATAAGATTTTATAGAGAGAAGAGGGGGGACAAGGTGTGAGGAGCTAGAGGCTGACAGATATTTTGCAGCAAGCTATACAGTTATTTCTGGAGAACTTGATGCAGAATATCTTTTATTTTGCACATATATAGAATTTTCAAATCGAATCAGAAGAGCTTGACACAGAATGTCTATGTCTGCCTCCTGCTCCTCCATCCTCCTGTCCCTTCCTCTCTCCATAAAATCATATGAGTAGCAACTGTAATTGTCATCTCATATTATTAATGGGAAAATCTGTCTTCACTGAACACAAATTTCACAGATTTTTCCCATGAATTGAGAGTGAAAGACCAACCAAGAAACCGCTGATTTCTCATAAGATATATTACAAGTTACTTATTTTCATGTGTACTATTGATTTATGCAATAAAAAAGTAAACGATGCTTACTCTTTAAAATCTCCTTCAATGGCCATTTTCTGTTTTTTCCATTTTAATTTTTCCTCCCTTTCTTCCAAGAGCCATAACTTTTTATTTTTCCTTCAATATAGCCATATGAGGGCTTGTTTTTTCAGTTGTATTTTTGAATGACACCATTCATCGTACCACATAATGAAAGATGGTAAAAAAAATTCCTAATGCATTGAAATTGTAAAAATAAGTGCAATTTCACAATTGTTTTTTGTGAAGTTTTTTTTAACCATATTCACTGGTCGGTAAAACCGATCTGGCAATATGGTTCTCCAGTATTCTGCAGTTCTCCAGTCAATGCAAGTTTGCGGATACCAAACATATATCATTTTTTTTATTTCAGTGGTTAAAAAAAAAATCAAAAATTTGTAGAAATTTTTTTTCTGTTATTGTTTCCAATTTTTGAGACCAATAACGTTTTCATTTTTTCGGGAGATGGAGCTGTGAGGGCTTATTTTTTGCACCTTTAGCTGAAGTTTTTACTGATACCATTTTGAGTAAATACAATGTTCTGATTGTTAATCTGTAATATCATGACACTACTTGGCTATAAGTGACCCAGACAGAAGACACTTTAAGGTAGGACAGATATATGTCTTCATCTAGGGTGGGTACATCCTCCCACATCTTCCTACTCTGCATCTGCAGAGCCTAGCTTAAACCCATGCCCAGTGAGTACCTCTATGGGTACCTCTGTGAGTACCGCTATGGGTAGCTCCCTTATTGAAGCAGGTAGTAAATTTTATATATATATATATGTATATATATATATATATATATATATATATATATATACAGAGCTTCAAGAGGTAGTCACCGGTAATGGTTTTCCAACAGTTTTGAAGGAGTTCCCAGAGATGCTTAGCACTTGTTGGCCCTTTTACCTTCACTCTGCAGTCCAGCTCACCCCAAACCATCTCGATTGGGTTCAGGTCTGGTGACTGTGGAGACCAGGTCATCTGGCGTAGCACCCCATCACTCTCCTTCTTAGTCAAATAGCCCTTACACAGCCTGGAGGTGTGTTTGGGGTCATTGTCCTGTTGAAAAATAAATGATGGTCCAACTAAATGCAAACCGGATGGAATAGCATGCCGCTGCGAGATGCTGTGGTAGGCATGCTGGTTCTGTATGCCTTCAATTTTGAATAAATCCCCAACAGTGTCACCAGCAAAGCATCCCCACACCATCACACCTCCTCCTCCATGCTTCATGGTGGGAACCAGCCATATAGAGTCCATCCGTTCACCTTTTCTAAAAAGACACGGTGGTTGGATCCAAAGATCTCAAATTTGGACTCATCAGACCAAAGCACAGATTTCCACTGGTCTAATGTCCATTCCTTGTCTTCTTTAGCCCAAACAAGTCTCTTCTGCTTGTTGCCTGTCTTTAGCAGTGGTTTCTGTTGTGAATGTTAGTTATGTTTTGGCTGCTGGGAGGCTCCCTCTGGTGGCCAGGAATGGTTTGGACTTGGACCAGGTGTGTTGTGCAGTGGGTGTTTCCTTTGCTAACTCTCTGCTTATTTAAATCCTGGTCTGATTGCAGGCTGTTGCCGGATGTCAGTTCTTTTGTTTATCTGGGTTTGTCATTTACTGTGGTTGGTTTCAGTTTATTCGCTTGCAGGTATTTTCCCCCTCAGTGGATTGTAGGGGAACTTCCTGCAGTTCTGTGTGGAGTATAGCTCCTTTGGGTCCATGTGTTTGTGGCTCGTTGACTTTGTTATGATTCTTGTTTTCTGTTCATTGGTATGACAAGGGCACCTGGTATAGGACGGAGTTCAGATCGTGCGATCTGAGGGCCTTTTTGTACTATCAGGAAGTTGGTATTTTGCAGGGTTTTTCTCTGGCCACCATCAGTCCCTTTCCTGTCCTTTCCTATTTTAGTCAGCGGGGGCCTCACCTTTTGCTAATCCTGTCATCTACCTGTGTATTGTGTTTTTCCTATATCACCGCAGTCTTTGAATGTGGGGGGCTAGCTATTCTTGTCTATTTTCTGAGGCAGAGAGTTATTCATCTTTCCTACCTTTAGGATAGTTAGTTCTCCGGCTGGGTTCGCGGTGCACAGGATGTTAGTTCACCCCTCGGCTACTTCTAGTTGTGATGGTTAGTAAGGGGATGGCGGCCAGATTAGTTGCCAATGCTCTTGTCACCTTTTGCCAATGATTTGTGATGGTCTTCCATGGTTCCGGATCATAACAGGTTTCCTACCAGATATTTTACCATGAAGGCCTGCTGCACAAAGTCTCCTCTTAACAGTTGTTCTAGAGATGAGAAGGTGTGTCCAAACCTTTGGTCTGTACTGTATGTATATATCTATATATATATATATATATATATATATATATATATATATATAAAAAAAAAATTCCCGAGGGGAAATAAGTATTGAACACATTACCAATTTTCTAAGTAAGTATATATCTAAGGGTGCTATTAACATCCCATCCAATCTACACAGGCAAATAAATCAAACCGTATATGTCCGTAAATTTAGTGATGTGAAATAATTAGAAATCACAAAGGGAAAAAGTATTGGACACATGACGAAAGAGAGGTGGAAAAAGCCATGGAAAGTCATGACAACAGTTGAAATCTATCAGTAAATAGAAAGCAATCCTTCCACTTAGCGAAAAGTAATATCAGCTGGTTTAACTGATCGACTGTCAAAAGGTGTCTCATTGCTAAGGTGTCACACAAGAAACATCTCATGATGGGTAAAACCAGTGAGCTGTCTTAAAATCTTTGCAACTTAATTGTTGCAAAACATACCAACAGCATTGGTTACAGATGGAATTTCTAAATTGCTGAAGGTTCCAGTGAGCACTGTTGGGCCATAATCTTTAAGTGGAAAGAACATAATTTCATCATAATTTCACCACAACCACGTGCTTACCAATATATTTCAAATAGAGGGGTGAAAATAATTATGAGAAGAATTGTCCAAGAGCCATGAACCACCTGTGGAAAACTACAGGGTACAATTGCTTTGCAAAAAATTAATAAGTAATCCACTCAACCTCCATGGACTGTATGCATGCTCAACAAACAAAACTCCATTGCTAAACAAAAGCATGTTCAAGGGCTTTTAAAGTTTGCTCAACACCATTTGGACAAGCCTATGAAATACTGGAGAATATTGTTTGTTCTAATGAGTAGAGTTGAGCGCAGTTCGCGGTTCGTGGTTCTCCAGTTCGCGGTTCGAGTGATTTTGGGGGGTGTTGTAGATCGAACTAGAACTCGAGCTTTTTGCTAAAGCTCGATAGTTCTAGTTACGTTCGAGAACGGTTCTAGCAGCAAAAAGCCAAGCTAATTACTAGCTGGCTTTCCACTGTAATACTGTAAGTCACTCTGTGACTCACACTATTATGAAATTTCAGCTATAGTGTGCGGGAACAGCGCATTCAGATCACTGCTGCTGGGATAATGGCGATCGCCATTTTTTTTTTTCCTTGTCTTCCTTCCCTAAGCGCGCGCATGTAGTGGGGCGGGACAGCATGTCAGCCAATCCCAGACACACACACCTAAGTGGACTTTTAGCCAGAGAAGCAACGGCATTATAAAAACGGGTATCTGTCCGTCCGGACGCCATTATCTCTTCTGCGTCTGGGTGTCAGTCACCGCTGGCGTAGCTCCTGTCTCCGATACTGCTGTGTACGCTCTACACACAGCGCTATACAGAGTAGGGATAGAAGTTTCTATTAGCCCTTGTAAGGGCTAATAACAGCAGGCTCAGAGCCATAGGTGACAGTCAGGTCCATGGAAACAGATTTTAACAGCTACAGAAGATAACAGCGTCTGTGTAGCTAAGCTCAGGGACTTCCTCGCTGCATTTCCCTATTAGGAGGGATAGAAAGTGAGGCTTCCTTTCCTGTACACTGACCCACAACCCTGCCACTGTACCCTCCTGCCCTTTGCACACTCAAACTCATTGTTACTAAGCCATTATACTAGCAAACACTGAGTAAACTTAGTGGCATCCAAAAAGTGGCTGTTGTAATCCATTTGTGCCCCACTGGTGCCAAGCTATTTCTAGCACCTCTGCATGACACCCTCCTGCTCTGTTTTTAATAAGCTATAATAATAGCAAAAAATGCTGCCAGTTAGTGGCATCCAAAAAGTGGCTGTTGTACTCCATTTGTGCCCCAATGGTGCCAAGCTATTTCTAACACCTCTGCATTACAGCCTCCTGCTCTGGTTTTAATAAGCTATAATAATAGCAAAAAATGCTGCCAGTTAGTGGCATCCAAAAAGTGGCTGTTGTACTCCATTTGTGCCCCACTGGTGCCAAGCTATTTCCAGCACCTCTGCATTACACCCTCCTGCTCTGTTTTTAATAAGCTATAATAATAGCAAAAAATGCTGCAAGTTAGTGGCATACAAAAAGTGGTTGTTGTACTCCATTTGTGCCCCACTGGTGCCAAGCTATTTCCAGCACCTCTGCATTACACCCTCCTGCTCTGTTTTTAATAAGCTATAATAATAGCAAAAAATGCTGCAAGTTAGTGGCATACAAAAAGTGGCTGTTGTACTCCATTTGTGCCCCAATGGTGCCAAGCTATTTCTAACACCTCTGCATTACACCCTCCTGCTCTGGTTTTAATAAGTTATATTAGCAAAAAATGCTGCAAGTTAGTGGCATACAAAAAGTGGCTGTTGTACTCCATTTGTGCCCCAATGGTGCCAAGCTATTTCTAACACCTCTGCATTACACCCTCCTGCTCTGGTTTTAATAAGTTATATTAGCAAAAAATGCTGCCAGTTAGTGGCATCCAAAAAGTGGCTGTTGTACTCCATTTGTGCCCCAATGGTGCCAAGCTATTTCTAACACCTCTGCATTACAGCCTCCTGCTCTGGTTTTAATAAGCTATAATAATAGCAAAAAATGCTGCCAGTTAGTGGCATCCAAAAAGTGGCTGTTGTACTCCATTTGTGCCCCACTGGTGCCAAGCTATTTCCAGCACCTCTGCATTACACCCTCCTGCTCTGTTTTTAATAAGCTATAATAATAGCAAAAAATGCTGCAAGTTAGTGGCATACAAAAAGTGGTTGTTGTACTCCATTTGTGCCCCACTGGTGCCAAGCTATTTCCAGCACCTCTGCATTACACCCTCCTGCTCTGTTTTTAATAAGCTATAATAATAGCAAAAAATGCTGCAAGTTAGTGGCATACAAAAAGTGGCTGTTGTACTCCATTTGTGCCCCAATGGTGCCAAGCTATTTCTAACACCTCTGCATTACACCCTCCTGCTCTGGTTTTAATAAGTTATATTAGCAAAAAATGCTGCAAGTTAGTGGCATACAAAAAGTGGCTGTTGTACTCCATTTGTGCCCCAATGGTGCCAAGCTATTTCTAACACCTCTGCATTACACCCTCCTGCTCTGGTTTTAATAAGTTATATTAGCAAAAAATGCTGCCGATTAGTGGCATCCAAAAAGTGGCTGTTGTACTCCATTTGTGCCCCACTGGTGCCAAGCTATTTCTAGCACCTCTGCATTACACCCTCCTGCTCTGTTTTTAATAAGCTATAATAATAGCAAAAAATGCTGCCAGTTTGTGGCATACAAATAGTGGCTGTTGTACTCCATTTGTGCCCCACTGGTGCCAAGCTATTTCTAACACCTCTGCATTACACCCTCCTGCTCTGTTTTTAATAAGCTATAATAATAGCAAAAAATGCTGCAAGTTAGTGGCATACAAAAAGTGGCTGTTGTACTCAATTTGTGCCCCAATGGTGCCAAGCTATTTCTAACACCTCTGCATTACACCCTCCTGCTCTGATTTCAGTAAGCTATAATAATAGAAAAAAAATGCTGCCAGTTAGTGGCATCCAAAAAGTGGCTGTTGTACTCCATTTGTGCCCCACTGGTGCCAAGCTATTTCCAGCACCTCTGCATTACACCCTCCTGCTCTGTTTTTTGATAAGCTATAATAATAGCAAAAAATGTTGCAAGTTAGTGGCATACAAAAAGTGGCTGTTGTACTCCATTTGTGCCCCAATTGTGCCAAGCTATTTCTAACACCTCTGCATTACACCCTCCTGCTCTGGTTTTAATAAGCTATAATAATAGCAAAAAATGCTGCCAGTTAGTGGCATCCAAAAAGTGGCTGTTGTACTCCATTTGTGCCCCACTGGTGCCAAGCTATTTCCAGCACCTCTGCATTACACCCTCCTGCTCTGTTTTTTGATAAGCTATAATAATAGCAAAAAATGCTGCAAGTTAGTGGCATACAAAAAGTGGCTGTTGTACTCCATTTGTGCCCCAATTGTGCCAAGCTATTTCTAACACCTCTGCATTACACCCTCCTGCTCTGGTTTTAATAAGCTATAATAATAGCAAAAAATGCTGCCAGTTAGTGGCATACCAAAAGTGGCTGTTGTACTCCATTTGTGCCCCAATGGTGCCAAGCTATTTCTAACACCTCTGCATTATACCCTCCTGCTCTGGTTTTAATAAGCTATAATAATAGCAAAAAATGCTGCCAGTTAGTGGCATACCAAAAATGGCTGTTGTACTCCATTTGTGCCCCACTGGTGCCAAGCTATTTCTAACACCTCTGCATTACACCCTCATGCACATTTTGCAACGATATTTTTATAGCAAACTCAGGGAATTCCTTGCTGCAATTTATCATTAGGAGGGATAGAAAGTGAGGTTTCCTTTACTGTCCTGGTACACACAGAACACGGCCACTGTACCCACCTGCCCACTTTTGCCACGCTATTTAATTTGCCCAAAGAGCTGACACTTTTTCTGCCATCCTAAAATTGTCTGGAATACTAAGTTAGTGTTCCTTTGCTGCCAAGCAAGGTACAACACATGTGCATTCTACACTCCTTTTCATTTCTGGAACGCAATTATTAACTGCAGGTAGTCCAGCCAATCTGTTACGAAGGTGCAGGCGTGGATATAATGTTGCCGTCATCCAATGGTGGTTCTCTCGATGTCTGACAGCTCAACAATACCTTCTGTTTCCACTTCCAAAACAAGTGACGACCGGCCAATCACACTCCCGCTTACGGGTAAAGGGGTGGAAGTTCATCGTGAAAAAGCATGTGTGACTGCTGTCCCCACAGTCACAGAAGATGAAGAGCACGCAGATGCACTTGATGGGGCAGGCGGTGGTTGCACAGCCCCGCTAGGCCGCATTGTAGCACAGTGAAATTCCCTTTGCGACTTATGCTTCATTTTAAGTCTTGTATTTGGTGGCATCCACAGTATGCAGCAAAACCACGCAACATGAAAAGCACTGTTTGCAGTTGGGTTCATAAATGATTCTTTCACTTTCCCAAATCAAACAATAAGAACCATGCATTAAATTGAAATAATAGAACAATCTATTCAGTTGCCTACTGTTTGCTAAGCCCTCTGCGTAGCAGCAGTAATTGTGTGTTTGTGTGTGTTTGTGTGTGTGTGTGTGTGTGTGTGTGTGCGAAGACAACTTACTAGTGGCGCATCACAAGAGCTTCCCAGTTATCTACCTAAACATAGACAAAACACATCACCCACCCTGAATACCCTTGTTAGCTGAAGCCTCACAGATAAGGCAGATGATAACAGTGTGAATGCAAACCATACAGCTCTGCAACACAGTCATGTAAATCTTGAAAAGCAGCATTCAATGCAAACATGTGTTGCTGTCCCTCTATGATTTAAACTGTACGTGACAATTTGACAGTGCAGAGGCAGCAAGTGCCTAGTCAGCATGCTGAAGCGGATAGTCTTTTTTCAGAAACTGTATTTCATGCTACTGAGCATGCTGAGGCACTTACTGCATCAGAGGCTAGGTCGGGTAATGAACTCTTTGGCCCTGCCCCTGATGTGGGGGGCCCATATAGACCACAGGGCATCAGGTGTCCTGACAATTTGGCCAGGCCACTCCCAACAGGCTTGCAAAGGGCCGCCCATATGACTTGTCATTTCATTGTTGTTGGTCAGACGATGACTGTTGAGGTGTTTTGGTTGTGGCAGCCATGAGGTCATCATTCAAGTGGCGGTTCAAAATAGGACGCTAGTTATGCCACTCATGACGTGTCACTCTGCTTTTGTCTCCAGGAGGTGCATTGTGGTCCACCCTGGTTTCGGGCGGACCCAGGTTATAAAAGGGGCTGGAGCCAAGAAGAAGGTGCCCAGTCTTCTATTATGCTCCGAAAGAGCACACCTCCATGTGTTGAACCCATTGCGGCTTTAGGCCAGAGGTAAGCAGGGATAGGTCATCGATGCAGGCCGCCACCACAGTTGGTAACGTAGAACGTTTAAGAACAGCTCCTGTCCAACCAGTCCTGGTAGTGCAGCCCAGTGGCATAAACAGGCCTGCTGCTGCTGATGCGCCTGCTGTCCACAGGTGTGTCCCCTACGCACACGGACAGCGTAGCCAATGACCCCTGTGTTGTTAACAGGGAGTTCCGGGGCTGGGTGGTCGTGTGGACCCTGTCACGCTAACAGGGCTTTAAGTCTCCAGATCCGAGTTGCGTCTAACTCGGTTCAGGCTACTATTTGTTTGAGAGTCAACCTGCTCTATATCCTCCACCTAACCTTCCAGTTGCCAACCTCTCCTTTTCCATCTGTGAGCACGGTGGACACCGAATGGCGATTGGGATATCTACCTTTCTCTTTCTTTTCTTCTTAATATTTTTTATATAGCGGTAACATAGTATATACCACCTTATCCAAATCTGCCAGTCCCACCATACCAGATGTTGTTTCTTCAGCAAATGTTAATGTTGCTTAACCACCAAACCCACGGACACAAACTTTTTTACCCTTTCCAACACACCTGTTCCCCTTTCCACCAGCATCTGCCCTTTTTCAACTCAGTTTGTATATGACCAAAAATGCAACTCTGCAGAGACACCGTACTCAACGCCGTCTCAGCACAGCATCCAGCCCCCGGTCCCTCAGATGTGGACAAGTAAGACCATTTCCTCCTATCGATGAAAAAGCGTTTAGATTCACTCTGTGCACCACTGGTGTTTAGTGGAAAAGCAGATGTAAGATTGCGTAACACCTTCTGCTGATACACCTGCATACGTGCATCCCTTTCTATGGCAGGAGTTATTTTGCAAAATTTTGTGTTGTACCAGGGATCTAACAGTGTGGCAACCCAGTAGTCAGCATGACTTGTTATTCGTACAATCCGAGGGTCATGTTGTAGGTAGTGCAGCAAGAAGGCGCTCATGTGTCTTGAGCATCCAGGAGGACCAAGTCCTTGGTGTGTTGGTGGCGGAGAGGTGAGAATCGGGCCTCCTTCCTCTGCCCTCTCCCCACAACCTCGCACAACCGAAATGTGAGCAAGGTCTCACTAATCTGTTGAGTCTTCCATGCCCATCGCCAGTTCGTCCTCTATTTCTTCATGGGCTCCTGCACCTTCCTCAACTGTTTTGCTGATACTATGCTCCCTTGATAATCCCTCTCCCCAACCGTACCTTGACTGCCGCCAAGGTGCCGCTGACCATCTGGACCTTGTAGATCTTGTTATCCCTTCCACATATGACTCCTTCAGTACTTCCTCCCTTCCTCTTGGACCAACACCTGACTCGGAATAATACTTACAGTGTGCTCCATCATGTAGATGACCAAAATTGTCACGCTGAGAATGTCATCGCCAGTGTTAAACATCTGCGTCGACATTTGTAAACTGTGTAGAACGGTGCATATGTCCTTGATCTGACACCACTCCAGCAGCGGGATCTGCACCACCTCTGGATCAAGTCAGGCCAGGGTATACGTCATAACTTATTTCAGCTGGGCTCTGCGCTGCTGCCACAGACGTTGCAACACGTGCAGATTAAAATTCCTGCGTGTCGGAACATCGCATTTCTGATGTTTAACCGCCAGACCTTAAGACTTCAGGAGCGATGAAAGTTGTTAAGCTACTGGGTGCGAACGATGGAAGTGAGCACATAGTGAGCGTGCCCGCTGTACAAGGCCATGTAGGCCGGGATGTTGTTTTAAAAATTGCTGGAGAATCAGATTAAACACGTGAGCCATACAAGTCACGTGTGTCACATTGGCCTGACGAAGGCACGCTGCCATGTTTGCATCATTGCCGCACACGGCAGTCACCACCCTAGTCCGCTACGTCAATTTGTACTCCTGTCGCAAGGTGACAACGTGTTCCTTTCGTGCATAGTGCTGATGATGGGAGATGAGTCGACGCCAGCAGCGCAGGTGGACGCAGGTTATGCTCACCCACTGGGATGCGTTACCTTGACATATGCAGAACCAATGGCTGAATGCAGGTGGTGGGTATCTCACAGATGAAGTACCATCATTCAGCTTCAACCAATGGGAAGACACAACACCCTTTTTTAGGCCCCTCCTGTCTGAAGACCACTGCCAGACATAGCTATGAACCTCTGGTTACTGTTACCCCCAGTTTAGTTTTATGAGTTTGTGTGCTTGTTACCTGACTACATTTCCTGCTTGCTGTTTAGGTACCTCGTTGGCCGATTTGCATTTCACCTCTGCTTGTTTTCTGATTAAGTCTTGCACTCCCATTCTGTTCCTCTTCCTCAATTAATGTTTTGACCCTGCATGACTACTATTCTCTGGAACTGCAGCCTTCCACAGGTATTGATCAACTTGGGCCCTGTGTCATTCAACATCACTGTATAAGGATTAAAGGGTTTCAGGGTTCTGGGGGTCCAGCTTAGTGAGTGGGTTCCCTCTAGCCTATCCTTTACAGCCCGTCTGAGTGTGTCGATCCAGGCAGGCGTTACACCGTGCCCTCGACAGAAGGACATGTAGGCCGGGATAGTGTTTTTTAAAAATTGCTGGAGATTCGGATTCAACACGTGAGCCATACAAGGCACGTGTGTCACATTGCCCTGGAGAAGGGCCGCAGACTGTTTAGCATCATTGTCGCACCCGGCACTCCCTGGCTGCTGGTTGAGTGGAGACAACCATTGATGAAACTCGGTCTCACTCTACAGAGCTAACCGTCCACAACTCCTCAGCGGTGTCTCACATTTCCCCTACATTTCAAAACATTTGACCGCCTGACCGCCTGATGGCCTTGAGCTCTGCTGCCAGCATAGTAAGGAGGTGTGTGGGATTCCTTGGGCGCAGTTACAAGGAAAGGTGGCCTGACCACACAGGGTTTGGACTGAGGTGCAGGAACAACACGAGGTTGATGAGGCAGAAGCAGTTAGGAAATTGTACATACAGAGGAAGGATTGAAACACACAACTCGTGGGGACGGAAAGACTTGTACAGCAGACACTTCTCCATCTCTCACCATAGTTACCCAGTGCCCAGTCAGCGACATGTAACGCCCCTGTCCATGCTTACTGTTCCAAGTATCTGTGGTGAAATGCACCCTGTCACACACAGAGTTTCTCAAGGAAGCGGTGATGTTGTGTGCGACCCGCTGTGTTAGCGCGGGCACCCCTTTCTTAGAGAAGGAGTGGCAAATGGCCATCGGCTCTTGGGGCACTGCAATGGGCATAAGGTCTCGAAAATCCTTGGTGACAAAAGGGTGTAAAGGCAGCCTTTCTGTAGCCAACAAGTTTGAGATGCTGAAACTAAACCTTTTAGGCATGTCATGAACTTCGGAAATCATGTAAAAAACAGCGAGGGGACTCCAACCACAGTCTCCCTCGTTGCCACTAATTGGGCCACACACACCCCACTTGACTGTCATCAGTTGATCCCCCTTTTCAAAATGAAAAAGATGCTTTGCATGAAGCACTCTCAAAAATACGCGTGCCTTTCGCCTCCCCTGGCTGACACAGGGGAAGAAAAGCCCTCTGAGAGCCATGACTTGTTCATGTTGGTTCTTTTAGAAACACAGCGAGGAGACTCCAACCACAGTCTCCCTCGTTTCCACTAATTGGGCCACACACACCCCACTTGACTGGCATCAGTTGATCCCCTTTTCAAAATGAATAAGATGCTTTGCATGAAGCACTCTCAAAAATACGTGTGCCTTTCGCCTCCCCTGGATGACCAAGGGGAAGAAAAGTCCTCTGAGAGCCATGTCCACATTGTCAGTGGACAGACGCGTGTGCTTATCTGCCAGCAGACCCCCAGCAGCACTGAAGACAGGTTCCAAGAGAACGCTGGCTGCAGGACACGACAAGATCCCCAAGGCGTACGTGGCGAGCTCAGGCAATTTATCCAGATTGGAAGCCTAAAATGAGCAGGGCTCAAGTTGCACAGTAATGGCATCGATGTTTCCTTGCATATACTCATATATCTGTGTGTCCTCCTCTTTTTCCTTGTCCAGCTCTTTTGTTTTCGCATGAGTATATGTCCTTGTCACTTTCCCATGTGTTTGTGTTGTGTTGTAAGTTGTTTGTCACCTTTTGGACACCTTTTGAGGGTGTTTTCTAGGTATTTTTATGTGTTTGTAATTGCCTCCCATTGTTTCCTATGCGGTTCGAGTGGTTCGCCGAACCGGTTCGCCGAACCGAACTCGAACGAGACCTCCGTTCGGCGAACCGAACTCGAGCCGAACCGCGACCGGTTCGCTCATCTCTACTGATGAGACCAAAATTTAACTCTATGTATGCCATAATACACACCATGTTTGGACAAAAAGCACTGCATATCACCCAGAAAACACCATACCTATAGGAAAGGTTGGAGGTGGGAACATCAAGGTGTGGGGCTGTTTTTTAGCATAAGACACTAAAAAAACTTCATTTAATTTGAAGTAAGGATGAATGAACAAATATACCACGATATTCTTGATGTAAACCTGCTGTTATCTACCAAGATGATGAAACAGGGGTGGACATTTCTGCAAGACAATGATCCCAAACACACAGCTAAGCAAACTCTTAGTTGGTTTCAGACAAAGAAAGTAAAGCTGCTACAACGCACAGCTAATCACCTTTCCTAAATCCAATAGAAAATTTATGGAAGAAACTAAAGTTCAGAATTCATAGAAGGAACCCATGTGAGAGAATGGGAAAAAAAACTCACCTGAGCAATGCATATAACTAGTTTCTCTATGCAGGAGGCATCTTGAAGCTGTCATCACCACCAAATGCTTTTGTACAAAGTATTAAATACATTTCATTAAGCATATGCAATACTTTTACCTGTGTAATTTCACATTATTGCAAATCACAAAATTTATGTACACCTCTAGTTTGATTTTGTTGGCTGTGTGGATTGGATGAGTTGTTACTGACATATGATGAGAAATTCATGTCAATAGCAACTTTAGAAATATATTTACTTAGAAAATTGGCGTGCTGATATGTTCAAAAGTAAAAATCTTCCGTTTTTGCATAAAAAACAGCTATGTCGGAGTTGCAAGGAAAGGATAGCAAAAGAAGAACAACCTTCCCCTATTCTCCGTCTCGCAATCACTTTTTCTGAAACCCCATGGAGCCAAAAAGAGAAAGATAATTTTAGAAGAGAAGTCGAACTCAGGGGTACTTTACACGCTGCGATATCGGTACCAATATCGCTAGCGAGCGTACCCGCCCCCGTCGGTTGTGCATCACGGGCAAATCGCTGCCCGTGGCGCACAACATCGCTAACACCCCTCACACGGACTTACCTTCCCTGCGACATCGCTGTTGCCTGTGAACCGCCTCCTTTCTAAGGGGGCGGTTCGTGCGGCATCACACCGACAGCACACGGCAGCTGTCCAATAGCAGAGGAGGGGCGGAGATGAGCGGCTGGAACATGCCGCCCACCTCTTTCCTTCCTTCTTTTCCGGTGGACGGAGGTAAGGAGATGTTCGTCGCTCCTGTGGTGTCACACATAGCGATGTGTGATGCCGCAGCAACGAGGAACAATATCGCTACTCACCAGACAACGATATTTGGTGTTTGGACGACCTCTCCAACACCAACGATTTTAACCACTTTTGTGATCGTCGAAGGTCGCTTGTACGTGTCACACGCTGCGATGTCGCTAACAACGTCGGATGTGCGCCACAAACACCGTGACCCCGACGATAAATCATTAGCGATGTCACAGCGTGTAAAGCACCCATTAGTCTCAGAAAAAAAATTTCTCAGTTTTCGAGGAGTTGACAGAAGAAGGGGAGTTAACCCTCTCAAGAAATAATATTTCTCATCAAAAGACATGAAAGAATAATGGAAGTAGAGAAAGTGAAAACAACTCGGACAGTACAGGACAAGAAGTTTTGGGGATAAAATAAAAAAGGAAAAGGGTGTTCCCTATACATGAGAATATTCAAAGCCTGATTCTGGATCAATGGGAATTTCCAGAAAAACAGGTATCTCAAAGAACTAAAAGACAGATTTACCCTAGAGGAAGA
Source organism: Anomaloglossus baeobatrachus (assembly GCF_048569485.1). Lineage (NCBI taxonomy): Eukaryota > Metazoa > Chordata > Amphibia > Anura > Aromobatidae > Anomaloglossus > Anomaloglossus baeobatrachus. The sequence continues at coordinate 127,047,416 of NC_134357.1, forward strand.
AATAGTTAAATTCTGGACCATCAAACCAGTGGATTCTGTAATCCATAACAAAAGGACTAAAGATCAATAAGGATATCACAAATATTCGGCAATATTCGGCTTCGCGAATAGGTCGTCGCTATGCGAATATTCGATGCGCAATGTAAGTCTATGGGAAGCCCGAATAGTTGCTATGCGGCAACTATTCGGGTTTCCCATAGACTTACACTGCGCATCGAATATTCGCAAATAGTCGAATAGCAGCGACCTATTCGGCGAATATGGGGGTTGCCGAATTTTTGAGGTATTCGATCATCCCTAAATATCAAGTTCTCCTCCTGTCCCATGTAGAGCCTAAAGATATCGTTGATTTCATCTCAGAAACTACATGATGTTCTTATGTTCAATCTACAAATAAGGAGGACAACATGCCAGCAGGTTTTTAAGCCTCTAGTATAATCTCTTGCTGATAAAACTTTGATTTTATCAAAACTACAGCAAGCAGCCCATTCATACATTGCTGGAATCAGGGTCCAAGTTTGCATTGTGAAATCTGGTGACCACATTTATTATTCTTCTGATTTTATATAACATTTTAAGGTCTCAAAATTACTATTTGTATGATTTTAAAGATACAATTCACTATCACCCTCAATTATTTGTAAGTCCGTAAATATAATATTAAAATCCTATTTACTGTATTAATGTAGCTATTACAAAACCTCTATTGTCTGCTGGTTGTTGATGTTTTGCTGTGTAAGGCGGGCTTAACACGTTGCGACATCGGTAACGATATATCGTCGGGGTCACGTCGTTAGTGACGCACATCCGGCGCCGTTATCGACATCGCAGTGTGTAAACCCTAGGAGCGACAATCACCGATCGCAAAAACGTCAAAAATCGTTGATCGGTGACACGTCGCTCATTTTCATAATATCGCTGCTGCGTACACCGGTACGATGTTGTTTGTCGTTCCTGCAGCACACATCGCTGTGTGTGACACCGCAGGAACGACAAACATCTCCTTACCTGCCTCCACCGACAATGCGGAAGGAAGGAGGTGGGCAGGATGTTATGTCCCGCTCATCTCCGCCAATCCGCTTCTATTGGCCGGCCGCTTAGTGACGTCACGGTGATGTCGCTGTGACGCCGAACGCACCTTCCTCTTGAAGGAGATATTGTTCAACGGTCACAGCGACGTCGCCAACCAGGTATGTGCGTGTGAAGCTGCCGTAGCGATAATGTTTGCTACGGCAGCAATCACCACATATCGCATGTGCGACGGGGGCGGGTGCTATCACGCTCAACATCGCTAGCAATTGCTAGCGATGTCGCAGCGTGTAAAGCCCACCTAAGTTTTCACATTTCTTTACACCCATTATCTTTTAAACATTACATAATTCTAAGACCTCACAGTTCACATTTATTAAAATTAGGGTAAAAATCATTTGTATAGTTTTCTTAAGATTTTACATCTCTTTTCTATAAAAATAGATTTGTATTGTAACCTATTACAGGTTATACAACTAGAATAATTTATTTAGCATTTCAATAGTCACTTTTACTCAATATTATTAATGTGTTTTGGAGAAATTGTGTTGTTGCTATGGAAACTTGATTTGGGATTTCTTTCTTTAAAATATTATATTTTAACTCTAGACTTTAATTTATAACTTATGTGGGTTTGTAGACTTATGGAGTACAATGGAATAATAAATGAGAGTATATAAGACAAGACACAGATGCACAAACTTATCATTTTAATTTTCAAAATCTGTGCAGTTCTGGGAAGGTGTTAAGTTGCCCAGAGGTTTATATCAGTGGCATATGCTGTCACTATTCATCTGGAAGGTGTCAACCTAATAAGTTACATGGATTTCCTTGGGCTTATGTATGTGTTGCCCTTGCATGCCGTAGTAACAATCACACAGACAAAATGATTACAGACAAAAGTGGCTTTTTAATGATAATTTAGTTTTCAAAGAAAAGTAAATACAGTAGCTTGTTGCTGAAAAAGACTTACAACAAGTCAGAGAATCTAATTTGTGCAGCAATCATTTGTTCTGCATTGGAACCGTATTTCACATTCTTGAACTCTTTGGGTGAAGCTATATTTGTTATCAAAACTATGGACCATTTTCATTTAATAAGGGCTTATTTAGCCTGTCATTAGAATACATTGCGTACACAACAGTACCATAGTTATAGCCAGTGGTGTAACTAAAGCACGATGGGCCCCAGTGCAAAATCTGGACCTGGGCACATCTCCTCCCTCCTCCCTCCCTTCACCTCCCTCAGGGTACAGGATAATTACACTGACACTCAGATCTTTCCCTCAGCATCCAGCTTTCCCAGGATCCAATATCCCTCTTTCCCTCAGCACCCATTTTAAATATGTTCTGAGATCCATCTTGTCCTCAGCACCCAGCTTTCCCATGCTGTGCTATACATCTTTCCCTTAGCACCAAGCTTGCCCTTGATATCAGAATATGGGAAAGCTGGATGCTGAGGGAAAGATGTATAGCAAAGCATGGGAAAGTTAGGTGCCGAAAGATAGATATATAGCAGAGCATGGGAAAACTGAATGCTGAGGGACAGATGTATAGCAGAATATGGGAAAGCTGGGTGCTGAGGACATTAAAACATAGGAAGTTGGGTGCCAAGGGAAATATGTATTGCAGAGCATGGAAAAGCTGAGTGTTGAGGGAAAGATCCTCTTTTCCTCAGCACCCAATGTTCTCATACAATTCTAGTATCTTTGTCCCCCATTCTGGTATATGGCCCCATCCCTTTTTATTTAAATAGGACTAGCATTGATATAGAACAGCAGAGAACTGTAAACCTATCTACTAAGGTCTACCTGCAGAGGTGCTCCGGGCCACTCACTCTGCAAGAGACTACAACAGGCCCAGGCCCACAATCTTACACAAATTTCCACAACCCTTCTTACCTCATACCCATTCACCCAGCCCCTGCTCCCCCAGTCCCTCTAACAGGAGCTCTATGGAACGCTCGTTCTGTCTGCAATAAACTGTCCTACATCCATGGTCTATTCATCACTAATAAACTTTCCTTCCTTGGCTTCACAGAAACCTGGCTCACCCCCTCTGACACAGCCTCTCCTGCTGCACTTTCTTAAGGTGGTCTTCATCTGTTTCACCCCCCCCCCCCCCACCCCAGTAAAAAGCATTGTGGAGGAGTTGGTTTGTTCCTGTCTGAAAAATGCTCCTTTACACCAATACCACTGACACCTTCTGTTACTCTCCTACTCTCCCCTCTTTTGAGGTGCACTCTGTTTGCATCTACTTCCCCTCCAACCTTCAACTGGCTGTCATTTATCGCCCTCCAGGGCCACCCACCACCTTTTTTGATGACTTCACCACCTGGCTACTTCATTTCCTTTCCACCGACATCCCCACCATCATCATGGGTGACTTTAACATCCCAATTGACACTTCCCACTCATTTGTCTCTAAACTTCTAACACTTACTTCCTACTTTGGCCTCACCCAATGGTTTTCTGCAGCTACTCACAAAGATGGCCACACACTGGACCTCATCTTCACCCGCTTCTGTTCCCTATCTAACCTCTCTAACTCACCTCTCCCCGTCTGACCACAACCTACTAACATTCTCTTCCCTCTCTTCTCCAAGTACGCAAGCCCCCCCTTCAGAAACTTTCACACCCTCGCAGAAATATCAAACATCTTGATTTACACTCACTTTCTCAGTCCCTTTTCCCTCTTGCTCCTTTACACGATGCAGATGCTGCTGCCACTTTTTACAACATCATCATCTCTACAGCTCTCGAATCAGCTGCCCCCCTGTCACACACCAATACCCGCACAATCAACAAGCAACCCTGGCAAACGAGTAAGACTAAAGAATTGAGACGGGCTTCCAGAATCGCTGAGCGCAGATGGAAGATTTCTCATTCCGTCGAGCACTTCATCACATACAAACAGGCCCTCACAACTTTCAAGTCAGCACTCACTGCTGCAAAAAAACCCTACTTCTCATCTCTCATATCCTCTCCATCTCACAACCCAAAACAGCTATTAAACACTTTCAACTCTCTCCTCCGTCCCCCAGCACCACCTCCCTCTCCTCTCATCTCAGCTTAAGACTTTGCCTCTTTCTTCAAGATGATTGTAAACCTCAGAACAAGCTTTGGTCGACAATCACCACCATTTCTTCGCAATACTACTCAGCCTTCTTCCTCCAAATCCAACTTCTCCACCATGACAGAAGATCAACTTTCCACTCTACTCTCAAGATCACACCTCACAACATGCCCACTTGATCCACTCTTGATCCACTCCCATCCCACCTCATCCCCAATCTAACCACATTCTTCATCCCAACCCTAATCCATTTCTTCAACCTATCACTAAAAACTGGTGTATTCCCTTCATAATTTAAACATGCCTCAATTACATCCATCCTCTCCTTTTTCTCTGCTCAATTCCTAAAACTGAACATGGACAAAACAGAATTCATTATCTTTCCTCCTGCTCACTCCATTTAACATATCCATCAATGTCAATGGCTGCTCACTTTCCCCATTCCCACATGCTCGCTGTCTGGGAGTAAAGGTGGCTTTACACGCTACAATATTGCTAGCAATTTCTAGCGATATTGAGCGTGTAAGTACCCGCCCCTGTCGCCCATATGATATCGTGTGATCGTTGCCGCTGCGAACTTTATCGCTATGGCAGCGTCACGCGCACTTACCTGGTTGGCGGCGCCTCTGTGACTGCCGAACAATCCCTCCCTCAAGGGGGAGGGACGTTCGACCGCGACGTCACTAAGCGGCCGGCCAATCAAAGCGGAGGGGCGGAGATGAGCGAGACGTAACATCCCGCCCACCTTCTTCCTTCCGCATTGCGGCCGGTTGCAGGTAAGGAGACGTTCCTCGCTCCTGCGGTGTCACACATAGCGATGTGTGCTGCCGCATGAGCGATGAACAACATGGATAAACAACCCTTACCGATTTTTGAGTTTGGGACGACCTCTCCATGGTGAACGATTTTCACCATTTTTGAGGTCGCTTAAGGTCGCTGGTACGTGTCACACGCTACGATATTGTTAATAACGCCGGATGTGCGTCATTAACAACGTGACCCCGACGATAAAACATTAACGATATTGTAGCGTGTAAAGCCACCTTAAGTCTAGACTCTGATCTCTCTTTCAAGCCACACATCCAAGCCCTCTTCACCTCCTGCCACCTCCAACTCAAAAATATTTCCCGGATCCGTACATTCTTTTTCCAAGAAGCTGCAAAAACCCTAGTGCATGCCCTTATTATCTCCTGCCTGGATTATTGCAACCTTCTGCTCTGTGGCCTCCCTTCTAACAGTCTCACACCCCTACAATCTATTCTAAACTATGCTGCCTGACTAATCCACCTGTCACCCCGCTACCCCCCAACCTCTCCCTCTGCCAATCCCTTCAATGGCTTCCCATTGCCCAACAACTCCAGTTCAAAACCCTAACCAAGACCTACAAAGCCATCCACAATCTGTCTCCTCCCTACATCTGTGAGCTGGTCTCCCAGTACTTACCTGCACGTAACCTTCGATCCTCACAAGATCTCCTTCTCTACTCCCCTCTCATCTCCTCTGCCCACCATCGCATCCATGATTTCTCGTGTGCCTCCCCCATATTTTGGAATGCTCTGCCACAACATATCAGACTCTCGCCTACCTTGCCAAGCTTTAAAAGGAACCTGAAGACCCACCTCTTCCGACAAGCCTACAACCTGCTGTAACCCTGTGCCTGATACAGCGCCGCACGACCAGCCCTACCCTCACCTATTGTATTCTCACCCATCCCTTGTAGACTGTGAGCCTTCACAGGCAGGGACCTCTCTTCTCCTGTACCAGTGTGTGTTTTATATTGTTTATGATTAACGTACTTGTCCCTATTATGTATACCCTTTTCACATGTAAAGCGCCATGGAATAAATGACGCTAGAGTAATAATAATAATAATAATAATAATAATAATAGTGTAAGGAACTGAAATGGGAGAAAGTAACAAAGTTATTTCCAGGAATATCTGAAAACATTAAACTTGCAACCAAATTTGTCTTCCTGTTTCTTATGTGTGTGCAATATACTAATGACTATAAAATCTTTCATAGTAGAGCAGATGATCCCCCAATATCTGTTATTTGGTGGGGAATGATTGATTATTTTAAATTTAATGGGGAAGGCTACTATTTTATAAGTCCCTTTCATGTGAACTAGCTGTCACAGTTAAGCAATTTTGTAAATACTTTGCTTTCCAAAATCCTTCTGTAACCTGAAATTAACTCCTGGTCACATGAGCTGTTGCTGAGAATCATCTGACTTCCTGTGATGTCACATCAATTTCTCCTGACTTCCTTGCTGTGGAATCTGATTTGACATCACAATCATGTGACTTTTATGCTATGTTGGTGGGTGTAGACGGCTGCAGACACAGCTCTTCCATCTCCCTGCACATTTCTCCCTCCAAAAACTGTCCTTTGTATCTCAATGTATACACAATGAAGGGGATTTCTGTCTTTGTGCTTTGAGTGTTACATCTGTACTCTGTTTTCCTAATTATTTAAGAAAGAAATCACATATCTAGGCAAGAATGTGGAATATTTTAAAATTACCCATGTATCCAAAATATATTTACTGTTAGTGTTCATAAAAAATAAATAAGAATCAAATTAAACTGCTGCTTGCAAATATCTATGGATTGTGTATAGTTTTTCTGCTACTAGTATTTATTATTAGCATTTTGTTGAGAGTGGCAAGTTTTAAATATGGTTCAAAAGGAAGTTGAATGCATACATGCATATTCTAAGCCCTGTGAATGGTTTATTTCTCACTATTAATCATTGTGCTTTTTTAGCATTGTTATTTTTATAGTGCTTTCTTTTATGTTTCATTTTTATTTGTGCCCAACCTCTGTCCGACTTTGTTGTACTAATGTATGCAAATTATAAATAGCTGAATACGCAAAAAAGCTATGAGTACAATGGCTCTCTCAGCATTTTTACTTTAACTATTGATGTGCTTATTTGTCTCTTTTAGCAGTGAAACAGGTGTTACAAAGATTTAATAACAAAATAACAATGTAAGCCTCAGCAGATGCAACTTTTGGATGCTTTAACCAATTTCTGCTATCACTAAGGGGTGCTTCACACACAGCGAGATCGCTGCTGAGATCGCTGCTGAGTCATGGTTTTTGTGACGTAGCAGTGACCTCATTAGCGATCTCGCTGTGTGTGACACTGAGCAGCGATCTGGCCCCTGCTGTGAGATCGCTGCTCGTTACACACAGCCCTGGTTCGTTTTTTTATTGTTGCTCTCCCGCTGATAAGCACACATCGCTGTGTGTGACAGTGAGAGAGCAACGACATGAAGCGGGTAGAGAGCAGGAGCCGGCATCTGGCAGCTGCAGTAAGCTGTAACCAGGGTAAAGATCGGGTAACCAAGGTGGTTACCCGATATTTACCTTCGTTACCAGCCTCCGCCGCTCTCACGCTGCCAGTGCCGGCTCCCAGCTCTCTGCACATGTAGCTGCAGTACACATCGGGTTAATTAACCCGATGTGTACTGTAGCTAGGAGTGCAGGGAGCCAGCGCTAAGCAGTGTGCGCTGCTCCCTGCACATGTAGCTGCAGTACACATCGGGTCAATTAACCCGATGTGTACTGTAGCTAGGAGAGCAGGGAGCCAGCGCTAAGCAGTGTGCGCGGCTCCCTGCTCTCTGCACATGTAGCGACGTTATGATCGCTGCTGCGTCGCTGTGTTTGACAGCTAAGCAGCGATCATAACAGCGACATACAAGGTCGCTGTTGCGTCACAGAAAATGATGACGTAACAGCAACGTCGTTGTCGCCGTCGCTATGTGTGAACCCAGCCTAATTGTCATTTATAACAATTGGTCCTTGGAGCAAAATTAGATAGGGGTACTAAATGTCTTCCCCTTTTCCCCTACTCTCAAATGATCTAGGAAAATCAGTGCTTGGAAATCTCCACTGGGTGGTGCTGGGAAGTACCACTTCTTTTTGGAGTGGCGCCTGGGCACATTTGCTAAATGAGTAAGGCAGCCAGCAGCTGCTGTCATCTCAGTTGCTGCTGCCAGTTCTTATGCAGAATCTAGCATTCAAGGTGAGTTTGTGTTTGCATCCTGCATGCTGCATTGACAAACCGTGTTTTGGAGTGGTGCCTGGGTATTTGAGTTACCATTTTCTGGATGAGTAAGGCAGCCAGCAGCTGCTGTGTCATTTTGGTCCAGATCAGCCAGATTAATATGTTGCTAGTGGCTTCTGCAAATAATTACAAAGCAGTACGCATGCAAACAGTGCTGCCTGATACAGTAAATCACCGTTCCTGTTTCCACAATATTTAGGGGTTCACAGCCTGACTTGTGCATCCATCCACATCAGCCACATTAATACGTTGCTAGTGGCTTTTGCAAATAGTTACAAAGCAGTACTGCTCTTACTTATACATTTGGGTAGTCTCTCCCTCACTGAGACTCTGATAGTGGAATACATATTCCATAGTTTACAATGTACCCATTGTAGCGTTTGGGTTTACCCTCCTCCTCCATTTCATTCTGCAGCCCTCAATTTAACTTTTCAGAGGGCCATCATCAGTTGTTCATCAACAGTAATTGTAAATTTCATTCGAACATGTTGCCCCTATCTCAGTCACAATGTGGGACAACCCATGACAAGGGTCTCCAGTGACAAATATTAGTTTGGTATGAGTACTGTCCTGGTTTGTCCAGCGCACAATGTGCATTGTTTACAAAAATGTGCCTTATGGAACGAGTCACGCAGGAAGGAAATGGCTTTATATGGGAAGGGGTACAGCAGTAGTCAAAATCAACATTTTGGGGGAATTTAGTGGAGGGATTAGAAACAGTGGAGAAATGCAGTCCTTGTTGAATTTAATCAGATTAAGTTTGTCTGCATTTTCTGTGGAGAGGCATGTGCGCCTATCAGGGATGATTGCCCCAGCAGACTGAAAACACGCTCTGACATTATACTAGCAGCCAGGCATGCCAGCACCTCCAAGACATATAAAAAGAGGTCACGCCAAGTGTTCAGCCTGGACACCCAATAATTAAGGAAACTGAAGCGGCAGGAATGACCATGTTGTACAACTTCTCCCTCCTTGGCATTGTTACAGGCATAGAAAGCCCTTGATGATGAGCTGGTTTATTGAAAACTAGCTGTACAATCCGGCTTCGCTCGGGTTAATAACTGTTGTTAACAAAATAGAATGTATTAACAAAAATTTATTTTGCACACAAAAACCACAAAACAAATAGTTAGAAATGTAATTATTAAAAGGAAAAAACTAAAGCTAATAGAAGCATTTCACAACATATATTTCAACACCACAGATATTCCACAGATTTAACTAAATTGGCCAAGTAATGTGCTCCGTCTGTCTCTTTCCCCGTCTGTCTCTTTCCCCGTCTGTCTGTCTCTGTCTCTTTTTTTATCTGTCTCTATCTCTGTTTCTTTCCCCATCTGTCTCTTTCTAGGTCTGTCTCTTTCCCAGGTCTGTCTCTTTCCCCGTCTGTCTCCCCGTCTCTTTGTCTGTCTCTTTCCCTGTCTGCCTGTCTCTGTCTGTCTCTTTCCTTGTCTGTCTCTATTTCTCTGCCTCTTTCCCCGTTTGTCTGTATCAAGGTCTGTGTCTTTCCCCATCTATCTTTGTCTGTCTCTCTGGCTGTCTCCTCCTTCCCTGTCTGCCTGTCTCTGTCCCTGTCTGCATGTCTGTCTGTCTCTTTCCCCATCTCTCTTTCCAAGTCTGTCTCTTTCCCCGTCTGTCTCTTTCCCCATCTCCCCACCGACATCTTATTACCTCACATATAAGCTTCTTATACTAACAATGTCTTTTGTTCCTATAGGAACGAATCACAGCTCCTACTAATAACTTGTAGTTCCAGGCTCTATTTACTTTAATGGAGGCATGTTTTTTGGAGAGTAACTGTAAAGCGCGGGGTTAAATTTTCCTGTCAAAACATAGTCTACGATGTTCCCTGGGTCACATGAGGTGTCTGTGCAAAATTTCGTGATTGTAAATGCGACGGTGCGGATACACTTTTCGTTTCACTTTTTCCCCATTATATAGATAAGTAAGGAATAACATTTGGAACACCATTCTAAGTCTGAACTGGGTGCAAAAACCTAAAAAAACATCACTATGGGGAGATAAGGTATGCACACCAGTGACTATGCAAGGGGAATACATGTAATAGCAGAAACTGCTGTGTGAATACTGACTTGAAAAATCCAATAGCTATATGTAAGAGTGAAAATGTGAAAAATGGAATCTGCATTACTGCCATGAACATATGAATTAAGAGAAATTTAGCTGCTGAAATGATCAATGCAATAGAGCCCCAACACTACGCCAAAGTATTTCTCTACGTTGGGGTCCCTAGCTTGTGTGTGTCCTCTCATGCAGTTAAAAAACTTACCGTGTATGGGAAGCTGAGACCCAGGCTATTTATGCGTATGATATGGATTGGCAATAGGTGTGGTTGGGGAGGGTTCACAAACGAAAAACTACTAACAAATAAGGAATAACGTTTGGAAAACCATTCTAAGTCTGAACTGGGTGCAAAAACCTAAAAAAACATCACTATGGGGAGATAAGGTATGCACACCAGTGACTTAAAATGGTGTTCCAAACGTTATTCCTTATTTGTTAGTAGTTTTTCGTTTGTGAACCCTCCCCAACCACACCTATTGCCAATCCATATCATACGCATAAATAGCCTGGGTCTCAGCTTCCCATACACGGTAAGTTTTTTAACTGCATGAGAGGACACACACAAGCTAGGGACCCCAACGTAGAGAAATACTTTGGCGTAGTGTTGGGGCTCTATTGCATTAATCAATTCAGTAGCTAAATTTCTCTTAATTCATATGTTCATGGCAGTAATGTGTCGCGGGCGGAGGAGGGGACGATGCGCTCTCCCACTGCTCGGGTCCGGCTGCTGCTGCTCTGCGGCTGCTGCTGCTCGGTGGCTCGAGCGATGGGCCGGATCCCGGGGACTCGAGCGGCGCTCCTCGCCCGTGAGTGAAAAGGGGTGGTTTGGTGTTGGGGATATTGTCTGTGACGCCACCCACGGTTGTGGTGATTGTGTGGACACCACCGCTGCTCTGGACGGGAATCCCGGGAGCGGTGACAGGGAGCAGCTGAGTTGTTGGTTCTCCCCTCCGTGGGTAGGGGGTTTGGTTGTCCCGGGGCCCAGTGATGGGGTAAGGATGGGTGATGGCAGGCGGGTTGCGGGGCCTGGCGAGGTGCAGGGTCGTGGGGGCAGCGCTGTGCCGCACAGCACGGGGGTACTCACTCAGCCTGAGACGATGACACAGTTCTCGGTAAAACACACGGCTGGAAAGACGGGTCCCACGGACGGCTGCTGATGCTTTTCCCTGGTAGGTTAACGGTGACTGTCCTTTCCCTGCACCTAAGTACTACTGCTGGTTCCAATGGGTTCCCACCGGTAACCCGCTCCCCGGCTTGGATATGGGCCGGAGGAGCCCCCTTTTTGCCCGCAGGCGCTGGCCCTGAGGAACTGATGCCTTGGTGGTGGCGGTGTCCCTCTCACTCGGTCAGACTGTTGCCTTCAATCGGGACTTAGTTGTTTGGAAACCCAGGAGGTCCCCTTCACTGACGGATTTGGCAAATTCACGGCGACTCCAAGCCTTGCCGGGGTCCGAAAAGCCCCTGCCAATGGTGCTGGCTTCTCCTTGTGTACCGGTCCGGTACTGCCGGGCCACCGCCTGTCCATGGTCATTACGGCAACTCCGATAGGCCACTCCTGCAGACGGTCACCGCCGTCTGCTAACCTTGCTGTCTCCGTCCGGAGCACACACCCGGACGCTGTCAGATAGTTGCTCTACTACCACTTTACTCCTCACACTCTCACATCCAAAACTAATCTGCTCACTTTTCCCGCCTCCAGGACTGTGTACTCCTCGGTGGGCGGGACCAACCACCTGGCCCACCCCCTGGTGTGAACATCAGCCCCTGGAGGAAGGCAACAAGGATTTTTGGGTCTAGCTTAGATGTGCCTATCCAGGGTGTAGGGTGTGGTGGTGTAATTACCTGTGACCCCTGGCTTGTCCAGGGCGTCACATTCCCCCTTAGCAAAATGCAGACCGTCCGCGGGCTGCCCGTCCAACACCGGTTTTATTTTTCTTTTTAACTGTAGAAATAATAGAAAAACGGTAACACACATATATTTATAATAACTTCTTCCCACATCGGGAGGTACTCTTACTTAAACGGTTTCAAAACGGTTTCAATGGTTACGGCTTCCGCTCTCTCCCACCCAAGCAACCTGGCCCTGATGCTGCCCCTAAGCAAACAGGCAGCACCCCTTGATCCCAGTCCTGCACAAATTGCCTGAGCGGGTTCTGTCCTTTCCAGGGGACCCACGTCCATGGGGAACCCCTGAAACCCCCAGAGGATTGCCACCGGTTCTTGTGGTGGCTGGGCCCCAGCCTGCTCCACTGCGGGCCCTTCCTCCAACCTGCCTCTCCGGAGGAGGCAACGGTGGAAGCTGTAACAACATAATTATTTACAGGCCACAAGTTTGTGGTTGCCTTGCAAGTTCTCAGGCATGTTCATAGAAATTTCTATGTGAATTTGTAAAGGGGGTCCCAACGGGGGCCAGTTGCCGGCTACGACCGGTTGTAATCAGCAGTAGACAATCAGGTGACTTTTCACGGTTTCATTTCTCTTATCATTTTTCCATTCTTTAAAACTTTTAAACTTTAAAACACACACAGGTGGTCCCAACGGGGACGATGACAACGGCATTCCGCTGCCCTTACTCCGATTCTTCTGATGAGGCGGCCCCATCCTCTGCCACCAGCATATCAAACATGCAGTGACATGCCTGCTGTGACAGGGGTGCCCGGTATCCGTTTCCACCATTTCGCGTGGTGTAATCAACTACCGGTTCTCCCACGTAGCGGAGTCGCTCACTTGCCCCCTCACCTTCAGGGGTGAGCTCAACACCGGAGCTGGAGTCACTGGAGTCACTATCACTTGTCTCTGCATCAGGCGGGTTGCCGCCAGCTGCCCCAGCCTCCTTGCTTCCAGTATCCAGCACATCAGAGCCTTCTGCAGTAGCACGGGGCAGCAGATCAGGCAGGCCCACGCTGAGGCGCCCCATAAGTAACGGTAAGGGGGATATGTGGGTCGAGACTAGGCCGGGCCCCTCAGCCGCAGTGGCCGGTCCTGGTAGGATATAGGGACGTGGGTCACCAGTCGGCTCCGTCACACCTGTTCCCATCCCGTACATCGGGGTAGTTGTAATCAGCGTCTCCACCTCATTGGTCCACTGCTCCATCATAAGGCATATCTGGCTCTGCTGGCGTTGGTGGAACTCCATCACTCGGGCCTTCATCCATGCCACGGTCCCGGGCTCGGGGTCTGGCGCAGTCACTGCCGGGACTTCTGGCACATCTTCGTTAAGGGGCCGCGGTCCCAGCGGCTCCCACGGGAGCAATTCAGGGGAGTCCTGAGCATCTGCAGCCGATTGGTCCGCCGAGGCGGGCTGGCAGGGTATCGCTACCGGTTGGACGGGTAGCGGGCCTAGTGGCGGAGCGGCAGCGGCCAATACGGGTAGCGGGGGAAGAGTCAGGGTGAACAGATGCAGGCTGGACCCCTCAGCCGCGATGACCGATCCTTCCGGAATACAGGGGCGTGGGTTTCTTACCCGTTCCTCCAAGTTCTCCTCCACCTCGCGTCTCCGCATAGCAGCCACCACGTCCGCCATTTCGGTCTCCCACTCCTCCAGGAGGAGTTGCATATGGGCCTGCAGACGGTCACTCAGCGGGGCGGTCCGGTCCCTCAGCCACGTCGCTGTTCCGGGCACTGGCTTGGTAGCCTCCGCATAGCTGGGTGGAGCAGACATCTTTTGCAGGGCTCCGCAAATCGCGGGGTCCCGGCGTTCTTGCTTGTATAGCCACGAGCTACATGCGGCCACCCGCCATTTCGTCCCCCTTAGCCTCTTTCCGGCTCCTCCTCTATCGGGGCGGGGTTTTGGCCTTCGAGCCTCCACTACTCGAGGAGACGCTCGAGCGGTAACTTTTTGCGCCAAAGATGGCGGCTTCTGAGATTTTCTGGCCGGACACCTGCGGCGGTAACAAGGCGCACCTCTACCAGATGGCAGAGCGGTAAGATCCTGTTCGTGACGCCAAGTTGTCGCGGGCGGAGGAGGGGACGCTGCGCTCTCCCACTGCTCGGGTCCGGCTTCCGCTGCTCTGCGGCTGCTGCTGCTCGGTGGCTCGAGCAATGGGCCGGATCCTGGAGACTCGAGCGGCGCTCCTCGCCCGTGAGTGAAAAGGGGTGGTTTGGTGTTGGGGATATTGTCTGTGACGCCACCCACGGTTGTGGTGATTGTGTGGACACCACCGCTGCTCTGGATGGGAATCCTGGGAGCGGTGACAGGGAGCAGCTGAGTTGTTGGTTCTCCCCTCCGTGGGTAGGGGGTTTGGTTGTCCCGGGGCCCAGTGATGGAGTAAGGATGGGTGATGGCAGGCGGGTTGCGGGGCCTGGCGAGGTGCAGGGTCGCGGGGGCAGCGCTGTGCCGCACGGCACGGTGGTACTCACTCAGCCTGAGACGATGACACAGTTCTCGGTAAAACACACGGCTGGAAAGACGGGTCCCACGGACGGCTGCTGATGCTTTTCCCCGGTAGGTTAACGGTGACTGTCCTTTCCCTGCACCTAAGCACTACTGCTGGTTCCAATGGGTTCCCACCGGTAACCCGCTCCCCGGCTTGGATATGGGCCGGAGGAGCCCCCTTTTTGCCCGCAGGCGCTGGCCCTGAGGAACTGATGCCTTGGCAGTGGCGGTGTCCCTCTCACTCGGTCGGACTGTTGCCTTCAATCGGGACTTAGTTGTTTGGAAACCCAGGAGGTCCCCTTCACTGACGGATTTGGCAAATTCACGGCGACTCCAAGCCTTGCCAGGGTCCGAAAAGCCCCTGCCAATGGTGCTGGCTTCTCCTTGTGTACCGGTCCGGTACCGCCGGGCCACCGCCCATCCACGGTCCTTACGGCAACTCCGATAGGCCACTCCTGCAGACGGTCACCGCCGTCTGCTAACCTTGCTGTCTCTGTCCGGGGCACACACCCGGACGCTGTCAGATAGTTGCTCTACTACTACTTTATTCCTCACACTCTCACGTCCAAAACTAATCTGCTCACTTTTCCCGCCTCCAGGACTGTGTACTCCTCGGTGGGCGGGACCAACCGCCTGGCCCACCCCCTGGTGTGAACATCAGCGCCTGGAGGAAGGCAACAAGGATTTTTGGGTCTAGCTTAGATGTGCATATCCAGGGTGTAGGGTGTGGTGGTGTAATTACCTGTGACCCCTGGCTTGTCCAGGGCGTCACAAATGCAGATTCCATTTTTCACATTTTCACTCTTACATATAGCTATTGGATTTTTCAAGTCAGTATTCACACAGCAGTTTCTGCTATTACATGTATTCCCCTTGCATAGTCACTGGTGTGCATACCTTATCTCCCCATAGTGATTTTTTTTAGGTTTTTGCACCCAGTTCAGACTTAGAATGGTGTTCCAAACGTTATTCCTTATTTGTTAGTAGTTTTTCGTTTGTGAACCCTCCCCAACCACACCTATTGCCAATCCATGTCATACGCATAAATAGCCTGGGTCACAGCTTCCCATACACGGTAAGTTTTTTAACTGCATGAGAGGACACACACAAGCTAGGGACCCCAACGTAGAGAAATACTTTGGCGTAGTGTTGGGGCTCTATTGCATTGATCAATTCAGTAGCTAAATTTCTCTTAATTCATATGTTCATGGCAGTAATGCAGAATCCATTTTTCACATTTTCACTCTTACATATAGCTATTGGATTTTTCAAGTCAGTATTCACACAGCAGTTTCTGCTATTACATGTATTCCCCTTGCATAGTCACTGGTGTGCATACCTTATCTCCCCATTATATAGATAAGGGCAAAAATGATTGGTAAATTGGAACACGCGGGGTTAACATTTCACCTCACAACATAGCCTAGGACGCTCTCGGGGTCCAGACGTGTGAGTGTGCAAAATTTTGTGGCTGTAGCTGCGACAGTGCAGATGCCAATCCCGGACACACACACACACACACACACACACACACATACATACATACATACATACATACATACATACATACATACATACACACATTCAGCTTTATGTATTAGACTAGCTGTACTACCCAGCTTCGCCCAGTTTAATAACTGTTGTTAACAAAATAGAATATATTAACATTACCGGGATAGAATTTATAAATAGAATGTATTAACACCCGGGATAGTAACTGTCTCTCTGTTTCTCTCCCATTCTCTGTCTGTCTCCCCCTCTGTATCTCTCTCTCTCTTTTTGTCTGTCTCTTTCCCTGTCTGTCTCTGTCTGTCTTTGTCTCTTTCTCCGTCTGTCTCAATCTCTTTCCCTGTCTGTCTATCTATCTCTGTCACTTTCCCTGTCTGTCTCTTTCTCTGTCTGTCTCTTTCCCTCTCTTTCCCTGTCTCTTTCCCTGTGTCTGTCTCTTTGTCTGTCTCTTTACCTGTATTTGTCGGTCTCTTACCCTGTCTGTCTCTTTCCCTCTCTTTCCCTGTCTGTCTCTTTCCCTGTCAGTCTGTTTCTTTGTCTGTCTCTGTGTCTGTTTCTTACCCTATCTATGTGTGTTTCTTACCCTGTCTGTGTCTGCCTCTTTCCCTGTCTGTGTCTGTCTCTTTCCCTGGCTGCATTGTGACACACCAACATTCCATTTAAGGCCGTGACTGCGCATTCTTCTGAAGTTCTGGCTGTACTGTGGCTCCCAGCTCCATTCACTTTAATGGAGGCAGGTTTTTTGGTGAATAACTGTAAAGCACGGGGTTAAAATGTCCCCTCAAAACATAGCCTATGACGCTCTCGGGGTCCAGAAGTGTGAATGTGCAAAATTTTGTGGCTGTAGCTGCGACGGTGCAAATGCCAATCCCGGACATACATACACACACACATACATACACACATTCAGCTTTATATATTAGATGGCCACGTTTATGCATATTTTCCCCCCACCTCTGTTGGACCTGGTGTTTGAGTCTCTCTGCATTAATTCTTGGTGTTGAAAAGAGTTGGTAACTCTGCCGCCCGCGTTGTTTGAGGGTGATGTTTTCAGAAACTGATCTCCAATGACCCTCTTTAAGACTTCCATTGTGCAACCCTTTGGTAACTCCAAAAAGAGAGAAGGAAATTTTTCCTTGTATTGTAGGTCAAGAAAGGTGGCCAACCAGTATAGGTTGTTAGATAAAATATGTATCACGCCAAGGTCTTGCCACAGACACTTACACATGAACTGTGACATGTGGGCCAAGCTGCAAACAGGCAAAGGTTCAGAGTGCCCATCAGGAGCAACAATACCCATCCTCTCTTCACGTTGACTTGCCTCCTCCTCCACCTCCTCCTCTCCAGCCCATCCATGCTGGACAGACATGATGCTGGGGTTGAGAGTCCCCTGTGTAGCATTGGGAGTCCCCTCATTAGCACAGAAAAATAAGTCCTCTCCCTCCTCATCATGACCCAATGTTGCCTCAGAATAGTTGCTGGACTGGGTGATATCACCTATTGGGAAATCTGGCTCCATAGCCACATGCTGGGCACTCAAAGCTTCATCTTTGAGATTATGCAGTGATTGATTCAACAGACACAGAAGCGGAATGGTTAAGCTGAGAATAGCCTGATCACCGCTCAAGAGCTTAGTGCAGTACTCAAAGTTCTCAAGAACCTCACAAATGTCAGCGTTTCACACCCACTAGACAGCTGTTATGTGTGGTGGCTGACTCTCAGTATGATGGGCATGTTGAAGCTTTTATTCAGCTACTGCTCTCTGTTGCTTGCTAGTTCTCGCCAAGATATGATATGTAGAGTTCAATCATGTGGGCAGGTCGCACATGACTCAATCACTTCGCAAATTCAAGCTCTGTAAGACCAGCAAAAGTGGTAGAGGAGTGGTGGAAATAGGGACTAATATGGTGCACCTTCTCAAGTGAACATGAGCCTACATATTGCATGTACAATAACTCATACTCTGGCTCAATTTTTGATTTTTCTTTTTTTTTACCTTCTCAAGTTCTCTTCCAGTTTGCCATGACAGATATGTATTGTCCCTGTCCACAACAACTTGTCCATGTGTTTGTTGTTAGGTGGACCTTCCCGGTTACGGCGTTGGTCACAGCGCGGGGACTGCACACCGGGCAAAATAGTGGTGGCTGGGAACACTGTCATGGAGCAGCCACAGCCAAGAGATATCCGAAATACTGTACTCCCAAAAGCCTAAATGGCAACATCTCCATTACTAGCAATTTGGCAATGTGCAAGTTTAGGTTTTGTGCCTGTGGGTCCATGGCTGGGTATTTACGCTTCCTTTCCAAGCTCTCAGGCACGGACAACTGGACGCTTTGCTGGGACAAGGAAGTGGATGTGGTTGATTTTTGCTTTGTCTGTGCAATTGCACCTTGTGGGCAGGACTTATGAGCACCTGCTTCTTGGAGAGCAGATTGTGAAGTGTTACGGGGGCTGTCGGATAATAAGGGAATGGAAGGCTATCCGACAGTCAGGGTCCACCGTGCAGAGCTCTGCTGCAGAGTATGGCAGAGGATAGGGGAAACCTGTACCACCAAAGCGGTACTGACACTGTTGCGTCACAGTGTCACCCAGACCAATAGCGGCGTATACTGTTTAAGTCACAGCGACTATCTTATTAGAATAACATAGGAGTGGAAATACAAAAGAGTGAGGAATACAACATAAAAGTGCATAGAAGTCTCACAGTCTGTGAGCGTGAAAGCACCTGTCTCAGTTAACAGTCACAGAGACTAGGTGTAGTGTGTGCAATATGGCACCTACCTATGTCCGCTCCACTTGTATTGCAAGGATATGGACAGCAGCAATGCTGCTAGCTTGAAACTCCTGCCTATGACCGCTCCCCTAGTGTGCGAGGATACGGACTGCTGCAGGAGGCAGCGTAGTGGAGCGTTACCCTAGAAGGCAACGACCACCTAACCTACCTATGTCCGCTCCACTAAGGTGCGAGGACACGGACAACAGTACGGCTGAAAGGTACAGGAGCGTTACCCTACCGATTGCGCTCACCTCAGAGTAGAACTACAAGGCCCAGTCAGACCATGTGCAGCAAGCACCTGCCTATGTCCGCTCCACTAAGGTGCGAGGATATGGACCACAGCATAAGCTGCAAGGTACAAGAGCGTTACCCTACCGATAACGCTCACCTAGATAGAATAGGTGCCGCAAGGGACATGCACAGAGCGTCTACTCCTATGCAGGAACCAAGAGGACTGAGCGCCGGGCGGCATGCATCAGGGTCTTATATAGACTCTTTGCCTCATCCAAGATGGAGGACACCAGAGCCAATCCGCTGCCAGAATGACAGCAATGACGTCACGCTGGCCTATCACCGAGCAAAGCGTCACAAGCACATGACCTGCGACCAATTGGCATAGAAGGTGTCAGAGACATGTGACCACGTGTCACAAGCACATGACCAGCGGCCAATCAGCTTAGAAGGTGTCAGAGACATGTGACCTCGTGTCAGCGATGATGTCACCCGCACATGTGCAATGGTTCCAAGATAGGACTTAGTCTCCAGCGCTTGCACATGTGCAGTAGCAAGAAATCCGAACATAGTCTCCAGTGCTCGCACATGTGCAGTAGCAAGAAATCCGAACATAGTTTCCAGTGCCACAGCAACCGTAGCAGTACCTCCCCCTCAAGGGCCCCCCTCCCGGCGACGCAGGTAATCGGCAACTAAGTCGGGAGCATGGACAGCCTCCTCAGGCTCCCAAGAGCGATGTTCCAGGCCGTAGCCCTCACAATCTATCAAGAAGAACCTGCGGCCTCGAACCTTCTTAGAACCAACTATGGCTCGTACCTCATAGCTAGAGCGAGAGGAATCAGAGGCAGGAGAGTGCACTTCACGAGCGTGAGGTAAAATAGCCGGCTTTAACAGTGAAACATGGAATTTGTCATGGATCCTAAGATAAACGGGTATCTTCAATTGGTAGACTACAGGATTTGCCTGTCGAAGAACCTCATAAGGACCCAGGAAGCGAGGAGCAAATTTGACAGAGCTCACGCTAAGTTTCACGTTTTTTGCAGAGAGCCACACAAAGTCCCCTGGAGAAAAGACAGGGGCCGGGCGACGAAACCGATCGGACACCATCTTCATACGGTCCTTAGCTGCTTGGATCGACTCTTGAGTGCGATCCCAGACCTCTCTGGCATTAGTCGCCCAGTCGGCCACAGGAGGAGGAGGTGCAGCAGCGGGAAATGGTACCGGTACCCTAGGGTGTTGCCCATTGTTGAGTACGAACGGTGTCTGCCCAGTGGCCTCAGCCAGAGAATTGTTAAGGGCAAACTCTGCCCAGGGTAGGAGGGAGGACCAGTTATCGTGGCTCTCAGCAACAAAGTGTCGAAGGTATATAATCATGGATTGATTGGTACGCTCAACCAAACCATTGGCTCTCCAGATGGTATGCCGAAGAGAGATTCAACTCAATTTGCAGAAGGCTACAAAGATCTCGCCAGAAACGGGAAGCAAATTGCGGACCTCTATCACAAATGATACGATCTGGCATCCCGTGAAGCCTAAAGACATGCTTGAGGAATAGTTTGGCTAGTACCCTGGAAGATGGGATTCTTGCTAACGGTACGAGATGAACCATCCGGGAGAAATGGTCCGTAATGACCCACACAAATCGATGTCTCTGTGAACACGGAAGATCACCCACAAAGTTCATGCCTACCACCTCCCATGGTCTATCTGGCACTGGCAAAGGATGCAAGAGTCCAGCTGGTCTCTGCCGTAACGGACGGTTGCGAGCACATGAGTAGCAGGAACCGACATATCTTTTGACGTGGCTGGCTAAGTGTGGCCACCAATACCACCTCTCGAGTAACTCTCGTGTCCGTCTAATACCAAAATGCCCACCCACCTTTGAGGTGTGGGCCCAAGACAATATATCATTTTGTTGATTAGGCGGAACAAAGGTCTTGCCCGGTGGGATTTGGTCTAACGTTACAGGAGAGAGTGTGTGAAAAACCCTGGATGGAAGAATGAGACGAGGGTCCTCATTCTCTTCATGAGATGATTCCATAGAGCAAGAGAGTGCATCGGCCTTATTATTCTTACTCCCGGTAAGATAATTAATGGAGAAGTTAAACCGAGAGAAAAACAAGGACCAGCTAGCTTGCCGAGGATTCAAACGTGTAGTTTGCAAATATGTCAGGTTCTTATAGTCTGTAAAGACCTGAAAGGGCTACCTGGCTCCCTCGAGTAAGTGACGCCACTATTCCAATGCTAATTTTAGGGCAAGTAGTTCCCTGTCACCAATAGTGTAGTTCCTCTCAGCAGGAGAGAACGTCTTTGCAAAGAAAAAACACGGTCTTTTTCTACCTGAGCTGTTCTTTTGATATAGAACTGCTCCAACTCCTACAGAGGACGCGTCCACCTCCATGAGAAAGGGCTTATTCTCGTCAGGTCTTTGGAGGACAGGAGCAGATGAAAAGTGTTCTTTAACTGCCTTAAAAGCCTGGGATGTCTCAGTAGACCAGACCTTAGCGCTTGCACATGTGCAGTAGCAAGAAATCTGAACATAGTCTCCAGTGCTCGCACATGTGCAGTAGCAAGAAATCCGAACATAGTTTCCAGTGCCACAGCAACCGTAGCAGTACCTCCCCCTCAAGGGCCCCCCTCCCGGCGACGCAGGTAATCGGCAACTAAGTAGGGAGCATGGACAGCCTCCTCAGGCTCCCAAGAGCGATGTTCCAGGCCGTAGCCCTCACAATCTATCAAGAAGAACCTGCGGCCTCGAACCATCTTAGAACCAACTATGGCTCGTACCCCATAGCTAGAGCGAGAGGAATCAGAGGCAGGAGAGTGCACTTCACGAGCGTGAGGTAAAATAGCCGGCTTTAACAGTGAAACATGGAATTTGTCATGGATCCTAAGATAAACGGGTATCTTCAATTGGTAGACTACAGGATTTTCCTGTCGAAGAACCTCATAAGGACCCAGGAAGCGAGGAGCAAATTTGACAGAGCTCACGCTAAGTTTCACGTTTTTTGCAGAGAGCCACACAAAGTCCCCAGGAGAAAAGACAGGGGCCGGGCGACGAAACCGATCGGACACCATCTTCATACGGTCCTTAGCTGCTTGGATCGACTCTTGAGTCCGATCCCAGACCTCTCTGGCATTAGTCGCCCAGTCGGCCACAGGAGGAGGAGGTGCAGCAGCGGGAAATGGTACCGGTACCCTAGGGTGTTGCCCATTGTTGAGTACGAACGGTGTCTGCCCATTGGCCTCAGCCAGAGAATTGTTAAGGGCAAACTCTGCCCAGGGTAGGAGGGAGGACCAGTTTTCAGTCAAAGCCACTAACGGAGCTACCAAGGTAGAAAAGTGTGGTATAAATTGCCGGTAATAATTTATGAATCCCAGGAAACGTTGAACTGCTTTCAAGGAATGAGGTTCAGCCCATTCCATAACTGCAGAAAGCTTCGCAGGATCCATTGCCAATCCCTCATGAGAAATGATATAGCCTAAGAAGGGTAGAGAGGCTTGCTCAAATATACATTTCTCGAGTTTGGCAAACAGAGAGTGCTCCCTTAGACGTGACAGAACCCTGATCACATCCAACCGATGTGTCTCCAGGTCGGGAGAAAAAATTAGTATATCATCCAGGTATACCACCACCGATGATAACAGTAAATCCCTAAACACGTCATTTACGAAGTCCTGGAACACTGCAGGTGCATTACACAGACCGAAAAGCATGACGAGGTATTCATAGTGACCGTCTCTGGTGTTAAAAGCGGTCTTCCATTCGTCACCCTCTCGAATTCGCACTAAGTTATAAGCACCTCGCAGATCCAACTTCGTAAATACCTTAGCTCCTCGTAGTCTGTCAAACAGTTCAGAAATTAGGGGCAAGGGGTATCTATTCTTTACAGTAATGGCATTAAGACCCCTGTAGTCTATGCAGGGACGCAGATCACCCTCTTTTTTCCGCACAAAGAAAAAACCAGCCCCTGCAGGTGAGACAGACTTGCGGATGAAGCCCCTCTCCAGACTATCCTTTATATAGGCCGACATAGCCTCGGATTCTGGGATAGACAAGGGATAGACCCTGCCCTTTGGTGGAACAGAACCCGGCAAGAGGTCTATAGCACAGTCATAAGGCCTATGAGGTGGAAGAGTCTCAGCACCCTGCTTGGAAAACACATCAGCGAAATCCACATAGGGTGTAGGTAAGGGAGAGAGATCAGTTGATGCAACCGCAACGACCTTAGGTGGTAAGGGAAGACATCGGGACTGACATTTCGAACCCCAACTAATAATGCTATCGGACTCCCAGTCAATTAGAGGAGCATGAGTCCGAAGCCATGGGAGACCCAGAAGTACGTCGTCTATACCCTCAGGCAAAACAAGAAAAGAAATCTCCCTCTATGTGACCATGAGACAGGGAAAGATGCAAGGGAACTGTCCTCAATGTAATGGAGTCAGACAACATAGTCCCATTAACAACCCGGACAGGAATAGGCGCCTCTAACATGATAGAGGGAATATTGTGTCTCTTTACAAATCCTGAGGACACAAAAGTCCCGTCAGCTCCGGAATCCACAAAAGCCATAATAGGCCATGTATTCTCAGAGAATGAGAGCTGACCTGGGACACTACACTTAGAGGTGGCAGAAGGCGTCTCTAGTAACCCCCCTCTAATGGTTACTAGGCCTGGGAGTTTCCCTGACGGCTAGGACACTTGTTGGCATAGTGCCCAGCCTGACGACATATGTAACAGATAGGAGAGCCCGCCTTACGAGGTCGGGAATTAGTATAACCCAACTCCATAGGAGTAGGAGATGTCTCAGATGCTGAGGAAGATGGAGAAGAAACCACAGCATCTGAACCAACTCGACGCTTGGGAGGTGACAAGGTAACCTCGAGTCTACATTCCTTATGGCATACATCAATCCTAGTTGCTACCGTAATTAAGTCCTCCAGAGAAGGAGGAACTTCCCGAATAGCAAGAGCAATGGCATAAGAGCTGGTAGATAACGAACCTTGAGACAGATCTAGCAGTCTCAAAGCCGCATCATGGGTAACCTGCGGTCCCATGAACACCGCTTTAAGAGCAAGTCTTGATGTCTCTGAGTAACCAAATCAGAGCACTCCCATAAGGGAGTATCCCACTCTAAAGCTGGGGTCACACATAACGACAACGACAACGACGTCGCTGCAACGTCACCATATTCTGTGACGTAGCAGCGACCATAGATGATCGTTAGTAAGCTGTCAAACATGTTATAAAAAGCAGCGACGGAGCAGCGATCATAGCGACGTCGACGGTCGTTGTGTGGTTTGAGACGTAGCGTAGCGTCCCTGCTGCGGTGTCAAACAAAAGGATTATCAGCTTATCAGCATGGCGCAGCGGGATAGCAGTGTTCAAAAAATGACCTGGAGCATTCAGGAGCGAGCAGCGATTTCGCAGCAGGGGTCTGATCGTTGTTATGTGTCACACATAGCGACGTCGCTGTTGAGGTCGCTGCAACGTCACAGAATATGGTGACGTTGCAGCGACGTCGTTGTCGTTATGTGTGACACCAGCTTAAGGCTTTATCCTGAAGCAGGGATATAATAAAGCCTACTTTGGACCTCTCCATAGAGAAGTGAGAGGAATTAACCTCAAGGTGAATCTGACACTGGCTTATGAACCCACGACAAGACCTGGCATTGTCAGAGTATCTGTTGGGTAGAGCAAGTCGTGGGTCATGTAGCGAAGACACCAAAGTTTGAGGTTTATCCTCTACAGTCTTGAGCCTTGCTTCAAGAACCTGTATATACTGATGTAATTGTTGATACTCTGCCATCTCTGCCAGACCCTTGGCTCAGTCCTAATGTTACGGGGGCTGTCGGATAATAAGGGAATGGAAGGCTATCCGACAGTCAGGGTCCACCGTGCAGAGCTCTGCTGCAGAGTATGGCAGAGGATAGGGGAAACCTGTACCACCAAAGCGGTACTGACACTGTTGCGTCACAGTGTCACCCAGACCAATAGCGGCGTATACTGTTTAAGTCACAGCGACTATCTTATTAGAATAACATAGGAGTGGAAATACAAAAGAGTGAGGAATACAACATAAAAGTGCATAGAAGTCTCACAGTCTGTGAGCGTGAAAGCACCTGTCTCAGTTAACAGTCACAGAGACTAGGTGTAGTGTGTGCAATATGGCACCTACCTATGTCCGCTCCACTTTGTGGTGCAAGGATACGGACAGCAGCAATGCTGCTAGTGTGACGCCCTGGGCAAGCCAGGGGTCACAGGTCACAACATCACATGCACCCCACATTCCCGGCAGGTACATCTAAGCTAACCTAAAATCCTTGTTGCCTTCCTCCAGGGGCTGATGTCCACACCAGGGGGTGGGCCAGGCGGTTGGCTCCGCCCACCGAGGAGTTCACAGCCCTGGAGGCGGGAGAACCAGGCAGATGAGTTTAGGAAGTGAAAGTAGAAGGAAGTGAAGTGGTAGAGGAGCTGGAGAGAAAGAGTAAAAAGTGACAGTAGTAAAGCCTGAAGTTGGTCCGGGTGTGTGCCCCGGACGGAGACAGCAAGGTCAGCAGACGGTGGTGATAGTCTGCAGGGGGACTGCTTGGAGGTTGCTGGAAGGACCGCAGATGGGTGGTGACCCGGCGGTACCGGAGCAGTATACGAAGAACAGTCAGCACCAGGGCAGGGGCCTTTCGCATCCCGGCAAGGCTAGGAGTCACCATAATTTGCCAAATCCGTCAGTGAAGGGGACCTCTGTCTCCTAACAACCAAGTCCCGATTGAAGGCAACAGTCCGACCGTTAAGGGGAGACACCGCCACCGCCAAGGCACCAGTTTCCCAGGGCCAGCACCTGCGGGCAAGAGAGAGGCTCCTCCGGCCCATATCCAAGCTGGGGAGCGGGTAACCGGTGGGAACCCATCGCTACCAAAAGACTTTACATAGGTGCAGGGAAGAGACCGTCACCGCTAACTGCAGGGAAGATCAGCACCGTAACCGTCCGAGGGACCCGTCCAACCAGCCGTTTGTTTACCGAGAACTGTGTCGTGTTTACTGGCTGAGTGAGTACCTCCGTGCCGTGCGGCACAGCACTGCCCCTGCGCCCCTGCACCTCCACAAGCCCCACACCCGCCTGTCCACCATACCAACCCCATCACTGGACCCCGGGAGCACTAAAACCCCTACCCACGGAGGGGCAAACCAACAACTGGCTGCTCCGTACCATCACTCCCGGGCTCCCCAGAAAGAGCAGCGGTGGTGTCCACTTAATCACCACAACCGTGGGTGGCGTCACGGACAATAAACTATCCCAAAACCCAATCTCCTTTCACTCACGGGCGAGGAGCGCCGCTCGAGTCCCCGGGATCCGGCCCATCGCTCGAGCCACTGAGCAGCAGCAGCAGCAGGCCGCAGCAGCCGCAGCGGCAGCCGGACCCGAGCAGAGGGAGAGAGCGCGGCGTCCCCTCCTCCGCCCGCGACAACTTGGCGTCACGAACAGGATCTTACCACTCTGCCGTTGAGTAGAGGTGCGCCTTGTGACCGCCGGAGGTATCCGGCCGGAAAATTTCAGAAGTCGCCATCTTTGGCGCGAAAAGTTCCCGCTCGAGCGTCTTCTCGAGCAGCAGAGGCGCGAAGGCCAAAACCCCGCCCCGATAGAGGAGGGGCCGGAAATAAGCTAAGGGGGACGGAAACAAGATGTCTGCGCCCGACGGAGCCGCTGGAGGAGTGGTGGTCGCAGCCGCAGTGGCACCCGTGGATAGGAATGGGCCTGCCCAGGTCCCGGCCGCGCTGGCGGGAGGTGCCACGGCCCCCGCGCTCGCTCAGGTCATGCCGTTCTCCTTGCCCTATGCGCCCGGAGCTACCTGGCTGCCGCAGTATGACGGGAAACCTGATGCTTTACAGGTCTTCCGGAAAAAGCTTAACCCGTTGCTAGAACTGTACCCCCTGACCGATAAGCAACGTGCAGCGGTAGTGCTGGGCCAGTTAACCGGTGCGGCTGAGCAGGAGGCGGAGACCTGGGCCGAGGGGGACCGGCTCTCTGTAGCCACCATCTTTGAGAAGCTACAGACTGCCTTTGAGACCCGGACTGAAGCTGAGCTGAGGATGCAGTTTTACCAGTGCCGGCAACGGGCTGTGGATAGCATTCGGGACTATGCTTTACATCTGCAAACCGCCCTCCGCACACTAAAGCGGGTGAATCCTATCAATGAGGCGGACAGCAACAAGATGTTAGTAGAGCAATTTGTGCAGGGGATGAGATCCCCTGAGGATCGCAAACAACTCCGGCTCTGGGCCCTAGAACACCCTGATGTGGACTTTGCCGTGTTAAAGGAACGGGCCATTAAAGCACTACAGCCCCCAGCTTCATAAATCTTGGAGCCAGCCCCGTGGCCCATTGAGATGGCCCCCGTTGTGGTGGCCCCTGCCCTACCAACCTCTCCAATACCTACAGCCCCAAGCAGCACGATGGAGGAACTGGCAGCCCAGGTCCGTCGCATGGACGGAGACCTCACCAAGATTCTTGCTGCACTCCAACCTTTGACCAGATCTCAGCCTCCAGCACAGATACAGCTTGCCGACAGCCCTGAGGATGTCCCCTGGATGCAGCGGAGAAGTGCTAACAACCCGCGGAGCAGACCTCCAACCTGCTACAAGTGCCGTAAGCCTGGGCATTACTTCCGACAGTGCCCGTTAAACGAGCAACCCCTGGGGCCCCAGGCCAATCCTCAGGAGTAGAACCCCGTGGCCCCCCAGACTGGCGGGACCGGTATATCGGGGCCCGGCCCATCATCCCCGTGGCTGTGGACGGCATACCGGTGATGGCTCTCTTGGACACTGGATCACAGGTAACCACCATACCATACACATTGTACCAGCGGTATTGGGGGATAGACGAGCTGGCACCCCCAGATACTAGTATAACGCTAATTACTGCTAATGGACTCCCATTGACCCAAGTGGGGTATAAACAGGTGGCTATGACAGTGGGGCAAGCTGAACTGCAACACCAGGGTATGATTGTGATCATGAATGAACCCAGTGATCATAACCCAAAGATAGTGCTAGGAACCAATGTGATGGAGCACTGTATGGGTGATGTGTTGGCCCTACTGCAACAGCTGGCCGCCACGGCGGTGGGGAGCCGACAGAGAGCTGTGCAGCGTGAGATCCGAGCCTTGATGTAAACTCAACAGGAGGAGAGATTGGTGGAGTGAG
This sequence comes from Anomaloglossus baeobatrachus, assembly GCF_048569485.1. Lineage (NCBI taxonomy): Eukaryota > Metazoa > Chordata > Amphibia > Anura > Aromobatidae > Anomaloglossus > Anomaloglossus baeobatrachus. The sequence continues at coordinate 127,075,767 of NC_134357.1, forward strand.
AGTGATGGATGTTGCTCCGTTGATTGTGCCCCCTAGGAGTGAGATGATGATTTGGTGTAGGGCAGCAGTAGGGCCTCAGGGGCGTGACTACCCTGCCATGATGGAGCCCATACCATCCGAGCACTGGCCCACTGTAATGGCCGCCCGAGGGGTGGTAGACGTAAAGAAGGGGAGAGTGCCCGTGAGGGTGCTGAACTGTGGGGAGGAAGAAGTCAGGCTTCCCCGGTATGCCACCATTGCCAAGCTCCTCACCCTGGATCCCCACACCATCCACGAAGCCATTCCCTCAGTCTCCCCACCTACTACCAGCACTCCCCCGCCTCAAGGGGAGGTAAATGAGTGGCACCAACAGCTACACGTGGGCACTGATGATACCCCTACATATCACAAAGCAGGGGTATACAGGGTGGTGCGGGAGTATGAACAGGTTTTCAGCAAACATCCACTAGACTTTGGGCAGATCAAAGGGGTCCAACACCACATCCCCACCGGTGAACACCCCCTTATCAAAGAGAGGTACAGGCCTATTCCCCCCTATTCCCCCTGCACATTACCAGTGTGCCAAAGATATGTTGAGGAATATGAAGGAGGCAGGGGTTATTCGGGACAGCTGTAGTCCCTGGGCCGCTCCGTTGGTACTGCTCAAGAAGAAGGATGGTACCATGCGGATGTGTGTGGACTACCGGAAGATTAATCAGATAACACATAAAGATGCCTACTCACTGCCCCGTATTGAAGAGTCTTTGGCCGCACTGAGAACCGCAAATTACTTCTCTACCCTTGACCTCACCAGTGGGTACTGGCAAGTGGCAGTGGCCCCGGACGACTGGGAGAAAACCGCCTTCACCACCCCAATGGGGCTCTGTGAATTCAATAGTATGCCATTTGGGCTGTGCAATGCCCCTGGAACCTTCCAACGGCTGATGGAGTGCTGTCTGGGACATCTGAACTTCGAGACCGTCCTGTTGTACCTGGATGATGTGATTGTGTACTCTCAGACGTATGAAGCCCATCTGGAGCACCTAGCCGAGGTGTTCGCGTCCCTTGCCAAATACGGGATGAAGTTGAAGCCCTCCAAGTGCCACCTGCTGAAACCCAGAGTGCAGTACCTGGGGCATGTGGTGAGTGCGGAAGGTGTCGCCCCCGACCCTGAGAAGATCACTGCCATCCGGGACTGGCCAAGACCAACCACCGTGAGGGAAGTAAGGCAGTTTTTGGGTCTGGTGGGATACTACCGGCGCTTCATCAAGGGGTACACGAAGATGGCTGCTCCCATGCAAGACCTCCTCGTGGGACAGACCAAAGGTGGTAGACCCATCGGAGCCCCACTGGTGTGGGAGGACAGGCATGAGGAATCCTTCCGTCAGCTGAAAGCGGCCTTGACTGGAGAAGAGGTCCTAGTGTACCCTGACTACGGCTGCCCATTCATCCTCTACACAGACGGCAGTAATGTGGGTTTGGGGGCAGTCCTGTCCCAGGTCAAGGAAGGAAAGGAGAAGGTGATTGCCTAGGCTAGTCGAAAACTCCGGCTGACTGAAAGGAATCCTGAGAACTACAGCTCCTTCAAGCTCGAGCTCCTGGCACTGGTGTGGGCTATCACCGAGCGGTTCCGCCACTACTTGGCCGCAGCAAAGTTCATCGCTTTCACGGATAACAATCCGTTGACTCACCTGGACACGGCCAAGCTGGGCGCATTGGAGCAGCGGTGGGTGGCCAGACTAGCCAACTATGACTTCACCATCAAATACAGGGCCGGTCGTGTCAACATTAATGCTGATGCCCTCTCTCGGATACCCCACTTGTCAGAAGGTGGGTGCGAGGATGATGACCTCGAGGAGATCGAGTTGCCTGCATTCCACCGGCCACCAACTGAGAAGGTACATGTCCACCAACAACGGGTGAACCTGGATCCGCTGCCCAGTCAGGAGTGGCAGGAAGCTCAAAATCAGGCGCCCGCTGTCCGCCTAGTCAAGACCCTGGTGGAGCAAGGCGCTGCTGGGATGGACCCTGCCACCCCAGCTGAAGCACAACGCTTGTGGAAGGACGCTTGCGCTTGCACGCTTGTGGCTGTGTCTACATCAGGGGAGGTTGTACCGTGAGCTGATCAACCCGAAGACCCATGAGAAAATCCGCCAGTTGGTTATTCCCCAAGCTGATGTACCCACTGTTCTGCAGGCGTACCATGATGGTGCCGGCCACTTCGGGTGGAAGAAGCTGGAGATGCTGTTGAGGGAGCGGTTCTATTGGAGTGGGATGCGGGAGTCTGTGGAGGCCTGGTGTTGAGAGTGCGGTCCTTGTACGTTGAGGAGGAAGGATGAAGCCAGCCAGAAGGCTCCCCTACGCCCGATCATTACACACCAACCGCTGGAGCTGGTCGCCTTGGACCATGTAAAGCTCACCCCCAGCCGAAGTGGGTACACTTACGCTCTGACCATAGTAGATCATTACTCCCGGTTCATGGTGGTTGTCCCGGTCAAGGACTTAACCGGCCGTACCGCCGCTAGAGCGTTCCAAGCTTACTTCTGTCCACCCCATGGATACCCTGAGAAGGTGCTTACTGACCAAGGCCCAGCCTTTGAGGCGGAGGTGTTCCATGAGTTCTGTCAGCTGTACGGCTGCAAGAAGATCCGGACCACACCTTACCATGCCCAGACCAACGGTATGTGTGAGAAGATGAACCATCTGGTCCTGGGCCTCCTCAAAACGTTGCCATTGGAGGAGCGGAACCTGTGGCCGGAGAAGCTTCCTGACTTGGTTGATATGTACAACAATATCCCGTCTAGCTCAACGAGGTGCACCCCAGCGTATCTGATGAGGGATCGGCCTGGCCGACTGCCGGTGGACCTGGAAATGGGACTGGAAGCCCCAGAGACACTCCCCTCAACGGCTGAATGGGACACCCGGCGGAGGGTGCAGTACCGACAGATTCAGGAGTATGTGGAGAAGAACCTAAGTCGGAGTCGAGAACAACAGGAGCAGCGCTTCAATCAGAAAGCGTCTGCGGGCCCTTTCCAGCCTGGAGATGTGGTGTTAAAGCGGAAGAGGAGAACCCACAAGCTGGATGATCAATGGGAACAAATCCCATACGTCATCCAACCCACAGGATGGGAAGATGGAAAGGCCTACCAGATCAGTCGTGACCAAGGGGGCACCTTGGCCACGGTTTCCCGGGACCATCTGAAAAGGTGCCCACCAGCATTGAGAGCGATGGCTGAAGTACCAGCTTCTCCACCAGCAGAGAAGGCAAAAGAGGTGATCCACACTGTGATGGGTGACTTCCCAGCAGACTGGCCTACACAGAACGGCGCGGTGATTCTTCCAGTGATACTGTTCCCACAACCTGTGGATGAAGAAGTGGTGGAAGCGGTCAACCGTGAGCCGGAACCAGTGCCAGTGCCCAGGGATGAACCTGTGCCCAGCTCCCCTATGCCTCCGCCTGCCCCACACGATAGCCGGGAGGAGGAACCGATTGTTCCCTCTGCACCACTGCCTAGCCCCACTGACACCGGACCCCGGAGGTCCACCCGTCCCAACCTAGGTAGGCCCTCACTTAGGTACAGGGAAACCGTTCTTTAAAAGGGGGGGGGGAAGAAAACAGGTGTGTTTTAAGTGTGTTTGTTTGAAAGTTCTGCAGGATAATGATAAGAGAAATTGATTACCGAACAGTCACCTGATTCAACCGTGATTTGGAAACCGGCCGTTGCCGGCACCGTTGTCCCCGTGGGGACCGTTTGAAAAGTTTGCATAGAGAAGTTTCTATGGACAAGCCCATGAACTTGCAGGGCAACCACAGACGCTAGTGGCTTGTAAATTAGTTGTGTTACCGTTACCGTTTCTGCAGTTACCGCCTCCGGAGAGGCAGGTTGGAGGGAGGGCCCACAGCAGAGCAGGCTGGGGCCCAGCCACCACAGGAACCGGTGGCTACCCTCTGGAGGGGAAGGACCCGCTCGGGTAACTGGTTCAGGACTGGGGTCAAGGGGTGCTGCCTGGGCTTTAGGGGCAACATCAGGGCCAGGTTACTTGGGTGGGAGAGAGCAGAGACCGTAACCGTTAACCGTTTTAATGTTTGCAACGTTTAAGAACCGAACCTCCCGATATGGGATGATGTCATAAATTGTATATATGTTACCGTTCTTTTTTATCTTACAGAAAAACAAAAGGAAAATAAAACCGGTGTTGGACGGGCAGCCCGAGGACGGTCTGCGTTTTGCTAAGGGGGAATGTGACGCCCTGGGCAAGCCAGGGGTCACAGGTCACAGCATCACATGCACCCCACATTCCCGGCAGGTACATCTAAGCTAACCTAAAATCCTTGTTGCCTTCCTCCAGGGGCTGATGTCCACACCAGGGGGTGGGCCAGGCGGTTGGCTCCGCCCACCGAGGAGTTCACAGCCCTGGAGGCGGGAGAACCAGGCAGATGAGTTTAGGAAGTGAAAGTAGAAGGAAGTGAAGTGGTAGAGGAGCTGGAGAGAAAGAGTAAAAAGTGACAGTAGTAAAGCCTGAAGTTGGTCCGGGTGTGTGCCCCGGACGGAGACAGCAAGGTCAGCAGACGGCGGTGATAGTCTGCAGGGGGACTGCTTGGAGGTTGCTGGAAGGACCGCGGACGGGTAGTGACCCGGCGGTACCGGAGCAGTATACGAAGAACAGTCAGCACCAGGGCAGGGGCCTTTCGGATCCCGGCAAGGCTAGGAGTCACCATAATTTGCCAAATCCGTCAGTGAATGGGACCTCTGTCTCCTAACAACCAAGTCCCGATTGAAGGCAACAGTCCGACCGTTAAGGGGAGACACCGCCACCGCCAAGGCACCAGTTTCCCAGGGCCAGCGCCTGCGGGCAAGAGAGAGGCTCCTCCGGCCCATATCCAAGCTGGGGAGTGGGTAACCGGTGGGAACCCATCGCTACCAAAAGACTTTACATAGGTGCAGGGAAGAGACCGTCACCGCTAACTGCAGGGAACATCAGCACCGTAACCGTCCGAGGGACCCGTCCAACCAGCCGTTTGTTTACCGAGAACTGTGTTGTGTTTACTGGCTGAGTGAGTACCTCCGTGCCGTGCGGCACAGCACTGCCCCTGCGCCCCTGCACCTCCACAGGCCCCACACCCGCCTGTCCACCATACCAACCCCATCACTGGACCCCGGGAGCACCAAAACCCCTACCCACGGAGGGGCAAACCAACAACTGGCTGCTCCGTACCATCACTCCCGGGCTCCCCAGAAAGAGCAGCGGTGGTGTCCACTTAATCACCACAACCGTGGGTGGCGTCACGGACAATAAACTATCCCAAAACCCAATCCCCTTTCACTCACGGGCGAGGAGTGCCGCTCGAGTCCCCGGGATCCGACCCATCGCTCGAGCCACCGAGCAGCAGCAGCAGGCCGCAGCAGTCGCAGCGGCAGCCAGACCCGAGCAGAGGGAGAGAGCGCGGCGTCCCCTCCTCCGCCCGCGACACTAGCTTGAAACTCCTGCCTATGACCGCTCCCCTAGTGTGCGAGGATACGGACTGCTGCAGGAGGCAGCGTAGTGGAGCGTTACCCTAGAAGGCAACGACCACCTAACCTACCTATGTCCGCTCCACTAAGGTGCGAGGACAAGGACAACAGTACGGCTGAAAGGTACAGGAGCGCTACCCTACCGATAGCGCTCACCTCAGAGTAGAACTACAAGGCCCAGTCAGACCATGTGCAGCAAGCACCTGCCTATGTCCGCTCCACTAAGGTGCGAGGATACGGACCACAGCATAAGCTGCAAGGTACAAGAGCGTTACCCTACCGATAACGCTCACCTAGATAGAATAGGTGCCGCAAGGGACATGCACAGAGCGTCTACTCCTATGCAGGAACCAAGAGGACTGAGCGCCGGGCGGCATGCATCAGGGTCTTATATAGACTCTTTGCCTCATCCAAGATGGAGGACACCAGAGCCAATCCGCTGCCAGAATGACAGCAATGACGTCACGCTGGCCTATCACCGAACAAAGCGTCACAAGCACATGACCAGCGGCCAATCAGCTTAGAAGGTGTCAGAGACATGTGACCTCGTGTGAGCGATGATGTCACCCGCACATGTGCAATGGCTCCAAGATAGGACTTAAGCCCGCTACACACGCTTCAATATATCTCACAATCCGTCGTTGGGGTCAAGTTGTAAGCGACGCACATCCGGCATCGTTTGTGAGGTATCTGCGTGTGACAGCTACGTGCGATCAGGATTGAACGCAAAACCGTTGATCGCAAACACATCGTATCTTTGTCTAGAATTGAGCGTTTTGCTGCACGAACCTAGTCAATTGTAACGTGTGACATCCCTCATACGATTTTGGTGTCTGATGCTATGTGCGCAGGTGTGCGCTCTGCACCGCAGCTTAAAAAAGGTCCGCTTCAAAGCGCAGCTGAAAAGCTAAGTTCTGAAGCGCCTCAAAATGTCTGTCATTCAGTAATCTTTGTCAGTCGGTCACTATCTCTGTCCCTCTCTCTCTGTCCATGTCAGTCTATCCTCCTCTCTCATACTCACCGATCCCCGATCCCCGGCGCGGCACTGCACGGCATTCACACTGCTCCTGCGGCTTTTACTGTTTTGAAAAAGCCGGCCGCCCAAAAAACAATCTCGTATTCCCTGCTTTCCCCGCCCACCGGCGCCTATGATTGGTTACAGTGAGACACGCCCCCACGCTGAGTGACAGGTGTCACACTGCACCCAATCACAGCAGCCGGTGAGAGTGTCTATACTGTGTAGTGAAATAAATAATTAAATAATTAAAAAAAATGGCGTGCGGTCCCCCCAATTTTAAAACCAGCCAGATAAAGCCATACGGCTGAAGGCTGGTATTCTTAGGATGGGGAGCTCTTCGTTATGGGGAGCCCCCCAGCCTAACAATATCAGCCAACAGCTGCCCAGAATTGCCGCATACATTATATGCGACAGTTCTGGGACTGTACCCTGCTCTTCCCGATTTGCCCTGGTGCGTTGGCAAATCGGGGTAATAAGGAATTATTGGCAGCCCACAGCTGCCAATAAGTCCTAGATTAATCATGTCAGGCGTCTCCCCGAGATACCTTCCATGATTAATCTGTAAATTACAGTAAATAAACACACACAGACACCCGAAAAATCCTTTATTAGAAATAAAAAACACAAACAGATACCCTGGTTAACCACTTTAATCAGCCCAAAAAAGACCTCCATGTCCGGCGGAATCCAAGATGGTCCAGCGTCGCTTCCAGCTCTGCTGCATGGAGGTGACTGGAGCTGCAGAAGACACCGCCGCTCATGTCACCTACACACAGTAACTGAAGACAGCCGCGCAATCAGCTGAGCTGTCACTGAGGTTACCCGCTGTCACTGGATACAGCGGTGGCCGCGGGTAACCTCAGTGACAGCTCAGCCGATCGCGCTACTCACTGCCGCTCCTCTCACCTCCACGCAGCAACTGAGGTGAGTAGCGCGATCAGCTGAGCTGTCACTGAGGTTACCCGCGGCCACCGCTGTATCCAGTGACAGCGGGTAACCTCAGTGACAGCTCAGCTGATCGCGCGGCTGTCTTCAGTTGCTGTGTGTAGGTGACAGGAGCGGCGGTGTCTTCTGCAGCTCCGGTCACCTCCATGCAGCAGAGCTGGATGCGACGCTGGAGCATCCTGGATTACGCCGGACATGGAGGGCTTTTTTGGGCTGATTAAAGTGGTTAACCAGGGTATATGTTTGTGTTTTTTATTTCTAATAAAGGATTTTTTCGGGTGTGTGTGTTTATTTACTGTCACTTACAGATTAATCATGGAAGGTATCTCGGGGAGACGCCTGACATGATTAATCTAGGACTTATTGGCAGCTATGGGCTGCCAATAACTCCTTATTACCCCAATTTGCCAACGCACCAGGGCAAATCGGGAAGAGCCGGGTACAGTCCCAGAACTGTCGCATATAATGTATGCGGCAATTCTGGGCGGCTGTTGGCTGATATTGTTAGGCTGGGGGCTCCCCATAACGTGGAGCTCCCCATCCTGAGAATACCAGCCTTCAGCCGTATGGCTTTATCTGGCTGGTTTTAAAATTGGGGGGGACCGCACGCCGTTTTTTTTAATTATTTAATTATTTATTTATCTGCACAGTATAGACACGCCCACCGGCTGCTGTGATTGGGTGCAGTGTGACACCTGTCACTCAGCGTGGGGGCGTGTCTCACTGTAACCAATCATAGGCGCCGGCGGGCGGGGAAAGCAGGGAATACGAGATTGTTTAATGGGCGGCCGGCTTTTTCAAAACAGTAAAAGCCGCCGGAGCAGTGTGAATGCCGTGCAGCGCCGGGGATCGGGGATCGGTGAGTATATGAGAGAGGGCTGCTCAATTCAGTTACTCAGGAGTTTAGCGGTCACCGGTGGGTCCTTCACTGGTGACCGCTAATCAGGACGCGGCACAGACAGAGCCGCAGCATGACAATGAAGTCGGGTGAAGTTCACCCGAGTTCATTCTGACAGTGCGGCTCTTTCTGTGTCTGCTGTCATCTGCCATTCAGCTCTGCTACATGGCTGTTTCTGTGTCTGCTGTTAGCGGCCATGTAGCAGAGCTGAATGGCAGATGACATAGTAAAAACGCATCCCTACACATTACACACGCTTGTCAAGTCAATAAATAAAAAAAAAAAAGGTGCCCAATGCATACGTCACAGAACACATGATCTAAAGGATCGCACACAAAATTGATCAATTTAACATAGACTACTAACGCTCGTGTGACAGCAAATGAACAACCTACGTGCAATCACATAAAATCCCGTATGCAACCTGGGCGTGTCACATCGCAAATGCGATTGTACAACTAATTGCAACGTGTAAAGCAGGCTTTAGTCTCCAGCGCTTGCACATGTGCAGTAGCAAGAAATCCGAACATAGTCTCCAGTGCTCGCACATGTGCAGTAGCAAGAAATCCGAACATAGTTTCCAGTGCCACAGCAACCGTAACAGTGAAGGATGTAGCACTGGCGACATGACAGTGGTTTGACCCGCAGACACAAATTTGGTACCCTGGTTTTCTGCCCACCTACTGTCTGTCTGCAGTTTCCAACGTCATGTCTGCTCTCTATTTGAAACTTAACTTTCCAAAACTGAACTACTTCTATTCCCTCCATCTTCTAACCTCCACTCTCTGTTTGTGATACCACGATAATAACTCCTAGGCAGCAGGCTCACTGTCTGGGGGTTTTGCTTGACACCGATCTCTTTTTCATCTCCTATATACAATCTCTTGGCCGCTCCTGTCGTTTGCACCTCAAGAACATCTTTAGAATCTGCCCCTTTCTTACCATGGAAACTACAAAAACCCTCACCGTGGCCCTGATCCTCTCCCGCCTTGACTACTGGAATTATCTATTAATTGGTCTCCCCCTAACTAGACTCTCTACTCTACAGTCCATCCTTAATGCTGCAGCCACGGTCACCTATCTGGCTAACCGTTACTCAGATGCTTCTGCTTTGTGCCAGTCATTGCACTGGCTGCCGATATATCACAGGATCCAATTCAAATTGCTTGTTCTCACCCACAAAGATCTCCACACTGCAAAACCCCCCTACATCTCCACCCTCATATCTGTCTATCACCCTACCTGTTCTCTATCTCTACACTCCGCAAATAACTTTCGGGTAACATCTACAGTAATCCAAACCTCCCACTCCCGGAGTTAAAGTCCCGGAGCTGACAGCAGCGGCGGTGTTCTACTGTAGCTCCTGTCACCTTCATGTAGCAGAGCTGAGAGTGTCGCGGGACCTTCGTGGATTACGCCGAACCTGGAGGGGTTTTCGGGGCTTAATAAAGTGGTGAGCGAGGGTGTTTATTTTTATTATTTCAATTAAAGGATTTTTCGTTGTGTGTGTTTATTTTCTTTAACTAACAGGTTAATCATGGAAGGTATCTTGGGGAGACGCCTGTCATGACTAATCTTGGACTTAGTGGCAGCTATGGGCTGCTGCCATTAACTCCTTATTACCCCGTTTGCCACCGCACCAGGGCAATTCGGGATGAGCCAGGTACAGTCCCGGGACTGTCGCATCTAATGGATGCGGCAATTCCAGGCGGCTGCTGGCTGATATTGTTAGGCTGGGGGCTCCCCATAACGTGGAGCTCCTCATCCTGAGAATACCAGCCTTCAGCCGTGTGGCTTTACCCAGGCTGGTATAAAAATTGGGGGGGACCGCTATTAGTTTTTTCTTAATTAATTATTTTTTTTTAACTGCTCGATATTGACATGCCCACCGGCGGCTGTGATTGATTGCAGTGAGACAGCTGTCACTCAGCGTGGGGGCGTGTCTCACTGCAACCAATAATAGGCGCCGGTGGGGCGGGGAAAGCAGGGAATACGAGATTGAATAATGAGAGGCCGGCTTTTTCAAAACAGTAAAAGCCGCCGGAGTTTTTTTAACAGCTGTGCAGCGCCGCGCCGGTGATCGGGGAACGGTGAGTATGAGTGAAGGGGAGAGACTGACCGACAGACTGAGAGAGGGACAGACAAGAGAGAGAGAGAGACCGACCAACGGACTGAGGGAGATTGACTGACATACACAGAAAAAAAAGATTGACCGGCATCGCTTCAAAAAAGCACAAAACGTACATGGACCATATGGAGATGCATCCGTGTCACGTACGTGTGCTCACGGACCCATACACTTTTGTTGGGTGCGTGTGTGCGTGTTCCGTGCAGAAAACGGACATGCATCCGTGTAATACAGTTACACATACGTATCACGCACACGGACACACGGACCGTACGGAAAAACGCATGTGTAACTCCAAACATTGAATAACACGTGTGTCCGTGTCTCCGGTACATACGGAAACAGACCAAACACGTACCGGAGACACGTGCGTGTGAAGGGGGCCTAAAACACATCTTTTTAGGGTGGCCTATCACACTCCCTAATCAAATTAAATTCACATAGTCCCTCCACAACTTCTCACAACATAACTCTCCATCAAACTCCACCGCAACCAAAAGCATCTCAAAGATTGGCTGACTGGTTCAGGCAGCCATTATCTATCCCCCATTTCTTTGAGATGGCTGGATTTTCATTGGAAATGAGCAGTGTTGTCTTTTTTGCTATAATTATTGTATTTTCTATAACTGTTACGCCTGCTTTACACCTTTCAATTAAGCATACGATATCGTATGCGATGTGACACGCCCCCATTGTATATGTGTGTCACGTTCAATTTGTTGACCGTGTCGCACAATCAATTAAAAGCTGTGACGCGTACTTACCCTTCCATACGACCTCGCTGTGGGCGGCGAACATCTTCCTGGAGTGGGAGGGACGTTCGGCATCACACCGACATCATACGGTAGCCGGCCAGTAGAAGCGGAGGGGCGGAGATGAGCGGGACTTAAACATCCTGCCCACCCCCCTCCTTCCGCATTGCCGGCGGGACGCAGGTAAGATTTGTTCATCGTTCCCGGGGTGTCACACACTGCGATGTGTGCTGCTTCGGGAACATTGAACAACCCGACATGCAATTTTTAGGAAATGAACGACGTGTATGCGATGAACGTTTTTACGTTCAATCGCAGTCGCACGTAGCTGTCACACGCTACAACACCACTAACGATGCCGGATGTGCGTCTCTTACGACGTGACCCCGCCGACACATCGTTAGATATGTTGTAGCGTGTAAAGCGGACTTTACTTGCTTGTATATGAGTCTCTGAATTGTAAAGCACTGCGGAATATGTTGGCGCTATATAAATAAAGATTATTATTATTATTGCTGGGGTGCTTGGATGCCATGTGGTTCCGCATACTGGTGGTGCTCAGGTTGCCTTTTCCTTGCTTCTGCTCAACTTGGTGTGGCAGATGCTATAGATTACAATGTTATTCTCAGAAGGACTTTCAGAAAAAAACATCCAGACATCAGCTGAACGCACCTTTGCCCTGACTTGGGCCACAGAGGGGGTGCTCCTCAGAACATTTGACCCAGTTCTCACTCTGGGCAAACCACTACTCCTTGGTGCCTGTGTTGGTGCTACATATCCATCTTCCTCTGTGATGCTGTGCTGGCTATGCATGCCAACGGTCCAGGTCGCATCAGTGGACTCATCATTGACTACCTCGTCTTCCATCTCATCCTCCTTCCTAGTTGAGATTGTAGGCTGACCTGTTGGCAACTGTGTCTCATCTTCAGCCTCCACCTCTGGAGACAGTAAATTAGGTTCCCCAAACTGGCTTTCTTGTGGCCATAGATCCTCAAATACTTGTGCATCAATGCACGCCACCTCCTCATGTCCCTCTTCAATGCTGCACGGTGAGAGGCCAGAGCCAAGCCAAGGATATGTACAAAACAGATCCTCAGAGTGGCCAAGGTTGGGGTCAAATGTATCCTGTGTATGATGATGGGGGGAGGAAGGAGGACCAGGTTGAGAATTGGATGAGCCAGCCTTCTGTGTATCTGTCGCAGGCGGAGGAGGGGACGCTGCGCTCTCCCACTGCTCGGGTCCGGCTGCTGCTGCTCGGTGGTGGCGCGAGCGGTGGGCTGGATCCCGGGGACTCGAGCGGCGTTCCTCGCCCGTGAGTGAAAAGGGGGAATTGATTGTGGGGATTTGATATTGTCCGTGACGCCACCCACGGTTGTGGTAAGATTGGTGACACCACCGCTGCTCTGGACGGGGATCCCGGGAGCAATGACAGGTAGCAGCCTGGATGTTAGTTCTCCCCTCCGTGGGTAGGGGGTTGGTTGTCCCGGGGCCCGGTGATGGGGTAGGGATGGATAGCAGGCGGGTTACGGGGCCTGGCGAGGTGCAGAGTCGTGGGGGCAGCGCTGTGCCGCACGGCACGGTGGTACTCACTCAGCCAGTAATTCACACAGAGTCTCTGGTCAAACAAACGGCTGGATGGACGGGTCCCAGAGATGGCTGCGGTGTTTTTCCCCTGACCCCAGGTTGGTACTGTAAGTCCTTTCGTGCACCTTCCGTACGCTCCTCCTGCGCTCCGGTTTCCAGCTGGCTCCCCGGTTCGGTACCGGTGGGCCACTGCCCAGCCCCGGCTACCTACGGTTCCACCAGACTGTCTTCCCGGCTCTTGCAGACGGCCACTACCGTCTGCCTGACTGCTGCACGAGGGCCCTAGGCTCCAACCTAGGCCCCAGTCTGCGTCTGCCTCTCTGCAGACCTCCTCTCTCTTCCTCTGCCTGGACTTTTCTGAACTTGTTTCCTGCCTCAGGCCAGCTAAACTCCTCGGTGGGCGTGCCCATCTGCCTGACTCCGCCCACCTGGTGTGTCTGTCTGAACCCGAGGAAGAAATCAGGTCTCACTGGGGATGACTGCTGTGAACTGCTGGGGGTGGGGGTGTGTGTGTTGTTACCTGTGGCCCCTGGCTTGTCCAGAGCGCCACATATCCACAGTACACTGTGTGGTCATGGAAGATTTGTTGCTGCTTGACAATTGGGAAGAGACCTTGTTGTCTGCCATCCAAGACAGAATCTGCTCTCGCTATTCTGGCTTACACACTAGAGATGAGCGATGTTCGAATCGAACCGTTCGCCAATTTAAAATTCTAGTTGTTTTGGGCGATATTCAAGTCGTTCGACGAACTGGAACGATTTGCTTCCAGTTCCACAGTTCGAGTTAACGTTCGATAATGGTTCGGTCACCAAAAGCGTGGCTTTTCACAGTAAGGCTATGTGCGCACGTTGCGTATTTACATGTGTCCTGCATCCCCATCACAATCCCTCCCTCTTTCCTACTCACCGATCAGCTGCACGGCTGTCACAAAGCTCCGGCGGCTTTTCCTCTTTTGAAAATAGCTGCCGCTCATTAATCAATCTCGTATTCCCTGCTTTCCCCGCCCACCGGCCCCCAATGATTGGTTGCAGTCATACAAGCCCCCACGCTGAGTGACAGCTGTCTCACTGCATCCAATTAAAGCCGCCGGTGTGATTATAAAACAAATAAATAATTAAAAAAGAAAAAAAAAACTGCGGTCCCCCCCCCCAATTTTGATACCAGCCAAGATAAAGCCACATGGCTGGAGGCTGGTATTGTCAAGATGGGGAGTGCCACATTATGGGGAGCCCACCACCCTAACAATATCAGCCAGCAGCCGCCTGGAGTTGCCGGATCCATTAGATGCGACAGTCCCGGGACTGTACCCGGCTCATCCCGAATTGTGGCAGGCATCTCCCCGAGATACCTTCCATGATTAACCTGTAGTGAAAGTAAATATACACACACAACGAAAAATCCTTTATTTGGAATAAAAAGCAAAAAACCCCTGTCATTTACCACTTTATTAATCCCCAAACACCCATCCAGGTCCGAACTAATCCACACGACTCTTTCAGCTCTGCTACATGAAGCTGACAGGGAGCGCCATAGAACACGACTGCTCTGTGTCAGCTCCACGCAGCAACTGAAGTGAGCCGCCTGTCACCGGAGAGTTCACTGAGGTAGTGCCTGCATGTGTGCGCGGATGATGATGGGAGCGGTAGTGCTTGCGTGTGTGCGGTGATGATGATGGGTGCGGCAGTGCCAGGGTGTGTGCGGGGATGATGATGGGGGCGGTAGTGCTTGCGTGTGTGTTGTGTTGATGATGGGGGCGGTAGTGCTTGCATGTGTGTGGTGATGATGATGGGGGCGGTTGTGCCATAGTGCGTGCGGGGATGATGATGGGGGCGGTAGTGCTTGCGTGTGTGCGGTGATGGTGATGAGGGCGGTAGTGCCGGTGTGTCTGCGGGGATGATGATGGCGCGGTAGTGCTTGCGTGTGTGCGGTGATGATGATGGGGGCGGTAGTGCTTGCATGTGTGCGGTGATGATGATGGGGCAGTAGTGCCAGGGTGTGTGCGGGGATGATGATGGGGGCAGTAGTGCTTGCGTGTGTGCGGTGATGATGATGGGGGCGGTACTGCCGGGGTGTGAGCGGTGATGATGATGGGGGCTGTAGTGCTTGCGTGTGTGCGGTGATGATGAGGGCGGTAGTGCTGGTTGTGCGGTGATGATGGGCACTCGCTCTCTCTTTCGGCTTAACGCAACACGTTATTTCACAGGAATCTGTTGCCTTTATATCACACTATTTACAACGCATCCGTCACATGCGTCACACAATGCATTGTGACAGATGCCGTTCAACGCAAGTGTGAAAGTACCTTCTGCTGTCAGCGGGCATGGAGCCTAGCTGAATGGCAGAGCAAGCATCCAGCGCGCATACATTCTGCATCAATTCTGCAGTCACAATACATTTGTCGCGGGCGGAGGAGGGGACGCCGTGCTCTCCCACTGCTCGGGTCCGGCTGCCGCGGCTGCTGCGGCCTGCTGCTGCTCGGTGGCTCGAGCGATGGACCGGATCCCGGGGACTCGAGCGGCGCTCCTCGCCCGTGAGTGAAAGGGGATTGGTTTTTGGGATAGTTTATTGTCTGTGACGCCACCCACGGTTGTGGTGATTGTATGGACACCACCGCTGCTCTGTATGGGGATCCCGGGAGAGGTGACAGGGAGCAGCAAAGTTGTTAGTTCTCCCCTCCGTGGGTAGGGGGGTGGTTGTCCCGGGGCCCAGTGAGGAAGTGGGTGATGAGGGATGGCGGGGCCGGTGCAGGGCTTGGTGGGGTGCAGGGACGCGGGGGCAGCGCTGTGCCTTGCGGCACTGTGGTACTCACTCAGCCTGAGACGATGACACAGTTCTCGGTAAAACAAACGGCTGGAAAGACGGTTCCCACGGACGGCTGCACTTGCTTTTCCCCAGTAGTTGACGGTGACGGTCCCTTTTCCTGCACCTGAGATGATGATGGTAGCGATGGGTTCCCACCGGTAACCCGCTCCCTGACTTGGATATGGGCCGGAGGAGCCCTACTTTGCCCGCAGGCGCTGGCCCTGAGAAACTGGTGCCCTGGCGGTGGCGGTGTCTCTCTCTAACGGTTGGACTGTTGCCTTCAATCGGGACTTGGTTGTTGGGTGACCCAGAGGTCCCCTTCACTGACTGATTTGGCAAATTCACGGCGACTCCTAGCCTTGCCGGGATCCGAAAGGCCCCTGCCAATGGTGCTGACTGCTCTTCGTATACCGCTCCAGTACCGCCGGGCCACCACCCGTCCGCGGTCCTTTCGGCAACCTCCAAGCAGCCTCTCCCGCAGACAGTCACCGCCGTCTGCTGACCTTGCTGTCTCAGTCCGGGGCACACACCCGGACCAACTTCAGGCTTGCTTAACTGTTCCTTTTTCTGTCACTACTCTCACTGTCCTCCTCTACTACTTCCTTCTACTTCACTCCCCTGGCTTCAACTGCCTGGTTTCCCGCCTCCAGGGCTGTGAACTCCTCGATGGGCGCAGCCAACCGCCTGGCCCGCCCCCTGGTGTGGACATCAGCCCCTGGAGGAAGGCAACAAGGATTTTTGGTTAGCCTTGGTGTTCCTAGCTGGGGTGTAGGGTGTGGTGGTGTTATGACCTGTGACCCCTGGCTTGCCCAGGGCGTCACACATTCACATGTGCTGCCAAATCGCTGCAGTATTATACGCAATGTGCGCAATGTTAATAATAATATCCAAATTCACTGTATAGTGTGGGGGGCGGGGGTTCCTGAAATAATGGCGATCTCCATTTTTTTTTCCTAATCGCGCGTACAGTGGGGCGGTGCAGGCTGTCAGCCAATCACACACACACAGCAAAGTGCATTTTTTGCACACAAGCAAGGGCATGTGTCATTGGCTGTGTATGTCAAATGTCCTTGCCCTGTAAGGACTTCTGAGTAGTTTCACTTTGGATACCATAGAAGGAGTTTACTCTGTGTATACGTACTTCATACTAGAACTGGCTCATCTGAATCGATCTGTGCACCTCCTGATTTGTCCTATGGCTTCTACAATGTGAGATGAGATCCAGCGCAGGAAAGAAGGCACTCTTCAATATAAATTTCCATATGGTTTATTCCATGTGCACACGTATGAAGGTAGGTACAGACAGCCCCTGAGTAGGGGAAAAATGACTAGCAATGGATTCTACAATGGTAACCTTTTTTTTGTGTTTTCTATGTGTTTGTATGTGTTTGTGTTTGCCTGCCATTGTTTTCAATGGGGTTCGAAGGTGTTCGTCGAACGTTCGTCGAAATTTCGACAAACACACCAGCCGTTTGACGAACCGAACTCGAACAATAGGGGGGTGGTTCATCTCTATCACACACACGTTTACATTTCAGACCAGGACATTTGAGGAGGAGGGTAAATCCCAATGCCAAAATGGGCGCATTATAAACTGCTATGGAATATGTATTCCATCATCTGAGTCTCAATGGGGGTGGGACTACCCAAATGTATAAGTAAGAGCAGTCCCTACAAAAAGTATGTTACTGGGCCACCTCAGGGCCCTCACCAAACTCAGCTTTCCTGACACCTGCAAGCCCTCTGAAAACTTGAATTGAGGGCCGCAGGATGACAGGGAGGAGGAGGAGGAGGAAGAAGAGGCTAAAGCCACCGCTGTAAAGGTCCAGGTTATGAATCAATTGTCCAAAATAATAAGATAATCTGTGTTTGTATGATTATTGCTCAGATGCTGATGTGCATACTAGGATGCGCCTTTTGAAATGTCTTATTGAAACAAATTATGCTAGGCTGAACAATGCAAGTATTCAGTAGCTGGTTCAAACTGGTATTAGAATGCTAGTAGCAGGCTACTGACGTATGCATATAGACTTTGCTTATCTCCAGGTGCTTTACCAGGGACAGTGTGGTCAGGTAAAGGTACCGTCACACTAAGCAACATCGCTAGCAACATCGCTGCTGATGCACAACTTGCTAGCGATGTTGCTTAGTGTGACATCCAGCAACAACCTGGCCCCTGCTGTGAGGTCGTTGGTTGATGCTGAATGTCCTGGGCCATTTTTTAGTTGTTGCTCTCCCGCTGTGAAGCGCACATCGCTGTGTGTGACAGCGACAGAGCAACAACTAAATCTGCAGGCAGCAGGAGACGGCTTCTGCGGACGCTGATAACCACGGTAAACATCGGGTAACCAAGAAGCCCTTACCTTGGTTACCCGATATTTACCTTCGTTACCAGCGTCCGCTGCTCTCAGCTGTCAGTGCCGGCTCCTGCTCTGTGCACATGTAGCTGCAGTACACATCGGGTAAATAATCCGATGTGTACTGTGGCTATGTGTGCACAGAGCAGGAGCCGGCACTGACAGTGAGAGCGGCGGACGCTGGTAACGAAGGTAAATATCGGGTAACCAAGGGAAGGGCTTCTTGGTTACCCGATGTTTACCGTGGTTACCAGCGTCCGCAGAAGCCGTCTCCCTGCTGCCTGCACACGTAGCAGAGTACACATCGGGTAATTAACCCGATATGTACTGTGGCTAGGTGTGCAGGGAGCCAGCGCTAAGCGGTGTGCGCTGGTAACCAAGGTAAATATCGGGTTGGTTACCCGATACTTACCTTAGTTACCAAGCGAAGCATGCTTCCACGTGTAGCGACGCTCCAGCGATCCCTGCCAGGTCAGGTTGCTGATTGGATTGCTGGAGCGTCGCTTAGTGTGACATCTCACCAGCGACCTCCTAGCAACTTACCAGCGATCCCTATCAGGTTGTATCGTTGTTGGGATTGCTGGTAAGTTGTTTAGTGTGACTGGGCCTTAAGAAGCTGCAGCCAAATATAGGGAGTAATTAGTGAAATCAAGTTATATAATTGGTCAACAGCTGTACTGAATGAATTGTATAACTGTGATTGTTTTACAATATACGGGTTAGAAGAGCACTGTGCTTCTCCCAGATAGAGACACGTCTCTGTGTGGTCATTTTCCTCACACATACATCGGCGCAAATCTAATCTGGAATCCTCTTCCGCGACCCTGAGGGACCTTCTAGAGGTCTCCCCCCAACACCGCCACAATGGGCACATTGTAAACTGCTATGGAATATGTATTCCACTATCTGAGTCTCAATGAGGGAGGGACCACCCAAATGTATAAGTAACAGCAGTCCCTCCAAAACGTATGTTACAGGACCACTTGAGGCCCCTCAGGTGAAAGATCAACATACTAACAGGAACGTTCTAGCTGGCCTTGTAAAGTACTGTGAATAGCTAACTACAAATTATGTATGACAGAGGGACCTACAAAATGTATAAGTCAGGACCCTCCCAATTGTAAAAGTAAAAAAAAAAAAAGTCAAAACACTACATGTGAATAAACGCCAAAAGGGATATTATTTTTTTCCTCCAGTTTATTTAGCCTTATATACAAGTGATTATGCAGGAAAACTGTTTCTTAACCTTTTTGGCCTTTAAAATGCAATTTAGGTTAGGTTTGGTAGGTGTTCTTGTGCATCTGTAAAAGTGGCACAAAACTGTGATATCTTTATTCCCAGAAACCATATGTGTGTCAGAAATGCATGCAGGCATATTCTCCAGGCTCTCCTCAGTCAGTTTCATCACTTTCCCATTCATTTCAGCCTTTTTCCTCTGGCCCCCAGACCTCTTTGTTGGGTCTAGCAGAAAATTACTCGCATTTCCCATTGACTTGCATTGTACTCGCTATTTGGAACGAATACATGAATATTACAAAGTACTCGTTACTAGTGATGGGCGAACCCGAACTGTAAAGTTTGGGGTCTGTACCCAACACATAGTGTTCGTGGACACGGTCCCGAACACGAGTTTTCCTGGGAAGCTCATGTTACAGTTCGGGTCCAGGGGCTGAAAAAAAAAAGCACATTAGTAGAAAATACTATGATTATACTTACAGGTTCCACGCCGCGTCCTGCAGAGCCACACAGCCCTGTTATGATCCAATGTTCAATGACTACCATGAACACAATTCGCCAGAGTCATAGGTAATAAAGTACCGACCGCAAGCCCTGAACTTAACACCACACTAGAAGTAGCTGGGCAGCATGCCTAACAACCTAGATGCCTCAAACCCAGCCGGAGGACTACATAACCTACAAGGCAGAAAGTGAAAAGAAACTATCTTGCCTCAGACCAGATTTCCCCAAAGAAAATAGGCAGCCTCCCACATGTCCAGACTGGGAGCAAAGATGAAAAGACATACACAGTAAGAGCAAGATGGAGCAAATAGAGGCCACACTATACTAAATACAAAAGACAGGATATGGAACTCTTGCGGTCGGCAAAAAAACCCTATCAAAACCTCCTACACGGAATGTGCAACAAAGAAGAGTAATCCAATACTCGCACGTTCACAATCCGTAAAAGACTCTGGTAGGAAAAGATTAGCAATTACCCTGCCGACTAACCCTTGCTAAGATAAATAGCATATACTGAATAGGAAAATAAATGTTCCTTATCTGAAAGCACAAACAAAACAGAATTCAATGCAAAAAACCTTCAGAGATAATTCACAGACACAATAAGCAAACAACACACAAAAAGTATGAAGCAAAACCAAGAACTTAGCTTAGCTTGATAGCGAGGAAGCCAGGAGGACAAGAGACAGATTCCTATAGTCTCAGGAATTTCAGACAACTGGCAAAGACAAACAGCCAGCACACGCCTATATTCAAAATCAAGGATTGAGCTGCCAACCAGGTGAGTAGAACAGAGGAACAGAATCCAACCAACTAACATCAATGACCACAGGAGGGAGTCTAAGAGCTGAGCTCCACCAGACATTGTTCACAACACAGCCCCTGTCTCCCGGCCGCTTCTGCTTCCGGGTCTGATCATTAACTTCCGGTGGTACTACTCATCACTCGGCAGTTTTTGGCTTTTTTCGGCCATGTTTGCTGTGACGTCAGGGTTCATCCAAGTCCATGAGCCATGGACTCAATTGAACTTTGACTGTCACTGTGCGAGTCTCGCATTGGTATCACCTGACACGGTGCACACTCTCCTTACAGGAGCAGGTCAGCTACAAGTATTTCCATGCAGCTGAGACGCTTCTGTCAGGAGAGTGTGCGCCGTGCTGGGTGATACCGATGCAAGACTAGCAGGAGTCCTACGCAAGACTCAGCTGTGCACTTAGGTAAAGGCCCTGACAGCTCTCAGATGAGTCTGTATGAGTAGACCTGTGTTTTCCTTCTCGCACTGATGTAGCAGAGCTGAAGATGCTCGCCCGCCTTTGGACTATGTCGGAAGGTTTTTTTGGGTAATAAAGATGGAGTCCTAAATGTTTTCTGTTTTATTTCTAATAAAATATTTTTTTCTTTGTGTTGTTTTATTTTACTGTTAAAATAACAGAGAATCACAGAACCTGTCACAGAGTGGGTGTCTGTGATTGGATGTTGGAGTAACCTGAAACTAGCCCATACATTCTGGTATCTAGAATATATGGGAAGATTCCAGATTATTCCAACAGCCAATCACAGATGCCCATTCTGCACAAGCGTTTGAGATTGGCTGTTGGGTCCCTCACACATAAAGATATAGTAGTGTATAAATAAATAAATAAATAATTAAAAAAAATGATGTAGCGCTCGGCGGTATTTTTGATTCTCAGCGCAGATAAAGCGGACGGCTACAGGCTGCCACCCCCATCTGCCTGGCTTTACCTTGGTTGGCAATTAAAATACAAAGAAGCCCATTATTTTTTTTTACTTATTTAAAAAAATAATTAAAAAAAATGTGTCAGCTACCGCCGTATTTTGATCGCTAGTCGGGTAAAACCAGGCAGCTGGGGGTTAGGATTTTCTGCAGCCCGCAGCGGCTCCTGGAAGTGGCGCATTGTTTCTGAGTGCTATTTCCAGGCGCTTTACCTGGCCCATCCAGCGGCCCTGATGGTGGTGGCACACTGGATAGCAAAGAGGTTAATACCAGCTTTGTATTCTCAGCTGGTACTAAGCCCCAAATTCAAGGTGTCACGCCAAATTAGACATGGCCATCATGAACTTCTAGTAAACAGTAAAAAGAAAAACACAACACATAAAAAAACATTTTTATTAGAAATAAAACAAAAAAAAATTTAGAGACTCCATTTTTATTATAAAAAAATCCTTTGTCTGACGTAGTCCACAGGTAGAGCAATGTCAGCTCAGCTTCTTCGCTATGTATAGACAAGTGTCTCTACAGAGCGAGAAGCAAGCTGACACTGAGGGTATGATTCCACTTGCGTATGACTCCTGTGAGTCTCGCATCGGTATCACCCAGCACGGCGCACACTCTCCTGACAGGAGCGCCTCAGCTGCATGGAAAAAGATGCTGCCGACCCGCTCCTGTGTGGAGAGTGTACGCCGTGCTGGGTGATACCGATGCGAGACTCGCACAGTGACAGTCAAAGTTCAATCGAGTCCATGGTTCATGGACTCGGATGAACTCTGACAATCACCATGAACACTGCCGAAAACAGCCGAAGACTGCCAAGTGATGAGCAGTACAGTGAAAACCCCCGGAAGTTAATGATCGGACCCGGAACAGAAGAGGCCGGGAGACAGAGTCTGCAGGACGTGTCACGGAAGCGGTAAGTATAATGACAATGTTTATTAACTATATTCTTTATTTTACAGACTCCCCCCGCTCCATCCCATAACTGTAAAGTTCAAGTTCAGGGTTCGGACTCAAGTTTGCGTTATCTCAGAACTTGAACTTTACAAAAAGTTCAGGCGAGTCTCCCGAACACGAACACCGGGGGGGTTCGCCCATCACTACTCGTTACGAGTCTAGTGATTATGAATATTATGGTATTCGCTCATCTCTAGTAAATTTCAAAGATATATGTTTTTCCAAGCACTGTTGAAATGTAACCATTTATCGTGATAAGACAACTCCTTTAACTGGTGTATTTTTATAACTCAGTTATGTGTACAATATGCATTTATCTATTTGGTACTCACAGCACAAAAGAAGTAAAAGGATTAGAAAGGGATAAAAGGAAAGCTGCAGAGGGTGTTGTTGTGAGAAGCACACCACAAAGCTCTACTTCATTCAGTAAGTGAAGACAAATAAATTAAGGCATACGCAAATTAAGGTTAGTCTGTGATATCAGGTGAAAGGGGGAAAAAATGTATTTAACCTTATTTGACCTACATAGTCTCAAGTACATTTTCATTGCTGGGAAATACAGAAAAAAATGGGGGTAAGAGGAGCACTGCAAGTATAAGTAACCATAGGAATGGAAAAATTAAAACTTTCGTTGTTACTGAATTATAAAATGCAAACCAATCAGCTTTTTTTCTCAGGCACCTACTTTTTTATCACTAATTTGCAAATACCAGAAAAGTGTCATATGGACATTGTAAGTAAAAAGTTAGCTACAAAACTGGCATAAATACACCGATAACTTTTGCCAGCAAACATAAAATGTAACAAACCCAATAATCTGTTCAATTGAGTTCTAACGATTAAAGCAAAAAAAGTAAGCATCTAAAATGGTCAGGTAAGAGTTGGCCTCGTATGCATGTATTGTAGACCCACTTGTGGGGTTTTGTGCACTATATGTGGAATTATGCTAAAAATGTAATTATGTATTTTCATACACCAATCTTACTGGCATAGCACAGGAGTAAGATGTACGACCAAAATGTGTACAATCTTTTTTGTCAAAAAATATTGCAGCCAGTGGCTTAACTAGAATCTAATATGCCCCTACATACATATAGGTCAGATGTATTGGCCCTTGTAGCATTCCAGATCCTATAAAGACATGTGTTTGCCTCTCATATAATAATGTCCCCTATCCTGGTAGTTTGCTGTAATAATGTTTCCCATCCTGAGCCCCTGTCTGGTATAATATTCCCCATCCTGGGCTTCTTCCTGGAATAATGTCCATCATCCTGGGCTACTTCCTGGTATAATGTTCCCCATTCTGGGCCCAATCCTGGTATAATATCCCCTGTAATGGACTTTGCTATAATAATGTCCCCTATCCTGGTCCTTTCCTAGTATTATGTGCTTGATCCTGGGACCCTTCCTGTAATAATGTCTCCCATCCAGACCCTTTCCTGTAATAATGTCCCTCATTTTGTGCCTAATCATTCAATAAGGCCCTCATCCTGGCCAATTCTTATAATAATGTCCCCCATTCAGTACTCCTTTCTAGTATAATGTTCCTCATTCTGGGCCCCTTCCTGGTATAATGTTCCCCATCATGGGCTTCCTCCTGGTATAATGTCTCCCTTTCTGGACTCTTTCCAATGATAGTGTCCTCTATTTTTCTCCAACATATTTGTTTGCCTTCCTTTGCTCTGACAGCATACAGCATCCTCTTTGACAGCCCTTGCTGGAGCCACCATCTAATTTCAGTTTACCCGCAATGCACCATGATGACACAGCCTGTGAAGTCCAGGGTGTTCAATACATTTGTGTGCATCCCCATCCAAGGCGGGCCCCTTACTGCACGGGCCCAGTCGCAGAAGAACACTGAAGGATGCTTTACACGATGCAACACGCTAGCGATTTCATCAGCGATGTGACACGCCAGATCGCAGGTGCGATCTGCCGAGATCGCACATAGGTCGGTTTTATAGCGTCGCTCACATGTGCGATCTCGGCAGACCGCATCTGTGATCTGGCGTGTCACATTGCTAACAAGATCGTTAGCGATGTTGCAGTGTGTAAAGCACCCTATAGACATTGATTGTTACACCCCTGATTCAGGCCCCCTTCACACGTCCGTGAAAAACACGCACGTGTGTTACGGGCCGTTTTTCGGGTCCGTGTCCCGTTTTTGTGTCCGTTTTTATGGTCCGTGTGGCACCTGTGTGAATTGCGTATGCTAGCCGTGTTTGTGTGCAGAACGTCCGTGTGTGCGTGTGGAATAAACGTGTATGTGAACGTGTAATGTCCGTGTGTAATGTCCGTGTGTGTGATGCACAATGTCGTTTATAAATGTCGGCTGACAGCAGACAGAGTTGCGCGATGAGAATGAACTCGGGTGAACTTCACCCGACTTCATCCTCATACCGCGGCTCTGTCTGTGTCGAGTACTGATTAGCGGTCACCTGTGAAGGATTCACCGGTGACCGCTAATCCCCCGATTGACTGAAGTGTCCCCCCCTCTCTCATACTCACCGATCCCCGATCACCGGCGCTGCACGGCATTCACACGGCTGCGGCGGCTTTTACTATTTTGAAAAAGCCGGCCGCCCATTAAACAATCTCGTATTCCCTGCTTTCCCCGCCCACCGGCGCCTATGATTGGTTACAGTGAGACACGCCCCCACGCTGAGTGACAGGTGTCACACTGCACCCAATCACAGCAGCCGGTGGGCGTGTCTATACTGTGCAGTAAAATAAATAAATAAATAATTAAAAAAAAACGGCGTGCGGTTCCCCCCAATTTAAAAGCCAGCCAGATAAAGCCATACGGCTGAAGGCTGGTATTCTCAGGATGGGAAGCCCCACGTTATGGGGAGCCCCCCACCCTAACAATATCAGTCAGCAGCCGCCCAGAATTGCCGCATACATTATATGCGACAGTTCTGGGGCTGTACCCGGCTCTTCCCGATTTGCCCTGGTGCCATTGGCAAATCGGGGTAATAAGGAGTTATTGGCAGCCCATAGCTGCCAATAAGTCCTAGATTAATCATGTCAGGCGTCTATGGGACACCCTCCATGATTAATCTGTAAGTTACAGTAAAAAAACACACACACCCGAAAAAATCCTTTATTTGAAATAAAAAACACACACAAATTCCCTCATTACCAATTTATTAACCCCGACAAACCCTCCATGTCCGGCGTACTCCACGGACCTCCAGCGTCGCGTCCAGCTCTGCTGCATGGAGGTGACAGGAGCAGCAGAAGACACCGCCGCTCCGGTCACCTCCACACAGCAAATGAGATGAGTAGCGCGATCAGCTGCTGTCAGTCAGGTAACTCGCGGCCACCGCTGGATCCAGCGGTGGCCACGGGTAACCTCAGTGACAGCAGCTGATCGCGCTACTCATCTCATTTGCTGTGTGGAGGTGACCGGAGCGGCGGTGTCTTCTGCTGCTCCTGTCACCTCCATGCAGCAGAGCTGGACGCGACGCTGGAGGTCCGTGGAGTACGCCGGACATGGAGGGTTTGTCGGGGTTAATAAATTGGTAATGAGGGAATTTGTGTGTGTTTTTTATTTCAAATAAAGGATTTTTTCGGGTGTGTGTGTTTTTTTACTGTAACTTACAGATTAATCATGGAAGGTGTCTCATAGACGCCTGACATGATTAATCTAGGACTTATTGGCAGCTATGGGCTGCCAATAACTCCTTATTACCCCGATTTGCCAACGGCACCAGGGCAAATCGGGAAGAGCCGGGTACAGCCCCAGAACTGTCGCATATAATGTATGCGGCAATTCTGGGCGGCTGCTGACTGATATTGTTAGGGTGGGGGGCTCCCCATAACGTGGAGCTCCCCATCCTGAGAATACCAGCCTTCAGCCGTATGGCTTTATCTGGCTGGCTTTTAAATTGGGGGGAACCGCACGCCGTTTTTTTTTAATTATTTATTTATTTATTTTACTGCACAGTATAGACACGCCCACCGGCTGCTGTGATTGGGTGCAGTGTGACAGCTGTCACTCAGCGTGGGGGCGTGTCTCACTGTAACCAATCATAGGCGCCGGTGGGCGGGGAAAGCAGGGAATACGAGATTGTTTAATGGGCGGCCGGCTTTTTCAAAATAGTAAAAGCCGCCGCAGCAGTGTGAATGCCGTGCAGCGCTGCGCCGGAGATCGGGGAACGGTAAGTATGAGAGAGGGGGGAAACTGACCGACAGACTGTGAGAGAGGGACAGACAGACAGAGAGACCGACAGAGAGACAGAGAGACTGACCGACGGACTCAGGGAGATTGACCGACATACACAGAAATAGAAAGAATAGCCGACATCACTAGAAATAAAAACACCAAACGGACACGGACTATAGGTATATGCATACGTGTTTACTAACGTGTGTGCACATACCCATAGACTTTCATTGTGTCCACGTGTGCGTGCTCCGTGCAGATAACGGACATGCATCCGTGCCAAACGCAAACACATACGGATCACGGACACGCACACACGGACATAATGAAATAACGGACGTGTGACCACAATCATAGATTAACATTGGTGCACGTTTGGCCGTGTCTCCGGTATATACGGAAACGGACCAAACACGCACGTGTATCACGGACGTGTGAAGGGGGCCTTAAGCTGTTAAGCTGCCGGAGGTCCCAACCCCTCCTTGTAAACTCAGCCTCAATATATCAGCAAAAAAAGAAACATTATAGAACAAATGAGGCATACTATAATATTCAT
Organism: Anomaloglossus baeobatrachus; assembly: GCF_048569485.1. Classification (NCBI taxonomy): domain Eukaryota; kingdom Metazoa; phylum Chordata; class Amphibia; order Anura; family Aromobatidae; genus Anomaloglossus; species Anomaloglossus baeobatrachus. Next base: position 127,102,896 of record NC_134357.1, read on the forward strand.
AGCTTTTTTTCTTTACTTTTGTAGAGTAAAACCATTAATAAATTCTCCCGAGTATCATGTGTACTGCATTTGTATTCATGCGCAAAATTATTTTAGGTGAAATGTCTTCCAGGCATATTTGTCAATTTGTATGTATCCATGCACTTTGTTCTTTGTGTAGCACTTTATTAAGAAAAATGTCTAACTATTGTACTTTTACACAAGTGACTGTCATTGAACAGCACAACACATAAGGAAGGTGAATCCCACAAAGTGCTGAATATGTACTTTTATAGGAAAAATAGACCATGAAAAGACAGGCTGCTGATGAGACGCTGAATAACCAAGAGCATCTAGAGTTGAAAGTCAATTAAATGCACATTTATTACTTTAATCGCTTCCTGCATTCTGGCTGAAAGTCAGAATAGTATGACTTGCAAACCAGAAAAAAACAAGGCTTCCAGGTTTAAATCCTCCAGAACTAAACTGCAAGAACTTTAGATGATGCTGGAATCTAATAACCACCAAAATAAACAGCCTAAAGGGATGATAATTTGTTTGTTCTAAATCGCCTGTCTTCTTCATAAAGTGAAATTACAGCAAAAGCACAGTTGTCCTCTAGGTAAAAGAAGCCACAATAATAAAACAATAGCATCTGCAAACAGGAAAAACAGCCTTAAAGGCAATTCATAGATAATTTTGTAAACTTTCACAAGAGAGACTATAGGAATATCACAAGATAAAACTTTACTATGTGCTGATTAATGTGGTAATAACGACACGTGAGGGTACCACGACAGAGAGTGGTCACTCCTATTTCTGGTGTCAGGAGATCACATCGCAGGGCTTTATACACACATATTTTAACAATACATTTGTTTTTTATTCTCTCGTCCATTTCTAGTGATGGGCAAATCCACAGATATCCGAAATCGGTGGGTACAAACAGATCTTTTAAAAAAAAAACTTGGTTCGGGGGCAAGAATTAATTCTGGATATCTGTCTGGACACCGATCCCCATGTTAAGTCTATGGGTATCCGAATTATACGCTTTAAAATGATAATAGAAAAGTCTAGGGGAATTAGAGCAGGCGTGTTATACTTACCGAGTCTGCCGCATGGCTGTAACATTACTTCTGGAGCTGCTCGTTACCCTGATGCATATACACAGCTTCACTCACCCACCGGCAGTCCCAGCATCTGTGATTGGTTGCAGTTAGACCACGACCCCATCCTGTGTGACAGCGTGTATTACTGCTTAGAATCACAGCCGCTGTGTGCGTCTCTATCGTAGTGTAAAATCAAATAAATAAATACAAAAATTGGCGTAGGGTCCCCCATATTATGATAGCCGGCACAGATAAAGCATACGGCTACAGGCTGCAGCTCCCTGCCGTGTGCTTATCTTGGATGTGTATCAAAATGAAAGACCCCAAAAGGCTTTTTTTTAAAAAAAAAATTTAAATAAATAATTTTAAAAAACAGCATGCAGTCCCCCCCATTTTGATTCCTAAAAGAGATAAAGCTGACAGCTGGGTGCTGGTATTCTCAGGCTAGGGAAACCCATGGTTATTGTGCCCCTCCCCCTCGTGAAAAATGGCAGCATGCAGCCACCCAGAGTTGTCGCATCAATTAAATGCGACAATCCTGGGACTCTGAATGGCTCATTCTGATTGCCCTGGTGTGGTGGCAATCGGGGTAATATAAGGGGTTAATGACAGCTCAACTGCCACTAAGCCTTAAATTAGTAATGGTAAGTGTCTATTCGACTATTCATTACTATTCTGTAAGTGAAAAGAAATACACACAAACACTGAAAAAAGCCTGTATTTGAAATAAAATACAAAAAAAAACCCTCTTTCACTTATTAACCCAAAACACCCAGTTCCGAAGCAATTTACATGAGGTCCTACGTCAATTCCGGCTCTACTACATACATATTGAAATCATAGCATGTGGATACAGAATATGACCAAATTAGAAGGAAGAAATGCAATTATTCCTGAAAAACACATAAAGAAGGCCTCAGACAACATTTTTTTGACCATTTATAAGGAGTGGAACTCCTAGACTGGTAAAGCCTATGCACTGAGAACAAGGGCTGCCAAAAATTATATGGAGGGACTGCAATATAGCCAGCAACAGACGTAGAAGAGAGATTGATTAAATTCTGGTGCAATATTACAAAGAATATGACTCTGAAACTGGCAAAGACTATACACTTAGTGTGAGGACTAACTAAAAGGACAGCAAAAGACATACAGGGGGTACTCTGATTCAATTCTGATACAATTTTAAAAACATTCTGACTCCCAAACTTAGAAAGACTATGCACTCAGTATGATTCCTTTACGAGGCAGGCAGCCCAAGGCAGCCTAAGCTGAAGTGCGTTGTGAGTCACTGTCTGTGGCCATTTTCTCAGAGACACATATACAGAGGGAATTTTATAACCAGTGGTACTCCAACACTGCTAAAGCCTATGCACTTAATGCAAGGCCTAGGAACATTTTAAAAGAGGGATTTCAGTATACTCTGGAAAAGACTTAGAGGAGAACCTCTGAAAACCTTTTTTCCCCATTTGGATAAAGTCCTAGACTGGTAAAGCATATACACTATGTACAAGGGTTGCCAAAATTTTGAAGGAATCACTCCAATACACCCTGGAAGAGACATAGAGGAGGGTCTCTATAAATTTTCTTTTTACCATTAGTAAGTAGTGGGACTCCAAGACTAGTAAAACCTATGCACCATTGTGTGTGTGTGTGTGTGCGTGCGTGTGTGTGTGTGTGTGTGTGTGTGTGTGTGTATATATATATATATATATATATATATATATATATATATATATAGTGGCAACAAAGTTTTGCATTTAGTGTTTACTTCTGCCTTTTTTTGTGATACCAATTTCCTGGCGATCAATTGAAAGTGCACGAACTTGTCAGCATACATGACCTTAACTTGAAACAAAATACTTTTGAATATAGGTATGGTCATTTAATTAAAGAAAACTGACTGCAAAATGTTTTGCATATACTATTTATTGATCACAACATACAGAGTAATTCCTTGTTTACAATGCCATAACTTTTTGTAGCATAACCTCTTGCTTTATTTACTGCACCACACCGAAGGGGCATTGAAGCCGCTAGGATATTCAAGACATTTTGAGTATTCTTGCTCTATTCCATTTGAAAATTTTAAAACAATTCATCGTTATTGCTATGGGTACGGATCCCAACTCATTGTCATAGCTCATCCCAATGGGGCTCTATAGAGTTTAAATCAGGTGATTGACTTGGCCATGTCAACAAGTGAACATTTTTCTTTGCTAATCAATTTTTGAGTAAATTGCATGTGTGCTTAGGATCAATGTCTTGCTGGAATTTCCTGCCCCTTCCTAATTTGGTTTTACCATGTGACAGCATTTCATTCTCTAGTATATACTTGTACATGGTAGCACTCATATTTCCATCAATTTTATGCAAAGGGCCAATGGCAGTTGCAGAAAAGCAGCCCCAAACCATGACATTGCCATCACGTTTCATTGTAGGTCAGTGGCGTACCGTCAATAGAGGTAAGCCACGCCACTGCTATGGCAGCTGCCCGCTTTCATTTTGATCTCAGGCTGAGTGTCAGACTGTCTCTAAGCGCTGGCATGTACAGTCTGCTAGGAGGAGCTTCTCCTACTCTGTTGCTGCGCTCTCTGTCTGAATTTGCTTGCACATGACACGCCCCAGGCTGACGTAGCTTTCCAGCCAGAGAGTGGAGCTTTGGACTCTGTGGCAGACAAGTGAGCAGCAGTCATTGGTGGTTGCTACTGCTTGTGGGCGGTTCTGCACGGCAGCAGGGATTCAGGCAGGCACAGTCACAAAACCAGAGTACTGCCTCTGGAGACAGTGACCCGGGCCCAGCGTTCGTAGTAATCTACTTAAGGGAGGGTGGATGCTAAAGTGTATGAGCTCTGTCCAGGTGTGGCTGGAGTGTATGGGCTCCATCCAGATGTGGCTGGAGTGTATGGGCTCCATCCAGGTGTGGCTGGAGTGTATGGGCTCCGTCCAGGTGTGGCTGGAGTGCATGGGCTCCATCCAGGTGTGGCTGGAGTGTATGGGCTCTGTCCAGGTGTGGCTGGAGTGTATGGGTTCCATCCAGGTGTGGCTGGAGTGTATAGGTTCCGTCCAGGGTATGGCTGGAGTGTATGGGCTCTGTACAGGGTATGGCTGGAATGTATGGGTTACGTCTAGGTGTGGCTGGAGTGTATGGGCTTTGTACAGGTGTGGCTGGAGTTTAAGGGCTCCATCCAGGGTATGACTGAAGTGTATGGGCTCTATCCAGGGTATGGCTGGAGTATATGGGCTCCGTCCAGGATATGGCTGGAGTGTATGGGCTCCGTTCAGGGTATGGCTGGAGTGTATGGGCTCTGTCCAGGGTATGACTGGAGTGTATGGGCTTCATCCAGGGTATTGCTGGAGTGTATGGGCTCTGTCCATGGTATGGCTGGAGTGTATGGGCTCCGTCCAGGTTATGGCTGGAGTGTATGGGCTCTCTCCAGGCTATAGCTGGAGTGTATGGGCTCCGTCCAGGGTATAGCTGGAGTGTATTGGCTCAGTTCAGGGTATGGCTGGAGTGTATGGGCCTAGTCCAGGGTATGGCTGGAGTGAAAATGGGTATGCTATACCCCCCAGTATCGTGTATGCTCCGCCCCGTCAATAATGCATGGAGGACTATGTGGGGTGCATTATAATGCATGGAAGACTATGCAGGATGCATTATAATGCATGGAGGACTATGCGGGGTGCATTATAATGCATGGAGGGCTATGCGGCGGACATTATAATGCATGGAGGAATATGCGTTGGGCATTGTAATGCATGGAGGATTATGCGGGGGGCATTATAATACATGGAGGACTATGCGGGGGGCATTATAATGCATAGAAGACTATGCAGGGGCATTATAATGCATGGAGGACTATGCGGGGGGGCATTATAATGCATGGAGGATTATGCGGGGGGGCATTATAATGCATGGAGGACTATGCGGGGGGCATTATAATGCATGGAGGACTAGTGAGGACCAATATACAATGTGGAGGCCATTATACTTTATGTAGGTACATTATACTGTATTTATGGTTCTTTATACAGTGTGGAGAGGTGTGGGGTCACAGTTGGGGGATCATACTGTGTTGGAGTAGTTGAAGGGGGGTAGAGTAGGGTCATCATACTGTGCATGTGGAGGGTACTGTGGAAGAATTCACTGTGGGGGTATTGTGCAGTGTTTGTGAGATACTTGTTAGCATCATACATTCTGTGTGCAATGAAAGGGAAATCCAGGGTCTCTATAGGAGGAATATTAATTTGTAAGGTCTTCAAAGTTGTGTGATATGTTCTCGATGACTATAGCTGAATATATATTTTTTTTTTGGGGGGAGGCAATTAGAAATTCTGCTATGGGGCCCCATGATTTCTATGCACGCCCCTGCTGTAGGTGTTTGGTACTTTAATTCATAACATTTTCCAATAGGGCAATATATATAGTGCTTGTCATCACTACCAACCACATTGAACTTAGATGCATCTGATCACTACACCTTAGGCTACATTCACATGACCGTTCCGATTTAGCTGTCCACAAAACATGGTCCGTTTTTTTCACGGATGCATCCATGTGTCATTCGTGTGACATCCGTTCCGTTCCATATACAGAGAAATAGCTAGAGGGATAAATAGAAGGATGAATGAATGAATGAATAAATAGAGGGATAGATAGGGGGATACATAGGGGAATAGATGAGAAAGACATACTGTATAATGCCCCACTTCCCAGAAGTTTGTAATCTTGCACCCTTTAGTGCCTTTCATATGGCACTAAAGGGTGCTTAGCCTTGTATTTAGCCAAAAAATAAATACCGTATTTTGTGCTTTATAAGACGCACCGGATTTTAAGACGCACCCCAAACTTAGACATAAAAAAGGTAAAAAAAAAGAAAAATGGGGTCCGTCTTATAATCCGGTGTTCTCTTACCGGAGGGGGGCAGCAGTGGTGGTGAAGCGGGGTCACAGGAAGCAGAGGTTGTGCTGGCAGGCACGGCGGGTCAGTGGCAGTGGGGTCCGTGGTGGCAGGTGGCGTCCGGGGTGGCAGGAGCCGGGGGACCCATGGTGGCAGGAGCCACGGGGCCCATGGTGGTAGCGGCAGCAGCAGCGTCGGTGTCGGCGACAGCGGGTGAGTCATGCAGCAGGCTGGTGCAGTGAGTGTCCCAGTTTCCGCGGTCCCGGTTCAAATAATGGCGCCTGCGCAGATGGAGCTCTCATTCAAGAGCTCCATCTGCGCACGCGCCCGCTGCCATCATTTGAAACTGGGACCGCGGACAAACTGGGTAATTTGCTGCACAGCCGCCCGCCCCGCACACACAGAGTGGCAGCCAGCAGGCTGCCCGCCCACCCTGCGTGCAAGCGGCCGGGTACCTGTGCTTGCGTGCAGGCGGCAGCCATCTGCCGCCCGCACAGGCACCCGACCGCCGCCCGCACACAGCACCCGGCCGCTGCCCGCACACAACACCCAGCCGCCGCCCGCACACAGCACCCGGCCGCCGGCCACTGCCCGCACACAGCACCCGGCCGCTGCCCGCACACAGCACCCAGCCGCCGACCGCCGCCCTCACACAGCACCCAGCCGCCAACCGCCGCCCGCATACAGCACCCGGCCACCGCCTGCACACAGCACCCGGCCGCTGCCCGCACACAGCACCCGGCCGCCGGCCGCACGCAGCCACGGGTACCCGGCTGCCACCGCACGCAAGCACAGGTACCCAGCCACCAACCGCCGCCCGCACACAGCACCCGGCCGCCGGCCACTGCCCACACACAGCACCCGGCCGCTGCCCGCACACAGCACCCAGCCGCCGACCGCCGCCCGCACACAGCACCCAGCCACCAACCGCCGCCCGCACACAGCACCCGGCCGCCGCCTGCACACAGCACCCGGCCGCTGCCCACACACAGCACCCGACTCCCGCCCGCACGAAGCCACGGGTACCCGGCTGCCACCGCACGCAAGCACAGGTACCCAGCCACCAACCGCCACCCGCACACAGCACCCGGCCGCCGCCTGCACACAGCACCCGGCCGCCGGCCGCTGCCCGCACACAGCACCCACTCACCGCTCGCACACAGCACCCAGCCGCCAACCGCCGCCCGCGCACAGCACCCGGCCGCCGCCTGCACACACACATAGCACCCCACCGCCGCCCGCACACAGCACCCGGCCGCCGGCCGCAGCCCGCACACAGCACCTGACTGCCGTCCGCACACAGCCACGGGTACCTGGCTGCCACCGCACGCAAGCACAGGTACCCAGCCGCCAACCGCTGCCCGCACACAGCACCCGGCTGCCGCCTGCACACAGCACCTGGCCACCGCCCGCACACAGCACCCAGCCGCCGACCGCCGCCCGCACACAGCACCCAGCCACCAACCGCCACCCGCACACAGCACCCGGCCACCGCCTGCACACAGCACCCGGCCGCCGCCCGCACACAGCACCCGGCCACCGGCCACTGCCCGCACACAGCACCTGGCCGCTGCCCGCACACAGCACCCAGCCGCCGACCGCCGCCCGCACACAGCACCCGGCCGCCGCCTGCACACAGCACCCGGCCGCCGCCCGCACACAGCAACCAGCCGCCAGCCACAGCCCGCACACAGCACCCGACTGCCGCCCGCACGCAGCCACGGGTACCCGGTTGCCACCGCATGCAAGCACAGGTACCCGGCCGCTTGCACGCAGCCACAGGCAACCAGCCGCCCGATCACCGCACAGACAGGACCCCCAGGTACCGCTTTATTTGCTTTATAAGACGCACCCCCCATTTTCCTCTCAAATTTTTGGGAGGAAAAGTGCGTCTTATAAAGCGAAAAATACGGTAATTTAAAAAAATGACGTAGGGTCCCCTCATATTTTTTGTAGCCAGCTCGGGTAAAGCAGATGGCTGCAGCCTGCAGACCACAGCTGGCAGCTTCATGGGGTTGATACCAGATGTGTAATGTCACCTGGCATCAAGCCCTGGGGTTACTCATGTTGTTGGGGGAGACCTCCCGGTCTCTCAGGGTCACGGAGGTGAATTTCAAATCAGAACTGCGCAGATGTATATGAATCAGGAAAATGACCACACAGAGAAACGTGTCTCTATTTGGGAGAAGTGGATGCCTTCTGCCAGTGTATTCAAAAGCATAACATTTTATACAGCTTTTTGGACAGTCCTGTAAAACAACATTCCTTTAAGGCATTCAGGTGTGTCTGGGAAGAGAGGAAAGTCTATTCAAGAATATTGCTTAATCATGAGTCTAACCGGTTTTTCAAGACTGGAAGAAGACATTGAAGAATGTCACTTTACTTATTTATGAGACTGCAAACTCATTACTTAGCCCTAAGCATAGTTGGTTTACGTTTACAATCCTTGCAACATTTCATTCAGGTATATGTAAAAAGCAATACATAAAACATAGAAAATACAGATTAATCTTATTATAATATAATATCATACTGGACAAACGATTCATAGCCTAGACCTTCACAGTCCCCCCTTAATAAGATTATCTGTCTACTTACTCCGTGAGGGCTACCCAGAGACTACAGTGTCTTATAGATATGGTATATAGGTGCGTGCTATCATGCTCTTTCCTAGCATCTTCACCTCAGTTCCCACAGAGGGGATCCGGGCCCCATGGTGCCCTTCTATAACAACCTGCTAAGTTTGACTTTGAGTTGTTGAGCTTTGATGGTAACCATTGTGTCAGATTTGGAGGGGGCTACTGGTGTATGTAATACTGAAGAGAAGGTTGCCATGGCTATAGCCTCGTTTGTCCCCTTTTTACAAATCTTCTTACAGCAAGGCAAAATACAGTAAACAATAATTATAGCAAAAAAACAACACTAGAAGGGTTATAATCCCTATATGAATTAGTATCCCTTTCAGAGAGGTCATCCAACTAAACCAGTCACCCCAAGGATTGGTTACCCCTGAATTTTCTTTCAATTCTTTAGTTAGGGAATTTAATTGTTTCAGGGCCTGGGTAACCTTACCATTTGGGCCTGTTTCATCTGGGACATAAGTACAACAGGCCTCTCCTATCATTGCACAGACACCTCCTTTTTCTGCTAATAGCATATCCAGAGCCAGCAGAGTAGTCTGACCCAACTGAGTAGCTAACCCAGTTAAGGCGTTCCTGAAGTAATTAACAAATCTCTGTTGATTATAATAGAGATAATTGATCCATGCAACATTTTTATTCACAGTAATAATGGGAAGTAAGGACTTAAATCCTGATGCTACTTCATCTCTGGCCTTATTCTCATCTGGGACCCCCTTTGGGACTCCAATTACATCAATATATACAGGGGGTCTTCCAATAGGTCATTGTTTGACACAGTTCTACGGGGCCTGGTTCTACCTTGGTTACTTGTTCTTATCTGCTCAAGGGTAACTCCATGATTTACAGGGCTTATTAGGATCGGCATTAACACTTTCATTAGGGCACATTATCCTGACCAAGGAAGTTTGAGTCTAGATCTTATCTTGAGGTTAGCACATAACAAAACAACATTTGCTACACGTTGTCTGTGGTCTTTTCCAGATGTTAAATGAGAAGGAGGATACTTGGTTGGTGCTAGTCCTGTCCAGGGCCGACTCGTGAACCTTGGTGATCTGCTCTTGATAAAGATCCAAAGCGTGATGAGGCTTCATGTGAACAGTTTGAGGCGTTGACTCAGAGAAGCCTTCTGAGATAATGGGTGGAATGGCAGCCACTCTCTCCTTCAGTTGTTTTAGGTCCATTGGTTTCTGAGGCGAAGACGTTAACTCGCGTGTCACTGCCAGTGCTCAGCAGACTAGGCCGGGGAGACATCAGCCTGGTGGGATGGTCTCTCCCAAAACTTTTCCCAGGATTAGAGGGTTAACAGCTGGCATTTTGTATTAAGGCAAATCAACGAATATATTTATATATGTGTTAGAAGAAAACAAAAGCATTCATAAATATGTATATTAGGCTACATCGACTAAACTATGTATAGGGGTCTGTGAAATGGCTGAATTAAGTATTTCAGGTTACTCAATTCTTATGGTGCCAGTCCCCCCTAAAGACTTATTTCTGCCATTTCCGAATACTAAGGGTACTGTGTTCCCTTAGGAAGAAAGGGAAAGAGATCTGTTGGGAAAACCTGCCTGACTGAACGTTGAGGCATGGGCGGAGAGGGGAAAGGGTTTTCTTCACCGGTTTGAGACTAAAGACTCCTAGACGAGTCCTCACCCTTTGTAGTTGGACTTTCCCATGTCTCAAGGTTCTCTAAGTCCTCTCTTCTACGTATTTTGGCAATGATGGTCTGACACTGTACAGGTCTTTTAAAAAGGATAAATACAAGCAAGACGCTCAGTGTAGCTTCGGTGGGCCGACCCTTCTGCAATGCGACGTGTGAATCCATGTTGCCCTGCCGTCGTGCTTATTGACATGTCTGTGGCTGGATGGCTCATTCTCGCTTGTCCTTTTAGGATCAATCAGTCCCCTGACTGAAGACCACGTGCACCTGATACTGATTTAAAATCTGGAATTGGAGAATACACCTGTTTATCACACTATTTAGTCAATCATATAAAAAAATTGTACATGCCTGAGATAAACCAAAAAAAATATCTTACAAATAGACCTGTTTATCACGAAAAGAAGTTTCCACCTTTCTATAAAAATATACACTTTCTTTACTTCTGTAAACCCATTTTTTTCATACCACCTCCATCATGTGCTTTTCAGCAATAACGTCGCTTTCTGCACTGGAATGATTCTGACCAAACCTGGAAAGAAATTTACACAACACGCACAAACTCACATAAACCTACTCATGGTAGATGTATATGACTAATCTGCAATCACCAGAGCAGTAGAGCGGATGAGGGGAGTGTTTCTACGAGGTCTTTTTAGTTTCTCTACTTTGTATTAAGCACAGGTCTTACAAGACTTGGTGTGTCTGGCCACCTGGGTACTGAGCACTGGTGCCGCCCATATCTTGTCCACCACCACACTTATAATGATCTTTGTCACATGTGTTCATGGGTTACCTGGGCCATTATTGAGTAGAGCACTCATGGCAGAGAAAGCTTACCGCCCTTTATCCACAGACCTTCCTCAGTCAGCTGGCTCCCTGCGTCTCACACTCCGTTCCTTGCTGAATCACTTGTTTCTGTAGGGATTTAAAAACACAAGTAGTGACCAATGTCACGGACGTGACAGGAGCCACCAAGGTACTGGTCTGCATTGGTAAAGGACTCTCAACTCTAGGCCCATTAACTGCTTCTTTGCTGTCTGCACCTGTGCGAGAGCCTCCACCTGGGCTCATATGCACTCTACGGTCTTTATAGGGTTTTCACGTCACACTAGAAAAGATCTGCTGCCTATAGCCACATTTGACTATCTTACCCCTTTCCGCTCTACAAACCACAGCAATCGCAAATCTTCATCTCGTTCTCCTATTCCGATGGGAGAGGAGTGGTTCGATTTTTATTACCTCATGTTGTGTAACCTCAGCATATCCAGTGCAGAATCAACCAGCATCTTGGTATCTGGATCCATCTACGAAAAAACTTAAAATCTGCATTAGCAATGGGCTCATCTGAGACATGTTCAAAATCTGACAATTCTTGTTACAGCAGAGCAATCATGAGATATAGGTCTGTCTGCTGTATCCTCTTTACAGATAAAAATATAAAGAAAACTTAATAGACAAACTCAATTGATTAACAAATTAAAAACTTAAAAATAGGTCTTTCCCCCCTTTTTGAATCCATTATCCAAAGCATAATTAGATTCAAAAAGTGTGTGTCACCGGAGCTCTACATTTAGGCACAAAAGTCACATTGTATAGATCATACCTAACCGGGAACACCATAAATATGTTATGTGTAGCCTTATAATGGAAAACGATTTCAATGACTTTTCAACCTTTGCTTGAAACACAGAAATCTGCATTACAATCTTTCTATAAAAAGAAAACAGATTATTCAATACATTATATATCAAACACAGAATGCCATAAATCATCCACCGTAAACCAAATTATTATAATTATTAATAAATTAGATTATTAATAAAGATTATAATAATTAACTAATTGTACACAGCCTGACCTCTATGCTCCAATATCTGCCAATAAATCTAAACATGTCCACAATTTAATTTATTCTGTTTAGATAGAATCAGTAAAATAAAACACTATTGTCAATTACTTTTTCCAATATAATTTACAATGCATTGCTAAAGTAGAGAAAAGTCTCCTTTTTTTTATAGCAAACAATAGGACTACCCCCCCTGTAAGTTGAAACTTTAGTTGTTTGACCCACAGACTGGAAATACCTGTATTTTGGGTCCACACCCTGAAGCCAATAGCAAACAGGGCTTGTCTTCCCCTGCCATCTCCAGCACAACCACTCATTCATTCATTCATTCATTCATTCATTCATTCATATTAAATCTTTCAGTATTATAAACTTTTACTAACAGCTTTAATTTAATATTTTCAATATAGCAATGGATGTTAACATTTTGATCCCTGAGGCTCACATTGCAAATACTCATTAAATCCAATTTCCTACTAACCTGACACTCTCTTTATGACTGACCCAAGTCCCAAATATTACTTTATATATATTTAACCATCATCTTAGTCTAATTATAGATAAAACACCTTTTTTTCTGTCTGAGTATGTAGTAGTCCACCCAATCTGTTGTTTAAACATTTACACATTACATGGTCTTCTTCACACATCCCCCTCTCACTTCTTTTGTAATAACCATGCCTCGACCACCATGTGCTTCATCCACCATTTTTAGATCTGACCTAAAATAGCACATGGTTTATCATAGTATTGCGGCCTAGAGTCTCCACATCCACAACAAAGTTCACTCTCATCCGGATTTTTCCAGTGACAGCTAGAACAGGCCCATACCACACCATCGCCATTTTTGGTCGCTCACAAGGTACATTTTTATTATATACATAACTCAAAATTCTGTATTTTTCCCTTTCCCCTTCTACCCAATTCTCTCTATATAGACACTATATAGACTTTTAGAAACCCTTCCCCATGCATTGTTTTTCAAAACGCCTTTTTTTTTTTTTTTTTTTTTAGTGTGCTAATCTAGCAAAGTTCTCTGCAACAATATACATTGCTGGGGAATTTTGAGACCTTACAATAGATAACACAGTTTGTATATACTGTACACTAATATCCATGAAAGAAAGGAAAATCAAAATATTAATGAAATACTGGCAGTCTGTATCTCAAGAAATCTAATTCTCCATAATACACGTCTCTGTTGGATCTATTTTTTCTAAATGGATATAATACTTTCCAACATTATTGGGGTAAGTCTTTTATGAATTTTTAGATTAGCTAACACGGTGCAAAAATATGTATTTACTTGCCCCTATTCTATTTTAAGATATAATGCTGCCACACTTTTACAACACCAATTGTTCAAAATTTTCACTTATTTGTACAATAAGGGGTCGACACTTCAGGGACTCAAAGTAACAAATTTTGTACTTGTAAACTCTCTATTCTCACCAGGCTATCCAACATATTCCTCTGATTCTTCCTGAATCGTCTGACCACCTTGTAAAACCATTTGCTGGGCAACTTCCCCCAGCATGATGTAAATTTGAATTAGCTGGGTTAACATACACCCCTGTCTCCTGCACCTTCTTCTTCTATTTCAACCTATCCTTCTGACTGCAACATCTGCGCTACACTTTACCAAACACCTGTGCATCTTCCCACAATCCTTTATCTTTCAACTTCACTTTCTTTCCCTTCAGCGCCGCATTCCATGTGACGGCTATAGCCATCCGCTCCTAGGCAAACCTAACACCTTAGAAATCTCTGAGGCATGGCGCACAACTTTCTTTTCCTCTCTGTCTGTCACTAATTCTATAACATTCTGTGATCCTTCCGGCTTCTCAACTTTCTTCTTTCTCCACCTAAACATTGTTGCTGTCTTGGCGGCAGTTGGATTACACTAATTCAAGACTATATGGTGCACGCTACAGTCCGGCCGGCACTGGGCGTTCCACCCTTACTCTAGCTCCCTCAGCTAAGTAAAAACAAAGGTGTCCCGTGAAAGGAGGAGGACATACAAAAATGTCACATACAAGAATGTCCCGCCCTCCGGACTTGGTCAGCTGTACCAATTTATTGTCCTAATCCCTATCTTCGATCACGGGTATCCCCCCCGTATCCTCAAACTACGGATCGGGTCAGTCTATCCAGCTATATCCAACTGCTGCCCTCTTACTCCCTACAATCCATCCTCCGGATCCCTTGTGACAATTGAAATCCACACCACAGGGTAGGATTCGAGCTACTGGGCCCCCAGCGGGCATCACCACCGAGTCACTATCGGTTACCTTTAACTCCGATGGGGACACAAGGCCTGTCACCCCCTCCTCTCCAAAAACAACCTTGTCGGCAGTGAATACACAGTATGTAACACTTACCGGGGCTGTTGGTTGATCAGGCCTGTTGGAGCGGAGGGAGGTCCTGGTCCGTGACGTCCAAGGTATCGGGGTGTCCAGGTATCGGGGTGCTCCTTATGGGGGCCCCACGTTGGGCGCCAAACTGTTGGGGGAGACCTCCCGGTCTCTCAGGGTCACGGAGGTGAATTTCAAATCAGAACTGCGCAGATGTATATGAATCAGGAAAATGACCACACAGAGAAACGTGTCTCTATTTGGGAGAAGTGGATGCCTTCTGCCAGTGTATTCAAAAGCATAACATTTTATACAGCTTTTTGGACAGTCCTGTAAAACATTCCTTTAAGGCATTCAGGTGTGTCTGGGAAGAGAGGAAAGTCTATTCAAGAATATTGCTTAATCATGAGTCTAACCGGTTTTTCAAGACTGGAAGAAGACATTGAAGAATGTCACTTTACTTATTTATGAGACTGCAAACTCATTACTTAGCCCTAAGCATAGTTGGTTTACGTTTACAATCCTTGCAACATTTCATTCAGGTATATGTAAAAAGCAATACATAAAACATAGAAAATACAGATTAATCTTATTATAATATAATATCATACTGGACAAACAATTCATAGCCTAGACCTTCACAATGTCACGGCGTCTATCTGATACCCGACATCAGTAACCCAGTCAGTGATTAAAAAAAAATGGATGACAAACAAATTTTTATTTGAAAAAAACAACTCACCAACACATTGCCTCTTTCACCAATTTATTGAAAAGAAAAAACAAATCCGGGTCCGGCGTAATCCAATAAGGATTGTCCTCCGACGATCCATACTCACTGTCCCAGTCAATGAAGAACAGAATGTTCTCCATTGGCTGGGAGAGCAGTGCAGTGACCTGAGCTAACATCATGAGGTCAGTTCAGGTCACTGCAGGGCAGGTTAGCGAGGTACATTACCTGCAGTGATGGAAGCCGCTGTACTTCTGATGTCAGGGCTGGCCACTGACTTCTATGCCCGCCGTTCTCAGATCACCTCTCGAGAGCGGCCCGTGACGTCACTGCTAGTCACAGTCTCAGGCCGCCCACGAGAGGTGATATGAGAACACGGCGGTCAGTGACGAGAGCTGATGTCAGGAGAGCAGGAATTCATCACTGCAGGTAATGAACTTTACTAACCTCTTGACGGCAACGCTCATCATCCCCACTGCTGCTCGCACTGCAGTGCAGGCATATGCTGACACTGCAGTCCGAGCAGATGCAGACACTGCAGTTCAGGCAGCCGCTGACACACTGCAGTGCGGGCAGATGCTGACACACTGCAGTGCGGGCAGATGCTGACACTGCAGTGTGGACAGATGCTGACACTGCAGTGCGGGCAGCCGCTGGCACTACAGTGCGGGCATATGCTGAAACACTGCAGTGTGGGTAAATGCTGAGACACTGCACTGCGGGCAGATGCTGACACTGCAGTGCGGGCATATGCGGACTCACTGCAGTGCGGGCATATGTGGACACACTGCAGTGCGGGTAAATGCTGCAACACTGCAGTGCGAGTGTACCGCCCCGCGGCCTCGGCTGCAACCGCCGAGCTGCTCGGATCTGTGCTCGCACTGCGGGCAGTGGCTCGAGCCTCTCACGGACCCGGGGGTCACGTCGCTCTGCAAGTGGGTTTGGCGCTACGCGCGGAGGAATGCGGGTGTTTGGTTCTGGGATGATTGTTCGTGACGCCACCCACGGGTTGTGGTGATGGTGGACACCACCGCTGCGGTGAAGGTACGGGGGCTCCCGGGAGCGGTGTAGTGGTGCAGCTAGGTGTTGACCCCTCCGTGGGTAGGGGATGTTGGTCCAGGGGCCCGGTTGTGCGAGGGTCGGGGTGCAGGGCGCAGGGTTGCGGTGAGGCACGGTGCCGGATGGCACTGGTGTACTCACGATTAAACCACACAGAGTCACTGGTAAACCAAATGGAGGGATGGACGGGGCCTGCAGCCGGCTGCAGCTTCCTAGTCGGGTTGGCAATGTCCGCCTTTCTCCTGCACCTGTGTTTGTAGTGTGACCACTGTGCCCGGGCACTGGTAGTCCGCTCCCCGGCGTGTATGTGACATAGGAGCCCCTTTTGCCCGCAGATGCTGGCCCTTGGATCTCTGGCCTCTGGCGGTGGCTACTATCCGGACGGGTTGGGCTGTTGCCTTCAAACGGGACTTTGGTGGGAATGAACCCCTGCGGTCCAGACCGCAATCAGTTAATTCGACTATGGTGGTGGCATATAGCCTAGTTCGGGGTCTGAGTACCCTGCCTGGTGCTCCGGTATCCTGTCGGTTCCCCGGTTCGGTTCCAGCGGGCCACTACCCTGTCCCGATCCCTTGCGGTTCCACCGGTCATATTCCCGGTCTCCTGCAGGCGTCCACTGTCGTCTGCCTGCCTGACTGATCTGGGGTCCTAGGCTCCAGCCCAGGCCCCAAGCAGAACTGTACTCCACTACTCTCCACTCCGCTGTACTGAACTGAACTGTTTACTGTGTTCCTGCCTCAGGCCAGCAGACTCCTCGGGGGGCGTGTCTTTCCACCTGACTCCACCCACCTGGTGTGCCTGTCTGACTCTGAGGGAGGCAATCAGGTCTTTGTGGTTGACTGATGGTACCTTTCTAGTGTGGGGGTGTAGGTGGTGAGTGTTATGACCTGTGACCCCTGGGTTCCAGGTCGTCGCACGAGCAGCCGTGGGGCTGGAGCAGGAGCTGGACACAGACTGCACGGGCACCCGATGGAGGTCACACGGAAGTGCTTCTGTGTGTCTTCCCGGGATTTTGTGAGCCCATTGACTTATATTGAGTCACAGTCCGTTATTATGGAACAGAATAGGACATGTTCCATAATAACGGAACGGACAAACGGCATCTAATGTGTTTTTTTGTAGGATCAGACATAGAAAAGATGGTCCTGTCCGTGGGTCCGCAAAAAAACAGGAACTGACCAGGACAAACGGAACGATCATGTGAATGAGCCCTTAGACCTATCTGTCTCTTTTTATTGACAGTGTTCTTTGGAAAACTCAAGTTGCACCTGCCAGTTCTTTGCAATTTCTTGACTGGAACTCGTGCATTCAAACCTACTGCTCTTAGCCATCACATCACAGTTTGGTAACTTAGAACCATGTTCTTCATTCATTTTATTGCAAATGCTGTGCAGCACTTTTATAGACATCAGATACTTTTTCTTAGCAATGTGATCAACTTTGGAAGAAGTTTTCTGTGGTCATCCACTTCTAGGTTTGTCAGCTATTCCATAATCTTTTTCTTTCTTTATTTCTTTGTTATTCAAGACACTTGAATGTTAGAACAGATGAATTCCATAGCTACCTCTCTTTGGCTTTTGCCTGACTTCACTCTCAGAAAAATAAGCTACCCGATATGCCTGTTATATTTGAAAAACACACAAACAAAAAAAAAAAAATGTATGCAAAATTAGACTAGCCATGACAACATAAAATATGCAAAACTTTTGACCCAACAAATGTGGAAAACTAACACAAAAAGGGATAAAACAATGTAAAACACAATTTTAATCCTTGGAGCTGACAACCATTTGCTTCTCAATTACTAAAATCAACCACCGGAATAAAACGTCATCACAACAACCAGACAGAAGTAACAGAAGTAATCACACTTTTTAAAAAAAACGCAAAACTTTTAGGTTGTCGCTATATATATATATATATATATATATATATATATATATATATATATATATATATATATATATATATATATACATATATATATATATATATATATATATATATGTATATATATATATATATATATATATATATATATATATATATATACACTACCGTTCAAAAGTTGGGGTCACCAAGCCAATTTTGTCTTTTCCATGAAAAATCATACTTTTATTTATCAAATGAGTTGCATACTGAATAGAACATATAGTCCAGACATTGACTAGGTTAAAAATAATGATTTTTACTTGAAATAATAATTTTCTCCTTCAAACTTTGCTTTCATCAAAGAATGCTCCCTTTGCAGTAATTACAGCTTTGCAGATCTTTGGCGTTCTAGCTGTTAATTTGCTGAGGTAATCTGGAGATATTTCACCCCATTCTTCCCCCCTCCCACAAGTTAGATTGGCTTGATGGGCACTCTTTGCGTACCATACGGTAAAGCTGCTCCCACAATAGCTCAATACGGTTGAGATCTGGTGACTGGGCTGGCCACTCCATTACAGATAGAATACCATCTGCCTGCTTCTTCCCTAAATAGTTCATACATAATTTGGAGGTGTGCTTTGAGTCATTGTCCTGTTGTAGGATGAAATTGGCTCCAAACAAGCGCTGTCCATAGGGTATGGCATAGCATTGCAAAATGGAGTGATAGCCATCCTTATTCAAAATCCCTTTTACATTGTACAAATCTCCCACTTTACCAGCACCAAAGCAACCCCAGACCATCATATTACCTCCATCATGCTTGACAGATGGAGTCAGGCACACTTCCAGCATCTTTTTAGTTGTTCTGCGTCTCACAAATGTTCTTCTGTGTGATCCAAACACCTCGAACTTCAATTTGTTTGTCCATAACACTTTTTCCCAATCTTCCTCTGTCCAATGTCTGTGTTCTTTTGCCCATATTAATCTTTTCCTTTTATTAACCATTCTCAGATATGGCTTTTTCTTCGCCACTCTGCCTTGAAGACCAGCATCCCGGAGTCACCTCTTAACTGTAGACTTGACACTGGCGTTTTGCGAGTACTATTTAATGAAGCTGCCAGTTGAGGATCTGTGAGGCATCGATTTCTCAAACTAGAGACTCTAATGTACTTGTCTTGTTGCTCAGTTGTGCAGCGAGGCCTTCCACTTCTCTTTCTACTCTGATTAGAGCCTGTGTGTGCTCTCCTCTGAAGAGAGTAGTACACACCATTGAAGGAAATCTTCAGTTTCTTGGCAATTTCTTGCATAGAATATCCTTTATTATTAAGAACAAGAATAGACATGTTTCACATGAAAGTTGTCTTTTTTTGGCCATTTTGAGAGTTTAATGGAACCAACAAATGTAATGCTCCAGATTCTCAACTAGCTCAAAGGAAGGTCAGTTTTATAGCTTCTCTAATCAGCAAAACTGTTTTCAGCTGTGTTAACATACTTCCACAAGGGTTTTCAAGGGATTTCTAAACATACATTAGCCTTCTAACACAGTTAGCAAACACAATCTACCATTAGAACACTGGAGTGGCGGTGTTGGAAATAGGCTTCTATACACCTATATTGCATTAAAAACCAGACATTTGAAGCTAGAATAGTCATTTACCACATAAACAATGTATACAGTATATTTCTGTGTGATCAAATGTTAGCTTCATTGAAAAACAAATGTGCTTTTCTTTTAAAAATAAGGAAATATCCATATATTATATATATACACATATACACACACACACACACACACACACACACACACACTCATAAGAGATTATTAGAGTTGGGCCTCTAAAAATTGTGTAGTAGGGCATCACACACAACATCACACACACCCTGGAAAAATGATCATGATCCTTTTGATGTGGTGAAGAAAGAGGAGTAGGGAATGAAAAAAAGAAAACCAGACCTGTATACCATTGTTTGAGTAGGAAGGGGTGAAGGGGTGCCAGGGAATTCAATACAAAATAAGTAACATTTTGGTTGACTTTATGTTCGGCTGCTGTCATTCGGTGGGGTTGAGAAGTATGGATCAATAAACGCCATGTTCATTTTGATAAGAGTCAGTCTGTCAGCATTGTCAGTTGACAGGTGGATGAGCCTATCAGTTATTATGATCCCAGAGGCACTAAAAACCCACTCTGACAAAATGCTAGCAGTAGGGCAGGCCATCACCTCCAAGGTGTAGAGGGACAGATCATGTCACGTGTCCAGCTTGGACAGTTGTACAGTTGTACAGCACATATTATCATAGAGGTGTGGTTGGCTAAGTACTCTTTCACTATCTTTCAAAACTTTTCCCTCCTTTTCAGATTACTCCCGTATCAGGGCATAAGAGCTGGGAGGGGATAATGAAACTGTCGTAGACCTTTGATAGTGTTCCCCTGCTTCTGATGGACCTGATGTGTTTCTCCCTCATTTCCCCTCTTTGGCTGTTCAAGGAACTATCACCTCTGATGCCAGCATTGTTAGATGGGAATTTTTTGACTAATCCTTTGTCACGAACCACCAGGGAGGGTCACTCAGAAATACCCCGTGCTGGCCACCAATGTCACGATCGGGGGTAACAAGTGGGGGTCACCCCTCCTTTATACCTCCCGACCGACAGACAGAGCACGTGACGCGCTCTCTACCGCCCCTCTTATAGTCAGGCCAATTATGGAATTGCCCGACAATAAGCAAGGAGGCCGCTATACTACTTATGCCGATTATTGAAGGGTCCCCGGTGAGAGTAGGGTATATATTCCCCCGACCTCCGCGGGCGGAATATATAAAATCTCCCCGAATCTCACTGGCCTCCCCACAATAATCCTTAGCACAACTCGCTGCCACCAACCGCTTCACGGTAACTATTAGCCGAACACACAGACGTGGGATTCAAGATCGAGATAACAGAACAGCCCAAGATTAATTATATAATTTAATCGGCCTAAGCCACACTAGAAACTACAATATATACAATAGGGGATCTACAGAATATACATAGGTCAGAGTACAGTTGCAATCAAAGCATGGTTTACAAACAGGCATACACAGTTCGAGCAGTTACCTTGTGCGTCTGGCCACAGGGGGCGCCGTGGACCAGGTTTCCAGGATCTCCCTCACAGGTCTTCCCTGACCAGACCCCCGAGCAAAAGAACACTGGGAAATGGCCGAAGTAGGGTTATCAACCTGGGCAAATCCAGGTCCCCTCCTACCTTAGTGACCTCACAGGGAAGCACTGCCACTCCCCCTGCATTGAGTCAGAGTAATATCCCAGAAGGGGCTATTACCTGCAACTCCGGACTGGGAGGTCCGATCGGGATGGTTCTGGTGCCATCAGATCCGCCCGGGTCCCCTCTGCATTTTGAGTCCAAGCACGACTCATTTACCGGACTCCTACTAGCAGTTCTCTATATCTCGCCACCCCAGGGTGCCACATAGACGTCGAGGATATTCACAGATTCGGCTTGAAGTCCCGATTCTAACGATGTAGGAGGTCTATGGCTGAGACGCACGGTAATATCATAACTGGGTATGATATTACGGAGCCAGCAGTATGCTCTCCTGCGGGGACTAGCTACTTTTGGTTTTGCTAGGTCCCTGCCCACTCTCTTTGATGAGTGGACACAGCTCCCAGGGGGTCTTCCTCTCTCTGTGTTTTAGAGGCCTGAGAGAACAAGCAATCTCCATATCAGAGGAGATGGCTGTTGGAGGTGTAAGTGGGACTTCACACCTTTCCAGATGCTGGCATCTGAGAAGTACCTCAGTGTGTGAAGGGACAAGGGAGGGGGGTTGCCCTCAGGGGGGTGATGAGAGAAATGATGACTGGACATCATCATTCCTCTTAATATCCCAGGATTTCCCTCACACCTCCCCCCTTTTGAGGGCGCTAGGGGGCAGCACACTCCGGTGTTCCCCCGTGCGCCCGTCCGCGACCTCTCCTTGTTGGGACAGCCCGTCTGCGTTACCGTGGTCACGGCCCCTTTTGTGGCGAATGGTGAAGTGGTATTGCTGGAGCGCAAGGCTCCATCGCAACAACCTCCCATTTGTCCCAGAGACGGTGTGTAACCAGCTGAGGGGATTGTGGTCCGTCTCCACGATGAAGTGGCGCCCGTATAGATAGGGTTGCAGACGCTGCAGGACCCACACTATGGCCAGGCATTCCTTTTCCATCATGGAATAGGCCACCTCCCTCGGTAACAGCTTCCTGCTCAGGTACAAGACTGGGTGCTCTTGGCTCGCAGAGTCCACCTGGCTGAGCACCGCACCGAGGCCGAAGTCACTGGCATCGGTCTGTACTACAAACGGCCGCGTGAAGTCGGCTGCCTGTAGCACGGGCGGGCTGGACAGGGCGTCCTTTAGGGCCCGGAAAGCTGTCTCGCAGTCCATTGTCCAATCGACTGCAGAGGGCAGCTTCTTCTTGGTGAGGTCCGTCAAGGGCTTTGCCAGGCTACGATAGCGTGGAACAAACCTCCTATAGTACCCGGCGGTCCCCAAGAAGGACATCACCTGCTTCTTGGTCCTGGGGGTGGGCCAGGATGCGATGGCCTCCACTTTCTCAGGCTCAGGCTTCAGAGTTCTCCCGCTTACCCGGTGACCGAGGTACTGGACCTTGCTCATGGCCAGCTGACACTTTCCCGGCTTGATGGTCAAACCTGCCTGGTGGATCCGCCTGAGCACCTGTGCTAGATGCTCTAGGTGGTCCTCCCAGGTGGGACTGAAGACGGCAATGTCATCCAGGTACGCAGCCGCGTACCCTTCAAGTCCCGTGAGCAGGGTGTTGACCATCCGCTGGAAAGTGGCAGGGGCATTCCTCATCCCGAATGGCATCACCGTGGACTCGTACAGTCCAAATGGGGTAATAAAGGCAGAGCGTTCCCTGGCCTTGCGAGTCAGGGGGATCTGCCAATATCCCCGGCTCAGATCCATGATGGTCAGGTACTGAGCCCCGGCCAACTGATCGAGCAGGTCATCGATGCGTGGCATTGGGTACGCATCGGCGACCGTGACAGCATTGAGCCCCCTGTAGTCCACGCAGAACCGAGTGGTTCGGTCCTTCTTAGGGACGAAGACTACAGGCGAGGCCCAAGCGCTGTTGGATGCCTGAATCACCCCCAGCTTCAGCATCTCGTCAATCTCCTGGCGCATGTGTTGCTGCACCTTCAGGGAGACCCGATATGCCGAACGCCGGATCGGGGGATGATCCCCAGTGTCCACGTGATGGACAGCCAAGTCAGTCCTTCCGGGCTGGTTGGTAAACAACCCCCGGAAGGGGTGTAGGGTGGCCCACAGCTGGGACCGTTGGTCCTCCAAAAGCTGGTGGCCAACCTCCACATCCTCAATGGATCCGCCTGCCCTAACCTGGGCTAGCATATCCAAGAGGGTTTCCGCCTCTCCCTCCTCGGGCAGGTTGCACACGGGGAGCGCACACGCCTCCCGCTCATGATGTGCCTTCATCATGTTCACATTATAGGGCTTCCGCCTTCCACGGGCAGGGTCCAGGGTGACCAGGTACGTTACAGGGTTGAGCTGCTGGTACACGAGGTATGGGCCTTCCCAGGCTGCCTGAAGCTTGTCCTGTGGTACGGGGACCAGTACCCACACCTTTTGACCCACTTGGTAGGTCCTCTCACAAGCGTTCTGGTCGTACCAACGCTTCTGATCGGCCTGGGCTTGAGCCATATTGTCGTGTACCAGTTGCGTCAAGGCCTGCATTTTGTCCTGAAAGCGCATGACATACTCAATAACCGACACTCCAGGGGTGGCCAAATCCCCTTCCCAAGCCTCTTTCACCAGAACCAGGGGGCCCCGCACACGTCGCCCGTACAGGAGCTCAAACGGTGAGAATCCCGTTGAGGCCTGTGGAACCTCCCGGTAAGCAAATAACAGGTGTGGGAGATACCGCTCCCAGTCACGCCCGTGGGAGTCAACCAACATCTTAAGCATCTGCTTTAAGGTGCCATTGAACCGCTCGCACAGGCCATTAGTCTGTGGGTGGTACGGGCTGGCCACCAGATGTTGCACCTGGACTTGCTTACAGAGGGCCTCCATCAGCTGGGACATGAATTGGGTCCCCCGGTCAGTGAGCATTTCCTGGGGAAAACCCACTCGGGAGAAAATCTCCAGCAATGCGGTGGCCACCTTGTCAGCCCGAATGGACAACAAGGCCACTGCTTCAGGGTACCGGGTCGCATAGTCCACTACCGTCAGTATGAAGCGTTTCCCGGAGCTGCTGGGGATGGCCAGCGGGCCGACCAGATCCACAGCCACCCTCCTGAAAGGCTCATCAATGATGGGCAGAGATACCAGTGGGGCTTTGGGGTGTGGCCCCGCCTTCCCCACTCTCTGACAGGTTTCACACGAACGGCAGTAGGCAGCCACATCGCCCCCATTTTTGGCCAGTAGAAATGCTGGTTTAACCTGGCCTTGGTCTTAGCGATCCCTAGGTGTCCGGCCATCGGAATCTCATGTGCGACCCGCAACAACTCCGTCCGGAACGGATAGGGTACCACCAACTGTCGGTCCCTGGGCCACGCCTCCGGTGAACCCTGCTGGACCATGACCCGGTACAGCCGTCCTTGGTCCCAGACCACTCGCTCCGGGTCCGAGTCCGAGGGAGGCTGTGCCGCCTGCTCCTTAAGAGCTTTCAGGCTGTCGTCAGCTTCTAACGCTGCCTGAAACCCCTGACTAGATGTGTCCAGAATCGATGAGACTGTCACATCTTCGGTCAGTACCCCGGGACCTGTGTCCTGGCCTCCACCTGACTCGGCTGCCACTTGGTCAGAAGGGGAAGAGCTATCGGACCTCCGGGAGGCCCCTTGGCTTCCATCACTCCCACTGCGGGTGACAGCGGCCACAGCCGCTGCGACCGTGGGTCGTACCTGCTCCTCCTCCGTTCCTGACCAAGTCGCCGGTTCAGGCAGACCTACCTGGCTTCCTGACACCCCGGTTGTGGGGGAACCATGTACCGAGATCTTACCTGGGAGCACTTCCGCTCCTGGACCGGGCCCAATCTCACCGGCCTGTTCCCCCCCTGCAGCAACAGAACCCCGCTGTGAAATCTCTGGGGACCCCACATTTGCTGTGGTAGCCCCCACCCCACACACTGGTCCTCCCCCTGCAGCACCCTGCTCTCTGCTTATCCCTGCAGAGGGCAACAGATCCCAGCTCACTGGCTGATTACTTGTAGAGGCATTGTCCCACCTTCCTCTGACCCCCTCCCCTCCTGTCACAGCTGCAGCTGTGTGTGTGTCTATGGTGTCTGTGCAAGCAGAAGAATCAGAGTTCACTCCCCCCTCCCTTACATCATTCATAGATAACACATTAACATTGTCCGGAGGTATGTCAGTACTGGCTGAAGGTTCAGCCCTTGGGGGGGGCCCAAACTGGGAGGTTATCTGCCCCAAATCTGTCCCAAGTAGCACGTTTGCGGGGATCTGATCAGTTACCCCCACCTCCCTCACCCCTCGCCCTGCGCCCCAGTCCAAATAAAGGCCAGCAACAGGCAGCGCAGGGTCAATGCCTCCAATCCCGGAGACAGCGAGGATTTTTCCAGGTACCAAGTCTTGGGGGGACACCATCTCAGGCCGCACCAGAGTCACCTCCGAGGCGCTGTCTCGCAGTCCTATGGTCACAGACCGGCCAACGGTGACAGGTTGGAAGCTGTCCAGGGACCTACCACCACCCCCACCCACACAATACACCTTGGGAGGTCCTTGGGACGGGGACGGAGCCGGGACCTTGGGACGCTGAGGGCACATGGCCTTGAAGTGTCCAGGTTGGTTGCACTGGTGGCACCGTCTTGGTTCTGCCACGGGCCTGGAGAGGGGAGTTGAGGGGGACACCCCCTGCGGTCTAGGGGCAGGTGGGGCAGTCGCAGAATTCATCTTACCCCCTCTCCAGGTGCTGCTGGTGGCCGCTCTCCTGGCCTCAGGGGCCTGGTTGTTGGTGTAGTCATCGGCCAGGGCAGCTGTAGCCGTGGACCCCTTTGGCTTCTGGTCTCGGATGAACTGGCGGAGATCCTCAGGGCAGTTCCACAAGAGTTGCTCCGTGATGACCAAGTCCAGGATCTCCGGTCCGGTGGAAAGCTGCAGGCCTTGGGTCCAGTGGTCGGCAGCTCAGGCAAGTGCCCGCCGGTGGTCAGCCCAGGAATCCTTTGGTCCCTTCTGCAGGGTCCGGAACTTCTTGCGGTAGGACTCCGGAGTGAGGTTGTACTGTTGGATCAGGGCCCGCTTGATGGTGTCGTAGCCCTGATCTGCCTCAGTAGGCAAGTCCCCAAGGATTTCCAGGGCCTTACCCCTTAAACGGGGGGTCAGGTATTTGGCCCACTGGTCCTTGTCCAGATAGTGCTGCAAGCAAGTCCGTTCAAAAGCAGTCAGGAAAGAGTCCAAGTCTCCATCCTTCTCCAGCACGGGAAAGTCCTCAACACGGACCTTTGGAAGTTTGGTGTCTTGAAGGTCAGGTGTGGCTGATGAGGGCTGGAGCTTGGCTACATGCAGCTGGTGGTCACGGTCTGCCTGTCGCTCTCGCTCTTCACGCGCTGCCTGCCGCTCCGCAGCCTCAGCCTCACACGCTGCCCTGCGCTCTGCAGCTTCACGTTCTGCCCTGGGCTCTCGCTCCGCAGCCTCACGCGCTGCCTGCCGCTCCGCAGCCTCAGCCTCACACGCTGCCCTGCACTCTGCCATGAGTTCCTTGTAGCCCTCCCGGTCTCCAGCCTGGAGGAGGGCCATAGCCATTTGAAGAAGGCTATCCGAGCCTGCCAGGCTCGGTGGAATGGCACGTGGTGATCTGCGGCACGCTGCAGAGCTAGGCGATTCACTGTCCCTTTCAGAGCGGAGGACTGGCATCTGGCTCGTTGAGGACCCTTGGGTGTGCTCCTCATCTTGCCCAGGTTGTGCGATGTCCTCTGCAGAGCTGTTCTCTGGCGTCGGGCTCCTGGAGGGCTCGTGGACAACCTCCTCATCGTCTCTGGCCTGAGCATCGGCCATTCCTTTGGCTTTGCTCCTGGTGCTCTCAGCCATTGTTGCAGACTTTGGTCACTGACACAGAACTGACACCTGATGCGCCCACACACCTTACAGTATCTGCACTCTGACACTCTAGTGTTGAGCTGGTCTGAAGACCCCAGCAGCCACAGCTGCTGCAGGCAGTCTTTAGTGTCTGGGAGTATGGGTCTCACACTCACACACACTATTATCTCGATCCCACCACTTGCCACCAATATGTCACGAACCACCAGGGAGGGTCACTCAGAAATCCCCCGTGCTGGCCACCAATGTCACGATCGGGGGGTAACAAGTGGGGGTCACCCCTCCTTTATACCTCCAGACCGACAGACAGAGCACGTGACGCGCTCTCTACCGCCCCTCTTATAGTCAGGCCAATTATGGAATTGCCCGACAATAAGCAAGGAGGCCGCTATACTACTTATGCCGATTATTGAAGGTTTCCCGGTGAGAGTAGGGTATATATTCCTACGACCTCCGCGGGCGGAATATATAAAATCTCCCCGAATCTCACTGGCCTCCCCACAATAATCCTTGGCACAACTCGCTGCCACCAACCGCTTCACGGTAACTATTAGCCGAACACACAGACGTGGGATTCAAGATCGAGATAACAGAACAGCCCAAGATTAATTATATAATTTAATCGGCCTAAGCCACACTAGAAACTACAATATATACAATAGGGGATCTACAGAATATACATAGGTCAGAGTACAGTTACAATCAAAGCATGGTTTACAAAAAGGCATACACAGTTCGAGCAGTTACCTTGTGCGTCTGGCCACAGGGGGCGCCGTGGACCAGGTTTCCAGGATCTCCCTCACAGGTCTTCCCTGACCAGACCCCCGAGCAAAAGAACACTGGGAAATGGCCGAAGTAGGGTTATCAACCTGGGCAAATCCAGGTCCCCTCCTACCTTAGTGACCTCACAGGGAAGCACTGCCACTCCCCCTGCATTGAGTCAGAGTAATATCCCAGAAGGGGCTATTACCTGCAACTCCGGACTGGGAGGTCCGATCGGGATGGTTCTGGTGCCATCAGATCCGCCCGGGTCCCCTCTGCATTTTGAGTCCAAGCACGACTCATTTACCGGACTCCTACTAGCAGTTCTCTATATCTCGCCACCCCAGGGTGCCACATAGACGTCGAGGATATTCACAGATTCGGCTTGAAGTCCCGATTCTAACGATGTAGGAGGTGTATGGCTGAGACGCACGGTAATATCATAACTGGGTATGATATTACGGAGCCAGCAGTATGCTCTCCTGCGGGGACTAGCTACTTTTGGTTTTGCTAGGTCCCTGCCCACTCTCTTTGATGAGTGGGCACAGCTCCCAGGGGGTCTTCCTCTCTCTGTGTTTTAGAGGCCTGAGAGAACAAGCAATCTCCATATCAGAGGAGATGGCTGTTGGAGGTGTAAGTGGGACTTCACACCTTTCCAGATTCTGGCATCTGAGAAGTACCTCAGTGTGTGAAGGGACAAGGGAGGGGGGTTGCCCTCAGGGGGGTGATGAGAGAAATGATGACTGGACATCATCATTCCTCTTAATATCCCAGGATTTCCCTCACATCCTTCAACTATGGCTTTCTGGTATTGCACCATTTTGGTAGCCCTCTCTGCCACAGGAAGGAGAGATGGAAAGGTTTTTTTGTAGCATGGGGCGGGAAGATTGAACAACCAGTAATTGGCATTCATCAAAATACATATAACGTGAGGGCCACAGGAAAAGTAGCAGAAAATAAAGTAAGCCTCCCAATGGACAAGCCTTCCCTGTCCCCACCAGGAGGATGACTCTCCATCTCCTCCTCCTCTTTCTACTTCTCCTGCTCCTCCTCTTCAGACCATCCACTCTGAACAGATGGCATGACGCTGGTGTAGGTAGTACCCTCTGTAGCTCAGGCAATCATCTACTGTTCCTCTTCCTGCTCATTATCACCCAATCCAAGATGTGATATTGGGATGAGGCTATATTACCCTGTGAACTTTCTTCCTCTATCTCCACCTGGCTAGCATAAAAGCTTTCTCTTAAATTGTGAGCAGTGAGCATTTGAGTAGATGTCGCGGGCGGGGAGGACGCCGCCGCTGCTGATCTCTCGCTAACGCTCGGGTCCGGCGCTGCTGCTGCTGCTCGGTGGCTTGAGCGGTGGGCCGGATCCGGGGACTCGAGCGGCGCCCCTCGCCCGTGAGTGAAAAGGGTGGTTGGTTTGGGGGATTTAGTCCGTGACGCCACCCACGGGTCGTGGTGAAGATGGGCAACACAGCTGTTGGTGACAGGGATCCTGGGAGCGATGGTAGGGAGCAACTGGGATGTAATTTTCCCCCTCCGTGGGTAGGGGTCGGTGGTCCCGGGGCCCAGTGATGTGACGGGGAGGCAGGGTTGGTGAGGTGCAGAGTTGCAGGGACAGCGCGGCGTGGTGCCGGATTGCACGGGTGTACTCACTCAGTAAGAGATGCACAAAGTCCTCAGTAAACCAAACGGCTGGATGGACGGGTCCCGCAGCCGGCTGCAGTGTCTCTCCCCCCAGAGAGGTGATGGCGGCTGTCTTTTCCTGCATTTCCTGCACCTTGATGTACTTGTTTGACTACTATGGATCCCCAACGATAGTCCGCTCCCCGGTGTATGGATGCTGGAGGAGCCCGTTTGCCCGCAGGCACTGGCCCTTGGGTCTCTAGCCTTAGGCGGTAGCTGTATACCCTCACGGTGTGGGCGGTTGCCTTCTATCGGGTCTTTGGCTGTTAGGAAACCCCTGGGGTTCCGGTCACACTCAGATTTGACTATTGTCGGCGGCTCCAAGCCTGGTCGGGGTCCGATGGCCCTGCCTGTGTGTGCTGGCTTCACTTCGCTCCCCGGTCGGTACCGGCGGGTCAACGCCCGACCCCGGTCCTACGGTTCCGCGTTGCTTCACCACTCCTGCAGACGGCCACCACCGTCTGCCAACCTTGCTGTCTGTGCCTGGGCCACAAACCCAGACACCCAAGTCTTTACTCCTCACTCCTCAAACTCCAACACTCTCTTCGACACTTTTCCCGCCTCCAGGCCTGTGAACTCCTCGGTGGGTGGGGCCAACCACTTGGCTCCGCCCCACCTGGTGTGGACATCAGACCCTGGAGGGAGGCAACAAGGGTTTTGTTTGGCTAATGTTACTGTCTAGTGGGGGTGGGGGTGTGTTTGAGTGTTACCTGTGACGACCTGGCTAGTCCAGGGCCCCACATTCCCCCTTGGTGAAATGCAGACCATCCGCGGGCTGCCCGTCCATCACCGGTTTTATTTTTTTTCCAAAAACTGTAAAACATAAATAACATGTAAACATTTCAAACATATAAGAATTTTTGTTAGGTCACTTAAACGTTGCACATATAAAATCATTTTTAATAATGACGGACAGACGGATGTCTTCCACTCTCCCACCCAAGCAACCTAGCCCTGATGCTGCACCTAAGAAGTGGGCAGCACCCTTTGACCCCAGCCCAGGTTCAGGCTGCCCGAGCGGGAACGGGTACGGTAACTCGCACCCGGCTGTCACTTTAGGGGACCCCACGTCCAGGGGGACCCCTGACCCCTGGAGGATGGCCACCGGTCCTGGTGGTGGCCGGGCCCCAGCCTGCTCTGCTGCGGGCCCTTCCTCCAACCTGCCTCTCTGGAGGCGACAACAGTTTCCATCCCATAAAACTATTTACAAGCCCACAAGTTCGTGGGTGGCCTGCCAGTTCTCGGCCATGTCCATGAGCAGTCTCTCATGCAGGTGGTAAACACATAAAGTCCCTCCGGGGAGAACTCACCAGCAACGGCCGGAATAATCACTGTCGACAATCAGGTGATCTTCGGTTGATTTTTGTCATTCATTCACATATTTACACACTTAACATATGACACCCCTAAATGGTAGTTTCCCTGTACCTAAGCGGGGGTTGGCCTAGGTTGGGGCGTGTGGACCTTCTGGGCCCAATGCTAGCAGTGGAGGGCAAGGGGACAGAAGAGACAGTCAGTTCCTCCTCCCGTCTACTGTGTGGGGCCGGCGGA
Organism: Anomaloglossus baeobatrachus; assembly: GCF_048569485.1. Classification (NCBI taxonomy): domain Eukaryota; kingdom Metazoa; phylum Chordata; class Amphibia; order Anura; family Aromobatidae; genus Anomaloglossus; species Anomaloglossus baeobatrachus. Next base: position 127,134,107 of record NC_134357.1, read on the forward strand.
GACTCAGGGGGACTGGCTACAGGTGCAGCCCTGGGCACTGGTTCACTGGCGGATACTTCCGCCTCCTTTTCCTCCATGGGTTGTGGGAACATTATTACCGGAATAAGCACCGCGCCGTTCTGTGTAGGCCAGTCCGCTGGGAAATCACCCATCACTGTGTGGATCACCTCTTTTTCTTTCTCCCCGGTTGGTCTGGGGGCTGGAACTTCAGCTGCCACCTTCAACGGTGATGGGCACCTCTTCAGGTGGTCCCTGGACACCGTGGCCGAAGTCTTCCCCTGGTCACGACTAATCTGGTAGGCCTTCTCATTCTCCCATTCAGTGTGTTGTATGACATACAGGGTCTTTTCCCACTGGTCATCAAGCTTATGGGTTCTTCTTTTTCGTTTTAGCACTACATCCCCAGGTTTAAAGGGGCCAACTGGAGCCCGCTTGTTGAAGTACTGTTCCTGCTGTTCCCGGCTCCGACACAGGTTCCTTTCCACGTACTCCTGGACCTGTCAGTACTGCGCTCTCTGCCGAGTGTCCCATCCAGCAGTCAAAGGGAGGGCTTCTGGAACTTCCAAGCCCATTTCTAGGTCCACCGGCAACCGGCCTAGCCGAGCTCTCATCAAATACGCTGGTGTACATTTGGTAGAGCTAGAAGGGATGTTATTGTACATATCGACCAGGTCAGGCAGCTTTTCTGGCCACAGGTTCCGCTCTTCTAGCGGTAACGTCTTGAGGAGACCCAGGACCAGATGGTTCATCTTTTTACACATGCCATTAGTCTGGGCATGGTAAGGCGTGGTCTGAATCTTCTTGCAGCTGTACAACTGGCAGAATTCTTGAAACACCTCCGCTTCAAAAGCCGGGCCCCGGTCAGTAAGCACCCTCTCCGGGTACCCATGCGGTCGGCAGAAATAGGCCTGGAATGCTCTAGCGGCAGTATGGCCGGTCAGGTCCTTGACTGGGACAACCACCATGAATCTCGAATAGTGGTCTACAATGGTCAGGGCGTAGGTGTACCCACTTCGGCTAGGGGTGAGTTTAACGTGGTCGAGGGCGACCAACTCCAGCAGCTGATGAGTGATGATTGGGCGTAGAGTGGCCTTCTGGCTGGCCTCGTCCCTTCTTCTCAGTGCACAGGGACCACACTCTCGGCACCAGGCCTCCACAGACTCCTGCATCCCACTCCAATAGAACCGCTCTCTCAACAGCATCTCCAGCTTTTTCCACCCAAAGTGCCCCGCACCGTCATGGTAAGCCCGTAGAACTGTGGGCACACTAGCCTGTGGAACCACCAGCTGACGAACCTTCTCATGGGTCTTCGGGTTGATCAGTTCCCGATATAGTTTCCCCTGGTCCAGATGCAGCCGGGCTCGTTCTTTCCACAGCCGTTGGGCCTCAGGCGGAGCAGCAGCGTCCAGTCTAGTGGAACCTTGTTCAATCATGGTCTTGACCACTTGGACGGCAGGCGCTTGGTCTTGGGCTTCTTGCCATCCCTGACTGGGCAGCGGGTCCAGGTTCGCCTGCTGCTGCTTGACATGCAACTGTTTGACTGGTGGCCGGTGAAATGCAGGCAGCTCGATTTCTTCGAGATCATCGCCTTCCGGCCCCTCATCCGATAGGTGGGGCATCCGGGATAGCGCGTCCGCGTTGGTGTTCTTGCGGCCGGCTCGGTACTTGATCGTGAAGTCATAATTAGACAGCCTGGCCACCCACCACTGCTCCAACGCGCCCAGCTTGGCCGTGTCCAGATGGGTTAGCGAATTATTGTCCGTATAGGCGGTGAACTTAGCTGCTGCAAGGTAATGGCGGAATCACTCAGTAATGGCCCACACCAGTGCTAGGAACTCAAGCTTGAAGGAGCTGTAATTTTCAGGGTTCCTCTCCATGGGCTGGAGTTTTCTGCTGGCATAGGCGATCACTTTTTCCCTTCCATTCTGGACCTGGGGCAGGACGGCTCCCAAGCCTACATTACTGGCATCAGTGTAGAGGATGAATGGGAGATTATAGTCGGGATACGCCAGGATTTATTCCCCTGTCAAGGCCGTCTTCAGCTGGCAGAAGGACTCTTCGTGCTTCTCTTCCCATGCCAACGAGGTTCCAGAGGGCCCGCCACCCTTGGTCTGTCCCACGACGAGGTCTTGCATGGGGGTGGCCATCTTCGTATACCCCTTAATGAAGCGACGATAGTAGCCCACCAGGCCCAGGAACTGTTTCACCTCTCTCACCGTGGTCAGCCTCGGCCAGTCCTGAATGGCAGTGATCTTCTTGGGATCTGGGGCGACGCCTTCCGCGCCTATCACGTGTCTGAGGTACTGCACCCTGGGTTTCAGTAGGTGGCACTTAGAGGGCTTCAATTTCATCCCATATTTGGCTAGGGACGCGAACACTTCAGCCAGATGTTCCAGATGGGCCTCGTACGTCTGGGAGTACACGATCACATCGTCCAGGTACAGTAGGACCGTTTCGAAGTTGAGATGTCCCAGGCAGCACTCCATTAGCCGTTGGAAGGTTCCAGGGGCATTGCACAGCCCGAACGGCAGGCTGTTAAACTCACAGAGTCCCATGGGAGTGGCGAATGCCGTCTTCTCACGGTTCTCTGGTGCGACCGCTACCTGCCAGTACCCGCTAGTGAGGTCAAGGGTAGAGAAGAAGTTAGCAGTTCTCAGTGCAGCTAGCGACTCTTCGATACGGGGGAGAGGATAGGCATCTTTATGCGTGATCTGGTTGATCTTCCGGTAATCCACACACATCCTCATGGTGCCGTCCTTCTTCTTTACCAGCACCAGTGGGGCTGCCCAGGGACTACAACTATCCCGAATGACCCCCGCCTCCTTCATGTACCTCAACATGTCTTTAGCGCATTGATAGTGTCCTGGCGGAATGGGCCTATACCTCTCTTTGATGGGTGGGTGTAGGCCTGTAGGGGATGGTGTTGAATCCCCTTAATCCTCCCAAAATCTAATGGGTGCTTGCTGAAAACCTGCTCATACTCTTGCACTACCCGGTATACCCCCTCTTTGTGATGCGTGGGTGTGGTTTCAGTACCTACGTGTAGTTCCTGGCACCACCCCTCTAACTGTTCAGAGGGTGTATGGTTACTGGCAGGGGATACTGAGGTAGGAGGGATAGCTTTGTGAATGGTGTGAGGGTCTAAGGTGAGCAACTTGGCGAGGGTAGCATAACGGGGCAGCCTGACTTCCTCCTCTCCACAATTCAGCACTCTTACAGGCACTCTCCCCTTTTTAACGTCAACCACCCCTCTGGCCGCCATCACCGTGGGCCAGTGTTCAGAAGGCGTGGGTTCCGCCATCGCCGGGTAGTTGCGCCCCTGGGGGCCTACTGCTGCCCTGCACCAGATCATCATTTCACTTCGGGGTGGCACTACCAAGGGGGTCACATCCATCACCCTCACTCCACCAATCTCTCCGCCAGTCGAGCTCACTTGCTGCCGATACAGAAGGGCCCGGATCTCACGCTGCACAGCCCTCTGCCGGCCTCCTCCTGCTGTGGCGGCCAACTGCTGCAACAGATTCAGCACCTCACTCATACAATGCTCCATCACGTTGGTCCCCAAGATTACTTTCGGGGTGTGATAACTGGGTTCATTCATTACCACAATCATCCCTTGATTCTTTAACTCCGCACGTCCCACAGTCAGGGTCACTTGCTTGTAGCCCACCTGGGTTAGCGGGAGTCCATCAGGGTCAGGCTATCATCAGAGGGGGCAAGTTCATCAGTGCCCCAATACTGCTGGTACAGTGTATATGGTATAGTGGTTACCTGTGATCCTGTGTCCAAGAGGGCCATGAGCGGGACGCCGTCCACTGCCAGGGGGATGATGGGGCGAGTTCCGACGTACCGGTCTCGCCAATCGGGGGGGCCGTTGGTGTATACACCTGAGGATTGGCCCTTGGCCCCAGGGGTTGCTCGTTTAATGGGCACCGCCTAGAGCAGTGGCCAGGCTTGCTGCACCTGTAACAGATAGGAGGCCCATACCGTGAGTCATTGGTCCTTCTCCACTGCATCCAGGGGACGTCCTCCGGGCTGTCAGCAAGCTGGATCCCTCCTGGGGGCTTGACTCTCGTCGGAAGCTGGAGTGCGGCGAGGATCTTGGCTAGGTCTCCATCCATGCAGCGCACCTGGGCTGCTAGTTCCTCCATCATCCCACCGGGCGCTGCGGGGGCCGGTAGAGCCGGGGGTGGAGGTGCCACCGTGATAGGAGCGGTTTTAGCCGGCCATGAAGCCGCCTCAGGAGCGTCTGGCGTTGGGGCCTGCAGGGCCTTGATGGCCCGCTCTTTCAGCACGGCAAAGTCCAGATTGGGGTGTTCTAGGGCCCACAGCCGCAGCTGCTTGCGGTCTTCCGCGGACCCCCCAGCCCTTGCAGGAATTGTTCTACTAGCATCTTATTGCTGTCCGCATCATTAATAGTGTCCACCCGCTTCAGCGTATGGAGGGTTGTTTGCAGGCGCAGGGCATAGTCTCTTACATTGTCCGCAGGCCGTTGTCAGCACTGATAAAACTGCATCCTCAGCTCTGCTTCTGTGCGGGTCTCAAAAGCGATTTATAGTTTCTTGAAAATGGTAGTCACCGAGACCCGGTCCGAGTCGGTCCAGGTCTCCGCCTCCTGCTCAGGTGCGCCGGTTAGCTGCCCTAGCACTACCGCTGCCCATTGCCTATCAGCCAAGGGATATAAATAGAGGACCGGGCTAATCTTTTTCCGGAACACCTGCAGAGCATCAGGCTTCCCATCGTACTGCGGTAGTCAGGTAGCACTGGGCACATAGGGCAGGGAGAACGGCATCACCTGGGCGACCGCTGGGCCTGCGGCCCCCCCGCTCCTGCGGCAGGAGCAGGGGCTATCCTGTTTCCAAGTACGGGTGCGGCGGCAGCTGCAACCGTCACTCCTCCAACAGCTCCGTCGGGCGCAGACATCTTTTTCCCGCACCCCCTTGGTTCTCTGTAGCACTTCCGTTTGTTGGGGGCGGGGCTTCACTTTTGCACCTTCCCTGCTCGGAGAAGACGCTCGAGCGGGAGATTTTCCCGCCAAGATGGCAGCGTTTCAACATTTTTGGCCAGACACCGCCGGTGGAGATCACAAGGCGCACTTCTACTGGTAAGTAGATGGGTTCAATCCTGTTCACAGCACCAAGTTGTCGCGGGCGGGGAGGACGCCACCGCTGCTGGTCGCTTGCTAACGCTCGGGTCTGGCGCTGCTGCTGCTGCTCGGTGGCTCAAGCGGTGGGCCGGATCCGGAGACTCGAGCGGCGCCCCTCGCCCGTGAGGGAAAAGGGTGGTTGGTTTGGGGGATTTAGTCCATGACGCCACCCACGGGTTGTGGTAAAGATGGGCACCACCGCTGCTGGTGACAGGGATCCCGGGAGCGATGGTAGGGAGCAGCTGGGATGTTGTTTTCCCCCTCCGTGGGTAGGGGTCGGTGGTCCTGGGCCCGGTGATGTGACGGGGAGGCAGGGTTGGTGAGGTGCAGGGTTGCAGGGACAGCGCGGCGTGGTGCCGGATGGCACTGGTGTACTCACTCAGTAAGAGATACACAAAGTCCTCGGTAAACCAAACAGCTGGATGGACGGGTCCTGCAGCCGGCTGCAGTGTCTCTCCCCCCGGACAGGTGATGGCGGCTGTCTTTTCCTGCACCTTGATGTACTTGTTTGACTACTATGGATCCCCAACGGTAGTCCGCTCCCCGGTGTATGGATGCCGGAGGAGCCGTTTGCCCGCAGGCGCTGGCCCTTGGGTCTCTAGCCTTAGGCGGTAGCTGTATACCCTCACAGTGTGGGCGGTTGCCTTCTATCGGGTCTTTGACTGTTAGGAAACCCCTGGGGTTCCGGTCACACTCAGGTTTGACTATTGTCGGTGGCTCCAAGCCTGGTCGGGGTCCGATGGCCCTGCCTGTGTGTGCTGGCTTCACTTCGCTCCCCGGTCGGTACCGGCGGGCCAACGCCCGACCCCGGTCCTACGGTTCTGCATTGCTTCACCACTCCTGCAGACGGCCACCACCATCTGCCAACCTTGCTATCAGTGCCTGGGCCACAAACCCAGACACTCAAGTCTTTACTCCTCACTCCTCAAACTCCAACACTCTCTTCGACGCTTTTCCCGCCTCCAGGCCTGTGAACTCCTCGGTGGGTGGGGCCAACCGCTTGGCTCCGCCCCACCTGGTGTGGACATCAGACCCTGGAGGGAGGCAACAAGGGTTTTGTTTGGCTAATGTTACTGTCTAGTGGGGGTGGGGGTGTGTTTGAGTGTTACCTGTGACGATCTGGCTAGTCCAGGGCGCCACATAGACCCAGAAGTCAGATGATTACGTTGATTAAGGTGTAATCGCTACTCCCCATCTTCGTTGATTCATCAAAGTTTTCGTGAACTGTACAGAAGTCAAACATCCATGACCACTCATTGGTTCTTATGTGCGGAACCTAACTGTAATACCAACAGAAATGTAGCTGGTATTCAACTACTGCTCTCTGCTGCTCACAAAGCCTTGCCATCATATGTAATGTTGAGTTCTTGCACATGGGCAGGCCACAAACCAGTTGGTGAGCTTGCACTTGTAAATGGTGCTGCAGCACTGCCAGACTGGCAACAGCTGTAGCTGACTTGGGGAAATGGGCGCACATGCGATGTATCTTGACAAGTAGCTCAGGTAAATCTGGGTAGGTGTTCAGAAAGTGCTGAACCGCTAAGTTGAGCACATGAACCAGGCATGATATTTGTGTAAGCTTGCCAAGCTTCAGTGCCGCCACCAGGTTACGGCCATTATCACACAAGACCATGCTTGTTTGGATGTTCAGTGAAGAGCGCCACAGATTTGCCTGGTCTGTTAGACATTTTAATCACTCCGTGGCAGTGTGCTGTTTGTCGCCTAAAGAAAGTTTCAGCAGAGCCTGTTGCTACTTCACCAAGACAGTGCTGCAGTTCTTTCAGTTTGTGATTGATATGGGTGACAATTTGTAGATGGAGGATGAAGAGAAGGAGGGTTTGCAGCAAGTGGTGTAGGTGGGGGACGTTCTGATGGAACTAGGGCCCACAATTCTAGGCACTAGTAACACATGTGCCATCCCAGTCTCCATCCTATTCACCTAGTGTGCTGTCAGGGAAATGTAGTGTGATGCCCTGGCCGTGCCAGGTAGTCACAAATAGGGCCCCGCATTACACCTTTCTCGTACAGGTAACACACAGCCAACCTTAAAACCTAGTCACCCCGCTTAAGGGCTTGATAGACATACCAGGGGGCGGAACCAGGTGGTTGGAAGACGCCAACCTAAGAGTTTTAGACAGCCCAGGGCGGGGAAAAGTCAGATCAGTTGTAGAGTTCAAGGAGAGTGGAGGTCAGGCCTGTGTCGGGCCTGAGGCAAACTGACAGGTACCAGGGTAGAAGCCCTGGTGCCTTTAGCTAGAAGGCAGACGGCGATCTCCGTCTGCAGGAGTCGGGAAGATGGCTCGGTGGAACTGAGGTGGACCGGGACAGGGTAGTGGCCTGCCAGTACCGACCTGGGGAACCGACTCGGAAACCAGAGCACACAGGGGGGTACTCAGACCCTGAAGCTAGGTCCAGAAGCGACTGGAACTGGTTTATTAACTGATTGCGGCCAGGACTAGAGGTCCTGTCCCACCCAAAGTCCCGATTGAAGGCAACAGCCCACCGAGGGGGATAACAGGCCACCGCCAAGGCTTAGAGATCTCACGGACCAGCGTCTGTGAGCAAGGGCTCCATAAGCCACAACCAGCTGGGAACGGACTCCTGAAGTTGCAAGCACAGGCAGTCCACAGTTCTAAAACAGGTGCAAAAGAAAGACAAAGACCACCAGCCTGGTGGGGGAACCAGAACGCAGCCGGCTGCGGGCACCGACCATCATCACCTTGGTTTACCAGAGACTCGTGTGTTTTTCTAATAGTGAGTACATCAGCACCCTGCGGTCGCCCATCTCCCTGCACCACCAAACCCCAACGGGTCCCAGGGCCACCATCCCTGCCCATGGAGGGGTTAACAACTTGCTGCAAAACATCTCCCCCCAGGTGCCCCGTAACTGCAGCGGTGGTGTCCAATAACACCACATACCGTGGGTGGTGTCACGAACTCTGTACGGCTCAGCCCGTACATATACGTCCTAAATCCACCATCCCATCATTCCCCTTTTCATTTGAAGTGACCGCGAGGCCCCCCGGGTCCGGAGACCCTCGAGCCACCCACAGAGGGATCAGATCCGAGCAGCTCGTCTGCCGAGAGCAGGGCAGTACACTAGTGTCTCTGAAGGGACACTGCAGTGCCACAAGCACTTGTCCACATGTCCGTGGTTAAGTGGACCTCCCCAGTAACTGCATTGTAGATAAACGGAGAAGAGAAATGTGGGTATAAATCAATAAGATTCCTTTGGTTTGTCCTGATGAAGAAGATGGATATCTCTCTGAAACGCGTTTACCTGTGAAAATAAAAAGGAATTTAATCAAATCTTCTGGATTGTGTGGTTTTAGCATGGCTTATACCCGTATTTCTCTTCTCCGTTTATCTACTGCTACACGTCGGGGCAACTGAGGACCACCACCTACACATGTGCAGAAAGGGGTTGTGACTGGCACAACTCCATCAGGTGATTGCGATTTTAAGCACCATATCTAATTCCCATACTGGGTAAGACCCTATTTGCACTTTTTTTTCCACAGTTGTTTTACGTCTACAGTAACTGCGTTGGTCAGAGCACAGGTGATGTTATAGGACACGTGGTTGTGTAAGGTGGGGACGGCACAATGGGAGAAACAGCGGCAACTGAAGACCGATTACCGATAGCCACCATCAGGTTGCGGAAACCCTCATTGTCAACAAGCATAAATGGCAACATTTCCAGGGTAAGCAGTCTGGAAATGTGGCCGTTTAGTGTTTTCGTCTGTGGGTGGGTGGATGTTTATTTCCACTTGCATTCCAAGGCCTGGGAGAGACATAACTGAACGCTGCACTGGGACAAGATAGTGGACATGGTGTTTTCAAATGTGCATCAACAAGAGCAGGGCAGTAGGCATCCATACGTGTGTCCTGGACAGGGGTTTGCCTATCACGTAGCACAGGGGAAGAGGCAGTTGTGTCACCTGCAGACATTAATTGTGGATCCAGGCATGCAGCCCACCTAGTCTGGTGCCTGGAAGACATTTGCTTCTGACTCGCCCACCCCAGGGCTGTGGGACACCCGGTGTCGGGCCGGATTAGTCCGGGGGTCGTCAGTGGTGGCGGGGCCCGACTCCGTGGCCCTGGTGGGTGTCAGTTAAAATGGTTGGTGACTTGGGAGTAATTAAAGTTTTTATTTCGTGACCCCACCTGTGGTTTGCGGCTATTAAGCCGCCGCTGCTGTGCGAGGCCTCCGGGGTGATGTTATGGCAGCAATGGTGGTACTGCTCCCCACAGGTGGAGCGGTGCCCCAGGGACACTGTTGGTGCTCGTGAGAGTCTATGGTGTTGTGTGGATAACGCGGTGCAGGGCCGACAGGAAACGAAAGAAACAGGCACAAACAACAGTCTCTTTACCTTCTCCTCTTTTACTTCACAAACGGTTAGTCCTGGGAGACCGTTACAGGTGGTAGAGGGCTCCGGCCGGCCTGGAAGTAACTGAGATGTCGTTTTGGCCAGATGAGTATGAGGCCTACTCCTGTTCTTTTCCTTACTGTGATAGGACCCTGCTCTGTGAATTTAGCAATGGCCTTCTTGCTGCTGGGACCGGTGGTACGTCCCTTTCCCTCTGTGGTAGGCTGCACAGGCCCTCTCTGGTGCTTCTCTGCTGGAGTCCACGCCGGGCCCTGATGATGCAGCTGTACCTTCGGGCTGTTTATGGGCCAGGTGCTTGCAGCTCTCCTGCCCTTCGGATTCGGCTATCAGGGAGTATTTTAGGCCCTGGTGGCCACAGACTGCGATGTCCGAGTCTCTTCTGTGCCTCTCTGCTCCTCCTGCCTCACTGGGCCAAGCTGCTCCAGCTCTAGGCCCCAGTTCCACAGGACAGCACTACTCTGCGTCTGCTTGCTATGACTTCTCTCTACAGACTGACTACTAACTCCTCCCTCAGGCCAGACTTAAGGAATGCTCCCTAGAACTCCAGGTTCAGAGCTCCCCCTGCTGGCCTGAGGGAGAACTGCGTTGGATGTTAAACTTACTGGCCAATAGACCTCCCAATTACCTCCAGGCTCAGCATTAACCCTTTGGAGGGGCAATACTGTTGTGGCGACCAGGTCCTGGGGAGCCACACTCCCCCTTAGTTAAACTCAGTACTCCCGGACTGAAGAAAACAAAACAAGACATAACATGTTACAACCTTAAACAACTATAAGAGTCCAGTGTGGCTCCCTGCCGGGTGTCCATTACACTGCTCCATGGGGGACCCGCCGCGATAAAATCCCCAACGTAGGCTCTGGGCATGCGTCAGAGTATTGCTTACCCCACTCTATGCACGCCGGACGGGTTTTTCTTCAGGGGTGTTGAGCACACTGGTGCTAACTATGAACAATTAAAGTGTTGGCCACTCATAGTCCAGTGGCCCAATTGCACATTTACTTAATCACCTAAGACAAAAAACATTTTATACAAGACATTTCAACTAACTATATACATTCTGTTAGGTATTTTACTTTCTATGTTCTATACCTTGGAGGGGGCTGTCCCCGAGTGCTACGTTGGGACCGGCGTAGCTCTGGGGTTTGTCCCTGACTACTTGGAGTGTCTGCCCCCTCCATGTTACTGGTAGGCCTAACCCTGACAGGTATGCGTGATGGTTGCCTACGGGGTCTCAGATTCGCCAAGGGTACGACAGGTTCACCACTGGCAGGGGGTTGATTCTCCTGTTCTACTGCTGGCGTGTCATCTTGTGTTGGGACGGACAGTTCCTTAGGTGGATCTGGAACCTCTTCTGTCTCCGGCTTGACCAACTGCGGGAACGTCAAGACTGGTACCACTATGGCGTTATTGATTCGGGTCCAAGTTTTGGGGAATTTTCCGAGGATTGTTTGGATCATCTCTTCCTCCTTTTCTTGAATTTGGGGACTTTCTTGTGTTTCTTCTACTTCTTTTTGGATTTTGCACCGCTCAGGGCACGCTTTCAGGCGGTCTCTAGAAACTGTAAACCTACAGCTTCCCTAAAAGGGAGGGTCCCATTGAGAGTGCAAAACCAAGAAAAGTCCCAGTGATCAATTGTACCAATATATAGAGTAAAAGGAAGACCGCTGGTATAAAGGAGACCAAAAAGCAAAATATATGGTGAAATACACAGTATTTTTAATAATGAAGTGAGTGTGACAAAAGGACAGACAATACAGGCAAAAAGAGTGTTACAAATGCCAGACACAAAGTATGCACAAACCGCACCAGCAGATGGAAAGCTAGCCACTAAACACGTGGATCAGATTATAACAGGCCAAATAGCCAGGAAGAGGAAGGGAGAGGCAAATGAGTCAAAGGGTAGATTCCCCATATAAAGCTCTCCCTTAAAACAATGTCAATAACCTGTCATATCATAAAGTAATGGTAGATTTACCTTGAGACATATTAAGGCTGTTTGGTGGACAGGCTGGTGGTGGTGGTTTGACTATTGTCAAAGTTGGAGGGAATAATGGTGTAGGGTTCATTCTCCCACTGATCATCTAATTTATGCGCCCTCCGCTTTTTCTTGAGGACCTGTTCTCCAGGTGCTAAGGGAGTTGCTGGGGCCGTTTGATTGTAGTTCTGTTCTTGTCTCGTTCTTGCTTGGGACAGGCTCTTTTCTACGCATTCCTGAACTCTGCGGTACTGCTGTTGTCGCTCTGTATCCCAATCTTTTATTTCTTGAACTGCTTCAGGTGACACAGTTCCCATCTCCAAGTCTACAGGTAAGGCCAGAATCACACTTGCTAGTGCCTCGCGTGTAACTCGCGTGAGTCTCTCATGGTAGAACCCGGCCTGGCCGCACACTCCCCTGACAGGAGCGGGTCTGTTGCATGTATCTCTATGCAGCTCAGATGCTCCTGTATGCATAGTGTGCGGCCATGCCGGGTGATTCAATGAGAGACTCGCGCGAGTTACACGCAAGGCACTAGCAAGTGTGACTCCGGCCTTTCTTGCCAAGTCTTGCTCGCATCAGGTAAGCAGGGCTGCAGTTGGTCGAATTTACTGGGATATGGTTATACAGGTCTACCAGATCTGGTAACTTCTCTGGCCATTGGTTTCTTTCTTCCAGAGGTAGAGTCTTGAGCATATCAATAACCACATGGTTCATCTTCTCGCACAATCCATTGGTTTGGGGGTGGTACGGTGTTGTTCTGATTTTCTTACAACCGTACATGTTACAGAAGTCTTGGAACACTTCTGCCTTGAATGCAGGACCCTGATCAGTCAATACCCTTTCAGGGTAACCGTGAGGTTGACAAAAGTATGCCTGAAACGCTCTAGCTGCTGTTCTGGCTGTCTGGTCTTTCACAGGCACTACTACCAGGAAACGAGAGTAATGGTCCACAATGGTGAGGGCGTAAACATAGCCTGACTGGCTCGGTGTTAACTTCACGTGGTCCGGGGCCACCAACTCTAGGGGCTGCTTCGTGACAATTGGCTGTAGGGGAGACCTCTGGCTGGCACCATCTTTCCGCCTCAGGTTACACGGACCACAGTCTCGGCACCACTTCTCGACTGTCTTTCTCATGTGCACCCAGTAGAACCGATCACGGAGTAGGGTCTCCAACTTCTTCCACCCGAAGTGTCCTGCTTTATCATGGTAAGCTGCTAGGACCATTGGAGCATCCCTCTGTGGGACCACTATCTGCCAGACGAGTTCATTCGTTCGCCAGTTGACATATCTCTTGCATAGCTTGCCTTGGTAGGTGAACAGTCATCCTCTCTCCTTCCACAGCTGCTGGGCTTCTTCTGGAGCATCTGGGCCAAGATGGGTCTCAGCTTGTGCTAGCTTTTCTTTGACCAATCGCACGGCCGGGTCACCGTTCTGTGTCTCTTCCCAATTATGCTGGAGTAATGGGTTGACCGAGACCTCGTGCTGGTTCGAGCGCTTCTCTCCTACAGCATGCTCACACTGGGAAACACCTTTGTGATGGAAAGCCGGTAACTCTATCTCTTCGAGTTCATCCAGGTCTTCTCCAGACTCGGTTAAGTGAGGCATTCTGGACAGCCCATCAGCATTGTTATTCTTCTTGCCAGCCCGGTACTTGATGGTAAAGTCAAAGTTAGACAGCCGGGCCATCCATCGCTGCTCCAATGCACCTAGCTTGGCTGTTGCCAGATGTGTCAACGGATTGTTGTCCGTGAAGATGGTGAACTTGGCCGACATCAGATAGTGCTTGAAGCGTTCAGTCACTGCCCAAACAATAGCGAGGAACTCCAGCTTGAAGGAACTGTAGTTTTCTGGATTCCTTTCTGTTGGACGAAGCTTCCTGCTGGCGTAAGCTATCACCTTCTCTCTGCCTCCCTGCACCTGGGACAGAACTGCTCCCAGGCCCACATTGCTGGCGTCTGTGTACAGTACAAACGACTGGCTGTAGTCAGGGTAGGCCAGAATTTCTTCTCCCGTGAGAGCCCCTTTCAGCCAGAAAAAGACGTTTCTATTTGGCTGTTCCATTCAAATGGAGGGCTTTGCTTCTTAGCCTTCTTTGGCCGGCCCACCAGGAGATCTTGAAGAGGCGCTGCTATCTTGGTGAAACCATCAATGAACCTTCGGTAGTAGCCCACCAGCCCAAGGAACTGCCGCACCTCCTTTACCGTGGTGGGTCTCGGCCAGTTCTTGATTACTGTGACTTTTTCTGGATCAGGTGCCACACCTTCTGCGCTGACCACATGACCCAAGTACTGTACCTTTGGCTTCAAGAGGTGACATTTGGACGACTTTATCTTCAGGCCATACTCCGACAGGGACTCGAACACTTCTGCTAAGTGCCTCAGGTGGTCTTTATAAGTCTTGGAGTAGACTATGACGTCATCCAGGTATAACAGCACGGTTTCAAAGTTGTGATGGCCCAAGCAGCACTCCATCAACCTTTGGAATGTCCCTGGGGCGTTGCAGAGCCCGAATGGCATACAGTTGAACTCGCAGAGGCCCATTGGTGTTGTGAATGCAGTCTTCCCCTTGTCCACCTCTGCCACGGGAACCTGCCAATACCCACTGGTGAGATCCAAGGTGGAGAAATAGTTAGCTGACTTTAAGGCTGTTAGTGACTCCTCTATTCTGGGTAGTGGATAAGCATCTTTATGTGTAATGCAGTTAATTTGTCTGTAATCTACTCACATTCTCATTGTACCATCTTTTTTCTTTACGAGCACTAGTGGAGCTGCCCAGGGGCTACAACTATCTCTGATAACCCCAGCCTCCTTCATTTCCCGTAACATTTCTTTGGCACGCTGATACTGTGCTGGGGGTACAGGGCGGTATCTCTCTTTAATGGGATGATGATCACCCGTGGGATTTGATGTTTAACCCCTTTTACCTGCCCAAAATCTAGGGGGTGTTTGCTGAAGACCCGCTCGTACTCCTGTACCACCCGGTAAACCCCATACTTTTGGTGTGAGGGGGTGGAGTCGGTGCCCACATGTAATTTTTGGCACCAGTCTTCCAGCTGTCCCTTGGAGCCATTGTCTTCCGCTTGGTCGGGCGGGATCAAGGGTTCCACTGCTTTGATGGTTTTGTTACTGACAGTGTACAGTTTTGCTACAGTGGCGTACCGGGGCAATTTGGCTTCCTCCTCCCCACAATTCAGGACGCGGACGGGCACTCTTCCCTTGCGGACGTCTGCTACCCCTCTGGCTATCAGGACACCAGGCCTACTTTCTGAATACACAGGTTCCACCAGGGCCTGGTAATCTTGACCCTTGAGGCCTATTGCTGCCCGACACCATATCAACATTTCACTTTTTGGGGGGATTGCAATGGGGAGAGGGTCACTTACCCTTACACTGCCAATTTCTCCTCCGGCCAGCTCTACCTGCTGCCTCCTCATCAGGGCTCTGATCTCCCTCTGTAGGGCATGCTGCTTCCCGGAGCTGGCACCTTCAGACGCCTGCTGCAACAAAATTATCACTTCGGCAAGACAATTTTCCATCACATTTGTACCAATGGTTAGCAGTGGGTTAGATTCTTTGCGATCAATATCTACAATTATCATCCCCTGACACGGCAATTCTACCCGCCCCACTCTAATGGTTACTTCCTTGTACCCAATTTGAGGCAAGGGCTGACCATTACTGGCCACAATTGTTAAATCATCATCTGGGCCATGGTCAATGTCTGAATCAGCCCAATATCTTTTGTACAGTTTATAAGGGATGGTTGTTACCTGGGACCCCGTATCCAGGAAGGCATTCAACGGGATCCCATCCAGCACAATAGGAAGGACCAGGCGTCCTCCCACATACTTGCTGCGACTGGGGTTTGAGCTGGGCTTCCTTACACCTGGGGGTTGGCTCCTGGCCCCAGGTTCGGCCCATTTAAAGGACAGTGTCTTGCAATATGGCCCGCCTGGCTGCAGCGGCGGCAGATCGGTTGTCCCGTTGAATCATACCGTTCTGTGTCTTTTCCTCGGGCCGGCGGAATCCTCCTCTGTCGCATCCATGGGACATCATCTGGGATGGAGGCCAACTCGATTCTTGCAGGCGATGGGGTCACTTGTAGAGACTGCACGGTCTTGGCAAGGGCAGCTACAGTCTTGGTCAGCTCCTGGACCTGCTGTCTGAGCTCTGCAGCGGGATCCTTATCCAGGGACTGCGCCTCAGCCCCTGCAGCGGCTCATGTTGCAGGCACCACCCCTGGGTACGTGATAGCAAGAGGCCGGAAAGGTACTGGGTCATCCGGTGTAGATTCTCTCAGTACCCGGATGGCCTGGTCCTTAAACTTTGCAAAGTCCAGAGCAGGGTTCTGCAGGACCATGATACGCAGCTGGGTCCTGTGGGCATCTGACAGGAGCCCCTCTATGAACTGCTCAGTTAGGGGTTTGTCTTCTTCACGTACACTCTCTGGGTCCACCTGTTTAATTGCTCTCAGGGCCTCCTGCAAGTTTAAGGCATAGTCCCTTATGCTGTCTGTGGCCCGTTGTTTGCACCCAAAAAATCTCATCTTTATTTCTGCTGCGGTGCGGGTGTCAAAAGTACTCTTTAACTTGGCCAGTATCTGGGTTGCTGTCCCTTTATCTGTATCAGGCCAGGACTTCACTTCACGCTGGGCCGCGCCGGCTAGCTGCCCCATTAATATGCCCACCTTCTGGCTCTCAGTCAGCGGATACACTATGAACAAGCTGTGCAGCCTTTCTCTGAAGTCGCTCAGGGTATGTGACTCCCCGGAGTACTGCGGCAGCCATTCTGCTCCCGGGATGTACGGCATTGTGATCGGCATTACCGGCGCTACAGCGGGGGCTGGGGCGACGGCGACTGGGATTACATCGGCCGGTGCTGCTGTGTCTTGAGCTACCACAGCCACCTGCTCTCCCTCTGTGTCGGACATCTTCCTCCCCCTTAGTGAACCTCACCAGGCTCCGTTCACTTTTCAAAATCTCTTCCGGGTAGCGCGGGGTTAACGACCCTCCGCTCTGATGGCGCGCTCCCTTCGCGCTCTTTTTCGGGCACGCCCCCCTTCTTCCTGCGCTCAGTGAGGCTAATGGCGGCGGCAGTTTTCAAACAGTAACACAGTCTTTTAAGCACAGTTTCTGCAGGCGCACAGTACCCGGTAGGACCGGGCACGAAATCCTGTTCGTGACGCCAAAATTGACTCGCCCACCCCAGGGCTGTGGGACACCCGGTGCCGGGCCGGATTAGTCCGGGGGTCGTCAGTGGTGGCGGGGCCCGACTCCGTGGCCCTGGTGGGTGTCAGTTAAAATGGCTTGTGACTTGGGAGTAATTAAAGTTTTTATTTCGTGACCCCACCTGTGGTTTACGACTATTAAGCCGCCGCTGCTGTGCGAGGCCTCCGGGGTGATGTTATGGCAGCAATGGTGGTACTGCTCCCCACAGGTGGAGCGGTGCCCCGGGGATACTGTTGGTGCTCGTGAGAGTCTATGGTGTTGTGTGGATAACACGGTGCAGGGCCGACAGGCAATGAAAGAAACAGGCACAAACAACAGTCTCTTTACCTTCTCCTCTTTTACTTCACAAACGGTTAGTCCTGGGAGACCGTTACAGGTGGTAGAGAGCTCCGGCCGGCCTGGAAGTAACTGAGATGTCGTTTTGGCCAGATGAGTATGAGGCCTACTCCTGTTCTTTTCCTTACTGTGATAGGACCCTGCTCTGTGAATTTAGCAATGGCCCTCTTGCTGTTGGGACCGGTGGTACGTCCCTTTCCCTCTGTGGTAGGCTGCGCAGGCCCTCTCTGGTGCTTCTCTGCTGGAGTCCACACCGGGCCCTGATGATGCAGCTGTACCTTTGGGCTGTTTATGGGCCAGGTGCTTGCAGCTCTCCTGCCCTTCGGATTCGGCTATCAGGGAGTATTTTAAGCCCTGGTGGCCACAGACTCCGATGTCCGAGTCTCTTCTGTGCCTCTCTGCTCCTCCTGCTTCACTGGGCCAAGCTGCTCCAGCTCTAGGCCCCAGTTCCACAGGACAGCACTACTCTGCGTCTGCTTGCTATGACTTCTCTCTACAGACTGACTACTAACTCCTCCCTCAGGCCAGACTTAAGGAATGCTCCCTGGAACTCCAGGTTTAGAGCTCCCCCTGCTGGCCTGAGGGAGAACTGCGTTGGATGTTAAACTTACTGGCCAATAGACCTCCCAATTACCTCCAGGCTTAGCATTAACCCTTTGGAGGGGCAATGCTGTTGTGGCGACCAGGTCCTGGGGCGCCACACTTCAGCATGCTGAAGATGGTCAGGCAGATAGTGGTCTGGCCCCTGCTGAGATTGGTACAGCACAGGTTGAAAATGACTGTTTTTTTTTCTTCTGCACTCTCCCTAAAAAAGCAACAGACAACTGTGACGCCCTGGCCTATCAGGTCGTCACAGGGTATTGTGCAATCTGCCCTTCTGTGCAATATCCACCTCCTCCTTGGTTACGGGTCCCCAACTTATGGTGTTGCCAATACCAGCCAATCAAAATCCTAGGAACACTCTGCACCATACCCACCAGACACACCAGTGGACGGCCTGAGTGGAATAGGGTCGCCCACTTGCGGGGTTGGTAAGAGGAGGTCAGGAGTGTCAGGAGTAGGCCAGTGAAATGTAGGAAGTGAAGGAGAGAGGAGGTCAGGAGCCGGGCTCCTTGGAAGTAACTAGGTGACAGACGGTGGTTTGGGCCTAGTAGGAGCTGGACCCCCGGTCAAAGGGGATCATGACAAGGGGAACGGAACTGTCAAGGAATACAGTTGGTGGCCTTGTACTATCACCGGGCTGGAACCAGGGCACGACAGGGTACGTGGACCCTAGGTCAGGGAGTAGCTTCAGTCAACCTGACAATTTACCCGACAAGGATGGAGACTTCAAGATCCGCTCTCCACCCACTCCAAAATCGGGGTACTAGCGCAACGAGGGGGATAGGACTTTCCACAAAATCAGTCCAGGAAATCCCAAGCGTGAACCCTGAGAGCAAGCTCCCACAGTTAGCCACACTAGGGAGAGGGACCCAACTAGTTTTACACTACAGGGGCCAACTAGCAAGAGAACTTAGTGCCAAGAGAAAGGTCACAGATCATCAGGCAACACCAGTGGGAACGGGACCCAAACTAGCTCTCCTCAGCGGCAGCGGTGTCCAGAACTTTAGTTTACCAAGTTGTCGGTGTCATCTTTATGGACTGAGTGAGTACGCAAGTGACCCTTTCACCTCCAACGCCACTCCCCAACTCCAATATCGAGTCCCGGGGCATCCCCCCTACCCATGGAGGGGTTGACACACCTAGCTGCCCACTCCATCGCCTCTGGCTGCTCCCAGCTGTAGCGGTGGTACTCCACCTTACCACACACCACGGGTGGCGTTACGAACTTTAAATATACAATCCCCTGTAAATATCCCCTTTATTTGAGTGGCCGCACGACCCCCGGGTCCGGATGCCCCTCGAGCCACCGCGGATCCGGATCCGAGCAGCCCGGCTGCTGACGTGGGGGCAGCACACAGCCTAATCCTTGGCCTGGGACCTGGCTGTATATGAGTGCTCTGGGGAACAGTAGCCCACCTTCTCCCTCTGGCCACCCTATTGCCTCTTCCTGCTTGTTGCTGTGTTGCAAATCCATCCCGCTTTGCACTGCTGTGATTGCTCTGCATGCCACCTTGCCAGGTTGGGTAATTGACTTCGTTATCCACCACCTCATCTTCCAAGTCCCTCACTCTGGTCCTCCTCCTGACTTTTTTACTTAACAAGACTTGATGGCAACTGTGTCTCATTATCATTATCCATCTCTTGAGACAAGTAATTGCAATTCCGCACCGTAGGCTTCTACTGATCATGGCTGCTCAAATATTTGGGCATCCATGCACACAATCGCCTCATGTCCCTTTTGAAATGTGCACGGTGAGAGTCCAGAATAAATTATTAATGGAAAAATAATGAGCTCCTCTGAGGTCCAAGTGTGGGGTCACTTGTCTCCTGGGACTCACCATAGTGAGAAGAAGGAGGATAAGGGTGATGATTATGTGGTCCAGACTCTTGACTAGTCAGACTGGACTGTGTGGAAGACAGGATGTAAACATACTGGAAGCATTATCTGCTGTGTAGCTCACAACCTGCTTGCACTGCTCTGGCTTCAACAGTGATCTCCTGTGCCTCCCTGCAAAATAAAACAGGAAGCTAGGTCTAAGGGGTACTTTACACACTGCGACATCACATCCGAAATATCGACGGGATCACGTCGTTAGTGACACACATCCGACACCGGTAACGACAGCGCAACGTGTAAATCCTAAATGCGCCGATAAACGATCGGAAAAGCGTCGAAAATCGGTGATCTGTGTAGCGTCGGACATTTTCATAATGTCGGGTCGTCCGCAGGTACGATGTTGTTTGTCGTTCCTGCAGGTCCACACATCGCTGTGTGTAAACCCGCAGGAGCAACAAACATCTCGTAACCTGCGTCCCGACGGCAATGCGGAAGGGAGAAGGTAGGCGGGATGTTATGTCTCACTCATCTCCGCCCCTCCGCTTCTATTGGCCGGCTGATTAGTGACGTCGCGGTGACGTCGCTGTGACGCCGAACGCACCTCCCCCTTGAAGGAGGGATATTTCGGCAGTCACAGCGACGTTGCCGAGCAGGTATGTGCATGTGAAGCTGCCGTAGCGATAATGTTTGCTACGGCAGCAATCACCACATATCGCATGTGCGACGGGGGCAGGTACTATCGCGCTCGGCATCGATAGCCGATGCTAGCGATGTCGCAACGTGTAAAGTACCCCTAAGTGTGTTTCGTGTGCTCCCACAGCAGGCCGACAGCCACGGCCACAATCTCTGCGTGCACCACCATCAGTGGGATGTCCACATATTGGTTGCCGCACTTTTTAAGTTATATATGTAGATAAGAGCGGTGTTATTAGAGACAACAATGTATTTAACTTAGCCCTGAAAAGTACTTTGGTTGTATAGGGCAGCAGCAATGTATGGAAAGGCAATGCCTAAATGCCTCTAATACACTATGCCTTCTCCAGAAGATAACCCTACACTAATTGCAGACTCAGAGCAATATTATTAGAGACTAGAATGTATGTAAATAGCCCTGAAAACACTTTTGCTTGTACGTGGCATCATCAAGGACTGTGCCATAATGATCCCTGCCTAGATGCCTCTAATACACTATCCCTACATCAGAAATGAACTTTACACTAATTTCAGCTAAGAACAATATTATTATAGAAAAGAATGTATGCAAATTAGCCCTGAAAAGGTTGTACATGGCAGTAAGGTCTGTAAGGCAATAAACTCTGCCTAATTGTCTCTAATACAATATCGCTACTCGAGAAACTAACCCTACACTAATTACAGTAAAGAGCAGTATTAGTATGGAATAGAATCTATTTGAACTAGCCCTGAAAAGGACTAATGGTTCAATGTTGCAGAAGCGGGTACTGTGACACTATAATACACTGTCCCTTCTCCAGCAGAAACTCTTCTTACACTATTTCCAGGTACAGTGTGCCGAGCATGGAGTCACCAGGTCTTATATAGAGACAATTACGCTATGTGGTGAGCCAACCATAGAAATGCCAGTAGCCAACATGGCTACAGCATTACCATGATTGGCAGGGAATCACCACATGTTTAGTTGCTGAAAATAAGCCACAAAACATGCAAGGCAGGGACTTGAGCATGGCTCCCAAGTACCAGGATACTCAATAGAGTATCTGTCAGGGCCAGGTGGACGGGCAGACCCAGGAGGTGGATCCACTGGGCCGAACTCCTAGATGGTGGTAAGGGGTCCGGTAGCTGGAGCACTATAGGCAGCAGAACAGTCCGTGCATATGAGTTCAACGGAGAAGTCCCTGGGACCACGGAGTCACTGTAGGTAGTCCGGGTGACGTAGCTCAGGTTCGGAAGCCGAGAAGATGTCAGGCGGGGTCCGGAACCTTCGGAGCGAGATGACGGGTCACCGCAGGGATCCGAGATGATACGGACTGTCAGGATGGCAGATGGACAGTGTTCGGGGTTCGGGATTCGGCAGGACCGGATGGCGAGGCAGGCACGGCTCTACAAGAGAGATAGGTGAGTATATCATATAGACACCAGGAGACCTGACTCCTAGCTTGGGAAACACGAAGATCAGGCCCCGCCCCCTTGGACATTAACCCCTTTATACCCTGTACCTGTTTGCATCATTTCCTGTTAATGGACGCTGGCCCTTTAAGAAAGGGTCAATGACCGCGCGCGCGCCCTAATGCGCATGCGCGCGGCCCGAGTGCCAGAAGCCAGGGCAGGAAGCTGCGAGGAGGAAGCAGCAGGGCTGGGCTGGGGCTGAGAAGCCGACGAGCGCCGGGAGCGGGGACCAGGACGCCGGGGACGGGCTGGTAATGGACGCTGGAGAGCGGGGAGCGGCGGTGACCGGACCAAGGAACCAGGAAGCGAGGCAGGGGAGCCGGGACGCGTGACAGGTGAGCCGGGGGACAGCGCAGGGGACCCGGGGAGCGTGACAGTACCCCCCCCCACACCCACCTCCCCGCAACCGGGACAGGAAGGCACGGATCAGCGGAGTACCCACATTCTCCCGGGGCTCCCAGTGATAAGGCCGTAATTTAGGTTGATGCAATCTAATCATGCATCCCTCTTAAACTGTCTGCAGTCCAAATTATGAGTCACTCGTGGTAGCATGCATAACCACAATCTTTCACACACACACCAGAGACGTGCTCAGATATGAATAGAAAGTAAGACTGATTTATTTCCGGAAGTTGTACAAATATATATAACCTTATTGGCTAGGTGCCAAGAATACGTAACACGTCTCCTATTGGATAAAGTAGAACAGCTTATTCTGTGATATACAATTTACTGTAATGTGCTTGGTTCCTCATTTATATTAAGCAATGTCAGCATGATTCACTGGTCACAAGAATAGCCCAGACTGTCTGTCTGAGTCTTATGCCAAGAGATATGTGGGGTACAGTTCAAACAACATCTTAAATCTTGTTCTTTATGGATATCTCCATGTAACTCCTATATACTCATAATAATGATAATCTTGTCCATAACAGTCCCCCCTTTGGAGATAGCCAAAAAGTCTTTCCTTACTTTTCCCGAGTCTATTGATCTGTCCTACTGCCGATGGTTACCTCACTCACATACGAGATACCCCATCCCTTGTGGATGAATCTCCCCACCCAACAGACTATGCATAGGAAGCCAGATCCTGATCGTATTCTCTAGACTGTCCTCATGGCTATGTTCCGCTGGCCCACGTTATTCAGGAAGGGGGAACGTGGCAGTAGTCCTTTAATTGGCTAATATTTATCAGGGTTGGGTTCACTCAAGAGTCTCATGCTCCTCAGTCCTCAGGCGGTAATGGTGGGACATTAAAGGTGGGATGTAGAGTCGTCTTCCAGTCCACATGCTTAGATATCATCATCCTGGCACAAAGTATCGGGTAGAAGAGGGAAGACAGCCATCTCCTGGTCTCAGGCAGGTCCGACATCTCTTTGTAGTGGAATGCATGGATCTTCGTCCGAAAGAAAAAGAGTGAGAGAAGAGAGAGAGAAAGAGAGAGAGAAAGATTGAGAAGAGAGGGAGAGAGAGAGGAAAAGAGAAAAGAGAGAGAAAAAGAGAGAGGAAAAGAGGAGAGAGAAAAAGAAAAGAGAGAGAGAAATCTAGATCTGGTTGGATCTGGAGGAGAAAACTCAAAAACGTGTATTAGGCACATGTTTAAACAAACAACAAGCTTAGTTGAAGTATCTGGGGGTACTTCTAAACAGGATTTCATAGGGTCTCAACCTAGTGATCCCTGCTGGGGTGTGTCTGACACTGAACAATGCAAGCGAAGACTCTCATGCCCTTGCCTTCTACACTGCCCCATCCTCCCAACCTTCCCTCTATTCTGTGGCTGGTATGGGGTGTGTAGAGTCAGTTCTGTGTCTAAGGCCTGCCATATCTCTTTGGATGGCAGTGAAAGCAGGTCACTAGCCACTTTCTATGGTCTCCGGGAGCCCGCAGCTGCACCCTATCTCAGTCCTCTTCTTCTTCTGGGACTTGCTCTTGTAGGGTCAGGACAACGTTTTCTCAAGACTTTCCATCCTTCCTTTCTTCTTCACCTCTGGGTCATTCGAAAAGCACAGATTGACTTACTGTTTCTCTCGTAAGTGGTCTTGGGGCTTCTTTGGATGTTCTGTCAGTGAGGGCACTTCTTACTGCTTCCCTTGACTCCTCCAATGTAGGCCTCAACCCTGCTCACCGCGACTCTGTCTGGCAATAGCAAAGCTTCCATCCGTTCTTCTATGGCCTCATGGCGGCGTACAGTTCCATTGGCAGTGATCAAGTCTCTTGTCCTCCACAGAGTAGATGCTGGCTGCCATCTTGCAGGCTTCAGCGAGAGCACATACATCTGCTTCTTTACAGACAGGCATGCGGGTAGCGACTGCTCTATCAGCACAGCGTCTTCTGCTACCAGCACCATACCCATGTTGAACCGTCTTCTTGATGCACATCTTGATCCATCCGCAAAGATGTTAAGTCAGGGTCCAAAGGTGTTAAGTCAGGGTATCGAATCCAGAGTTTCAGCTATGCCAGAGTCGACTACCTCTTCCACCAAGGTGTCAGAGGTGGGACACTCCCCCCTTGGAGAGGGAGAAGCTCAGCAGGATTAAGGACCCCACACCGGGAGTTGGTGGCTTTGTCAGGGAGCAGTGATGTCATACGGGCACTGATCTTCAACTGGTGCTTCAGTTAGGTGTTCAATCTGGCTGAGTAGTGTTCAAAGGACTGCTATCTTCTTCCATGGCAAACATGTAGAATGACTTCTGGGCTGGAGATAACGTGATGATACTCTTCAGGTGACTACGACTGTAACTCAGGAGTCACCAGCTGTAGTTGTTTGCATATGGGCTCTCGGAGACCTGATACAAAGGACTATACCCAGGTTTGTAAGAAAGAGCAATGAGTGTAACTTGGGGTCAGGAGAACACTGAAATTCTAAAAACTAAGATCCCCTAAAACCCCGGGGAAAGAGAAAAGAGCACAAGAGGGTTTGGAAACTACCAACAGCACCCCCTGACTACATCTACACAACTAGGAAAAAGCAGTGGAGCGTATCTACTCTACCTCTCCTGTGCTGACCCTGTAACTGGGGGCCCTGCACTCTCCCTCATCCCGACGGTAGACCTGATGGTGGTCAGGGTCGAGCCTCCAGCGTATCCCTCTCTCCTGTCAGACCCTGCAAACTAAGACACAAAGGATTACTGGGTGCTGCCAACGAAAACCCTAATATATGCCAACTCCTGATGATCAATGTCCCCTTGGGACCACATGAACCTCCACCCTCTCTATCAGGGAACTGAGATTGTGCAAGATATCAGGCAGGATAACATACAAGTGAGAATATCTCAAACCAGGCTAAGCAGCAACTGCCATAGGCAGAAAAATATTCACTGTCCACCAGGACTAATAGTGAGCAGTCTATATGGTCTATTAAACACTGTATACTAGATACAGCAAAAACAAACATGCAAAAGTGAAGGGAAACGTTTCCACAGGACTATCAGCAATAACCTCTGCTAAGGTTCATTAGTGGGAAAAACTGCATATATAAGGTGTGTGTGTTCCAGGTCCCTGTCTCCCCCTCTGCAGTCCCTGCTATGTCAGCAATAAACAGAGCAGTGACTTTGGCTGCTAAAACAAAAATGGGGAACTGGGTGTCGGCTGGACTAAAATGGCGTCTAAAGATGAACTATGTAGTGTCTGAGTTAAAACGTCCACTAAAGATAATTACCGATAAGAAACAGCCGCTAAAAGAGGAAGTAGGTGTCGGCCAAAAATGGCGTCTGAAGAGTCCTGGGAGGGAGTGACATGTATTGTGACATCTACATTCAGGAGGTATTCAATCTGTCACTGGGAATACGGATTATATAGGGACCCCTGGGCTGACCCTGTAACTAGGGACCCTGTACTCGCCCTCATCTCGACGGTAGACCTGATGGTGGTCAGGGCCGAGCCTCCAGCGTATCCCTATCTCCTGTCAGACCCTGCAATAATATCCCCATACCATACCCCACCCAGGGCTGAGTAAAACACTGAGTGACAGAAAGAAATCTACATTCAGAACAGAAAATAATGGGGTGGGCTTACGTGGACACAGTGCTCCACAGACAGGTAAAATACACATAGTGCAGTTGCTAGATTCAGAATTACTCATCAATTCTCATCTAGAATTCTCCATTTCAACATACGTGTGTCATTTACAACTACACTTCACAGAATTTCATTCACAGGACTGAAATGGAAACTAACACTTCCCTGTTTTTTTGTTGTTTTTTTTTTCTTTCCTTTCAACTCTCCTACGGTGTTTCACACCAAAAACTGCGTACATTATACATAAAACATCTTCCAGTGTCACTTGGGTGATAAGGTACACGCACCCTCACTGTAAACCTGTAAACCTGGCTTCATTACTGGCCAGAAAGAATCCCCAGCTTTAATCTGGGTGAAAACATCTTTCAGGGAAAACTATATATGAGATATTATGTCAGAGAGAGAATTCACGATATACATACACCTCCATGAGAACGGTCTATCGACTACTCAATAATTCCGATTAAGACCAAAGTTTAGGGGTCTTCCCCAATGTATTCAATTCTAGGTAAGAATACATTGACATCCACTAAAACAAGACCAGTGAGTACGCATACAACGTTCAACTCACTGCTTAGCAGGAAAACCGTACCAGGTAACAGTCTAACAGTCAGGGCTCTTTCACCCACTTTTTCCTTAACACTGCACCTGTACATCAGGTCCAAGGTATCAAACATCAATTATTGATGACACGTCACTCATAGGTGTATATATCTCAGTGTTCCTTCACAAGGACTGCAGCCTCTTGGGGCTTCCATGTCACATATTTAGGGCGTTCTTGTCTGGGACTATCGGAATAATGGTGCGATGCCATGTGTGGCCTGACGTCCTCAAATAAGGACAGCACCTGTGGTTTACCTCTACTAGGGACAGTGTTGGTGGTGGGGTGGATCATTGTTAAATCATTGTCATCTTCCTGCCCCCCCCTCGGTGGCTTCTGCTGCTCCAGCAACAAATAGGCCAGTGGCCTTGGGACTGAAGATGGCTGGAAAAGGGAACTAGGTGCGGCCCAACCTGAAATGACGTCTGGGCAGGCTAGGGAGGGCGTTTGGTGGGCAGGGGGACAAACTACACAAGTCCAACCCTCTGAGGATGACATATAGGGTGGTGGGCATTGCTTTCTAATGGGCTTGGCCACTTCCTGAGGAGCCATTTTCTGAGCTGGTGCAATATAGAAATATCTACCATCTCTATCCCATTCCTCTTTCCAGGCCAATCTTTTAACGTCCTTTGACGTTCTATACCATGCTTCAGCATCCATAAGGAGATCTTTATCTTTCAAGATCCCTCGCTTGTTTAACAAAACATCTTTCCATTCCTTCTCGTTCGCTTACTAATTCTTCTGCCGTTAACTTGACAGGTGTGGACTGATTAGACCCCATGCTTCAAGGGTATACGACCCAAAACTAACACGTCAATCTGGATGTCTGCTATGCCGTAATCCACTTCCTCTTCTGGACCATAGACTATACACATCCACAGAATACACAGAATTTCTACCTCAGTCCACAAACCACAAACACAAACGGGCTGTCCCACCAGGAAGTGTCACGTGGGTGATAGATACTAAATTCACCCTCACTATCTCTTACTTCATGTACTAGTAACCTCTGTTCACACTATATACACCTTATTCTAACGGTCCGTCCAGAACATCAATAATACTGTTTAAAACCAAAGTCACGGGATTCTGCCAATGTTCCTCCTACCTAGGATCGTAGAGAACATCAAATTCCACCGGATACAGTCAGGATCTCACCATGACGCTGTATTGGACAAAACCAATCCCCCTATCGTCTCCTCTCTGTGGAAGACCACCAGGATACAGTCAGGACTCTTACCATGACACCTGTACCTGCCCTTCAGTCTTATCAATTACTGACTATCAACCGGACACGTTACACACCACACAGCATACTTCAAAGTACATTTTTCCTTTTTTTTTTCTTCACTCAAAGACAGCTCTCACTACATTACGTGACACTTCCTCCTTTTCCCGTAAACCAGCAAGTACTCCACCTGCTGCAAATAGACAGACATTTCAACAGGTAGACACAGGTCAACACAATGACATAACAATAAGGACACTATATACACCATCCAGGTGGCTGATCTCACCTGCAGATATAACCATATATATTCATATATGCAGCGTATATAACAACTTCCTCTTTTTCCCTTGCAGTTGTCAGAGAAAAATAAAACACAGAACTTCTGCTTTTCTCCTAGAGCAGACAAAAACCACATTACATTTCATGTGATTTACAATTACATTACATAAATTACAGACAGCTTAAGGTGAACCGGACCACCTTGGCGTGAGATCTCTTAGGACGGCTTATCTCATGCGAGATGGCGGTCATTAGGTGTCTAGACTGGGACAGCCCAACCCCCCCTTCGAAATGCAAGTACACGCATGAGGTTTGCAAGGTGAGATCATACAAATTTTCTCACCTGCGTTTGGAGTGTGCACCTCCACCTCCCGTGTAGTTGCCTATCGACTGAAGGTGTCAGCACGGCTGTCCGCCATCCAGAGCTCCGTCCTAAGGTTCGTTGGGCGCCAAATGATAAGGCCGTAATTTAGGTTGATGCAATCTAATCATGCATCCCTCTTAAACTGTCTGCAGTCCAAATTATGAGTCACTCGTGGTAGCATGCATAACCACAATCTTTCACACACACACCAGAGACGTGCTCAGATATGAATAGAAAGTAAGACTGATTTATTTCCGGAAGTTGTACAAATATATATAACCTTATTGGCTAGGTGCCAAGAATACGTAACACGTCTCCTATTGGATAAAGTAGAACAGCTTATTCTGTGATATACAATTTACTGTAATGTGCTTGGTTCCTCATTTATATTAAGCAATGTCAGCATGATTCACTGGTCACAAGAATAGCCCAGACTGTCTGTCTGAGTCTTATGCCAAGAGATATGTGGGGTACAGTTCAAACAACATCTTAAATCTTGTTCTTTATGGATATCTCCATGTAACTCCTATATACTCATAATAATGATAATCTTGTCCATAACACCAGGACCTATCCTCAGGACCATACCCTGCCCAGTCCACCAGGAAGAACTGTCGACCCCGGACGGTTTTCATGGCCACGATATCCCTTACCGCATAGATGTCGTCATCGGCAATAGGAGGAGTGAGGCACATCAGAGCTGGGTATGCTGGACAATCTGGAGTTCCATAGAACAGCAGGAATGCATGTGTCATTTTAGAGAACCGATCCACCACGACCCATATGACTGTGTGTCCGGAGGACAATGGCAAGTCCGTAATAAAGTCCATCGCTATGTGTTGCCATGGAACTGAGGGTATCGGCAGAGGCAGAAGACGGCCATATGGCAGGTGTTTGGGCGTCTTGTTCCTGGCACAAGAGGAGCAGGCAGAGACAAAAGCAGCGACGTCCGTGCGAAGAGATGGCCACCAGTAGTGACGTACAATCATGCTCCATGTTCTCTTCTGACCAGCATGACCGGCTGTTTTCGAGGCATGGCCCCAGTGTAACACTTTTTGCCTGTCAGTCTCAGAGACATAGGTCTTCCCGGGCGGTATCTGGGCCAGGGTGACAGGGGCCACCGGAATGATTTTGCTAGGACAGATGATGGGTTGGGTAGTCTCCTCCTCCTGCTCCATGGGCATGAAAGACCTGGACAAGGCATCAGCGCGTACATTCTTGTCCGCAGGTCGGAAATGGAGCTGAAAATCAAACCTGGCAAAGAATAAGGACCACCTGGCTTGCCGTGGGTTCAGTCGCTGAGCGGACCGCAGGTATTCCAGGTTCTTGTGGTCCGTGTAAATAATCACGGGGTACACTGCTCCTTCCAGAAGGTAGCGCCATTCCTCCAGAGCCAGTTTGACTGCCAAGAGCTCTCGGTCACCGATGGTGTAGTTGCGTTCAGGTGCTGAGAAGCTCTTGGAGAAGAAACCGCAAGTCACCATCTTCCCGGAGGAGGACTTCTGCATGAGGACTGCTCCGGCTCCCGAGGAGGAGGCATCCACCTCCAAGGTGAACTGGCGGTTTAACTCCGGACGGTGGAGTACAGGAGAGGAGGCAAATGCCCGCTTCAGAGAGCAAAACGCGGCGTCGGCCGCAGGTGACCAGTCCTTTGGATTAGCCTCCTTCTTGGTCAAAGCGGAGAGAGGAGCAGTCAGAGCAGAGAAGTGAGGGATAAACTGGCGGTAGTAGTTGGCAAATCCCAGGAAACGTTGGATTGCCTTCAGTCCAGAAGGAGGAGGCCAGTTGAGAATGGAGGAGACCTTCTTTGGATCCATCTGCAGTCCGGTATCAGAGATGATGTACCCCAGGAAGGGGAGAGAGGACTGCTCAAAGACACACTTCTCGTACTTGGCGTACAGACGATTCTCTCTCAGTCTTTGTAGAACCAGCTGCACGTTCTCTCTGTGGGTCTGGAGGTCCGGAGAGAAGACAAGGATGTCATCCAGATACACTACCACACAGACGTAGAGAAGGTCCCGGAAAACGTCGTTCACCAGTTCTTGGAAGACGGCTGGGGCATTACACAGGCCGAAGGGCATCACGCAGTATTCATAGTACCCATCGCGAGTATTGAACGCAGTCTTCCATTCGTCCCCAGAGCGGATGCGTACCAGATTGTAAGCACCCCGAAGATCCAGCTTGGTGAACACACGAGCTCCCCTAAGCCGGTCAAACAATTCGGGGATGAGTGGCAGAGGGTACTTGTTTTTCACGGTGATCTGGTTCAATCCCCGGTAGTCTATACATGGGCGTAGGTCGCCCTCTTTCTTCTTCACGAAGAAGAAGCCTGCTCCAGCAGGAGAGGAGGATCTCCGAATGAATCCCCTTGCCAGGCTCTCTGTGATGTAAGTAGACATGGCCCTTGTTTCGGCTGGAGACAATGGATATATCCGTCCTCGAGGTGGTGTTGTTCCTGGGAGCAGGTCAATGGCACAATCGTAAGGACGATGTGGCGGAAGTACCTCAGACTCCTTTTTATCAAAGACGTCTGCGAAGGACCAATAGGCCGAGGGCAGTCCCGGTAGGTTCTCTGGAACCGGAGGCCGTCGGATGGGTTGTATGGACTTCAGACACTTCTCATGGCACGAAGAGCCCCATCGGGTGATTTCGCCAGTGCTCCAGCTGACTGATGGTTCGTGTGTCCGCAACCAGGGAAGTCCCAGCAGGATCTGATGGGACATGCGTGGAAGGACATAGAGAGCGATGTTCTCGGTGTGCAGGGCACCGATACGCAGTTCGACCGGCCTGGTGACCCAGGAGATGGTGTCAGAGAGGGGTCTCCCATCCACAGAGGCAATCACTAGGGGCTTGTCGAGTGGAGTAACAGGCACCTGGTACTTGTCCACCGTGGCCTTCTGGATGAAATTGCCTGCTGCCCCGGAATCGAGGTATGCTTCAGCCGTGAACCGCGTCTCTCCCGTTGTCACTTGCACAGTCCACGTAACCGGGTCTGAGAGAGTCCCAGCACCTAGGGTGGCCTCTCCTACCAACCCTAGGCTTTGGAGTTTCCCGGCCTCTCTGGACAGGAGCGTAGCAGGTGTGTGCCCTCTCCGCAGTAAAAGCAGAGACCCTTGGCGAGCCGCTCTGCTCGACGTTGTTCAGATTGCCGCACTCGGTCGATCTGCATGGGCTCGTGGACGGGGACCCCAGCTGTCGATGACTGAAGTACGGAGGGCTTCTGCGGAGGAGAGGAATGCCGTACCGGACGTCTCTCACGGGACACTTCCTTGGCTCGCTCCTGAAAGCGAATGTCTACTTGTGTCGCTAGGGCAATCAGGGCATCCAGGGTGGTCGGTACGTCACGACCCGCCAGCTCATCTTTAATTCGCCCCGAGAGTCCTTCCCAGAAGGCGGCGGTTAGGGCCTCATTGTTCCAGCCGAGTTCCGAAGCCAGGGTGCGAAACCGGACTGCGTACTGACCCACCGTCAGAGTCCCCTGACGCAACCGGAGAAGAGACGAAGCAGACGCGGAGGCGCGTCCGGGCTCATCAAAGGTGCCACGGAATGCCTGCAGGAACTCTTGGATGTTCGTGGTCACAGGATCCCCCTTCTCCCACAAGGGGTTCATCCACGCCAGTGCCTCACCCTCTAGATGGGACATGATGAAGGCGACCTTGGCTTGGTCGGAGGCAAACAAATGCGGCAGCTGCGTGAAATGGAGGGAGCATTGGTTTAAGAATCCCCTGCAGGTCTTGGGGTCTCCGGCGTACCGGGGTGGTGAGGCCAAACGAAGTCTGGAAGTATCTGAAGAAGTCGCCACGGGAGCTGGAGCCGTGGCTTGACTAGTGGAAGCCCGGGATGTTGAAGACGCAACTGCTGCTTGTAGCGTGTTCAGGCGGGCGTCCACAGAAGACATGAATTGCAGCATGCGGGTCTGAGTCTCCCGCTGGCGTTGGAGTTCCTCCTGTACGGCTGCTAGTGCTGCAGCGGGATCCATGGCCTGATCTTACTGTCAGGGCCAGGTGGACGGGCAGACCCAGGAGGTGGATCCACTGGGCCGAACTCCTAGATGGTGGTAAGGGGTCCGGTAGCTGGAGCACTATAGGCAGCAGAACAGTCCGTGCATATGAGTTCAACGGAGAAGTCCCTGGGACCACGGAGTCACTGTAGGTAGTCCGGGTGACGTAGCTCAGGTTCGGAAGCCGAGAAGATGTCAGGCGGGGTCCGGAACCTTCGAAGCGAGATGACGGGTCACCGCAGGGATCCGAGATGGTACGGACTGTCAGGATGGCAGATGGACAGCGTTCGGGGTTCGGGATTCGGCAGGACCGGATGGCGAGGCAGGCACGGCTCTACAAGAGAGATAGGTGAGTATATCATATAGACACCAGGAGACCTGACTCCTAGCTTGGGAAACACGAAGATCAGGCCCCGCCCCCTTGGACATTAACCCCTTTATACCCTGTACCTGTTTGCATCATTTCCTGTTAATGGACGCTGGCCCTTTAAGAAAGGGTCAATGACCGCGCGCGCGCCCTAATGCGCATGCGCGCGGCCCGAGTGCCAGAAGCCAGGGCAGGAAGCTGCGAGGAGGAAGCAGCAGGGCTGGGCTGGGGCTGAGAAGCCGACGGGCGCCGGGAGCGGGGACCAGGACGCCGGGGACGGGCTGGTAATGGACGCTGGAGAGCGGGGAGCGGCGGTGACCGGACCAAGGAACCGGGAAGCGAGGCAGGGGAGCCGGGACGCGTGACAGGTGAGCCGGGGGACAGCGCAGGGGACCCGGGGAGCGTGACAGTATCGAGCATCTCAAGCTCCCCAATGCTCGATCAAGAACTGGGCAGTGCCGAGCACGCTCGCCCATCGCTAATAATATAAGAAACAAGCTAAAAAGTTCACTTTCGGCAGTTCAGACCTTTCCTTTAGTATACAAACTTGTGATCAGAACATTAAACTTTATAATACACACTATTAAAATGCAATGTGTAAGTGGTTTCCAGCACCATTCAGCATATTCTTCTAAATGGGTAAAAATGACTTAATCTGTAACCATTGCATTTGATAAATAGAATGCTGCTGGCAGATGCTAGAATTTATTAACTCAGGGGGTCTCAAAAAAAGGACTGTCTGAAGAATTTCTGAGGCAGAGATTAGCACCCAACAGGGTCCCTTCCAGTTCTGTTATCACTTCAGCAGCTATGATGAGAACAAAGGGAGACGTACACAAAGCCAGCAGGAGCGATGAGGAAGATGGAGGGCATGGAGAAGCCATGCAGTTTTTTTTTTTGTTTTTACTAGCTGTTGTGCTGGGATAAGCTAGCCAAATGTTAAAAGCAACGTCACGGTTCCGCCACCCCTGGGGATGGCAGGCTGGGCATCAAAGCAAGACTTAAACCAGCCACTTATCAATGATATGATCCAGGTTATTAAACCCCACTGGGGCAGCTTCAGGGGCTGACTACAGGGTTCTCTGTAGCTGAGGCTGGCTAAAGACTTCCATTTAGGGAAAAAAAAGGAAAGAGCTTCATCTGTTTGCGTAGATAGCCTGTACTGTGAAAATGAATTTGACACATTGCTCAGTGTAGTGAGCTTGGGTTCTGACAGCCCAGCACCAGCTGCAGTGTGAATTCTCTATTCTCACCCATACTCTGTAAGTGGGTATTAACTCAAAAGGATTAGAATGACCTTTAAAATACAACCTCCCTGAACAAGTAGCCAGAGCAGCGCTCCGTATTCTCCACCAGGGCTACAGGATTACCCCATGCAAAAAGGTCTTTTTATTAGCAACTTTCCTCTACAATATTTTTTAAAAGAGCTCAGATGAGCGTGTAGCACAGTAGTGTCATCAAGTCACATTGAGCCAGAATATATAGCAAAAGTTCTTCCAGTAATTCTACATATGGAGGATTTACAACGTCTTGTTCTGTGCACATTTTACAGGCTTTTGCTGAACTCGAATAATCCTCTTTTACATAAAAGGATCAGCTTTCCGTGTCTGATTTAAAGCAGCTACTTTTTTGTCTAAGTTTCCTTTTTCTGTTGAAAATCCTCCATCTCTTAAGTCACCGCTGAGCTTTATGCTTCACTTTGTACATTTAGTTTTATATTAAGATTTCTAAAATGTAGTTTACTGTTATGATGGTTATTTTTATGATACTCTACTCTTCAGCCATTACTTATATGAAGCGTTTTATCTCTGCTGGATTAATCAATTTTAATTATTGCAACGATGTGATGAATGTCCAGAGATACAGAATTTGCTGCCCTAGGGATAATATACCCTAGGAACCTAGGAAAAAGAAAAACATTTTTCATGTGTCCTGTGCTTTAACTCCTTTATGACGTTGGACGAATTGATACATCCAATATTGTGTCCTGGTTTATTATGGGTACTCAGGTCTTGAGCCCTTATAATGCCCAGCAGATGCTGGCAATGTTATATAGCAGCATCTTCCCTCTAACAGCAGCGTTCAGAGCTTGCTGCTTTTAACCTATTAAATACCCCTGTCTGACAAGTGACTCTAAGGTATGGACATGTGCCTGTCAGGTCTGGTGGTCCGGCACCTGACCAGATCCATCACGCTCCTACTAGGGCTGAGCGTAAAAGTCCGGATCCGCGCGGTTTCAACGATATTTGGGTGGTGCCGGACCCGAGCGCGGGATTCCGGGTGCACGATCCGGATTCGGCAATTAAAGTAAAAATAAAGAAAAGAAGAAATAAGTGAGTACCATACTATGAAGAAAAAGACATGGATCGCACATCCCAAAAATACAATGATCTAAAGCCGCTAGGCAAAAAATTAAATAGAACATGAGGTTCTTTTGTTACCATTCTGATCAGATTGTATTAAGCCCACTGCCACGTCACGGCAAACCTCTTGAGTGGGTCCCTAACCTGACCTTTTTGTGTGGCACCGTGCACTGACCACCGCCGCAGCAACAAAGCGCCAGCAAGGCGGGCGACCTGGTGCCTCACAGCACCCATGCTGCAAGGCAAAGCCCCCAAGGCTCCAGGCCGCGCCGCCCCACCAACACCACACCACCACAACAGCAGCCACCACACAGCACCAGCACACAGTGAGAGTAGCTGTGCACTCACCTCCCACTGGCTCCCATCTGTGAACTGGGAGCAAAAAGAAGGCTGACTCCTCTTGCAGTCTCCTGCTGATTAAAATCACCTGTGCCAAATGGGGAGAGTGCAGATCCAAGCAAAAAAAAAGAGGGGGATAGACTGATATAAATACCATACTATGAAGAAAAAGACATGGATCGCACATCCCAAAAATACAATGATCTAAAGCCGCTAGGCAAAAAATTAAATAGAACATGAGGTTCTTTTGTTACCATTCTGATCAGATGGGTCAGCCTTCTTTTTGCTCCCAGTTCACATATGGGAGCCAGTGGGAGGTGAGTGCACAGCTCCTCTCACTGTGTGCTGGTGCTGTGTGGTGGCTGCTGTTGTGGTGGTGTGGTGTCGGTGGGGTGGCGCGGCCTAGAGCCTTGGGGGCTTTGCCTTACAGCATGGGTGCTGTGAGGCACCAGGTCGCCCGCCCTGCTGGCATTTTGTCGCTGCGGCGGTGGTCAGTGCACGGTGCCGCACAAAAAGGTCAGGTTAGGGACCCACTCAAGAGGTTTGCCGTGACGTGGCAGTGGGCTTAATACAATCTGATCAGAATGGAAACAAAAGAACCTCATGTTCTATTTAATTTTTTGCCTAGCGGCTTTAGATCATTGTATTTTTGGGATGTGCGATCCATGTCTTTTTCTTCATAGTATGGTATTTATATCAGTCTATCCCCCTCTTTTTTTTTTTTTTTTTTTTTTTTTTTTTTCTTGGATCTGCACTCTCCCCATTTGGCACAGGTGATTTTAATCAGCAGGAGACTGCAATAGGGGTCAGCCTTCTTTTTGCTCCCAGTTCACATATGGGAGCCAGTGGGAGGTGAGTGCACAGCTCCTCTCACTTTGTGCTGGTGCTGTGTGGTGGCTGCTGTTGTGGTGGTGTGGTGTCAGTGGGGTGGCGCGGCCTAGAGCCTTGGGGGCTTTGCCTTGCAGCATGGGTGCTGTGAGGCACCAGGTCGCCCGCCCTGCTGGCATTTTGTCGCTGCGGCAGTGGTCAGTGCACGGTGCCGCACAAAAAGGTCAGGTTAGGGACCCACTCAAGAGGTTTGCCGTGACGTGGCAGTGGGCTTAATACAATCTAATCAGAATGGAAACAAAAGAACCTCATGTTCTATTTAATTTTTTGCCTAGCGGCTTTAGATCATTGTATTTTTGGGATGTGCGATCCATGTCTTTTTCTTCATAGTATGGAAGAAATAAGTGAGAGTTTCATACTTACCCAGACTCAGTGTCATGGTGGCACACTGCTTCCGGGTCTCGCTTTCACATCATGCACTGTCCATCGGATACACACAGCTTTCCATGTTTTCCCCACCCACCGGCCGTCCTCTCGTCTGTGATTGGTTCCAGGCTAACGTGCCCCCCAGCCTGTAACAGGCATCGCTTATCGCGGCTTAGTCATAGGCTACACTCAGAGCTGGCAGTCTTCTTTATGGCTGTTCGCTCTGAGATGTAGCAGAGCTGGATGTGTCATCGTGGGACCTCGTGTGGATTACGCCGGAGCTGCAGGGTGTTTGGGCTTAATAAAGTGGTGAAGGAGGGTGCGTTTTGTATTTTATTCCAAATAAAGGATTTTTCTCTGTGTGTGTGCTTATTTACTGTTATTTACAGGTTCGTGATGCAGGTATCTCATAGACGCCTGTGCCATCACAACCTAGGGCTTAGTAGAAGCTGTGCGCTGCTATTATCCCCTTATTACCCCAATTGACACCGCACCAGGGCAATGTAGGTACCGGGAATGTCACATCTAATAGATGCAGCAATACCGGGCAGCTACAGGCTGAGAATACACCAGCCCCCAACCGGTATTATCATGGCTGGAGATGAAAATTAGGGGGGACCACACGTCGGTTTTTTTTTATATTATTTATTTAAATTTAAAAAAAAAAAAGCTGAATGCAGTTTTTCTTAAGCCGCAATCACACTTGCAAGGGATTCCCGCGAGTCTGACATCGCATCACAGCCGAGCACGTCTGACCGGAGCGGGCATGTGTTTCTAGGTACATGCACGCTCATGTTCCGTGAACGGCAGGCTGTGTCGGGTGATGTCATGCCTGGTAGACCCGCACGAGTCTGACAGCGCATCACCGGCACAGCTGCATACTTCTCACAGGAGTGTGCATTTGTTTCTAGGTACATGCATGCTCATGTTCAGACAGCGGCAGGCTGTGCTGGGTGATGTCATGCCTGGCAGACCCGCACGAGTCTGACATCACCGTCACAGCTGCACACTTCTATATAAGGATAAGGCTGCACATCAAACTTAGATAATAGTATAATGCCTCAAGCATATGGAAAAATATTGGAAAATACAATGAAAAATGCTACTTGCTAACTTGAACATGTGAATAATGAATTGCATACCTGCCATGAATATTAGGAAAAAGGAGATATTTAGCAATCGCATTGATCAATGTAACTGAGCCCCAAAACCTCGTCAAGGTATATCTCTATATTGGGGTCCCTAGCTCTGTGACCCTAACTGTGTGTCATCTCATTGCAATTAAAAACTGCTGTGGGTGGAGAGGGGTAACCAAGGACTTTCTTATATAGGAGATGGAAAAAACATGGCCGAAAGGGGCGGAGCTGTGTTCACATTCAGAAAAAAACTACATACTTTCGGCCATGTTTTTTCCATCTCCTATATAAGAAAGTCCTTGGTTACCCCTCTCCACCCACAGCAGTTTTTAATTGCAATGAGATGACACACAGTTAGGGTCACAGAGCTAGGGACCCCAATATAGAGATATACCTTGACGAGGTTTTGGGCTCAGTTACATTGATCAATGCGATTGCTAAATATCTCCTTTTTCCTAATATTCATGGCAGGTATGCAATTCATTATTCACATGTTCAAGTTAGCAAGTAGCATTTTTCATTGTATTTTCCAATATTTGTCCATATGCTTGAGGCATTATACTATTATCCAAGTTTGATTATACTAGCAAACACTGAGTGAACTTAGTGGCATCCTAAACGTGGCTGTTGGACTTCTGTATCGTCCCACAAGTGCAAAGATATTTGCAGCACCTCTGCCTGCATTGCACACTCAAACTCATTGTTACTAAGCCATTATACTCACATGTTCAAGTTAGCAAGTAGCATTTTTTCATTGTATTTTCCAATATTTTTCCATATGCTTGAGGCATTATACTATTATCTAAGTTTGATGTGCAGCCTTATCCTTATATAGTATGTATTTTTTGGCTTGAACTCATAATATATATATATATTAGTGCTCACTTCAGTTATCCTATTCAGTTATATGTATTTTTTTTTCTGAATGTGAACACAGCTCCGCCACTTTCGGCCATGTTTTTTCTATCTCCTATATAAGAAAGCCCTTGGTTACCCCTGTCCACCCACAGCAGTTTTTAATTGCAATGAGATGACACACAGTTAGGGTCACAGAGCTAGGGACCCCAATATAGAGATATACCTTGACGAGGTTTTGGGGCTCAGTTACATTGATCAATGCGATTGCTAAATATCTCCTTTTTCCTAATATTCATGGCAGGTATGCAATTCATTATTCATATGTTCAAGTTAGCAAGTAGCATTTTTCATTGTATTTTCCAATATTTTTCCATATGCTTGAGGCATTATACTATTATCTAAGTTTGATGTGCAGCCTTATCCTTATATAGTATGTATTTTTTGGCTTGCACTCATAATATATATATTAGTGCTCACTTCAGTTATCCTATTCAGCTGCACACTTCTGACAGGAGCGTGCATGTGTTTCTCAAAGGCATGCACGTTCACCATAATGACCCGCAGACACTTGAACTGCTTTCCCCGCCCATCGGCCGTCCTCTCGTGATTGGTGATTGGTTCCAGGCTGATGCACCCCCCAGCCTGTGACAGTTTCTGCCTGCAGTCATCGCTCATCGTGGCTCAGTCATAGGCTACACTCCGAGCTGGCAGTCTTCTCTATGGCTGCTAGCTGTGACATGTAGCAGACCTGGATGTGTTGTCGTGGGACCTCGTGTGGATTACGCCAGACCTGGAGGGCTGTGTTGGGGGTTAATAAAGTGGTGAAGGTTTTGTACTTTATTCTAAATAAAGGATTTTTCTCTCTGTGTGTAATTATTTACATTCACTTACAGGTTTGTGATGCAGGTATCTCATAGATGTCTGTGCCATCACAAACCTAGGGCTTAGTAGCAGCTGTGCACTGCTATTAACCCCCTATTACCCCAATTGGCACCACATCAGGTCACCGGAAAGAGCCGGTATCACATCGGGATTGTCACATCTAATAGATGCGGCAATACCAGGCGGTTACGGGCTGAGAATATACCAGTCCCCAGCCAGCGTTATCATGGCTTGGGATGAAAATTGGGGGAACCGCACGTCAGGCTTTTTTTTAATTATTTATTTCAATTAAAAAAAAAATCCGGAGTCACGCTTATGAGGGATACACTGCTTTCCCCGCCCACCGGCCGTCCTGCCACCTGTGATTGGTTGCAGTCAGCTGACATGCTGCCAATCAGGGTGGGGGCGCGTCTAACTGCAATTAAATGCTCCGGTGGGTGGGCAAAGTAGTGAATATTGAATTGTCAGCTCCGGAAGGGAAAAGCATGACCCAGATGGAGTGTGCCACCATGACACAGCCTCAGTGAGTTTACCACGCTCGCTCTTACCCCTCTATCCCTTCCACACATGTTTTTAATCTCCGGATTCCGGTCCCCATTGACTTATGTGGGCACCGGATTCCTGAGCGAATCAGACTCTTTTTAAAATCTGGCAGTGATCCGCCGGTCACAGTTTTTGGGGTGTTTGATCACCTCTGGCTCCTACGCATGCTCTGGCTCCCCATCGGGTCACTCATCGCCCTTCACTGGCCACAAGGGATGGGGTTTTACCGTTGGTGGTGAAGCTTGCATCCAGCATTGGTGACACTCAGGGGCCCTGGTGTCCCAAGGCCCCTGGTGTGAGCTGTTGCCACCAGATATGGGATGCTGTATCCTCTGAAACAGTCAAATGGTGGGATGTTCCATCCATTCCACTTTCCTCCTCTCCTTCCAGTCTTCTGTGAACAGACGTTGGGGAAAGGGCCTTGCTTCAGCGAGTCACATGAGTTCAAGGAGGTAGATTTAAACCTGCAATTTGCCTTCCTTAGTTGCTGATTAATTCAGTTGTGTGGGGTGGATTGGCTGGTTTCGCTTGTGCTGATTCTCTGAGGTTTCCCTTTTGCATTTCCTGCTGTAGGTTTCAGCTTTATTTTTGTTTACAGCTGGGTTCAGCTCCCTCTTTACTTTCTATCTGTGGTATCAGCCTTTTGCTTTGTTTCCTTTTCCATATAGTTATTCCCTTGTTGTGACTGACCTACCTGCCACTGTGTGCCGGTCGCCAGCCACTGCGCTGTTTGCTTCCTGGCAAACAAGCTTGTCTCATCATTTAGCATTACAGTGCCGTTATATGCACCCATCATGGGAGGTGTCATCCATGCCCGAAGGCTGCCATGCCTGTGATGATGATGGTATTAATGTGATTTTTTTGGGCTTTCATAGAAATTAATGTGTTATCATGCCTGAGAAGTAACCAAAAAGTGCCCAGTTTTTGAAATGGATGCAGTGAGACCCACATCCTGTGGTCATATATAGTAAACAGGGGCCTATCACAGTCTCAGAAAATGTCACCAGGTCGGGAGGGAAAAGGGGACCCCTCAGTTCATTGGGTAAGCACTGCTTAAAAATGTATCCACGCTTTCATGACAAGAATACAGTTAAAACATAGTCGGCCTATGGCCTGTGGCCTGTGGCCTGTTAGAGCTCAAGTGTGCATGGACGAAAATAGGAATTGCGATGATGTCACATTATCATGCCCCCTGTGACTAGCTGTGGGCAGGAAAAAGAATAAGAAGGATTTTGTCACTTATTGTGGAAGCGAGGTAAAATAAGTTTCTTGTTTTTTTTTCTTTAATACACCATTAATAAATCCTACTGGTATATGAAGGCATATAAGGGAAACTACTTTTGTACAAAGACAAAGTGAGGCATTATTTTTGTATGGGTGCAAATTGTTCATTATTATTATTTTTGTATGGGATGCAAAGAGGTCATTATTATTCTAGAGGATATAGAGAGGGCATTAATATAGTATAGATGTACAAAGTGGGCATTATAGGCATAAAGGTGAACATAATTTTTGTATGGGTCACTAACGGGAACATTAATATTATTTGTGAGCACAAAAAGGTCATAATTGTATGAGGCACAAATGGGGACATAATTATGGTATTGGGAAGTAATTATTGTAGAGTGGACAA
Organism: Anomaloglossus baeobatrachus; assembly: GCF_048569485.1. Lineage (NCBI taxonomy): Eukaryota > Metazoa > Chordata > Amphibia > Anura > Aromobatidae > Anomaloglossus > Anomaloglossus baeobatrachus. The sequence goes on from NC_134357.1 coordinate 127,175,637, forward strand.
AGTGAGACATTCCAGAGGAGTCATGACATTGCTAGGTGGGAGCAATGCCTAGTAGACCAATAAAACAAAATAATCACTGATCTCGGGGAGACCAGTCAGAGAAAACACTGCCGGCAGCCAACAAAGGCGTTCAAAACAGGGAAACCCTAGGTGCATACTTCCCAGGGGGCAATGCACCTAGATCAGTGATTGTTTTGTCTTGTTGGTCTACTAGGCATTGCTCCCACCTAGCCAGAATCCTACTCCACACTGATGAGGGGCAATACCCCGAAACAGCTGTCTGTGGATTGATACCTGGCCTTGGTATTTCCCTTGTGTTATGTTTAAACTCGTCAAAGAGTTGGATACTGATTAAAAGGGCCGCTTAATATGGTGGTTACGGTGGTCTCCTAAAAAGAGCCACTCCTTGGCTAGGTCCTTCCCGGAGAGATGTCTGGCTATTTTCTGTGTTGAGACTCCTAACAGAGGCTCCACAGACCTTTTTTGAATTGCATACTTCCCAGGGGGCAATGCACCTAGGATTTCACTGTTTTGAGCGCCTTTGTTGGCTGCCGGCAGTGTTTTCTCTGGCTGGTCTCCCCAAGATGAGTGATTGTTTTGTCTTGATAGTCACACTTGTGAGAGACTCCCAGCATGGCCTGCTGCTCTCCGAACAGGAGCGTCTCAGCTGCATAGAAATACATGCAACCGACCTGTTCCTGTCAGGAGAGTGTGCTGCCATGCCGGGTGATGCAATGCGAGGCTCGCATGAGTCTCTGTCAAGTGTGACTTCAGCCTAACACAAATTCTGTATGTATAAATATGTGACTGCTCTGAATTTGTTTTATACCATGTCTGAAGAAGAGACCTGAGTAGTCTTGAACACTGTTATTTATTACCATCTTTTCAGTTATCCATTAAAATGCATCAACCACTGAGGACTCTCAGTTCCTTTAAACATTTTTTGTTTTATCACTGTGTGAAAGTAGAAACGCTGCAGTGTTAGTTGTGGGGGGTAAGGATGAACAAAACTTCTGTATGGCAATGGGAAATATAATTATTACTTTGTAGTGTGCTATTTAGTTTGTTTAGCAGTGGGTTAAACTTATGACCCAATATATTTGTAATAGTTTCTGCAAAAACAAGATGTGAATGATAGGAAGTTGTGATGGCGATCTGAGCTGGATAGAAGAAAAACGGAAATTGAATAACTATGATCACAGAAAATGTCACTGGTGAGTCACTGGATTTATCAGTATATAATAGCATGGCATACTGAGTGCTGGTGTACAGCTATTAACTACCATATAGTCACTGTATGGTGGGAAATTGGGGATTTGTATAGTAGTTTATGTTAATGATCAGTATGGTAGTTTTATTGGGTCGCTATGTGATGGAAATATGTGGTCATGGCTTGGTGGTATTATTTGTTACTTATCTAGTGGTATTAATACAGGTATTAGTATGGGTATTAGTCTAGTTGGTGTTGTTCAGTAACAGTATGGTGGTATTTGTCACACTGGCGTCTCACACGCCTTCTAGGCACCACCCTGTACACCTGCCACTCTGCTTCACCAGCATCAGACAATCTTCTTTTGCTGGTTTGGGCTCACTGCCAGTTCTGCTTCTAGAAAATCTCTACCTGGCTATAGGGAGTAGAGTTGAGTGATGTTCGAGTCGAACGGTTCTCCAATTTCATGTTCGAGTGATTTTGGGCGGTGTTCGAGTCGTTCGACGAACTCGAACGAATTGCTTAAAGTTTGGCAGTTCGAGTTACGTTCGAGAATGGTTCGATCACCAAAAGCGTGGCTTTTCACACTAAGTATGTGCGCACGTTGCGTATCTGCATGCGTCCTGCGTCCCCAGCACAATCCCTCTCTCTTTCCTACTCACCGATCACGGGCGCCTCGCTGCACGCCTGGCACAAAGCTACGGCGGCTTTTCCTCTTTTGAAAATGGCTGCTGCTTCATTATTCAATCAGGTGTTCCGTGCCTTCCCCGCCCACCGGCGCCCATGATGGGTTGCAGTCACACACGCCCCCACGATGAGTGACAGCTGTCTCACTGCAACCAATCACAGCCGCTGGTGGGCGGGTCTATATCGCGCAGTAAAATAAATAAATAAATAATTTAAAAAAAAAAATGCGCCCCCTTTCACTTTTGATACCAGCCAGGATAAAGGCTGGTATTGTCAGGATGGGGAGCGCCACATTATGGGGAGCCCACCACCCTAACAATATCAGCAGGCAGCCGCCCGGAATTGCCGCATACATTAGATGCGACAGTTCTGGGACTGTACCCGGCTCTTCCCGATTTACCCTAGTGCGTTGGCAAATCGGGGTAATAAGGAGTTAATGGCAGCCCATAGCTGCCACTAAAAAGAAAAGAAGAAATTCCAGCAACTCCAGGAGAAAGTAGAATTTTCTTAAAAAACAGATTCTTTATTGATAATAAAAATATTCCATCCAAGCAAGACAAAAATAGAGAGGCAAGACAGAGGAGCTGTTTCCTACACGTTTCAACCTGAATAGGTCTTAATCATGGAATGCCATTGATTAAGACCTATTCTGGTTGAAACGCGTAGGAAACAGCTCCTCTGTCTTGCCTCTCTATTTTTGTCTTGCTTGGATGGAATATTTTTATTATCAATAAAGAATCTGTTTTTTAAGAAAATTCTACTTTCTCCTGGAGTTGCTGGAATTTCTCCTTTTCTTCATGTGTTCTCACCCAGGTCAGGGTGTTTCCGTGCACTGGAGGCAAGATTTGGGAGTGAAGAGGGGAGAGCTGAAGTTTCTTCGTTTTTGATATAGCTGCCACTAAATCCTAGATTAATCATGTCAGGCGTCTCCCCGAGATACTTTCCATGATTAATCTGTAAATTACAGTTAAAAAACACACACACACGAAAAATCCTTTATTAGAAATAAAAAACAATAACAAAGTCCCTCATCACCAATTTATTAACCCCGACAAAGCCCTCCATGTCCGGCGTAATCTACGGACCTCCAGCGTCGCGTCCAGCTCTGCTGCATGCAGGTGACAGGAGCTGCAGAATACACCGCCGCTCCGGTCAGCTTCACACAGCAACTGAGGTGAGTAGCGCGATCTGCTGCTGTCAGTCAGGTAACTCACGGCCACCGCTGGATCCTCAGTGACAGCTATTAATCCCCAAACAACAATCCAGGTCCAAAGTAATCCACACGACTGTTGTGACTGTCAGTTATGCTTTGGCTGCTGGGAGGCTCACTCTTGTGGTCAGGAATGGTTTGGACATAGACCAGGTGTGTTGAGCAATGGGCGTTTCCATTGCTAACTCTCTGCTTATTTAAATCCTAGTCTGATAGCAGGCTATGCCGGATGTCAGTTATTCTTTGTTCACCAGCCTGCTTCATTCTGCTCCACACCACATCTACTCCAGATAAGTGCTTTGCTTTTTATTTGTGGTTTGATTCTTTTACTCTTATCTGAGTTTGTCATTTGCTGTGGTTGTTTTCAGTTTATTTGCATGCTGGGATTTTCCTTCTCAGTTGCTTAGCTGGGAAACTCCCTGCAGTTTTGTTTGGAGTATAGCTCCTATAAGTCCATGTGTTTATGACTTTTTGAATTTGTAATGATTCTTGTTTTCTGTTCATTGGTATGACAAGAGCGCCTGGTATAGGACGGAGTGCAGATCGTGCGATCTAAGGGGCTTTTTGTACTATCAGGAATTTGGAATTTTGCAGGGATTTTCTCTGGCCACCATCACCCCCTTTCCTGTCCTTTCCTATTTTAGTCAGTGGGGGCCTCACCTTTTGCTAATCCTATCATCTATCTGTGTATTGTGTTTTCCTATATCACCGCAGTCTTTGAATGTGGGGGGCTTGCTATTCTTTATCTATTTTCTGAGGCAGAGAGTTATTCATCCCTCCTTCCTTTAGGATAGCTAGTTCTCCGGCTGGGTTCGCGGTGCACAGGATGTTAGGTCACCCCTCGGCAACTTCTAGTGTTGATGGTTAGTAAGGGGATGGCGGCCAGATTAGTTGCCAATGCTCTTGTCACCTTTTACCAATGAGTTATGGTGATCTTCCATGGTTCCGGATCATAACACACGACGCTTTCAGCTCTGCTACAGGAAGATGACAGGGAGCCCCATAGAACACGAGCGCTCTGTGTCCTCTCGACACAGCACCTGAAGTGAGCCGCGCTGTCACCAGAGACTTCACTCTGCAATGCAGAGGTCAAGATAAACAAATCTTCCTATGTTTCTCATTAGAGGCAGTGACTCAATGGTTAGAGCTACTGCCTAGGGAGCATTAGTTCACGACTCACGAGTTCAAGTTCCGACCGCCCCGGTAAAGAATTTAATTTATTTTTAATTTTAAATTATAATTATTATTTATTTATAATTATAATTTAATTTAATTTAATTATGAGGGAAGGAGCTGGACATCAGCTGTGAGCCGCGGGACACACCTCTAAAATCGGAGCAGTTCACGAGGCTGCATTGCTCTCTCCTCTCTCTCTTTTCTCTCTCTCTCTCACTTCCCTCTCTCTCTTCTCTCTTACTCTATCTCTGTCTCTCTTTTTCTATCTTTTTTTCTCTCTCTTGTTCTCTTTTTCTCTTTTTCTCTCTTTATCTCTCTTTCTTTCTCTCTCTCTCTTTTTCTCTTTTCTCTCTCTTTTTGTCTCTCTCTCTCTTTTTCTCTCTCTCTTTCTCTCTTTTTCTCTCTCTCTCTCTTTCTCCCTCTCTCTTCTCTCTCTCTTATCTCTCTCTTCTCCCTCTCCTCTCTCTCTCTCTTCTCTTCTCTCTCTCCTCTCTCTCCTCTCTCTCTCTTCTCTCCTCTTCTGTCTTCTCTCTCCGCTCTCTCTCCTCTCTCTCTCTTCTCTCGCTCTGTCTCTTCTCTCCTCTTCTCTCTCTCCTCCCTCCTCTCTTCTCTCTCTCTCTCCTCTCTTCTCTCTCTCTCTTTTCTCTCTCTTCTCTCTCTCTTAGACCTGGCGATGATCAGCTGATGCGGTCACCTAACGGAATCAGCTGACACTAAAAGTCGAGCGGTGAGGCTGGCTTTTACCGCCCGGCCGGCTAAACTATCAGCTGCTGCTGTCGGACAGGAGTCTGCACAGAAGTGTGTAGTTTGTTTTCTTTTTTTGCACTGATGCATCAGCTGATTGTATGAAAACCATTTATACAATCAGCTGATGTGTCATTTGATTCAGGCCCTTGAAACTGACACATCATCTGATCGCTTTGCCTTCCAGCAAACCGATCAGATGATATTGGATCCGGATTGGACAGCGCGGGACCCTTGACCCAGGATTACTGCGGAGGGGGGTTCTTTATTTCAATAAAGATGGAGTCACTAATTGTGTTGTGTTTTATTTCTAATAAAAATATTTTTCTGTGTTGTGTTTTTTTTTTATCTGTGCTAGAAATTCATGGTGGCTATGTCTAATATTGGTGTACCACCATGAATTTTGGGCTTAGGGCCAGTTGATAATGTACAGCTATCCCTAACCCCATTATTACCCAGTGAGCCACCCGTCACCAGGGCAGCTGGAAGAGTTGGATACAGCGCCAGAAGATGGCGCTTCTATGAAAGCGCCATTTTCTGGGGCTGCTGCGGACTGCAATTCGCAGCAGGGGTGCCCAGAAAGCTTGTGCACCCTGCACTGAGGATTCCACTCCCCAGCTGCCTAGTTGTACCTGGCTGGACACAAAAATTGGGCGAAGCCCACGTAATTTTTTTTTAATTAATTCATGAAATTCATGAAATACTTAAAAAAAAAAAAAGGGCTTCCCTATATTTTTGGTTCCCAGTCGGTTACAAATAGGCAGCTGGGGGTTGGAGGCAGCCCGTAGCTGCCTGCTGTACCTGGCTAGTATACAAAAACATGGCGAAGACCACGTAATTTTTGGGGGGGGCAAAAAACTCCTGCATACAGTCCTGGAGGGAGTATGCTGAGCCTTGTAGTTCTGCAGTTGCTGTCTGCTGTCTGTCTGTATGGAGGAGAGCAGACAGCAGCTGCAGAACTATAAGGCTTAGCATGCTCAATTCACTAGTGTATGCAGGAGAGCAGACAGCAGTTGCAGAACTACAAGGCTCAGCATGCTCCATTCACTAGTGTATGCAGGAGAGCAGACAGCAGCTGAAGAATTACAAGGCTCAGCATACTCCATCCAGGACTGTATGCAGGAGTTTTTTGCCCCCCCAAAAAATGACGTGGGCTTCGCCATATCTTTGTATGCTAGCCAGGTACAGCAGGCAGGTACGGCTGCCCCCAACCCCAAGCTGCCTATTTGTACCCGGCTGGGAACTAAAATATAGGGAAGTCCTTTTTTAAATTATTTCATGAATTTCAAGAATTAAAAAAAAAATCAACATGGGCTTCGCCCCATTTTTGTGTCCAGCCAGGTACAACTAGGCAGCTGGGGATTGGAATCCGCAGTACAGGTTGGCCCGAGCTTTCTGGGCCCCTCTGCTGCGAATTGCAGTCCGCAGCCGCCCCAGAAAATGGTGCTTTCATAGAAGCACCATTATCTGGCACTGTATCCAACTCTTCCAGCAGCCCTGAAGCCGGGTTGCTTGCTGGGTAATAATGGGTTAATACTAGCTTTGTTTTACTAGCTAGTACTGATGAGCGAGTACCAAAAAGCTCGGGTGCTCGAGGCTCGGGCCGAGCATCCCAAGATACTCGTGTACTCGGCCCGAGCACCGAGCCCAGTGTTATCCTATGGGAGACCCGAGTATTTTTCTGAAATGACCCCCGGCAGCATGTAGAAACCCTAAAAATGTCACAAAAGTCTCAGAAGAGTGCTCAAATGACATGGCAACGGCATGGGGAAGACCCCTTGAAGCATTTATCACTCAAAAGTCACAGCTGTGAACAATTTTGTCCGAGTTTTACGCCATTTTTACGGACTCACCAGAAAACCTTCCAAAATGACACCAAAATGAATTTTCATGGTGGAAATGTTAAGGGCACATACCCAATAGTGAGATAGAGCTGGTGTATGTTACTTTTTGAGATTAATACATGAAAGATTTTACGTAAAACATTGTGTGGCACTCCGATGTCCAAAACGCACGTTTTGTGCTTTTTACTAGCGATGTCGGTCATTTTTTTTTTCATTCTATCTCCCGTCGGTCGGTCTCGCTCTGTCTGTCTCTCTCTGTCTTGTCTGTCCCCCTCTCACAGTCTGTCGGTCAGTCTCCCCCCTCTCTCTTACTTACCGTTCCCCTATCACTGCCGCGGCGCTGCACAGCTGTTCACTAAACTCCGGCGGCTTTTCCTCTTTTGAAAAAGCCGGCCGCTCATTAAACAATCTCGTATTCCCTGCTTTCCTGCTTTTCGGCGCCTATGATTGGTTGCAGTGAGACACGCCCCCACGCTGAGTGACAGGTGTCTCACTGCACCCAAACACAGCAGCCGGTGGGTGTGTGTATACTGTGCAGTGAAAAAAATAATTAAATAATTTAAAAAAATGGCGTGCGGTCCCCTCAATTTTAATACCAGCCAGATAAAGCCATACGGCTGAAGGCTGGTATTCTCAGGATGGGGAGCTCCACGTTATGGGGAGCCCCCAAGCCTAACAATATCAGTCAGCAGCCGCCCAGAATTGCCGCATACATTATATGCCACAGTTCTGGGACTGTATCCGGCTCTTCCCGATTTACCCTAGTGCGTTGGCAAATCGGGGTAATAAGGAGTTAATGGCAGCCCATAGCTGCCACTAAATCCTAGATTAATCATGTCAGGCGTCTCCCCGAGATTCCTTCCATGATTAATCTGTAAATTACAGTTAAAAAACACACACACCCGAAAAATCCTTTATTAGAAATAAAAAACACTAACAAAGTCCCTCATCACCAATTTATTAACCCCGACAAACCCTCCATGTCCAGAGTACTCCACAGTCCTCCAGCGTCGCATCCAGCTGTGCTGCATGAAGGTGACAGGAGCTGCAGAATACACCACCGCTCCTGTCAGCTTCACACAGCAACTGAAGACAGCCGCGCGATCAGCTGAGCTGTCACTGAGGTTACCTGGATCCAGCGGTGGATGCAGCGGTGGCCGCGGGTAACCTCAGTGACAGCTCAGTTGATCGCGCTACTCACCGCCGCTACGGTCAGCTCCACGCAGCAACTGAGGTGAGTATAGCGATCAGCTGAGCTGTCACTGAGGTTAATCGCGGCCACCGCTGGATCCAGCGGTGGCCGTGAGTTACCTGACTGACAGCAGCTGATCGCGCTACTCACCTCAGTTGCTGTGTGAAGCTGACCGGAGCGGCGGTGTATTCTGCAGCTCCTGTCACCTGCATGCAGCAGAGCTGGACGCGACGCTGGAGGTCCGTGGATTACGCCGGACATGGAGGGCTTTGCCGGGGTTAATAAATTGGTGATGAGGGACTTTGTTATTGTTTTTTATTTCTAATAAAGGATTTTTCGGGTGTGTGTGTTTTTTAACTGTAATTTACAGATTAATCATGGAAGGTATTTCGGGGAGACGCCTGACATGATTAATCTAGGATTTAGTGGCAGCTATGGGCTGCCATTAACTCCTTATTACCCCGATTTTCCAACGCACTAGGGTAAATCGGGAAGAGCCGGGTACAGTCCCAGAACTGTCGCATCTAATGTATGCGGCAATTCTGGGCGGCTGCTGACTGATATTGTTAGGCTGGGGGGCTCCCCATAACGTGGGGCTCCCCATCCTGAGAATACCAGCCTTCAGCTGTATGGCTTTATCTGGCTGGTATTAAAATTGGGGGGACCGCACGCCGGTTTTTTTAATTACTTATTTATTTATTTTACTGCACAGTATAGACACGCCCACCGGCTGCTGTGATTGGGTGCAGTGAGACACCTGTCACTCAGCGTGGGGGCGTGTCTCACTGCAACCAATCACAGGCGCCTGTGGGCGGGGAAAGCAGGGAATATGAGATGGCTGTGTGCAGAGCACAGCGCGCCCGCCGGTATAAAGGCTCGGTCACGCTGTGCGGGCCGGCCAATCACTGCAATTCCACAACTAACAGGGCTGTGGCATTGCAGTGGTCTGCCAGCCAATCCCTGCATGAGGGCTGGCTCTCAAAAGAGCGCCAACATGCAGGGATGAAGACCACGAGTACAGCACGAGTATCGCGAAATTACTCGGTACCCGCCGAGTAGCCCGAGTACAGTGATACTCGTGCGAGTACCGAGTAGTAACAAGCATACTCGCTCATTACTACTAGCTAGTATTAAGCCAGAGATTCTTAATGTCAGGCAAGTTTGACCCGGCCATTAAGAATCTCCAATAAAGGGTTAAAAAAAAACACCACACAGAGAAAAAATACTTTAATAGAAATAAATACACAGACACACTTAGAGACTCCATGTTTATTACTCCCTCTCATCCCTCATCCCTGTAAAGAGCGCCCACATGCAGGAACGGGGAAGCCGACCATGTGCCAGAGCATCTCGCTGGTACACGGAGATGCACAAATGAGCACCGCGTACCGGAGAGATGCACTGACAAGACCTAGCATGACATCTAGCCATGTGACCAGTCTGTAGCCAATGAGATAAAACACACTTGACTGGTCACATGCTATTTTGACGTCACGGAAGGTTTTATCGTCAGTGCTCGTTACCAAGAGGATGCAGCGATTATCGGAAGGAAAAGTGGAGGGAGGCAGAGTGCAGGACGCGTCGCGGGGACCTGTAAGTGTAATGTCAATGTTTTTAACTGTATGTGTAGATGTATAATGTGTTTTTATGTGTTTGTGTTTGCCTTGCATTGTTTTCAATGGGGTTCGAAGGAGTTCGTCGAACGTTCATTGAACATTCCGAACTCGAACACTAGGGGGGTGGCTCATCTCTAATAGGGAGAGATGGCTGGTCTCTGAAAGAATTTAATCCTGGTGTGTCCTGCAGAGACTTGGTTCCCTGGCCAATTCCAAGCTAGCAAAGCCTATATCAGACAGCTTCTCCCATCAATCTTTGCATGATCTTTTGTTCCCAGTTGCTTGTCTCTGGATCCCGTGGGTGCATGTGAAACGCCCACCCCGGGGCTTGCAGGGCTCACACGGTCACCGGGCGGGTGGTGTTCGGGGTCGAGCTGTGAGTGCCCCGACCCGGCTTCCATGACACCGGCGAGTTTCATTAAAGAGTTCAACAGTCCACAAGAGGGGGGTAACGGGAAGAGGGTAATGGGGTTCCTGGGAGCATGTCACCGGTTGCAGCGGTGACTGGGGTCTCGGTCTCCTCTGCCATGGACCCCCTCTCCCTGCAACCCTTCTCTCCCCCAGGAATGGTATGGGATGGGAACAGGGGTTGCACGCAGCACCACCCGTGGTATGCGGCTAGGTGTTTAGCTGCCGCTGCACAGTCTCTCTCCGGGGCAGGTTACAGGCAGCTAAGATGGAATCGCTCCCCACGGGTGGAGTGGCGAAGCCCCGGGAGGTTGGTGAGAACCAAGAACGGCAGTCCACGGGAGCACCGGGGCACAGGGCGGCGGCATTTACTCACAAGAGTCACTGAGTGCGGGTTCCAGTTATTTTTTATTTAACGGTCTTTTCCAACATCGCACCTGGGTATCGGTCCTCACTGTTGTAGCCTTCTGTCGGTCCCGGGGAGGGCGTAGGCAGGGTCCGGTAAGGTTATCTGAGGGTCCCTCTGTCGTGTACGCTTGGTTGCTGTCCCCATGACATAAAGCTTCTTGGGGACTCGCCGCCTCTCTGTCTCTCTTTCTCCCTACTCTGGTAGCGCCCCCTGACAGAATCAGGTCCTTCCTGGGGACTACCAGGACATTCTCCATGATCCCCAGTACCTGTCCCCGTTCCCTTCCTCCAGGTGTTACTAGCCCCGGTCTAGCTGGTCCCCCTCCACAGGAGCTACTCCTGTGGAGATCTGTCTCCACTCACATTGCAGACAGTTCTGATTGATTAGACTTCCTGCCTGTTCTGCAGCTCCCTCCTAGCTCAGGCCCCCACCCTACCAGGACATCATCATGGTGACCTGTCTGTGTGAAGCCACCTGCTTCCTGCTCATTAGGAGACAGGATGAGTCATGCAAACCTGAGGTGCTGAAAACCTATTAACCCTCTCCTGGTGATGTGTGTGTGTGTGTGTGTGTGTGTGTGTGTGTGTGTGTATAATTATACAACACCCTGTAAGGACCATGCTACAGGGGCATTACACATGTTTGTTCTGTCTCTCCGGTTATTGACCCAGCTCTAATAACTGTCCTGTCTTACCTCTCCGCTCCTGACCTCGGCTTTTTACTTTAACCTGTGCTGCCTTCCCTGACCTCAAAAATTTTGACTATTCCTCTGCCTCAACCTTCTGTACCTCGTTCCCATGCCTTTGACTCTCTGGTCAGTTGCTGCAGTTCGGGGACTGCCCTGGAGTAGTACCTGGTGTCTACCTGCAGACCAGCCACCCTCCCCATCAGAGGCTCGAGTGAAGATGTGGTAGACACTTAATCACGTCCATCCAGGGTAAGCCCGTCCCGTGGCGCAGTGGGTTCACAAACTCCGGCGTTACAGTATTTGTGTCTAGCTACTGACTTATCTCCCTTCTCCCCTATGCCTCAACACTACTGGAACAGCATATCTATCTTGAACTGTCCTCATACCTCTCCTCCTGCTCCCTCTTTAACCAACAACAATCTGGCTTCCGACCGCATCACTCTACTGAAATTGCCCTAACTAAAGTCACCAATGACCTACTAATTGCCAAAGCCAAGCGACACTACTCTGTCCTCCTCCTCCTCCTGGACCTGTCCTCTGCCATCGACACAGTAGACTACTCCCTCCTACTACAGATTCTCTCATCTCTGGGCATAACAGACTTGGCCCTATCTTAGATCTCTTTTTACCTAACCAACCAAAATTTCAGCGTCTCCCATTCTCACACCACCTCCTCATCTCACCCTCTATCCGTTGGTGTACCCAAGGTTCAGTTCTTAGACCCCTGCTGTTCTCCATCTACACCTTTGGCATGGGACAGCTCATAGAGTCCCATGGCTTCTAGTATCATCACTATGCCGATGACACACAGATCTACCTCTCTGGACCTGACATTACCTCCTTACTAACCAAAATCCCGCAATGTCTGTCTGCTATTTCATCCATTTTCTCTGCATGATTTCTAAAGCTTAACATGGATGGACATGTGAAGCCCCGCAAGTACTGTGTCGGTGCATTACCTTCAGGGACTCCACTCAGCTGGATCTTGTCACAGGTAGGAGATCTTCTATTTAGGATTGTCGTGACGCCACTCTCAGAATTGCGGTCAGTGGAGACCGCCACTGCAGATTAAGGGAGGCCTGGGGCTGATGGTGGGTGCAGTCAGTTGTAGTAGCCTCCTGAGAGTGAGGCAAGCCCCAGGGCCCTGTGTAAGTGCGTAGAACCACAAGGCGCAGAATAACTCAACACAAGCAGAATGTCTTTCAGGGGTTTTACTCACTGTTGATGGCAGGGTGAGTAACCCGGGCGTAGCTGGGATGAACCAGGCTGGAACCAGGTATCCTTCAGGCTGACTGATGAGGGTGGCTACCGACTCGCCTTCCTTAGCCCTTCTGTGGTTTGTGGTAACCCCGACTTTTAGTCCCTATGGGGGTCACCCAGGGAAGTAGCTGCTCCCCTCGTTTGTTTGCCGTTTGCTTGTCGCCTGGACCAGATCACTCCAGCTGCTTGCCTCCTGTGAACTATGGGCCCTAACTGTGGCTACGTGGCTGCGGCTTTTGTGGTGTTGTGGCGTGGGCTTTAAGGGCCCCACACCGGCAGGTTTAGCAAGGAAAGGTGGATCTATCCCCGCACCGGGATCTGCCGCCCGTTTGGGCCTGGTACTCCCTGACAGTCTCCGTACTTTCCACTACGCTGCTCTCTCTCTAGCTGTGTGTGGGGTTCGGGCAGCACTACCAGGTGACCGTTCTCCCCCGTCGGTAGTCACTGCGCGGACGCTGTTAGACTGCAACAGCTCCAGGGGTCTGCTCCTGACGTCTGCTCTCCCTGGACTGCTGCACTAAACTGGCTCACTCGTGGGACCTGCACTGCTGCTCCTGTCTGAGCTCCACTTCCATGCTCCTCACTCCTCCACACTCTGCTTCAGACTGTTTACTCCTCCTTCTCTTTTCCCTTTTGTGCCTGCCTACGTCACCTAGCAACCAGGCTCTCTACCACACCCCTTGAGTGGAGATGGAGGCTTCGCCCCCTCCACTCCTCAAGTGGAGGTGAAGGCTTTGCCCCCTCCTGGGATCCCCAGGGGTCCTCTCAAAGGTACATGTGTGAGACCTGATCACTATGCGCCTGTGTAGTCACACCTCGGTCAGCCTTCTGGATTACCTGTTTTGTACTGTCCCCAGCATGGGTACAGTACTCAGTGGTGCCTGACCAGGTCAGGGGCGCCACATTCCCCCTTAGTTATCACCAGCACGTCCTCGGGCTGCAAGACAACATTTTAAAATGCATAAAACATTAAAACATGGTAAAACGTTTTAAAACCACCAGGTACCATACATCACCACCCTCCACCCACAAGTCCGTTAACCCACCCTAAACCCTTTCAGGAGGCAGGTCACCGGTTTCTTTTGGTAACCAGGTCTGGGCCATCCACTTCCCCAGACCTTTCCTCCAGTCTTCCTCTCCCGTTGGCCGCGCCTTCAGCCACTTCTGGCAGGATGTAGAGGCGGCTTTCATGGTCTGGTGGTTTCAGGGTATACCTGGCCTGGTGGATCCGCGCCTTCAGCCTCTTCTGGCAGGATCCAGAGGCGGCCTTCACAGTTGGTGCTGACCAGGTACCCTCTTTGTGGTGGAGAGCCAGGCCCCATAAACAGGCATGCTCCCTGGTTGCAGGCGAGCCAAGGCCCCATAAACGGACGTGCTCCCTGGTTGCAGGTGAGCCAAGCCCCTAAACAGGCTGGCTCTGGTGGTGGTACCTCTGGGGTAACTATGTACACTGCGAGAGTTTGTGGCTATAGCCAGTTCATAGCCTTAAGGTTCATGGGTTTCTCACATTAGTTCATGTGGGCACATGCTTAAACTTATAAACGTTGCAAACTGGTCAAACTTGTCAAACTGGTAACTTCTGTACTTCTTTCTTTACTTTACATAGATTCCTCCTTACCAGGGCTTGGGCCTGTAGGGCTGCGGCACCTGTTGCTTTCTCCATCTCTGTCTTTTCCTTCTTCTTCTGTATCTGTTTCTTTTTCTGTATCTGTTTCTTTTTCTGTTGAGACCGCAGGTTCACTGTAGGGATTTCTGGGACATGGCGTAACATCCAATGCATACCATCCTCTTTCTCCTTGGTGCATAGTGAATTCCACTGAATCTCCTGTTCTTAGGTTCCTTCCTGGATGTCCTCTGGGCAAATGGGCTCTAACGTCTCTTCTGTTAACAAAGATGCCTTCCTTCATACCAGGAGCTACTATGAAGCCATATCCACTCTTCAAACTGAAATCCTCTACAACTCCACGACAAAGTGGACCTCTGACCTGGGATTTGGCCCTTCTCAGGAACCGTTTCTCTTCCAAGTCTCTGGCCATGACTTCGTTTTTCTGCTCTGGAGACTGCTGTGCAGGGGAAAGCTTGGTTCTGCTACGGCGCCGTGTCCTACGGGCTGGATTCTGCTGGGCTGTTACTTCACTGCCTGCAGGCCCCCAGGTGAGGTTTCTGGGCAACTCTTCCTCTTCATCCCAGCGGGAATACGGCAGCATCTCTGGCTCGGGGCATGGATCCACTGCTGATGGCTCCGGGGTCAGCTTCTCAGCTTCCTGGCCTCCCCTCCCCCTTAGTTCTTCCGAGCACTCCTGTTGTGGCAGCGCCGGGGATGGGTGGTCATCAGCAGGCCCAGGCGGGGGACTCTTTGGCGTGGTTGCTGCAGAAGTCACCTTGGGGGTGTGCGGAGGGAGCAGGTACCGATCCACCATCTCCTGTGGGAACTGGGCCTCTAGATCAGCCTTCAGCTTCCAGTATGCAGGGTCCTCTCCTATCAGGGACTTCCTAGCAGGGACTTCCTTAGACTGGGGAGCGGTGTCTGCTCTGGCCTTGCGGGCCGGGGTAAACAATGGTACATTCTTGTCTTGGCGGGCCGTGCCTGACATGGCGGCGGCCTGGTCTTGGCGGGCCGTGCCGGGCATGGCGGCGGCCTGGTCTTGGCGGGCCGCGCCTGACATGGCGGCGGCCTGGTCTTGGCGGGCCGCGCCTGACATGGCGGCGGCCTGGATCAGCGTTGCTGTGTCAATCAGGGTCGCAGCTGGAGTCTTAGCGGGCATCGCTACTGTGGCCGGTTCTTGGCGGGCCGGGCAGGGCATCGCTGCGGCGGCCTGAATTGGCGTCGCAGCTGCGATGGGATCTGTGCAGGCTGGGCTGGGCGTCGCTGCAGCGATCGGAGCTTGGCGGGCCGCACCTGGCGTGGCTGCGGCCTGGTTCAGCACCTCGCCTTCGGCGTGGATGAGCGTCGCTGCTGCTGTGGGGTCTTTGCGGGCCGGGCCTAGCATGGCGGCGGCCTGGGTCAGCGTCACACCTGCGGCATGGATGAGGGTCGCGGCGGCTGCCGGATCTCTGCGGGCCGGACAAGGCATCGCTGCGGCGGCCTGGTCCTGCGTCGCCGCGCCGGGCGCCTCTTCAGGGACCGCGGGCGTGGCAGCAGGGGTCGGGGCACTCGCGCTGGCAGGGGCAACACTGGACTCACCCATCGGTGGCACCATCGGGGTCTGAGTCGTCGCCGCTCGGTCTGGCACTCGTCGCGTGGCTCTCCCCTCGTAGGCCTGAACCGCTGCAGCCATCTCCAGAAGCTCCGTGCGTTCCTCTCTGATCTGCTCTACGACCCGGGTCTCCAATCGGTCGCAGAACTGGGCAAGCTCCCGATACCACCAGGCAGCGGAGCCTGGTTCTGGGTTCCTGCGTTCAGACGCCATTTCCTCTGCGCCTTCTTCTGCACGATTTCCCAGCAGCGGACTCGTTGCTGCCTCCAGTAGCAGGCTCTTCAGTTTCTGCTCTGCCTCTTCCAGCAGCAGGCTTCTGGCTCCCTTTCTGTCCCGACGTCTCTGAACGCCTCCGCTCTCTTCACTTGCGAGGTCAGGACTCTGCAGGGGATCTCTGGGTAGCCACACCTCTTCGTGGGCGGTAACTTCTCCCAGCGCGGGCTGCTGTTGTTTTTCAGCGCGCTTTTCATGGTGGCAATATGGCGGCGCTTCCAATTTTTCAAGCGGACCGCCCAGGCACATGGTCACCTGTCTGAACAGGTCTAGTCCTTATCCTGTTCGTGACGCCAGATGTGAAGCCCCGCAAGTACTGTGTCGGTGCATTACCTTCAGGGACTCCACTCAGCTGGATCTTGTCACAGGTAGGAGATCTTCTATTTAGGATTGTCGTGACGCCACTCTCAGAATTGCGGTCAGTGGAGACCGCCACTGCAGATTAAGGGAGGCCTGGGGCTGATGGTGGGTGCAGTCAGTTGTAGTAGCCTCCTGAGAGTGAGGCAAGCCCCAGGGCCCTGTGTAAGTGCGTAGAACCACAAGGTGCAGAATAACTCAACACAAGCAGAATGTCTTTCAGGGGTTTTACTCACTGTTGATGGCAGGGTGAGTAACCCGGGCGTAGCTGGGATGAACCAGGCTGGAACCAGGTATCCTTCAGGCTGACTGATGAGGGTGGCTACCGACTCGCCTTCCTTAGCCCTTCTGTGGTTTGTGGTA
Source organism: Anomaloglossus baeobatrachus (assembly GCF_048569485.1). NCBI lineage: Eukaryota > Metazoa > Chordata > Amphibia > Anura > Aromobatidae > Anomaloglossus > Anomaloglossus baeobatrachus. The sequence goes on from NC_134357.1 coordinate 127,192,271, forward strand.
ACCCCGACTTTTAGTCCCTATGGGGGTCACCCAGGGAAGTAGCTGCTCCCCTCGTTTGTTTGCCGTTTGCTTGTCGCCTGGACCAGATCACTCCAGCTGCTTGCCTCCTGTGAACTATGGGCCCTAACTGTGGCTACGTGGCTGCGGCTTTTGTGGTGTTGTGGCGTGGGCTTTAAGGGCCCCACACCGGCAGGTTTAGCAAGGAAAGGTGGATCTATCCCCGCACCGGGATCTGCCGCCCGTTTGGGCCTGGTACTCCCTGACAGTCTCCGTACTTTCCACTACGCTGCTCTCTCTCTAGCTGTGTGTGGGGTTCGGGCAGCACTACCAGGTGACCGTTCTCCCCCGTCGGTAGTCACTGCGCGGACGCTGTTAGACTGCAACAGCTCCAGGGGTCTGCTCCTGACGTCTGCTCTCCCTGGACTGCTGCACTAAACTGGCTCACTCGTGGGACCTACACTGCTGCTCCTGTCTGAGCTCCACTTCCATGCTCCTCACTCCTCCACACTCTGCTTCAGACTGTTTACTCCTCCTTCTCTTTTCCCTTTTGTGCCTGCCTACGCCACCTAGCAACCAGGCTCTCTACCACACCCCTTGAGTGGAGATGGAGGCTTCGCCCCCTCCACTCCTCAAGTGGAGGTGAAGGCTTTGCCCCCTCCTGGGATCCCCAGGGGTCCTCTCAAAGGTACATGTGTGAGACCTGATCACTATGCGCCTGTGTAGTCACACCTCGGTCAGCCTTCTGGATTACCTGTTTTGTACTGTCCCCAGCATGGGTACAGTACTCAGTGGTGCCTGACCAGGTCAGGGGCGCCACAGACAAAACAGAATTCATTGTCTTTCCTCCTCTGTTACGGTTGCTGCGAGCACTGGAGACTAAGTCCAGATTTCTTGCTACTGCACATGTGCGAGCGCTGGAGACTAAGTCCAGATTTCTTGCTACTGCACATGTGCGAGCGCCGGAGACTAAGTCCAATCTTGGAGCCATTGCACATGTGCGGGTGACATCATCGCTGACACGAGGTCACATGTCTCTGACACCTTCTATGCCGATTGGTCGCTGGTCATGTGCTTGTGACGGCTTGCTCGGTGATAGGCCAGCATGACGTCACTCCTGTCGTTCTGGCAGCGGATTGGCTCTGGTGTCCTCCATCTTGGATGAGGCACAGAGTCTATATAAGACCCTGACACACGCCGCATGGTGCTCAGTCCTCTTGGTTCATGCATATGAGTAGACGCTCTGTGCGCGTTCCTCTAGGCATTCCTCTGTCTATGCTAGGTGAGCGCTACCGGCAGGGTAGCGTTCTTATACCTTACAGCTTCGGCTGCTGTCCGTATCTTTACCTCTTAGGGGAGCGGACATAGGCAGGTGCCTGAGGCACATGGTCTGGCTGGGCCTTGTGATTCTACTCGTAGGTGGACGTTGCCGCTAGGGTAACGTTCCTTATACTGCGTCTGGCAGTTGTTCGTATCCTCGCACACTAGGGGAGCGAACAGAGGTAGGAGCTTTGTGCGGCTTACGCTACTGTTCGTCTCTTTTGCACCACTAGAAGAGCGGACCTAGGCAGGTGCCATATCTAGTGGTTCGTGTCCTCGCACACTAGTGGAGCGAACGCAGGTAGGAGCTTTGTGCGGCTTACGCTGCTGTTCGTCTCTTTTGCACCACTAGAAGAGCGGACCTAGGTAGGTGCCATTTTGCACACATTGCATTTGTCTCTGTGATTATTAACAGAGATCATTCCACACACCCTCCAAGTAAGGGAGGAATTGCTTTACTTACTTATTATATCCTTCTGTGAGTTAACAGAGGTATTGCACTCTGCCATAGTCTGCAGCAGAGTCTTTGCACGGTGGACCCTGACTGTCTGATACTCCTTTAGGTTCTTATCAGATAGCCCCCTGTAACATTAGGACTGAGCCAAGGGTCTGGCAGTTATGGCAGAATATCAGCAGTTACACCGTTACATACAAGTACTTGAGTCACGGCTCAAGAGTATAGAGGATAAACCTCAGACCATGGTGACATCTGCACATGATCCTCGACTTGCTCTGCCAAACAGATATTCTGGCGATGCCAGATCATGTCGTGGTTTCATTAGTCAGTGTCAGATACACCTAGAGGTCAACTCTTCTCGCTTCTCTACGGAGAGGTCCAGAGTAGGCTTTATCATCTCCTTACTTCAGGACAAAGCCTTAGAATGGGCGACTCCCCTATGGGAGCGCTCTGATGTGGTTACTCTGAGACATCAAGACTTTCTTGATGCTCTTAAGGCGGTATTCATGGGTCCGCAGGTTACCCATGATGCGGCCCTGAGACTGTTAGATCTATCTCAGGGTTCGTTATCCACTAGTTCTTATGCCATTGCTTTTAGAACTCTGGTGGCAGAACTAGATTGGCCAGAGAAGGTGTTGATTCCTATCTTCTGGAGAGGGTTGGCAGGCTATGTCAAGGATGCCCTTGCTACTCGTGAGGTCCCTGCTTCTCTGGAGGACTTGATCACAGTAGCAACGAGGATCGATGTACGCCATAAGGAACGTAGACTCGAGGTCTCTTCCTCACGCCCTAAGCATCGTGCTATTCCAGTTGTTGAGGGTCCACTACCATCTTCCTCAGCATCTGAAACATCTCCCACTCCTATGGAGTTAGGTCATACGTTCTCCAGACTACGCAAGTCTGGTCCTCCTATATGTTACGTATGTCGTCAGGCTGGGCACTATGCCAACAAGTGTCCTAGTCATCAGGGAAACTCCCTGGCCTAGTAACCATTAGAGGGGGGTTACTAGAGACGTCTTCTGCACCCTCTAAGTGTTGTATCCCAGGTCAGCTCTCGTTATCTGAGAATACATGGCCTATTATGGGTTTTGTGGATTCCGGAGCTGACGGGATTTTTGTGTCCTCAGGATTTGTAAAGGGACACAATATTCCCTCTATCATGTTAGATGCGCCTATTCCTGTCCGTGTTGTTAATGGAACTATGTTGTCTGACTCCATTACATTGAGGACAGTTCCCTTGCGCCTTTCCCTGTCTCAGGGTCACATAGAGGAGATTTCTTTTCTTGTTTTGCCTGAGGGTATAGACGACGTCCTTCTGGGCCTTCCATGGCTTCGGACTCATGCTCCTCACATTGACTGGGAGTCTGACAGCATTATTAGTTGGGGTTCGAAATGTCAGTCCCGATGTCTTCCCTTACCACCTAAGGTCGTTGCGGTTGCATCAACTGATCTCTCTCCCATACCTACACCCTATTTGGATTTCGCTGACGTGTTCTCCAAACAGGGTGCTGAGGTTCTTCCACCCCATAGGCCGTATGACTGTGCCATAGACCTTATCCCAGGTTCGGTTCCACCTAAAGGCAGGGTTTACCCCCTGTCGATACCTGAGTCGGAGGCCATGTCGACCTATATAAGAGAGAGCTTAGAGAAGGGGTTCATTCGTAAGTCTGTCTCTCCCGCGGGAGCTGGGTTTTTCTTTGTTCGGAAGAAAGAGGGTGATTTGCGTCCCTGCATAGATTACAGGGGTCTCAACGCAATCACAATAAAGAACAAATACCCATTACCTTTAATTTCGGAGCTCTTTGACAGACTGAGAGGAGCTCAAGTTTTTACGAAGTTGGATCTGCGGGGTGCGTATAACTTGGTACGAATTCGAAAGGGTGACGAATGGAAGACCGCTTTTAACACCCGAGACGGTCACTATGAATACCTCGTCATGCCTTTTGGGTTATGTAATGCACCCGCAGTATTTCAGGACTTCGTAAACGATGTGTTCAGGGATTTACTGTTATCCTCAGTAGTGGTGTATCTGGACGACATCCTGATTTTTTCTCCTGATCTGGAGACTCATCGTCAGGATGTCGTTCGTGTCCTTTCCCGTTTAAGGGAGCACTCATTGTTTGCTAAACTCGAGAAATGTGTATTCGAGCAGTCCTCATTGCCTTTTTTGGGTTACATTATCTCACAAGAGGGTCTGGCTATGGATCCTGCGAAGCTCTCTGCTGTCCTGCAATGGTCCGAACCTCATTCCTTGAAGGCGGTGCAACGCTTCTTAGGATTCATAAATTATTACAGGCAGTTCATACCCCATTTTTCTACTTTGGTGGCCCCTTTGGTGGCCTTGACTAAGAAGGGTGCTAATCCCAAAGCCTGGTCTACTGAGACATCTCAGGCTTTTGAGGCAGTAAAAAGACACTTTTCAACTGCTCCCGTTCTTCAAAGACCCGATGAGAGTAAGCCCTTCCTCTTAGAGGTTGATGCCTCTTCAGTGGGTGCTGGTGCGGTCTTGTATCAAAAGAACGGTGCAGGTAGAAAAAGGCCGTGTTTCTTCTTTGCTAAAACCTTTTCACCGGCAGAGAGAAACTATACCATTGGGGATAGGGAACTGCTCGCCTTGAGATTAGCCTTGGAGGAGTGGCGTCACTTGCTGGAAGGAGCGAAACATCCTTTCCAGGTCTATACAGACCATAAGAATCTGACGTACTTACAAACCGCTCAGCGTCTGAATCCTCGCCAAGCCCGCTGGTCCTTGTTTTTCTCCCGCTTTCACTTCTCCATCAACTATTTGTCTGGGAGTAAGAATAACAAGGCAGACGCCCTGTCTCGCTCTATGCTTTCTACCCAGGAAGAGATTGACGAACCTCGTCTTATCCTTCCCTCCAGGGTTTTTCATACGCTCTCCCCTGTGACGTTAGACCAAATCCCACCGGGCAAGACCTTTGTTCCGCCTGATCGACAGAATGATATACTGTCATGGGCCCACACCTCAAAGGTGGGTGGGCATTTTGGTATTAGGCGGACACGAGAGTTACTGGAGAGGTGGTATTGGTGGCCACACTTAGCCAGCCACGTCAAGAGATATGTCGGTTCCTGCTACTCGTGTGCTCGCAACCGTCCATTACGGCAGAGACCGGCTGGGCTCTTGCATCCTTTACCAGTGCCAGATAGACCATGGGAGGTGGTAGGCATGGACTTTGTAGGTGATCTTCCATGTTCACAGGGACATAGATTTGTGTGGGTCATTACGGACCATTTCTCCCGGATGGTTCATCTCGTACCGTTATCGAGAATCCCATCTTCCAGGGTACTAGCCAAACTATTCCTCAAGCATGTCTTTAGGCTTCACGGGATGCCAGATCGTATCATTTGTGATAGAGGCCCACAATTTACTTCCCGTTTCTGGCGAGATCTTTGTAGCCTTATGCAAATTGAGTTGAATCTCTCTTCGGCATACCATCCGGAGACTAATGGTTTGGTTGAACGTACCAATCAATCTATGATTATATACCTTCGACACTTTGTTGCTGAGAACCACGATAACTGGTCCTCCCTCTTACCCTGGGCAGAATTTGCCCTTAACAATTCGCTGGCTGAGGCCACTGGGCAGACACCGTTCGTACTCAATAATGGGCAACACCCTAGGGTACCGGTACCGTTTCCCGCCGCTGCACCTCCTCCTCTTGTGGCCGACTGGGCAACTAATGCCAGAGAGGTTTGGGATCGGATTCAAGAGTCGATCCAAGCAGCTAAGGACCGTATGAAGACGGTGTCCGATCGGTTTCGTCGCCCGGCTCCTGTCTTTTCTCCAGGGGACTTTGTGTGGCTCTCTGCAAAACACGTGAGACTTAGAGTGAGCTCTGTCAAATTTGCTCCTCGCTTCCTGGGTCCTTATGAGGTTCTTCGACAGGTAAATCCTGTAGTCTATCAATTGAAGTTACCTGTCCATCTTAGGATTCATGACAAATTCCATGTCTCACTGCTAAAGCCGGCTATTTTACCTCACGCTCGTGAAGTGCACTCTCCTGCCTCTGATTCCTCTCGCTCTAGCTATGAGGTACGAGCCATAGTTGGTTCTAAGATGGTTAGAGGACGCAGGTTCTTCTTGATAGATTGGGAGGGCTATGGCCCGGAACATCGCTCTTGGGAGCCTGAGGAGGCTGTCCATGCTCCCGACTTAGTTGCCAATTACCTGCGTCGCCGGGAGGGGGGCCCTTGAGGGGGAGGTACTGTTACGGTTGCTGCGAGCACTGGAGACTATGTCCAGATTTCTTGCTACTGCACATGTGCGAGCGCTGGAGACTAAGTCCAGATTTCTTGCTACTGCACATGTGCGAGCGCTGGAGACTAAGTCCAGATTTCTTGCTACTGCACATGTGCGAGCGCCGGAGACTAAGTCCAATCTTGGAGCCATTGCACATGTGCGGGTGACATCATCGCTGACACGAGGTCACATGTCTCTGACACCTTCTATGCCGATTGGTCGCTGGTCATGTGCTTGTGACGGCTTGCTCGGTGATAGGCCAGCATGACGTCACTCCTGTCGTTCTGGCAGCGGATTGGCTCTGGTGTCCTCCATCTTGGATGAGGCACAGAGTCTATATAAGACCCTGACACACGCCGCATGGTGCTCAGTCCTCTTGGTTCATGCATATGAGTAGACGCTCTGTGCGCGTTCCTCTAGGCATTCCTCTGTCTATGCTAGGTGAGCGCTACCGGCAGGGTAGCGTTCTTATACCTTACAGCTTCGGCTGCTGTCCGTATCTTTACCTCTTAGGGGAGCGGACATAGGCAGGTGCCTGAGGCACATGGTCTGGCTGGGCCTTGTGATTCTACTCGTAGGTGGACGTTGCCGCTAGGGTAACGTTCCTTATACTGCGTCTGGCAGTTGTTCGTATCCTCGCACACTAGGGGAGCGAACAGAGGTAGGAGCTTTGTGCGGCTTACGCTACTGTTCGTCTCTTTTGCACCACTAGAAGAGCGGACCTAGGCAGGTGCCATATCTAGTGGTTCGTGTCCTCGCACACTAGTGGAGCGAACGCAGGTAGGAGCTTTGTGCGGCTTACGCTGCTGTTCGTCTCTTTTGCACCACTAGAAGAGCGGACCTAGGTAGGTGCCATTTTGCACACATTGCATTTGTCTCTGTGATTATTAACAGAGATCATTCCACACACCCTCCAAGTAAGGGAGGAATTGCTTTACTTACTTATTATATCCTTCTGTGAGTTAACAGAGGTATTGCACTCTGCCATAGTCTGCAGCAGAGTCTTTGCACGGTGGACCCTGACTGTCTGATACTCCTTTAGGTTCTTATCAGATAGCCCCCTGTAACATCCTCCTTATTCAACTCCTCCACCAAGAATATCCATCAAAGTTGATGGCTGCTCACTCTCCCCAGTCTCACAAGCTCATTGCCTTGGAGTAACCCTCGTCTCTGCTCTATCCTTCAAGCCGCACATCCAAGCCCTCTTCACCTCATGCCGACTCTAAAATATCTCCCAGATCCGTGCATCCCTTAACCAAGAATCAGCAAAAACATTAGTACATGCCTGTTGTGAATGTTAGTTATGTCTTGGATGCTGGGAGGCTCCCTCTGGTGGCCAGGAAGGGTTTGGACAGAGACCAGGTGGGTTGTGCAGTGGGTGTTTCCTTTCCTAATTCTCTGCTTATTTAAGTCCTGGTCTGATTGCAGGCTGTTGCCGGATGTCAGTTGTACTTTGTATTTTGAGCCTGCTTAATCCTGCTCTACACCACATCTTCCCCAGATAAGTGCTTGCTCTTTATTTATTGTCTGGTTCTTTTGTTTATCTGGGTTTGTCATTTGTTGTGGTTGGTTTCAGTTTATTTCCTTCCAGGGATTTTCCCCCTCAGTGGATTGTTGAGGAACTCCCTGCAGTTCTGTGTGGAGTATAGCTCCTTTGGGTCCATGTGTTTATGGCTTGTTGAATTTGTTATAATTCTTGTTTTCTGTTCATTGGTATGACAAGGGCACCTGGTATAGGACGGAGTTCAGATCGAACGATCTGAGGGCCTTTTTGTACTATCAGGAAGTTGGTATTTTGTAGGGTTTTTCTCTGGCTACCATCAGTCCTTTTCCTGTCCTTTCCTATTTTAGTCAGCGGGGGCCTCACCTTTTGCTAATCCTGTCATCTACCTGTGTATTGTGTTTTTCCTATTTCACCGCAGTCTTTCAATGTGGGGGGCTTGCTATTCTTGTCTATTTTCTGAGGCAGAGAGTTATTCATCTTTCCTACCTTTAGGATAGTTAGTTCTCCGGCTGGGTTCGCGGTGCACAGGATGTTAGTTCACCCCTCGGCTACTTCTAGTTGTGCTGGTTAGTAAGGGGATGGCGGCCAGATTAGTTGCCAAGGCTCTTGTCACCTTTTTGCCAATGATGTGTGGTGATCTTCCATGGTTCCGGATCATAACAGTACATCCGGCCAAACAAATTTAAAGGGTACTCTTAAGAAGGAGAGAAAAAAAAAAAAGCTGCTGAGAATTTTTTTTTTTTTTTTTGGTGTTTTTCCTCTTCTTCTTTGGGTTCTGTGGAAGATTTCTTTTTCTAGCATGGATGAATTGGGTGAGCGTGTTGCTCGTCTTGATGCTAAGGTTCGTCATATAGAGTCTTATCTTGCACAGACTCTCCTTGCAGAGCCTAAAATTCCCGTTCCTGAATTTTTTTCGGGAGATAGGTCGAGATTTTTGAGCTTCAAAAATAATTGTAGATTATTTTTTGACCTGCGCCCTAAGTCCTCAGGGAATCCTGTACAGCAGGTTAAGATTGTCATCTCCTTGCTGCGTGGTGACCCTCAGGACTGGGCCTTCTCTTTAGCGTCTGATGATCCGATTCTCAATGATGTGGACTCCTTTTTTCAGGCCTTGGGATTATTATATGACGAACCCAATATTGTGGACCAAGCAGAAAAGGTCTTGTTGTCCTTAACTCAGGGTTTGGATTCTGCAGAAACGTTTTGTCAGAAATTTCGTAAGTGGGCGGCCCTTACCAAATGGAATGATGATGCGCTTGCGGCTCTTTTTCGCAAGAGTATTGCGGATGCTGTGAAGGATGTAATGGTAGGATTTCCCGTCCCTTCTGGTCTTGATGCCTCTATGACCTTGGCCATTCAAATTGATAGGCGTTTACGTGAGCGCAGGAAGATACCTGCTGGTTTTGTGCCTGTGGGACAGCCTTTGGAGCCTATGGAGTGTGATAGGGTCCTTTCTAATGCTAGTCGGCAGGGGTTCAGACGGAAGAATAGACTGTGCTTCTATTGTGGAGACGCTTCTCATAACATCTCTGTCTGCCCTAAACGTGAAAGGAGATTGGCTACTTCTGTTACTGTGGGTTCTTTGCAACCAAAGTTTCTTTTGGCTGTCACATTGATTTGCTCATTGTCTTCCTTTTTCTGCATTTGCCTTTGTGGACTCAGGGGCAGCGCTCAATTTGATGGATTTTGGGTTTGCTAGGGATTGTGGTTTCCCCATGGTTCCTTTGCAAACTCCTATTCCTTTAAGGGGTATTGATGCTACCCCTTTGGCAGAACATAAACCCCAATTTTGGATCCAGGTGCCTATGAGAGTTGCACTAGCGTATCAGGAAACTTGTACATTTTTAGTATTGCATAATCTACAGGATACCTTGGTACTGGGATTTCCGTGGTTGCAGACCCATAATCCGGTTCTTGACTGGAGATCCTTGTCGGTAGTTAGTTGGGGTTGTCAAGGTTTGCATCAGGACCTTTCCGTGTCCTCCACGTCTGCTCAGGCAGTTGATGTTCCGGCTTTCTTGTCTGATTTCCGTGATGTATTTAATGACCAGGAATCTGATTCTCTGCCCCCACACCGGGACTGTGACTGTGCCATTGAGTTGGTGCCCGGTTGTAAATTTCCCAAGGGGAGTATTTTCAACTTGTCTGTGCCCGAACATGATGCCATGCGGTCATACATCAGGGAATCATTGGAGAAGGGGCACATTCGGCCCTCATCTTCTCCTTTGGGTGCTGGCTTCTTCTTTGTTGCTAAGAAAGATGGTTCGTTGAGGCCTTGTATTGATTACCGTCTTCTTAATAAAATTACAGTCAAATATCAGTACCCTTTGCCTCTGATGTCTGATCTGTTTTCTAGAGTGCCAAATGGTTTACGAAACTGGATCTCAAGGGTGCGTATAATCTCATCCGTATTAAGGAGGGTGATGAATGGAAGACGGCTTTTAATACTCCTGAGGGGCATTTTGAGTACCTAGTGATGCCTTTTGGGCTCACTAATGCACCCTCCGTCTTCCAGGCCTTCATGAATGATATTTTTCGGGACCTTATTGGTAGATTTTTGATTGTGTATTTGGATAACATCTTGATTTTTTCTGATGATTGGGACTCATGTTGGGCAAGTACGGGAGGTTTTTCAGATACTTAAGGATAATGCACTGTACGTTAAGGGGTCAAAGTGCCTCTTTGGGGTGCAAAGGATTTCCTTTTTGGGCTTCATCCTGTCTCCCCCCGCTATTGAAATGGACCCGGTTAAGGTTCAGGCTATTTACGACTGGGTGCAACCGACTTCTCTAAAATCCCTGCAGCGGTTTTTGGGGTTTGCTAATTTTTACCGTAAATTTATAGCCAATTTTTCTGCCATTGTCAAACCTCTGACAGATTTGACAAAGAAGGGAGCTGATGCTGAGCATTGGACCCCTGAGGCTATTGTGGCCTTCCAGGAGCTTAAAAGGCGATTCACTTCTGCCCCAGTTCTGCAGCAACCTGATGTGTCTCGCCCATTTCAAGTTTAGATCGATGCCTCAGAGATCGGAGCAGGTGCTGTTCTGTCTCAACGAGACGCTACTGCGGGTAAACTTAAGCCCTGTGCCTTTTTCTCTCGGAAGTTTGCTCCTTCTGAACAGAATTATGATGTGGGGAACTGGGAATTATTGGCTATGAAGTGGGCATTTGAAGAGTGGAGGCATTGGTTGGAGGGGGCTAGGCATCAAGTGGTGGTGCTTACTAGAGATGAGCGAACCGGTCCCGGTTCGGCTCGAGGTCGGTTCGCCGAACGGAGGTCCCTTTCGAGTTCGGCTCGTCGAACGTTCGACGAACCGATCTCGAACTGCATAGGAAACAATGGCAGGCAATCACAAACACATAAAAACACCTAGAAAACACCCTCAAAGGTGTCCAAAAGGTGACAAACAACTCACAACACAACACAAACACATGGGAAAGTGACAAGGACATATACTCATGTGAAAACAAAACAGCTGGACAAGGAAAAAGAGGAGGACACACAGATATGAGTATATGCAAGGAAACATCGATTCCATTATTGTGCAAGTTGAGCCCTGCTCATTTTAGGCTTCCAATCTTGATAAATTGCCTGAGCTCGCCACGTACGCCTTGGGGATCTTGTCGTGTCCTGCAGCCAGCGTTCTCTCGGAACCTGTCTTCAGTGCTGCTGGGGGTCTGCTGGCAGATAAGCACACGTGTCTGTCCACTGACAATGTGGACATGGCTCTCAGAGGACTTTTCTTCCCCTGGGTCATCCAGGGGACGGGAAAGGCACGCGTATTTTTGAGAGTGCTTCATGCAAAGCATCTTTTTCTTTTTCAAAAGGGGGCTCAACCGATGCCAGTCAAGTGGGGTGTGTGTGGCCCAGTTAGTGGAAACGAGGGAGACTGTGGTTGGAGTCCCCTCGCTGTGTTTCTAAAAGAACCAAGATGAACAAGTCATGGCTCTCAGAGGACTTTTCTTCCCCTGGGTCAGCCAGGGGACGGGAAAGGCACGCGTATTTTTGAGAGTGCTTCATGCAAAGCATCTTTTTCATCTTGAAAATTGGGTCAACTGATGCCAGTCAAGTGGGGTGTGTGTGGCCCAGTTAGTGGAAACGAGGGAGACTGTGGTTGGAGTCCCCTTACTGTGTTTTACATGCTTTTAGTAGGGCATGACATGGCTTAGAGGTTGACTTTCAGCATCTGGAAACTGTTGGCTACCAAAATGCTGCCTTTCCAACCTTTTAAACCGAGGATTTTCGAAACCTTATGCCCATCGCAGTGCCCCAAGAGCCGATGCCCAGGCGCCACTCCTTCTCCAACAAAGGCGTGCACGCGCTACACCAGCATGTTGCACTAAACATCACTGATTCCTTGAGAAACTCTGTGTGACAGGGTGCATTTCACCACAGATAATTGGCCCAGTAAGCATGGACAGGGGCGTTACATGTCGCTGACTGGGCAATGGGTTACTGTGGGGAGAGATGGAGAAGGGTCTGCTGTACAAGTCTTGCCGTCCCCACGAGTTGTTTCAATCCTTCTTCTGTATGTAGAAGTTAATACACTGCTTCTGCCTCTTCAACCTTGTGTGGGTCCTCCACCTTGGCGCAAACCCTGTGTGGGCAGGCCACCCTTCCTTGTAACTGCGCACAAGGAATACCACACACCTCCTTACTATGCTGGCAGCAGAGCTCAATGCCATCAGGCGGTCAAAGGTTTACTTTGAAATGTATGGGAAATGTGAGTCACACCGCTGAGAAGTTGTGGACGGTTAGCTCTGGAGACCGAGTTTCATCAATGGTTGTCTCCACTCAACCAGCAGCCAGGGAAGGCCGGGTGCGACAATGATGCAAACATGGGTGCGGCCCTTCGCTGTGACAATGTGACACACGTGCCTTGTGTGGTTCACGTGTTGAACCTGGTTGTCCAGCAATTTTTAAAGCACTATCCTGGCCCACATGGCCTTCTGCAGAGAGCACGGTGTAACGCCTTCCTTGATCCACACACTCAGATGGGCTGTAAATGATAGGCTAGAGGGAAGCCACTCACCAAGCAGGACCCCTAGAACCCTGAAACCTTTTAACCCCTATACAGGGATTAGGAATTACACAGGGCCCAAGGTGATTAATACCTGTGGAAGGCTGCAGTTCCAGAGAATAGTAGTCAGGCAGGGTCAAAACATTAATTGAGGAACAGGAACAGAATGGGACGGCCAGGACTTAATCAGAAAACAAGCAGAGGTGAAATGCGGATGGGCCAACAAGGTACATAAACAGCAAGCAGGAAAAGTAGTCAGGTAACAAGCACACAAAATCATAAAACTGAACTGGGGGTAAAATTAACCAGAGGTTCATAGCTATGTCTGGCAGTGGTCTGCAGACAGGATGGGCATAAAAAAGGGTGTGGTGTCTTCCCATTGGTTGTAGCTGAATGATGGTATTTCATCTGTGAGATACCCACCAGCTACATTCAGCCAGAGATTCTGCATCTGTCAAGGTAATGCAGCCCAGTGGGTGAGCATAACCTGCGTCCATCTGCGCCGCTGGCATCGACTCCTCTCCCATCATCAGCACTATGCATGAAAGGAACACGTTGTCACCTGGCGACCGGAGTACAAATTGACGGAGCGTACTCCGTTGGTGACTTAACAGCCATGTGCGGCAATGATGCAAACCTGGCTGCGGGCCATCGTCAGGGCAATGTGACACACGTGCCTTGTATGGCTCACGTGTTGAACCTAATTCTCCAGCAATTTTTAAAACACCATCCCGGCCTACATGGCCTTGTGCAGCGGGCACGCTCGCTATGTGCTCACTTCCATCGTGCGCACACAGCAGCTCAACAACTTTCGTCGCTACAGAAGTCTTTAGGTCTGGTGGTTAAACGCCTGAAATGCGATGTGCCGACACGCAGGAATTTGAATCTGCACATGTTGCAGCGTTTGTGGCAGCACCGCCGAACCCTGCTGCAATACGTTATGACATATAGCCTGGCCTAACTTGATCCAGAGGTGGTGTAGATCACTCTGCTGGAGTGGTGTCAGATCAAGGACCTATGCACCCTGCTACACAGTTTACAAATGTCGACGAAGATGTTTAGCACTGGCAATGTCATTCTCAGCGTGACAATTCTGGTCATCTACATGATGGAGCACACTGTAATTATTATTCGGAGTCAGGTGTTGGGACAAGAGGAAGGGGAGGAAGTATAGGAGGAGTCATATGCGGAAGGGATAACAAGATCTACGAGGTCCAGATGGTCAGCGGCACCTATGCGGCAGTCATGGTGAGGGAGAGGGATTAACAAGGGCGCATAGTATCAGCAAAAAGTGTTGAGGAAGGTGCAGGAGCCCATGAAGAAATGGAGGACGAACTGGCGATGGGCATGGAAGACTCAGCAGATGAGTGAGAGCTTGCTCACATTTCGGTTGTGCGAGGTTGTGGGGAGAGGGCAGAGGAAGGAGGCCCGATTCTCACCTCTCTGCCACCAACACACCAAGGACTTGGTCCTCCTGGATGCACAAGACACATGAGCGCCTTCTTGCTGCACTACCTACAACATGACCCTCGGATTGTACGAATTCAAAGTAATCCGGAATACTGGGTTGCCACACTGTTAGATCCCCGGTACAAGACAAAATTTGGCGAAATAATTCCTGCCATAGAAATGGACGCACGTATACAGGAGTATCTGCAGAATGTGGTACGCAATCTTAGATCTGCTTTTCCATTAAACACCAGTGCTGCACAGAGTGAATCTCAACGCTTTGTCATGGATAGGAGGAAATGGTCTTTTACTTGTCCACATCTGAGGGACCGAGGGCTGGCTGCTGTGCTGAGATGGCGTTGAGTACGGTGTCCCTGCAGAGTTGCACTTTTGGTCATATACCAAAATGAGTTGAAAAAGGACAGATGCTGGTGGAAAGGGGAACAGGTGTGTTGGAAAGGGGAAAAAAGTTTTGGTCCGTGGATTTGGTGGTTAAGCAACAGTAACATTTGCTGAAGAAACACCATCTGTTACAGTGGGACTGGCAGATTTGGATAAGGTGGTATATACTATGTTACCGCTATATAAGGAAAATTAATAAGAAAAGAAAGAGAAAGGTATATATCCCCATCAGCAGTCAGTGTCCACCGTGCTCCCAGTTGGAAAAGGAGAGGTTGGCAACTGGAAGGTTTGGTGGAGGATACAGAGCTGTGTGGCTATGAAACTAATAGTAGCCTGAACCGAGTTAGACGCCATTCGGATCTGGAGACTGGGAGCCCTGTTAGCGTCACAGGGTCCACATGCCCACCCAGCCCAGGAACTCCCTGTTAACAACACAGGGGCCATTGAGTACGCTGACCGTGTGCGTAGGGGCCACACCTGTGGACAGCAGGCGCATCAGCAGCAGCAGGCCTGTTAATGCCACTGGGCTGCACAAGCAGGACTGGTAGGACAGGAGCTGGTCTTAACCGTTCTGCGTTACCAACTGTGGTGGTGGCCTGCATCGACACCCTATCCCTGCCTACCTCTGGCCTAAAGCCGCAATGGGTTCAACACATGGAGGTGTGCTCTTTCGGAGCATAATAGAAGACTGCGCACCTCCTTGTTGGCTCCAGCCCCTTTTATAACCTGGGTCCGCCCCAAACCAGGGTGAACCACAATGCACCTCCTGGAGACAAAAGTAGAGTGACACGTCATGAGTGGCATAACTAGCGTCCTATTTGGAACCGCAACTTCAATGATGACCTCATGGCTGCCATGACCCAAACACCTCACCAGTCATCGTCTGACCATCAATAATGCGGTGACAAGTCATAGGGGTGGGCCTCTGCAAGCCATTTGGGAGGACACCTGATGCCCTGTGGTCTATATGGGCCCCCCCACATCAGGGGCAGGGCCAAAGAGTTCATTACCGGACCTAGTCTCTGATGCAGTAAGTGCCTGAGCATGCACAGTAGCATGAAATACAGTCTCTGAAAAAAGACAATCAGCTTTAGCATGGTGTCTAGGCACAAAACAGGACTTAGACCCGGCACGGAATGCAAGTACCTGTGCAAAGAGGCTTTTCACACTTAGTGTGGGAGCATGCGCTGTATCCCGAAATGAAGACTTAGCGTCAGGAATGGCACAGTCAGGCTGAGCATACTCACTAGGCGAAACACTGTAGTTAGGCTGCAGCTGGGGTAAATCGGCACACGCATGCGCATTAGCTGCCTCTCCACACTTAGACGTGGAGGAGAAATTGCTCTTCGGGTGTGGACTTGGAGATGCTGTCTATGAACAGAAGGAAAAGCTAAAGGAAGCCTGACTTTCTATCCCTCCGAATTATCAAATGCAGCAATGAATTCCCTGAGTTTGCTATAACATTAGTGTAGCAAAATGTGCATGAGGGTGTCCTGCACAGGTGCTAGAAATAGCTTGGCACCAGTGGGGCACTAATGGAATACGACAGCCAGTTCTATGATGCCACTAAATGGCAGTATTTTTTGCTATCATTATAGCTTATTAAAAACAGAGCAGGAGGTTGTCATGCAGAGGTGCTGCACATAGATTTGCACTAGTGTGACTAGACAAAAGTCCAATAGCCACATTTAGGATGCCACTAAGTTTCCTCAGTGTTTGCTAGTATAATGGCTTAGTAACAATGATTTTGAGTGTGCAATGCAGGCAGACGTGCTGCAAATATCTGTGCACTAGTGGGAATATACAGAAGTCTAATAGCCACATTTAGGATGCCACTAAGTTTCCTCAGTGTTTGCTAGTATAATGGCTTAGTAACAATGAGTTTGAGTGTGCAATGCAGGCAGAGGTGCTGCAAATATCTTTCCACTAGTGTGACTACACAAAAGTACAATAGCCACGTTTAGGATGCCACTAGGTACACTGACTGTTTGCTAGTATAATGGCTTAGTTATAATGAGTTGGAGTGTGCAGAGGACAGGAGGGTACAGTGCCAGGATTGTGGGGCTCTGCGTAGAGGAATGGAAGCCTGCCTTTCTATTGCCTCCTAATGGGGAAATGCAGCGACGAAATTCCTGACCTTGGCTACACAGACGCTGTCTCTGTTTTCAGGACCTGTCACCTATGGCTCTGACCCTGCCGGTACGAGCCCTTAAAAGGACTGATAGAAAGTGCTATCCCTAAGCTGTCTAGCGCTGTGTATGGAGCGCATACAGCAGTATCGGCAATAGGACAAAGGACGGAGCTGCGCCAGTGATGTCTGACACCAAGGACGCAGAAGAGATAATGGCGTCCTGGAGGAAAATGTCACACATGCCGTTGCTTCTCTGGCTAAAAGTCCACTTAGCTGTGTGTGTGTCTGGGATTGGCTGACATGCTGGCCCGCCCCACAAGACGCGCGCGCTTAGGGAAGGAAGACAAGGAAAAAAAAAAAAAATGGCGATCGCCATTATACAAACAGCAGTGATCTGAAGGCGCTGTTCACGCACACTATACACTGAAATGTCATAATAGTGTGAGTCACAGAGTGACTTACACTATTACAGCGGAAAGCCAGCTAGGAATTAGCTGTTTTTTTGCTGCTAGAACCGTTCTCGAACGTTTCTAGAACTATCGAGCTTTTGCAAAAAGCTCGAGTTCTAGTTCGATCTAGAACAGGCCCCAAAATCACTCGAGCCTAGAACTGGAGAACCTCGAACCGCGAACCGCGCTCAACTCTAGTGCTTACGGACCACAAGAATCTCATCTATCTGGAATCGGCCAAGAGGTTGAATCCTCGGCAGGCCAGGTGGGCTTTGTTTTTTACCCGGTTTAATTTTGTGGTCTCTTTTTTGCCGGGCACCAAGAATGTTAAGGCCGATGCCCTTTCCAGGAGTTTCTGCGCTGACTCTTTGGAGGTTGTCGAACCGTCTACTATCCTGAATGATGGTGTAGTTTTCTCGGCTATTTCGGCTGATCTGCGGTTGGCACTGGCGGAATTTCAGGGGGATAAACCTGAGAGATGTCCTACAGGGAAACGGTTTGTCCCAGACCAATGGAGAGACCGAGTTGTCTCTGAGGTTCATTGCTCTGTTTTGGCGGGTCATCCTGGCATTTTTGGTACTCGGGATCTTGTGAGACGCTCTTTTTGGTGGCCTTCCCTGTCCCGAGATGTCCGTCGTTTTGTGCAGTCGTGTTGAGTTTGTTCTAGGTCCAAGCCCTGTTGTTCACGTTCTAGTGGGCTATTATTGCCTTTGCCTGTACCTAAGAAACCTTGGGCGCACATCTCTATGGATTTTATTTCAGAGCTTCCCGTCTCTCAGAAAATGACTGTGATTTGGGTGATCTGTGACAGATTCTCCAAGATGGTCCACTTGGTTCCCCTATCTAAGTTGTTGTCTTCATCAGAGTTGGTGCCTTTGTTTTTGCAACATGTTGTCCGTTTGCATGGTATTCCCGAAAACATTGTTTCTGACAGAGGGGTGCAGTTTGTATCCAGGTTTTGGAGGATTTTTTGCTCCAAATTGGGTGTTTAGCTGTCTTTCTCCTCGGCGTTTCATCTCCAGACCAACGGTCAGACTGAAAGGGCTAACCAGACCCTGGAGACCTATTTACGGTGTTTTGTTTCTGCGGATCAGGATGACTGGGTTTCGTTTTTGCCTTTGGCTGAATTTGCCCTTAACAATAGAGCTAGCTCTACCACGTTGGTGTCCCCCTTTTTCTGCAATTTTGGGTATCACCCTAGGTTCCTCTCAGGGCAGCTTGAGGCATCTGACTGTCCAGGGGTGGATTCGGTGGTCGACAGAATGCAGCAGATTTGGGGGCAGGTAGTGGATAAATTGTTTCAGTCCCAAGAAACTGCCCAAAAGTTTGCCAACCGGCGTCGGACTGTTGGTCCCTGGTTTAAAGTAGGGGACATGGTGTGGTTGTCCTCTAAAAATATTCCTATGAGAGTTCCGTCTCTTAAATTTAAGCCCAGATTTATTGGACTTATTTATTGAAATAAGATTTCGGAGATTATTAATCCTGTATCTTTCCGTTTGACTCTGCCTGCGTCATTTAAGATTCACAATGTCTTCCATAAGTCCTTGTTGAAGAAACATGTGGAGCCGGCAGTTCCTGCAGCAGCGCCTCCTGACCCTGTTTTGGTACAAGGGGATCTGGAGTATGAGGTTGAAAAAATTTTGGATTCCCGTCGCAGTAGGTGTCAGCTTCAGTACCTTGTGAAATGAAAGGGTTATGGGCAGGAGGATAACTCTTGGGTTGTGGCTTCTGACATTCATGCGGACAGGTTGGTTCGCGCCTTCCATCATGCTCATCCCGAGCGACCCGGTGGCGTGGGTGAGGGTTCGGTGACCCCTCCTCAAGGGGGGGTACTGTTATGAATGTTAGTTATGTCTTGGCTGCTGGGAGGCTCCCTCTGGTGGCCAGGAAGGGTTTGGACAGAGACCAGGTGGGTTGTGCAGTGGGTGTTTCCTTTCCTAATTCTCTGCTTATTTAAGTCCTGGTCTGATTGCAGGCTGTTGTCGGATGTCAGTTGTACTTTGTATTTTCAGCCTGCTTAATCCTGCTCTACACCACATCTTCCCCAGATAAGTGCTTGCTCTTTATTTACTGTCTGGTTCTTTTGTTTATCTGGGTTTGTCATTTGTTGTGGTTGGTTTCAGTTTATTTCCTTCCAGGGATTTTCCCCCTCAGTGGATTGTTGAGGAACTCCCTGCAGTTCTGTGTGGAGAATAGCTCCTTTGGGTCCATGTGTTTATGGCTTGTTGAATTTGTTATAATTCTTGTTTTCTGTTCATTGGTATGACAAGGGCACCTGGTATAGGACGGAGTTCAGATCGAACGATCTGAGGGCCTTTTTGTACTATCAGGAAGTTGGTATTTTGTAGGGTTTTTCTCTGGCTACCATCAGTCCCTTTCCTGTCCTTTCCTATTTTAGTCAGCGGGGGCCTCACCTTTTGCTAATCCTGTCATCTACCTGTGTATTGTGTTTTTCCTATGTCACCGCAGTCTTTGAATGTGGGGGGCTTGCTATTCTTGTCTATTTTCTGAGGCAGAGAGTTATTCATCTTTCCTACCTTTAGGATAGTTAGTTCTCCGGCTGGGTTCGCGGTGCACAGGATGTTAGTTCACCCCTCGGCTACTTCTAGTTGTGTTGGTTAGTAAGGGGATGGCGGCCAGATTAGTTGCCAAGGCTCTTGTCACCTTTTTGCCAATGATGTGTGGTGATCTTCCATGGTTCCGGATCATAACACATGCCCTCATCACCTCTCGCCTTGACTACTGCAACTTCTTGCTTTCTGGCCTCCCGTCCAACACTTTTACCCTTCCAATCTATCTTAAACTCTGCGGCCCACTTAATCCACCTCTCCCCTCGCTATTCCCCAGCCTTGTCACTCTGCCAATCCCTCCACTGGCATCCCATTGCCCAAAGACTCCAGTTCAAAACATTAATCATGACATAAAAAGCCATCCACAACCTGTCTCCTCCTTACATTTGTGACCTAGTCTCCTGGCACCTACCTGCACGCAACCTCAGATCCTCACAAGATCTCCTTCTCTACTCCTCTCTTCTCTCCTCTTCCCACAATCGCATACAAGATTTCTCCCGTGCCTCCCCATACTCTGGAACGCTCTACCCCAGCATATCAGACTCTCTCCTACCGTGGAAAGCTTCAAGAGGAACCTGAAGACCTACCTCTTTCATCAAGCCTACACCCTACAATAACCCTCAGTCCAGGACACCACTGCGCAACCAGCTCTGTCCTCACCTATTGTACCCTCACCCATTCCCTGTAGACTGTGAGCCCTTGCGGTCAGGGTCCTCTCTCCTCCTGTACCAGTCTGTTTTGTACTGTTAATGATTATTGTACTAGTTTTTATGTATACCCTTTTCACTTGTAATGTGCCATGGAATAAATGGCGCTATAATAATAAATACTAATAATAATCTTCTTAGACCCGCAACACACATCCGTTTTTTTTGTACGTGTGCGGTACGTATTTGCACGTACCGGAGACACGGAGACACATGTTATTCAATGGTAGATGGCACACACACGTAAAATCACACGGAACGTGTGTCCGTGTGGTAAGTACGTGAGTGCGCTTTTCTACATGGATGACATGTCCGTTTTTGTCCGGCAGCACGCAGGCACGGACCCGCTTTAGTCTATGGGTCCATGCCTGCACGGACCGCACACTGAGTATGTCCATGTTCTGCACGTATCGTCCGTGTCCGTTTTTCATCACGAAATCTGAAACACTTGTTACCAATCTATCAGGTCAATTGATGGCAAACAAAAACACCAGGATCTCATGATGAATGATTAACAACGTTAATTGGGTAAGAATGCGGGCCTTTAAAAACGGACAGCACACGTACGTATTTTATGTCAATACGGACATTCCACACGCACACACGGCTCGCATACGCCATCACTCGGATGCCATACGTACCAGAGAATCGCCCCTAAAAAACGGAACCCGGACACGAAAAACGGACCGTAAGACACGTACTTTTTTTTGCGGAACTGTGTTTTAGGCCTTAGGAGTAGCTGATCAGCCAAAAGGTCTCAAAAGGTGCAGTAGATATCCATCAGAAAACTTGCAATTTAAAACATTCCGAAGAAAAAAAACACTCTGCTGATCTTTCTTGGTTTTATTCTGTTCAGTGTTCTTTATTTACTCAAAAAGAAAGACTGAGTAAAAATTTATAGTATAGCAGGATCATATATATATATATATATATATATATATATATGTCAGCACACTGCAGTTAGTGAATACGTGAACTCCACTGATGTTGCACAATAAAAAAAGTAAGGATTAATAAGAATTTTTTGATCAAAAAGCAAATAATTTCTTCACCTGCAACAAGGTGACCTGATAATGGAGGTTTTAATTTGAACGAAGTCTGGATCCTCTCTTCTCCTGTACATTCGAGGCCGGATTACTCACATAGCACAGTGAGTCACCGGGGATAGGGTCCATCCATATCAGGTCACTTTGTCGCTTTTGATCAAAAAATGTTAACTAAGTGCCTCCCGTTTTTTACATGTGTGGCGCCCCTGACCCGGTCAGGCACCACTGAGTACTGCACCCATGCTGGGGACAGTACAATACAGGTAATCCAGAAGGCTGACCGAGGTGTGACTACACAGGCGCATAGTGATCAGGTCTCACACATGTACCTATGAGAGGACCCCTGGGGATCCCAGGAGGGGGAAAAGCCTTCACCTCCACTGGAATAGTGGAGGGGGCCAAAAGCCTCCATCTCCTCTAAAGGGGTGTGGTAAGAGAGTCTGGTTGCTAGGTGGCGTAGGCAGGCACAAAAGGGAAAAGAGAAGGAGGAGTAAACAGTCTGCAGCAGAGTGTGGAGGAGTGAGGAGCAGAAAAGTGAGGCTCTGACAGGAGCAGCAGTGAAGGTCCCAGATGTGAGCCGGTTCAGAGCAGAGTCCAGGGAGCTCCGAGGAGAGCTGACCCCTTCCCCTGGGCTGCTGTAGTCTGACAGCGTCCGCGCAGTGGCTACCGACGGGGGAGAACGGTCACCTAGGAGTGCTACCCGAAACCCATCTCCAGCTAGAGAGAGAGCACAGAGTGGGAAGTAAGGAGACTGTTAGGGAGAACCAGGCCCAAACGGGCGGCAGATCCCGGAGCGGGGATAGATCCACCTTTCCCTGCTAAACCTGCCGGTGTGGGGCCCTCAAAGCCCACACCACAACACCACAAAAGCCGCAGCCACGTAGCCACAGTTAGGGCCCATAGCTCACAGGAGGCAAGCAGCTGGAGTGAGCTGGTCCAGGCCACAAGCAAACGGCAAACGAAGGGGAGTGAGGCTTCAGCAACTTCCCTGGGTGACCCCCATAGGGACTAAAAGTCGGGGTTACCCCAAACCACCAAGGGCTAAGGAAGGCGAGTTGGTAGTCACCATCAGAAGTCAGCCTGAAGGATACCTGGTTCCCGCCTGGTTCATCCCAGCTACGCCCGGGTTACTCACCCTGCCACCTGAAGTGAGTAAAAACCCTGAAAGACATTCTGCCTGTGTGGAGTTATTCTGCGCCTTGTGGTTCTACGCATCTACACAGGGCCCTGGGGCTTGCCTCACTCTCAGGAGGCAATTCCAACTAACTGCATTCACCATCAGCCCCAGGCGTCCCTCAACCTGCAGTGGCGGTCCCCACTGACCGCAATTCTGAGAGTGGCGTCACGACAAGAAGAAGATCTCCTACCTGTGACCAGATCCAGCTGAGTGGAGTCCCTGAAGGTAATGCACCGACACAACACCTGTGGGGCTTCACACATGTATAGCAGTAGTGGAATATATGCATTTAGTAATCGCAGTGAGCTGACGCATAGTGTATGTATATATAGGCATATGAGCAGAAATTGACTCATAGAAAAGCAGCAAGGCAGCACTGACGTGTAAATAATGATATCTATTCATAGCACAATATTAATGCCTTCTGGTTTCTTCGGTATGGTCTAATAATAACATAATGCTCATAGTATGTATGCAGGCAATCAAGGCACATCCACGGTTGTCATCAGCCTCATTCCTCTTGATTACTTTTACACTTACATGTTACATTTTAGCATCTGATATTATAACTCACATTGTACCGCACATTGTTTGACCTATTTATGCATCTCAAATCATAACTTGCTCTACATTTTGAGCAACTCTAAGCTATGTCTCCCTCTAGTGGTTCCAATGCTTCACTTATACATGTTACAGATGTTTTTTCTGCTTGTCATGTTCATTAATATCCAGTACCCTCAGGCTCGGACTGGACCACAAGGGAGCTTGTGAATCCCCCAATGGCTTCCTGTGTAGGAGTAACCTCCTAACATGAGCAGTAGCTGTCCCAATAGAATTGATTAACTACATACAGACAAAAGTAGCATCATTCATATACCAAGCTACATAGGTTATTAATATATAGAAGAATAGGTACATTTGTGAATGAGAGTGATGCATATTTAGATTATAATGAGGGCAATCTGGGTACTGCTTGGGGCCTGCAGCTCCAGGGCGATCCATGGCCAGATTGCCCTTATTATAATGTTTTGTGCACCACCATCAGTGACACATATCTCCGGGCAAGGAGCTTTCTGAAGTTTCCCTGCTGACAATATGTAGTGGCAGCGTAGTGTCATGAGCGCTCCCATCGCCTTTTCTGTGACTTGCCTCAGCTGGCACCAACATGTATGCAACATGAAGGCAACAAAAATGAAATGAGCAATGATGGAAATGAGGGTAGGAGAGAGGAAATTATAATGAATTGAGGGTGGGGGCTGGGAGAGATGACTTGACATAATGAATTTGGGGTATTTGATATATAAATATAATTAATTCATTCATAAGGTGACTCTTAATTAGGGATGAGCAGACCCATGGGGGTTCGGGTTCACCAAGTGTGGACAGACTGTAGTTAAAAGTTCTGTTCGGGACCCTAACTTGACCATAGACACCATATACAGAGGACCTCCATATACAGTGCCCTAACTACAACCATTTTCCAGTACAGAAATTTGAGTCCCTTTGACTTACAGTAAGTCAAGGGGCACTCAAATTTCCGTACTGTAAAATAGTCGTAGTTAGGGCAAGGGGTCTGCAAAAGAAATCAAAATTAGGCTAAGAGCAGGACAACTGCACTGCAAAAATAATAAATAATAAAAAATAAATTGCATGGAGTTGCAGCCCTCCGCTGTCTCTGAGTGAGAAATTCCACATCTGACACTGACCGGCAATGACATATGGAGCCTCATTTTTAACTCTATACTTAACGGGTTAGTAATGGAGTTGTCTGATACATGCTTCTCCATTTCTAGCCCCTGGGCTTGATGACAAATGTCAATTCACAGCTGATATGAACCCCACAAATATTACCCCAATTGCCACAGCACCTGGACAATCGGTAAAAGCCAGGTAAAGCGCCATAATTGGCGCATCTAATGGATGCGCTACTTCTGGGGTACCTGTGGGCTGATATTTTTAAGCTGAGAAGGGTCAAATAGCCACATCCTTTCCAGCATCATAATACCAGCCCCCAGCTATCTGCTTTACCTTGGATGTTATCAAAAATACCGTGTTTTGGGTTTTTTTTTAAAATGATTTAAATAAATAGTTTTAAAAATGGCATGGAATCCCCTCTATTTTTTATAATCAGCTGGGGTAAAGCAAACAGCTGAGGGCTGCTTATTGCAGGTGTCTGCTTTCCCTACATTGATTATCAAAAATAGGGGGGACCCCATGTAATTTTTTTTATTTTTTTTTATTTTTCACAGCAGCATATAGGCATCGCCCCCTTGCCGAAAAGCTTGTTGGTTGGCTGCATTGCAGCCTTTCAACAAACTTTATTAGCATACACACAGCACCTGAACTCCAAACTCGGACTTCTTTTAAAAATCAATGTTCAACTTTGAGCCTCAGACACCAGGTGTCTGGTGCGACCCCCAAACTTTACAATTTGGGTTCGCTCATCCTTACTCTTAATGAATTCAGCACATCTCACCCCACCACACCCCTTCAATAAGACTGGCATTCACAGTTAATAACTTAGTGATCTGAAAGAGTTGGAGCCTTGTTGTTCTGTGTGGGTGTCCACCAGAAAAATCAGTGAAGTGAGTGTAAGGGCCGCTTTACACGCTACGACATTGCTAGCAATTGCTAGTGATGTCGAGCGCGATAGCACCCGCCCCCATCATTGTAACGATATGGGGTGATCGCTGCTGTAGCGAACATATCAATACGGCAGCGTCACACGCACATACCTGTGCAGCGACGTCGCTGTGACCGGCGAACTGCCTCCTTTCCGCCCAATAGAAAAGGAGGGGAGGAGATGAGCGGCCGGAACATGCCGCCCACCTCCTTCCTTCCTCCTTTTCCGGTGGATGCAGGTAAGGAGATGTTTGTCGTTCCAGCGGCGTCACACACAGCGATGTGTGCTGCCGCAGGAACAACAAACAACATAGTTACTGCAGCAGCAACGATAATTGGGAATGGACCCCCATGTCACGATGAGTGATTTTGAACGTTTTTGCGACGATTCAAAATCGCTCATAGGTGTCACACGCAACGACATCGCTAAAGCGGCCGGATGTGCGTCACAAACTCCGTGACCCCAATGAGATCGCTTTAGCGATCTCGTAGCTTGTAAAGCCACCTTTTAGTAGACCTCATTGGCTTGCTGCAACTAGCTAGGAGCACACACAGCTGCCCCATAATTGGCGTATCCATTAGATGGGCCAATTATGGCACTTTACCTTGCTCATCCTGATTGCCCTGTTGAGGTGGCAATCAGGGTAATATATGGGGTTGATGCTAGCTGTGTTTTGTCAAAAATCACAGCTACTATAAAGTCCTGAGTTGGTAATAAGGAGGTGTCTATGAAAACCCCCATTACCAAGATTGTAAGTACGCTCCGGTATAGGATGATGCAGTGCCCGAGTAGGGTTCTAATCCATAATAGATAGTAGTAGTGAAAATCGGCACCCAATAAGGTAATTTTCAAAAAGTATGAAGTTTATTCTTAAATGCAACAATCAAGAAGCAACAGATTATGACGTATCGAACCTTATATAGACCTTCATCAGATATTAGCTGTGTAATTATATTTAATTATGAGTGCATAACACTCATGACCTGAAGAAAGGTCATACATTGCGCCTATACTCAGGATATCATGAGGATGACATTGCCCTGACTTAGCCCTCTGATTGATTTAAACTTCTTCCAGTGTCAGTTCTCCATGGAGCATGTCCCATGTGTTGCGGGCAGGAGGGATGACTGACCATGTCAGGAAGGGCTGCCCGAGCCGCTCAGATCCAGGATCGTGGCTGGGGCTCGAGTGGCAGCCGGATCTGGGGCTCGTGCAGCGGCCCGTCGCTCACAACAAATAAAAGGGGTTCTTTACAGGGGAAGAGTTTGTCAGTGACGCCACCCGTGGGTTGCGGTGAGGGTTGGTGACACCGCCGCTGCCTTGGTATGGGACGCCCGGGGCTGATGGGGCTGGGCAGCAAGGTGGAATCCCCTCCAAGGGTAGGGGAGGTTTAGTCACGGGGCCCAGAGGATGGTGCGGGATAGCAGGGAGCAATCTTTGCAAATGGACCGGATGGTACCGGTGTACTCACTGTGGTAATAAATCACACAAAGTCCTTGTAGTAAACCAAGGCCGGATGCCGGGAGCCTCTGGAGGGGTGTGCTGGTCCTGCACATGGGTTGACAGGGCAGGGGCCCTTCCTCCTGCACTTGTAGTTTCTTGTGTGTTGACTTAACCGGCATAGAACGGGAGAAATCCGCTCCCCTGT
The DNA here is from genome assembly GCF_048569485.1 of Anomaloglossus baeobatrachus. Taxonomy (NCBI): domain Eukaryota; kingdom Metazoa; phylum Chordata; class Amphibia; order Anura; family Aromobatidae; genus Anomaloglossus; species Anomaloglossus baeobatrachus. The sequence continues at coordinate 127,219,033 of NC_134357.1, forward strand.
ATTTTGTATCCAGTGGGAGGCATTGCCCGCAAAATCTGACCCTTGGGATCTCTGTGGGTTCTGGCGGACACCCTATCCCCCGTGTTGGGCTTTCGTCGTTTCTCTCTCTGGGCAACTTGTGGGACAAGATCTGGAACCTCGTCCCCTGCTGGCTAATCGGTAAGGTGCTTGCAGCTGTCCTTGCCCTGGGGCCAAGGAACCCCCGACTGTGCATACCCTCTGGACCCGGATCGGCGCTGTCGGCACCAGCGGGCTACAACCCTGCCCTGGTCCACTTTAGGTCTCCCGCGACCGGATCTCCGTCGCCTGTGGCCCTGCTCTGCCGTCTACCACCTAGTCAGCTCAGGTAGTCCGGTAGTCCAGGGGTTCCAACCCCTGACCACCACTTCACACTCCTCTCCACTCCACTGTCTAGACTGTTCTCTTTGTGTTCCCTCCCCTGAACCCTCAGGACCCCTAGGTGGGCATTCCCATCCACCTGGTCCCGCCCACTGGTGTGTCCCTATTGTCCCGGGGGAGTGACTAGGCTTTTGTGGCTGGTGTTACCTATGTGTGGGGTGTTGGTGGAATCCCAGGGAGAAGGTGATTCCTGCACCCTGAAGGGGGTACAGCAATCTGTGACTACCTGGTTTTGCCAGGGCGTCACACATGCAGCCACTGTGATAAGATTGATCCGTAGATCCAGTCACCTCTGCATCGTTCCCATCACCATCCACTCTCCATGCTAATGCGATACTAGGATTTCATACATATTTTACTGAGTTTTATTCTTTTCATTCCTCCATGCACATGTGAATGTGCATTATCAATACGAGGCTTGTAAATATCATAAGTCATGATTTTGGTGTTTTTGCATAAATGATCATGTCACAAGGAGTAATTGGTGCCCTTTGTGGAAGTGTTTTTATGTTAGTTTTAACATCATAAATATCTTTCTCCATGCGAAAGAGCCTCAAAAAACACATTGTATCTGATGATATCCCAATAGAGAACTATTAGTCACTCTCCACTTTCCCATCTGGTTACCTGCACTGCACAGTGTCTTCCATTATACAGAAGCTTTAAACTACAGATGTGTCCTTCCTTAAAGAGTAAACATTATTTTAAGCTACCCCCTCCATAAATCAATAATGTATATGCAGAGGAGAGCTGTGTGATGGCCGGTCTTGCTTCCCCTGACTTCTGTATATGAGGATGAGTGCAGATGTAACTGTGTCTTTACCTTCATCTTGATTTGCTGGGCCCTCGTCTTAGACAGGGATGGCGATATAAAGTACACGCAGACTATGATAAACAAAACAGGAACCTTCTTTATTGCAGATCACTTTCCTTCTCACGCTTCAGGCCCTTAGGACCCCCGTGCTGTGTCCTTCTGTCCTCCGGGGAAAACTCAGCTGACTTGCCCTAGGAAGCTTCCTCTAGCAGCTTAGTCCTGTAACTTTGTCTTCTCCCGGTATCCGTTCCTTATGCAGCTGCCGTGTCTCAGTCGTGCCCGCGCCCCGGATGCGCAACTTCTCCTGGCACCAATACGAGGTCTCCCTGAAGTTAGCTGGCTACAGTGACCCACTAGTCCGAATCGAATTGCCACCTGTCAGCCGGGTGAGGTCTTGACACTTTATGGAGGGATTCCCTCCAGTTCCTCAGAGAGGCTACTAACACGAGTCCTGTCTGGCACGTTTCCTGCCGCTCACTAACTACTATTCTCTTTCCCACACATACAGTCCCTGACAGAAGTTTTGTCGCTTATCCATGTTATGTAAATAAAATCTTATAACCTGACTTTAAATTCATCCATTGGTTTCATAAATTACTCTTTTGAAAGCTGAAACCCTCCCAAAATTGTTTTAGGTTAGGAAAATAAAGTTGTTGCAAAGATGAAATATTGATCATTTAATGAACACAGAAAGGTCATATTTTGGCAAGGCAAAAGTTTTGTCGCCTTGTCATATAATGCACCCAATCCTAGTTTACACCCTCACCTGTGCTCACTAAATGATCGGTTAATTAGTGGGTGTGTATAAAAAGAAACCCAGCACCCCAGACCTTCAGTTGAACTGCAACTTGACCTCTGACAACATGCCAAAAATCCACCCTGCGACCAAATTCTTGATTATCAAAAGGCTGAAGACCAGATCCACTGCAGAGGTGGCTGGCACCTTTAATGTGTCTCAGCGTGAAGTATAAAGAATTAAAAAAAGATTTGAAGAGACTGGAGATGTTTCTAACAAGCCCAGGTCTGGCAGACCTCGCAAGACAACTGCTCAGGAGGAACGTTTGTTGATTAGAAAATCCAAAGCCAGCCCCTCTTCCACTGCAGCAGAGTTCCAACAGGCCTGGTCACCTCAAGTCCCTGTGTCAACTAGAACAGTTTGTAGGATTCTGTCTCGAAATGGCCTCCATGGTCGAATCAGTGCCCAGAAGCCAGCACTAAACAAAAGGCAATTAAAAAAACGTGTGGTATTTGCCAAGTCCCTATTATTTACATAACATGGATAAGCGACAGAACTTCTGTCAGGGAGTGTATTTCCAGGCATTCACATAGGCAGGAACATGGTGACAAACATAGTTGAGTCAGGTCGGGAGTCACCCCTTCCTCCTGACTAGGAATGTGCCTATATAGCATTCAACAAAAATCAATGACTGCCCTGTATAAACTTTTCCATTCAACTTTGGTTATACAACAACAAGTGAACAGAAAAGAAGCAAGAGCAAGACAGGAAAAAAAACAAAAAGAGAGGGAAGAAAGATGAGATGAGAGAAAAGAGAGAGAAAAAAGGGGAAGAGATGGACCAGAGTAAGTGTCCCCATATTGGAAACATAGTGGTCTCCCTCTGATCCCAGGTACATAGTCCCAAATCAGGTCTCCAAGATCCTCTGCGTCAACCACTGCTGAAACCCCGCTGACTCCTTAAAGAATATCCAGGGATACCAGATTGCAAACGACTTGGGGGCAGACTTCTCGTCGAATGCCCTGCTCTCCTCCAGGTGCTGGAGCGCATTGATCTCTTCTACCTAATCTATTCTCTGTAGGATGTAAGTGGTCCCTGGACTCATGATCATGTGCACTATGAAGCCAGGTGTATGTGTCCCGACATCAAATTGGTGTATTGCGCATGAGCGGAAGTGCCCTGGCCCTATGCCCGACGTTCTGAGGCGCTGCAATAGACACAGGTACGCGCGTCACTGCCGATGATGACGGTGGGCAGTGGCCATTTAATTGGAAAAAAGGGAGTGGGCTCAGCACCAATATAATAAATATAAAAAAACTTTATTGGTATCTTATTAAAATAGTCATGTCTGGGAACACACTGTACAAAAATAACACAGGTGAAACTTTACGCGTTTCGGACCCCATAAGAACTTATGACTAAGGACTGTTTTTAATTCTTGGGTCCGAAACGCGTAAAGTTTCAACTGTGTTATTTTTGTACAGTGTGTTCCCAGACATGACTATTTTAATAAGATACCAATAAAGTTTTTTATATTTTTTTTTATATTTTATTATATTGGTGCTGAGCCCACTCCCTTTTTTCCAATTGTTTGCTATCCGCACCGGCATGGACTGACCGGCGGGACTCGTGCACCTTGGACGATAGAATGGACTTCAATGACAGGTGAGCTGGCTAGTTCCTCTTTTTTTGCCGCACAGTGGCCATTGAATAGCATGTTAGCACGCCCCTGTGGGTGTGTTAACATGCTAAGAGGGCAGAATGAGCTCAGGAACTACCCCCCTTGTGACTAGTCCCTGCTCTCATTAGAATCTCATAAAGTATCTTTAGAAATACATTGTCTAAAGATCTCTTTATCTATGCTTCCAGATATAGGGACAGTTAGGCTAGTTTCACACTTGCGTTGAACGACATCCGTTGCATTGCGTTGTGTGACGGATGCAACGGATGTGTTGCATATAGTGGCACAACGGATGCTGCAAAACAACGCAATTTGTTTTGTTTTTTTTGTTTGTTTTTTTTACAGTTTTACCGTCGGCAGACTATTGTGAACGATCAGCTGATCACTCACAGTAGCCGGACGTCGGGTGATCAGCCGATCACTCACAGTAGCCGGCCGCCGGGTTATCAGCTGATCACTCACAGTAGCCGGCCGCCGGGTGATCAGCTGATCGTTCGGTCGCCGACAATGTGTGCGGGTGGCGGGAGCGGGGGGCGGAGTGCGGTGGGTGGAGCCGAGTAGGGCCATTGCTGGGGACGTCAGTGCCGCTGGGACTGCATCACTGGGGGACAGGTGAGTGAGTGTGAGAGTGTGTGTGTGTGTGTGTGTGTGTGTGTGTGTGCGTGTGCGTGCATGCATGCGATTGTGTGTGTGTGTATATACATACGGAGTGCGGGGAGGGGACGGAGCCGAGCGGGGAAGTGTCTGGCTACCGGGACACGTAACCAGGGTTCCTTGGTTACCCAATGTGTACCCTGGTTACGGGTGGAGGGAGCCAGAGAGAGCATTCGCAGTGAAATCCAAAGGATTCCGCTGCTCAAAAAAAGTTACATGCTGCGTTCCTTCCGCCCGACACAGCGTCAAAATAACGACGCTACGTCGTCTGGCGGATGCAACGCTGACACTTGCGTTACAGTGCGTCATCCATACAAGTCTATGGAGAATAGCGCAGTGCGTTAACGGACTGCGCTATTCTCCATAGTGACGGAATGCGCTGAACGCAAGTGTGAAACTAGCCTTAGGCAAGGATTAGCAATATCCACCCAGAACTGTTCGTGGTTCTGGGTGTATATTGGACCTGACAGGTTCCTTTTAAATGCCCAGAACAGCACAGGATACTACACCAGTTAGGTAAACAGATCACAATAGAAAATTCACAGAAAAAAAACTAGCACAAGTATGCGCAGAGCCTTAGAAACACGTCATACTTCTACCAGGTAGTTTTCTCTATTTTGTATATATATTTTTCAAATTCAAACCCTGATTTTCTATTAGCAATGGTGCAGATAATTAAACATAAATGTGACCCCATCTAGTAATACTCATTGTACATTCACAAACATTTGTCAGAGTATTGTTTCCATCAAAAAATATTATCATAACTACATCCAAATATTGCCTCAGGGTAATGTGCTTTCTCATAGCTCAATGTGCACAGCACGAAGTAAAGAGGTGTGACTGTGGAATGAGCCTTTTTATACTGGGGCCTCAGGCTAATGTCATTTTGCTTTTTTAATCCTAAAATATCAACCCAGCCACAACAAGGCTGTTTGATAGTGTAAAGAGCCGGTCTTTTAAAGAATGAACTTCCTAAAAAGTTACAAAGTCATACTTTTCACATAACTGTAGAAGCCATGGCTTGACAGAGAAATGTTTATAGCAATTATGCTGTACCTGCCTAAAAATCAGCAAATTCTAAACAGTGTCGTTGCAGCCTGAAGCCATTACATATATGCCAAAAGTGAACTCACTCTTAAGGGGAACAGCCCTAGAGTTTAGAATATTATAATGAATAATTACTATGCGTCCAATTAAACAACACTATTCATACAGCCACAAAATTAGACAAGAAATATCAAGAAATTAAACCTAAAACAAAATTCAATACAATTGAATATGAGTCATTAATAGAAGCAAATAAAAAACACAAATAATTACATTATTGGATGTGTGAAGCATGCAGAAGAAGTCTAGTCCTGAGTCCTGCTATGCTGACAATGTTAATCAGTAATTAATAAAGTACAACCATAGTGTGTAGGTCAAATGTTAAGGGGGCTTTACACACAGCGAAAGAACCCGCCCCCGTCGGTTGTGCGTCATGGGCAAATCGCTGCCCATGCCGCACAACATTGCTAGGACCCATCACACCAACTTATGCCAGCGTCACAGTGTACGATATATTGAGTGATATGTCTTCGGGATCACGTCGTTAGTGACGCACATCCGGCATTGGTAGACATATCGTACTGTGTGACACCTCCGAACAACTGTGAATGAGCAAAAATACTCACCTTATCGTTGCTCGTTGACACGTCGTTCATTTTCAAAATGTCGGTCCTCCTTCTGTGCTCCGGTTGTTCATCGTTCCCGAGGCAGCACACATCACTCCATGTGACACCCCGGGAACGACGAACACAGCTTATCTGCGTCCCGCCAGCAATGCGGAAGGAAGGAGGTGGGTGGGATGTTACGTCCCGCTCATCTCCGCCCCTCCGCTTCTATTGGGCGGCCGCTGTGTGACGTCGCTGTGGCACCGAACGTCCCTCCCCCTTCGGGAAGAGGATATTCGCCATCCACAGCGACGTCGTCTGGGAGGTAAGTGCGTGTGACAGGGGGTTAACGACTTTGTGCGCCATGGGCAACTAATTGCCCGTGACGCACAAACGACGGGGGCGGGTACGATCGTCCCGTGTGACGCCAGCCTTACCTGCCTAGTGACGTTGCTGTGGCCGGCGTACCGCCTCCTTTCTAAGGGGGTGGTTCGTGCGACGTCACAGCGACATCACACGGCAGCCGTCCAATAGAAGCGGAGGGTCGGAGAGCAGCCAAAAGAAAGTGACGCCCACCTCGTTGCCGGAGGACGCAGGTACGGTGTTGTTCGTTGTTCCTGGGGTGTCACACATAGCGATGTGTGCTGCCTCAGGAACAACAAACAACCTGCATCCTGCCACAGCAACGATATTTGGGATTAGAACGACGTGTCAACGATCAACGATTAGGTGAGTAATTTTGATTGTCAGCGGTTGTTCGTACGTTTCACATGCAACGACGTCGCTAACGAGGTCGAATGTGCGTCATGAATTCCGTGACCCCAGCGACATCTCATTAGCGATGTTGTTGCGTGTAAAGCCCCCTTTATACAACCAAATGTAAAGTAGATCACATAAAGACAAAAATCCAAATCTCATGAAAAAAAATCTCAAAAAAATTCATATCACCAGGAAAAGCCAATGGCAACTATAAAATTAATAATTCAATACCTTGTTCAGGACCCAGATCTAAAGTATATGAAAAATTGACCAAGAGAGACACTATAATTAACAGTACACTTGGTGGGGAGCTGACTACACCCCTGAGGAAGCTGATGTGAAACACTAGTTGGGGCATGATTTGCAATATATTATTTTTATTGTCAGGTCCCCATGGGGTCAGGTCACTATCGAATTTACAGTATTCTGTCTCATCCAGAACCTGCTCTTATAACATCTGATTCTTTCATCGGGCACCACCATATTCATTATTCGGGTAGAGTTGGTGATGGAGGAGACGCCAACAAGCTAAGAGTGCAGTATCAGATTTATAACTCTAATTACCCTATAGAAAAGTGTAAGTAGTTAAAATTGCATTTTGGGAGTGTCAGACTCCCTTTAAATAATATGAATTTTAATTATAGTAAAAAATATTATATACAATATCTGTTAATGCAGTGCTCCGAGGTGCACGTGGGTTCACTGTTGTCCATACTGATCCCAAACTTGTCAGTGAGGGTTGAAAGTCAGAAGCAGGGACAGTTTTCTCTTTTTTTTTTCTGTTGTCCTATGAGTTAGAAGGATGGTAGGATTGCAGCCCACCATACTATGTGGCATGGGTTAGCACTTGCTCTTCGGGCTATTTAGGGAAACCAGTCACCTCCATGTGACATCTCCTAACTAGAGATGAGCGAACCGGTCGTGGTTCGGCTCGAGTTCGGTTCGCCGAACGGAGGTCTCGTTCAAGGTCGGTTCGGCGAACCGCTCAAACCGCATAAGAAACAATGGGAGGCAATCACAAACACATAAAAACACCTAGAAAACACCCTCAAAGGTGTCCAAAAGGTGACAAACAACTCACAACACAAACACATGGGAAAGTGACAAGGACATATACTCATGCGAAAACAAAAGAGCTGGACAAGGAAAAAGAGGAGGAGACAAAGATATAGGCATGGCATGCCCTTCTAAAATCATGTAAAACACCGCAAGGTTACTCCAAGCGGAGTCTCCCTTTTTCCGAAAATTGGGCCACACACACACCCACCCCTTCAGTGGCAGCACTTGTGCCCCAGTTGTACACTTCACAGGTAGATTTGCATCAAGCACATTCAAAAATACGCCATCCTTAACCGTCCCCAGGATGACACCGGGGTAGGTAGCAAAGTCTTTCCTGATCCCAGCTCTGTTCATCTTGGATCATTTTTAAAAACAATGTAAGCAAGGGTTACTCCAAGCGGAGTCTCCCTTTTTTCCAAAAATTGGGCCCCACACACACCCACCCCTTCAGTGGCAGCACTTGTGCCCCAGTTGTACACTTCACAGCTAGATTTGCATCAAGCACATTCAAAAATACGCCATCCTTAACCGTCCCCAGGTGTCAGAGTTCCGGGATTTCCAGTTTTCTTTTGAAGGATCTTGCCCTTTGTTAACATGGAGTTTTCTGTTCTGTTGCCCTACTTCCTGTTCATCTGTTTAAAAGCCCGCCCCTAAGCTTAGTCTAGTTGCCTGAGTATACTGCTTCCTGTGTACTCCTGCCCTGCTGCTCTCATCTCCTGATTGCTGTTTGGATCCGGTTGAAACACCTGACACCAGCTCTGGACTTCACCTCTCATCCAACTGTGCTCGGACTCTGTCTGCCATCTCTGGTCGGCACTTCTGCCCGGTCCCTTCCGTTCATATCCACCCTAGGACTCACATCATGTACGGACATTTTTTGGACTATACCTGTTGCCCTTTTGTGTCCCGGCTGCTGTACATTTGGGCCTTCTGGGGTGATTGCCGGACAGCCCCTGTATAGGGGTTCGCTCCTGGTGGTCTCCCTGGGGGAGTCCGGTGTGCGGCCCCGGGAATTCCCCTTTGCTCTGAACCCGGCAGGTATTTACTGTGTTTATGTTCTACTGTGCATATTCTGTTCTGTGCACATATTGCGGTTACATATTATAAAACGTCTTTTGCACCAAGAACTCGTCTCTGGTTGTCATTGCCCTACCGCAATCGAAATCCTCAGTACATACAATAGTATTACATTATACTCAGGCCAATAAGAGGATTTCGCTGGGGCAATGACTGAGACACAAGTAGATCAGCTTTTCTCCATGATTATTCCTTGCAGCAGGAGATGGAGGCGGTGCAAACTAAGCTTAGAGATGTGGAGGTACAGCTGGGCCATGATCACCAGGTACTGGGTCCGGCTATTCAGGATTTGCAAGTCAGAGTGGAGGCTCAGGAAGCCACCCCCGCTACGTCCGTATCAGCTGCCAGTATGCCTAGGTTACCCCCATTTCGTTTCAGTGGTGATCGAAGTCAGTTCCTTGGGTTTGTTAACCAGTGTATACTGTTTTTTGATGTACATGCTGATTATTACCGGTCTGACCGGTCAAAAGTGTTATGTATAATCATGTTGTTAACCTCACGACCACTGGCTTGGGATAATCCTATGATAGAGAATCGTGATATCCGTTTAAATAACCTGGATGACTTTTTAACAGCAATGGCGCAAATGTTTGATGATCCTAATCGCCGTGCTACCGCTGAATCGGCTCTGCTTTCCTTACGTCAGGAAAAGCGGTCTGTCGTCGAATACGCCACTGAGTTCAAAAGGTTAGTGGTAGACACCGACTGGGGAAATAATGCGCTATTATCAGTGTTCAGAAAGGGTTTGTCCGGTACCATCAAGGACGAGTTAGCTCGTGCCGAATCTCCACAGGATTTTGAACTGTTTCTCCAACACTGTGTGCGTATCGATACCCGCTTGACGGAACGCCGACAGGAAAAATGGGCAGCTGTAAACCGGGTAACCAACTTTTTCGTTTCCTTATAGAGAGCCCGCTCACAAGACGCCACGGGAGGCCGAGGATGTTCCTATGCAAGTGGACTCTCTACAAAAGCGAGAGACCAACGAACGTCGTGAACACCGGCTCCGTGAGCGTTTGTGTTTCTATTGTGGTCAATCTGACCATTTTCTGATTGACTGCCCAAAACGTCCAAATCGCCCGAATGAGGTACTGGCAGCAATGGCAGAGTGTGACAACACGGACACAGAGTCCGATATCTTTGAGGCAAGTTTACACCTGAATGCGGTATTTCCCTCGACATTGATGTCAACTTCACCTAAGGACTCAGAAGGGAAATACACCCATTGCTCGCTTCCCATTCAGATACGGTGGGAGGGACAGTTAATTCCTACATCTGCTATGATAGACTCTGGGGCAGGGGGAAATTTCATGGACTCTTCTTTTGCCAGGAAACACGGTATCCAGACTCAACAAAGATCCTCACCAGTTACCATGGAGACGGTAGACGGTTCTCCATTAGTTTCCGGACCAGTTGATCGGGAGACAGTACCCCTTGAATGTGTGATGAAACCAGGTCAGCAGGAGACCCTTGTTTTCATGTTGATTTCTTCTCCCCATTTTCCGATAATTTTAGGAATTCCTTGGCTGCGGTCTACAAATCCAGTCATCGATTGGGAGACTAAAGAATATCCTTCCCACCCCAGAGTGGTCCGACCATTAGTCCAACTGTACCGGTTCCAGTAACACCGAATGCGGAGGGCACTGTACAGGTACCTGTTCTACCCCCGGTTTATAATGACTTCGCTGATATATGCGACAAAAGAAAAGCAGATCGGCTTCCCCCGCATAGACCGTATGATTGTCCCATAGACTTACTCCCAGGGGCAGAGATCCCGTTTGGTCATGTCTACCCGTTGGCGGCACCTGAGTTACAAGCACTAAAAGATTACATCGATGAAAACCTAGCCAAGGGATTTATTCGACCTTCTATCTTACCAGCAGGGGCACCCATCTTTTTTGGGAAAAAGAAAGAGGGGACTCTGAGACCTTGTATCGACTACCGGGAACTAAATAAGATAACCATCCGGAACCGGTATCCGTTACCGTTGATTCCCGAACTATTGGAGAGAGTACAACAGGCCAAAATATTTACTAAATTGGATCTCCGTGGGGCATATAATCTACTCCGCATACGTCCCGGGGACGAGTGGAAAACAGCGTTCAGATGTCGGTATGGACATTATGAGTATCTAGTGATGCCTTTTGGACTTTGTAACGCCCCAGCGGCTTTCCAACACCTAGTCAACGATATTTTTAGGGATATAATGGACCAGTTCATGGTGATTTACCTGGATGATATCTTGATCTTTTCTGATTCCCTACAGGGACACCAGGAGCACGTCAAGACTGTACTTACCCGTCTGAGGGATAACCACCTGTATATTAAACTGGAGAAGTGCGAATTCCATTGCTCAAAGATACAATTTTTAGGATATGTCATCTCTCCTCAGGGACTGAACATGGAGTCTGGCAAGATACGGGCAATTCTAGACTGGCCGGAACCGGGAAACATCAAGGAGGTACAACGCTTTGTCGGTTTTGCTAACTTTTACAGACGCTTTATCCGTAACTTTTCAGAGATCGTCCGTCCTATCACTCTGTTAACCAAAAAAGGGCAGAAGTTTGTGTGGTCCGCCCAGGCCCAGGAAGCTTTCAATCGTCTCAAGGTTTGTTTTACCTCAGCACCAATACTAATACACCCGAATCCCGCACTCCCTTTTATTGTGGAAGTCGATGCTTCCGATTATGCATTAGGGGCTATCCTTTCACAAAGGACTGGGGACAAGAGTCTCTTGCACCCGTGTGCTTTCTTTTCTCGCCGGTTGTCCCCTGCAGAAAAGAACTATGACATTGCGGACAAGGAATTGTTGGCGATTTATTTCTGCTTTTAAGGAATGGAGACACCACTTACAGGGAGCAGCGCAACAAGTGATAGTTCTCACAGACCATCGTAACCTAGAATTCCTTAAATCTGCCAGGTGCCTGTCTCCACGGCAAGCCCGTTGGAGCCTGTTCCTTAACCAGTTTAATTTTATCGTTACATACCGTCCAGGGTCACGTAATGGGAAAGCCGATGCCTTGTCCCGAATCCACACCATGGACTCCGTGCCTGGAACCCCATCTCAGACCGTTTTATCAGATGCCAATTTTGTTGGAGTAATCCGGGACCAGGACTTGTGGAAGGACATCAAGCTGGCCTATGATGGTGACGTATTTCTTGCTGCCCCCCCGAATGATGTGACTCTTGTCCTTCGGAATGGTGTGTGGTTGAGAGAGCGACGTATTTATGTCCCGGAGGCTGTAAGACTTCGGGTTCTCAAGTTGGTCCATGACTCCGTGTTGGCAGGTCATAGAGGAGTACAGAAGACGCAGGAATTTCTGAGTCGTTTTTTCTGGTGGCCTACCTGTTTAAAGAATGTGAAAGACTATGTCCACTCATGTGTGGTTTGTGCCCGATGCAAGGTCCCTCGTGTGGCTCCTACGGGACTCCTTCAACCGTTACCCGTACCATCTCGCCCTTGGGGATCCATCTCAATGGATTTTATTGTGGAGTTGCCCGTCTCAGGCGGTAACAATACCATTTTGGTGGTGGTGGATCGGTTGACAAAGGCTGCTCACTTTATTACATGTACCAGTCTTCCCTCAGCCGCAGACACAGTGGATTTGGTTATCCAGAATATATTTCGATTGCATGGGGTACTGGATGAGATCATCGCTGACCGGGGCGTGCAGTTCACGTCTAAGTTCTGGAAAGGGTTTTGTTCGGCACTCCATATTGATGTCTGTTTGTCTTCTGCATACCATCCCCAGACAAATGGGCAAACCGAACGGACTAATCAAACCCTGGAGCAGTACTTACGATGTTATGTCAGCCATCTGCAGGACGATTGGTTGCAGCTGCTTCCTTTGGCGGAGTTCTCGTATAACAACACTCAGAGCAGCTCCACTAAGGTAACGCCCTTTTTCGCTAACTTGGGTTACCATCCGAATATTTTGCCTAGGTCACCGGTGGCGGTTTCGGTGCCAGCGGTGGAGGACAGATTGACGGAGCTACGACGGAATCTGGAGGTTTTAAAGGACTCTTTGGCTTCGGCTCAGGAACATTACAAGAAGTCGGCAGACACTCACCGGAAACAGGCACCCATGTATAAGGTAGGGGACTCTGTGTGGTTATCCACCAAAAATCTGAAATTAGGTGTTCCTTCGCAGAAGCTGGGGCAGAAATTCATTGGTCCGTTTAAGATCACCAGGATAGTGAGCTCTGTGGCCTGTCGGCTGAGGTTGCCGTACAATTTAAAGGTACACCCGGTCTTTCACGTTTCTCTGCTAAAACCAGTTTCCCCTAATACGTTTCATGGTCGTATCGTGCCTCCTCCTCCGCCGGTGATGGTTGGTGGCCAGGAGCAGTTCGTGGTTGAGGACATTATTGACGCTCGGCTCCATCAGCATCGGCTTCAGTATCTGGTACGTTGGCAGGGGTACTCCCCCGAGGACGATTCCTGGGAACCTGTGGGTAACATCCGAGCGCCCCGGAAGTTTGCTCAGTTTCATCGGAGGTACCCGGACAAGCCTGGCCCTGATCCGTCCTGAGGCCGTTTCTGGGGGGGGAGTACTGTCAGAGTTCCGGGATTTCCAGTTTTCTTTTGAAGGATCTTTGTTAACATGGAGTTTTCTGTTCTGTTGCCCTACTTCCTGTTCATCTGTTTAAAAGCCTGCCCCTAAGCTTAGTCTAGTTGCCTGAGTATACTGCTCCCTGTGTACTCCTGCCCTGCTGCTCTCATCTCCTGATTGCTGTTTGGATCCAGTTGAAACACCTGACACCAGCTCTGGACTTCACCTCTCATCCAACTGTGCTCGGACTCTGTCTGCCATCTCTGGTCGGCACTTCTGCCCGGTCCCTTCCGTTCATATCCACCCTAGGACTCACATTACGTACGGACATTTTTTGGACTATACCTGTTGCCCTTTTGTGTCCCGGCTGCTGTACATTTGGGCCTTCTGGGGTGATTGCCGGACAGCCCCTGTATAGGGGTTCGCTCCTGGTGGTCTCCCTGGGGGAGTCCGGTGCGCGGCCCCGGGAATTCCCCTTTGCTCTAAACCCGGCAGGAATTTACTGTGTTTATGTTCTATTGTGTATATTCTGTTCTGTTTACATATTGCGGTTACATATTACTGTGTATATTTTGTTCTGTTTACATATTGCGGTTACATATTATTGTGTATATTCTGTTCTGTGCACATATTGCGGTTACATATTATAAAACGTCTTTTGCACCAAGAACTCGTCTCTGGTTGTCATTGCCCTAACGCAATCGAAATCCTCAGTACATACAATAGTATTACACCAGGATGACCCCGGGGTAGGTAGCAAAGTCTTTGCTGAACCATGACTTGTTCATCTTTGCTCCTTTTAAAAACCACAGCAAGCAAGGGTTACTCCAAGCGGAGTCTCCCTTTTTTCCAAAAATTGGGCCAAACACACACCCACCCCTTCAGTGGCAGCACTTGTGCCCCAGTTGTACACTTCACAGGTAGATTTGCATCAAGCACATTCAAAATCCACAAGCATTTACTCTCCCCAGGATGACACAGGGGTAGTAAATTCATTGTGGATCCATGACTTGTTCATTTTGATGAACGTTAGTCTGTCCACATTGTCACTGGACAGACGCGTGCGCTTATCTGTCAGCACACATTCAGCAGCACTGAAGACACGTTCAGAGACAACGCTGGCAGCTGGACACGACAAATCTCCAAGGCGTAAGTGGAGAGCTCTGGCCATTTTTCAATATTTGAAGCCCAAAATGAGCAAGGCTCCATTTGCAAAGTCATGGCATCGATGTTCATTTGGAGATACTCCTGTATCATCCTCTCCAGCCGTTGACTATGTGTCAGACTTGTTGTCTCTGGTGGCCTTGCAAAGGATGGTCTTAAAAAATTATGAAAGGATTCAATAAAATTGCTGTTACCAGCACCAGATACGGTGCTACTGGTACGGGTAGACTGTTGAAGATGACGAGACCGTCCCATGTTTGTCAAGTTACAACTGGGAGATTCACTCCCTGCACCATGGTTGTTTGGTGGAAAAGCTGAGCTAAGATCGAGTAACAGCTTCTGCTGATACTCCTGCATACGTGCGTCCCTTTCTATGGCTGGAATTATGTCACAAAATTTGGACTTGTACCGGGGTTCTAATAGTGTGGCAAGCCAGTACTCATCATCACTTCTAATTTTGACAATACGAGGGTCATATTGGAGGTAGTGCAGCAAGAAGGCGCTCATGTGTCTTGTGCAGCCATGCGGACCAAGTCCACGCTGTGTTTGTGGCATAGAGGTGCTACCCGTTCTTTCTTCCTCTGACATCTCCCCCCCCCAACCTCTTTCAACAGAAATTTGACCAAGGTCTCCCTCATCCGCTGAGTCTTCCATGTCCATGGACAGTTCGTCCTCCATTTCTTCATGTTCTCCTGCACCTTCCTCAACATTTCGCCTGCTACTATGCGCCCTTGTTGATCCCTGTCCCCCATGGTCCCATGCCTGCCGCGTTGGTGATGATGAACGTCTGGACCTTGGTGATGTTGTTGTGTCTTGCGCGTATGAATCCTCCTGTAGTTCCTCCCCTTCCTGTTGTCCCACCCCCTGACTCCTAATAGTGTTTAGCGTGTGCTCCAGCATGTAAATGACTGGAATTGTCATGCTGATAATGGCATTGTCAGCGCTAAACATATTCGTCGCCATGTCGAAACTGTGCAGAAGGGTGCATAGGTCCTTGATCTGAGACCACTCCATCAGCGTGATCTGCCCCACCTCTGCATCTCGTTGGCCCAGGCTATACGTCATGACGTATTGCACCAGGGCTCAACGGTGCTGCCACAGTCGCTGTAACATGTGGAGAGTCGAATTACAGCGTGTCGGCACATCTCATTTCAGGCGATGAACCGGCAGGCCGAAAGACTTCTGGAGCGATGCAAGTCGCTCAGCAGTGGCGGTTGAACGTCGGAAGTGAGCAGTTTTCGTGCCCTGTTCAGAAGGCCATTTAGGCCGGGATAGTGTGTTAAAAATTGCTGGACAACAAGGTTCAACACGTGAGCCATACAAGGCACGTGTGTCACCTTGCCCAGGCGAAGGGCCGCACCCAGGTTTGCAGCATTGTCGCACACGGCCTTACCAGGCTGCAGGTTGAGTGGAGACAACAATTTATTAAACTCAGTCTCCAGAGCTGCCCACAACTCAGCCGCTGTGTGACTCTTATTTCCAAGACATTTCAAGCTAAAGACCACCTGATGTCGTTGCGCTCTGCTGCCAGCATAGTAATGAGGGGTGCGTGATTCCTTCTGCGCAGTTACAAAGCTGGTGGCCTGACCAGGCAGGCTTGGGGCGGAGGTGGAGGACCCAGACGAGGTTGAGGAGGCAGAAGCAGTGGAGGAACTTGGACAGACAGAGGATTGACACACAAGTCATGGGGTTGGCAAGACTTGTGCAGCAGACCCTTCACCATCTATCACCATAGTTACCCAGTGCCCAGTCAGCGACATGTAACGTCCCTGTCCATGCTTACTAGTCCAAGTATCGGTGGGGAAATGCACCCGTTCACACACAGAGTTTCTCAAGGAAGCGGTGATGTTGTGTGTGATATGCTGGTGTAGCGCAGGCACACCTTTCTTAGAGAAGTAGTGGCGACTGGGCATCTGGTACTGGGGCACAGCGACAGACATAAGGTCTCTAAAATCCTGTGTGTCCACCAGGCGGAAAGGCAGCATTTCGGTAGCCAAGAGCTTACAGAGGGATAAAGTCAACCTCTTAGCTTTGTCATGGGTCGCAGGAAATGGTCTTTTATTTGTCCACATCTGAGGGACAGAGATCTGGCTGCTGTGTGTAGACGGTGGTGAGTAGGGTGTCCCTGAAAAAATGCAGGTTTGTGAGGAAAGTGCAGGCGTAGACATGATGTTGCCTTCATCCAACGTTGGTGCTATCGATGTCTGAGAGAGCTGTACACATGCACTTGTTTCCCCTTCCAAACGAAATGACGACCTACCAAGCAAACTGCCTGTTGCGGTTACAGTGGTGGAAGTTGTGCATGGAAAACCAGGTGTGACAGCTGTCCCCACAGTCCTAGAAGATGAAGAGCGCGCGGATGAACTGGATGGGGCAGGTGGTGCATGGTTCGCTCCGCTAGACCGCATTGCAGCACGGTGAGCTTCCCATTGGGACATATGATATTTATTCATGTGACGATTCATGGAAGAAGTTGTCAAACTCTTGAGGTTTTGCCCTCTACTAACAGAATCATGACAAATTTTACATATCACATGATTTGGGCGATCTTTTTCTATGTCAAAAAAGGTCCAGGCTAGGCAAGGCTTAGAGGGCATGCGACCTGCTGAGCCCCCCCGACTAGTGCTCAGAGGCAGAGTGGTGGCTGAGGATGCAGTTGTAGACGTGCTACCAGTACTACTCCTCTGTCCAGGAAGGCGCAAGGTAACTTCGTCGTCAGTAGCATCCTCCTCCACCGCCTCTGTTGACCTCGAGTGCCTGACTGTGGGTTGACAGTAGGTGGGATCTAGAACTTCCTCATCAAGCGTTGTGTTTGCACTCCCCTCACCCTCAGACCGAGCCTCTTCCTGACGTGAACCAATATTTAAGTTGTCATCCCAATCTGGTATCTGTGTCTCATCGTCATCAGTATGTTCCACATTGTCTATAACAGGTGTTACAGTTTGTGAATAAGGGTCAACATTATGCTCAGAAACTTGGTCCTCGCGGCCTGAATCAGAGTCACAAAGGTTCTGGGCATCACTGCAGACCATTTCCTGGTCTGTACTCACTGTAGCTTGGGAGCAGACCTCTGATTCCCAGGCTATAGTGTGACTGAACAGCTCTGCAGACTCAGCCATCTCAGTTCCACCATACTGTGCAGGGCGGATGGAGACTTCAGAGCTGGGAGAAAGCAAGTGTGATTGGGATGACAACTCAGAGGACTGGTGTTTTTTGGATGTGGTAGTTGAGGTGGCGGTGAGGGCACTTGTTGGACAACTTGAGATCCATTCAAGCATTTTCTTTTTTTGGCCATCATCTACCTTTGTTCCACTTGTTTTTGTCCATAAAAAAGGGAGCACATCGGATTGTCCACGGTAAGTAGTAGACATCTTACTTTTGCTGGAAGATGGTCTATCTTCAGCAGATGTTAATGGAGCTTTGCCACCTTCCCCACGGACATACCCTTTTTTTCCTTTTCCAACACGCCTCTTCCCTTTCTACCAGCATCTGTCATTTTGCCACTCATTTTGATTGTGACAAGATTGTGCACTTTAAAATGTGGTAGTAAAAATTGAGAGGTGGTGTAGATTGCAGCGGTGGTCTATCTTTATTAACAGCAGAATAAACAACAATAACTATCCCTGACAATGCAACTACGGCCCTTAAACTGGCAGCATTGTTTGCTAGTATAATGGCTTAGTAACAATGAGTTTGAGTGTGCAATGCAGAGGTGCTGCAAATAGATTTGCACTAGTGGGACACTAATGGAAGTTAAAAAAAACAGCCACTTTTAGGATGCCACCAAGTTTACTCAGTGTTTGCTATTATAATGGCTTAGTAACAATGAGTTTGAGTGTGCAATGCAGAGGTGCTGCAAATAGTTTTGCACTAGTGGGACACTAATGGAAGTCCAACAGCCACTTTTAGGATGCCACCAAGTTTACTCAGTGTTTGCTAGTATAATGGTTTAGTAACAATGAGTTTGAGTGTGCAATGCAGAGGTGCTGCAAATAGATTTGCACTAGTGGGACACTAATGGAAGTCCAACAGCCACTTTTAGGATGCCACTAAGTTTACTCAGTGTTTGCTAGTATAATGGCTTAGTAACAATGAGTTTGAGTGTGCAATGCAGAGGTGCTGCAAATAGATTTGCACTAGTGGGACACTGATGGAAGTCCAACAGTGACTTTTAGGATGCCACTAAGTTCACTCAGTGTTTGCTAGTATAATGGCTTAGTAACAATGAGCTTGAGTGTTCAAAGGGCAGGAGGGTACAGTGGCAGCGTTGTGGGTCAGTGTACAGGAAAGGAAGCCTCACTTTCTATCCCTCCTAATGGGGAAATGCAGCGAGGAAGTCCCTGACCTTAGCTACACAGACGCTGTTATCTGTAGCTGTTAAAATCTGTTTCCACGGACCTGACTGTCACCTATGGCTCTGAGCCTGCTGTTATTAGCCCTTACAAGGGCTAATAGAAACTTCTATCCCTATTCTGTATAGCGCTGTGTGTAGAGCGTACACAGTAGTATCGGAGACAGGAGCTACGCCAGCGCTGACTGACACCCAGATGCAGAAGAGATAATGGCGTCCGGACGGGCAGATACCCGTTTTTATAATGCAGGGACATGTGACATGGACATCCTATCACACATGCCGTTGCTTCTCTGGCTAAAAGTCCACTTACCTGTGTGTGTGTCTGGGATTGGCCAACATGCTGGCCCGCCCCACTACACACGCGCACTTAGGGAAGGAAGACAAGGAAAAAAAAAAATGGCGATCGCCATTATCCCAGCAGCAGTGATCTGAATGCGCTGTTCCCGCATACTATACACTGAAATTTTATAATAGTGTGAGTCACAGAGTGACTTACACTATTACAGCGGAAAGCCAGCTAGTAATTAGCTTGGCTTTTTGCTGCTAGAACCGTTCTCGAACGTAACTAGAAATATCGAGCTTTAGCACAAAGCTCGAGTTCTAGTTTGATCTAGAACAGCCCCCAAAATCACTCAAACCGCGAACTGGAGAACCACAAACCGTGAACCGCGCTCAACTCTACTCCTAACCAAGAGTGTGACACACGTGTAGGGGTGTCACAGCATTTGTACCTCCCAGCATTATGATGGCTACTTGAGTCACAGGTAATATCATCAGTTATTAGGTATTCTGGTATTGCTATGCTCAATGTATAGTTTTAGTTCATCTAATTTGTGCCAATTGTGCTGAATGAATGTATTGCTATACAGCTGAGAACTATAATTATATACTATTATCTGTTTATATACTGTTTTAGGGACTGGGAATCCTTCTATTGATGTATGTGTTACTATTAGGTGACTGTTTTTGTAATACATATAATAGTAAAGTACTACACAAAAAAGACTAAATAAAAATGTATTGATCATGCCACAATTAGCCACATGATTGAAAATAGGTGGGTAAGCAATTTGTTTGTGGGGAGCTTCAATGATCTAACAGATCATCACATATCCATATTATAAACTATTGGTCAGCTGACTGTTCTTATGTCTTATTCCAAGGCCTAGTAATGGGCCCCTGAAAATCTTCCATGTGGTCACCAAGTCACTGCAATGACAGTGTAAATCTTTGTGGATCCTCTGCCACATAAGACCAGTAGTACAAATGCCATATACTCAGATACTCCTCTGAGTTAAATTGTCATCTTGATAAACATTGTATTCGTTCATATTGAATTACCGTAGTTGCTTGATACAGTTCAATATTTGAGAATGAGCTGTATATAAATTATTCCAGAATATCTTTCTTTATGCAAGTCTAACAATGAAACTAAAGCTAAACAAATGCAAAAAAGACAAAACACAGAATCAGGTCATCTATTCATAGCATAAAAGATGATAAATGGATACCATTCTGCTTATTCAGAGCAAAATCTCAGCCATTTCTCAGATGGGACCATTATTTGTTAGTGCGGTCTGTTCAGATACAAACAGAATATGTGAAGAAATCCCTGCAATAATGTAAACTGACTATTAAATTACCTGTTGAATATTTAAATATAAACAGTTCCAAATATAGATGCCAATTTCAAATCTATGTAATTAACTCCAAGACAAATGTTAACAGCAAACACTATCATTATAATGTTGTCATTTATATCTCGGGTCATTCATTGTTTGGAACACAGCCCTCTCCTCATCGCAGTATCAAACAAGTATCCTTTAGGCTATGTGCACACGTTGCGTACTGGCCCTGCAGAAATTTCTGCAGCAATTTGAACAGCACACGTGCGTTTCAAATCGCTGCAGAAACAAAAGCTCTGCATGTAGCCCCTCCCAGCCCCTGCTATAGACAGAGCAGGGACTGCATGCAGAGTGCAGGAAAGAAGTGACATGTCACTTCTTAGAACGCGCGCTTCGGGCAGCAGCCGAAGCGCTGCGCTCTAATACGCCACGTGCGCACGTCTCCTGCACAGTCTCCATAGACTGTGCAGGGGACGCAGGACGCATGCAGTTACACTGCGGTGCAGATCGCAGCGTAACTGCATGCAATTACGCAAGGTGTGCACATAGCCTAAGGCGGGCTTTGCACGTTGCGACATCGCAAGCCGATGTTGCGATGTCGCACGCGATAGTCCCCGCCCCCGTCGCAGGTACGATATCGTGTGATAGCTGGCGTAGCGAAAATTATCGCTACGCCAGCTTAACATGCACTCACCTGCCCTGCGACCGTCGCTCTGGCCGGCGACCCGCCTCCTTCCTAAGGGGGCGGGTCGTGCAGCGTCATAGCGACGTCACACGGCAGGCGACCAATAGCGGCGGAGGGGCGGAGATGAGCAGGATGTAAACATCCCGCCCACCTCCTTCCTTCCGTAGAGCCGCCGGCGGCAGGTAAGGTGAAGTTCCTCGCTCCTGCGGCGTAACACACAGCGATGTGTGCTGCCGCAGGAACGAGGAACAGCATCGTACCATCGCTGCAGCACAATTATGGAAAAGTCGGAGCTTGCAACGATGATACGATAAACGAGCGCAAAAGCGTCGTTATCGTATCATCTAGCATTTACACAGTACGATGTCGAAAGTGACGCCGGATGTGCGTCACTTTCGATTTGACCCCACCGACATCGCACCTGCGATGTCGTAGTGTGCAAAGCCGCCCTAAGGCTCACAAGAAGAAATGTTTCCAGGGGCCCACCATCGACCTTTACATATCATCCACTTTTAATAACATCTTGAATTATGCTATTATCATTGTATACTAAGTTAATATAATTAATAACTGCGAGAAGTGATTTTTCCCAGATCTTCCTTTTAATCTGACGGTCTTTGAATTGAGTCAAAATTGAGGCACACTGAAGGTTACTGTGATCGAGTTGCACCATGCTTCAGCCCCATTTAAGGCCTCTTTCACACGTCAGTGACTCTGGTACATATGTGACAGTTTTTATACGCAGGCCCATTAAAATCAATGGATCTGCGCACACATCAGTGATTTCTCACTGACCGTGTCTCCGTGCGGCATACACGCATTTCCGTGATTTCCGCACGGAGACATGTCCGGTTTTTCTGGGATCATTAATGTCCCACGGACCACACCATGGCCAATTACTGGCATGCATATTCATTTATGCAAGCACAGCCGACCCGGAAGCAGCTGCAGAGGGAATACAGTGGCGGCCGGATGCTGCATCATGGAACTCTTCAGCACCATGGACAGCAGGAGCGGGGACAGGTGAGTTTATCTCCATGTGCAATCACGGAGAACGGAACACGTATCACGGATTGCACATGGACAACCCATGTGTGCCATGTATCACAGCACATGGAGTAACATATGCGTTTTTAACATGTCAGTGAAAAAAGTCTGTGTTTTTCACTGACGTGTGAAACAGGCCTAATGAATTGGAATGCCAATCTAAGATTTACAGACCTGCAGCAGTGCCCTACATGCTCTGATTGGATCAGAATTGCTGCAGCCTTGTTATAGCAAAGTAACAGGGTCCTATTTCATATTAGTGGTCAAGGTTTTGAACAAGGTTTTTATTATAAAATAATCAAATATCTAGTTGTGTGCAAGAGTTTTTGTCACGTGTCGAAAAAATGCTGTAGAGTAAGAATTTTTTTTAATAATAAAAATGTTAATAGTTTATTTTTATTTATTATCAAATCAATATTTGTAGTGACCTATCTTTGCTTTCAAAACAGCATCATTTCTTCTAGGTGCACTTGCACCAAGTTAGGGATTT
Source organism: Anomaloglossus baeobatrachus (assembly GCF_048569485.1). Classification (NCBI taxonomy): domain Eukaryota; kingdom Metazoa; phylum Chordata; class Amphibia; order Anura; family Aromobatidae; genus Anomaloglossus; species Anomaloglossus baeobatrachus. The sequence goes on from NC_134357.1 coordinate 127,241,785, forward strand.
TGTAGGATTATATTCAGGAGTATGATTATTGATTAACCAATTACAGCAAACGGGATAATGACCATCATTCTCATATATAGGTTGAAACTTAGTCATTAACTGAAAAAGCTATGTAAGAAGCTAAAAGCGCACCAATCTCCAGGATTTTCGTATATAAGCTAAAGCCAGGCTGATTTTATACATACCTGTAGTGGTCACCTCCGATGTTTAGGTTTTGAAATCCAAAAAATTAAAGATTATCAAATTAGCTGCTTGTTGAGTGACAGCAGCTGAGTATTAGATAATATAATCATACTTATCCCCTCCCCCTGTTAGAATTAGCATAAGTATTATACAAACTATTTACTTTGTCTCTTGCAGGACCTATGTGAGGTCATACCCATGTGACCAGAAGGGGCGGGGCCTCAGCCAACAAAGCTGGATACCAGGTCACATGGGTGTGACCTCACACAGGTCCTGCTAGGGACAAAGTAAATAGTTTGTATAATACTTATGCTAATTCTAACAGGGGGAGGGGATAACTATGAATATATGATCTGCTTCTTTGCTGCTGTCACTCAACAAGCAACTCATTTTATAAACTTTACTTTTATGGATATCAAAACCTAAACATCCGAGCTGACCACTACAGGTATGTATAGAATCGGCCTGATAGTGCCAGTATAGCACTGGCTTTAGGTTATATACTAAATTCCTGATGATTGGTTCCCTTTAATCCCTTGAAGACATCTGCCGTACATGTGAAGTGGAGGCAATGGTACCACTTTAATTACAGTAAAGGAGGCGAGGGTGCAGAAACAAGGGAACCGCTTTAATAATGGACAGGGAATATACAGTATGTGAAGATGCACAGGTGAATTTAGCTTCGCAACAGTACTGTTCACAAACACTGCAGTTTCTAGCTAGGCCATATAAACTCTATGTTGTCCCAACTATTACAGGTATCAATACAACAGTAAACTTTGCAAGGGGAATTTACTTGAAACTACGAGTACACTACACTAACAATATAACTGGCCTCTGCTAAACGAGCTGAGCAGCTACCGCACTAACTACTGGGGCCTACCCTAAACCCTATTGGGTGTGCACACCAGTAAATTACTCCCAGTATTGTTGATGGGAAGCAAGTCCACTCTTTGTAGTTCGATGCCACAATGCTTGGATGGCCCATTTGTGCACACTTTCCTTCCAGAACAGGCAGGAGATTCTCTTCTCCCACAGACCCGGGGTTCTTTGACTCTTCCAGACGCCGTCTCTTCTCAACTATGGGATCACCAAACTCAGGAGCTTCCCAGTCAGGTAATGGCTTGACAGCTACCAGGGCTCTGCCACGGCCTGGCTTACAGTCTCTCTCTCGCAGTCTGGCACGCACTTCTCTCTCAACCGCTGTTCTCGGACACTTCTCAGGCAACGTTTCCTCTCTCACACTCTCAGCCTACCTGACTTCCCCTTTTCCCAACCTAAACACTTCTCCCTCTCTTTTTATACATCTCGTACTTTGTGGGCAGGGTTAGTTCAACTACACAGCACAGAGGGGAGTGATATCTCTGCCGACGAGTCCACAAAACACAGAACATGGAGAACCACCTGTGATGTAATCGCGGGATGATATGACAGCAGGAGTTCTGTTGTATACCTCTGTGCTTTTCAGTAAAGCATTCCTTTGAAACTCTGCCTGTGGCCAGGCTACAAAGGAGACTGATTTCTGCTACATTTAGCAATGTAATGACATTGCTGTATATAGCACAAGACATCAGACTATCACAGTTTCAAGTCCCTGCAGGGGCTCTTAAAAACAGTGAAAAGTTTTTGTATGCTAACCAGGACAGCAGGCAGCTATGGGCTGCCCCAACCCCCAGCTGCCTATTTGTACCCGGCTGGGAACCAAAAATATAGGGAAGCCCTTTTTTTTAAATTATTTCATGAATTTCATGAAATAATTAAAAAAAAAAATGACGTGGGCTTCGCCCAATTTTGTGTCCAGCCAGGTACAACTAGGCCGCAGGGGACTGGAATCCGTAGCGCAGGGTGCCCAAGCTTTCTGGGCACCCCTGCTGCGAATTGCAGTCCGCAGCCACCCCAGAAAATGGCGCTTTCATAGAAGTGCCATCTTCTGGCACTGTATCCAACTCTTCCAGCTGCCCTGGTGACGGGTGGCTCGCTGGGTAATAGTGGGGTTAGGGCTAGCTGTATATTATCAACTGGCCCTAAGCCCGAAATTCATGGTGTGACGCCAATATTAGACATGGCCATCATGAATTTCTAGTACAGATAAAAAAAACACAACATACAAAAAAATATTTTATTAGAAATAAAACACAACACAATTAGTGACTCCATATTTATTGAAATAAAGAACCCCCCTCCGCAGTAATCTTGGGTCAAGGGTCCCGTGCCATCCAATCTGGATCCAATATCTTCGGTTTGCTGGAAGGCAAAGCGATCAGATGATGTGTCAGGTTCAAGGGCCTGAATCACATGACACAGCAACTGATTGTATAAACAGCTTTTATACAATCAGCTGATGCATCAGTGCAAAAAAAAAAAAACTACACACTTTTGTGCAGACTCCTGTCCGGCAGCAGCAGCTGATAGTTTAGCCGGCCGGGAGGTAAAAAGCCGGCCTCACCGCTCGACTTATAGTGTCAGCTGATTCATCACCAGGTCTGAGAGAGAGAAAAGAGAGAGAAAAGAGAGTTAGAAAAGAGAGAGAAAAGAGAAGAGAGAGGGAGAAAAGAGGAGAGAAGAGAGATAAAAGAGAGAGAGGAGAGAGAGAGGAGAGAGAGAAGAGAGAGAGGAGAGAGAAGAGAGAGAGAAGAGGAGAGGAGAGGAGAGAAGAGGAGAGAGAGAGAAGAGAGAGGAGGGAGGAGAGAGAGGGAAAAAGAGAAAAAGAGAGTGAGAAAAAGAGAGAAAGCGGGAGAGAGAGAAAAAGAGAGAGAGAGAAAAAGAGTGAGAGAAAAGGAAAGAGGGAAAAAGAGAGAAAAAGAGAGAGAGGGAAAAAGAGAGAAAAAGAGAGAGAAAAAGAGAGAGAGAGGGAAAAAGAGAGAGAGAAAAAGAGAGAGAGAAAAAGAGAGAAAACGATAGAGAGAGAAAGAGAGAGTAAAAGAGAGAAAAAGAGAGAGAGGGAAAAAGAGAGAGAAAAAGAGAGAAAGAGAGAGAGAGGAAAAGAGAGAGGGAAAGAGAAAAAGAGAGAGAGAGGGAAAAAGAGAGAGAGAGGGAAAAAGAGAGAGGGAGAGAGAGAGAGAGAAGAGAGAGAAGAGAGAGAGGGGAGAGCAATGCAGTCTCATTCCGTGAACTGCTCCGATTTTAGAGTTATGTCCCACGGCTCACAGCTGATGTCCAGCTCCTCCCCTTAGTGCATAATTAAATTAAATTATAATTATAAATAAACAATAATTATAATTTAAAAATAAATTAAATTCTTTACCGGGACAGCCAGGACCCGAACTCGTGAACTAACTCTCCTTAGGCAGTAGCTCTATCCTTTGAGCCACTGCCTCTAATGAAAAGCACAGGAAGATTTGGTAATCTTGACCTCTATACTGCAGTAGAGAATCTAGAAGCAGATTGTTCAGCTGCAAGGATGGATGGTGGAAGGAGGAAACACTGGCACCATTCAGCGAGCTAACCATTCAATCTTCCTATTTAAGGTTTATTAACGCATTATATGGCTTGTAAATGTCCTTGCATTCTAGCCACGGTGCTCATTCCAATAAAAGGCCACACCTTTCCCCCTGACCTGATGGTTGAATAAAACAGCTTTTTTTACCGAATATTTGGTGAGTGCCTTCCGTCTCTTTTCACATGGACTGGATGGGCGGATGGATGGATGGATGGGCGGATGGATGGATGGGCGGATGGATGGATGGATGAATGGGCGGATGGATGGGTGGATGGATGGGTGGATGGATGGATGGATGGATGGATGCATGGGTGGATGGATGGATAGGCGGATCGATGGATGGATGGATGCATGGGTGGATGGATGGATGGGCGGATCGATGAATGGATGGATGGATGGCCGGATGGATGGCCGGATGGATGGGCGGATGGATGGATGGATGGGCGGATGGATGGATGGATGGATGGATGGGCAGATGGATGGATGGGCAGATGGGCGGATGGATGGATGGGCGGATGGATGTATGGGCGGATGGATGGATGGATGGATGGATGGGCGGATGGATGGATGGGCGGATGGATGGATGGATGGGAAGATGGATGGATGGATGGATGGGCAGATGGATGGATGGATGGGCGCATGGGCGGGCAAACACCAACAGTACCACACTCATCACTGCACACACGCAGGCACTACAACCCCCATCATCACCGCACACGCAGGCACTACAGCACTCATCCTCGCACACACGCAGGCACTACAACCCCCATCATCACCGCACACGCAGGCATTACCTCAGTGACTTCCCCGCTGACAGCGCAGCTTACTTCATTGCTCCGTGGATCTGACAGAGCGCTTGTGTTCTACGGGGCTCCTGTCAGCTTCATGTAGCAGAGCTGGATGCGTCACGGGACCTCTGTGGATTACGTCGGACCTAGAGGGGTATTTGGGGATTTTAATAAAATGGTGAAAGAGGTTGTTTTTTTGTCTTTTATTTTTCGTTGTGTGTTTATTTACTTTCACTTACACGTTAATCATGGAAGGTATCTCTGGGAGACGCCTGTCATGATTAACCCCGTTGCCACCGCACCAGGGCAATTCGGGATGAGCTGGGTAGAGTCCCGGAACTGTCGCATCTAATGGATGCGGCAACTCCGGGCGGCTGCCTGCTGATATTGTTAGGTGGTGGGCTCCCCATAATGTTGCGCTCCCCATCCTGACAATACCAGCCTCCAGCCATTACCCTCTGTCTACAATCTGGATTGCCAGTATACCCTTTCCCTTGCACGAGTCCTGGATACGGTGACCCCTCCTTTAGCTACAGGTGAGCGGATACCAATCTTTCTTTTTTGTCCCTGATACAGCCTCCAGCCATGTGGCTTTATCCTGGCTGGTATCAAAATTGGGGGGAACCGCATTTTTTTTTATTTATTTATTTATTTTACTGCACGATATAGACCCGCCCGTCGGTGGCTGTGATTGGTTGTAGTGAGACAGCTGTCACTTATTGTGGGGGCGTGTCTGACAGCAACCAATCATGGGCTCCGGTGGGCGGGGAAAGCAGGGAATAACTGATTGAATAATGAAGTGGCAGCCATTTTCAAAAGAGGAAAAGCCACCGGAGCTTTGTGACAGCCGTGCAGCCTCGCGCCCGTGATCGGTAAGTAGGAAAGAGAGAGGGATTGTGCTGGGGATGCAGGACGCATGCAGATACACAACGTGCGCACATAACCTTACTATGCTTTTGGTGATCGAACCGTTATCGAATGGTAACTCGAACTGCTGAACTTGAAGCAAATCGTTCGAGTTCATCGAACGACTCGAACACCGCCCAAAATCACTCGAATTTGAAATTGGAGAGCCGTTCGACTCGAACATCGCTCAACTCTATTTAGGAGAACAGTTTCTGCCTGGCAGCCGCCGATGATGCATGTTTCCTGCTACTTCTAAGAATGGCTGAGAGTTTTCCCTTCAGTTTCTCCCATTTATTCTGTGCCTGATTCTACTCCAGACAAGTTTACTAGTTTCTGTGCTTAATTGTTGAAAATGCACTTAAGGGTGTTTCTGCTTATTCCATTTGGTTCTGTGTTTGATTTCTTGTATGTGAGAATCTGTCTTTCTGCTTTTGTGTGCAGGGCAGTTCCTCCAGCAAGAAAGGGAGCATGCTCCCTGTTCCTGTTTGTATTATTTGCAGTTTAGAATATTATTTGTTCTGTGATTTTGTTTCTTCCCATCATATCTGCAGTTCTGTTTAAAGTGTCTGGCACATGAGTACCTGATATAGTGGGGGAGAGCCTGTGTGGTGTTAGGATTTTTATTTATCAGGAGTTTGGTATTTTTTGCAGGGTTTTTTGCTGGATGCAATCAGTTATCTTTCCTGTCCTGTTGTATCTAGTAAGTTGGGCCTCACCTTTGCTAATCTATATTTTCTGTGTATTGTGTTTTCTTACATCATCGTCGTTGCATGTTGGGGGCTTGCTATTTCTTTGGGGACTGCTCCAAGGCAAGTTAGGATTCCTTATTTCTATCTTTGAGGTGTAGCAAGTTTCTCCAGCAGTGATGAGGTGTCTAGGTGTGTTAGGAACATCCCACTGCTACTTCTAGTGTTGTCCGATAGATAGGGGATTTCGGTCAGCTTAGTTTCCAACTACTCTTGTGGTTTTGTTTTTTCCTGATTAATGGCATTTTGTGTGATCATCCACGGTTACCAGTTCATAACACCCATTAGCATGTTAGTACGTCACTGTGGGTGTGCTATCATGCTAATCAATGCACAGCATCAGAGGATGATCTCCCTCACCTCTCCACTGCCATGGCCACCCGACGTTAGATTTCGGCTTAGTGCTCATAACCCCGGAGTTTCGGTCATTCACACTACTTCAGTTTGAAGGCTGGACGCGTACACCTGGCTTCAAAGTGCGCATGACCCAAACTCTGGGGTCCCCTCGCTCATTTGTATACGATAAAAGATCTTAAGAAATACTTTTTCGAAAGATCTCTTTATCTATGCTAGTGTATACCGAGACAGTTAGGCAGGGATTAGCAATATGAACCTAGAACTGCTCATGGCTCTGGGTGCATATTGAACTTGACAGGTTCCCTTTAAAAAAGGAATGCACACAGACAGCATTCGGATGACAATTGAAAAAAATCGGATTAATAGATGAAAACCGGACCGATATTTTATTCTCTTGTGCAGTGGAGGACATATCAGTGTTTCAAGGGGCCCAAAAGGATGAGGGGCCCATTTCTCCAAAGCAGGTGCAATTTTGCATTTTTATGAGCTTGGGCTGCAAAGGGCCCATATACTGTTCTTGTACAGGGGCCCTGTCCCTGTTCTATATGTATACACCAATGGCGTCTTTTCAGGAGAAGAATAACCAGGGTTTCTATGATCTTCTCATTCATTACCAGTCATGTGGTAGCTAATTCAATGAATATCCCAGAAGTCTGGTCTCAGCAGGATCTCTCAGTATATAGCGTAGAAGCAAGCATTTAGGACTATTAAGTAGCACATATATTGCAGTGAACAGAACAGTTGTAATTTGTAATTTTGATATAATTACATTCATTAAGCAAACTATGGTGAACCAAGCTCTAATTTCTGGAAATAAAAACACTATAATGTGCTTCTACCAAGAAACAATATATACATTCTAGCTTTATAGTTTTCTAGTTTTCTGCCTATTGCTTTCCACGAAATCTATAATTAGAAGTCTGATTATTAAAGCAAAAATACATAATAGGAAACGATTGGCATTTTTGTATATAGAGTCTGCAGAGCTTTGCCGCGTAGCAAGGGTGACTGGGCAATTACAGATGTTCTGAATGAAGGTCAAAGCTCAGTGTGTTACCAGTCTGTAAAGATCAAATCCAGACTTTGTCTGCTGTTAACCTCATGTCAAGTTATTCCTTTGTACAAGAGATAAAGGGGGATTCACTAGTCATTGCGCAGTGGCTCACAAGTGGTTGATGGAAGAACTTACTGAAGCAAAACAGTCTTACGCTTTGCAAGGTTCAGCATGAAGGAACATTTCTGTGATTGCTGGATGTAGGGAAGTCAACCCTCAAGCCTCTATCAATAAGGAACACAGCTTGTCAGGCCTAATTGATATTGTCAAAGTGATGCTAAAGGGAAAAAATTATACATTTGCCCTTTTTTCGGTTATTCATGTTGTCATAGTAACTGAACGGATTTCACAAATTCATGTCTTTTTTATGTGACCTGAAAGATTCATTTTATAGTTAAGTTGGAAAACTGTGAATTGTTCTTCCATAATGCTCATATAAGTTGACAGTAAAAAATATATAGTATTTAGGCTATAGTCCAAAACATTTATTTTAAAGAGTCTATAAAATATTGTTGCTTGATTTTTTTTATGACTTTTTCAAAATGTATTTTGTATTACAAGAGGCTAATAATATATATTATTAGGCTCGTGTACCGATGAATGTTCTACATTCATTTTATTGAAAAATCAAACAGAGGAACTTGCAGGGCCCTGCTAAGGTTTTCCTGATTTCGAATTCCCTAGGCTGAGAGAATGACAAAATAAATTGAGATTTTACTCATCTTCCCCAGGTCCAGCTTGCTCTCTCCACCCAGTAGCGGTCCAGTCTTTGTTGATGAGCTGCAGCAGTAACATCTTATCTACAGCTCCCATAACCACTGCAGGGAAAAAATAATACTAATTGGCTATGCCGCTATAGAAGGCACGAACCACTTAGCTGAGTAATCGGCCACTGGGCTTTAGCAATGCCAATGTGATGTGCGAGCAAAATACACTCCTTCTATGCCATTGGAATTCCAAATTAATAAGGTTTGTTTTACAAGTGCTTGGGAAATGAATACAGTACACATGCTTTGTGGTGTACTGAAAGTTTCTGCTTTATTATATCATGTGACCAGTTTGTATAGTATACCAAACAAAGAAGTAACTCTTCAGAACTATGCACCAATAAGAGCCACAGGGGTGTGTATAGAAATGTGAAGCTTCCCCGTTCATCAGTGACAAGATGGTTTCTATAAGAACAAAACGGATTGTATTCTCTCACAGACAAAACTGCTGCAAGCAATCAACAAAGATCGAAATGACGGTAGACAGTCTCCGCTGGACGTGGAAGTAGTGAGTAAAAGCTAATTTAATCAGTCTCAAAGTATATAAAGTAAGTCGAATTACAACAGTAAAACAATTAATTTCACAGTTGAGGTTTTTTAAATTAATTTATGTGTGGCTTGCAGTGCCAAAAATGTGTCCTTCAAACTGTTTATCAAATGGTATTGACAACTGAATAAGACATTAATTTACAGTATATATAACATACTAAACCAAATAATTTTATAATATAGATAAGATAAAAATATTCCTCGTACATCTTTGATGCTCTAGTTCAGTAGACTTGAGGTCTGTAAAGCTAAATAATAGTATTTTCCATGGACCAACTGAGCAGGTCCAAACATAACACTGTAAGGTGGTAAGGCCCCCTACCCAAAGGTGGTCAGTCCCCCTACCCATCTCCACCCATGAATTTATGATATTATGATGGACTGTAAAGAAGACAAACATAAGACAACCCATGTTAAATTGACTTTTAAAGTACGGTAATTGTTTACTATTGTGGTCTATTTTTTATGGGTTAATTTACAAATAACAAGTTTACTGATAAGTCCTGTATATGCAACTATAAAAATAGACCATAGATATGCACAAGTTATCCAAAATGTATCACAAAGCCTTCACACAAAGTGATTCTGCTGTATCTCTACAAAAATGTGGAAAGATGGAGATGTTTCTCAATAGCAGCAGAGCAAGCTGCTAGACAACAACCACTGTGCAAAATGCCTAGTTTGAAGGACTTTCTCAAGAATGTTCCTATAGAAAACATTTGTTGCATTTGCACTTTTACCTTTGTGAATTAAATAAAAAATCATGTTTTGGCTGGAGAACTCTTATTGAACACCCAAATATTTTACTATCAATTAGCCTTTACTAGGAGACACAGTATCCATGTTATCGGTAACCATTACTCTAAATATGTTTCTATATTATTATTATTATTATTAGTAGTAGTAGTAGTATTATTATTTAGAGCACCACTGATTTAATGGTTCTGTGCATATAAAAAGGGGTTTACACCCAAAGTAAAAATTTAAATTACAATGAACATACTAAAGGGGGCTTTACACGCTACGATATCGTTAATGTTTTATCGTCGGGGTCACGTTGTTTGTGACGCACATCCGGCATCAATAACGATATCGCAGCGTGTGACACTTACCAGCGACCTTAAGTGACCTCAAAAATGGTGAAAATCGTTCACCATGGAGAGGTCGTCCCAAAACCAAAAATCGGTAATGGTTGATTATTGATGTTGTTCGTCGCTCCTGCGGCAGCACACATCGCTGTGTGTGACATCGCAGGAGCGAGGAACGTCTCCTTACCTGCCGCCGGCCGCAATGCGGAAGGAAGCAGGTGGGCGGAATGTTATGTCCCGCTCATCTCCGCCCCTCCGCTTTCATTGGCCGGCCGCTTAGTGACGTCGCGGTGATGTCACTGTGATGCCGAATGTCCCTCCCCCTTGAGGAAGGGATTGTTCGGCAGTCACAACGACGACGACCAGGTAGGTGCGTGTGACACTGCCGTAGCGATAATGTTCGCTGCGGCAGCGATCACACAATATCACATGCACGACGGGGGCGGGTGCTTATACGCTCGATATCGCTAGCAATTGCTAGCGATATCGTAGCGTGTAAAGCCCGCTTAACAATGACAGACTGGTGCAGAGGTGAGACAATCCTGCCCTTGCGGGCTTACAGTCTACAGCAGGGGGGTGCAATTATTTTCTCGAAGGGCCAAATGAGAGGGCTGAACCAATAGGATGAAATTAGTTTTTCTCACTATTATTAACATATTAATTATATTTATTTTATATTAATATTAATTGATTCACTTAATATTCAGCAGAATTAAATATGGACCCCCATAATCCTAAGAAACATGGCTTTAAAGAGCACCATGTAAATGGAGCTCTGGTTGATCATACGCACTGCCGCGCCTTTCACATGTGGCTCTTCAAATAACTCCTTTAAGAAAATGGTGAGGGGCATGACCAAGTAATAGAAAAATTCACTGATTGGGGGTGATGGGTGTTCTAGTATGTAGGCTAATGCCAAGGGGTCTTTTTGGTCCCTATCAGTCCCTGGATGTGTGGTTTGAAGGACAGCCTAGAGTCAAGGGTTGCTAGTAGACTTGCGGTACAGGGGAAAGCATGATATCATTTATTGTGACAGATAGATCAGATAGGGGAGTTAAGTGAGATAGAGGAAAGATGATGAGTTTGGTTTGTTCACTTTGAGCTTTAGGAAGCATGATGAGAAGAAGAATATGGCTGACAGATACTCCTGGATTTTCAACAGCATAGAGGTGACATCTGGGCTAGAAAGTTATATCTGGGTGTCATCAGCATATAGGTGGTACTGGAAGCCATGAGACTTTGAGCTGTATCAGTACAACGGTATAGATGGAGAGGAGTAAGGGTCCCAAGACTGAGCCTTGAGGAACGCCAACAGAGAGAGGGCAGGATGAGGAGGTAGTATGGGAATGGGAGAAGCTAACTGTGCTATTAAAAAATGTATGAGGAGATCCAGGAGAGGGCAAAGTCTTTGTTGACAAGGAAAAGGGAGATCTGTAGTAGAAGGGAGTGACCTTACGTGTAAAAGGCACAGAACAGGTCCAGAGGTAGGAGTATAGAAAATTGTCTGGTAAGTACAGTGTGTGTATGGGTGTGTATACATATACTGTATATATATATATATATATATACATACACACAGTATCTCACAAAAGTGAGTACACTCGTCACCTTTTTATAAATATTTTATTATATTTTTCCATAGAAAAACACTGACAATATGACACTTTGATACAATGTTATGTAGTAAATGTATAGCTTGCATAACAGTGTAAATTTGGTGTCCCCTCTAAATAACTGAACACACAGCCATTAATGTCAAAGCCACTGGCAACAAAAGTGAGTACATTCCCAAGTGAAAACGGCCAAATTGTGCCCAGTTAACCATTTTCCCTCCCCTATGTCATCTGACTTATTAGTGTTACAAAGTCTCAGGTGTGAATGCAGAGCAGGTAGGTTAAATTTGGTGTTATCGCTAACTCACTCTCATACTGGTCATTCATGGCACAACATACTGGTCACAACATGGCAACTCATGACAAATTATTCTCTGAGGATCTGAAAAAAATAATTATTCCTCTTCATAAAGATGGCGTAGGCTATAAGAAATCTATACTACTAGGCTATAAGAAGACTGGCAATAACCTGTAACTGAGCTGCAGCACAGTGGCCAAGACCATACAGGGGTTTAACAAGACAGGTTCCACTCAGAGCAGGCCTTGCTATGCTTGACCAAAATAGTTTAATGCACGTGCTCAGCGTCATATCCATGGGTTGTCTTTTCAAAATAGACTTATAAGTACTGCCAGCATTGCTGCAGAGGTTAAAGGTGGGGGGGTTAGCCTGTCACTGCTCAGACCATATGCTGCAAACTGTATCAAATTGGTCTGCATGTCTGTCATCCTAAACCTCTTCTAAAGATGATGCATAAGAAAACCTGCAAACAGTTTGCTTAAAAGCAAGCAGACTAAGGACTTTGATTACTGGAGCTCTGTCCTGTGGTGTGATGAGACCAAGATAAACTTATTTGGTTCAGCATTTGTGGTGGCAACAAGGTGAGGATTACAAAGACAAGTGTGTTTTTGCCTAAAGTCAAGCATGGTACTGGGAGTCTCATGGTTTGGGGCTGCATGAGCTACTAGCTATGGCGAACTACAGTTCATTGAGGAAACCCTGAATGCCAACATGTACTGTGACATATTGAAGCAGAGCATAATCATCTTCCTTCAGAAACTGGGGCACATGGCAGTATTCCAACATGATAACAACCCCAAACACACCTCCAAGATGACCACTGCCTTGCTAAAGAAACTGAGGGTAAAGGTGCTGGACTGGACAACCATATCTCCAGACCTAAACCCTATTGAGCATAATTGGGGCATCTTCAAATGGAAGGTGGAGAAGCGCAAGATCTCTAACATCCACCAGCTCCATGGTTGTCATCATGGAGGAGTGAAAAAGGATTCCAGTGTAAACCTATGAAGCTCTAGTGAACTCCATGCCAACGTTGTTTAGCAGACACACCAAACTTACACTGTTATACAAGCTGGACAATGACTACATTACATTGTATCAAAGTGGCATATCTTCAGGGTGTCCCATGAAAAGATATAATAAAATATTTGCAAAAATCTGAGGGGTGTATTCACTTTTGTGACTTAATGTACATAAAATATATTAAAAATGTTTATCCCCTTTGATACCACTCTCAGTAGTGGGAGTGGTATATAGATGGTTACATGGGCATACCCAGCGAGGGGCAGGGGGGGCAGATGTCATCTCCCCCTAGAAGCAGGGGCACGCACCTATTATGACCTGTCTCTGTCAGGTAGCGGGTGCGTCAGGCAGCGCGGGTAGTGAGGAGAGGACAGGGCGGCATGGTGCATCGGCACCCGCCACCCACTAGTACTGCAGGGCAGGCTGAATGCTGCTCCCGCAGTGGCTCCAAGTAGGAGCTGTAAAATCCCGTCCTCAGTGCCTGCCGGCCGCTCTGCACTGCAAATCAACACAGTGGGGAATGGACTGGAGTGATGACATTGACATCATCACTCTGCGCCCCATTGTGTCGAGTCCTGCAGTGCAGAGCGGCCGGCACAGTCACAAGCTGGGGAGACTGCTGGGAGGCTGAGCTGCTGCCACAAGTAAAAAAAAATGTAAATATTAAATCAGACAGTCTGGGGGTCTGGGGAGCTGTTGTATATGCTGGGGGGGCTGAATATGGGAGCCATTGTAAATGTTCTACAAGGTAAAAATATGGATTTGATTATGGTGAGGAAACATATTGCCCAAATCCTTGATGTCATAAAGAAGGATCGACAAGAAATTGAGCATGTTTCTGACGAATTACTTAAAAAATCACATGATATCGCGAAGAAAGTTGGGGTTCAGTTATCAGTACCACAAATCGCTGAAAAGCAAATGCACAGAAGTAATGAACCATCTGAGACTGCGATTGAATACTGGAGACGGTCGTTGATCATCCCTTATCTTGACTCCCTAACTTTATCTTTGAATGTTAGATTCTCAGACGAAAATACACCTGCTTTTGCCTTATCCTATCTTCATCCTTCATACATGTAAAAATGGCTTCAAAAGATTTGGAAAAAAATGCAGTCTTTCATGGAGTTTTATGGGTTGGGTGATATCTCTGCAGCTGGTGTCACACTAAGCGACAGCGACAACGACGTCGCTGTTACGTCACCATTTTCGGTGACGTAACAGCGACCTTGTAAGTCGCTGTTATGATCGCTGCTTAGCTGTCAAACACAGCAGAAGCAGCGATCATAACGTCGCTGTGCTACATGTTCAGAGAGCAGGGAGCCACGCTTAGCGCTGGCTCCTTGCTCTCCTAGGTACAGTACACATCGGGTTAATTAACCCGATGTGTGCTGCAGCTACATGTCACAGTGCAGAGAGCAAGGAGCCGCGCGCACTGCTTAGCGCTGGCTCCTTGCTCTCCTTGCTACAGTATACATCGGGTTAATTACCCGATGCATACTGCAGCCACATGTCACAGTGCAGGAGCCGGCACTGGCAGCAAGAGCGGAGGCTGGTAACCAGCGTAAACATCGGGTAACCAGGGAAAGGTCTTCCCTTGGTTACCCGATGTTTACGCTGGTTACAGCTTACCGCAGCTGCCAGTGCCGGCTCCTGATCGCTTCATTTCGTCGCTCTCTCGCTGTCACACACAGCGATGTGTGTGTCACAGCGGGAGAGTGACGACCAAAAAATGAAGCTGGACATTCAGCAACGACCGGCGACCTCACAGCAGGGGCCAGGTCGTTGCTGGATGTCACACACAGCGACGGGACGTCGCTGCAACGTCACAGAAAATGGTGACGTAGCAGCGACGTCGTTGTCGTCGTCGTTATGTGTGACACCAGCTTTAGATTTGTGGTATAATCTGTGGAAAAAGAAAGATTTAGCAGGAGACAAATTAAAGAACATTGAAGTGGCTGCACTTTTGGAGGAGGCTAATTTTTTTTTCCCTGCAACAAGGCACGCACTCTTCATTTTAAGTGCTTTCCCGTCCACCACAGCTACCGTTGAACGATCTTTTAGTACCCTTTGAAGGGTAAAGACCTGGCTCAGAAGTACAATGGGAGAGGACAGACTGACTGGGTTGTGCTTGATGAGCGTCCATTGGAAATTCTTCAAGGAAAATCAGGACTGGATTGAAACAAAAGTTTTGAACAAGTTTTTTTCAAACCCAAGAAAAATTATATTAGTATAAGACAGTCATGGCGAACTTTTTACAGGCCGAATGCCCAAACTGTAGCCCTAAATCCATTTTTTTTCCCGAAGTGCAAACCAATCCTATTATGTAAATAATTGATTGTAACCTTACCTTTGCCGTCTTCTCTTCTCTTCAGCAGGAAGCATCACGCTCATGCATGCTTACCACACATTGAAGCTGAGCCCCTGCCCTTTCCAGACACAGTAGTTGGATTGATCTTTCTGGAAATAATTGCAGCATATTAGACAGAGATTTTAGCCTGGAATGCAATCAGATGTCACCCTGTAATCCACATCTACATTTCAAAGTCTGAACATCTTGAAATCCCATAAAGACGTGCAAGTTGCTCCCCTCCCCCTTCATTGTGTAGTTCTGTGCCCTTTCCTGGGCCACTTCCTGGTAAACATATCCCCCATCCTGATATATATTTCCTACATTCTGGTATATTTGTCCACATCATGGCCCCATTCCTGGTAAATGTACCCCATCCTGGTAAATGTACCCCATCATTGTAAATGTACCCCATCATTGTAAATGTATCCCATCCTGGCATGTTCCCCCATGCTGTCAAATGACCCTATCCTGGTAAATTTACTTCATCCAGGCATGTTCCCTTATACTGGTAAATGTCCCCTTTCCTGGTAAATGTACCCCATCCTGATAAATGTCACCCTTCCTGGTAAATGTACCCCATCATTGTAAATGTACCCCATCATTGTAAATGTATCCCATCCTGGCATGTTCCCCCATGCTGTCAAATGACCCCATCCTGGTAAATGTACCTCATCCAGGCATGTTCCCTTATACTGGTAAATGCCCCCTTTCCTGGTAAATGTACCCCATCCTGATAAATGTCACCCTTCCTGCTAAATGTTCCTCATCCTGGCATGTTCATGTTCCCCCTATCCTGGCATGTTTTCCCCCATCCTTTCATGTTTCCCCCCCATTCTGGTAAATGTATCCCCCATACTGGTAAATGTACCCCTTCCTGGCATGTTCCCCTTCTTGCTAAATGTACCCCATCCTTGCATGTTTCCCCCATCCTTGCAGTCATGTTTCCCCCCATCCTTGCAGTCATGTATCCCCCCATCCTTGCAGTCATGTTTCCCCCCCATCCTTGCAGTCTTGTTTCCCCCCATCCTTGCAGTCTTGTTTCCCCCCATCCTTGCAGTCTTGTTTCCCCCCATCCTTGCAGTCTTGTTTCCCCCCATCCTTGCAGTCTTGTTTCCCCCATCCTTGCTGTCATGTTTCTCCCCATCCTTGCAGTTATGTTTCCCCCCCATCCTTGCAGTCATGTTTCCCCCCATCCTTGCAGTCTTGTTTCCCCCCATCCTTGCAGTCTTGTTTCCCCACATGTTTCCCCCATCTTTGCACGTTTCTCTCCATCTTTGCACGTTTCCGCCATCCTTGCAGCCATGTTTGCCCCGTGCGCTCCATGTTTGCCCCGTGCTCTCCATGTTTGCTCCGTGCTGTTTGCTCCGTGTTCTCCATGTTTGCTCCGTGCTCTCCATGTTTGCTCCGTGCTGTTTGCTCCGTGTTCTCCATGTTTGCCCCGTGCTCTCCATGTTTGCTCCGTGCTGTTTGCTCCGTGTTCTCCATGTTTGCTCCGTGCTCTCCATGTTTGCCCCGTGCTCTTCATGTTTGCTCCGTGCTCTCCATGTTTGCCCCGTGCTCTCCATGTTTGCCCCGTGCTCTCCATGTTTGCCCCGTGCTCTCCATGTTTGCTCCGTGCTCTCCATGTTTGCTCCGTGCTCTCCATGCTTGCTCCGTTCTCTCCATGTTTGCTCCGTGCTCTGTTTGCCCCGTGCTCTGTCTGTTTGCCCCGTGCTCTGTCTGCTTGCCCCGTGCTCTATCTGTTTGCCCCGTGCTCTGTCTGTTTGCCCCGTGCTCTGTTTGCCCCGTGCTCTGTCTGTTTGCCCTGTGCTCTGTCTGTTTGCCCTGTGCTCTGTCTGTTTGCCCTGTGCTCTGTTTGCCCCATGCTCTGTCTGTTTGCCCCATGCTCTGTTTGCCCCGTGCTCTGTTTGCCCCATGCTCTGTATGCCCCGTGCTCTGTATGCCCCGTGCTCTGTATGCCCCGTGCTCTGTTTATATGCCCCGTGCTCTGTTTATATGCCCCGTGCTCTGTATGCCGAGTGCTCTGTTTATATGCCCCGTGCTCTATTTATATGCCCTGTGCTCTCCACGTTTGCCCTGTGCTCTGTATGCCCCGTGCTCTGTTTATATGCCCCGTGCTCTGTTTATATGCCCCGTGCTCCCATGTTTCCCCCGTGCTCTCCATGCCCCGTGCTCTGTTTATATAACCCGTGCTCTCCATGCCCCGTGCTCTCCATGCCCCGTGCTCTCCATGCCCCGTGCTCTGTTTATATATCCCGTGCTCTCCATGCCCCGTGCTCTCCATGCCCTGTGCTCTCCATGCCCTGTGCTCTCCATGCCCGTGCTCTCCATATATAAACCCCGTGCTCTCCATGCCCCGTGCTCTCCATATATACTCCGTGCTCTCCATGCCCGTGCTCTCCATGCCCCGTGCTCTCCATGCCCCGTGCTCTCTATGCCCCGTGCTCTCCATATATACCCTGTGCTCTTCATGCCCCGTGCTCTCCATGCCCCGTGCTCTCCATGCCCCGTGCTCTCCATATATACCCTGTGCTCTCCATGCCCCGTGCTCTCCATGCCCCGTGCTCTGTTTATATACCCCGTGCTCTCCATGCCCGTGCTCTCCATATATACCCCGTGCTCTCCATGCCCCGTGCTCTCCATATATACCCCGTGCTCTCCATGCCCCGTGCTCTCCATGCCCCGTGCTCTCCATGCCCCGTGCTCTCCATATATACCCCGTGCTCTCCATGCCCCGTGCTCTCCATATATACCCCGTGCTCTCCATGCCCCGTGCTCTCCATATATACCCCGTGCTCTCCATGCCCCGTGCTCTCCATATATACTCCGTGCTCTCCATGCCCCGTGCTCTCCATGCCCCGTGCTCTCCATGCCCCGTGCTCTCTATGCCCCGTGCTCTCCATATATACCCTGTGCTCTTCATGCCCCGTGCTCTCCATGCCCCGTGCTCTCCATGCCCCGTGCTCTCCATATATACCCTGTGCTCTCCATGCCCCGTGCTCTCCATATATACCCTGTGCTCTCCATGCCCCGTGCTCTGTTTATATACCCCGTGCTCTCCATGCCCGTGCTCTCCATATATACCCCGTGCTCTCCATGCCCCGTGCTCTCCATATATACCCCGTGCTCTCCATGCCCCGTGCTCTCCATGCCCCGTGCTCTGTTTATATACCCCGTGCTCTCCATGCCCCGTGCTCTCCATATATACCCCGTGCTCTCCATGCCCCGTGCTCTCCATGCCCCGTGCTCTCCATGCCCCGTGCTCTCCATATATACCCCGTGCTCTCCATGCCCCGTGCTCTCCATATATACCCCGTGCTCTCCATGCCCCGTGCTCTGTTTATATACCCCGTGCTCTCCACGCCCCGTGCTCTCCATATATACCCCGTGCTCTCCATGCCCCGTGCTCTCCATGCCCTGTGCTCTCCATGCCCCGTGCTCTCCATATATACCCCGTGCTCTCCATGCCTCGTGCTCTCCATGCCCCGTGCTCTGTTTATATGCCCCGTGCTCTGTTTATATGCCCCGTGCTCTGTTTATATGCCCCGTGCTCTCCATGCCCCGTGCTCTCCATGCCCCGTGCTCTATTTATATGCCTCGTGCTCTGTTTATATGCCCCGTGCTCTCCATGCCCCGTGCTCTCCATGCCCCGTGCTCTCCATGCCCCGTGCTCTCCATGCCCCGTGCTCTGTTTATATGCCCCGTGCTCTGTTTATATGCCCCGTGCTCTCCATGCCCCGTGCTCTCCATGCCCCGTGCTCTCCATATATACCCTGTGCTCTCCATGCCCCGTGCTCTCCATGCCCCGTGCTCTGTTTATATACCCCGTGCTCTCCATGCCCGTGCTCTCCATATATACCCCGTGCTCTCCATGCCCCGTGCTCTCCATATATACCCCGTGCTCTCCATGCCCCGTGCTCTCCATGCCCCGTGCTCTCCATGCCCCGTGCTCTCCATATATACCCCGTGCTCTCCATGCCCCGTGCTCTCCATATATACCCCGTGCTCTCCATGCCCCGTGCTCTCCATATATACCCCGTGCTCTCCATGCCCCGTGCTCTCCATATATACTCCGTGCTCTCCATGCCCCGTGCTCTCCATGCCCCGTGCTCTCCATGCCCCGTGCTCTCCATGCCCCGTGCTCTCTATGCCCCGTGCTCTCCATATATACCCTGTGCTCTTCATGCCCCGTGCTCTCCATGCCCCGTGCTCTCCATGCCCCGTGCTCTCCATATATACCCTGTGCTCTCCATGCCCCGTGCTCTCCATATATACCCTGTGCTCTCCATGCCCCGTGCTCTGTTTATATACCCCGTGCTCTCCATGCCCGTGCTCTCCATATATACCCCGTGCTCTCCATGCCCCGTGCTCTCCATATATACCCCGTGCTCTCCATGCCCCGTGCTCTCCATGCCCCGTGCTCTGTTTATATACCCCGTGCTCTCCATGCCCCGTGCTCTCCATATATACCCCGTGCTCTCCATGCCCCGTGCTCTCCATGCCCCGTGCTCTCCATGCCCCGTGCTCTCCATATATACCCCGTGCTCTCCATGCCCCGTGCTCTGTTTATATACCCCGTGCTCTCCACGCCCCGTGCTCTCCATATATACCCCGTGCTCTCCATGCCCCGTGCTCTCCATGCCCTGTGCTCTCCATGCCCCGTGCTCTCCATATATACCCCGTGCTCTCCATGCCTCGTGCTCTCCATGCCCCGTGCTCTGTTTATATGCCCCGTGCTCTGTTTATATGCCCCGTGCTCTGTTTATATGCCCCGTGCTCTCCATGCCCCGTGCTCTCCATGCCCCGTGCTCTATTTATATGCCTCGTGCTCTGTTTATATGCCCCGTGCTCTCCATGCCCCGTGCTCTCCATGCCCCGTGCTCTC
The DNA here is from genome assembly GCF_048569485.1 of Anomaloglossus baeobatrachus. Lineage (NCBI taxonomy): Eukaryota > Metazoa > Chordata > Amphibia > Anura > Aromobatidae > Anomaloglossus > Anomaloglossus baeobatrachus. The sequence continues at coordinate 127,261,834 of NC_134357.1, forward strand.
CATGCCCCGTGCTCTCCATGCCCCGTGCTCTGTTTATATGCCCCGTGCTCTGTTTATATGCCCCGTGCTCTCCATGCCCCGTGCTCTCCATGCCCCATGCTCTCCATGCCCCGTGCTCTCCATAGATACCCCGTGCTCTCCATGCCCCGTGCTCTGTTTATGTGCCCCGTGCTCTCCATGCCCCGTGCTCTCCATGCCCCGTGGTCTCCATGTTTCCCCCGTGCTGGCACAGTCCCCACACAGCTTAAAAATAAAAAAAAAAAAAACTCACCTTCTAGCAGCAGCTCCACCGCGCGGCCACAAGACACCGGCGCCGCCTACTGAGTGACGCTCCTCCGTCTCCTAGGCAACAAGCCCGCGGCCCAGGAGAGGAGGAGTGTCAGAGGGAGGAGAGATGTCTCCTCTGTTAAACACCACGTTGATCTGCCGGTGCGATCATATCGGCAGTTCAACGTGGCTCAGTGTGGCAACAGCGCGTGTGCCAACACAAAGGGCTCTGTGTGCCATAGGTCGCCATCACTGGTATAAGACATGTAATCAGAATGAAAATCTAAATTTATTTGCAAGCAAATAATTGTAATAACTAATAAAGCACTGCTATAATTACATTTAATTCTCTTAAAATTTTCGTTTAATTCACCTTTTCCGTTCTAATATTTTACAACCTGAACGACCATGGCTTGTCCCCCCTAACTTTGATCCTGGATACGCCTGTGGATGGTATTTTAACCCCTTCACCCCCGGGTGAGTTTGCATTTTTCCTTTTTTCTTACCCTTCTTCCAAGAGCCATAATAATATTGGATAGAAAAAGGCCTTATGTGAAGGTAGAGAAAGTCTTAGATCTAAGGCTCCTTTCACATTGCGTTTTACCTTCCACTCACAGGTCCTGTCGGAGCATCCGTCCGAACCGCCCTTCCCCCACTCTGCAAAGCGTGTTCCGGACGCATGCGCCCGACAGGGCCATTCACTGTTATGGAGCGCACTGCGTTAGCATTTGCTCTGTTTTGTGCCATTTTTTGCATATATACGTTTCTGCAGATGGACACCCGAACGTAGTGGACTACGTTCGGGTGTCCGTCTACAGAAACGTATATATGTATATATGCAAAAAATGGCACAAAACAGAGCACACGCTAACGCAGTGCGCTCTATAACAGTGAATGGCACTGTCGGGCGCATGCGTCCAGAACACGCTTTGCAGAGTGGAGGAGGGGCGGTTCGGACGGATGCTCCGACGGGACCTGTGAGTGGAAGGTAAAACGCAATGTGAAAGGAGCCTAAGGGCGGCTTTGCACGTTGCGACATTGCATGTGCGATGTCGATGGGGTCAAATCGAAAGTGACGCACATCCGGCGTCGCAGTCGATATCGCAACGTGCAAATCCTTTTTGATACGATGAACGAGCGCAAAAGCGTCGTTATCATATCATCGCTGCAGCCTCCGACATTTCCATAATGCCGGTGCAGCGACAGGTGCAATGTTGTTCCTCGCTCCTGCGGCAGCACACATCGCTGTGTGTAAAGCCGCAGGAGCGAGGAACTTCACCTTACCTGCCGCCGGCTGCAATGAGAAGGACGGAGGTGGGCGGGATGTTTACATCCTGCTCATCTCCGCCCCTCCACTTCAATTGGCCGCCTGCCGTGTGACGTCGCTGTGACGCCGCACGACCCACCCCCTTAGGAAGGAGGTGGGTCGCCGGCCAGAGGGACGTCGCACGGCAGGTATGTGCGTGTGAAACTGCCGTAGCGATAATAATCGCTACGGCAGCTTTCACTAGATATTGCACGTGCGACGGGGGCGGGACTATCGCTGCAGCATAGGTAACACATTGTTACCGATGTCGCAGCGTGCAAAGCCCGCCTTAGAGTTCCGCTCTTGAAAATTGGGAGCAAAAATCAAGTGTTGCATTTCTATTCAGTGTGGATCTTCCATCATTTCCTACATGAGTGCATTTCCCATTTATTTGTACTCTTATGCTACCTACTGCATATAGTGTGAGGCTTGACATTAGTAGAATGTTAAGTTTTTATATTAATGAATCAATTCAATTTTCTACCTTAATACTAGTGTCATAAAAATTGACATGCATATAAGGTTTCAGTGAAAGTGATATTTAGCTTTTAGGAAAAATCCCTATTGACTATATTACTTGTTAATCAATATATATCTATCCATTTAGGTGTTAATATTGCTGTGTCAGGAACAGTATAGCAGAAATGTAATGTATTGTGTCACATGGGAGCAATCAATTACTTCAATCAGCTAAATCATTCATGTTCTTTGTAGAAATCTTGTTTTATGATGATGTGATGGTAAAGCAAATTATATAAATGTGTATAATCACCAAACACAACTGCACTTGTCCTTATACTATTTACCTAGAAATACTGTGCATAGCCAAACGTATTGTGGGTGAAGATGACCGAGATCCAAAAAACCACTCAGAATAACCAATATCATATGCTGCGACAGGAACTGATTTGGGATACATCATTGACCATAGCTGTGTTCTGGTTAATACCGGAACAGTTAGAATAAATTTTAACCAGATTCTACATCCTATTATTGTAAGTTAGTGTTTATTAAGACCAAACTTTCTAGAATATAAATGACCAGTACATTGTAGTAAAAAGGAAGTTCAAAAAGTAATATTCCCTTTGAAATGTAAAAAGCGAGTATAAAAAATAATACTGTATCAGCAAAAAGAAAGTTGTAAACACATTTTTATATGACATTAATAAAGTCAAAATAATAGTGCTGAGTACACAAAATATATCATTCATCAACAGTTTTTTAGTTCTCTGTTTATTTGCCTTGCACATGTTTTTAAACATTTTTATTTGTGTCATTCTACATTATCTTATTTGTACATTTTAATGGGCAATATTGCTTATGGGACTATAGAGGGATCAACTTCACTCAAACACTTTTTTAAAACCATCATTAAAAGGGTTGCACTGAAAAAATATCTGCTTTTTTCCCCCAGAAACAGTGCCACAACCGTCCAAGAGCAATATTTGGCATTACAGTTTAGCCCCATTCACTAAAAACTGTAGAAAAAAAATAATGAACAAAAGTGAATCAGGAACCCCTTTTTTCATATAAGCACGAGCAAGCCTTTTAACACTAATTGGATTCAAATGTCACAAGTGCCAAGTTGTTCGGATCATTTCTAGTGAGTGGAGGTACACTACATTTGTAAGAGGTGTCAGGGCTGGCTCCAGGTTTTCGACTCACTGGACCCCATGCACACGCACCCACGCACATATGTGGCTCCCCTGAGGCTTCCGTCACCACAGAGGTACTGCACCTCATCCAGAGGTGTGGTAATCCATCCTGGGTAAGGAGGAGGTCATCACCGGTTCACGCAAAACACAACACCCTCACTCAGTAACACCTCATCAGACATGTTAAAGGGCGTGATTATACCTGAAGCCAGGCCGGGGGTGGAGTCTTTAGAGTGGGAACATTCAGACAGTGTGGAGTGTGGAGGAAGAAGGAAAGGAGAGGAGCAGTGGAGGAGCGAAGGCCTGAGGCTGGTACCGCTCGGCCTGAGCACAGACAGAAGGGGTCCTAGAGACCATGGGAGTGCCATAATCTCTCATGGCCTTGTTCCACAAATAATCGACAGGTGAAAGGACTTAGCCACAACACGGGGACTGGTCCCTAGGCTAGAGGAGAAGAACCTACGTACTCCACTAGTAAAACCAGAGGCTGAGGTGACAGCAAGCAACAAAGCCACATCTGCACACAACTTCGCTGAAAGGTGACCCTAAAGGACCAAGGGATAGAGCTTCACGCCACCCAACAGGTGGCACTGGCAAAGGGTTCAGTGAGCGAGGGCGCAATGCAGGTGGGCGAAGCAAGCACAGGAAAACGGCCAGGGAAGGTACACATAAGAAAGGTGCACCGAACTCGACCTCCGAACTACCCGGGATCGGCTGGAGCCCATCACAGTAAAATCCCAGCACTCCAAAGGTGGTAACTGGCATGTCATATTACCTTGGAACCTGCTGCAGTGACTAAAAACTTTGAGACTGCATCCCTTTGTCGCTCCGTTATTTGCTTGAGCCTTCCGCTCTGCAACGCCTGCTATCATAGACTACTACCATCCCCATCTGCCTTGGGGCCCAGCTCTATCTGTGAAGAGCTGCACCATCTAAGCTGTGTCACCATCTGCCCCAGAGGTCCCCATCCCGCAGTGGCGGCACCTAACTTGCCGCATACCACAGGTGGCGTCACAAATAAACTGACATCATCCCCTTCCTATTGGCTAAATGACATTGCTGGGGGTCACGGAGCTGGGCCCCATAACCACGGTGCCCGAGGAGCAGAACCGCTGCCCAGTAACGAGTCACCCCAGACCCTGGTGTGGGCGCGTCACACACACAAACATGTAGACATACAGGCTTGCGTACATATACTATATATATTTGAAGACAAATCTACAAAAATACATATATACAGACATAAATATATATGGGGAAGCCGACAGCAAACCTCACTCACCTCCCTCACTTGTCTCCTACTCAGCTCCTTGCTGTGGCTGTGCAAGCCGCGCTGTTTGATGGCCATCACTTTGTGTGGCCATGTCTGTTAAAGTGCACACTGAGAGTACTGTATATACATCAGAGGGGAGGCTGGGGGTATACACATTACTGGGGATGCTGTCACGGCCAGGTGGACGGGCAGACCCAGGAGGTGGATCCACTGGGCCGAACTCCTAGATGGTAGTAAAGAGTCCGGTAGCTGGAACACTATAAACAGCAGAACAGTCCGTGCACACGAGTATAGCGGAGAAGTCCCTGGGACCACGGAGTCACGGGTGGTAGTCCGGGTGACGCAGCTCAGGTTCGGAAGCCGAGATGATGTCAGGCGGGGTCCGGAACCTTTGGAGCGAGATGACGGGTCACCGCAGGGATCCGAGATGGTGCGGACTGTCAGGATGGCAGATGGACTGCGTTCGGGGTTCAGGATACGGCAGGACTGGATGGCGAGGCAGGCACGGCTCTACAAGAGAGATAGGTGAGTATATGCACAGAGACACCAGGAGACCTGACTCCTAGCTTAGGAAACACGAAGATCAGGCCCCGCCCCCTTGGACAATAACCCCCTTTATACCCTGTACCTGTTTAGCCTCATTTCCTGTTAATGGACGCTGGCCCTTTAAGAAAGGGTCAATGACCGCGCGCGCGCCCTAATGCGCATGCGCGCCGCCCGGGTGCCAGAAGCCAGGGAAGGAAGCTGAGAGGAGGACGCAGGGGAGCCGGCCAGGGCCTGGGAAGCCGTCGGGCGCCGGGATCGGAGACCAGGGGGCCTGGGAAGGACGGGCACCGGAGGCTGGAGAGCGGGGAGCGTGGCAGGTGAGCCGGGGAGCGGGGGTGAGGACCCGGGGAGCGGAACCGAGGACCCGGGAAGGGGAGCCGAGGACCCGGGGAGCGTGACAGTACCCCCCCCACGCCCCCCTCCCCGCAACCGGGACATGAAGGCACGGATCAGAGGAGTGCCCACGTTCTCCCTGGGCTCCCAGGACCTATCCTCAGGACCATACCCTTCCCAGTCCACCAGGAAGAACTGTCGACCTCGTACGGTCTTCATGGCCACGATATCCCTTACCGCATAGATGTCGTCATCGGCAATAGGTGGAGGAGCCGGACTGGCAGCAGCGGAGAAGGGACCAAGGACAACCGGCTTGAGCAGGGAGACGTGGAATGAGTTGGGTATCCTCATCGTGGCCGGGAGCTGTAGCTTGTAGGAGACCTCATTGATCTTGTGGAGGACTTTAAACGGCCCAATGTAGCGAGGACCCAGCTTGTATGATGGTATCTTCAGGCGGACGTACTGGGAAGCAAGCCAGACGAGATCTCCAGGAGAGAAACACGGAGGGTCCAGACGTTTCTTGTCTGCGTGTCTTTTCATCCGCAGGGAAGCACGCCCAAGGGACGCTTTGACAGAGTCCCAAATGGTAGCAAAGTCACGGGCTACTGTATCTGCAGCAGGGACATCCGAAGAAGGGGATACAGGCAATGGGATGGAAGGCTGAAGTCCGTAAACGACATGGAAGGGAGAGCTGGAGGACGACTCACTGATGTGGTGGTTGTGGGAGAATTCAGCCCAAGGAAGAAGAGCGGACCAGTCGTCGTGATGGGCGTTCACATAGTGACGTAAGAAAGAGGTCAAGATTTGATTGACCCTCTCTACCTGGCCATTAGACTGAGGATGGTATGCAGATGAAAAGTCCAGAGTCACTCCCAGATGTTTACAGAGAGCCCTCCAGAAGCGGGAGGTGAACTGAGTTCCTCTGTCGGATACGATGTGTAATGGAAAGCCATGCAAGCGGAAGATGTGTTGTATATAGGCGTCCGCGAGTTCCTGAGCAGAGGGCAGTCCAGCCATAGGGACGAAATGGGCCATTTTAGAGAACCGGTCCACCACGACCCATATGACTGTGTGTCCGGAGGACAATGGCAAGTCCGTAATAAAGTCCATTGCTATGTGTTGCCACGGAACTGAGGGTATCGGCAGAGGCAGAAGACGGCCATATGGGAGGTGTTTGGGAGTCTTGTTCCTGGCACAAGAGGAACAGGCGGATACAAAAGCAGCGACGTCCGTGCGAAGGGATGGCCACCAATAATGACGTACAATCGCACCCCATGTCTTTTTCTGACCAGCATGACCGGCTGTTTTCGAGGCATGACCCCAGTGTAACACTTTTTCCCTGTCTACCTCGGAGACATAGGTCTTCCCGGGCGGTATCTGGGCCAGGGTGACAGGGGCCACCGGAATGATTTTACTAGGACAAATGATGGGTTGGGTAGTCTCTTCCTCCTGCTCCATGGGCATGAAAGACCTGGACAAGGCATCAGCGCGTACATTCTTGTCCGCGGGTCGGAAGTGAAGCTGGAAATCAAACCTGGCAAAGAATAGGGACCACCTGGCTTGCCGTGGGTTCAGACGCTGAGCGGACCGTAGGTATTCCAAGTTCTTGTGGTCTGTGTAAATAATCACGGGGTACACTGCACCTTCCAGGAGGTAGCGCCATTCCTCCAAAGCCAGTTTGACTGCCAAGAGCTCTCAGTCACCGATGGTGTAGTTGCGTTCAGGCGCTGAGAAGCCCTTGGAGAAGAATCCGCAAGTCACCATCTTCCCGGAGGAGGACTTTTGCATGAGCACTGCTCCGGCTCCTGAGGAGGAGGCATCCACCTCCAAGGTGAACTGGCGGTTTAACTCCGGACGGTGGAGTACAGGAGAGGAAGCAAAAGCCCGCTTCAGAGAGCCAAACGCGGCGTCAGCCGCAGGTGACCAGTCCTTTGGATTAGCCTCCTTCTTAGTCAAAGCGGAGAGAGGAGCAGTCAAGGCAGAGAAGTGAGGGATAAACTGGCGGTAGTAGTTGGCGAATCCCAGGAAGCGTTGGATTGCCTTCAGTCCAGAAGGAGGAGGCCAGTTGAGAATGGCGGAGACCTTCTTGGGATCCATCTGCAGTCCAGTATCAGAGATGATGTACCCCAGAAAGGGGAGAGAAGACTGCTCAAAGACACACTTCTCATACTTTGCGTACAGACGATTCTCTCTCAGTCTTTGTAGAACCAGCTGTACGTTTTCTCTGTGGGTTTGGAGGTCCGGAGAGAAGACAAGGATGTCATCTAGATACACTACCACACAGATGTAGAGAAGGTCCCGGAACACGTCGTTCACCAGTTCTTGAAAGACGGCAGGAGCGTTACACAGGCCGAAGGGCATCACGCAGTATTCATAATGTCCATCGCGCGTATTGAACGCGGTTTTCCATTCGTCACCAGAGCGGATGCGTACCAGATTGTAAGCACCCCGAAGATCCAGCTTGGTGAACACACGAGCTCCTCTAAGCCGGTCAAACAATTCGGGAATGAGCGGCAGAGGGTACTTGTTTTTTACGGTGATTTGATTCAGACCCCGGTAGTCTATGCATGGGCGTAAGTCGCCCTCTTTCTTCTTGACAAAGAAGAAACCTGCTCCAGCAGGAGAGGAGGATCTCCGAATGAACCCCCTTGCCAGGCTCTCTGAGATGTAAGCAGACATGGCCCTTGTTTCGGCTGGAGATAAAGGATATATGCATCCTCGTGGTGGTGTTGTTCCTGGGAGCAGGTCGATGGCACAATCGTATGGACGATGTGGCGGCAGTACCTCGGATTCCTTTTTATCAAAGACATCTGCAAAGGACCAATAGGCCGAGGGCAGCCCCGGTAGGTTCTCTGGAACCGGAGGTCGTCGGATGGGTTGTATGGACTTAAGGCACCTCTCATGACACGAAGAGCCCCATCGGGTGATTTCGCCAGTGCCCCAGATAACTGATGGTTCGTGTGTCCGCAACCATGGAAGTCCCAGCAGCATCTGGTGGGACATGTGTGGGAGAACGTAGAAAGCGATGTTCTCGGTGTGAAGGGCACCGATACGCAGTTCGACCGGCCTGGTGATCCAGGAGATGGTGTCAGAGAGGGGTCTCCCATCCACCGAGGCAATCACTAGGGGCTTGTCGAGTGGAATAACAGGCACCCGGTACTTGTCCACCGTGGCCTGCTGGATGAAATTGCCTGCTGCCCCGGAATCGAGGTAGGCATCAGCCGTGAACCGCGTCTCTCCCGTTGTCACTTGCACTGTCCATGTAACCGGGTCAGAGAGAGTCCCAGCACCTAGGGTGGCCTCTCCTACCAACCCTAGGCTTTGGAGTTTCCCGGCCTCTCTGGACAGGAGTGTAGCAGGTGTGTGCCCTCACCGCAGTAAAAGCAGAGACCCTTGGCGAGCCGCTCTGCTCGACGTTGTTCAGACTGACGCACTCGGTCGATCTGCATGGGCTCGTGGACGGGAGCCCCAGCTGTCGATGACTGAAGTACGGAGGGTTTCTGCGGAGGAGAGGAATGCCGTACTGGACGTCTCTCACGGGACACTTCCTTGGATCGCTCCTGAAAGCGAATGTCCACTCGAGTCGCTAGGGCAATCAGGGCATCCAGGGTGGTCGGTACGTCACGACCCGCCAGCTCGTCTTTAATTCGCCCTGAGAGTCCTTCCCAGAAGGTGGCGGTTAGGGCCTCGTTGTTCCACCCGAGTTCTGAGGCCAGGGTGCGGAACCGGATCGCGTATTGACCCACCGTCAGAGTCCCCTGACGTAACCGGAGAAGAGACGAAGCAGACGCGGAGGCGCGTCCGGGCTCATCAAAAGTACCACGGAATGCCTGCAGGAAGTCCTGGATGTTCGTGGTAACAGGATCCCCCTTCTCCCACAAGGGGTTCATCCACGCCAGTGCCTCACCCTCTAGATGGGACATGATGAAGGCGACCTTGGCTTGGTCGGAGGCAAACAAATGCGGCAGCTGCGTGAAATGGAGGGAGCATTGGTTTAAGAATCCCCTGCAGGTCTTGGGGTCTCCGGCGTACCGGGGTGGTGAAGCCAACCGAAGTCTGGTGGTATCTGAAGAAGTCGCCACAGGAGCTGGATCCGTGGATTGACTAGTGGAAGCCCGGGATGTTGAAGTCGTAACTGCCGTTTGTAGCGTGTTCAGGCGGGCGTCCACAGAAGACATGAATTGCAGCATGCGGGTCTGGACTTCACGCTGGCGTTGAAGTTCCTCCTGTACGGCTGCTAGTGCTGCAGCGGGATCCATGGCCTGATCTTACTGTCACGGCCAGGTGGACGGGCAGACCCAGGAGGTGGATCCACTGGGCCGAACTCCTAGATGGTAGTAAAGAGTCCGGTAGCTGGAACACTATAAACAGCAGAACAGTCCGTGCACACGAGTATAGCGGAGAAGTCCCTGGGACCACGGAGTCACGGGTGGTAGTCCGGGTGACGCAGCTCAGGTTCGGAAGCCGAGATGATGTCAGGCGGGGTCCGGAACCTTTGGAGCGAGATGACGGGTCACCGCAAGGATCCGAGATGGTGCGGACTGTCAGGATGGCAGATGGACTGCGTTCGGGGTTCAGGATACGGCAGGACTGGATGGCGAGGCAGGCACGGCTCTACAAGAGAGATAGGTGAGTATATGCACAGAGACACCAGGAGACCTGACTCCTAGCTTAGGAAACACGAAGATCAGGCCCCGCCCCCTTGGACAATAACCCCCTTTATACCCTGTACCTGTTTAGCCTCATTTCCTGTTAATGGACGCTGGCCCTTTAAGAAAGGGTCAATGACCGCGCGCGCGCCCTAATGCGCATGCGCGCCGCCCGGGTGCCAGAAGCCAGGGAAGGAAGCTGAGAGGAGGACGCAGGGGAGCCGGCCAGGGCCTGGGAAGCCGTCGGGCGCCGGGATCGGAGACCAGGGGGCCTGGGAAGGACGGGCACCGGAGGCTGGAGAGCGGGGAGCGTGGCAGGTGAGCCGGGGAGCGGGGGTGAGGACCCGGGGAGCGGAACCGAGGACCCGGGAAGGGGAGCCGAGGACCCGGGGAGCGTGACAGATGCATACACATTACTGGGGTGCATACACATTGCTGGGGGATATACACATTACTGGCGGGGCATACACAATACTGGGGTGTGGGACATACAGCACTAGCAGGGTATACACATTACTGGTGTGAGGGGGCAATAGAGCACGGGGGCCGCTGATGCTTCTGGGGCTGCTCGGATCCGGGTTACTGCTGTGGCTCCAGTCGTGACCGGACCCGGGCTCACAATCGTCGTAAAGGGGGATATTTACAGAAGATTTGTTGTGTCTGTGATGCCACCCGTGGGTTGCGGTGAGGGATGGTGACACTGCCGCTGCCAGGTGATGGGGTGCCCGGGGCTGATGGAGCGGGGCAGCAAGATGGTATCCCCTCCACGGGTAGGGGAGGTGTAGTCCCGGGGCCCGCGGTCTGGACATGGGAGTGATGGCTGCTGGAGGTGGCACGCCGGGTTTGACTGGGGGTCAATGGTGTACTCACAGTTCAGTAATTTCACACAAGTCCAGTGGTAAACCAAGTTGCCAGTGACCGGCTGCCGTTGGAGGGTGTATTCTGGTCCCACACCCGGGTTAGTGAACAGGTGTCCCTTCCTCCTGCACGTTGTGTTTGTCTCTCCTGTTGGACGACTTCGCATGGAACAGAGAAGTCCACTCCCGGTTCCGTATGTATTTGGGAGCTGTGGCCAGCGAAATCTGACCCTTGGGATTTCTGTGGGTTCTGACGGACACCCTATCCCCCGCGTTGGGCTTCTGTTTCGCATGCAACCTTCCTCGTCCTAGGGTCTAGGCACCCCGTCTGTGCATGGCCTCCAGACCGGATTCCTGCTGTCGGCACCGGAGGGCTACAACCCTGCCCCGGTCCACTTAAGGTTTCCCGCGACCGGATCTCTGTCGCCTGTGGCCCTGTTCACCGTCTGCCACCTAGCCAGGTAGTCCAGGGGCCCCTACCCCTGACTCCACTGCTGTCAGCACTTCACTTCAACTTCCACTTCACTACTCCAACCTTGACTACTGTCAAAACTGATCTACTGTGTTCCTGCCCCTGACACCTCAGGACCCCTAGGTGGGCATTCTCATCTGCCTGATCCAGCCCACTGGTGTGTCTTTATTATCATGAGGGGATGGCTAGGCTTTTATGGCTGTGTGTTGTACCTGGGTGTGGGTTTTTGGTGGTAAGAAGGAGGATGGACACTTTTGTGACTACCTGGTTTTGCCAGGGCGTCACACTCCCCCTTGGTTGAATACAGCCCATCCTCGGGCTGTCCGGCCACTGACGTTTATTTTGCAGCAACAGAAACCAGAAAAAAGGGTGCATTTTATTATTCACACTTTCAAGTTAGCAAGTGGCATTTTTCATTGTATGCTTCAATGTTTTTCAGTATGCTTATAGCATTATACTATTATCTAACTTTGATGTGCAGCCTTAACCTTATGTACTATGTATTTTTTTGGCTTGCACTCATATATTAGTGCTCACTTCAGTTATCCTATTTAGTGCAATAAACAAAACAGACATCACCTTCTCCAACTTTTACCCGCCACCCAAAACACCTGAACCCACCCTCGATGCCACCGCTTATCCCAGGTGTCACACCGTTCCAAGTTCCTGTGGGTGTCCAGAATGTTCGGGTAAAAGTCCCTTACCCGCCAGTCCACACCAAGAGTTCCATGATCCGGAACCCTTGGCCTGGAGGTTAGCCACCGCTTTTGTTAGTGACTGGGCCTCGGCCGACTCTACCACAGCCCCTTCCTCCAACCGACCTCTCCAGAGGCATTACAGTCCTGGTGGTGGGGTAACAAGAAAGTAGATGGGGGTTACTTACAAGGCCCAAGAAAGTTTTTGGGTGGCTTTGCCAGTCCTGAAGCCGTGGTCCATTGTTAACTTTAAAACAGGGGGTAAACATCAATGAACTGTAGTTGGGTAGCCGGAATCCGCTACCTGCTCCTTATCTTCATATAGGTGACGGTGGATGGCGAGGCAGAGTGTTTCATTCACTACCACCCACTTTTTGATGTCTAGGGCAAACCACCCTCGCTCTCCACAATGCTGGGTATAGCTCACCATATCTCCGGGTTCCAGATTACGGTCTGGGTCGCCGGTTGGCAAGTGTGGGGCTACATCCCTCCGGGATAAGAAAATCTCACAATCCAATCCCGGTTCATAAATGAAACCCCATGCCTTCTGGGGATCAAAATATCGGACCTGCCCTCTGTATGTCGGGCCCCGGATCCGGAAAGTAGCCTGCCGCAGGTGATCTTTTTCTTTATAAGTGCGGGTAAGCACATCCGCTTTACGTTTTTTTGGGCTGCGATCTCCCTGCGCAGCTGCTGTTGTTGCCGCTCCCAGTACGGGGCATGGGTTCCGTGCTCCACCTCCTGTTCGGGAGCCAGGCCCACACGGATGCCCTCAGCGCCGGCGATGACCGGCCTCTCACATTGCCGTGGGCTCCATCGATCAGTGGCCTGCTCTGCCTCTCTGCAGGTACATCCCGGCTTCTCCACAGCCGGGACGTGGTACTTGCGAGCGGCTGGCGCCACGGCTGGGGTAGACTTCTGGTCGAGTCCCGCGTCCGTTGCTGCCAGGCAGACTGCTGAAGCCGACGTCATCACTGTTGCGGCCGGGCGGACTGCCGGAGCTGGGGAAGACGTCCTCGGGGTTGCGGCTTGGCTCGGGGCCGGAAGGGATGTCGTCAGGGTTGCGGCCTGGCTCGGGGCCAAGATGGGTGCCGGATTGGTGGTGCAGGTGAGGCCCGAGGTCCCTGTTGCTGGGTCCTCCTCTTTAGATGAGACGGGTTCCGCTACCGCAGCTTGGGGTAGTGGGTCAATCGAGGCACTGGCCGTGGACACGGGTGGTGAGGGAGGCGACATGGTGGACAGGGCAAGCCGAACCCCTCAGCCGGGATGGCCAATTCCTGGGGAACATAGGGGAGTGGGTCACTGCTTACACGCATCTCCAATGCCACCTCCATCTCGCGTGCCTGGACAGCTCCAGCCAGTCCCTTCATTTAGGTCGTCTACCTCGTCAGGATGAAGTGAGCCTCCGCCTGGATTCTTCGGCACATCTTCTCCATTTGCTCCTCAATCCAGTCGGCGGTCCCGGGAGCGGGCAAGATGGCAGCAGTTCAAAATTTTTCAACAGTTCATGGCATTCAAAGCAAGGCGCACATCATCAAAGTCTACAGATGGGGTAGGAATCCTGTTCGTGACGCCAGGTTCGAGCTGCTGTGGGTGGGGGCTGCTGCCGCTTCTGGGGCTGCTCGGATCCGGGTTACTGCTGCGGCTCGAGTGGTGACCGGTACCGGGCTTGCACGACCGTCCGTCCTCACAACCGTCGTAAAGGGGGATATTTACAGGGCATGTGTTGTATCTGTGACGCCACCCGTGGGTTGCGGTGAGGGATGGTAACACCGCCGCTGCCTGGTAATGGGGTGCCTGGGGCTGATGGAGCAGGGCCGCAAGATGGAATCCCCTCCATGGGTAGGGGAGGTGTAGTCCCGGGTCCCTCGGTCAGGACACGGGAGTGATGGCTGCTGGAGGTGGCGCACCGGGTTGGTATACTCACAGTTCAGTAATTTCACACAAGTCCAGTGGTAAACCAAGTTGCCAGTGACTGGCTGCCATTGGAGGGTGTATTCGGGTCCCACACCCGGGTCAGTGACAGGTGTTCCTTCCTCCTGCACGTTGTGTTTGTCTCTCCTCTTGGACGACTTCGCATGGAACAGTGAAGTCCACTCCCGGTTCCGTATGTATTTGGGAGCTGTGGCCCGCAAAATCTGACCCTTGGGATCTCTGTGGGTTCTGACGGACACCCTATCCCCCGCGTTGGGCTTCCGTTTCGCTCTCTGGGCTTCGGGAGAACAAGGCCTGAAATCTCATCTTCTGCTGGTGAATTAACAAGGGGCATGCAACCTTCCTCGTCCTAGAGTCTAGGCACCCTGTCTGTGCACGGCCTCCGGACCGGATTCCCGCTGTCGGCACCGGCGAGCTACAAACCTGCCCCAGTCCACTTAAGGTTTCCCGCGACTGGATCTCCGTTGCTTGTGGCCCTGTTCACTGTCTGCCACCTAGCCAGGTAGTCCAGGGGCCCCTACTCCTGACTCCACTGCTGTCAGCACTTCACTTCAACTTCCACTTCACTACTCCAATCTTGACTACTGTCAAAACTGATCTACTGTGTTCCTGCCCCTGACACCTCAGGACCCCTAGGTGGGCGTTCTCATCCGCCTGATCCTGCCCACTGGTGTGTCTTTATTATCATGAGGGGGTGGCTAGGCTTTTATGGCTGTGTGTTGTATCTGGGTGTGGGTTTTTGGTGGTAACAAGGAGGATGGACACTTTTGTGACTACCTGGTTTTGCTAGGGCGTCACAGAAGCATACACGTTACTGAGGTGGAGGGGTCATACAGCTCTGGGAGGGCATATGTGACACCCCAGGGATGATGATCCTGTGCAGGGACGCCACAGGACTTGTTCGATATGGCAAACAGTTAATGTCAGTTTTTAACTATCGTGACGCCACTCACGGTTTGCAGTCAGGGATGTGAATGACCGCCGTTGCAGGTTTTATGAGCTTCTGGGGCTGATGGGGTCTGCAGCCAGATGATGTAGCCTCCCGTGAGTGAGGCAGTCCCCAGGGGCTCGGGTGAGCAGAGTAGCGGGTCCGGAATAACAGAGGCTGAGTCCCGTCTGTAACGGCATCTGGACCGGATTCCCGCTGTCGGCACCGGCGAGCTACAACCCTGCCCCGGTCCACTTAAGGTTTCCCGCGACTGGATCTCCATTGCCTGTGGCCCTGTTCACCATCTGCAACCTAGCCAGGTAGTCTAGGGGCCGCTACCCCTGACTCCACTGCTATCAGCACTTCACTTCAACTTCTACTTCACTACTCCAACCTTGACTACTGTCAAAACTCATCTACTGTGTTTCCGCCCCTGACACCTCAGGACTCTTAGGTGGGCGATCTCATCCACCTGATCCCGCCCACTGGTGTGTCTTTATTATCATGAGGGGGTGGCTAGGCTTTTATGGCTGTGTGTTGTACCTGGGTGTGGGTTTTTGGTGGTAACAAGGAGGATGGACACTTTTGTGACTACCTGGTTTTGCTAGGGCGTCACAGAAGCATACACGTTACTGAGGTGGAGGGGTCATACAGCTCTGGGAGGGAATATGTGACACCCCAGGGATGCTGATTCTGTTCAGGGACGCCACAGGACTTGTTCGATATGGCAAACAGGTAATGTCAGTTTTAAATATCGTGACGCCACTCACGGTTTGCAGTCAGGGATGTGAATGACTGCCGCTGCAGGTTTTATGAGCTTCTGGGGCTGATGGGGTCTGCAGCCAGGTGATGTAGCCTCCCGTGAGTGAGGCAGGCCCCAGGGGCTCGGGTGAGCAGAGTAGCGGGTCCGGAATAACACGGGCTGAGTCCAAAAGACTTTTAATTGGTTTTTACTCACTCAGATGTTGTGGTGAGCTGACCCGGGCGTTGCTGTGATGAGCCAGGTAGGGCCAGGTCTTCTTTGGGCCAGTCTGAGGGTAACCTGTTAGCTCGCCTTCCTAGCACTTCTGTGTTCGGATAACCCCCTGACTTGAAGTACCATAAGGGTCTATCCAGGGAGTCGCAACTGCCTTTTCTCCCCTGTGTTTGGCCCGTTTGCCGGCAGCGTAGACCAGGTGAGATGGCTTCAGGCTCTGTCTCTTTATGGGTCCCTGCGTTGCTGCTGAGGCTCGGACTCTGTGAGGTTGGTGAGGTACTTGTAGTTCCCCTCACCGGCAGTTTTAGCAGGGAGTTAAACTGGAGTCTGCTCTAGGGACCTGTACCCCATACGTGCCTAGTCACCAGGGACACCTTCTCTGTCTCCTTCAGATGACCATTCTCCCCCGCCAACAGTTACTACACCACGCAGGGTCTGACTAGTGGCAGCGCGCGTATCCGACTCGCGACTGCCGTGCTACACTACCAGACGGTTTCCACTACTTTCCTGACAACCTCTGTACTCTAGCTCCCAGTCCCTCTGCTCCACCCCTTGAAAAGATTTGAAAGCTAGACCCCTCTGGAGATTACCCAAGGGTCCCCTCTAAAGGTGTGGGAGACCTGGTTGCTATGTGTCTGTGCGTACACACCTCGTTCTGGCCCTCAAAATTAGCTGGAAGTACTGTCCCAGCATGGGTGCAGTACTCAGTGGTGCCTGACCGGGTCAGGGGCGCCACACATATATGGTTCTGTGGTGGAGGGGCCATACAGCACTGGGGAATCATACACATTATTTGGGTGGGGGGTATACAGCACTTGGGGATACACGTTACTGAGGTGGGGAGGCATACAGCACGGGGGGCATACAAGTTACTGGGGGGGCATACACATTACTGGGGTGGGGGCATACATCCCTAGGGGGGCAAACAGATGTGGAGAGGCATACAGCCCAGGGAGGGGCATACAATCCTGGGGGACGCTGGCTGATACTGCAACTCGTTTTCCTCTGTGGGATGGGAGCGTATCGTGTGCTAACTCCGCCTACAGATTAATGACATCCTACAATGCACATACACACAGCGTTCAACTGTGAATCATCAAAATGTAGCTGTTGGCCCAAGCACTATAGTCCCCAGGAAGTGGCCCCGGCCGCAGATAAGATCACCACCCCTAATGAGCGGACCCCCCTATTTGTTCAAGGCCCTGGCACTTGCCGGAGTGCTGATGCCAGGCCCGGTTGGTGACCACATCAAATGTTTCTTTTCACAAGTCCCAGGGCCAAAGTTTCTGTATATATAAGGAATCTACAAGTTAGTAGCACAATTATTCTTACAGATTGGTCATTTTATTCAGTTTTGCTGGATATTTTGATATTCCTGAACTACTGTAAAATCTTTTATTAGTCTATAACACTAAATGGGTTGTACAAGATTGATGGGCAAAGCTGCAATACACAACCAAAGTAGGTGTGCTATTTTTGAAACCAGTAGCCAAGTTTTTTCAGTCCTGGAAAATTATTGTGGAAGGAAGCTTCCAATCTTCATTTATTGATATGGCAGTACATTTTCACAATGAGATTCTGGATTTGTTAGTAAACTCAGCTGTAAACTGCACTTTTATCTACTTAATTCAGTCACCTTAAATGTATCACTATTTCGACCATGTATATAGAACTCATTTAGAATGTTTCATGTTCTGTTTCGGTCTTTTGTCTTCCCACTAATGTGTTTGGGATTCATACGAAAGTATCCATCTATCTTCCTAATGATCGTTCTGTTTCTTCTTTACCTTCAACTTTTCAGAGCTATACTAATTGTCTTTTTTGGTGAGTTGGATTTTCTTATTATAGCAATAATATCTATAAGTTATAGTTTGAGCAGTTGAACATGAAGCAGAAAAGGATTTTATTTATTAACAACAATTGTCCTGACAAGACATGTATAACAGACTGAGGTCTCCTAGGACTGTATGCAACCAATTTCAATCTCTTTAACACTAGAAGTCCCAGAAATTTCGAGCTCCCCCTGAAGTCCCAAAAGAGGGTCAAATGACCCTTAGTCCAAACTGAATAGAACTAACTAGAAACTAAATGGCTAAACTCAATGGAAAACAACAACCTCCTGTGGTACGACAGTAATGGCCTTAATTACAGAACAAAAGACGGTGATTATAGGAAGTTAGCTAAAATCCTTCAGGTCATTCGGCCCGTCTCTGGGTTGCAAAGATAGAAATGTTAAATGACCCCTCTCTGGGACTTCTAGTGTTAAAGCAAACACAGTCTAAGTAATATCACCATAACCTGCTACTAACCAACAGCCCATTTAATAACATAGTACACTGACAAACCTTTTATGTTTTGGGGTTTTGTTTTTTCTTTTTTTTTTTTTTTTTTAAACTAAACAATAACAATCCAAAAATTATCCCTCTTAGTCATTCATGATTAGGCAGACCATTCTCCGTAGAACACTGATGGTGTTGCTGTTAAAGGAAACCTGTCAGGTGTAATATGCACCCAGACCCACGAGCAGTTCTGGGTGCATATTGCTAATCCCTGCCTAACAGTCCCTGTATCTAGTAGTATAGATAAAGAAATCTTTAGAAAAGTATTTCTAAAGATTCTTGATAATATGCTAATGAGGCCAGCAACTAGATGCAAGGACGTTAGTTCCCTGGGCTAGTTGGCCCCCATAGCATGTTAGCACATGTCCCTGTGGGCGTGCTAACATGCTAATGAATGTGCAGTGTCAGAGGCATACTTGCTGTCACCTCTGCTGCCACGGTTGGTTTTCGGCTCAGTGTGCACAATCAGAACGTCCCCGTACTTTCGGTCATGCGCACTACACCGGTTTGAAACTGGGACGCATACACGCATCTAACCCTGTTTAACCCAATGTAGTGCTGGCCCCGGTGAACCCACTCCTCCACAGGTCCGGTTTTGGCCACATCCCATGTTTTATATCCTTGTAAGCCTTCTGGGATTGATGCAATATGTAAAAAGGTGGTGAGCATTTTTGAGGGGCAATTCACGCAAATCGAAATCAAATTGGTTGAAATCATTGGGACATGCAAATTTCATAAATTCAACTCTCAATCTTTTTGCATCGAATCAGTGCAATAGTTTGTAGTTGTTAAGGACAATAAAAAAATTCTTAATTTTGTTTGGGTCAGAAACAGCAGCACTCTTGTCCATGGGCTGTTTCACAGTGTAGTTGAGTTTTGTTCACTTGAAACTGTAATACCAAGCATGGCTTATGGACAAGACTGGTGCAGCTGCATGGGAAAAAAACATACCATATTTTCCTAATCTTGTGTAACCCATGTAGAAAGATTGTCAAAAAAATTGATAACTTGGCTGATCTCTGGTCCCAATGGCAAAGCCAATTATAGTGAGGAAAATAAGTATTCGATACACTGCCAATTTTGCATTTTTTTTCCAGCTACAAAGAAAGGAGAGGTCTCTAATTTTTATGGTAGATATAAGGTGAAAACCCAGAACAGACATAATAAAGTGGACACAATATAATTTTAGGGAACCAGTTGTGAGGCAACAACTCAAGTGTTGTGTTGAGTCAAGAGCACAGGAGAAAAGGTGTATATGGTGCAAAAAATGATCATTATTTTATTAAATAGGCAGTGGTATTAAAAACTTTACTCACACGGTAAAAATGAGTGACTGAAGTGACAGCAAAAATTATGATAAATGAACACCACTCATACATAAAAACCTAGGGTAGTTATGTAAACAAATATAGGAATCAAGGGGTAATGAGATAGAATGAGATCAAAGGTTTGTTTTCTTTTGACAGGTGCTCACGCAGACCCTGTCCACTACCTGCAGCATCCTTACTATTCAAGTCTCCCAGTTAATTAAATTAATTTGGTTTACTTGTCCCCATCCTGGTATATATTTCCCATCCAGGGCCCCTCCTGGTATGTATATCCCCCTTCTGGGCATATATGTCCCCATCCTGGTTTCTGTCCTCTTCCTTGTATATATGTTCTTCTCCTGGTATATACGTCCCCATACTGGTTTATATGTCCCCCTCCTGGGCTCCTCCTGGTGTATATATATATATCCCCCCTTGGTCACATTCTGGTATATATGTCCCCATCCTGATTTTTGTGCCCTTCCTGGTATACTGTATATGTTCTCCTCTTGCTTATATTCCTAGGCCTCTCCTCATATATTTACCACAAAATTTATACAGCTGCACACCGAAAAAGCCAAAAATGTACAAAGGAAAATATGGCACTGCATTACTGCAAAAGAGAGATATTTAGTTTATGTATTGGCCAATGCATGTAAGCCCGGAAACCCACGGCAAGGCATATCTCTAATCCGGGAACCTAACCCAAATGCCACCATCTAGGTTAAAAACATCCATGTCTGGGCAAAATGCCACTATTTGGACTACAAACCTCCATGTATGGGCAGCTAGGCTCCTGCTACAATGGTTATGAACACAGCCAGGTCTTCGGGCGGAGTGCTCAGTCAGAAAGAGACTCACTACAAATATCTAAAAAACTGACCCGCACATCCAACAAATGTGAACAGGTGCTAACTGAAAAAACATAGCAACCACAAAATGCATACAGCTGCACACCGAAAAAGCCAAAATGCCTTACCGTTGGTTTCCGGGCTTACATGCATTGGTCAATACATAAACTAAATATCTCTCTTTTGCAGTAATGCAGTGCCATATTTTCCCTTGTACATTTTTGGCTTTTTCGGTGTGCAGCTGTATGCATTTTGTGGTTGCTATCTTTTTTCAGTTAGCACCTGTTCACATTTGTTGTATGTGCGGGTCAGTTTTTTAGATATTTGTCTCCTCATATATTTGTCTCCTTGGCTCCCAGGTTGTATGGCGTCCTCTCTGAGTCATGATACATTTCAGCTGGATGTGCACCCTCTGCCACACATTCAGCTGGAGCAAGCCAGGGACTGGGGTTCAGAAAGCACCCCCCACCACTCCCGCCGATCTTCAGCTCATAGAGTGCTTACCTTTCTCTGCCGGATGCCACGTCTTCGCCACCACCATGTTGCCTGCAGCAGTGTGATGAGGTAGCAGAGTGATAACCTCATCACGCTGCTGCAGTCTGGGCCGCAGAATGATGCGCCAGCACCCTGCTCTGCTCCACTGACTTTGCTTCTGCCACATAGCTAATTTGCATGTGATGGCCTAGAAAGGTTTCGCATGCAATTTAGCTGTGTGCAGTGGCTGAAGCGACACTGCTGGGCCCCTCTGCTTTGGCTGTGACTGGGGCCCAGTGAAGAGGTGGGCCCGGATCGGGATTTAATAAAGCTAAGTAATTACTCCGTGCCTGGCCGGGCCCCACTCTTCAACCAGTCATGGTTGTCATGCCTTGACGGCGGCCCTGGGTCAGACTATACCATTTTCTCGTAGGACACCAAACAGTTACTGTATTTGTATCAACTTGTGACTTTCACATAATATCACTGTCATAAACAATACACTATAGTAAATAGCAAAGTGGATCAAAGGCAAAGTATAGACAGACATTAATCTGGGAATACAAAGTAACATGGAAGCTCCCTGCTGTAGAATAATCCGAACCACACTTTTTGTTGGGACAGATCAAAAAGAATACAGAAAAAAGGCAGCACACTTACCACTGCATTATTAATCACCAAACATTCTAAATGATCTAAGGAAACTGGATTTTATTTATTGTGTTTTTAACTGAAACATCAAACACCACACAGTTTCCTGTTAGATTACAGCCTTCAAAACTTGTTACAGCCTTCTAGGTACAGGCTTGAAATGACATGTCGCAGTTTAATTAATCCATGTATCATCAGTTGTACGGTCATTTCTCTGTCATCTTGATGAAACTGGCAAATGTGAAAAGTCTCTGAAAAAATAGTTATTGATACTGATGAGTGACATGCATTTGTATTAATCAATCAAAGTCTGACACCCTTTATCAGTACAAATGTGTCTTTATTTTTCAAGTTGAAAGAACATTGTTCACCTGTAAATCTGAATTTGTTGCCTTGAGTGTAGAATGTCCTTTCTGACCCCTAATACAGCCCCGACCTCATGGATGTTGTCGTGATGAACACATAGACAACTTTACTTATTATGATGAAGAAAACAGTTATGATTACTACAGTTTGTCCAAAATTATGCCGTCCACCTATTTTAAAGAGGCGGGTGTTAATAGCTATCTGGGTTTCTCCAGCAGCCATTTACCCAAGTGGATAAAGAATATTCCATATGGACAGTACTGGCAGATTAGGAAAAATTGCACTAATGACTCAGATTTTCATGTTGAAGCCAGGGTCCTTTAAGCTAAATTTGTTGAAAAGAGCTACCCCAAAAAGTTAATTTCTGAAGCGTATAATGACACTAAATTAGTTTTCCAATCGGACTGTTTAGCCAGTATACAGGAAAGGGCATCTATCAAAGAGGGGGGCCAAGGGATAGAGTGTGCTTCAAATTTAAGGCTAAATTTGGTCCCAAGCTATAATACATCCCATAATGTAGTTCGGGGCCTAGTAAAAAAAATATCGGCATATTATTGGTAATGATTGGTGATCGAATACCTCAAATATTCAGCTTCGCGAATATCTGACGAATAGGTCACTGCTATGTGAATATTTGATGTGCAATGTAAGTATATGGCAATAGTTCCAAATAGTTGTTTTTTGAGTTTCCCATAGACTTACATTGCGCATCGAATATTCGCGAATAGTCGAATAGCGGCGACCTATTCAGCAAATATCCGCAAGGCCGAATATTTGAGATATTCGATCATCCCTAGTAATGACCTTATATTATCATCTGTTTTACCTAACAAACTGGCTGTTATATTTAGGAGAACCAGGAATTAAAGAAATTTAGTAGCACTTAGCCAGATTTATCAACTGAGGGTGTCTAATACTGAGTCCTCCGCATTGCCTGCAGGTGTATTTATTTTTATATTCATTCTTACATAAATTTTATATATTTATTCCGTCTCATTTTTTTGTTCTTTCTTTTTTCATCTCCAGTATATACATTTTTTTTTTATTGGGCACTGCTAATTTTATAACAATTTAAATTCCTCTGTTTTAGCTAATTTTCATAACTATCTGGTGGTCATGTGGCATTTGCATTTAATATTTATACACACATGTGTGTAATGTCTGCTGTGGCTGATACCTGATGAAGGGGACAAACCGTCTCAGAAACGCGTTGTTTTAATAAAAAGTAAGATATTACAGTGGCTTCCCTCATTGATCTGCAGCACCTGATATCGTCGTGTTTATATCTATTTCTCAGTTTGTCCATAAGGACACAAGCTTAGGGTGTGCGCACACAAGAAATTTTAGACACACATGTGTCCGCCAAGTTTTTCACAAGGAAGGTGTGCCGCACTGGTGTTAATCGGGTTAATGAGATCCGGGATCGTCGTGGCTCGAGGGGTCCGGACCCGGCTCAGCGGAAACTCTGATCCGTAAAAGGGGTTATTTACAGGGGAAAAGTTCGTGACGCCACCTGCGGGTTGCGGAGTACCGCCACTGCTGGAGAGAAGACCGGGACAGATGGTGTGAAGCAGCAAGGTGTCAGTTCCTCCGTAGGTAGGGAAGGCCCCGGGTTCAGGGGGTTGGTAGATTTGGGAGGACAGGGTGAAGGAACCAGGGTACTGGTAGTCGTGGTGTTGGATGAGGTGCAGAAAGGAGACACACACACTGTAGGTAAACCAAAGTCTCTGAGTACAGCTGCCACTGCCTGGAGCCCGTCCAAGTAACCGGTCCCACCGGTGTCACTTAGTGATTCGGAGCCTGGCTCCACGCACAATTGGTTGTCCGTTGATGGCCCCCGTGGCTTGAAGCTGGTGGAGGCCCTGCTCACTATGTATAGTGTAGCCAGGCTCCTAAGGGCTGGCACTTGGGACCTCAGTGGGTTGCTGTGTCTGGAAAAACCCTGTTCTCCTCGTTGTGCTGATGCCCTCAGTCTCTGAGCATTTAGGGAAGTACTTGAAGATCCTCTCCCTCTCAGGTAATTGTCAGGACGTTGAATCTGCTCCTGACCTAGGGTCCTGTACCCCGTCGTGCTCGGTACTGGTCAGTTCTGTTGGGCCCTTCTGGTGCCGACAGTCCCTCCAAGACTACGTCCGTTACACCCCTCTCTAACATCCCTGCAACCGGTCCACGATCCTCTGGACCCGGATCACTGCTTGCGACCCAATCAGTTTTTCTTAGCTCCCCAGGAGCTAACTCTCCCAGTTGCTCACTCTCTGGAGCTCACTTCTCCACTCTCCCCTTTCAGTCTGCCCAGTTCCCAAGTGGCTGCCCAGTGACTGTTATGAGGTGATTGGGTTTTGTGGTGCAGATGGGAGTGACACAGGTTTCCTGGGTACCTGGAACAATGGGGAGGGGTAGGCCCTGCACCCTGGGTAAGGATGCAGCTCCCTGTAGCACCCTCATGTGTTTAGGGGCGCTACAAAGACACTTCAGGAATGAGCATCAATTTTATTCCTGAAGCATCCTTTCAGCCGTTATTTGTCATCTCTTTACTACCAGTAGTTTTTACAACTTGTATTAGATTAACTAGCAAGAGGCTTCCAAGTGAAAGCTACCTGAAGAATGATCAGGTCACTTCTTTTAACCACTTTGTATCTTTGTAAACATAATTTGGTTAAAAGAAGCTCAAAAGACTGAACATATGCACAGCAAGTCACTTTTACATATAACAGTAGGGACCAAAAGTTTTGCATTTTTATTTTAAAAAAGTGTGACTACTTCTGTCTGTTGTTGTGATGCCATTTTTCTGGTGACTTTAGTAAACCAGAAGCAAATGGTTGTCAGCTCTAGGGAAGAAAATTGTCTTTCATATTGTTTTATCACTTTATGTGTTAGTTTTTCACATTTGCTCGGCCAAATGTTTTGCATATTTTGTCATGGGTAGTCTAATTTTACCTAAAAATAAATGTATTTTTTTTTGTGTGTTTTTTGGATAAAACATGGCAAAGACAAAGACAAATTTATCAAAAAGAAGTACAGTGCTGCTCACCATAGACTGGTACATTTCCATTTGTTTCCGAAGATATTGTACAAAGTTATATCCTGAGGACTTTTTAATCAGTGGTCCATAGTAATACAACAATAAAACATAGTTTGTCAACTTACATGTGGCAATTTCAAAGAACAAACCAAATAAACAGCATGTAGAGCAATACAGGCCCCCCTAATTAATACTTGGTTGCACACCCTTTGGCATTGATGACAGCGTCCAAACATGTCTTGTAGGCATCTATAAGCTTTTGCACTTCTCAGCTCTCATTCTCCCTCTGCAGTTTGTTCAAGCTCTTGAATGTTTGCAGGGTTCTTTTTCCCATTGGCAGATTTCAGCTCACTCCAAAAATTTTTAATGGTATTCAAGTCAGGGCTCATTGCTGGCCATTTTAAAATAGTTCATATATTTTTTTTCAACCATTCCTCTGTACTTTTGAATGTGTGATTTGGGTCATTGTCTTGCTTGAAGACTCATGATCTTCGACTCAAACTAAGTTTTCTTACACTGGGTAGGAAATTTCACTCTAAAATGTCTGATTTCATGATTCCTGTGATACAGACAAGTCCTCCAGTACCAGACGCAGCAAAAAAACTCCACAGCATTATGGATTCTCCACTATGCTTAACTGTTGGTAGAGTGTTATTTTCCTTATAAGCTTCATGACGCCATCTTTAAACAAACTGATGCTTTGCATTACCAAAAAGATCTATTTTTGTTGCATCTGTCCACAGAACATTTTCCCAGAAGGATTTTGGTTTGTCAAGGTACTCGTTGGCAAAGATCAATTGTTCCTTTTTATGTCTTTTCTTCAGCATTGGTTTCCACCTTGGCCTTTGCCCATAAAGCTCTGCTAGGTTTAGTGTGGGGTGTATGGTACTCGTTGAAACCATGACCTCAGACTGTTCTAGGTTGGCCTACAGGTCTTTGGATGTTTAATGTTGTGTTTTTTACACAATTCCAACCAACCTTCGAAGACATCTCTTGTCAATTTTCCTCTTTCCCTCATGTCCAGGAAAGTTCTTGATGGTTCCATGCTTGGCAAACTTCTTAATAACATTGTACAATGTTGAAACTGGGATACCAAGGTCTTTGAAGATGGCCTTATACCCATTGGAAATCTTGTTTTCTAATAATAGCCATTTTGATCTCCTTAGACAGCTGCTTTGTCTTCATCATTGTGATAAAGGAACAGGGCCCAACATAGGGTTTTTTAAAACTCTGAAGTCATCATTCATTTGCTAATTTATGTCCCATAGGCACCAACAATTTATCACAAGTGATTATTCTTTATGATTTACCACAAGCGAGTAAAAATGTGTTTCCATACTTATTTAATATAAAGGGTGCCAATACCAGTGTCATAGCAAGCTTTAGGTTTTTCGATTCCCTACCATTGTTTTTTGTTTAAAATTGTTGTATCTCATTTGCGCTTTTGAATTTAACACATGTGCTCTATACAAAAAACATGTTTCACCTGATTATTTTTATTCATGAGATATTCCACATTATGTACTTAAACTTCATGGGTGCCAATAATGATGAGCAGGACTTTAGCTAAGGAATTCAACTGTTCTCAGAGTGAAGTGGCACATTTAATAAAGAAAGAAAAAGGTTATGGAACAGCTAATAAACCTAGAAGTGGACGACCATGGAAAACATCTTCCAAAATTGATCACATTATTAAGGAAAAGTCTGTATCTGATGTCCATAAAAGTGCTGTAAAGATTTCGCACAAAATGAACAAGGAATATGGAGTCAAAGAGAGTGTCCAAACTGTGGTTAAGAGCAGTAGGCTTGAATGCACGAGTTCCAGTCAAAAAGCCTTTCATCTCTGCAAAGAACCAGAAGGTCCGACTTAATTTTAGCAAAGAACAAAGAAAATGGGAAGAGGCAGATTGGTCTAAAGTGTTGTGGTCGGATGAATCCAAGTTCAATCTGGTAGTGATGGCAAGCACTATATATAGCGCCCAGTAGGAAAACATAATGAGGTAAGGTACCAAACACCTACAG
This sequence comes from Anomaloglossus baeobatrachus, assembly GCF_048569485.1. Taxonomy (NCBI): domain Eukaryota; kingdom Metazoa; phylum Chordata; class Amphibia; order Anura; family Aromobatidae; genus Anomaloglossus; species Anomaloglossus baeobatrachus. The sequence continues at coordinate 127,288,758 of NC_134357.1, forward strand.
TGAAACATGGTGGTGACAATGTAATGCTTTTGCGCTGTTTTTCTGCATCTGCCATTGGCTTTTTGCATAGAATTGATGGAAATATGAGTGCTACCATGTACAAGGATATACTGGAAAATGTAATGCTGCCACATGGTAAAACCAAAGTAGGCAGAGGCTGGAAATTACAGCAAAATAATGATCCTTATCACACATCCAATTAAGTAAAAAAATGGTTAGAAAAAAAAATGTTCACCTGTCGCAATGGCCAAGCCAATCACATGATTTACACCCTATAGAGCACCTTTGGGATGAGTTGGGGTGATGAGTTGGGGCCTGTACCCATAGCAATAAAGATGAATTGTTTACAGAATTGCAAGTGGAATGGAGCAAGATCCCTCAAGATGTCTTGAATACCCGAGTAGCTTCAATGCCCCGATGGTGTGGTGCTATATTTACAGCAAGAGATTCTGCTACAGAGTAGTAAGTTATGGCATTGTAAACAATGACTTACTCTCTATGCTGTGATAAATAAATAGTATATGCAAAACATTTTGAAGTCAGTTTTCTTTTATGAAATGACCATACCTGTATTCAAAAGCATATTGGTTAAAATTAAGGTGTTGCATGATGACAAGTTGATGCATTTCCAATTTATCACCAGGAAAATAGCATCACAGCAACCAGACAGAAGTAACCACACTTTAAAAAAAAAGCAAAACATTTGGTCTCTACTGTAAATGCATGTGTTCATTATTTTATGTTTATTTAACACTTTTTCAGGCGGTCTAAAGAGCCTTAAATACGGTAGAATAAAAATACCTTTGCATTAAAAAGAGTTCAATATACAATAACAAACACAAGAACTAATAAAAAAAATAACCAACAGTGGGTGGTTTTCATTAGTGAAGATCCTATATATATGGCAATAAAGTATATATGCTATTATTCACATTAACCAGAAAATCAAGTGACACACATCCGTGAAAGTCCCCAATAATACATCCACATATCATACAGCTGACCTTACAATATGGGTCTCGTATATGGAACACTAAAATATCTAGTATTGCATGTATACAACAAGATTGCATATGAGGGAGCTGTGACACACTCCTCCCAATGAAGAGAAAGTCCGTTGATGGAATTGTGGATGCGCACAGGGAGTTTCAAATTTCCCATGAGGGAGCATCCAGAAAGAATAAGTTAACAGAGTCCACCAGTTGAAAAGATTTGGCGTGCAAGTAAGCAGTGCGGCTACCAGGGAACCCTGGCCGGCGGTGGCCCTTGTGATGGAAGCAGAGTGCTACATGAACAATGTGTGACTTCACACAGGCACAGTATGGAGACTAGCAGGGCCTAAACTTGCATTTTAGAACCCACTGGTTCCTCACAACAGGAATGCAAAACATGTGAAGGCTAAATGTGGCTTAGGCACACTGTGGCACTGAAAACAGAGGGGAGGCATTTGGATTTGGGAGTGCAGATTTAGTGGGATTTCTATTTGGGGGGAGTTATAGCACTTTTCCAGAGCCTTTCTGCTACCAGTAACAAAGCCCAATATATTTCTGTTAACAAATGACAGACCTGAGTGGGGACTTGTCTTTCTGTTGGTTGAGTTGAATGCTATTTGGTGGCGAATTAAGTACAAAATATTTTGGATCAATTTGCATGTATCTTGTGCTCTATGCTGAGCATATACATTATAGTTTTAATTTACATCTCCAGAATACATGATTCAGGTGAAACAACCGACTGATGCATTCACTAATGAGGAAGCAGAGATATTCCAGACTCTGTTCTGCCTCTGTTCAGCAGTGTCTGTTTTCTCAAAGGTGCACAAAATTGTTGTTGGCCACACTTTTGTGCACGCCTAAAAATATGGGTAAAAAGATGGACACTACCAGACCGCAGGCCAGATGGGAGGTCAAAGTAACTCCATTTGTTTAATTACAGTGAATTTTCAATTGTCAATTTTGCCTGAATCATGCTTTTCAGAGATTTACATGTAATACCCAGTGTAAGTGCACAGCATAGAGCGTAGGATAAATATGAGCCACACCGTACTGTGTTCTTTAGAAGGCAGAAATAATAAAATCAACAGCAGTTGAAGAATTGGCTGTACTACTAGTTTGTACACCATTCACCTTGTGGTATAAGTGATTAGACAGCTTTATTCCTCCGGCCAATACGATTACAGAGATACCAGATTTATATAGGGCTTTTTGGGGGGGTTGGCTACTATCACATTAATAAATGCTTTTTTTACAAAATAAATGTTTTTTGCGTCAGTTGATTTTGAAGGTTGTAGCTTATTCATTTCTCTGTTCACAGAGTCATGTGAGGTCTTTTATGTGGGATAAGTTGGAATTTAAATGGGTATCATTTTGGGCCACATAATATTTTTTGATCGCTTTCTATTCTGCTTTTTGTAAGACAGAGTCAAGAAGAAACAGCAATTTACAATTAACAATGGGTTACAGAGCACACCATCATAAAAATGACATTGTGTGCACATACACCGAGAATCAGAATAGCATTTTTTCTAATGGAGTTATGGGGCTAACAACTTACAGGCATGTATTTAAAAAACAACATTTATACTCACCTCTGGTGTTGGTGCCATTTCAGCAGTGTCAGCACTCACTCTCCCAGGGCTTGTGTCACAGTTGTCTCACACGAGCCATGGGCCCAATCAGAACTGGCTTTACTCTCCCATCTTTGGATGAATGAAGAGGCAGGGAAGAGCCGGATGCAGCTCTAACTTACTCTTTATTTCATCCAAAGGCAGAACAGTAAAGCCAGTGCTGATTGGATGCAGGGCTCGTGGGGGGTAACTGTGACGTGAGCCCTGGAAGAGAGAGTGCTGACACTGCTTGAATGGTGCCAACACCAAAGATCTAGAGGTGAGTATAAATGTTGTCATTTAACTAAGGAGCAAACATGCTTATTGAAAAGAGAGTTGTCTGAGTGGTGGACAACCCTTTTAACGGTATCCCAATGGTAAACCAGCTTCTTTATTTCAGCAGGTATTCAACGCAGAGTTTGCAGAGCATTGCACTGTAACAAGTGCTTTTAGGAAAGCTTGTTAGACTGCAGGTTTTTGTCGTTCATGCTTCATCCTATTCTTACAATGTTGGAATAAGTCAGTAGGTGATTATACCAATGTATAATGGTATATTCCTTTAATGGCTTACTGTACATGGAAAAAAAAATCTCCTCTAAAATATATTTGTTGGTTGTCATTAAAAACACATAAAACCCCTGACCAAAAATGATGTAACATTTAACCATAATACTCAAAGTTAAGAGAATGCCATATTATATACACTCCTCAACATTGAAATTGCAGAAGCAAAAAGGAACAGTCATGGAATTATTAAAAGGATGCATAGACACATGTTAATTATATACAAATAATGAAAAGGTGGAAACAAAAGTTTCAAAACATCTCTGTTACGCTAGTGGGTGTGGACCCACTTCACCATGGACCAGGCTTACCTTGGAGGGGCGTGACTATGTGCCTACCAGGTTTTCAGTAAAACCTCTGATTGTGGGGATTGGCTGGGCACCAGGTACCACCCCAGGGCAATCCTTGGTATTGCAGCAGCTGATACAAGGGTTAGGGATGCAGGTACAGAGGGCAGGCAAGACAAAGTGAATAGTGGAGGCTGATTGGATGGAGTACATTCAGGAAATAGCTTTGACGGTCAGTTACAGGAGACAGACAGGACAGGTACTGATACTGGAGACAGACTGGCAGGGATCTGATGCTTTGATAGGCAAGACGGGTTCATAAACTGGAGGCAGGCAGCAGAGAATCAGGCAGACAGCAGACTCGTGTACAGACGCAATCATGCTCAAAACAAACCGAATTGCTCAGGCACCTCCCTACAGGGGAAGGTGCCTTAAATACTCAGTGCCATCCCGCCATGGGGGAGGCCCTGGAGCGTGGGAACCACAGAAGAATCAGGGGAGGGAGCAGGTCAGCCATTGTGGTGTGTATGTTGGCATCCCAGCAGAGGAGAAAAGGTGGGACAGTGCAGGATTGCCCGCATTAGAATCTTGATTTATACAGTAATGAGTATGAATGACATTTATTAATGGTTGTCTGAAGAATGTTCTGCTTTCATGAATGCACTTGATCAACAAGTCTTCAAGATCTGCTGCTGGCAGGTTCTGTTGGAATTGCAGACTGACATCTCAGACAAGCCCTCCCTTTTTAGTCCTTTGTTCTTAGTTTGACTGAAGACATGAGGATAGGGAGGTTTTTAAACTGCATAGACCGAAGTAAAATTTCTTTTTCCAATAATATCTTCTGCAAGTGAAATGATTGGCTGTCATAATGGTCATGTGATTGCGACATAAACCAAGTTAGGTCTCAATAGTGTCACCATATATAAAGGTTGTTAATAAAATCGGGATTCAGGTGTTGGGGCTGCTGTGGAAAACAGTCAACCGCAGTGTAATGAACAAGTAGATATGTAGGTTCTGCACTTAAATCTGGACATACTATGAATGAGCAACGTTCCATAAACAAGTTCAAAAGTGAATTTCCAGCAACTGCATAAAGTAAAATTAAAAGCCTACTGCATGAAACGTGTAGACCGATCTGCTCTATGCTACAATATTTTTATCCTATTCTTCATGCTTTAGGGAAACCAGTTCGGGCACTAAACAGTCATTCATGTCTGCTCCTATTTCACCCTCTTCCTCCACATTTACGGTACTCATCATGGATAACAAACACATAGGACTCTGCACTGCCACAACATGAAAAGGGCTTGGATATCTGTAGACATCATTGCCGTTTTTGGAGACGAGATCACACTGATACTTGGGATGTACTGTACATCAGCAACAACTTCAGTGGTATTAGAATGGGGTGCCGAAAAAGACCGACGCACTGTGTCAGTGCCTTCACTTTGGCCTTCTCTGTAGTCCAACCATTCAAAAAAGTCATCTGCTGATCTTGGTTGACCATCTGGGATGTTTAATGATTAGTGATGAGCGAGCATGCTTGTAACTACTCGGTACTCGCACGAGTATCGCTGTACTCGGGCTGCTCGGCGGGGACCGAGTAATCTCGCGATACTCGTGCTGTACTCGTGGTCTTCATTTCTGCATGTTGGCGCTCTTTTGAGAGCCAGCCCTCATGCAGGGATTGGCTGGCAGACCACTGCAATGCCACAGCCCTGTTAGTTGTGGAATTGCAGTGATTGGCCGGCCTGGACAGCGTGACCGAGCCTTTATACCGGCGGGCGCGCTGTGCTCTGCTCACAGCTATCCAGACAGTCAGTGCAGGGAGAGTGTCGCTGCTTCAGGGAAAGGTTTGCGGCCCTTTATAGCTATTTCTGTAGCAGGGCTGCAAATAGTGTGACCAAAAGACCTTCTCAGGACTATTCTAGTTGTATACAGGCAGGCAGGGTATAGCCAGGTCGGAGTACAGTAGCAGAGTCCTTCTCAGGACTATTGTTGCTGTATACAGGCAGGGTATAGCCAGGTTGGAATACAGGCTAGTGACCAAAAGAGTCCTTGTCAGGACTATTGTAGCAGTATACAGGCAGGCAGGCAGGCAGGCAGGGTATATAGCCAATTTCCTAGTGGTGACCGTATACCAGCCTTCATCATATCTGGGGCTGGTGTATACAGTCTAAAACAGTCCAGATAGTGTCAGACTTCTCAGTAATTGTCGCTCCTAAAAACCTGTTAGGTTCTTATTGCGTCCGTGCTTGCATTTAAAAACCGCACGTGTGTGCCTGTCGGTGGCAGCGTACAGGTGCACGTTTTTCACAAACTATTATATAACGCACAAGTGTAGTGTATAATACACGTCAGTCAGCAGTGGCTGATAGTGTCAGACTTCTCAGTAATTGTCGCTCCTAAAAACCTGTTAGGTTCTTATTGCGTCCGTGCTTGCATTTAAAAACCGCACGTGTGTGCCTGTCGGTGGCAGCGTACAGGTGCACTTGTGTGCATTTTTCACAAACTATTATATAACGCACAAGTCTAGTGAATAATACACGTCAGTCAGCAGTGTCTGATAGTGTCAGACTTCTCAGTAATTGTCGCTCCTAAAAACCTGTTAGGTTCTTATTGCGTCCGTGCTTGCATTTAAAAACCGCATGTGTGTGCCTGTCGGTGGCAGCGTCAGGCTCCATATTGTCCCTGGATAGAGATGTGCATGAGGGCCTCAAAACATTGTTCCCATTGCAAAGGAGCGGGTCTCCTGTCGTTGTAATGCCCATTCTGAAAGAATGGGCGAAAAAATTTACCACTGGGGGTATACCTGAAACAAAGGCCTAACTCTTGTAACGGTCATCATGATGGCGCATGAGGAGAAGGAGGAGCAGTCCAGCGATTATCCAAAGTCCAGAAGTGTGTTACCATGGGTGAGTGGAGGTACATGGCAAAATCCCGTTACAAACTTTAAATTCCGCTGTCATTTGCTGGTGGTGTGGTGAAGTCTGGCCCAATCCAACCCTTGTTCATCTTGATTAGAGTCAGCCTGTCAGCATTTACAGTTGACAGGCAGGTGCGTTTATCTGTAATGATTCCACCTGCGGCACTAAAAACACGCTCTGACAAAACGCTAGCGGCAGGGCAGGCCAGGACTTCCAAGGCGTAGAGAGCCAATTCATGCCACGTGTCCAGCTTGGATACCCATTAATTGTAAGGCACAGAGGAATGTCAGAGTACAGTTGTTTGATCTGCAAGGTACTCCTTGAGCATCTGGGCAAACTTAGGATTTCTTGTGGCACTACCCCGCACCTCAGGGGCTGTGGTATGTGAGGGGCTGAGAAAACTGTCCCACATCTTAAAGACTGTTCCCCTACCTCTGGCGGATTGGACTTGTGCCCCTCTCGGCTGTACGCCTTGGTTGTCCACTGATTCCTGACCTATGCCGCTATCGTTTTGTGAGGGGAATGCTTTGCCTACTTCCGTGACTATGGCCTTCTGGAACTGCTGCATTTTTCCTGACCTCTCCGCCTCGGGAATAAGAGACATAAAGTTCTCCTTGTAGCGTGGGTCTAACAGTGTTACCAACCAGTAATGATTGTCGGCCAAGATGTTCTTAACGCGAGGGTCACGAGACAGGCAGCTTACCATAAAGTCAGCCATGTGTGCCAGACTCTTAACAGCCATCACTTCAGTATCCTGACCAACACGATGACTGAACATGCTGTCCTCCTCCTCCTCCTCCTCCTCCTCATCATCATCTACCCTGTCCTCTGGCCAGCCACGCTGAACCGAGGATATGACTGCATGTCATATCCTCAATTTGGCCAGAGAGTTGCTCCATGTCTTCATCCTCCTCCTCGTCATAGTCCTCCACTGCACGTTGTGATGAGACGAGGCTGGGCTGTGTGTTATCACCCACACCCACTACTGTTTCTTGCTCAAACTCATCGCGCTCCGCCTGCAATGCATCATGGTTGTTTTTTGAGCAGAGACCAGTTTAGAAGGCAGAGAAGCGGTATGGTGACGCTAATAATGTCATCATCGCCGCTCACCATCTTGGTGGAGTCCTCAAAGTTTTGGCGGATGGTACATAGGTCGGACATCCATCTCCACTCCTCAGGTGTTATGTGTGGAGTTTGACCCATTTCCCTACGGCTTAGGTGATGCAGGTACTCAACAACTGCCCTCTTCTGCTCACATATCCTGACCAACATGTGCAGAGTTGAATTCCAACGCGTGGGGACATCACACACCAGTCTGTGAGCCGGAAGATGCAAATGGCGCTGAAAGCCAGCAAGGCCGGCTGAAGCAGTAGGTGACTTTCGAAAATGTGCAGACAGGCGGCGAACTTTTACCAGCAGATCAGACAGCTCTGGGTATGACTTTAGAAACCGCTGAACCACGAGGTTGAGCACATGGGCCACGCATGGAACATGTGTCAGCTGGCCTCGCCTCAAAGCCGCCACCAGGTTCCGGCCATTGTCACACACGACCTTTCCTGGCTTTAGGTTCAGAGGTGTGAGCCAGTGATCTGCCTGCTGTTTCAGAGCTGTCCACACCTCTTCTGCATTGTGGGGTTTGTCACCTATGCAGATTAGCTTCAGCACAGCCTGTTGCCGCTTCGCCGAGGCAGTGCTGCAGTGCTTCTGTGTCGCCCTGGACAAGCCAGGGGCCACAGAGCACAACACTTACACACCCCACACTCCCTGCAGGCATATCATAGTCAAAACACAAAATCCTTGTTGCCTTCCCCAGGGGCTGTTGTCCACACCAGGGGGTGGAGCCAGGCGGTTGGTCTCCACCCACCAAGGAGGAGGGAAAACACAGGCAGTGAGAGTTAAGCTAAGGAAGTTGAAGGAGGAAAGTAGTAGAGAGGAGAAAAGTGACAGCAAAGAGCCTGAAGTTGGTCCGGGTGTGTGGCCCGGACAGGACAGCAAGGTTGGCAGGATGTGGTGACCGTCTGCAGTGGAGGCCGATTGGAGTCTGCCGTAAGGACCGTGGACGGGTGGTGACCCGGCCGTACCGGACCGGTATACAAAGAGAAGCCAGCACCATTGGCAGGGGCCTTTCGGATCCCGGCAAGGCTTGGTGTCGCCGTGAATTTGCCAAATCCGTTAGTGAAGGGGACCTCAGGGTTTCCAAACAGCCAAGTCACGATAGAAGGCAACCGTCCAACCGTGAAGGGGAGACACCGCCACCGCCAAGGGCAACCGTCTCCCAGGGCCAGCGCCTGTGGGCAAAAGGGGCTCCTCCGGCCCATATCCAGGTCGGGGAGCGGGTTACCGGTGGGAAACCATCACTACCAACACTGAACTTAGGTGCAGGGAGAGACAGTCATCACTAACCTGCAGGGAGGAACAACCGCAGCCATCCGAGGGACCCGTCCATCCAGCCACTTGTTTTACCGTGAACTGTGTCATCATCATTGGGCTGAGTGAGTACCTCCGTGCCGTGCGGCACAGCGCTGCCCCTGCGACCTTGCACCTCATCAGGCCCCGCAACCCGCCTGTCATCCATCTCTACCCCATCACCAGGCCCTCGGACAACCAACCCCCCTACCCATGGCGTGGAGAAATAACAACAAAGCTGCTCCCTGTCACAGGCTCCCGGGATCCCCGTCCAGAGCAGCGGTGGTGTCCACACAATCACCACAACCGTGGATGGCGTCACGGACAATATCCCCAAAACCCAAACGACCCCTTTTCACTCACGGGCGATGAGCGCCGCTCGAGTCCCCGAGATCCGGCCATCGCTCGAGCCACCGAGCAGCAGCAGCCGTAGAGCAGCGGCAGCCGGACCCGAGCAGTGGGAGAGCGCAGCGTCCCCTCCTCCGCCCGCAACACTTCCAGCTTGGGACTGGTGTGTAGGGTAGAGTGGATGAGGATGCGCAGGAGGAGGAGGAGGCTGAGGAGCATGACATTCCGGAGCTGTAGAGTGTGGGTGAAACCCTGACTGAGGTAGGGCCTGCAAAACTTGGTGTGTGAAGGACGTGTTCCGTCCCTCGCTCAGACTGGGTCCCAGCTTCCACAATATTAACCCAGTGTGACGTCAACGAGATGTAGCGGCCTTGCCCACATGCACTTGTCCACGTGTCTGTGGTTAGGTGGACTTTGGCTGAAACAGCGTTGTTCAGGGCACGTGTGATGTTTTGTGACACGTGGTTATGCAATGCGGGGACGGCACACCGGGAGAAATAGTGGCGGCTGGGGACCGAGTAATGTGGGACAGCTGCCACCATCAGGTAGCGGAATGCTTCTGTCTCAACCAGCCTAAAAGGCAACATTTCCAGCGCAAGCAGTCGCGAAATGTTAGCATTTAGAAGTGTGGCATGTGGGTCGTTGGCAGTGTATTTGCGCCTGCGTTCAAAGGTTTGCTGAATGGATAACTGAACGCTGCGCTGGGACAAGGACGTGCTTGATGATGGTGTTATTTCTGCGTGGGCAACTGCAGGTGCAGGGCCGGAGGAGGCTTGTTCTCGGGCAGCATGGACAGGGGATTGGCTCGCATGCACAACAAGCGAAGACGAAGCAGTGACATCAGCAAGCACTGCTCCTCGACTCTGTTGTACATCCCACAAAGTCGGGTGCTTGGCTGACATGTGCCTGATCATGCTGGTGGTGGTCAGGCTGCTAGTTTTGGTACCCCTGCTGATGCTGGCATGGCAGGTGTTGCAAATGGCCTTTTTAGAATCATCTGGAGCCAACTTAAAAAACTGCCAGACTCGGGAAGACCTAACATTTGTACAGGCACCTTGTGTCGTGTTGTTCCGGGGAACAGTTGCCTGACGTCTGCCTGGGGCCACCACCCTGCTTCTTACTGCCTGTTGGGATGCTACGCCTCCCTCCCCCTGTGCACTGCTGTCCTCGCTCTGCATATCCTCCTGCCAGGTTGGGTCAGTTACTGGATCATCCACCACGTCGTCTTCCTCTTCCGCACCCTGCTCCTCCTCCTGACTTCCTGACAATTGTGTCTCATCATCGTCCACCCCTTGTTGAGACACGTTGCCAACTTCGTGAGAACGTGGCTGCTCAAATATTTGGGCATCTGTACATACAATCTCGTCATGGCCCACTTCAACAGGAGCTGGCGAGAGGCCAGAATGTGTGAATGGAAACGTGAACGAACAGCTCTTCCGAGTGTCCAAGTGTGGGATCAGTAATGTCCGTGGACGTGTACTCGGCCTGGTGGTAGGAAGGAGGATCAGGTTCTGAAATGTGCGGTGCAGTATCACGGCTACTGACACTTGACCGTGTGGAAGACAGAGTGTTTGTGGTGGTGCCAATCTGACTGGAAGCATTATCCGCTATCCAACTAACAACCTGTTGACACTGGTCTTGGTTCAAGAGCGGTGTACTGCTGCGGTCCCCAAGAATTTGGGACAGGACGTGCGAGCGACTAGATGTGGCCCTCTGTTGTGGCGAAATTAGAGCTTGCCCACGACCTCGGCCTCTGCCTGCACCACCATCACGTCCACTTCCTTGTTCCTTGCCAACGCCCTTGCGCATTTTGCAATGCTGTGCTGACGTGTATTCACTAGACTTGTGCGTTATATAATTGTGCTTCTTACTGCCTGTTGGGATGCTACGTCTCCCTCCCCCTGTGCACTGCTGTCCTCGCTCTGCATATCCTCCTGCCAGGTTGGGTCAGTTACTGGATCATCCACCACGTCATCTTCCTCTTCCGCACCCTGCTCCTCCTCCTGACTTCCTGACAATTGTGTCTCATCATCGTCCACCCCTTGTTGAGACACATTGCCAACTTCGTGAGAACGTGGCTGCTCAAATATTTGGGCATCTGTACATACGATCTCCTCATGACCCACTTCAACATGAGCTGGCGAGAGGCCAGAATGTGCGAATTGAAACGTGAACAGCTCTTCCGAGTGTCCAAGTGTGGGATCATTAATGTCCGAGGACGTGTACTCAGCCTTGTGGTAGGAAGGAGGATCAGGTTCTGAAATGTGCGGTGCAGTATCACGGCTACTGACACTTGACCGTGTGGAAGACAGAGTGTTTGTGGTGGTGCCAATCTGACTGGAAGCATTATCCGCTATCCAACTAACAACCTGTTGACACTGGTCTTGGTTCAAGAGCGGTGTACTGCTGCGGTCCCCAAGAATTTGGGACAGGACGTGCGAGCGAGTAGATGTGGCCCTTTGTTGTGGCGAAATTAGAGCTTGCACACGACCTCGGTCTCTGCCTGCACCACCATCACGTCCACTTCCTTGTTCGTTGACAACGCCCTTGCGCATTTTGCAATGCTGTGCTGATGTGTATTCACTAGACTTGTGCGTTATATCCAAGTTTTTGCAAAACGCACACAAGTGCAGCGGAAAGCTGCCACCAACAGGCACACACGTGCGGTTTTTAAATGCAAGCACGGAGGCACTAAGAACCTAACAGGTCTCTATCCAGGGACAACGTGGAGCCTCCCAATTTTTGGCTGCCCTGCCTAAGGGCTATACTACAATAGACCCACTTCCTTCCAATGGGCACTTCAGGTTTACAGGCCCTCATGCACGTCTCTATCCAGGGACAACGTGGAGCCTCCCAATTTTTGGCTGCCCTGCCTAAGGGCTATACTACAATAGACCCACTTCCTTCCAATGGGCACTTCAGGTTTACAGGCCATCATGCACGTCTGTATGCAGGGGCATTGGTGAACCTCACAATTTTGGACTGCCCTGGCAAAGGAAAATACTACAAAGACTCACTTCCTCAAAATGGGCACATTAGACTCAGAGGCCTTTATGTACGTCTCTTCTCAGGGACATCGGAGTGCCACACAATGTTTTACGTAAAATCTTTCATGTAGTAATCTCAAAAAGTAACATACATTAGCTCTATCTCACTATTGGTTATGTGCCCTTAACATTTCCGCCATGAAAATTCATTTTGGTGTCATTTTGGAAGGTTTTCTGGTGAGTCCGTAAAAATTCACAGCTGTGACTTTTGAGTGATAAATGCTTCAAGGGGTCTTCCCCATGCTGTTGCCATGTCATTTGAGCACTCTTCGGAGACTTTTGTGCCATTTTTAGGGTTTCTACATGCTGCCGGTGGTCATTTCACAAAAATACTCGGGTCTCCCATAGGATAACATTGGGCTCGTTGCTCGGGCCGAGTACACAAGTATATTGGGAGGCTCGGCCCGAGCTTCGAGCACCCGAGCTTTTTAGTACTCGCTCATCACTATTAATGATGCTTTGAGGGGGCTGCAAAAGCAGGTGCTAGACTGACAGTTGGATAAACATTCACTTGAAGACAGAGTTTGAGGAATTAGAGAGAGATCCCGATGTCCCATCACTCAACTCATAAAATCCTGAACTTGGGCGGCTGTCGGATTCCAAATGCTCTTCAGTCTTCTTTTCCACATCAGTTTTTAAGTCATTTATCTGTTTGTTAAGCTCATGTAGTTGAGTTAATAAGCCAGCATCTCTCATCCTCAGGCAATTCAATTGCTTCTTGAGCAGCAAGATGTTCTCATCCAGGAACCTTTCCTCCAGACTCCGAAGACCCTCTCCCTTGCTCACTGTGGCCCCTCCAGGGCTGAGCGCCGCCTTCACCAGGACCTCCTGCCAAGGGCGCACGTGTGCCAGCTTGCCCAGCCCTGCCAGGGTGGCTTCCAGGCGCTGCCGGGTCCGCTGGTGCTAGGACTCAGCCTCACACTTATCCTTGCACCGTGGGAAGCATTCCTTGGGCAGATCAGAGGTGGCTACAAGAAGCTCCATCCTGGGAAGCCCAGAGGCATAGCTACCTACACCATCCACAAATGCGACAAATCTTGCAACTGTGTGCAACTCCAGGTGATCAATCAGGGTCTTTTCTGCAGCATATTGCACCCTCCTGCTAATTTCCTCCAGGAGCTGACTCACAGCCCGACAGGGCTCTCACCTCCTCTGTGCTCTCCAACTAATTCTGTCCTTCCATAAATTAAAATTAAAGGCCTACTGCCTGAAACGTGTAAACCGGTCTGCTCTATGCTACAATATTTTTATCCTATGGTTTTTAAATCTAATATATAAAGCTCAGTGTATGTGTGTGTGTATGTGTGTATGTCCGCTAAAGGAATCCGCAACCGTCACATGTACAATCACGAAATTTTGCACAGACACTCCATGTGACTCAGGGAACGTCATAGACAATGTTTGGAAAATTTAACCCCGTGCTTTCCAGTTACTCTACAAAAATCCTGCAGCTATTAAACTGAATGGAGCTGGGAGCTGCAGGCTATAAATAGCAACTGTCAGTGGTTGCTATAGGAACAAAATAAACTGTTAGTACACAAAGCTTATGTGTGAGGTAAAAAGATGTCAGTGGTGAGACGGATAGAGAGAGACAGAAAAAGAGAGACAGACAGTGACACAGACAGAGACAGACCGAGAAAGAGACAGACGGGCAAAGATACAGACGGGCAAAGAGACAGCCCTGGAAAGAGACAGTCCTGGAAAGAGACAGCCCTGGAAAGAGACAGCCGGGGAAAGAGACAGACGGGGAAAGAGACAGACGGGGAAAGAGACAGACCTGGAAAGAGACAGCCCTGGAAAGAGACAGACAGGCAAAGAGAAAGACGGGCAAAGAGACAGATGGGCAAAGAGACAGATGGGCAAACAGACAGATGGGGAAAGAGACAGACGGGCAAAGAGACAGACTGGCAAAGAGACAGACGGGCAAAGAGACAGACGGGCAAAGATATGTCGCGGGCGGAGGAGGGGATGCTGCGCTCTCCCACTGCTCGGGTCCGGCTGCCGCTGCTGCTGCGGCTGCTGCTGCTCGGTGGCTCGAGCGATGGGCCGGATTCCGGGAACTCGAGCGGCGCTCCTCGCCCGTGAGTGAAAAGGGGTGGTTTAGATTTGGGGATATTGTCCGTGACGCCACCCACGGTTGTGGTGATTGTGTGGACACCACCGCTGCTCTGGACGGGGATCCCGGGAGCGGTGACAGGGAGCAGCTTTGGTTGTTAATCCTCCCCTCCGTGGGTAGGGGGTTGGTTGTCCCGGGGCCTGGTGATGGGGTAGGGATGGATGACAGGCGGGTTGCGGGGCCTGATGAGGTACAGGGTCGCAGGGGCAACGCTGTGCCGCACGGCACGGAGGTACTCACTCAGCCCAATGATGATGACACAGTTCACGGTAAAACAAGCGGCTGGATGGACGGGTCCCTTGGACGGCTGCGGTGTTGTTGCTCCCGGCAGATTAGCGGAGACTGTCTTTTCCCTGCACCTACGCTGTCTGTACAGTTTTGATGGGTTCCCACCGGTAACCCGCTCCCCGACTTGGATGTGAGCCGGAGGAGCCCCTTTTGCCCGCAGGCGCTGGCCCTGAGAAACGGTTGCCTTGGCGGTGGCGGTGTCTCTCTCACTGGGTTGGACTGTTGCCTTCTGTCGGGACTTGACTGTTTGGAAACCCAAGAGGTCCCCTTCACTAACGGATTCGGCAACTTCACGGCGACTCCTAGCCTTGCCGGGGTCCGAAAGGCCCCTGCCACTGGTGCTGGCCTCTCTCTGTGTACCGGTCTGGTACCGCCGGGCCACCACCTGTCCACGGTCCTTACGGAAGACTCCAATCGGCCACTCCTGCAGACGGTCACCACCATCTGCCAACCTTGCTGTCTCGCCCGGGCCACACACCCGGACGCTCTTCAGGCTTTTTTGCTGTCACTTTTCTCCTCTTTCACTACTTTCCCTCCTTCCACTTCAAACTCCAAACCTAATCTGCCTGGTTTTCCCCGCCTCCAGGACTGTGAACTCCTCGGTGGGTGGAGACCAACCACCTGGCTCCACCCCCTGGTGTGGACATCAGCCCCTGGAGGAAGGCAACAAGGGTTTTGTGTCTGACCTAGGTGTGCCTGCAGGGAATGTGGGGTGTGTTGGTGTTGCTCTTTGTGGCCCCTGGCTTGTCCAGGGCGACACAGATACAGCCCAGGAAAGAGACAACCCTGGAAAGAGACAGCCGGGCAAAGAAACAGCTGGGCAAAGAAACAGCCGGGCAAAGAGACAGCCGGGCAAAGAGACAGCCGGGCAAAGAGACAGCCGGGCAAAGAGACAAATGCCCAAAGAGACAGATGGGCAAAGAGACAGACCTGGAAAGAGATAGACCTGGAAAGAGATAGACCTGGAAAGAGACAGACCAGGCAAAGAGACAGACCGGGAAAGAGACAGAGCGGGAAAGAGACAGATGGGGAAAGAGACAGATGGGGAAAGAGACAGCCCTGGAAAAAGACAGCCCTAGAAAGAGACAGCCCTGGAACGACAGCGCTGCAAAGAGACAGATGGGAAAAGAGACAGACCTAGATAGAGACAGATCTAGAAAGAGACAGCCCTAGAAACAGACAGCCCGGCAAAGAGACAGCCCGGCAAAGAGACAGCCCGGCAAAGAGACAGACTTGGAAAAAGACAGACCTGGAAAGAGACAGACCTGGAAAGGGACAGACCGGGAAAGAGACAGACCGGGAAAGAGACAGACCGGGAAAGAGATAGACCAGGAAAGAGAAAGACATAGAAACAGACAGCCGGGCAAAGAGACAGCCGGGCAAAAAGACAGCCGGACAAAGAGACAGACAGGCAAAGAGACAGACGGGCAAAGAGAGAGAGACAGACAGATACAGAGATTGAGACAGATAGACTGATGCAAATACAGACAGAGAGATAGAAACAGGCAGACAAGGAAAGAAACAGACAGCAAGACAGACAGCGACACACAGACAGAGACTGGGAGAGAGACAGGGAGACAGTTACTATCTAGGGCAACGCCCGGGTACTACAGCTAGTCTACTATATAAAGCTGAATGTGTGTGTGTGTGTGTGTGTATGTCCGGGATTGGCATCTGCACCGTCGCAGCTACAGCCACAAAATTTTGCACACTCACACGTCTGGACCCCGAGAGCATCATAGGCTATGTTGTGAGGCGAAATTTTAACCCCGCGAGTTCCAATTTACCAATCAATTTTGCCCCTATCTAAATAATGGGAAAAAAGTGAAACGAAAAGTGTATCGGCACCGTCGCATTTACAATCACAAAATTTTGCACAGACACCTCATGTGACCCAGGGAACGTCGTAGACTATGGTTTGACAGGAAAATATAACCCCCCGCTTTACAGTTACTCTCCAAAAAACATGCCTCCATTAAAATAAATGGAGCCTGGAACTACAAGTTATTAGTAGGAGCTGGGATTGGTTGCTATAGGAACAAAAGACATTCATAGTATAAGAAGCTTATATGTGAGGTAATAAGATGTTGGTGGGGGGACGGATAGAGAGACAGACAGAGAGACAGACAGAGAGACAGACAGAGAGACAGACAGAGAGACAGACAGGGAAAGAGACAGAGAGATAGAGACAGACAGGGAAAGAGACAGACAGAGACAAATGGTGAAAGAGACAGACAGAGACAGACGGTCAAAGATACAGACAGAGACAGACGGTGAAAGAGACAAACAGAGACAGACCTGGAAAGAGACAGACCTGGAAAGAGACAGACAGAGACAGACCTGGAAAGAGACAGACCTGGAAAGAGACAGACCTGGAAAGAGACAGATGGGAAAAGAGACAGATGGGGAAAGAGACAGACCTGGAAAGAGACAGAACTGGAAAGAGACAGACCTGAAAAGAGACAGATGGGGAAAGAGATAGAGGGGAAAGAGACGGGGGGGAAAGAGACAGACAGACATGCAGACAGGGACAGAGACAGGCAGACAGGGAAGGAGGAGACAGCCAGAGAGACAGACAAAGATAGATGAGGAAAGACACAGACCTTGATAGAGACAGACGGGGAAAGAGACAGAGAAATAGAGACAGACAAGGAAACAGACAGACAGAGACAGGCAGACAGGGAAAGAGACAGACAGGAAAAGACATAGACGAAGAGACGGGGCGACAGACGGGGAAAGAGATAGACCTGGGAAAGAGACAGACCTAGAAAGAATCAGATGGGGAAAGAAACAGAGAGATAGAGACAGACAAAAAGAGACAGACAGAGACAGGCAGACGGGGAAAGAGACAGACAAAGAGATAGACAAAGATAGCAGGGAAAGAGACAGACGGGGAAAGAGACAGACGGCGAAAGAGACATACGGGGAAAGGAGACAGACCTGGAAAGAGACAGATGGAGAACATTACTTGGCCAATTTAGTTAAATCTGTGTGGAATATCTGTGGTGTTGAAATATATGTTGTGAAATGCTTCTATTAGCTTAAATTGCCTCTCCAGTAAAGGAGACAAACTCTAGCACAGTGCCACCTATTGGAAGTAGCGATCCTAAAAGTCACAAGTGGATTTTTAACAATCCTTTGCAATATGACTCAGGATATATAAGCCAGATCAGAATCCCAATTTGCAGACACAGTGTTTCGGGGTGCTTGCCCCTCGTCAGTGCAAAGTATGGGGGTGTCTGATCTGGCTCATGAGAAAGCTATGTGGGGACCACGGGGGAACAATATTCTCCTTAAGGAGACTTTGCAAGCCAGTCTGGCTGCCAAGTAAGGGGACTTATAGCTGCCACGCCCCTCTAAGAAATATTCAAATTGTCTCTCCAGTAAAGGAGACAAACTCTAGCACAGCGCCACCTATTGGAAGTAGCGATCCTAAAAGTCACAAGTGGATTTTTAACAATCCTTTGCAATATGACTCAGGATATATAAGCCAGATCAGAATCCCAATTTGCAGACACGGTGTTTCGGGGTGCTTGCCCCTCGTCAGTGCAAAGTATGGGGGTGTCTGATCTGGCTCATGAGAAAGCTATGTGGGGACCACGGGGGAACACTATTCTCCTTAAGGAGACTTTGCAAGCCAGTGTGGCTGCCTATTAGCTTAGTTTTTGCCTTTTAATAATTACATTTCTATCTATTTGTTTTGTGTTTTTTGTGTGCAGAATAAATTTTTGTTAATACATTCTATTTTGGTAACAACAGTTATTAACTCTGGCGAAGCCGGGTAGTACAGCTAGTTTACTATAAAAGACATATGCTTTAACCTTAATTTTTGCGGTACCTTAAAATTTCATTTTGAACTTGTTTGTGGAATATTGCCAAGGAACTCGTGTCCAGTTCTGTGCACCGCACTCCAATTAACTTTATCTAATTTGGTAAGCTGATTCAACATTCTTTCTTTTTTGCAATAGTATGGATGGTCCTAAAGCAGTTAAGAACATATTGACACATTCAGACACTTCTGTTTACAGGGCTTCTAAGTATATACCTAGTGATGCAGTGTATGTAGAACACAAGATCAATATGTGATCAAGTAGGCAGAATATTGTCATCATGATATACTGTAGTACAAAGTTTTAGAAAAGACCATTAGTAGCAGTCATGAAGGTGCCAGAGTGATACAAGTGAAAATTTATGTATACTAATTAACAAATGTTTATGTCTCTGCGTTTTTTTATAGGAAGTATATTAGTTTTTTCGTGATGGGTGAGCGCTAAAATGCTCGGGTGCTCGAGCATAATGGAAGTCAATGAGAAACTCAAGAATTTTTCTGGCAGACCACCCGGGAGGTCTGAGGGGTCCTTGAAATCACTGAAATGGATGGAAACTCCACTGAAATGCAATAGGAACAAGCATGGAGTAGATGCCTGGACACAACTCCAATGTTGCTGCTGAAAATAATGTTGTCAGAGTATTATGCCACTTTTACAGACTGGCAATAAAACATACAAAACTGACGATAAAATTAATTTTAATCATCAAAATGTTAGAAAACATTCTTTCCTGTATAATGACATGATTCTAAGGCCCCTTTCACATGCCAGTGATTCCGGTATGTATGTCGCCAATTTTTATACGTACCGGAATCACGGACATACACAGACGCATTAAAATCAATGGGTCTGCACACACATCAGTGATTTCTCACGGACTGCGTGTCCATGTGTTCCGCACGGAGACAAGTCCATTTTTCTCCGGCACCACTGATGTTACCAGGACCACACAGTGGTGTGATCCATGTGACATGTTCTGAAGAAAACGTGTCTGTGAAATAAAATGCATTTCTATACTCACCTGTCTCCAGCTCTGCTGTCTTCGCTGCCCCTTTCTCCTGCTTTATGCCCCGTTTATTATGCTCATGATAATTCACTGCACCATGGATCTAGAAGTAAGTGTGACCACAGCGCCAGATATATCAGCACCACGGACAGCAGCAGTGTGGACAGGTGAGTATAAACTTCCTGCTCTCTGAGTGCTATCACATATAGCACACGAAGAACACAAGTGTGCCAAAATCACGGCACACGGAGGGCCTTACTCACCTTTAACACGTTAATGAAAAACGTTTGTGTTTTTCACTGACGTGTGAAAAAGGCCTTAGGCAAATTCAACTAGAGAGAAAGAACCCCACCTCCACCCCTTTGTCTATATTTACACTTCACGTTCTTTCAAAAACACAGCAGTTTTCCATTACATTTCTGAAATCTCATAGCTTTTGCCTGAACTGTAAATTCAACTTTTAATTTGCCTCAAACTCATTAAAAGCTGACAAAAGATGCAGCAAAAATTCAACATGTGAACATAGCCTTAAGAGCCAGCCCATCGCTCACCGTATTTCCCATTTTCCCAATCTTCTCTAAATACAATACATGACATAGTATAGAGGTAAATAAAACTATACCAACCGGTAATCACAGGTAAATGCAATTTTAACATTTTACTACCTTAACTGGGCATGTGGTGTGCAACATGGTCAGACATCCTGTTTAATTTATGATAGAGGGACTCTAACTCACAAATTCTATGCAGACAATACAAGAATTGCCAAAAATTTGAAGACAGAGGGACTCTGATATACCCTGTAGTTGATATCAAAAAGGACATTATACATACAGTAGAGAAAAAAGTATATAGTCAGCCACCAATTGTGCAAGTTCTCCCACTTAAAAAGATGAGAGGCCTGTAATTTACATCATTGGTAGACCACAACTATGAGAGACAAAATGAGAAAAAAAAATAGAAAATCACCTTGTCTGATTTGGCAAGATTTTTCTTGAAAATTATAATGGTAAAGAAGTATATTGTCACCTAAAAACATGCAAGATTTCTGGCTCTCACAGACCTGTAACTTCTCCTTTAAGAGTCTCCTCTGTTCTCCACTCATTACCTGTAGTAATGGCACTTGTTGAAACTTGATATTAGTATAAAAGACACCTGTCCACAACCTCAAACAGTCACACTCCAAACTACACTATCGTGAAGACCAAAGAGCTGTTGAAGGACACCAAAAACAAAATTGTAGCCCTGCACCAGGCTGGGAATACTGAATCTGCAATAGGCAAGCAGCTTAGTGTGATGAAATCAACTGTAGGAGCAATAATAAAAAATGGAAGACATACAAGCCCACTGATAATCTCCCTCGATCTGGGGCTCCACGCAAGATCTCACCCCGTGGGCTCAAAATGATCACAAGAACGGTGAGCAAAAATCCCAAAACCACACGGGGGGACCTAGTGAATGACCTGAATAGAACTGGGACCACCATAACAAAGGCTAAAATCAGTAACACAGTACGCCGCTAGGGATTCAGATCCTGAAGTGCCAGAAGTGTTCCCCTGCTTAAGCCAGTACATCTCCGGGCCCATCTGAAGTTTGCTAGAGAGCATTTGGATGATCCAGAAGAGTATTGGGAGAATGTCATATGGTCTGATGAAACCAAAGTAGAACTTTTTGGTAGAAACACAACTAGTTTTGTTTGTAGGAGACAGAACGCTGAGTTGCATCCAAAGAACACCATACCTACTGTGAGGTATGGGGGTGGCAACATATGCTTTGGGACTGTTTCTCTGCTAAGGGACCATGATGACTGATCCATGTACATGAAAGAATTGAAAGAATAAATGGGGCCATGTATCGTAAGATTTTGAGTGCAAACTTCCTTCAATCAGCAAGGGCATAGAAGATGAAACCTTGCTGGGTCTTTCAGCATGATAATGATCCCAAGCACACCTCAAGGGCAACGAAGGAGTGGCTTCATAAGAAGCAAATGAAGGTCCTGGAGTGGCCTAGCCAGTCTCCAGATCTCAATGCCATGGAAAACCTTTGGAGGGAGTTGAAAGTCCATGTTGCCCAGCAACAGGCACAAAACATCACTACTCTAGAGGATATCTGCAAGGAGGAATGGGCCAACATACCACCAACAGTGTGTGCCAACCTTATGAAGACTTACAGAAAACATTTGACCTCTGTCATTGTCAACAAAGGATATATAACAAAATATTGAGATGAACTTTTGTTATTGACCAAATACTTATTTTCCACCAAAATTTGCAAAAAACATCTTGCCAAATAAGACAAAGTTATTTTCTGGATTTGTTTTCTCATTTTGTCTCTCAAAGGGCGGCTTTGCATGTTGCAACATCGCACGTGTGATGTCGGTGGGGTCAATCGAAAGTGACGCACATCCGGCGTCACTTTCGACATTGTAGTGTGTAAATTCTAGATGATACGATTAACGAGCGCAAAAGCGTCGTTATCGTATCCTCGGTGTATTCTCTGACATTTCCATAATGCCAGTGCCACCACAGGTACGATGTAGTTCCTCGTTCCTGCGGCAGCACACATCGCTGTGTGTGAAGCCGCAGGAGCGAGGAACATCACCTTACCTGCCGCTGGCGGCTATGCGGAAGGAAGGAGGTGGGCGGGATGTTTACATCCTGCTCATCTCCGCCCCTCCGCTTCTATTAGCCACCTGCCGTGTGACGTCGCTCTGACATTGTACGACCCGCCCCCTTAGGAAGGAGGCGCGACGCCGGCCAGAGCGACGTCGCACGCCAGGTGAGTGCATGTGAAGCTGCCGTAGCGATAATGTTCACTATGGCAGCTATCAAAAGATATCGCTGCTGCGACGGGGGCGGGGACTATTGCGTGCGACATCGCAGCATCGGCTTGCGATGTCGCAACGTGCAAAGCCCGCCTTAGTGGTGGTCTACCTGTGATGTCAATTACAGGCCTCTCTCATCTTTTTAAGTGGGAGAACTTGCACAATTGGTGACTCACTGAATTCTTTTTTTCCCCACTGTATTTTGTTAAAACTGTTAGGTAGTGGGACTGCTACACAAACAAAGGATATGCAATAAGTGCAAAGGTTGCCAAAAATAAGAAGGAAGAACTGCATTACCACCTGGAAGACACGTAGAGGAAAGCCTCACACAACATTTTTTGACTATTTTTAAGGAGTGGGACTCCTAGACAGGTAAAGGCTATGCTGTAAGTGCAACGGCTATCAAAAAAATAGAAGGATAGACTGGAACATAGTCAGCAAGAGATGTAGAGCAGAGACTGATTCAATTATGGTAAAATATTACAAAGAATCTGATTCCAAAACTGGCAAAGGCTATGCACTCAGTCCAAGGCCTAGCTACAATGTAATACACACAGTAAGAGACAGAGAGGAGGGCCTGTGACTACATTTTGTGTAAATTCTAAAGATTCAGACTCCTTCCTATGCACTCATTGCAAGGACTATCTAAAATTCCAAGGAGGGATTGTACATGGTGCCACAGATGCAAAAGAGAGACGCTGATTAAATTCTGTGATAATTTTAAAAACATTATCTCATCTGCTATCCAACCGACAACTTGTTGGCACTGTTCGACCTTCAGGAGTGTTGTCTCGCACCTCTTTGCTAAGTGGTACTGTAAGGTAGATCTCGTGAATGAACATTTTTGTTGTACCGTACTCATGTAGCAGGGACCGTTTCACATGCCGGACTATCTCGACCTCTGCATGCGCCATAAACAGCATGTCCACTTTCCCGCTCCTTACCGCACGGCTGGCGCATATTAAATTACGGAGGCTGCTAACAGCGGTATTAATAGCTAATAGAATCTCATACATGGCGGCTGGAAAACGTATTGCAGTTTTAATTTGTAGCAGTACAAGGACTGTAAGGAAAACACCTTGCCTATACGCCAATAATGTAAAGCGGGCTTTACACGCTACGATATATCTAACGAGATGTCGGCGGGGTCACGTCGTAAGTGATGCACATCCGGCATCGTTAGTGATATCGTAGGGTGTGAACGAGCAGAAATACTCACCTTCTCGTTCATAGTTGACACGTCGCTCATTTTCTAAAAATCAAATGTCCAGTTGTTCATTGTTCCCGGGGCAGCATACATCGCTCTGTGTGACACCCCGGGAACGATGAACTGCAGCTTACCTGCGGCCCCCGCCAATGCGGAAGGAAGTAGGTGGGCGGGATGTAATCCCGCTCATCTCCGCCCCTCCTCTTCTATTGGCCGGCCGCTGTGTGACGTCGCTGTGACACCAAACGTCCCTCCCCCTTCAGGAAGTGGATGTTCTCCGCCCCAGGCGAAGTCGTTTGGAAGGTAAGTACATGTGACGGGGGGTTACAGGATTGTGCGACATAGGCAAGAAATTGCCCATGCCGCACAACCGATGGGGGCAAATGCGATCGCACAATAAATTGTAATGTGTAAAGCAGCCTTTAAACAATCCCTTCCTCAGCAGCTAGCCCTACAGTAATATAGACTGTGCACTAAGTGCAAGGGCTGCCAAAAATTTTTATAAACCTTGGAAGAAACATAGAGGATGTCCTCTGAATTATATATTTTTTTAATATTCCAAATACTCTTAATTCATGACTCCCAGAGTGGAAAGGAGATGCAGACAGTGCTAGGCCTAGCCAAAATGGGCAGGAGAAATGGCAATATAGCCAGCAACAGAAGTACAGGAGACACTCTGATTCCAGTTTTGGATCAATGTTGAAAACACTTAATCTATGACTGTCAAAGTGTTACAGGATCTGCAGACAGTGTGAGGCCTAGACAAAATGGGAAGAAGGAATGACAGTACAGCAAGAAACAGACATACAGGAGACACTCTGATTCCAGTTTTGGTTCAATTTTGAAAACACTCTTGATTTCTGACTTCAAAACTGGGAAAGCATATGCATTCTCTATATGAGATTTTTGAGGTAGGCCTCTAAAAATTATGTATTAGGCCATCATACACAACCTTGGAAAATTAAGAGAGAGGGGGGCATCATGACAATTTTTATCATATAGTGAATGAGTAGCAGAAGAAGCATGCTGTGTAAAGCTAGAATCCCTGCCTACAGGCCTGTAACACATGATCCCTACTCCAGATGTTCACCCTGCACTAAATATATCTAAGAGATGTATTATTGGAGACAAGAATGGATTTTTAGATAACTGCAGCACACTGTGTAATCCCTGCCTACAACCTCTAATAAACTATCCCTACTCCAGCAGTTTGCCCTACACTAAATGCAGCTAAGAACAGTATTGCTAGAGAATAGAATACATTTTTTAGGGATCAGCAGCACAGTGTGTACGGCTAGAATCCTGTGACATGGAGATTTCCACAAACTTTGCTGACTATCAGATTCTGACACTTCGCCTGAGACATTTTCTGGTGTCTGGGATCAACACAGGCAGACTTAGGTGTCGACCTGCTGTGTGCTCATTCATAGCCAGGCTATCAAGAGTTAAATGTCTCCTTTGATCACATGTTGTAAGGAAGCCAATCACATCTCCTCCCCTCCTATTTATGCTGTCTGAATCCTTCCACCTATGCCAGCTATAGTATATCTTAGTTGGTGTGGTGAGGTGTGATGTTCCAGACTATCTGGTGAAAGTGGTGGTTATTGCTTTGTTTTGGTATGGAGTTTACCCCGGCTCTTGTTTTCCTCCTGAATCTCTAGTTGTCTAATCCTGAGTGTATGTGCATAATGTCAGAGTTTTGGTTTTCTCCTGTGTTTCTTTATTTCTGGTTTGCATCACATTCCTGCCCCTATCCTTCCCTGGTAGGAGGATATCAGATTAGGTCAGGTCAAGAGCAGTGCCAGGAACAGGACTTAGCTGGCTCCACCATTAGGTGTATCTCTGAGGTTAGGGATAACATAGGGCCCCTAGCATGAGGGGCAGCCTGGGAGCCCCTATCCTTTGTTATCCAACAGTCACATTGTGACAAATCTCTGCCTACAGGCCTCTAATATAATATGCCTACTGCAGAAGCTCACTTACACTAAATGCAAAATAAGAGTGGTATTATTAGATAAAAGAGAACAGATTTCAATTAGCCCTAACAACTCTTTGTTTACTGTTGCACCAGTAGGTAGTCAAGCTACAACATACTGTACCTTATCCAGCAGAATCTATCCCTAGTCCCTACAATAATCCCAGGTAGAATGAGGTAAACATTGCGTCCCTGGGTCTTCTTTAAACCTGATGACGCTATTCGGCCAACCAATCATAGTAATGCCAGAACCCAACATGATTACGGCATTACCATGGTTAGCAGGCAATCCCCGCATGTTTACTAGCTGAAAAGAAGCCGGGAAACATGTGTAGCATGGACCTGAGCATGGCATTCGAGAACCAGAATGCTTGATTATCGACCGTCTCGAGCACGCTTGCCTATCACTATCAATTTTACTTGCAGTAAGCCATGTGTTCATAAACAAGAATTCCAAAATTGCTACTTGCTGACAGTCATACAGGCATTCGGGAGTCACTGCTCTCAGCACTGATATCGGCAGCTGCAAGCCCCACCCAGCACTCTGACTGACAGCCAGCTCTGAACTGATGTACTGTAGAGCTTGCTGTCCATCAAAGGATTGGGACATGCTTACAACTTCCACTCACTGTGTGTTGAGCGATGCCTGTAGCTGCGCCGGAATGCTTCAATGACTGAAATCCAGCAGCTCCCAGGAGAAATAAAGTTAATTTATTCCCAGTAGCTGGGCTTAAGGAAAATGTCCTGGCACCTTCATAACACTATTAAACTGAAGATTAACCCTATATCAGCAGGTTAATACCATTATCTGACCTGACAGATTCCCTTTAAATTACTGTATAATGCCTGACAGAATAGTGACTTTTTGGCAGAAAACTAGCATTTTTGGTTCAACCTTATATGTATTAGACTTTTGTGAACCTTTCTAAAAATCAGTCCAGTGTGGTCAATATTAAAGGGATTGCCTGACAGTAAAATAATTATTTTTTACTTATTGGATTGATTAAAAATAACAAACACAGGCATACATACGGATCCATCAAAGGCCGCTCCTGAGGTCTGTACCGGCTCCGGAAACGGTGTCTGCCCTAGTCTACTTGCAATTTTTTTACCGCGATCAGGTGACTAAAGGAGCGCATCATTGAATGTTTCTCTGATAACAGGCTCATCTAGTCACGTGACTAGCAATTACAAGCTGCAGCAAAACTGTGACTTACGAATGGGATAGACACTGCTTCCAGAGCTGATGCCGAGGTCCAGAGCGGCCTCAGTTGGATCCCCAGGAGCCCTAAAAGGTGTATTTGCCTCCTTTAATTATTTTTAATCAACCCATGCCAAACTTGTAACTATTTTACTATCAGATAAGCTATTTGCTATCATAAATAATTAGAGACGAGTGAATACCGTAATATTCATAGTCGCTATACTCTTAACGAATACTTTGTAATATTTGTGCATTTGTTACAATAGCGAGTACAGTGCAAGTCAATGGGAAATGTGAGTCATTTTCTGTTGGACTCAACAAAGAGGTCTTGGGGCCTGATGAAAAGGCTGAAATAGATAGGAAAGTGATGAAACTGAATGAGAAGAGCCTAGAGAATATGCCCGCATGCATTTCTGACTCACACATGGTTCGCGTGAGAACGCGGTGGCCATGGAACTCAGTGACGAATGCTGATGTCATGAGTTCAGCAGAGTTCATCACTTCAGATAATGAACTCAACTAACCTCATGATGTTGGCGCTCGTTAGGTTGGCCTGACCTAATGATGTTAGCTCAGGTCACTGCACTGCTATCCCAGCCAATGGGGAAAATTCTGTTTTTCATTGACTGGAACAGTGAGTATGGATCGTCGTGGGACCCCTTATTGGATTACGCCAGATTTGTTTTTTCTTTTCAATAAATTGGTCAAAGAGGGAATGTTTTTAGAAGTGTTTTTTTCAAATAAAATTTT
The DNA here is from genome assembly GCF_048569485.1 of Anomaloglossus baeobatrachus. Lineage (NCBI taxonomy): Eukaryota > Metazoa > Chordata > Amphibia > Anura > Aromobatidae > Anomaloglossus > Anomaloglossus baeobatrachus. The sequence continues at coordinate 127,316,142 of NC_134357.1, forward strand.
TTTTGTTGTCTATTTTTTTTTATTACTGACTGTGTTAGTGATGTCAGGTATCTGATAGATGCTGTGACATCCCTGATGCCAGGGCTTGATGACAGGTGACACTACACAGCTTGTATCAACCCCATATATTACCCCGTTTGCCACCGCACCAGGGCAACGGGATGAGCTTGGGCGAAGCGCCAGGATTGGCTCATCTAATCTATGCACAACTTGTGGGGCAGCTGCGGCCTGCTATTTTTAGGCTGGGAAGTTTCCAATAACGGTGGACTTCCTTAGTCTAAGAATACCAGACCACAGCTGTCCGCTTTACCTTGGCTGGTGATTCAATTTGGTGGGAGCCCACATTTTTAGTTTTAAATTATTTATTTCATTTAAAATAAAATAACAGCATGGGGTGCCCTCTGTCTTGGATTTCCAGCCAATGTAGAGCTACCAGCCGCGGTCTGCAGGCTGCCGCCGTCTGCTTCACGTCAGCTGTGTACAAAAAATAGGTGGGACCCCGCATCAGGTTTTTTGGGAAAATAATTAATTTGTGGCTAAAAACAAAACTAAGTAAACACCCTTTAGTGCCACATGAAAGGCACTAAAGGGTGCAAGATTACAAAATGCAGAGGAGTAGGACATTATATATGTCTGTCTTTCTATCTATCCATCCATCCCAGCTATCTATCTATCCAGCTATCTATCTTTCTAGCTTTTGAATGTATGAAACCCTCCTTCTGTTTCTTTTGTGGTCCGCAAAAAAAAACCGGAAGGCACACATGTAAAACGAACCATATTCAGAACGGAACGCATGCAGTTGTCATACGGATGTGCATTGTTTAAAAAAAATTGCCCTATGGCCTGAGTTATGATTGACGCAGGGAGGCACCATCACAAGGTTCTCCAATGACAATTAGTAGTTAGGCTGGAGTTGGAGTACTGTCCGATTTTCTCCACCACAGCACAATATGCATAGTGTTTACAAAAATTAGCCCTATGGTCTGAGTCATGGTTGATGCAGGGAGTCCCCATTACAAGGGCCTTCAATGACAAATAGTAGTTAGGCTAAAGTAGTGTTACGCACATCAAGGGTTGACGAGCGTCCGGGGGTGGACCCACTGGACCGTGCACCGGACTCCCCTGCTGAGGAAGCAACCAGCAGCGAACCCTTATACAGGGACTATGTGGTGCTTTCCCTAAAGGGCCTAAATGCACGGCAGCCACGGACCAGAAGCGATAGTCTCTTTAAGGCCAGGTACAATCTCTTAGACATCCGATTCTGGTGTTTCCTGATGAGGCATAATAGGGATGGTACTGATTCGTCGTCACAGCAGGTATGACCCAGGTGTGGGGCACAGGTGTGGCGTCTACAGCAGGTATGGTACGGGTATGGCACAGGTGTGGCATTCACAGCAGGTAGGGCATGGGTATGGCACAGGTGTGGCATCCACAGCAGGTATGGCACTAGGATGAGACAAAGGTTAGGAATGGGTAGCAGGTGCAAAGATACAATAGCATATAGGGGCCTGGAAACTAGCAACGCATGATAAGCAGAGTTGCTCAGGCGCCTTCTGTCAGGGAAGGCGAACTAAAATACCCTTTAGGTAACAGGTGACCTCTGAGCTCACTTCCAGGTAATGGGACGCTACAACTGTAAGAAAGAGGGCGTGGCCTCCCACGCAGCCTAAGATCACTTACTGCAGACCTGCATGTGGCCTGGAAGCAGGAAAAAGCCGCAGCAGACTCTGGAGCAAAGCGCACGACCCGGATGTGAGAGACTACAGCAGGACCTGAATCAGGAGCAGAGCCACGGGGCAGGTGAAGGGAAGGACGCTTCCGCCGGAGGTTAGGAGCGAGGGCACGCGTGGCAGCCACGCTGGACCTGGACTGATGCAGGTGAGAGGAAGAGCACCCCCTCGGGATCTGGCAGGGATGGGGTTACAAGTAGGAGTACTGTCCTGGTTTGTCCATAATGTGCATAGTCTTTACAAAACTTAGCCCTATGAGCTGACTCATGGTTGATGCAGGAAAGAAACTGCTTTATATGGGAAGGGGTGAACGTTAACAGCAGTAGTCAAAATGAACATTTTGGGGGAATTTATCTTGGCTTGCTCTCATCTGGAGGGATTGCAAACTGTTGAGAAATCCAGTCCTTGTTGAATTTAATCAGAGTAATCTGTCTGCATTTTCTGTGGAGAGACGTAAGTGAGATTATGTAGTGATTGTTTCAACAAACACAGCAGTTAAGCTGTTAATAGCCTGATCACCACTCATGAGCTAAGTGCAGTACTCAAAGTTCTCAAGAACCTCACAAATGTTAGCGATCCACACCCACTCAATAGTTGTTATGTGTGGTGGCTGACTCGCAATCTGACGGGCATGTTGAAGCTGGTATTGAGCTACTGCCCTCTGCTGCTCAGTAATCCTCACCAACATGTAGAATGTAGAGTTCCACCGCGTGGGCTGGTCACACATGAGTCAATGACTTGGCAAATTAAAGTGCATTTGCAGCTCTGTAAGACCAGCAAAAGTGGTAGAGGAATGGCAGAAATGGGCACTAATACAGCGCTCCATTTCAAATAGGTATGGCAAGTCAGGGTATATTTTCATAAATTTCTGAACAACTAGGTTCAGCATGTGAGCCATGCATGGCATGTATTTCAGCTTGCTGACCTTTAAAGCTACCACCAGGTTACGCCCATTGTCGCAAATGACCAGGCAAGGTTGGAGGTGCAGCGGGGAGAGCCCTTTGTATACCTTGTCACAGCTCTGCTTCAGTGTGTGGTTTGTGACCTAAACAGATCAGCTTCAGCAAAGTGCGTTGCTGCTTTACTGATGCGCTGCTGCACAGCTCCCAGCTTGGCAGTGATGAGGAGGGTAATTCAGCAGATGATGAAGAACAGGAAAAGGAGGAGGAGGGGAGACAGGAAGTGGCATATGATGAGGCGTAAACACTGGTAGAAGTTGGGCCCACTATTCTTGGCGTGGGTAGGATGTGTGATGTTACAGTTTGCGACTTTTGTCCCAGCCTCCACCAGTTTCACATAGTGTGCCGTGACAGATATGTATCGTCCCTGTCCACAACAACTTGTCCATGTGTCATGTGTCTGTTGTTAGGTGGACCTTCCTGGTTACGGCATTGGTCAGAGCAATTGTTTAACACGTGTTTGTATAACGTGGGGACAGCATAATGGGCTGGGAACACTGTATCGTGGGGCAGCCACAGCTGAGAGATCACAGAAACACTGTGTTCCCACAAGCCTAAAATGGCAACATCTCCACGGCTAGCAATTTAGTAATGTGCGAGTTTAGGTTTTGTGGCTGTGGGTGCGTGGCTGGGTATTTACACTTCCTTTCCAAGATCTCAGGCATGAACAGCTAGACACTTCCCTAGGACAAGGAAGTGGATGTAGTTGAAGTTTCCTGTGTCATTGCAATTGCACCTTGTGGGCAGGATCTATGAACACCTGCTTCCTGGACAGCAGATTGTGAAGGAGGTAGCACAGGCAACATTGCAGTGGTTTGACCCACAAACACAAATTTGGTAACCTGGTGTTCTGCCCACCTACTGAGATGCTTGGCTGCCATGTGGTTCCATATACATACCGATGATACTCAGGTTATCTTTGCCCTGGCCTCTGTTCAAATTGGTATGGAAGATGCTACAGATTACAATGTTTTTCTCTGAAGAACTTTCTGAAAAAATCTTCCAGACAGTGGCTGAATGCCCCCTTACCCTGACTTGGGCCACAGTGGGGGTGCTCTTGGGAACAGTTGACCCAGTCCTCACTCTGGGCAAACCACTACCCCCTTGGTGCCTGTGTTGATGCTACATATCCATCTTCCTCTGTGTTGCTGTGCTGACTATGCATGTCAATGGTCCAGGATGGATCAGTGGACTTATTATCGATCACCTCGTCTTCCATCTCATCCTCCATCCAACTTGAGATTGTAGACTGAATTGATGGCAACTGTGTCTCATCATCATCAGCCTCCACCTCTAGGAACAGTAAATCATGTTCCTCAAAGTGTCTTTCTTCTGGCCGTAGGTTCTCAAATACTTGCGCATCAATGCATGCCACCTCCTCACGTTCCTCTTCAATGCTGCACGGCAAGAGGCCAGAGCCAACTAAAGGATACGTACTAAACAGATCCTCAGAGTGGCCAAGCTTGGGGTCATATGTCTCATGTCACTGATGAAGGGGGGAGAAAGCAGGACAAGGTTGAGGATTGAATGGGCCAGCCTTCTGTGTATCAACAGTAGACTGTGTGGTCATGGAACATTGGTTGCTGCTTAACAAATGCGGAGAGGCCTTGTATGCCATCCAACAATCTATTCTCGCTCTTCTGGCTTCCACACACGTTTACGTTCCAGACTGGGAAATTTGGCAAGGAACATAGTGGATGCATCAAGCTTTTTCTGACCTGACACAGACTGAATGCCTTGTCACCCACCACTGACAATATCATGCCCACGTCCACATTCCTGTCCCTTAGGAACTTTTTTGTCATTTTGGGTTTTGCTGACATATTTGCAAATGTTGATAGCCCAAGCCAAGCAAACTTTGACCCCAAAATATTGTGGAAAAGTGAGCACTTTGTATCAGGCAGCACAAAATGGTAGAGTCCTGCTTTGTATTTGCAGAACCACTAGCAATGTATTAATGTGGCTGATCTGGATGCCACAAGGCAGGCTGTGAACCCCTAAATATTGTGGAAACAGGAATGGTGTGTTTAGTGTATCAGGCAGCAGTAAATTCTAGAGTCCTGCTTTGAATTTGCACAGGCCACTAGCAACGTATTAATGTGGCTGTTGTGGGTGGACAGCACAAGTCAGGCTGTGAACCCCTAAATATTGTGGAAAGAAGAATGGAGCGTTTAGTGTATCAGGCAGCAAGCACTAAATGGTAGAGTCCTGCTTTGTATTTCCAAAGGCCAATAGCAACGTATTAATGTGGCTGTTGTGGATGGACAGCACAAGTCAGGCTGTGAACCCCTAAATATTGTGGAAACAGGAATGGTGCATTTACTGTGTCAGGCAGCACTAAATGGTAGAGTCCTGCTTTGTATCTGCAAAGGCCAATAGCAACGTATTAATGTGGCTGTTGTGGATGGACAGCACAAGTCAGGCTGTGAACCCCTAAATATTGTGGAAACAGGAATGGTGCATTTACTGTGTCAGGTAGCACTAAATGGTAGAGTCCTGCTTTGTATCTGCAAAGGCCATTGGCAACGTATTAATGTGGCTGATGTGGACAGACGGAACAAGTCAGGCAGTGAACCCCAAAATATTGTGGAAACAGGAACAGTGCGTTTAGTGTATCAGGCAGCAGTAAATGCTAGAGTCCTGCTTTGTATTTACAAAGGCCACTAGCAACATATTAATGTGTCTGATGTGGACGGATGGCACAAGTCACGCTGTGAATTCCTAAATATTGTGGAAATATTAACCGTGCTTTACTGTATCTGGCAGCAGTAAATGCTAGAGTACTGCTTTGTAACTATTTTCAAAATCTACTAACAATGTATTCATGTGGCTGATGTGGACAGATGGCACAAGTCAGATTGTGAACCCTTAAATATTGTGGAAACAGGAATGTGCATTTAGTGTATCAGGCAGCACCCGATCAACGGAAGTGATTTGTTTATGGCTGGCTGCATGTGGACAGAAACCCGAACTGCCCAATTAGTGACTTCTGTTGGGGTTCAGGTCAAGTCCTGGTCCCAACCGAACTTTACCTAAAGTCCGGTTGCACCGTCCAATCCAAACTTCCACTGGTCCGTTCATCTCTAGTTGGGAGCTAAGAATGGAAAGCTTAGTCTGCTGAGGACTACACCCCGAGCAGGTGACATTGGAGAACGTGGTTTAATCCTGTACAATGGATTCCTAACTAGTAAGGATTTCAGTGTTCGGGGAGAGCACTGTCTAGTTGGAACTGTTCTTCTCTTTGCTATTATTTTTTCTTTTGATGCTAGTTACATCAGGGCAGTAGGTTCTATGTACTGCAGTGAATTATGACTTTGTAATGCTAGAGTTGAATTGCCGTAAATGTCTAGATAGCAGAAATAATGTAGTTTTTACAATCAATTGCTGAGTTCCCAGCCTCTCGCCCAACTCTTATTAAAATGCAGTAGTCACATCATTCACTATAAAGGCACTGTATCCTTCAGCTTCCAGACTGCAGAGATGATCATTATTTTATCCAATCAGGCATTTCTTTCCAAATAGAAATGAATGATAGCCCCTGAGCGAGACCTCAAGAACAGCAGGGTACACAGACGTACTTTTAATGTTTGTAGGAAAGATATGCTTTTTTCCTAAGCAGGCAACTGTTCTATATATGTTAGTTCCCTATGTTTATTGATTGTTCGAGTAGACCCAGACGGAATTATTAGGTGCAACATTTAGGTATTCTATTTTAATGCAAATCATCATTAATGCCATGTCGTTTTTACACAGTATTTCATGCTGCCTAATTTTTTTATGTAGCTCACATTAGAGGCTTTATGTTTGCAATAAACTGTAGAACTCTAACTCAAAGGCAACCACTAGAGGGAGCTTACTGTGTACTGATCTGTCATTGGTTCCAATGTGAAAACAGTATGCAGTAGTCAATTACACTCCACCTCGTAGTAACTGCGGGCTAGCTGAACGTTTGTAATTTACCTCCAAGTGAGTAGCAATAGAAAATCATAGCCTCAACCGTGAAAACTTATATTAGAAATTAATTAGCATAAAATGTAATGCTCGGAAACTCCCTGTAGTTGTGTTGATCTGAACTTTTCAATTCAAAGTGGATAGAAAGCATCCAATTTACTAATACACTATTATTAGCAGTTCATTGCTGTTTACTAACACTCTTAATGAGCTTGTCCACCACTCAGATAACCCCTTCTCTATCTCTACATTCCCACTAACAAAATACCATCACTTATACCCATCTTTGGTGCCAGCAGTGTCAGCACTCGCTCTCCCAGGCTCACGTGACATTGTTATGTCACATGATCTCTGCAGCCAATCAGTAATAGCTTCACTCTTCTCTCCTATGGACGTAATCCGTCATCCGGAGGAAGTGAGAGAGCAGACAGTTCTCACTTCCTCCGGATGTCTTGATTTGTCCAAAGAAGAAGAGAGAAAATCAGCACTGATTGGCTGCAGAAATCTTGTGACAAAGCTGTTACGAGGGGGACCCGGGGAAGCGTGCCAAGATGGGGAATGGACAGCTTCCGCCGGTCAAGGTCCACTGTGCGGTGTAAGGGACCGCCGCTATGGTGGGTGAAGAGTGAGCGGGTTGCTGCTAGCGATCGTCTGGAATGTCACAGACGATCTATGTACACCGATCTGCCCTAACCCGTGTGGGTTGTATGGCAGAGATCACACGGCTCGGTGTACCTGTTGCACGGGGAAGCACAGAGGTGCCCACGCACGTGTGCCAGTGGAAGTCACGAGAATATGGCACGAGGGTAGCACAGAGGTGCCCACGCACGTGTGCTTTCAATAACCAGGTGAGTCCAGTGGAGACTTGAGGAGCTCACCTGGGACAGGAACACGGCCTGTAGAAGGAGCTACTGCCGGAGCAGCAAGGCAGGGACACGGCCTGCAAACCAGGTGCTGCCTAAGCAGCAAGGGCCAAGCCCACAGAAGAAGATAATGCCTGAGCAGTGGCGTGGCAGCACGCTGCCAGACATCCAAACAAAGAAGGACGGTCGCGCGCCGCCATGATGGCAGGAGGAGCTTTTAAGGAGGTGTAGCTCCAGCCAAGGGCGGGCGCGAGGCGGAGATGACGGACTTGACCCAATCAGGATCCACGACATCCCAGCCTGGCCAGTCAGGATTCACCACGTCACCAGCCTTGTCATCAAGCCGTGTGACGTCAGTGGGCGAATCAGGATCCACCAAGCATAGCACATGCTCACCCTCCTGCCTCTGGGAAATAGAGGCGGGATCCTCGGTCTCACAATGTGTAGAGATAACGGGAGTCTCACTGCTTCCCTGAGCAGCAAATCTCTGCACATTGCGCAACCTCACAGACCTTCGAGGCTGCTAAGCAGGAGGAGCTGTGGCAGGCAAGGAATGGGAGACCGCCTCATTTCTTGCAACAGGAGTACCACTAGGTGTCACCCTTGTGCTGCCTCTCTGAGGAGGTTTCTCCTGCACTCTGCGCAGTCTGGCAGACCTTCGGCGCTGCGGAGCAGGAGCGCTCGTGGCAGGCAAGGAGACTGTCTCATTCCTTGCCACAGGAGAGCCACGAGGTGTAACATTATCCCCCCGTCTAGGCCCCCCCCCACCCGTGCTCGAAGGCCGCTATCAAACCCGGTGCGTGGATATGATCCTCCAATTCCCAGGATCTAAGCTCCGGACCACGGCCGACCCACTCCACGATGTAGTACCTCCTGCCCCGTATAACTTTTGTCTCCACAAGCTTCGCCACCTCAGAGTCGTCGGGCGGGGAGTCAGTTTGAGGCGTCAGGGACCCCGAGAACTTATTAAGTCGTACGGGTTTCAGGAGGGACACGTGAAAGGTGTTGGCTATAGCCCAGCGTGGAGGGAGCTGGAGTCGGTATGCCACCGGGTTCACCTGCTCTAGCACTTTAAATGGACCCAGGTACCTAGGGGCGAACTTGGCTGCCTGTACCCGTAGGTTAACATTCTTAGAGGACAGCCACACTAGGTCACCAGGGGCGAAGGATGGTGCAGGGCGGCGGCGCTCATCAGCCGTTGTCACCATCCCGTCTTTAGCCCTCTTAAGGGCCTCTTGGGTGTTATCCCAGATCTCCCGGGCCTCGGTCGCCCAATCCTCCACTCTAGGATCGGGTGACGTAATGGGCATCGGAACCGGGATTCTGGGATGTTGTCCGTTATTGAGCAGGAACGGAGTCTGACCAGAGGATTCATGGACCGAATTATTAATGGCAAATTCGGCCCAAGGAAGGAGGTTAGCCCAGTTGTCGTGGTGCGCGGAGATAAAATGGCGGAGGTAAGTTACCAAGGTCTGATTGGTCCTCTCTACCAGTCCATTGGTTTCGGGATGGTATGCGGAGGAGATGTTCAGCTCTATCTGCAGGAGCTTACAGAGCTCTCTCCAGAAGCGAGACGCGAACTGGGGACCCCGGTCGCTCACCACCTTGTCAGGCATGCCATGCAGCCTAAATACATGCCTAATGAATAAGGTGGCGAGAGCACGTGACGTCGGGAGTCGTGGGAGAGGCACCAAGTGGACCATTTTAGAGAAGTGATCCGTGATGACCCATACGACCTTGTGACCTGCTGACTTGGGCAGATCTCCCAGGAAGTCCATTCCCACCACTTCCCAGGGACGATCCGGCACTGGCAGTGGGTGAAGAAGACCTGCCGGTCTCTGCCGGGACGGCTTATTCCGTGCACACGACAAACAGGCTCCCACATACTCCTGTATGTCCTGGGGTAGTCTCGGCCACCAATAGTGCCTAGTCACAAGGTCTCTGGTCCTTTTGACCCCAAAGTGACCCCCGACCTTGGAGGCATGGGCCCATGATAGCACCTCATTCCGTAGTTCAGGGGGAACGAGGGTCTTGCCAGGTGGCACCTGGTCCAAAGAAGTGGGAGTGACCATCCTCAAGCTGTCCGGGGGTAGTATAAGACGAGGCTCCTCCTCGTCCTCCTCCAACACAACCATACAACGTGACAAGGCATCGGCCCGTACGTTCTTCTCACCGGCCAGGTGGCGGATAATAAAGCGGAACCGGGAGAAGAACAAGGACCAACGGGCCTGCCTTGGGTTCAGGCGTTGTGCTGTCTGGAGGTATGTGAGATTTTTATGGTCGGAAAATACTTCAAATGGATGCTTCGCACCCTCAAGGAGATGCCGCCATTCCTGGAATGCTAGTTTCATCGCCAGTAACTCCCTATCCCCTATGGAGTAGTTCCTCTCGGCCGGAGAAAAGGTCTTGGAGAAAAAGAAACAAGGATGCTTCCTTCCTCGTTCGTCTTTCTGGTACAGGACTGCACCAGCACCGACCGAAGAGGCGTCTACCTCTAGTAGAAAGGGTTTGGAGATGTCTGGACGATGAAGGATGGGAGCTCTGGAGAAGTAAGTTTTGAGAGTGTGAAATGCCTCTACCGTTTCCCGTGTCCATGCTTTGGGATTAGCGCCCTTGCGGGTAAGGGCAATGATGGGTGCTGCCACCGTCGAGAAGTTGGGAATGAACTGGCGATAATAATTGATAAACCCCAAGAATCGCTGGATCGCTTTCAGCGAGCGGGGCTCAGGCCATTTCATCACTGTCTCCAACTTCCCCGGATCCATTGCTAACCCCTGACTGGACACGATATACCCCAGGAACGGCAAGGATTCACGTTCAAAAACGCACTTTTCTAGCTTAGCATATAACGAATGAGTGCGGAGCCTCTTAAGTACTCGGATGACATCCCTCCGATGGGTGGCAAGATCGGGGGAGAAGATAAGGATATCATCCAGGTATGCAACCACGGAAAGATACAAATCCCGGAAAACATCATTCACAAAGTCTTGAAATACGGCGGGGGCATTGCAGAGTCCGAAGGGCATTACGAGATACGCGTAGTGACCGTCCCTGGTGTTGAAGGCGGTCTTCCACTCATCGCCCTCTCGGACTCGCACTAGATTATACGCCCCGCGTAGATCCAGCTTCGTGAAGATCTTTGCCCCGTGGAATCGATCAAATAACTCCGTAATGAGGGGCAAAGGGTATTTGTTTTTGATCGTGATTGCATTTAATCCCCTGTAATCGATACAGGGGCGTAGATCCCCTTCCTTCTTTTGCACGAAGAAGAACCCCGCACCGGCCGGTGAAATAGACTTGCGAATGAACCCTTTTGCCAGGCTGTCCTGAATATATTTGGACATAGCCTCCGTCTCTGGAGCAGAGAGGGGATACACTCTGCCCCTAGGGGGCTCGGAGCCTGGCTTCAGGTCTATTCGGCAATCGTATGGCCGGTGGGGAGGAAGGGTATCTGCGGCCCTCTTGGAGAAGACGTCCCTGTAGGCCTCATAAGGTGTCGGTAAACCTGGCTCCCCTGTATTCCCTGAGGACCCAACCGACCTAATGGTAGCGGGTGGTTCGGTAGTCACGAGGTGCTCCCTACAGGATCCTGCCCATGATGAGATCTCCCCTGTTGCCCAGTTGAGTATAGGAGCATGCTGTCTCAACCAGGGGAGGCCCAGTAGGATCTCATCCGTCCCCCCTGGAAGCACCAGGAAGGACACCTGCTCATGGTGTCCTGGTGGTACTTCCATCCTGAGAGGGATGGTGATCTGGGTGATGGGATTGACTAGTAGGGACCCGTTGACTACCCGAACCCTGAGTGGCTTGGGTAAGAGAACCAGGGGAACTGAGTATCGGGTTGCCAGGGAGGTCGAAATGAAATTGCCATCAGCGCCTGAGTCCAGGCAGGCCAGAGCAGAGAAGAGAGTAGTGCCAAACTGCAACTGGGCGCTGATAGTCAACCTAGAGGGAGAAGCAGCGTCTAGTAACCCCCCTCTGATTGAAACTAGACGCTGTCTTTTCCCGACGGTTTGGGACATCGGGTAGCTATGTGTCCCCTCTGCCCACAGGAAAAGCAGATGACACCAGACCGAGAACCTGGGGTAGAGGAGACCGCTTTGAACACCTCCATTGACTCCACGGAGTCGCCTACAGAGCTGGCTGGGAGACCTGTCTGGTGGAATACGGGAGCCAGACGCTTTTTAGGCCGTGAGGACGTGGGTGCTGAAGAGACCTCGAGCCTCCGCTCCGCCTGGCGGATGTCTATGCGAGAGGCAACCACAATCAAGGACTCTAAAGTAGCAGGCACCTCACGCGTGGCCAGTGCGTCTTTGACGAACCCTGCCAGGCCCTCCCAGAACACAGGGACAAGGACCTTATCGGGCCAGTCCAGCTCTGCGGCAAGTGTCCTAAAGTGTACGGCAAAGTCCCCGACTGAAGCGGACCCTTGCCGAAGTCGTAGGAGGCGCAGCGCGGAGTCGTGGGTGACTTGAGGCCCGAGGAACACCATTCTCATGGCCCCAAGATAAGATGCTAAGTTATTCACCACCCGATCTCCGCGCTCCCACAACGGCGTGGACCACTTCAGCGCTCTCCCTGTGAGCAGGGACTGGACGAAGGCTACCTTCGCCTTCTCGGTAGCGTAAAGAGTCGCGGACAGCTCTAAGTAGGTGGTAACTTGGTTTATAAACCCACGGCACTCGGAGCTGTCCCCGCTAAAGCGCTCTGGAAGCGCAAGGCGAGGAGACCTTCCGCCCAATAGCACAGCCTGGGTAGCCGCCTGGGTGGCGACTGTCGTCAGAGCAGTCTTGTCGGAGGAAGACTGCTCCACTGCTGCCAAACGTGATTCCAACTGCTGCACATAACGCAGCAACTGCTGCTGCTCTTCAGCCATAGCCAGACCTTTGGCGCGACCGTAATGTTACGAGGGGGACCCGGGGAAGCGTGCCAAGATGGGGAATGGACAGCTTCCGCCGGTCAAGGTCCACTGTGCGGTGTAAGGGACCGCCGCTATGGTGGGTGAAGAGTGAGCGGGTTGCTGCTAGCGATCATCTGGAATGTCACAGACGATCTATGTACACCGATCTGCCCTAACCCGTGTGGGTTGTATGGCAGGGATCACACGGCTCGGTGTACCTGTTGCACGGGGAAGCACAGAGGTGCCCACGCACGTGTGCCAGTGGAAGTCACGAGAATATGGCACGAGGGTAGCACAGAGGTGCCCACGCACGTGTGCTTTCAATAACCAGGTGAGTCCAGTGGAGACTTCAGGAGCTCACCTGGGACAGGAACACGGCCTGTAGAAGGAGCTACTGCCGGAGCAGCAAGGCAGGGACACGGCCTGCAAACCAGGTGCTGCCTAAGCAGCAAGGGCCAAGCCCACAGAAGAAGATAATGCCTGAGCAGTGGCGTGGCAGCACGCTGCCAGACATCCAAACATAGAAGGACGGTCGCGCGCCGCCATGATGGCAGGAGGAGCTTTTAAGGAGGTGTAGCTCCAGCCAAGGGCGGGCGCGAGGCGGAGATGACGGACTTGACCCAATCAGGATCCACGACATCCCAGCCTGGCCAGTCAGGATTCACCACGTCACCAGCCTTGTCATCAAGCCGTGTGACGTCAGTGGGCGAATCAGGATCCACCAAGCATAGCACATGCTCACCCTCCTGCCTCTGGGAAATAGAGGCGGGATCCTCGGTCTCACAATATGTAGAGATAACGGGAGTCTCACTGCTTCCCTGAGCAGCAAATCTCTGCACATTGCGCAACCTCACAGACCTTCGAGGCTGCTGAGCAGGAGGAGCTGTGGCAGGCAAGGAATGGGAGACCGCCTCATTTCTTGCAACAGGAGTACCACTAGGTGTCACCCTTGTGCTGCCTCTCTGAGGAGGTTTCTCCTGCACTCTGCGCAGTCTGGCAGACCTTCGGCGCTGCGGAGCAGGAGCGCTCGTGGCAGGCAAGGAGACTGTCTCATTCCTTGCCACAGGAGAGCCACGAGGTGTAACACAAAGCCATGTCACGTGAGCTCACAAAAGCCAGGTCTGACACTGCTGGAACAGCGCTGGCATCGGAGGTGAGTATAAGTGTTGGTATTTTGTTAGTGGAAAACATAGGAATGGAGAAGGGTTTGTCCAAATACAATCCATTCAAGCATCCTTTACCTCACTTACCAAAAACTATTGGCTTAAGGCCACTTTACACTCAGAGATAAATCTGCGGCAGATCTGTGGTTGCAGTGAAATTGTGGACAATCAGTGCCAGGTTTGTGGCTGTGTACAAATGGAACAATATGTCCATGATTTCACTGCAACCACAGATCTGCCAAAGATTTATCTCTGTGTGTGACGGGACCTTTAGTCAAGAAAATGATGGAAAACATTCTAAGCAACATTGAAAAGCAGAAAATAAATACATGTTCTTATATACTGGTGCATCACAATAAATTAGAATATCATCAAAAAGATAATTTATTTCAGTAATTCAATACAAAAAGGGAAACACATACTGTGCCTTGCGAAAGTATTTGGCTCCCTTGAATTTTTCAACCTTTTCCCACATTTCAGGCTTCAAACATAAAGATAAAAATTGTAATGTTATGGTGAAGAATCAACAACAAGTGGGACACAATTGTAAAGTTGAACAAAATTTATTGCTTATTTTAAACATTTTTAAAAAATAAATAACTGAAAAGTGGGGCGTGCAATATTATTCTTCCCCTTTAAGTTAATACTTTGCAGCACCACCTTTTGCTGTGATTACAGCTGCAAGTCGCTTGGGGTATGTGTCTATCAGTTTAGGCACATCGAGAGACCGAATTTCCCAGATTCTCGATTGGATTCAGGTCTGGACTTTGACTTGGCCATTCTAACACAGATTTTGCTTTATGTTTCGGATCATTGTCTTGTTGGAAGACAAATCTCTGTCCCAGTCTCAGGGCTTTTGCAGACTCCAACAGGTTTTCTTCAAGAATGGTCCTGTATTTGGCTCCATCCATCTTCTCATCAATTTTAACCATCTTCTCTGTCCCTACTGAAGAAAAGCAGGCCCAAACCATGATGCTGCCACCACTATGTTTGACAGTGGGGATGGTGTGCTCAGGGTTATGAGCTGTGTTGCTTTACGCCAAACATATCGTTTGGCATTGTACCCAAATAGTTCGATTTTGGTTTAATCTGACCAGAAAACCTTCTTCCACATGTTTGGTGTGTCTCCCAGGTGGCTTGTGCCAAACTTTAAACAACACTTTTTATGGATATATTTGAGAAATGGCTTTCTCCTTGCCACTCTTCCTTAAAGGCCAGATTTGTGCAGTGTACGACTGATTGTTGTCCTATGGACAGACTCTCCCACCTCAGCTGTAGATCTCTCAAGTTCATCCAGAGTAATAATGGGCCTCTTGGCTGCATCTCTGATCAGTCTTCTCCTTGTTTGAGATGAAAGTTTGGATGGACGGCTGGGTCTTGGTAAGTTTGCAGTGGTATGATACTCCTTCCATTTCAATACAATCGCTTGCACAGTGCTCCTTGGAATGTTTAAAGTTTTGGAAAAATTTCTGTAACCAAATCCGACTTTAGACTTCTCCACAACAGTATCACGGACCTGCTTGTTGTGTTCCTTGGTCTTCATGATGCTATCTGCACTTTAAACAGAACATTGAGACTATCACAGAGCAGATGCATTTATACGGTGACTTGATTACACACAGGTGGCTTATATTTTTTATCATCATCAGTCATTTAGGACAATATTGGATCATTCAGAGATCCTCAATGAACTTCTGGAGTGAGATTGCTACACTGAAAGTAAAGTGGACGAATAATATTGCACAGAGTGACCTACTGGAAAAATTATTTTAAACTCAGAAATGTTGGCCTACTGAATAGTCTTTACAGTAAATGCACTCAATACTTGATTGAGGCTCCTTTTGCATGAATTACTGCATGCCAATGTATGTAAAGCGCTGTGGAATTAACAGCGCTATATAAGTGAATAAATATTATTATATTATTATTATCAAAGCGGTGTGGCATGGAAGCGATCACCCTGTGGCACTGCAGAGGTGATAAGGAAGCCCATATAGCATCCTTTAGCTTACCTGCATTGTTGGGTCTGGTGTCTCCCATCTTCCTCTTGACAATACCCCATAGATTCTTGATGGGATTTAGTTCAGGCAAGTTTGCTAGCCAATCAAGCACAGTGAGGCTCCTTTCAGACGTCTGTGTTTCAGGTACGTAGGACATCTGTTTTTAACACGCATGCCACACATACCCATGTCATTCTATGGACTTAACTCACAAATCCGTGTTTTCACAAGGACCGTGTGGCCCCCATGTACACATGGAGATGTGCCACACCAGCAGCAGATCGAACCACTCGGATCCGTGGGCAATGTCCTTTCGTGGCTCGAGGGTCTCACGACCCGGAGGCTTGGGGCAACACTCTAAAGTAAACGGGGGTATTTACAGGGGAGTTGTAGTTAGTGACGCCACCCATGGTGTGCGGTTATTGGGAGTACCGCCGTTGCCGTTGTTGGGACACCCGGGGGATGGAATGGGGCAGCAAGGTGTCGTTACCCTCCAAGGGTAGGGGTATGCCCCGGGGCTCTGGGAGGGGGGAATCACTCATGTACCCACTCAGCCAATAAGCAGACGCTGACAACTGGGTAAACGTGCCGCTGCCTCTCAAGGGGAGCTCGTCTGGGTCCCGTCCCTTGCAGTGCTGACTGGTTATCCGTAACCTACCTCCTGGCACAAAGTTTATATTTTCTGTAGTGGCCTGGTAGTCTGGAACTTGCCGGGCCCCGCTCCCCACTGTGGCTAAGTGTGGGAACCTGCTCTCAGGGCTCTTGCTTGGGATTTCAGTGGGCTGCGTATGTGGAAGGCCCTATCCCCCTCGTTGCGCTAGTGCCCCGATTCTGGAGCTGGTGGGAACAGTCCATAAAGGCTCCGCTCTCCGCAGGTTAATTGCCGGGTTGCCTGAAGCTTCTCCCCGACCTAGAGTCCGTGTACCCCGCCGTACCTTTGGTCCCGGACCGGTGATAGAACCAAGCTGCCGACCGTTCACTCAACAGGTCCAGGCACCTTGCCTCAATCCCCTGCGATCAGGGGTCCGACTCCTCTAGGTCCAGACCACCGTCTGCAACCTAGGTAGCTTCTCCTGGGAGCCACTACTCCCAACCTCCTCCACTTCACTTCTCACTACTCCTCTACACTCCTCACCTCCCCTCCCTGACCCCTAGGTGGGCAACCCTATTCCGCTCAAGCCGCTCACTGGTATGTCTGGTGAGTGTGGTGCAGGGTGTCTCTAGGATTTGATTTGCTGTTGGAAGCAGCACTGTAAGATGGGGACCCAGAACCATGAGGGATTTGAATACTGTATGCCGCCCCCAGGCCTGTAGCAGCCGGGCTGCTCGGATCTGGACCCGCTGTGTGGCTCGAGGGATCCTCCGGACCTGGGGGTCACGCGGACACACCAAATGAAAAGAGGGACGTAGTTGTAAGGTCTTGGCCGTATTCAGTTCGTGACGCCACCCACGGTGTGTGGTGAAGTGGGACACTACCGCTGCTGATGTGGGACACCCAGGGGAGATGTAGTGGCAGCTGGATGTTAACCCCTCCGTGGGTAGGGATGGTTGCCCCGGGACCCAGTGTCTCTGTGCAGGATATGGCGATGGCAGGGACCTGCGCGCCTGGACATACCAGGGGGTGTTTGGTTACTCACAATTAAATTAATCACACGAGTCTTCTGGTAAACCAAGGTGCTGGTGGCCGGCCGCCGCGGCCGGTTGCACTCTGGTCCCCCACCCGTGCTGGTGGTCGCCGTCTTTTCCTCTGCACTAGTTTTGTTGTTTGTTTGGACTTCTCGGTCTGGAACACGGGAGTCCGCTCCCGCCTTTTTGTGTGCCTGAGGAGCCATGCCTGTCTGACGCTGACCCGTGGGATCTACAGGCCCTGGTGGTGGCCCTATTCCTCTGTGGGTGGTTGTCTACTTTTCGGGACTTTGGTTGGGACAGGACCTAAAATCCTGCCCTCAATCGGTTGATTAGCTAGGCCGTTGGTTCCGGTCCTGGCTTCAGGGTCCGAGTACCGTCGGGTCTACGGTGTCGGTACCGGCGGGCTCCAACCCTGTAACGGTCCACCTTGGATCTCCGGCTGCCGTCTTCCCATCGCCTGCCGCCAGAGACCACCGTCTGCCACCTAGCCAAAGTACCAGGGCTCCGACCCTGGCGCCTGTGAGCTTGGGACCTCCACTCCCGACTTGAACTTGAACAAATCTCTCTATTTTCCCGCCCCAGGCTCTCCAGACGCCTAGGTGGGTGTTTTCCTAACCGCCTGGTCCCGCCCACTGGTGTGCCTGTCTTGCCCTGAGGGGGGGTGACTAGCGTTTCAGGTCGGCTGTATGTAACCTAGGTGAGGGATGGTGTAATGCGGGGGCCTAATGTGTGACTACCTGGTTTTGCCAGGGCGTCACAACTGCACTAAGGCAAAAGAGCGTGTAATACACTGTGATGGCCTGATAGTCCAGGAGCATCACAGAGACATGTCTGTTTTTTCTCCGGCAGCACAGGTGTCATACGGATAGCACACTGATGTGATCCGTGTAACATCAGTGTAACACGTACCAGAGAAAACACGCGTCTTTGAAATAACATGAATTTCTATACTAACCTCTCTCCAGCGATGCTGTCTGTGGTGCTGCTGTCACTTGCTACCGATCCCCCCACCCATTATGCTCATACATATTCACTGCACCATGGACCTGGAAGCAGCAGCATCACCGGAGACATCAGCATCGCTAGAGACAGGTGAGTATCCAGCAAGCAGTGTGTGTGTGCAGTGACGTCAGGACGTCATCGGAGTATCCAATGAACTCGGATGACCTCCTGATGACACCCCCGCGACACCTGCACTACCGTGTGTGTCATAACAGTGATTTGATGGGTTCATCAGAGTTCATTGGGAATTCCGATGAACCAGTGGCGTTACTGCCGCAACAACTACGGTAGTGTAGCGCCCCTGAAGCCCTCAGGGTGCTACAAGGTTCTGCATCCCCACCAGGATGCAGGGCCTACCCCCTTAGGGACCCAGAACCCCAGTGCCGGTGTGCCGCCCCGTGCTCGGCAGCAGCCGAGCCGCTCGGGTCCGAACCTTCAGTGGGTGGCTTGAGGGTCTCCAGACCCGGGGGTCCTGCGGTCACTCCGATCAAAAAGGGGGTGGCGGTTTGGGGACGTAGGTGTACGGCCGGAGCCGTGTTTGAGTTCGTGACGCCACCTATGGGATGTGGTGAAGATGGACACCACCGCTGCAGTTATGGGGCACCCGGGGGAGATATTGCGCAGCAAGTTGTTAACCCCTCCATGGGTAGGGATGGTGGCCCCGGGACCCGATGGGGGAGCTGGGCGGTGCAGGGAGATGGGTGGCCGGAGGGCACTGATGTACTCACGATTAGTAAACACACGAGCCTCTGGTAAACCAAGGTGATGGTGGTCGGTACCCACAGCCGGCTGCAGTCTGGCCCCCCACCCGGTTGTTGGTCTCTACCTTTCTCCTGCACCTGTTTTGTGATGGTGGACTACCTGCGCTTGCAACTTCAGGAGTCCGCTCCCTGGCTTGTGGTTGCCTGAGGAGCCCTTTGCCCGTAGACGCTGGCCCGTGGGATCTCTCTGCCATGGCGGTGGCTTTCTATTCCCCTCGTTGGGCTGTTGCCTTCAGTCGGGACTTTGGGTGGGACAGGACCTATAGTCCTGACCGCAATTAGTTAATTAGCTAGCTTCTGGACCTAGCTTCAGGGTCTGAGTACCCCCCTTTGTGCTCTGGTTGCCGAGTCGGTTCCCCAGGTCGGTACCAGCAGGCCACTACCCTGTCCCGGTCCACCATGGTTCCACTGAGCCGTCTTCCGGCTCCTGCAGACAGAAGACTCCGTATGCCTCCTAGCCAAAGGTACCCGGGCACCTACCCTGGCACCTTTCAGTCTGCTACAGGCCTGTCACACAGGCCTGACCTCCTCCACTGAACTCTCAAACTGATCTACTGTCTCTTCCCGCCTCAGGCCATCCGAACTCCTCGGTGGGCGTGTCCAACCACCTGGCTCCGCCCCCTGGTGTGTCTATCAAGCACTGAGGGGGGGTGACTAGGTTTTAAATGTTTGGCTGCTGTCACCTTGTTAGGGGACTGGTGTGATGCGGGGCCCTATCTGTGACTACCTGGCCCAGCCAGCGCGTCACACTGGTAATACCAAAAACCCAGGTAATCCCAGTTTTCCCCAACAATCCCCCATACAATGTTACCCAGCTAGGGTGGGACCATGGATGGCGCCTAGAGGTGGAGCCACTCCAGTCCACTAGTTGACCAGGTGGGAGGGGCAGACTTTGGAGAGTAGTCGGGAACACATGAAATCAGAGCAGTAGTGACTGTGAGGAGAACTGAAGTGACAGTGGAGAAGGGAGACTGCAGTGAGACAGAGCAGTCAGCAGTATAAAGGTGGAAGTGAAGTGACTCGCTGACTCGGGTTGATGGTGACCTGGTACCCAGGAGAGGTAGTTGCCAGTGGAGTACAGTGGAGTACTCCCGGAGCTACGCAACGACGGGGTACAGGACCCTAGGACAGGAAAGAGCTTTAAGCCGACCTGTTAACACCTGCACAGCAAATGGGACCATCAAGGACCTTGCTGACCCTAAAGAATCCGAAGACTCAGTAGCAAAGAGAGAGCCGGGGACAGGACCAGAGACTCCATACCCAACAGGGTTCACGCTACCGTCAGGCGGACAAAAGTGGACAATCCACAAATCGGGGACCCCCAGTGTTCCATACCACGGGGACCCACTTACCAGAGACATGTGCAGGGGAAGAAGGTACCAGAGAACCTGACTGGCACTGGGACGAAGGGGACCTGGAGGCGAAAGAAGCCAGCCTCGGGCAACCAGTTAACACCCGAAAAGTGAGTAAACCAGTTGCACTGAATACCTGTCTGGACTCCCTCTTCCGATGCCCACGGCACCATACACCCGCTGGGGCAATACACTACTTGCGGAGGGACTACCATACTAGCTGCAATACCATCAGCCCCAGTAGAGACACTGCAGCGGTGGCTCCCTACCTTTAGCCGCAACACCGCAAGTGGCGTCACAAATAACTTTATTCACAAATCCCCTGTAAATATCTCCCTTACAAAAAGGGCCCAGGGCACATTCCCAATAGAGACACTGCCCGGAACCAAGTACCCCATATCCCTGGGTGTGACAGTAGCGCGGATGTCTCTGGGGTGTCATCAGGAGGTCTTCCAAGTTCATTGGATGCTCCCATGAACCCATGACGTCACTGCTGTGGCCGCACACACACTGCTGAGGATGCCCCTGCAGTGATCTGGACTGAACTTATGAGGTCCAGGTCACTGCAGGGAAGCACACACAGCAGTGTGTGTTTGCCTGCTGGGGCTGCTCTTACAAACAATGGAGAACATTTGGTTCTCCATTGAATGTGCCAGCGTGTACAGGATCGGCGTGGGTCCCACCTAATTGGATTACAGCGGACCAGGATTAGGGCTTTGACAGGGAAATAAATTGGAAAAGAGGTTGTCACTTGTCTTTATTTATTGAATAATTTTCTCTTTTTATGTCTTTTCAGGTTCTCTTTTGGGGATCATCGTGGGACCTCGCAATGGATTACAGCAGACCTTTTGTATGTTTTTGAAAAAGCAAAACAAATAAATTGGTGAATGAGGGCTGGTTTCGGGGGGGTTTTGCTCAAATAAACTTTTTTAATCTCCTTTCAACTACTGGATTATTAATGGGGATGTCTGCCAGATGCCACCCATTACTAATACCAGGGCTTGATACAAGCTGTAGCTGGTATCAACCCCCAAATATTACCCTGTTTGCACCAAACCTGGGCAATGGGAAGAGCCAGCTCTAGTACCAGAATTGGTGCATCTAAAGGAGGGCCTCCCACTACACTTTCTACTCTGGTAAGAGCCTGTTTGTGCTCTCCTCTGAAGGGAACAGTACATACCGTTGTAGGAACTTTTCAGTTTCTTTGCAATTTCTCGCATGGAATATCCTTCATTTCTAAGAACAAGAATAGACTGTCGAGTTTCATATGAAAGTTCTCTTTTTCTGGCTATTTATGAGTTTAATGGAACCAACAAATGTAATGCTACAGATTCTCAACTAGCTGAAAGTAAGGTCAGTTTTATAGCTTCTCTAATCAGCAAAACAGTTTTCAGCTGTGCTAACATACTTGTACAAGGGTTTTCAAGGGATTTCCAAACATCCATTGGCCTTCTAACAATTCTACACAATGTACCATTAGAACACTGGAGTGGTGGTTGTTAGAAATGGTCCTCTATACACCTATGTAGATATTGCATTCAAAACCAGACGTTTGCAGCTAGAATAGTCATTTACCACATTAACAATGTATAGAGTTTCTGTTTAATTTAATGTTAGCTTCATTGAAAAAAAATGTGCTTTTCTTTCAAAATAATGAAATATTTAAGTGACCCGAAATTGAACTATTGTGTACACAATTATGTATTAGCATCGAGAAGTAAACAAACCACATACATGTCAGCAGCGATGATACCAATACAATATATATCAGCATCGATGATACCTACATATTACAATGCATTGACGTCATTGCGCTGTCTGCAACATGCCGCTGCCCCATCACCTGGTGCAGTAGCATGCATAGATATTTAGTATCAAGGACTCAGGGGCTCTTTTCTTCACAGTAGTTTTTAACGAAGTGTTCTTCTAAGGATGCACATCCAGCTGAAATAGAGCTGACATTGGCGAGCAACCTCTGCCCTGGGTCTGCAATTGTGTCGACTATCTGGGATGCTCAGGATGTCACCTGTGTGCAGCGTCTCAGTTTGAGAGGCAAGCAAGATAATTTTTCCACTCAATCAGACAGCACAGACCACAGTCTTTAAAGAGAAGCTCATTTCACCTCATGGCAGGAAAGGCTTTGAATATAACAATAAACATTGACATCCAAGTACCTTACAGGTGATCATTATTTGTGGACATATACCATATTTCCCCGAAAATAAGACCTACCTCAATAATAAAATGATTTTACGGGATTTTTGCAGTGTGCTTGAAATATAAGCCCTACTACAAAAATAGGCCCTAGTTAGAGTTAGGGGGTGTAAACTTCGCAATTTATTAGGGTTCCACACTCTATGGGACCCCAAAAGCTATATTTCAAGGTTCAGATTGTTTAAGTACTTTCCATGACTTCAAATTCATGTGACCAATTGCCTCTTAATTGCAGGAGGCTAAAAGAACTGAACAGGAGACAGTCTGGTATGCAGGACTAGCATTAGGGGGATGGGAGAGCAAACTGGGAAATTTCACAGGGCCCCCATTCTCATAGGGGCCCCAGGTTTTATGTCCTTATGATAGCAGTGCTCCAGGACCTCTCTGCCATCACATCCTGTGACCAAAGGTCATTGGAGGAATCTAAGGGGTACTTTGCACTCTACAACATCGCTAGACGATGCCTGCGATGCCGAGCGCGATAGTACCCGCCCCCGTCGCACATGCGATATCTTGTGATAGCTGCCGTAGTGAACATTATCGCAACGGCAGCTTCACACGCACTTACCTGCCCTGCGACGTCGCTCTGGCCGGCGACCCGCCTCCTTCCTAAGAGGGCGGGTCGTGCGGCACCACAACGACGTTACACGGCAGGCGGCCAATAGAAGCAGAGGGGCGGAGATGAGCCGGACGTAAACATCCTGCCCACCTCCTTTCTTCCGCATAGCCGGTGGAGGCAGGTAAGGAGATGTTCCTCGCTCCTGCGGCTTCATACACAGCGATTAGTGATGAGCGAGTACTAAAAAGCTCGGGTGCTCGAGGCTCGGGCCGTGCATCCCAAGATACTCGTGTACTCGGCCCGAGCACCGAGCCCAATGTTATCCTATGGGAGACCCGAGTATTTTTATGAAATGACCCCCGGCAGCATGTAGAAACCCTAAAAATGTCACAAAAGTCTCAGAAGAGTGCTCAAATGACATGGCAACAGCATGGGGAAGACCCCTTGAAGCATTTATCACTCAAAAGTCACAGCTGTGAACAATTTTGTCCGCGTTTTACGCCATTTTTACGGACTCACCAGAAAACCTTCAAAAATGACACCAAAATGAATTTTCATGGCATAAATGTTAAGGGCACATACCCAATAGTGAGATAGAGCTGGTGTATGTTACTTTTTGAGATTAATACATGAAAGATTTTACGTAAAACATTGTGTGGCACTCCGATGTCCCTGAGAAGAGACGTACATGAAGGCCTCTTGAGTCTAATGTGCCCATTTTGAGGAAGTGAGTCTTTGTAGTATTTTCCTTTGCCAGGGCAGTCCAAAATTGTGAGGTTCACCAATGCCCCTGCATACAGACGTGCATGAGGGCCTGTAAACCTGAAGTGCCGATTGTAAGGAAGTGGGTCTATTGTAGTATAGCCCTTTGGCAGGGCAGCCAAAAATTGGGAGGCTCCACGTTGTCCCTGGATAGAGACGTGCATGAGGGCCTGTAAACCTGAAGTGCCCATTGTAAGGAAGTGGGTCTATTGTAGTATAGCCCTTAGGCAGGGCAGCCAAAAATTGGGAGGCTCCACATTGTCCCTGGATAGAGACGTGCATGAGGGCCTGTAAACCTGAAGTGTCCATTGTCAGGAAGTGGGTCTATTGTAGTATAGCCCTTAGGCAGGGCAGCCAAAAATTGGGAGGCTCCACATTGTCCCTGGATAGAGACGTGCATGATGGCCTGTAAACCTGAAGTGTCCATTGTCAGGAAGTGGGTCTATTGTAGTATAGCCCTTAGACAGGGCAGCCAAAAATTGGGAGGCTCCACGTTGTCCATGGATAGAGACGTGCATGAGGGCCTGTAAACCTGAAGTGCCCATTGTAAGGAAGTGGGTCTATTGTAGTATAGCCCTTTGGCAGGGCAGCCAAAAATTGGGAGGCTCCACGTTGTCCCTGGATAGAGACGTGCATGAGGGCCTGTAAACCTGAAGTGCCCATTGTAAGGAAGTGGGTCTATTGTAGTATAGCCCTTTGGCAGGGCAGCCAAAAAATGGGAGGCTCCACGTTGTCCCTGGATAGAGACGTGCATGAGGGCCTGTAAACCTGAAGTGTCCATTGTCAGGAAGTTGATCTATTGTAGTATAGCCCTTAGACAGGGCAGCCAAAAATTGGGAGGCTCCACGTTGTCCCTGGATAGAGATGTGCATGAGGGCCTGTAAACCTGAAGTGTCCATTGTCAGGAAGTGGGTCTATTGTAGTATAGCCCTTAGGCAGGGCAGCCAAAAATTGGGAGGCTCCACATTGTCCCTGGATAGAGACGTGCATGATGGCCTGTAAACCTGAAGTGTCCATTGTCAGGAAGTGGGTCTATTGTAGTATAGCCCTTAGACAGGGCAGCCAAAAATTGGGAGGCTCCACGTTGTCCCTGGATAGAGACGTGCATGAGGGCCTGTAAACCTGAAGTGCCCATTGTAAGGAAGTGGGTCTATTGTAGTATAGCCCTTTGGCAGGGCAGCCAAAAATTGGGAGGCTCCACGTTGTCCCTGGATAGAGACGTGCATGAGGGCCTGTAAACCTGAAGTGCCCATTGTAAGGAAGTGGGTCTATTGTAGTATAGCCCTTTGGCAGGGCAGCCAAAAATTGGGAGGCTCCACGTTGTCACTGGATAGAGACGTGCATGAGGGCCTGTAAACCTGAAGTGCCCATTGTAAGGAAGTGGGTCTATTGTAGTATAGCCCTTTGGCAGGGCAGCCAAAAATTGGGAGGCTCCACGTTGTCCCTGGATAGAGACGTGCATGAGGGCCTGTAAACCTGAAGTGCCCATTGTAAGGAAGTGGGTCTATTGTAGTATAGCCCTTTGTCAGGGCAGCCAAAAATTGGGAGGCTCCACGTTGTCCCTGGATAGAGACCTGTTAGGTTCTTAGTGCCTCCGTGCTTGCATTTAAAAACCGCACGTGTGTGCCTGTTGGTGGCAGCGTTAAGGTGCACTTGTGTGCGTTTTGCAAAAACTTGGATATAACGCACAAGTCTAGTGAACACACATCAGCACAGCATTGCAAAATGCGCAAGGGCGTTGGCAACGAACAAGGAAGTGGACGTGATGGTGGTGCAGGCAGAGACCGAGGTCGTGTGCAAGCTCTAATTTCGCCACAACAAAGGGCCACATCTACTCGCTCGCACGTCCTGTCCGAATTTCTTGGGGACCGCAGCAGTACACCGCTCTTGAACCAAGACCAGTGTCAACAGGTTGTTAGTTGGATAGCGGATAATGCTTACAGTCAGATTGGCACCACCACAAACACTCTGTCTTCCACACGGTCAAGTGTCAGTAGCCGTGATACTGCACCGCACATTTCAGAACCTGATCCTCCTTCCTACCAGCAGGCCGAGTACACGTCCATGGACATTACTGATCCCACACTTGGACACTCGGAAGAGCTGTTCACGTTTCCATTCGCACATTCTGGCCTCTCGCCAGCTCCTGTTGAAGTGGGCCATGACGAGATTGTATGTACAGATGCCCAAATATTTGAGAAGCCACGTTCTCACGAAGTTGGCAACGTGTCTCAACAAGGGGTGGACGATGATGAGACACAATTGTCAGGAAGTCAGGAGGAGGAGCAGGGTGCGGAAGAGGAAGACGACGTGGTGGATGATCCAGTAACTGACCCAACCTGGCAGGAGGATATGCAGAGCGAGGACAGCAGTGCACAGGGGGAGGGAGGCGTAGCATCCCAACAGGCAGTAAGAAGCAGGGTGGTGGCCCCAGGCAGACGTCAGGCAACCGTTCCCCGGAACAACAACACGACACAAGGTGCCTGTACAAATGTTAGGTCTTCCCGAGTCTGGCAGTTTTTTAAGTTGGCTCCAGATGATTCTAAAAAGCCCATTTGCAACACCTGCCATGCCAGCATCAGCAGGGGTACCAAAACTAGCAGCCTGACCACCACCAGCATGATCAGGCACATGTCAGCCAAGCACCCGACTTTGTGGGATGTACAACAGAGTCGAGGAGCAGTGCTTGCTGATGTCACTGCTACGTCTTCGCTTGTTGTGCATGCGAGCCAATCCCCTGTCCATGCTGCCCGCGAACAAGCCTCCTCCGGCCCTGCACCTGCAGTTGCCCACGCAGAAATAACACCATCATCAAGCACGTCCTTGTCCCAGCGCAGCGTTCAGTTATCCATTCAGCAAACCTTTGAACGCAGGCGCAAATACACTGCCAACGCCCCACATGCCACACTTCTAAATGCTAACATTTCGCGACTGCTTGCGCTGGAAATGTTGCCTTTTAGGCTGGTGGAGACAGAAGCATTCCGCAACCTGATGGCGGCAGCTGTCCCACGTTACTCGGTCCCCAGCCGCCACTATTTCTCCCGGTGTGCCGTCCCCGCATTGCATAACCACGTGTCACAAAACATCACACGTGCCCTGAACAACGCTGTTTCAGCCAAAGTCCACCTAACCACAGACACGTGGACAAGTGCTTGTGGGCAAGGCTGCTACATCTCGTTGACAGCACACTGGGTTAATATTGTGGAAGCTGGGACCCAGTCTGAGCGATGGCCGGATCCCGGGGACTCGAGCGGCGCTCCTCGCCCGTGAGTGAAAAGGGGTGGTTTGGGTTTTGGGGATATTGTCCGTGACGCCACCCACGGTTGTGGTGATTGTGTGGACACCACCGCTGCTCTGGACGGAAATCACAGGAGCCTGTGACAGGGAGCAGCTTTGTTGTTATTTCTCCCCTCCGTGGGTAGGGGGGTTGGTTGTCCCGGGGCCCGGTGATGGGGTAGAGATGGATGACAGGCGGGTTGCGGGGCCTGATGAGGTGCAGGGTCGCAGGGGCAGCGCTATGCCGCACGGCACGGAGGTACTCACTCAGCCCAATGATGATGACACAGTTCACGGTAAAACAAGTGGCTGGATGGACGGGTCCCTCGGACGGCTGCGGTTGTTCCTCCCTGCAGGTTAGTGATGACTGTCTCTCCCTGCACCTAAGTTCAGTGTTGGTAGTGATGGTTTCCCACCGGTAACCTGCTCCCCAACCTGGATATGGGCCGGAGGAGCCCCTTTTGCCCACAGGCGCTGGCCCTGGGAGACGGTTGCCCTTGGCGGTGGCGGTGTCTCCCCTTCACGGTTGGACGGTTGCCTTCTATCGGGACTTGGCTGTTTGGAAACCCGGAGGTCACCTTCACTAACGGATTTGGCAAATTCACGGTGACACCAAGCCTTGCCGGGATCCGAAAGACCCCTGCCAATGGTGCTGGCTTCTCTTTGTATACCGGTCCGGTACGGCCGGGTCACCACCCGTCCACGGTCCTTACGGCAGACTCCAATCGGCCTCCACTGCAGACGGTCACCACATCCTGCCAACCTTGCTGGCCTGTCCGGGCCACACACCCAGACCAACTTCAGGCTCTTTGCTGTCACTTTTCTCCTCTCTACTACTTTCCTCCTTCCACTTCCTTAGCTTAACTCTCACTGCCTGTGTCTTCCCTCCTCCAGGACTGTGAACTCCTTGGTGGGTGGAGACCAACTGCCTGGCTCCACCCCCTGGTGTGGACAACAGCACCTGGGGAAGGCAACAAGGATTTTGTGTTTTGACTATGATGTGCCTGCAGGGAGTGTGGGGTGTGTAAGTGTTGTGCTCTGTGGCCCCTGGCTTGTCCAGGGCGACACAGAAGCACTGCAGCACTGCCTCGGCGAAGCGGCAACAGGCTGTGCTGAAGCTAATCTGCATAGGTGACAAACCCCACAATGCAGAAGAGGTGTGGACAGCTCTGAAACAGCATGCAGATCACTGGCTCACACCTCTGAACCTAAAGCCAGGAAAGGTTTTGTGTGACAATGGCCGGAACCTGGTGGCGGCTTTGAGGCGAGGCCAGCTGACACATGGTCCATGCGTGGCCCATGTGCTCAACCTCGTGGTTCTGCGGTTTCTAAAGTCATACCCAGAGCTGTCTGATCTGCTGGTAAAAGTTCGCCGCCTGTCTGCACATTTTCGAAAGTCACCTACTGCTTCAGCCGGCCTTGCCGGCTTTCAGCGCCATTTGCATCTTCCGGCTCACAGACTGGTGTGTGATGTCCCTACGCGTTGGAATTCAACTCTGCACATGTTGGTCAGGATATGTGAGCAGAAGAGGGCAGTTGTTGAGTACCTGCATCACCTAAGCCGTAGGGAAATGGGTCAAACTCCACACATAACACCTGAGGAGTGGAGATGGATGTCCGACCTATGTACCATCCGCCAAAACTTTGAGGACTCCACCAAGATGGTGAGCGGCGATGACGACATTCTTAGCGTCACCATACCGCTTCTCTGCCTTCTAAAATGGTCTCTGCTCAAAAAACAACCATGATGCATTGCAGGCGGAGCACGATGAGTTTGAGCAAGAAACAGTAGTGGGTGTGGGTGATTACACACAGCCCAGCCTCGTCTCATCACAACGTGCAGTGGAGGACTATGACGAGGAGAAGGATGAAGACATGGAGCAACTCTCTGGCCAAATTGAGGATATGACATGCAGTCATATCCTCGGTTCAGCGTGGCTGGCCAGAGGACAGGGTAGATGATGAGGAGGAGGAGGAGGAGGACAGCATGTTCAGTCATCGTGTTGGTCAGGATACTGAAGTGATGGCTGTTAAGAGTCTGGCACACATGGCTGACTTTATGGTAAGCTGCCTGTCTCGTGACCCTCACGTTAAGAACATCTTGGCCGACAACCATTACTAGTTGGTAACACTGTTAGACCCACGCTAAAAGGAGAACTTTATGTCTCTTATTCCCGAGGCGGAGAGGTCAGGCAAAATGCAGCAGTTTCAGAAGGCCATAGTCACGGAAGTAGGCAAAGCATTCCCCTCACAAAACGCTAGCGGCATAGGTCAGGAATCAGTGGACAACCAAGACGTACAGCCGAGAGGGGCACAAGTCCAATCTGCCAGAGGTAGGGGAACAGTCTTCAAGATGTGGGACAGTTTTCTCAGCCCCTCACATACCACAGTCCCTGAGGTGCGGGGTAGTGCCACAAGAAATCCTAAGTTTGCCTAGATGCTCAAGGAGTACCTTGCAGATCAAACAACTGTACTCCGACATTCCTCTGTGCCTTACAATTAATGGGTATCCAAGCTGGACACGTGGCATGAATTGGCTCTCTACGCCTTTGAAGTCCTGGCCTGCCCTGCCGCTAGCGTTTTGTCACAGCGTGTTTTTAGTGCCGCAGGTGGAATCATTACAGATAAACGCACCCGCCTGTCAACTGAAAATGCTGACAGGCTGACTCTGATCAAGATGAACAAGGGTTGGATTGGGCCAGACTTCACCACACCACCAGCAAATGACAGCGGAATTTAAAGTTTGTAACGGGAATTTGCCATGTACCTCCACTCACCCATGGTAACACACTTCTGGACTTTGGCTAATCGCTGGACTGCTCCTCCTTCTCCTCATGCGCCATCATGATGACCGTTACAATAGTTAGGCCGTTGTTTCAGGTATACCCCCAGTGGTAAATTTTTTCGCCCATGGGCATTACAACGACAGGAGACCCGCTCCTTTGCAATGGGAACAATGTTTTGAGGCCCTCATGCACATCTCTATCCAGGGACAATGTGGAGCCTCCAAATTTTTGGCTGCCCTGCCTAAGGGCTATATTACAATAGACCCACTTCCTTACAATGGGCACTTCAGGTTTACAGGCCATCATGCACGTCTCTATCCAGGGACAATATGGAGCCTGACACTGCCACCGACTGCCACACACGTGCGGTTTTTAAATGCAAGCACGGACGCACTAAGAACCTAACAGGTTTTTAGGAGCGACAATTACTGAGAAGTCTGACACTATCAGACACTGCTGACTGACGTGTATTATTCACTAGACTTGTGCGTTATATAATAGTTTGTGCAAAACGTGCACCTGTACGCTGCCTCCGACAGGCACACACGTGCGGTTTTTAAATGCAAGCACGGGCGCACTAAGAACCTAACAGGTTTTTAGGAGCGACAATTACTGAGAAGTCTGACACTATCAGACACTGCTGACTGACGTGTATTATTCACTAGACTTGTGCGTTATATAATAGTTTGTGCAAAACGTGCACCTGTACGCTGCCTCCGACAGGCACACACGTGCGGTTTTTAAATGCAAGCACGGATGCACTAAGAACCTAACAGGTTTTTAGGAGCGACAATTACTGAGAAGTCTGACACTATCAGACACTGCTGACTGACGTGTATTATTCACTAGACTTGTGCGTTATATAATAGTTTGTTCAAAACGTGCACCTGTACGCTGCCACCGACAGGCACACACGTGCGGTTTTTAAATGCAAGCACGGACGCACTAAGAACCTAACAGGTTTTTAGGAGCGACAATTACTGAGAAGTCTGACACTATCAGACACTGCTGACTGACGTGTATTATTCACTAGACTTGTGCGTTATATAATAGTTTGTGCAAAACGTGCACCTGTACGCTGCCACCGACAGGCACACACGTGCGGTTTTTAAATGCAAGCACGGACGCACTAAGAACCTAACAGGTTTTTAGGAGCGACAATTACTGAGAAGTCTGACACTATCAGACACTGCTGACTGACGTGTATTATTCACTAGACTTGTGCGTTATATAATAGTTTGTGCAAAACGTGCACCTGTACGCTGCCACCGACAGGCACACACGTGCGGTTTTTAAATGCAAGCACGGACGCACTAAGAACCTAACAGGTTTTTAGGAGCGACAATTACTGAGAAGTCTGACACTATCAGACACTGCTGACTGACGTGTATTATTCAATAGACTTGTGCGTTATATAATAGTTTGTGCAAAACGTGCACCTGTACGCTGCCACCGACAGGCACACACGTGCGGTTTTTAAATGCAAGCACGGACGCACTAAGAACCTAACAGGTTTTTAGGAGCGACAATTACTGAGAAGTCTGACACTATCAGACACTGCTGACTGACGTGTATTATTCAATAGACTTGTGCGTTATATAATAGTTTGTGCAAAATGTGCACCTGTACGCTGCCACCGACAGGCACACACGTGCGGTTTTTAAATGCAAGCACGGATGCACTAAGAACTTAACAGGTTTTTAGGAGCGACAATTACTGAGAAGTCTGACACTATCAGACACTGCTGACTGACGTGTATTATACACTAGACTTGTGCGTTATATAATAGTTTGTGCAAAACGTGCACCTGTACGCTGCCACCGACAGGCACACACGTGCGGTTTTTAAATGCAAGCACGGACGCACTAAGAACCTAACAGGTGTTTAGGAGCGACAATTACTGAGAAGTCTGACACTATCTGGACTGTTTTAGACTATGTACACCAGCCCCAGATATGATGAAGGCTGGTATACGGTCACCACTAGGAATGGCTATATACCTTGCCTGCCTGCCTGCCTGCCTGCCTGTATACTGCTACAATAGTCCTGACAAGGACTCTTCTGGTCACTAGCCTGTATTCTGACCTGGCTATACCCTGCCTGTATACAGCAACGATAGTCCTGAGAAAGACTCTGCTACTGTACTCCGACCTGGCTATACCCTGCCTGCCTGTATACAACTATAATAGTCCTGAGAAGGACTTCTGGTCACACTGTTTGCAGCCCTGCTCCGGAACTAACTATAAAGGGCCGCAAACCTTTCCCTGAAGCAGCAACACTCTCCCTGCACTCACTGTCCGGATGGCTGTGTGCAGAGCACAGCGCGCCCGCCGGTATAAAGGCTCGGTCATGCTGTGCAGGCCGGCCAATCACTGCAATTCCACAACTAACAGGGCTGTGGCATTGCAGTGGTCTGCCAGCCAATCCCTGCATGAGGGCTGGCTCTCAAAAGAGCGCCAACATGCAGGGATGAAGACCACGAGTACAGCACGAGTATCGCGAGATTACTCGGTCCCCGCCGAGTAGCCCGAGTACAGTGATACTCGTGCGAGTACCGAGTAGTAACAAGCATACTCGCTCATCACTAACAGCGATGTCTGCTGCCGCAGGAACGAGGAACAACATTGTATCTCCTATTGGTGCGACATTATGAAAATGTCCGACGCTACACAGATCACCGATTTACGACGCTTTTGCGATCGTTTATCTAGGCTTTACACCTTGCAACGTCGTTACTGGGGCCGGATGTGCATTACTTTCGATTTGACCCCGACGATATCGCAGTAGCGATGTCGCAGTGTGCAAAGTACCCCTAAAGCTGAAGATGAGACAGTCTTGTGTGTGTGCGTGTGTGTGCGTGTGCGTGTGTGTGCGCGTGTGTGTGTGTGTATGTCTGTGTGTGCAGATGGATGGTTGAATAAGAGCTAGATAGATAGATACATAGATAGATATGAAGAGGGGAGCCCTATCACTGGCTTCCCTATTTCCTTCAATGTGTGTAATTTAAAGATACAAAAAAGGTTTAACTTTCAGATGACAGGATATAACATACATTGTATGCTAGCCTACCAAAGTGACTTTAAAACAATTCAAAAGGTGAAAAAAAGTATGCATGTCTGGCAAGAGAATGCCATAGCAATATGTACATAATTCATGCACACAAGTCTCTTTGTAAAACAATTCAGGAACCAGTTTATTGGAGGTCACTACTTCTTCCCTACTTCAGACAAACAGGCCCTCCCGTGCTGCCACCGCTCTCCTGGGGGATTTCTACCTTGCTGGCACTCACTCTGGATTACTATCCTCCGGCAGCCAAGTCCAGTACGTGCTTCCTCACCGTAACTTTTCCTACCGGCTGCCGTGTCTCACTCGGGCCCTCGGACAATGTACCAGATCCCGACCAGTTCAGGATCCCGCTGGTGATCTCTATACCCCAACGTCCCACCGATCTCAGGACGCTCTACAGTCCATCCACAGGGTGAGGTCTTGACACATGGGAGGATTCCTTCCAGACAGGCCCTCACTTCTGGCTCTGCCCACTCTGGACCTCTGCAGCTTCACTCACCACTCACTTCCCTGTCTCATAATCCTACTCTACTCACTCCTCCCTCCTTGTCTCCATCTCCCTGGTTATCACTTGGCTATTTATATCTGTTCCAGCGCTAGCCTAACAAACTCTCTACTACACACCCCACTCCTGCACACTTGGTCCCTAGCAGAATTGGATTGGCTACCGGAGGAACCGCCAGTAATACCAGGCCTGGCTGTGGTTACCTGCATTGAACTCTGGTGCTCTCACCTGAGCTCCGGAGTGCAGCCTGGACTGAACTCAGAGTTTGCAGGACTGAACCGCGAGCACCGACTGATTCCACGGCAAATGCGGTTCAGTTCATGTCACACCTGCGGAAAGGCCGGGCTGAACTCCGGAGCTCAGGGGAGAGCTTCGGAGTTCAACCCGGCCTGTCCGCAGCTGTCATGAACTGAACCGCAATCGCCGGGTAATCAGTCGGCGCTTGTGGTTCAGTCCTGCAAACCCTGAGTTAAGTCCAGCCTGCACTCCGTAGCTCACTTAAGAGCTCCGGAGTTCAATCCAGGTAACCGCAGTCAGGACTGGTATTACTGACGGTTCCTCTGGTAGCCAGTCCGACACTGATTCCTAGCTACACTACACTAAAACATCCTATATTATTAATGCTATATCTATCCTATCTATATCTCTTTATCACAGTACTCCTGGCTCTCTACACTATCTCCTGCCTGACACAACACGAGGGGCCAGCATTTTACATTATACATTAGTCACCATAAAACATATGAAACTCGCGGCCGCTAGATACTGATATGCAGGGGTGACGATTAGAGCAAAACTAATAATAGCTCAATCGTCTCCCGAGGTCCTCCGAGCAGATGACAAAGCCACAGAGAGGCGGTCGAAAGGCACAACTTCAGAGGGACACAAAAATAAAAAACACAATCGGTGGTGTTCACAGCACACCACCGAGCACTGGACCTCTCCTGTTTATGGCCCAGGGTGGCCTCAACAACACTGACAGTGTGCATAGTGGGCACCCCTGGTCAGCAGGAGCAGCTCAGTTAGAGTCACTCAGCTGCCGTAGCACTACTGGGATGGTAGGCCTGGAGTAGGGTAACTGGCCCTGACTGTGCCTTGCCACGAATCTTGGTGCAACAGGCACTGAACGCCTAACCCTGTCTACCGCTTTCAGTCACAATCCTGCAACAAACACTGCAGGCTTAGATTGGTGCTGCGGCCACACAATAGCTGCACCACTCAGCCTGATGACTCAGCTATAATGACACTCACGCAGCCATGGGCGTTGTCCAGGCCCCTTTATAGCCTAAGCCCTGCCCCAAGGCAGATGCCAGATGGCAATGTGTCGCCCTGGGCAAGCCAGGGGACACAGATAACAACACCACTACACCCCACACTCCAGGTAGGCACACCTGCTAACCAGAAATCCTTGTTGCCTCCCTCCAGGAGTCTGTGATGCACACCAGGGGGTGGGCCAGGCGGTTGGCTCCGCCCACCAAGGAGCTCACAACTCTGGAGGCAGGAAGTTACCAGGCAGAAAGCTCAGGGACATGAAGGAGTGAACAGCAGAGTAGCCCAGGCAGGGGCTAGAGGAAACAACCAGAAGTGAAAGTGAAGGAAAGGAAAGTGGAAAAGGAGGAAAGCAAGAAGTGGTGACAGAGCCGAGAGAAGGAGAAGCCTGAGAGCCCAGCTGTGTGTAGGGCTAGAACAGCAAGGTCAGCGACGGCGGTGACTGTCCGGAGGGGGACCGTTTGGAAGTTCCTGGAAGGACCCCGTTGGCTGTGTGCCCGGTGGTCTGGAGCAGTGTTCCGAAAGACAGTCAGCACCAGGGCAGGGGCCTCTCGGACCCCGGCAAGGCTAGGAGTCGCCCAATTTGCCGAATCCGTCAGTGAAGGGGACGCAGATCCCCCAGCAACAAAGTCCCGATTGACGGCAACAGCCCGACCCTTACCGGGGAGACACCGCCACCGCCAAGGCACCAGTTTCCCCAGGGCCAGCGCCTGCGGGCAAAGTGTAGAGCTCCTCCGGCCCAGATTGCAGTCGGGGAGCGGGTAACCGGAGGGAATCCACCGCTACCATCAGTCAAACAGGTGCAAGGAAGAGAGACGTCACCGTCACCTACCGGGAGTGCAGGTGCAACCGTCTGTGGGACCGTCCTACCAGCCGTTGGTTTACCGTACAAACTGTGTCCGTGTCTCAGGCTGAGTGAGTACCACGGTGCCGCAAGGCACAGCGCTGCCCCCACGTCCCTGCGCCCTCCAGGCCCTACACTTCACATCTCTTCACCGGACCCCGGGATCACCAACCCCTACCCACGGAGGGGCAACACAACACCTGGCTGCTCCCATCACCATCCCCGGGACCCTCACACTGAGCAGCGGTGGTGCCATCACCACAACCGTGGGTGGCGTCACGAACTATAATCCCAACAAACACCCCCCTTTTCACTCACGGGCGAGGAGTGTCGCTCGAGACACCCCGGGATCCGGCCCGCAGCTCGAGCCACCAGGAGCAACTGCCGGACCCGAGCAGAAGGGGTGAGCGCGGTGTGCTGACACCCTCCTCCCCGCCCGCGACAACTTGGCGTCACGAACAGGATCTTACCGCTCTGCCGTCTGGTAGAGGTGCGCCTTGTTACCGCCGGAGGTATCCGGCAGAAAAATTTCAGAAGCCGCCATCTTTGGCGCGAAAAGTTCCCGCTCGAGCGTCTTCTCGAGCAGTAGAGGCGCGAAGGCCAAAACCCCGCCCCGAGAGAGGAGGGGCCGGAAAGAGCTAAGGGGGACGCGATGGCGGCTGGACGCATGTAGCCGCGGCTACAGAAGCAGGGACGCCAGGACTCTGCGGCCATTTACTGGTTCCTGGAAGAAGCCGCTGCTAAGGATGCTGAGTCCGACCAACAACACCGTGGTCCCCGCGCCTTGCATCGCGGCGCGGGTGGAAGTCCGGACCGTCCAGCTAAACAGCCGTCTGCAGGTCCGCATGCAGCTCCTCCTGGAGGAGTGGGAGGCCGACATGGTGGAAGTAGTGGCGGCCATACGGAGACGCGAGGTGGAGGGAGTCTTGGAAGGGAGGGTAAGTGACCCACGCCCCTGTGCCCCTAGTGGGTCGGTCATCGCGGCTGAGGGACCCGGTCCATACCCGCTCGCCCTGCTACCTCCCCCACCACCCGTGTTTGCTGCTGCTGCCCCGCCACTAGGCCCGCTACCACCACCACCGGTAGCGGTACCCTGCCAATCCGCCCCGGCGGACCGACCTGCAGCAGAAGCTCGTGACCATTCTGATACACTCCCCTGGGAGAAGCCGAAGGCTGAGGCCGTCAGCAAAGATGCACCGGAGGCACGGCGGGGATGCAGCTGCCAGGAGGCAGAGGAGGCCATGTCACAGCGGGGTCCCTCGTTACTGAAGGTGCCGGTCGTAGCCGACATGGAGGGACTCTGGCTGGGTCCGTCCCCCGCACACGCTGAACCGGAGCAAACAGAAAGTGCTCCCGGCTGGGAGCGGCGGCAACAGCAGCTGCGCAGGAAGATCGATGCCCGAGAGGGGTGTAGAGCGGATGTGCATGCCCGCATGTATATGGAAGAAGATCGCCTGCAGCGAGCTACCATTGGGGTCCAG
Organism: Anomaloglossus baeobatrachus; assembly: GCF_048569485.1. Classification (NCBI taxonomy): domain Eukaryota; kingdom Metazoa; phylum Chordata; class Amphibia; order Anura; family Aromobatidae; genus Anomaloglossus; species Anomaloglossus baeobatrachus. The sequence goes on from NC_134357.1 coordinate 127,353,214, forward strand.
AGCGGTGCACCATGTGAAGGTGGCACTAGAGCCCCACGAGTGAGAATGGACTGTTGAGCCGCAAAAGACAGCGGATGCCCGCTGCAGCAGTCCCCGTTGGGACCACCTGTCTGTTTGAAAAAGTTTGAAAGTTCTGCAATGATAATGAAAATGATCCGAAGAAGTCACCTGATTTATTTTGTTGATTTGCAACCGGCTGGAGCCGGCACTGTTGTCCCCGTGGGGACCGTTAAAAGTTTAAAAAAAATGCATGGGAACTAGCCATGGACAAGCCCGTGAACTCTGCAGGGCAACCACAAACGTTAGTGGCTTGTAAATATGTTGGGTACCGTTACCGTTTCCGCAATGCCGCCTCCGGAGAGGCAGGTTGGAGGGAGGGCCCTGAGTAGAGCAGGCCAGGGCCCAGCCACCAAAGGGACCGGTGGCTACCCTCTGGAGGGCAAGGACAGATCCCGCTCGGGTGACTTGTGCTGGACTGTGGGTCAAGGGGTGCTGCCTGGGTTTTAGGGGCAGCATCAGGGCCAGGTTGCTTGGGTGGGAGAGAGCGGAAACCGTGACCGTACACCGTTGAAACGTTAAAAGAAAATGTGCCTCCCGTCTTGGGAAGAGTTGATTAAAAATGTTATGCTTATGTTATGTTTAACCCTGTTATCCCCTTTTTACAGAAAAATAAAACCGGTGTAGGACGGCAGCCCGCGGACGGTCTGCATTTTGCTAAGGGGGAATGTGTCGCCCTGGGCAAGCCAGGGGACACAGATAACAACACCACTACACCCCACACTCCAGGTAGGCACACCTGCTAACCAGAAATCCTTGTTGCCTCCCTCCAGGAGTCTGTGATGCACACCAGGGGGTGGGCCAGGCGGTTGGCTCCGCCCACCAAGGAGCTCACAACTCTGGAGGCAGGAAGTTACCAGGCAGAAAGCTCAGGGACATGAAGGAGTGAACAGCAGAGTAGCCCAGGCAGGGGCTAGAGGAAACAACCAGAAGTGAAAGTGAAGGAAAGGAAAGTGGAAAAGGAGGAAAGCAAGAAGTGGTGACAGAGCCGAGAGAAGGAGAAGCCTGAGAGCCCAGCTGTGTGTAGGGCTAGAACAGCAAGGTCAGCGACGGCGGTGACTGTCCGGAGGGGGACCGTTTGGAAGTTCCTGGAAGGACCCCGTTGGCTGTGTGCCCGGTGGTCTGGAGCAGTGTTCCGAAAGACAGTCAGCACCAGGGCAGGGGCCTCTCGGACCCCGGCAAGGCTAGGAGTCGCCCAATTTGCCGAATCCGTCAGTGAAGGGGACGCAGATCCCCCAGCAACAAAGTCCCGATTGACGGCAACAGCCCGACCCTTACCGGGGAGACACCGCCACCGCCAAGGCACCAGTTTCCCCAGGGCCAGCGCCTGCGGGCAAAGTGTAGAGCTCCTCCGGCCCAGATTGCAGTCGGGGAGCGGGTAACCGGAGGGAATCCACCGCTACCATCAGTCAAACAGGTGCAAGGAAGAGAGACGTCACCGTCACCTACCGGGAGTGCAGGTGCAACCGTCTGTGGGACCGTCCTACCAGCCGTTGGTTTACCGTACAAACTGTGTCCGTGTCTCAGGCTGAGTGAGTACCACGGTGCCGCAAGGCACAGCGCTGCCCCCGCGTCCCTGCGCCCTACACTTCACATCTCTTCACCGGGCCCCGGGATCACCAACCCCTACCCACGGAGGGGCAACACAACACCTGGCTGCTCCCATCACCATCCCCGGGACCCTCACACTGAGCAGCGGTGGTGCCATCACCACAACCGTGGGTGGCGTCACGAACTATAATCCCAACAAACACCCCCCTTTTCACTCACGGGCGAGGAGTGTCGCTCGAGACACCCCGGGATCCGGCCCGCAGCTCGAGCCACCAGGAGCAACTGCCGGACCCGAGCAGAAGGGGTGAGCGCGGTGTGCTGACACCCTCCTCCCCGCCCGCGACAGCAATGGCGCTGGCCGCGACCACTCAGGGACCGCCACATCATCAATAACATCATCGATGGCCAATCAGCAGCCGCCGCATCACCGGTGACGTCTGCGATTGCCAATCAGGAGCCACCGCGTCAGTGGTGATGTCACATACATGCACAGTAGTGGGAATCCCGCACTTAGAGAATGAGAGGCAGTGGGAATTCGCACATGCGCAGAAGGGCAAAACAGGGACTTAGGCTCAGAACGAACCAAGACCCTGGACACCTGACACCTAGCAGGCAAGCGCCTGGAGCAGCGAACAGGTGGCGCAGGGGAGTCAGCTGACATCACTGCAGGGGATGAGGATGGGGTAGGAGTGGTTCGAGGTTTGAGGGAAGCCCGAAACTGTAACACCAACCGCGACTTTCCTCCAGCTCTGCTACATTGCTGACGCAGCAACGCACTCATAGGAACAACTTACATTAAGTGTGAAGATAATGAATTAGGCCGAATTCTATATTATACACTTATTCATTTATCATTTCTACTCTCTATCATCTAATTATCGTGTCTGCTCTTTTCACAGGTATTTGTGACAACTACCCATCTTTCCCTTGACCTGCTTTTCTTTATATACCCTGTTTCTCTGCATCTGGTATGTGTGACAACTACCCATCTTTCCCATGACCTGCCTTTCTTTGTGTACCCTGTTTCTCTGCATCTGGTATGTGTGTAACTGACGACTCCATGAACCCCACCCTCTCACTTTTCTTTATGACTCCCTGTTATCTCTGCCTATGCTATCCTACAGCTGGGCTCAGCTTTGATCTAAGTAATCCGGGTGAGCACCAGCCCCTCCCTTCTGTGATCCACCTGAGTGCTTTTGCAACACTATATATTTCCATCACATTATCGGCTTAGACATTGTCAGCGTGTGGATCACTAAGTGTGCAGATAATGAATTAGGCCGAATTGGAATCAAACTGGAAGGTAACTGGATACACGGATTCATGGTCTTCTGAAGCAGTTACTGAAACACGTGTCGGGACCGTCCCACACCTTGGACAGCAGGTTTTCACCTCCAGCCCTTCTTTACTAGTATACATACAAATGTAAGGGGTAGTCGGACCCCTGGTAGTGAAGGAGCGTTTTTTCCCCCCTGAAGACGCCACAGTAGTATGGTGGCAAATTGTAAATGTTAATGGTAAAATGTTACCTGTCATAAACTGTTTCCCCACTAGGTGCCAGTGTAGAGCTGTGGTTCCCCTGGTAACAGTGGCAGGGAAGGAAGGGGCAGGGCAGCCTAGGTGGGGAAGAAAGGGTTCTGAATGCAGAGTCCAGTGTGCAGTGAGATGTGACTGGAGAAAGAAGTCTGAGGTGACGGGGCAGAGTGTGGAAGTGGTGCAGTGGCAGAAGAAGTGGAAGAGTCAAGACTAGTCCCAAAGCCGGTAGTGTGTACTACAGTGCAGTGCAGCTATCAGGGGGATAACAAGTGGCCCCTGCAGGCGAAGGGTAGTGCCCTGACAAAGAAGTGAAGGTAAATGGGAATGCCCGTAGAAAACAAGTGAAGTAGTTCCTTGGCAAAAAAGTGGAGAGGTGAGAACTTATCCGGAGCCGGTAGAGTGTGCTAGATCTGCCCTGCAGTGAAACAGGGTTCAGAGTACAGCTACTAGGGGGTTAACGCATGTCCCCTGCAGGCAAGGGAAAGTTACCGGGGAAGGAGGAAACCGTCAGCAAGCAGTGTAACCTGCAAACTGAAGTGTAACCTGTAAACTGAAGTGACTTTCTGCTGGAAGGTGTAACGAAGAATAGAAGCTGTGTTAAATAAAATGTTCCTTGGTTCATCAACTGCCTGCCTGTGGCTCTTTACTGGGAGTAATGAAGGAGCCAGCGCGCTGATAGAAAAAGGTGTCACCGAGAAGCAAATTGCCCACATGCATGTGTCCCTGCCACCCACACTCTGCCCCACAAACAACACCTCTGTTTTAACAGTGACGGCCGGGCCGGGGGCCAGCCTGTCGCCCACAGGGCGAGAGACCGCGACTACAACCCCCGAGGCGCCCCCTGCCCCCGTTACACATACAGCTAGGCTTTTTCTTTTGGCTGACTACCACCAATGTACTAGGGATTTAATCTTTTCCCATGTATTTGCTTCATTTACATTGGTCGTTATCTTCATTACTTGGCCTCCTGTCTGATTTTGTGGCTATGGTAGGGGTCAATCTCCCGTCCTCCTTGTGGGCTATTCCTCCTCTCTACCTCTCCTTCTGGTTTTTATAATTATTATTGATCATTTATCTATTGTGATAATCTCACTGTTTTATAAGATTGGTGTTGCACATTTTTGTACAATAAAATTGATATACTTTTTCAAACAGTGGTTTATTACTTTTTTTTGTACCAGCATGGTATAGCCCCTTTTTGTCTCTGGTTTTCATTTCATTAACTGGATACATAGTCACTTTAAACAATGTTTGTGTTTCTTTTCACTTTCACCCCTATAACACTTCACTTTCTACTTACCCCTCTGATCCCTACACCCTGTAATGAACTATTCATCTCTCCCTCCATCCTCCCCACCCATCTTACCTCCTCCTCAGATTTGTTCCTCCACATAACACCCTGTGTCTCCAGACACACACAACCATCTCATCGCCTATCCTGCTGCCACTTACTAACACTCTCTCTGCTTCTCCTCACTGCTGGGGATATCTCTCCTAATCCTGGCCCTCCTCACCACATCCCCATTGTCACATCTAACTACCATCCACAATCTAAGACAAATTTCCGCAACCCTTCTAACCTCATATCCATTCACCCATTAATAGGAGCCCTAAGGAACGCTTGCTCTGTCTGCAATAAACCTTCCTACATCCATGATCTTTTCATCTCTAATAAACTTTTCTTACTTGGCATCAAAGAAACCTGGCTCGCCCCCTCTGACACAGTCTCTCTGCTGCACTTTCTTATGGTGGTCTCCATGTGTCTCACACCCCCCGACCCAGTAACAGGCATAGTGGAGCAGTTGGATTGCTCCTGTCCGGCCAATGCTCCTTTACACCAATTCCATTGCCACCCTCTTTTACTCTCCCCTCTTTTGAGGTGAACTCTGTTCGCATCTACTCCTCCTCCAACCTCCAACTGGCTATCATTTACCGCAAGCCACTGCCTTTTTTGACCACTTCACCACCTGGCTACTTCTTTTCCTTTCCACCGACATCCCCACCATCATCATGGGTGACTTTAACATCCCCATTGACACTTCCAACTCATCTGTCTCTAAACATCTAACACTTACTTCCTCCTTTGGCCTCACCCAATGGTCTTTTGCAGCTACTCACAAAGTTGCCCACACACTGGACCTCATCTTCAGCCGCCTCTGTTCCCTATCTAACCTCTCTAACTCCCCTCTCCCCCTGTCTGACCACAACCTACTAACATTCTCTTCCCTCTCTTCCCCAAGTAAGCAATCCCCATCCACAAACTTTCACACCCTGGCAGAAATATCACACGCCTTGATGTGCACACACTTTCTCAGTCCCTTCTCCCTCTTACAGACATTGCTTCTTTACACGATGCAGATGCTGCTGCCATTTTATACAACACCACCATCTCTGCAGCTCTCGAATCAGCTGCCCCCTTCACACACACCAAAACCCGCACAATCAACAGGCAACCCTGGCACACTAGCCAGACTAAAGAATTGAGACAGGCTTCCAGAATCACTGAGAGCAGATGAAAGAGGTCTCATTCCACCGAGCACTTTGTCATTTGCAAACAGGCCCTCACCACTTTCAAGTCTGCACTCGCTGCTGCAAAACAAACCTACATCTCATCTCTCATATCCTCTCTATCTCACAATCCTAAACAGCTATTCAACACTTTCAACTCTCTCCTCCGTCCCCAGTACCATCTCCCTCTCCTCTCATCTCAGCTGAAGACTTTGCCTCTTTCTTCAAGCAGAAGATTGACAACATCAGAGCAAGCTTTGGCCCACAATCACCACAGCCACTCCTCACAACTACTCAACCTTCTTCCTCTAAATCCAGCTTCTCCACCATGACAGATCATCTTTCCACTCTACTCTCAAGATCACATCTCACAACCTGCCCGCTTGATCCACTCCTATCCCACCTCATCCCCAATCTCACCACAGTCTTCATCCCAACCCTAACCCATCTCTTCAACCTATCGCTAACAACTGGTGTATTCCCTTTATGCTTTAAACATGCCTCCATTACACCAATCCTCAAAAAGCCCTCCCTTGACCCTTCCTCTGTGTCAAACTATCGCCCCATATCACTTCTTCCCTATGCCTCAAAACTACTGGAACAGCATGTACATCTTGAACTGTCCCCACACCTCTGTTCCTGCTCCTTATTTGACTGTTTACAAGCTGGCTTTTGACTGCATCATTCCACTGAAACTGCCTTAACTAAAGTCACTAACGACCTACTAACCGCCAAAGCCAAGCGACACTACTCTGTCCAACTCCTCCTGGACCTGTCCTCTGCCTTTGACACAGTAGACCATTCCCTTCTACTACAAATTCTCTCATCTCTGGGCATCACAGACTTGGCCCTATCCTGGATCTCCTCATACTTAACCGACCGAATTTTCAGCATCTCCCACTCTCACACCACTTCCTCTTCTCGCCCCCTATCTGTCAGTGTCCCCCAAGGTTCAGTTCTAGGACCCCTGCTGTTCTCTATCTACACCTTTGGCTTATAGAGTCTCACAGCTTTTAGTATCACCTCTACACTGATGATACGCAGATCTATCACTCTGGACCTGACATCACCTTCCTACTAACCAGAATCCCACAATGTCTGCCTGCTATTTCATCCTTTTTCTCTGCTCGATTCCTAAAACTGAACAAGGACAAAACAGAATTCATCATCTTTCCTCCTCCTCCCTCAAACCCCCCACCTGTCCTATCCATCAATGTCAATGGCTGCTCACTTTCCCCAGTTCCACGTGCTCCTGCCTGGGAGTAACTTTAGACTCTTATCTCTCCTTCAAGCCACACATCCAAACCGTCTTCACCTGCTGCCACCTCCAACTCAAAAAAATTTCCCGGACCTGTACATTCCTTTCCCAAGAAGCTGCAAAAACCCTAGTGCAGGCCGTTATTATCTCCTGCCTGGATTATTGCAACCTTCTGCTCTGTGGTCTCCCTTCTAACAGTCTCGCACCTCTACAATCTATTCTAAACTATGCTGCCCGAATCATCCACCTGTCCCCCCGCTACTCCCCGACCTCTCCTCTCTGCCAATCCCTTCACTGGCTTCCCATTGCCCAACAACTCCAGTTCAAAACCCTAACCATGACCTACAAAGCCATCCACAACCTATCTCCTCCCTACATCTGTGACCTAGTCTTCCGGTACTTACCTGCACGTAACCTTCGATCCTCACAAGATCTCCTTCTCTACTCCCCTCTCATCTCCTCTTCCCACCATCACATCCAAGATTTCTCACGTGCCCCCCCCCCATACTCTGGAACGCTCTGCCACAACATATTAGACTCTCGCCTACCTTGACAAGCTTCAAAAGGAAACTGAAGACCCACCTCTTCCGACAAGCCTACAACCTGCCATAACCCTCTGTCTGATACAGCGCCGCACGACCAGCTCTATCCTCACCTACTGTATCCTCACCCATCCCTTGTAGACTGTGAGCCCTCACGAGTAGGAACCTCTTTCCTCCTATACCAGTCTGTGCCTTGTATGGTTTATGATTTTTGTACTTGTCTCTATTATGTATACCCCTTTCACATGTAAAGCGCCATAATAAATGGTGCTATAATAATAAATAATAATAATAATTAAATACAACACACTCATATACAGTATATTTATACTATGATAACACTTCCCCCATAGGAGTGATTGTAGCTCGCCCACCTCCTACAGATAGATAGACGCACGTGTTACACAGAGAATTTGTAGAGTTATGTTGAGGTGCCAGAATGTAATATGATTATATTTGAATAAATGTTCATTTTTTTTGTTCAAGAATAAATGTGGATTGTTATTCATGGAAAAAAAATAAGACATCCCCTAAAAATAAGCCGTAGCCCATTTTTCGGAGGAAAAAATAATAAGAGACCCTGTCTTATTTTAGGGAAAACACGGTAGATACTCTCCTAATAAAGACAAAAAACTTTTACTTTCTTAAATAGTCAGGTTTATTAGCCATTAGGATCAATAATAAAATTACTCATCAAAAATACAAATTACCTAATAATTGTGCACACTATGTATTTACATAACTGAGGTCTGTGAGTGCCCTTGTGTCTCCTTGTACTTAATAGAGAAGCCCCCTGTGCTTCAAAACTTCAAAACACGATGTACAGTTAGGTCCAGAAATATTTGGACAGTGACACAATTTTCGCGAGTTGGGCTCTGCATGCCACCACATTGGATTTGAAATGAAACCTCTACAACAGAATTCAAGTGCAGATTGTAACGTTTAATTTGAAGGTTAGAACAAAAATATCTTTTAGAAATTGTAGGAATTGTACACATTTCTTTACAAACACTCCACATTTTAGGAGGTCAAAAGTAATTGGACAAATAAACCAAACCCAAACAAAATATTTTTATTTTCAATATTTTGTTGCGAATCCTTTGGAGGCAATCACTGCCTTAAGTCTGGAACACATGGACATCACCAAACGCTGGGTTTCCTCCTTCTTAATGCTTTGCCAGGCCTTTACAGCCGCAGCCTTCAGGTCTTGCTTGTTTGTGGGTCTTTCCGTCTTAAGTCTGGATTTGAGCAAGTGAAATGCATGCTCAATTGGGTTAAGATCTGGTGATTGACTTGGCCATTGCAGAATGTTCCACTTTTTTGCACTCATGAACTCCTGGGTAGCTTTGGCTGTATGCTTGGGGTCATTGTCCATCTGTACTATGAAGCGCCGTCCGATCAACTTTGCGGCATTTGGCTGAATCTGGGCTGAAAGTATATCCCGGTACACTTCAGAATTCATCCGGCTACTCTTGTCTGCTGTTATGTCATCAATAAACACAGGTGACCCAGTGCCATTGAAAGCCATGCATGCCCATGCCATCACGTTGCCTCCACCATGTTTTACAGAGGATGTGGTGTGCCTTGGATCATGTGCCGTTCCCTTTCTTCTCCAAACTTTTTTCTTCCCATCATTCTGGTACAGGTTGATCTTTGTCTCACCTGTCCATAGAATACTTTTCCAGAACTGAGCTGGCTTCATGAGGTGTTTTTCAGCAAATTTAACTCTGGCCTGTCTATTTTTGGAATTGATGAATGGTTTGCATCTAGATGTGAACCCTTTGCATTTACTTTCATGGAGTCTTCTCTTTACTGTTGACTTAGAGACAGATACACCTACTTCACTGAGAGTGTTCTGGACTTCAGTTGATGTTGTGAACGGGTTCTTCTTCACCAAAGAAAGTATGTGGCGATCATCCACCACTGTTGTCATCCGTGGACGCCCAGGCCTTTTTGAGTTCCCAAGCTCACCAGTCAATTCCTTTTTTCTCAGAATGTACCCGACTGTTGATTTTGCTATTCCAAGCATGTCTGCTATCTCTCTGATGGATTTTTTTCTTTTTTTTCAGCCTCAGGATGTTCTGCTTCACCTCAATTGAGAGTTCCTTAGACCGCATGTTGTCTGGTCACAGCAACAGCTTCCAAATGCAAAACCACACACCTGTAATCAACCCCAGACCTTTTAACTACTTCATTGATTACAGGTTAACGAGGGAGACGCCTTCAGAGTTAATTGCAGCCCTTAAGCTGGTGTCACACTAAGCGACAGCGGCAACGACGTCGCTGTTACGTCACCATTTTCGGTGACGTAACAGCGACCTTGTAAGTCGCTGTTATGATCGCTGCTTAGCTGTCAAACACAGCAGAAGCAGCGATCATAACGTCGCTGTGCTACATGTGCAGAGAGCAGGGAGCCGCGCTTAGCGCTGGCTCCTTGCTCTCCTAGGTACAGTACACATCGGGTTAATTAACCCGATGTGTGCTGCAGCTACATGTCACAGTGCAGAGAGCAAGGAGCCGCGCACACTGCTTAGCGCTGGCTCCTTGCTCTCCTTGCTACAGTATACATCGGGTTAATTACCCGATGCATACTGCAGCCACATGTCACAGTGCAGGAGCCGGCACTAGCAGCAAGAGCGGAGGCTGGTAACCAGCGTAAACATCGGGTAACTAGGGAAAGGTCTTCCCTTGGTTACCCGATGTTTACGCTGGTTACAGCTTACCGCAGCTGCCAGTGCCGGCTCCTGATCGCTTCATTTCGTCGCTCTCTCGCTGTCACACACAGCGATGTGTGTGTCACAGCGGGAGAGTGACGACCAAAAAATGAAGCTGGACATTCAGCAACGACCGGCGACCTCACAGCAGGGGCCAGGTCGTTGCTGGATGTCACACACAGCGACAGCGACGGGACGTCGCTGCAACGTCACAGAAAATGGTGACGTAGCAGCGACGTCGTTGTCGTCGTCGTTATGTGTGACACAAGCTTAAGAGTCCCTTGTCCAATTACCTTTGGTCCCTTGAAAAAGAGGAGGCTATGCATTACAGAGCTATGATTCCTAAACCCTTTCTCCGATTTGGATGTGAAAACTCTCATATTGTAGCTGGGAGTGTGCACTTTCAGCCCATATTATATATATAATTGTATTTCTGAACATGTTTTTGTAAACAGCTAAAATAACAAAACTTGTGTCACTGTCCAAATATTTCTGGACCTAACTGTATATATGAGACTACTACAATCAAGCACCCATTACATCATACACCTGTGGATCTCTTTGCCTCAATTTATGAGATTGTTCTGCTGAGTGCGTGTTTTTTGGCCAAAATATGACTCGTAGACTGGCCCTCAAGCTAGGGGACACTAGCTATCTCAGATCTCAGAGTTACCTCTGAGAGTGAGTATCTCTGAGCCGCCTTCCTAGCCCTGCTCCGGACCGGCCCTGATCTTATACCCTCTCCACCAAACCCCTGGGGTGGGACGGGGCAGGAGTGATAAAGCCAATAGAAATAAACAAACAGGGAAAACCAAAACTATCTCATGGCACACACACATAGAGGTATAAGACAATAAGAGCTTAGGAGGAAAATAACAAGACAATGGGAGAATGCCACAACAACTTCAAGCACAAAGCAATACAATGATCAGCAGGACCTGGACACAACAGCACACAGACTAACACAGCAATAAACTATAGTTGGTGTGAGAGGACAGATTCCATCATCTAAATAATAAGGAAGCCAATGTGATAGGCTTCCATCAACATGGGATCCCAGAAGTAACAAGCAGTCTAGCAGAGGTTAACTCTTGCTAGTGTACCGCCCCGCGGGCTCGACTGCGACCGCCGAGCCGCTCGGATCCGTGCTCGTACTGCGGGTGGTGGCTCGAGCCTCTCACGGACCCGGGGGTCACGTCGCTCTGCAAGGGAGTTAGCGCTACACGTGGGGACTTGGGTAAGGAGTTCCACAGCCGGGGCTGCAGTGGTCTGGTTTGGGATGTAAGTTCGTGATGCCACCCACGGGTTGTGGTGATTGTAGACACCTCCGCTGTGGTGAAGGTATGGGGGCTCCCGGGAGCGGTGTAATGGCGCAGCTAGGTGTTGACCCCTCCGTGGGTAGGGGGTGTTGGTCCCGAGGCCCGGTTGGCGAGGGCCGGGGTGCAGGGTGAAGTGTTGCGCTGCGGTGCGGTGCCTGATGGCACTGTTGTACTCACTATGACACAAGACACCGGAGTCTCTGGTAAACCAAACAGAGTGATGAACGGGGCCCGCAGCCGGCTGCAGCTGCTCCCAGAATAGGTTGGTGGTTTCCGCCTTTCTCCTGCACCTCTGTGTGTAAATGTTTGACTTCTATGCCTAGACACCGGTAGTCCGCTCCCCGACTTGCATATGTCGTAGGAGCCCGTTTTCCCGCAGACGCTGGCCCTTTGGGTCTCTATGCCTTGGCGGTGGCTTTACCCTGTATGGTTGGGCTGTTGTCTTCTAATGGGGCTTGTGTGGGATAGGTCCTTAAGTCCAGTCTGCAATCAGTTGATTTGACTCGGCCCTGTCGGTTCAGGGCTTTGTACTGGGTCTGAGTACCCCTCCTCGTGCTCCGGTTTCCAATCGGCTCCCCGGTTCGGTACCGGCGGGCCAACACCCGACCCCGGTCCCTACGGTTCCACCGGCTGTAATCCCAGCTCCTGCAGGCGGCCACCACCGTCTGCCTCCTTGCCAATGGTGACTGGGGTCCGACCCAGCCACCTGGTAGTTTCTTGGCAGGCCTGGACACAGGACTGCCTGTGAACTTGACTGCTCTCTACCTCCTCTAGACTACTCAGCACTTGAACTTGACTCGTGTCTCTTTTCCCGCCTCCAGGCCTGTGAACTCCTCGGTGGGCGGAGCCCACCGCCTGGCTCCGGCCTCCCTGGTGTGGACATCAAACCTGGAGGGTGGTGACAAGGCTTTTAGTTTGACTGGTGTCACCTAACCAGGAGTGGGTGTGGTGTTGTGTGTGACTACCTGGGATGACCTGACTAGTCTAGGGCGTCACATTCCCCCTTGGTTTAATGCATGCCGTCCGCGGGCTGCCCGTCCATCACCGGTTTATTTTTGCTTTCTGTAAAATAGAAAACGGGAACATAATACAATTATACTAACATTTGTACAAACTTTCAACAGTTTTAGCTTTTTGGATCTTCCCTTACGGGAGGCACATACTTGAACGTTATGAACGTCAAACACTTTTATTAACACGGGAAGCGGGTCCTTAGTCACCCACCCAAACAACCTAGCCTTGATGCTGCCCCTAAGAAGTGAGCAGCACCCCTTTTCCCCAATCCAGGTACGGGCCTAGGTATGTTTTAACGGGACGGGTGCAGGTTTCACAGTCCTTTCAGAGGCCCCTCGTCCGGGGGACCCCTGACTCGGAGGATAGATACCGGTTGTAGTGGTGGCGGGCCTCAGCCAACAGCTTCCCGCAGGCGCATCCTCCAGTCTGCCTCTCCGGAGGCGGTGAACCGGACGGCCGGTTAAGGGAGGTATTATTTACAAGCCCAATAGTTTTTGGGTGGCCTGCCAGTTCTCGGCCTGTTCTTTTGTAAAAACAGGGGCAACAAAAGTCCCAATGGGGACGGGCAGTAAGGGTTCCAACGGGGACTGTGTCACTTGGGCAGCCAGGTTCCGCTGCCTTTAACTTTCTTCAGAATAAATGCAGGCATGCACATCCGCTCTCCTGCCCAGGAGCCGGGACCACTTGGGTGCTCTCAGCGCAGGCTACGACCGGCCTCTCATACTGTCGTGGGCCCCACTGATCAGTGGCCGGCTCCGGATCAGCCTGTTTGGGGGACGGGCCCAGCTGGAGTCCCTCCATGCTGGCTACGACCGGCAGCTTCGGTAATGAGGGACCCCGCGTGCCTCAGCCGAGGCCTGGTGTCTGGGCTTCTGGGCGAGGGTCGCATCCGTTGCGACCGGGCGGACTGCCGGAGCTGTCGCCATCTCTGTTGCGGCCATGCTCGGGGCCGGATTGGATGTCGTCGGCCCATCCTCCAGTCTGCCTCTCCAGAGGCGGTGAAACCGGACGGCCGGTTAAGGGAGGTATTATTTACAAGCCCAATAGTTTTGGGTGGCCTGCCAGTTCTCGGCCTTGTCTTTTGTAAAAACAGGGGCAACAAAAGTCCCAACGAGGACGGGCAGTAAGGGTCACAATAGGACCTTCGGTAATGAGGGACCCCGCTGTGACGTGGCCTGCTCTGCCGCTTGGCAGCTGCGTGCCCGCCGTGCCTCAGCCGAGGCCGGGTGTCTGGGCTTCTGGGCGAGGGTCGTCTCCGTTGCGGCCGGGCAGACTGCCGGAGCCGTCACCATCTCTGTTGCGGCCATGCTCGGGGCCGGATGGGATGTCGTCGGCGGTGCTGGAGCGATGGTGACGGTAAGGCCTGAGGGCCCAGTACCTGGGTCCTCCCCCGTAGGTGGTACGGGCTCCGCTGCCACGGACTGGGGCAACGGGTCGGTCGGGGCATTGACTGCGGACACAGGCGACAAGGGAGACGGTGTGGCGGACGGGATCAGGCCGGGTCCCTCAGCCGCAGCGGCCGACCCTGGGGGACATAGGGGCGTGGGTCACTGCTTACCCGCTCCTCCGAGATCATCTCCACTTCGCGCACCCAGACAGCCGCAGCCAGGCCCTTCATCCCCTACGTCCACTTCGCCAGCATGAAGTGGACTTGTGCCTGGATCTTCCGACACATCCTTCTGCGTTGGTGTCCAGGAACGGGTTTCTGCAGAGTCCTGGCGTCCCTGCACTCCACAGCGCTAGTTACATGTCGCCATTCTTCACCCGCTCCCCCTTGGTGTTTTCCGAGCACTTCACTTGCTTTTTGCTCCGCTCCACTCTCGGGGGCGGGGCTTCATCTTCGCGCTCTTTCTGTTCAGGGAAGATGACTCGGGCGGGAACTTTTCGCACACAAGATGGCGGATTCTCCAATTTTTCAGCGGGGCGCCACTGGCGATGATCTCAAGGCACACTTCCACAGGTAAGTGGATGGTTCTATCCTGTTCGCAGATGGCAGAAGAGTCGATGTGTACCGCCCCGCGGGCTCGGCTGCGACCGCCGAGCCACTCGGATCTGTGCTCGTACTGCGGGTGGTGGCTCGAGCCTCTCACAGACCCGGGGGTCTTGTTGCTCTGCAAGGGATTTGGTGCTACACGCGGGGACTTGGGTAAGGAGTTCCACGGCCGGGGCCGCGGTGGTCTGCTTTGGGATGTAAGTTCGTGACGCCACCCACGGGTTGTGGTGATTGTAGACACCACCGCTGCGGTGAAGGTATGGGGGCTCCCGGGAGCGGTGTAATGGCGCAGCTAGGTGTTGACCCCTCCATGGGTAGGGGGTGTTGGTCCCGAGGCCCGGTTGGCGAGCACCGGGGTGCAGGGTGAAGTGTTGCGGTGCGGTGCCTGATGGCACTGTTGTACTCACTATGACACAAGACACCGGAGTCTCTGGTAAACCAAACGGAGTGATGAACGGGGCCCGCAGCCGGCTGCAGCTTCCCCAGAATAGGTTGGTGGTGTCCGCCTTTCTCCTGCACCTCTGTGTGTAAATGTTTGACTCCTATGCCTAGACACCGGTAGTCTGCTCCCTGACTTGCATATGCCGTAGGAGCCCGTTTGCCCGCAGACGCTGGCCCTTTGGGTCTCTATGCCTTGGAGGTGGCTTTACCCTGTATGGTTGGGCTGTTGTCTTCTAACGGGGCTTGTGTGGGATAGGTCCTTAAGTCCAGTCCGCAATCAGTTGATTTGACTCGGCCCTGTCTGTTCAGCGCTTTGTACTGGTTCTGACTACCCCTCCTGGTACTCCGGTTTCCAATAGGTAGTCTCTTGGCAGGCCTGGACACAGGACTGCCCGTGAACCTGACTGCTCTCTACCTCCTCTAGACTACTCTGCACTTGAACTTGACTCTTGTGTCTCTTTTCCCGCCTCCAGGCCTGTGAACTCCTCAGTGGGCGAAGCCAACCGCCTGGCTCCGCCCTCCTGGTGTGGACATCAAACCTGGAGGGTGGTGACAAGGCTTTTAGTTTCACTGGTGTCACCTAACCGGAAGGAGGTGTGGTGTTGTGTGTGACTACCTGGGACGACCTGACTAGTCCAGGGCGTCACACTAGCCTGATCATGATGAACCCACAGCTGGTTGACTCCTGAACCTGCCTGTGTAACTCAGAAGCACCAGAGAAACCATAGGGTGAAGTGTCAGCATCTGTAATGTGAATAGTGTCTGAAGCTACTGTGACGCGCCTGTGGTAACCAGGTGTCACAAAAAACAAGGTAACAGCAAAGCAACAGCTCGGGTGCTACATGACTGTGCCAGTCAGTACATACACACTAGCACACCAGGACATTTACATTCACAACCAGGGTGGGAGACCCCCCTTAGAACCAGGTGAAAGGGCTGGGCACTGTGAGCTAACAGGCAGCCAACTGGGAAGGGAGGGACCAGACCTGGGGGAGGAGAGAGTGACCTGGGAAGTGTGGGTAGTCTGCGGAAGACAGAGAGAAAGGAATTGAGAGGAGAGGAGTGAGAAGTGAGCAGTAGTAAAAGAACAGGTGTCAAGACAGACAACGGAATCTTGAGACACAGTGAAAGTTGCTACTTTCACTGTGTCTCAAGATTCCGTTGTCTGTCTTGACACCTGTTCTTTTCTTGTCTTGACACCGCAAAGACCTGAGTAGAAAGATCAGCCACTCAGAGGACAAAGTAGCTGGAGAGTGAGAGAGCAAGCTCCAAGGACAAAGGGATCCTGTGGGGTGGACATCCAGTGTTCCCAGTTCTTTGCACACAGGGGGTACAGATCTCAGAACAGACCAGGACTTCAAGCCATCTGTTAACTCTGTCAGGCGAGTGGGTTTTCAGGACTCATCTGCCACCACTAACGTCCGAGGCATCAGCAGCAAAGAGGGGACCAGGAGAAATTCGCCTAAATAGTCCAAGCTGCCTGTGGCAGGACCCAGACACAGACGGACCTCCAGGAGCTCCACGCCAGGGAGGACCGACAAATACACCAGAGTGCATTGGTAGGAGAGTGGAACCAGGTTGGCGGGCACAGCTATAGAGGACACGGGTGCACCTGGGATCCAGCATGTTTCCAGAGTGGGAACCCAGTAAGTAAACACAACCAAACTGCACTCCCTGTCTGGACTGATTTATTGCCATGCGCTTCCACGTTAACCCTTCACCTACCCCTGGGGAAAAGCCCTGCTCGCGGAGGGCTCTACCCTCCACGCTGCCCCCAGCCATCATCCCCAGCGGGAACCCGCAGCAGCGGCCCTACCATCCCTGGTCACACACCACGAGTGGCGTAGTCGGACTACATTTTTATTTTATTTAAAAACTGTTCGACGGTGGCCCTGGGTCCGGGACCCCTCGAGCCACGGTCCGCCCGGATCCGAGCAGCTCGGCTGCTCCGAGGCGCAACACCACCATGACAATCGGTGAGTTTAATGCAAAACTCCTAGCAACACGTTCCTAACCTAGGTCCCAGTTCAGGGTCAGCTAGGACCAGGTATCCTGCTTGGCGCATAGGTGCGGAACCTATCTAGTGTGGTCAGAGGAACAGAGGACAGCAGAAGGTTTGATCAGGGGTCATCATCACCACCTTCCCTAGGCACATGGTTTCCCTCTTCCCTTCTCTTTCTTTTTGCCATTTGCTTTGCACTGTATTTCTGTATCGCCCCCGCATCAACGGCCGAGCTGCTCGGATCCGGAGCCGCAGTGGCTCAAGGGGTCTCCGGACCCGAGAGGGGGGTCGCGCACACACTCGAAGTGAAAAGGGGGGTATATACAGGGTATTTGGAAGTTCGTGAGGCCACACATGGTGACGGTGGAGTGCTCACCGCGAGCGGGGGCGGTCGAGATCCCTCAGCTGCTGTGGCTGGATTTGGGCAATCAATAGGGACTGGGTAAACATTTACCCTCTCTTCACGTGGGATTTCAATCTCACAGGCTCGCACCGCCATCGCCAGACTCCGCATCTCTTCCCTCCAATGGTTCAGTATAAACAGGAACTATGTCCGCATTCTCCTGCACAGCTGCTCCGTCTCCTCCTCAATCCATGTCGCGGTCCCGGGAACAGCACGCTCCAGTGACCAGTCTCGTTCCGCCATCTTATGGCAGAGTCCTGGCGTCCCTGCTTCACTTCCGCTGGGATTACATTCCGGCACGCCCCCTCAGTCTTTTCTCAGCACCTTTTCACGCACTGTGGCCCTCCGGGAACTTCCGGTTCCAGCCTCACACGCAAGATGAAGGGCGGGGCTTAGGCTTTGCGCACTTTCACGGAGAAGACAGCATTTTGGTGCGATAAGATGGCAGACAATGGCAGAATTGTCAGGAAAAGGACTCTTGACTCGCGGTTTTCGGCTTTCAAGGTGCACGTCACCCAGGTAAGTGGGTCCTGCTCATATCCTGTTCATGACGCCAGGTTTTTCGAGGTGTACTGCCCCCACGTCAGCAGCCGAGTCGCTCGGATCCGGAGCCGCAGTGGCTCGAGGGGTCTCTGGAACCCGAGAGGGGGGGTTGCGCGCACACTCGAAGTGAAAAGGGGGATATGTACATTGGATTTGGAAGTTCGTGACGCCACCCACGGTGCGTGGTAAGATGGAGTACCACCGCTGCTGTTGGGGCGCCCGGTGGCGATGATATGGCAGCAAGGTGTTTAACCCCTCCGTGGGTAGGGGATTGTGCCCCGGGGCCCGGTGACTGCAGCAAGGGGTGCCGTTGGGAAGGAAAGGATTTCTGCGTACTCACTCAGTCCAAGAATACTGACACCGATAGCTTGTAAACCTGAATTCTGAGCACCGCTGCAGCAAGGGAGAAGCACGCTTGGATCCGTGCCCTTGGTCTTGCTTGTTAGCCTGTGACATTTTCCGTGGCACTTTCTTCACTGTTTGGACCCTGTAGTGTGGAACTAGTCGGGTCCCGCTCACCCGTATGGCTAACAGAGTGAGCTTGCTCTCAGGGTTCACGCTTGGAATGTTCTTGACTGTATTTGGGAAAGTCCTATCCCATCGGTGTGCTAGTACCCCGATTTTGGAGCGGGTGAGGGATGAATCTTGAAGACTTCACCCCCTAGCTTGAAGCTACTTCCCGGCCTAGGGTTCACGTACCCAGTCGTGCCCTGGCCCCTGCCCGGAGATGGCTCAAGGCTGCCAGCTGCCCTCCTTGGCAGATCTGTGCCCCTTGACACGATCCCCTGCGATCGGGGTTCCAGCTCCTACCAGGCCCAGACGAACGTCTGCCACCTAGTACTCTACAGGAAGCACAGCTCCTGGCCTCCTCTCTCCTCTCCTCACACTTCACTTCCCTTTTCTCGACTCTCTGACACTTCTCATCTCCCCTAACCAACCCCCAAGTGGGTGGCCCTATTCCCTTCAGGCCTCCCAATGGTGTGTCTGGTGGGTGTGATGCAAAGTGTTTCTAATAATAATAATAATAATAATCTTTATTTATATAGCGCCAATATATTCCGCAGCGCTTTACAATTCAGGAGGATCATATACAAGCAAGTAACAGTTATAAAAGATACAATATTTAGATGGGAAAAACAGACAACCCTGCTCGTGAGAGCTTACAATCTACAATGTTTCTAAGATTTTGACCGGCAACACCAAAGAACAAGGATCCGTAACCAAAGAGGATGCGGATACTGTGCAGAAGGGCAGATTGTACAATACCCTGTGACGACCTGATAGGCCAGGGCGTCATATTTCTCCATAATCAGCATAAGGGTATGGTTCAACTTGCTCACACGAGTCTCGCATCGGTATCACCCGAAACGGCTGCACACTTTCCTGACAAGAGCATGTGATCTGCATGTATTTCCATGCAGCTGCACGCTCATGTTCGGAGAGCATCAGGCCATGGCTCGAGGGACTCTACCGGACCCGGGAATCACGCGGACACTTCAAATAAAAAGGGGACGTACTTGTATGGGTGTTGTAGAAAACTGTCTGTGACGCCACCCACGGTGTGTGGTGAGATGTAGCACCACCGCTGCTGCTGTGGGGCTCCCGGCGCGATGGGCTGGCAGCTGGATATTAACCCCTCTGTGGGCAGGGATGGATGCCCAGGGGCCCAATGTCTCTGTGCAGGGCATGATAACGGCAGGGGCTGGCGCACCCGGTCAGGCCGGGAATGTTACTCACAGTTGAATAAATCACACAAGTCCTTTGGTAAACCAAGGTGATGGTGGCTGGCTGCCGCAGACGGGTGTATCTGGTCCCACACCCGGGCCTGTGGTCAGTGCCCCTTTCCTCTGCACTTTGTATTTTCTGTGGTAGACTTCCCGGTGTGTAACGCAGGAGTCCGCTCCCGGTCCTGTGGTTGGGAGCCGTGCCCGTCAGACATTGACCCATGGGATCTACCGGGCCCTGGCGGATGCCCTATCCCTCTCTGTGGGTGGTTGTCTATTTTTCGGGACTTAGGTTGGGACAGGACCTAAAATCCTGCCCTCAATCGGTTAATTAGCTAGGCCATCGGTGCCGGTCCTGGCTTCAGGGTCCGAGTACCCCCTTGTGTGTACGGGGTCCGGGTCAGTTCTCCGGTGTTGGTACCGGCGGGCTCCAACCCTGCCCCGGTCCACCTCGGATCTCCGGCAGCCATCTTCCCGTCTCCTGCTGGCGCTGACCACTGTCTGCCACCTAGCCAATGTGTCAGGGCTCCGACCCTGACACCCATCAGCTTCACCTCCTCTCTTCACTCTAAATTATCTGACTGTTTTTCCCACCCCTGGCTCTCCAGACGCCTAGGTGGGCATTTCCTTTCCGCCTGGTCCCGCCCACTGGTGTGTCTGTCCTTCCCTGAGGGGGTGACTAGCATTTCAGGTCGGCTGGTTTAATCCTGTGTGGGATGGGTATTATGCGGGGGCCTATTCTGTGTGACTACCTGATTTTGCCAGGACGTCACATGAGCCTTTTTTGTCACAGTCACTGCAAGTTGTTGGCAAAACTCCACTATCAGCTGTAGAATATATGTATTTAATGTTATGACCTACAAAACAGATGTAAGTTAATACAAGAAAATGTTATATTAGTCATAAATATTCCAACAAAAATAAAATATACCAATAATAAGTGTAGAGCTTTTTCTTGTTTGCGCAGCAAAGTGCTAATTTTCATGCCATTAATTGCTGCATAATGTGGACAGAAAGCCAGTAGCAATCAGCTTCTGTGTATCTGCTAGAATGACAGAGCACAGGGGAGAGCATCACGTCCTTTGCCTTCTGGATGCCCCGCAGTGAATACATGTCTGATAGGGAGAAGAAACACCCTTTCAAGCACTAAATGAGACCAATTAAGGAAGCCAGGCTAGTGCTGCAGAGGGATTTTTAGAGTGAAGTAATAATGGCTCCAAGCTTTGCAGGGACACAGACTCTGTAATCATTTCTCATGCCCCGCAGCTACAGGAACATCAGTGGACTCATCCTGTTCCGGCTTTATACAGACAGACACATTGGCACCAGTGTACCGTGACAATATAAGGATAAAATTTAAATGTGAGAACATCAGCATATGTACCTACGTGGTATAAAACCATGTTTTATCACAACCTTTCCTATGACCTGCTATGAAAAATGATTATAGCAATCAAAGAAAAATGAGCGTCCTGGATGCAATTATTAAACTGCAGTCATTGATCAAGCTTGTTAAAGGGTTTGTCTGTTTTAGAAAACTCACTTTTAAATAGCATATTATGGAATGCCGGCAAGTCGAAGATATAGAATACTCATCTATTAGCCATAGCTAACAGTAGCTACAAAGAATATCTGTCTCTGGAGGACCCAGCATTACAGAGACAGCATGCTAATATGAATACTGTGTAATACCCTGTTTGTCCTGTAGTGGTGCTGTAGAGAATCTGAGCACTTACTGGGATGCCCTCAGATTATAGCTGGGGATCCCTAGGCGGGACATCTTAGGGTAAGTTCACACAGTGCGTTTTTCGCGGCGTTTTTGCGTGTTTTTCGGGTGCGTTTTTGCTCAGAAAATTGCATGAATTTGCTTCCCCAGCAAAGTCTATGAGTTTTCATTTTTGCTGTCTGCACACATTGGTTTTTTTTAGCTGCGTTTTTGTGGGCACCACAAAAACGCAGCATGTCAATTATTTTTGCGTTTTTCACTGCGTTTTCCACCCATTGAGTTCAATGAGATGTTCAAAAACGCAATGAAAGCTGCAAATTAT
This sequence comes from Anomaloglossus baeobatrachus, assembly GCF_048569485.1. Lineage (NCBI taxonomy): Eukaryota > Metazoa > Chordata > Amphibia > Anura > Aromobatidae > Anomaloglossus > Anomaloglossus baeobatrachus. The sequence goes on from NC_134357.1 coordinate 127,374,867, forward strand.
AAATATAGCTGCGTTTTAGTGTGTTTTTATAACTAAAAACACAGCTATAAACGCAAGGGGTGGGTAGTAAAGTGACATGTACAGTAAGAGGATTCCTTCTGTCAGTAAACACAGAAGCGTGAATCCTCCTGGTACCGCTACCGCTGCTTCCATTTCCCACCCGGTGCCATTTCCGCTCCCATGCAGGAGGTGGAAGCGGCTGCTAAATCAAAAGTGAACAGTAGAAAAATCTCATACTCACCTGTCTGCAGACTCTCGGTGCCATGCTCCCAGCTCCTCTTCCCGGTACCGCCACCCTTGCTCTGGCTGTGTGCCGGCTCCCAGGCACATACGATAGCTGCAGGACCTGGCGGTGATCACCTGATGCGGTCACCTGACGCATCAGCTGATCGTAAGTCTCGCGGTGACGGATTCCCCGGTGCTTGCAGTCAGTTAATGACAGCTGCAGACAGGCCGGGTGATCTCTGGAGTTCAGGTGAGAGCACCGGAGATCACCCCAGCCTGTCTGCAGCTGTCATGTACTGAACCGCAAGTGACGGGGAATCAATCAATCACTCGGCGCTCGCTGTAAAGTCTAGGCTGCAGTCTGGAGGTCAGGTGAGAGCTCCGGAGTGCAGTGCAGGTACCTGAATCCAGGCCTGGCATTACTGGAGATTGCTCTGGTAGCCAGTCCGATGCTGCACAGACGTGTGTAGTTTGTGCTTTCTTTTTGCTTTTTGCACTGATGCATCAGCTGATTGTATAAAAGCCGTTTATACAATCAGCTGCTGTGTCATGTGATTCAGGCCTTCAACCTTACACATCATCTGATCGCTTTGCCTTCTAGCAAACCGATCAGATGATATTGGATCCGGATTGGACGGCGCGGGACCCTTGACCCAGGATTACTGTGGAGGGGGGGTTCTTTATTTCAATAAAGATGGAGTCACTAATTGTGTTGTGTTTTATTTCTAATAAAAAATATTTTTCTGTGTTGTCTTTTTTTTTTTATCTTTACTAGAAATTCATGGTAGCTATGTCTAATATTGGCATGACACTATGAATTTCGGACTTAGGGCCAGCTGATAATACACAGCTAGCCCTAACCACATTATTACCCAGCGAGCCAAGTGGCATCAGGGCAACTGGAAGAGTTGGATACAGCACCAGAAGATGGCGCTTCTATGAAAGCGCCATTTTCTGGGATGGCTGCGGACTGCAATTCGCAGCGGGGGTGCCCAGAAAGCTTGGGCACCCTGCATTGCGGATTGCAATCCTCAGCTGCCTAGTTGTACCTGGCTGGACACAAAAATTGGGCGAAGCCCATGTCATTTTTTTTAAAATTATTTCATGAAATTCATGAAATAATTAAAAACAAAAAAGGGGTTTACCTATATTTTTGGTTCCCAGCCGGGTACAAATAGGCAGCTGAGGGTTGGGGGCAGCCCGTATCTGTCTGCTGTACCCGGCTAGCATACAAAAATATGGCAAAGCCCCCGTCATTTTTTTGGGGGGCAAAGAAATTCTGCATACAGTCCTGGAAGGTGGATGCTGAGCCTTGTAGTTCGGCAGCTGCTGTCTGCTCTCCTGCATACACTATTGGATGGAGGATGCTGAGCCTTGTAGTTCTGCAGCTGCTGTCTGCTCTCCTGCATTCACTAGTGGATGGAGTATGTTGAGCCTTGTAGTTCTGCTCCCCCTGACTCTCCCTCCAGCATACAGTCCTGTATGGAGCATGCTGAGCCTTGTAGTTCTGCAGCTGTCTGCTCTCCTGCATACACTAGTGGAGAATGAAGAACATATTGAAGAAGGAAATGACATCAGACCTTTTTTCTTTCTTTTTTTTTCAACAATCTTTAATGGCAATGTTCACTGATAAAAAACGCAGCAAAAAAAAAAAGCACCAAAACACCTTAAAAACGCATGCGTTTTGCCGCGTTTTTTTGCCACGGGTGCGTTTTTGTGCATTTTTTGCATCAAACAAAGCACAAAAACGCAGCGTCAAAAAAACGCAGTGTGTGGACTTAGCCTTATGGTCAGCTTGTGGTTTATATAACACCTAATACAGTAGATATGAATCTTTATGGTTGTATCCCACAGGCTTAAAATTACTCACATGGGTATTGTTGAATTCCCTTGGAGATACATGTGCAGAATTGGATCAAAGCACCCCACACCTCTAAATGTTTGACACAGTACCCTTTATTCAATATACACAGATCTGCTGTTCTATGAGCATAAACACCAGCTCATAAAATTAGGAGGGTCCCCAAGTGCAATGCAAGGGCTAGGTATCAGGCGCTGAAAGGAAAGAATGTCTCAAGCAAGAGCAAGGCAGCAGTCATTGATGGAAAAAAATGAATCTGTTCTGACTCCTTTTACGTAATGAAATCTATTTCTAAGGCTGCTTTCACACTACGTTTTTTTTAGCATGTGTCATGAACTTGATGTCATGAAGCGGATCCTGCTTTTACAGCAAAAAAACGCATGCAAACGTATGTGTTATTTTGCTGGATCCTGTCACTTTAAGTTTATGGGCGGGCATTGGAGTCATGTGATTGGGAGTGAGGGGAACTGAACGTGACCGACATCTAACAGCTGCAGAGGCTCGTAACAAAGGTAAACATCGGGTAACTTGCTTGGATACCCGATATTTACATTGGTTACGAGCGTCTGCAGCTGCTAGGAGCCGGCTCCCTGCACACGTAACCAAGATAAACATCGGGTAACTAAGCCCGCGGATACTCGATGTTTACCTTAGTTCCAAGCCTCCGCAGCTACTCAGGCAGTGGAGAGTGGAGAGAGAGGGAGGGACTGATCACCCGAGGCTGGTTTCTGGGCATGCTCAGTAGAGCAAGCAGGATCCTGTCTATCAGCATGCCAGCGTTCACATGCGTTTGCATGCTGTTTAGTCAGGATCCAGCAATTTGCAGTATTTGGATGCAGCTCAAAAACGCTACAAGTAGTGTTTTTGAAAAAAGTTAAAAAACTGCAAGTCGCTAAATCTTTACTGTAACGCACGCAAACGCAGGTGAACGCATGTTCAAATGCATTGAAATGAAAACGCATTTGCACTGGATCCGTTTTTGCGTTAAAAAAATGTTCATGACGCATGTTAAAAAAACGTAGTGTGAAAGCAGCCTAAGAGCCTGTCATCCTTTTCCATCCATGAGCATAGCCTGACAGTTGCAGATCTCCAGTACTTGCTGGGAGTTGCAGTCTAGATTGCATTCCACAAGGGAACATTCTTAATGAAAAATTCATATGTAACAGCCAAATTGATTATTAATTGTGTGACACCCCTGCGGTAACCAGGTGTCCCAAAAATAAGGTAACAATTAAGGTAACAGCCCAAGTCCAACATAACTGTGCCAGCCACTACACACACACTAGTGCACCAGAACATTTACACTCGCTGTACCCGACTAGGAGCCTCATTTAGCCAGATGACAGGGCTGTAAATAAAGAAACATTAATTCTTTCATCGATCCAGATTGGTTAATAGCTCGGCTTGGAAAACCAGATTTCTACTATTTTCTGTTATCTGCCAAACCCAGGGCTGCAGCTATTTACCTGAACTGTATATGCGCTTATAGGAGTTGTGACTGGCACAGCTTTTATAGGTGAGTTTGATTTTATTTATTACTCTTTCCCTATAGGGGTAAGACCCTATTTGCGCTTTTGGCAACAGCTTTCTATATATACTGTACTTCAAAATTAAGATATACTTAACCTTTACAAGGCTGATCATCTTCATCCTGCTCTTTCTCCTGCTCCTAGCTGTCTGCCTTACAGGCAATAAGATGGCAACGAAGTAGGCAGCCACGAGCCACAGAGCAGAGGCTCACTGTGATGGTGTGATATTGTGGGTTGTGTATCATTTTGTGTAGGTTCGTATTTTAGGCGTGGTGCTCTGTCCATTCTATGAATTATTGATCCTGTCTGCAGGGTTATAACCCCCTGCAGTACTTCTGTCCCTAGGACTGGGGGAGGGGGGCCTGGAATCCACCCAAACTCACTGTTTACCTGGGAGATTATTCAGTCTGTCTAAGAACTTCAAGAGAGAAGCAGGAAGATTCATCCTCTGTGGGAGAAGGTGACACTCCCCAGAGAGACCTGGACATTTATCGCATACTGGACAATATCAGTGTTTCTGGACTATTTTACCCTCTGTATGGTAGATTATTTTATGGACTCTCTGATTTGCTTGGAATAAATGTTCTTTGGATTGTCACTCATCTCTCGCTCTGTTGATTGTGTGATATGGGAGAAGGATCCCGAGAGAACTGGTGGCAGCAGTGGGATCAACAGAGCCCAACCTAATAGAGATCCACCCACAGAAGGAGTACAGAAACTGGACCATATCCAGTCTAGAGGAAAGAGAAAGAGATCTGGGCCTGAGCTACCAGGGACTGACTAAAGAGGCTTTAATTGATGTAGTGGTGGGTGTGAGCCAGTCCACCTCCTTCCAGATGTCTGACAGACTGGAGACAGGGATGCCCCAAAAAGCCAGTGGTTGGTGTTTTTCGAAGAAGAGATGGCGGTTCTGGGCCCAGATGTATCTCAGGAGTATAAGGAGGAGGCTGCTTGCCGAGCACAGAGGAGACAAGAAGCAATGGAGTCCGGCAGAGAGAGTAATATGAGTTGGAGTGTAAACTCAGCAATCCAGGAGCCTGTACGGATTACTCGGGCGGACTTTAAGCCATTTGATGAGGCTTCTGGAGATAGGGAGGGGTTCTTCAAGGACTTTGAGCAGCAGTGTGTCGTGATGGAGGTGCCCCACTCTGGCTGGATGTGTTTGTTAGTGAAACTCCTGAATGGAAGACTGGCGGAGGCTTATCGCACCATTGACTCACAGCAGAACTGGGATTACAACATTGTAAAACAGACTATCTTGGATTACCATGCTATAACCCCAGACTCACATAGAGTACAGTTCCGAGACCTCCCATGCCCCACAGGGGGATTGTTTAGGATGTATGCCCATAACATGTCCCAGGCATGTCAGAGATGGCTGGAAGCAGAAAACACCTTCACTGTGGAAGATGTTATACAGTTATTTCTTATATAGAACAATTTCTTCACAAGTGTCCCTCAGAATTACGGGAATGAGTCAGAGGGCACCTTGGATAGAGCTCCAGCCCTAGCTGATGAGGCCCTTACTATTCGACTGCAATGGAGGAGGCATCTGGACAGTAAGCCACAGCCTGCTCCTGCACCCTGGCCCTCTCCAATTATATCTGCCCCTCCACCCAGCCGCAGGCCAATGACATCCACGTTTCAAAATCCTGGATCCCAACAGTTCCAACCATGCCCTGTGGGAATCACAGAGAAGAAGGGTTATGGGTGCGGTCAACCTGGGTTCCTGCAATCGAGTTGTCCCGCAAAGACTCGGAGGGAGCCCCACGCACCTCCATCTCATCCGGTGCATTTTGTGCTTTCCATCAAGCCTGAGGAAGAGGTACCACCACCTCCACTAGAGTGTATCACTTACCCCTGCACCATAGATGCCCCTGTTGGAGTGTATGGCCTCCGGTCTTTGTCACCAGGTTCTCCTACTGCCTTCTCCAGAATGCACATTGGAAGGAGTACGATGCAGCGCATATGTTATCGATGCGGGCAGCCTGGGCATTTGCAAAACACTTGCCCTCCTGGTTGATTGAGGAATGACCTTGCACCAAATCGACCTGTTCTTTCTCTACCGCAAAATACAATGGGGGAAGAGTTTTCACCCCTTCAAGTACACTTGCCTAATGACTCAGACACTCATGGTCGACCACTAGGGGTTTTTGGGGTGCGAGCCACAGCCCTGAGTTCCTCTTACCAGCAAAGTAAGCACTTACAGGAGGTCATGCTAAATGGGCAGAAAGTTATTGGAGTTTGTGACTCTGGGGCATTTCTGACAATAGCTGATCCCTGGGTGGTTTGGCTAGAGGTGATACATCATGGACCAGGGATTTTTATTGAATTGGCTGGAGAACAAAGGAGGAATATCCCAAAGGCAACTGTAGATCTGGGATTTGGAGTCAAGCAATGTGTGGTTGGGGTGAGGAGCGGTCTGCCTGCAGATATTCTTCTAGGAAATGATGTGGGAGATCTACAATGCCGATATGTGGGTGCAGGAAAACACAGTTTGAGTGAAGGAGGATACAAAGGGAAGCTTGTCCCTCCAACCCTACCGCTGTACAAGGGACTATCAATATCTGAGCAACATGGACTTAAGTGAGGTGGCCAGAGGTCTGTGTAGACCTCTAAAAAGTTAGTACTCACTTATTAAGAAGAAGGGAGAGGTTGTGATGGTGTGATATTTTGGGTTGTGTATCATTTTGTGTAGGTTGGTATTTTAGGAGTCGTGCTCTGTCCATTCTATTTATTATTTGTCCTGTCTGCAGGGTTATAACCCCCTGCAGTGCTTCTGTCCCTACGTCTGGGGGAGGGGGGCCTGGAATCCATCCAAACTCTCTGTTTACCTGGGAGATTATTCAGTCTGGCTGAGTAGGAGAAGAGACAAGCAGAAAGATTCATCCTCTGTGGGAGAAGCTACAGCTACAGGCAGCCAACCAGAGAGCCAATGAGAAACCCCGATTGCCCTAGAAAAGGACTGCTGGAGGATTGTGACTGATTTATCCTCTGTGGGAAAAGCTGAGGCTCCCCAGAGAGACCTGGACATTTTTCGCTTACTGGACTGTATCCGTGTTCCTGGACTATTTTACCCTCTGTGTTGTGGATTATTTTATGGACCTTCTTGTATGGAATAAATGTTCTATGGATTGTTCAATCATCTCTCACTCTGTTGATTGTGTGATATCGGAAAAGGACCCCATGACACCCATGAACCACATATGGCTAGCGAGCTACAGGTTGGGGATGCATGCTTTTAACACTACAGTACATGTCAGTGGTTTGCAAAAGCTTGGACAGTTTTTCTAAGTAGTAGAGTGTCTTAGCAAGGCAGGGCCTTTAATGTTATACATTAATTTATATCTTTATTCCTCTAAAGTACAAGAGCACATGTCTCTGTCCTGTATTTTTTAGGTTTTAGCTATAAGAATGGCATTTGTTTTGTGACTTTTTTATGTTGTTACATTTGTATGAAATGTGGGTCAGATGTACAAAAGTAAGTTTCCATGTAAACAGATTGCTGATATTCGACTGGTGCCTCTTATCGCACTCATTACACCGTGGCAGCTATGTAGCATCCATATGAATGTGTTACTTGGTGCCAACCATGATAAGGCATCAGTACATCCATCCCATTTGAGACCTTCCTTGGATGTCAAACAAAAGCTAAAAATCAGTTGGATCGGTTTCTTCCGTTGCAATTACTGTCATTTGCTTAACTATATACTAGCGTAATTGCCCTTTATTCTTCCTTGCCACTAGCACAGTCTGTTATCCACCCCAAATTACAGAGCTTTGCATTCATTCACTGTACAGTCAGTTCTTTGGCCATCCAGATTTTGTTTTCTTTTCTGCCTCTAGCTACATAACCGTTCTCCATCATAATAAAAATCAATAGCAAAAAAACACAGTAAGCAGAATTACAGTGTGACAGAAGGTGCAAGTCCCCCAGGATGTGATTTGGTTGAGCTGTACAGCTGGATACATTTGGGGAGCTGAATACCATCCATACAAGCAGCAAATGTCTGGCAGGCCTTATTGTTCTACAAGCAGGGCTAAAGTTAATCCTAGATATCCCTGGGACCCTGCCTGAGAATATTTTTAGACACTACACGATACTACAATGTGTGCAGTGCAGGCATTACAATACAGCACATGCAAACAATGCATATAACAATCACACAAGTGCCACACCGGCTCCATCTTACCACAAGCTTCAGTCTCATTTAATATGTAGACCATAAATTTTGCACAAAGATCACTAGCGATGGCAGTTTAACAATGTCCTTGAAGGTCAGAGTCCTGAGAGATGTAACCTTTCTTCTGCATAATTTAAGCAGGAACCGAGTATAAATCCTGTGTACATTTCTAATTCATAATGGATTGTGGTCTTCATATTACGGCACATACAATCTATTCAATTACATCCTCCACTTCAAAGGCCTTTTATGAGTTGAGTAGATACAATACTGCCAGAACCAAGATGCAGTTTACTCTGTAACAATGCTTTAATTAAGAGGCCTATTCCATCCAATAAGATCTGAGTGGGCTCCGACATTGTTAAATGCAAACATTTACTGATGCAGTGGATTAGCCTATTATCTCTGTAGAAAACCTGGTTTCTAATCAATAAGGTTGTAGACTTTATTTAGGGCCCTCTAAACCAATACACCTACATAAAAAAATTAATGGTGCAACTCGAAGAACCTGGAGTATAAAGGTTCCATCCATAAAGGGAAACATATGAGCATGTATAGAGACAAATGATTCATTAACATTAAAAGGAACCTGTGATCAGGTATGCCCTTTAAAATCCGTTGCCACCACGTTCTCCACCCTTTTAATACATTCCAAATTAGTACACTATATTCCCCAGGCAACTACACATATTTTCCAGTGCAGTATTCCACACCGAAGTGTGCCAAACGGCCCAATTTATATGCTTTGAAAAAGTATTCATACCCTGTAAACATTTCCAAATTTTTTTATGTTATACCCACAGACTTAAATATTGTCATTTTATGTTACATACCAATTGTAAGTAACAAGTACTTGTAAAGGAAATGATACAGTTTCCTAAATGTTTAAAAAATATCAAACTGAAAATCATGATGTGCAATGGTATTCAGCCCCCCCACTTCCCCACAGGCAATAATTTGTAGACCACCTTTACCCCAAGTCTTTTGAGGTATGTGTCTACCAGGTTTACACATCTAAAGACTGAACATTTTGCCCATTCTTCCTTTCAAAATAGCTGCAGCTTAGTGAGATTGGATGCATGTGTCTGTGAACAGCAATTTTCAAGTCTTACCACACATTCTCAATGACATTTAGGTCTGGACTTTGACTGAGTCATTCACACTTATGAATATTGTTACTGTGGAGCCCCTGAGGCTTCAGTCGCCACAGGGTACTGCACCTCACTTAAGGTGCGGTACTCATCCCGGGTAAGGAAGAGGTTAACTGTTAGTGTTTTTCACATTCACAACCACACACAGTTGTTTTCCCATGTGGGGGTGGCCTGGGGTAGATAGGGGGTGGCCATCATGAAGCATGGTTCTTTCCCAGTCACTAGGACAACCACCTGGTGGGCAGGCAGCACTTGGGGAAAAAGAAGGAGCATCTTCACACATAGTCAGATAGCCCCAGGCACAGCTTGGGGTGAGGAGTACAGTCGGGACTTCGGTCCAGGCATATTCTCTCTACCTTCACACTTCTGGGAGCACCACTGGACCCTCGGCTTTGAGCCGGCAGCTCAGCCTGGGTTCTCCACAGCCACCGGGGATTCCAGGGTCTGCAGCGAGTGCAGGAAACACCCACAGCCCGTTCCACATTCCATCCACTGGAGGATTGGACGGACCCCGACCAGAAAGGACACACAGTGGGAACACCGGCGGTGACCTCCGAATTATCCGGGATTGGCTGGGGCCCATCACGGCAGAGACCGGTACCCTGAGGATGCACTTGAACCGTGAGTAAAAAGACCTTGAACCGCAGCAGCTGACTCACCCTCTTATTGCTGGCACCCCGCGCTTCGGTGCCAACGGCCATTACAGTCCCTCATCATCCTCCCCGGGGCCCGCTCCACCTGTGGGGAGCAGAACTACCCTTGCTGCGACACCATCAGCCCCGTAGGACATCACCCGAAGCGGCAGCTAATCCCTGGCCGCGTACCACAGGTGGCGTCACGAGACAAACTTCCATTCCCTCATCCTTTCCCTTTTATTGTACGCCTCGGGGCCATGAAGCTGAGCAGGGCCACCCGTGATATCCCCATACTCGACATCACCGGCCCGGCGATGAGTATATTTGACCCCTTGCCCCGTGGGTGCTACATTATATCTCCATCAGAGTCTGCTCCTGCGACTTCTGCTTTGATCACCAGGCGCTGCCATATTTCCACCATGGGCAGTGCTGGTAATAGGGGAGGAGCCAGTACCAGTGTCTCTGGTGGACGGAGGCTGCGCCCAGCCACTAAGCTGGGTTTCATTGGGACATGCAGCACCACTGGCTGACTGTGGTGGCATGTGCCTTCCAGCTGAAGTTACCACCTTTTAGCCACAGCCAATGGGAATGCACCGCATCCTTCTTATTCCTCCTCCTGTCTGCTGGTCACCACCAGATATAGTCTTGAGGTATAACTGCTGGTTCTCTGGTTCACACTCTGCTCTGTATGATTGATTCCTGTGGTTTTTTTTTACCTCTGCCTGATTTCTGCCTATTCACCTGCCTGCCATTTTTGTACCTCACTGTCATCTCTGGATTGACCTTAGCCTGATTTTCTGACCACCCTTTTGCCTGCTGATTTGGCCTCTTCTGTACCTCTTGGTTTTGGCCCTGACTGACGACCATTCTTCTTTAAATTGCAGCATTCCTTAAGCAGCGATCTCCTGGACCTTGTTATAATTCCAGATACCTGTACAGGGGTTAAAGGGTTTTGGTGTTCTTGAAATCCGGCTGAGTTAGCGGCTTGCCCCTGGTCTATCTGTAACAGTTAACCTGTGTCTGTGGTACCGGATAGGCGTCACAAATATGCTTTGATCTAAACCATTCCATAGTAGCCCTTCAAGTATGCTTAGAGTTGTTATCCTGCTGGAAAGTAATTCTATGCCTCAGTCTCAAGTCTTTTGCAGCGTATAACAGATTTCCCTCCTGGATTGCCCTGTATTTAGTGCCAACCTTCCCATCAATCTTCCCATTAACTCTCAAGAGCTTTCCTGTCCCTGCTGAAGCAAAGTATCCCCCCATTCTAATGGGGTGACCAATGCCCTAGAGCGCCTGCCTCGTCTGGTGACTTATGGAACTAATTGTATTTGTGTAAACTGCATTGTACTAATGTATATTTTTGCCCCCTGAGTAGTACGGTTGGCTGCCACTAGGTGTCCTGGGTGCCGAGTCCCTTAGATAGAAGGGATGGACTGGGAGATGACATGGCACCAGGAGTTAATCAGGGAGGGATGGTCCCTAGGATAGGAGGAGATATGTCAGGAATTGTGCAGGCCAGGTCAGATAGGGAGCTGCTGGTGTAGCGTGAAGAACAAGAAAGAGAGGTCCAGGAGAGTCAGAAGAAGCGGACTGGAGTACATAGGGTGGAGGTGACATAAGCAGAACAGAGACATGACAGAAAGGAAAAAAAGAGAGAGAAGCAAAGATATCTCAAGGGGGCTCGACTGCAGTATGTCATGGAGATGTAAAAAAAGAAGTTGGGGTGCCCCTACCTTAATCTGGCACGTGCTAGTACATCAGGTAACTCAGCCACAGCGGGAGGGCATAAGGAGAGTCCATCCAGCGCACCAGACTGCACGATCCGCCACCATGTTGGGCGAGTGGGTATGAAACGGCAAGTTGAAAAGGCGGGATAAGCCGCCCCATTACGGCCATCCCTGAAAAGCCGAGCCAGGTACAAAAGTTGATATGCTTGAGAGATGATGATGATGATAAGTCTGCTGTAAAGAAATGGAAATTTTCTGCCAGCAAGTTGTTAAGTAAAGTTATGCAAGTCTTACCAGGTGTCTGTCTCCTTCTTGACCGAGCAGGGCACAGGGCCAATGGAGGTAAACAGGACCCAGATATACAGCAGCTGAAAGGTATCCCCTCCACACCACTTACCACCCACACCACTCTGCCCTCCGTGTCTGTACTGTGCTGGGGTGAGTTGAGGACCACCATGACCCTCGCCCACAACTGCCCCTCTCCGACACTTTACAACAACATGATAATGCCATCACAATGCTTGATACTGGGGTGATGTGCAATGTTAGTTTTCTGACACACATAGCGTTTTTCATTTGGCCCCAAAAGTTCTACTATATAGTACAGACCAAATGTTTGGACACACCTTCTCATTCAAATAGTTTTCTTTATTTTCATGACTCTGAAAATTGTAGATTCCCATTGAAGGCATCAAAACTATGAATTAACACTGAAATACTTAACAAAAAAGTGTGAAACAACTGAACATATGTCTTATCTAGGTTCTTCAAATTAGCCACCTTTTGGTTTGATTACTGCTTTGCACACTATTGACATTCTCTTGATGAGCTTCAAGAGGTAGTCACCGGAAATGGTCTTCCAACAGTCTTGAAGGAGTTCCCAGAGATGGTTAGCACTTGTTGGCCCTTTTGCCTTCACTCTGTGGTCCAGCTCACCCCAAACCATCTCGATTGGGTTCAGGTCTGGTGACTGTGGAGGCCCCATCATCTGGCGTAGCACCCCATCACTCTCCTTCTTAGTCAAATAGCCCTTACACAGCCTGGGGGTGTAAGGGCTATTTGTAGCGGAGTTAGCATATAACATATGATAATGAAAATCTGGATATATGTATTAATTACAGCCTGGAGGTGTGTTTGGGGACATTGTCCTGTTGAAAAATAAATGATGGTCCAACTAAACGCAAACCGGATGGAATAGCATGCTGCTGCAAGATGCTGTGGTAGCCATGCTGGTTCATTATGCCTTCAATTTTGAAGAAATCCCCAACAGTGTCACCAGCAAAGCACCTCCACACCATCACATCTCCTCCTCTATGCTTCACGGTGGGAACCAGGCATGTAGAGTCCATCCGTTCACCTTTTCTGCGTCACACAAAGACACGGTGGTTGGATCTAAAGATCTCATATTTGGACTCATCAGACCAAAGCACAGATTTCCACTGGTCTAATGTCCATTCCTTGTGTTCTTTAGCCCGAACAAGTCTTTTCTTCTTGTTGCCTGTCCTTAGAAGTTGTTTCCTAGCAGCTATTTTACCATGAAGGCCTGCTGCACAAAGTCTCCTCTTAACAGTTGTTCTAGAGATGTGTCTGCTGTTAGACCTCTGTGTGGCATTGACCTGGTCTCTAATCTGAGCTGCTGTTAACCTGCGATTTCTGAGGCTGGTGACTCGGATAAACTTATCCTCCTCAGCAGAGGTAGCTCTTGGTCTTCCTTTCCTGGGGCGGTTCTCATGTGAGCCAGTGTCTATGTAATGTTTGATGATTTTTGCCACTGCACTTGGGGACACTTTCAAAGTTTTCCCAATTTTTCGGACTGACCGACCTTCATTTCTTAAAGTAATGATGGCCACTTGTTTTTCTTTGCTTAGCTGCTTTTTTCTTGCCATAATACAAAATTCTAACAGTCTATTCAGTAGGACTGTCAGCTGTGTATCTACCACACGTCTGCACAACACAACTGATGGTCCCAACCCCATTTATAAGGCAAAAAATCCCACTTATTAAACCTGACAGGGCACACCTGTGAAGTGAAAACCATTTCCTGTGACTACCTCTTGAAGCTCATCAAAAGAATGCCAAGAGTGTGCAAAACAGTAATCAAAGCAAAAGGTGGCTACTTTAAAGAACCTAGAATATAAGATATATTTTCAGTTGTTTCACACTTTTTTGTTAAGTATTTCATTCCACATGTGTTAATTCATAGTTTTGATGCCTTCAATTTGAATCTACAATTTTTCATGAAAATAAAGAAAACTCTTTGAATGAGAAGGTGTGTCCAAACCTTTGGTCTGTACTGTATACAGAATAATATAAATACTGGGAATTACTGGGATTTAAAAACATGCATGTGTATGGGCAAGTAGAAATCTGCTACTAGGGAATAAAATAACTTGGGGCTAATGGGGGAGGGGTGCACAGTCAGTAGGCATGAGCCCATAATATACACACAAAAACTGACGGCACTCCCGAACATGTAGTGTGAACAGGTGAATAACTGAACATGACATATAATAACAAAAAAAAGACAGTTCCACTCTGTAATGCTAAATAATGCAAACCATGAACGTCAAAATATAGACATGCATTACTGTTAAAGGAAATTAATAAAAAAGTGAAATATTTAGCATACAAATATGGCCATTTCTATATCTGCCTAGCAGCCACGTCAGGGCATATCTCATAATCCTGGGTACATACTCTGCATAAAGCCTCTCTTTGGGTTAAAAAACCTCCATGTGTAATGGCAAGTCACCCATAAAATCACCTGTGGCTAATGGGGGAGAGGTGCACAGTAAGGCTGGACTCACACGAGCGTATGGCATCCGATGCGAGAGCATCGGATGCGATATGCTAATGTCCCCCGGCTCAGGCTCTGCTGCGAGCGTGAGCCGGGTGTCATGCGACTGTAACCCGATCTTGCGATCGGGTCACAGCTGTGAAGCTGAGTGCAGGCGCTGCGGAGGAGAGGGAGGGGTTAATCCTCCCATCTCCTCCACTGTCAGCCTGTGCGTAGATCGCACTGCACTGGGATAACATCCGAGTGCAGTCCGATGTATCTCTCGCATCCATTCACTTGAATGGGTGCGAGAGATACGGCTCTCGCAGACAATCGCAGCATGCTGCCGCTTTTCTCGCATCCAGAATCTGGATGCGAGAAAAGCTGACCAACAGCTTGCCCTCATTGCCTAACATTGGTCAGAGTGCAATGCGAGAATTTCTCGCATTGCACTCGTCCGATTTTCACGCTCGTGTGAGCGTACCTTTAGAAGAATACTTACCTTACTTACTGTCTTCTGCCGTTCTTGGGGCTGCTCCAGTACTGTTCTGCTAGTTGTGATCTGCCGGACCATTCCAATGTGCTGGGCAGACTGGAAGTCACTTTTCAATATAAGTGTATGAGAGTCAGAACATTAGCCGTGACTTTTGAATTTTGTCAAAATTTGACAAAGAGGAGGGATTATAATAAAATTAAGAAATGCTTAATTATTTCTTAATTTTATTATAATCCCTCCTCTTTGTCAAATTTTGAGAAAGTCCAGAAAAAAAAAACACTTTAATTCCTGAAAACCTCTTATTTTAGAGCTACACTTTTCACTATATTATATTACCATGAAGGGCAATTAATTTTCCCAGGGGACCACAGGAGAGACATGTGGAGGGCTAAACATAATTCTGCTCAATCACATTATTACAATCTTATATTAACTTTTATCATTTAATATTTAGCAGAATTAAGTCTGCTGACTCACTGCTACTGCTAATGTGACGCCCCTGTACTATCAGGTCGTCACAGGGTATTGCACCATCTGCCCTCCTGTGCAGTATCCACCTCCTTCTTGGTTTTGGGTCCCTAACTACATGGTGTTGCCTATATCAGCTAATCAAATCCTAGATACACCCTGCACCACACCCACCAAACACACCAGTGGACGGCTTGAGTGGAATAGGGTCGCCCACCTGGGGGGGTTGGAGAAGAGGTCAGGAGTGTCAGTAGGAGAGAGTCAGGTCTGAGAGGTGAAAGTGAGAGGAGGTCGGGAGCAGGGCTCCTGGAAAGCAATGTAGGTGGCTGACGGTGGTCTGGGCCTAGAGAAGCTCGACCCCCGGTCGCAGGAGATCATGGAAAGGGGCACGGATCTGTCGAGGAGGACAGCCGGCAGCCTTGCACCATCACCGGGTTGGGACCAAGGCACGACGGGGTACATAGACCCTTAGTCGTGGAGTAGCTTCAGGCAACCCGATAATTTACCCGAGGCGAAAGGAGCCTTCAAGATCCGTTCCCACCCACTCCAGAATCGGTGTACTAGCGCAATGAGGGGGATAGGACTTTCCACTCAAAATAGTCCAGAGAATCCCAAGCGTGAACCCTAAGAGCAAGCTCCAACACCTAGCCATAGTGGGGAGCGGGACCCGACAAGTTTCACACTACCGGGACCACCAAGGAAGTAAACTTAGTGCCAGGAGGCAGGTCACGGATCACCAGGTCACCAGGCAGCACCATTGGGGACGGGAACCGAACTAAGCTCCCCTCAGCGGCAGCGGTGTTCAGAACTTTGGTTTACCCAGTTGTTGCTGTCAGCTTAATGGACTGAGTGAGTTAAACAGTGACCCCCTTGCATCCAACAGCACTTCCCCTTCAATCACAGAGTCTCGGGGAATCCCCCTACCCGTGGAGGGTCACAACACCTGGCTGCCCCATTCCCTCATCCCCAGGTACTCCCAACTGCAACAGTGGTACTTTCAATTACCACATACCACTGGTGGCGTCGCGAACTCTATAACTCCTGCTGTAAATATCCCCCTTCATTTGAGTGGCCGCACGACCCCCGGGTCCGGAGACCCTCGAACCACTAAGAAACCCAGATCTGAGCAGCTCGGCTGCTGGCATGGGGGCGGCATACCTCACTAATACATGTTAAAGTAGTTTTAATTTTATTGTAACATGTTCTTATCAATAGTAGCAGATGAACTCTATAATCAAAACCATATAATGTACTACTTTTTAGAAAATGTATAAATCATAATGCTCCTGTTATTCAGCCTTAAGTATTTATAAGTATAGATGTTCCTTGATCAACAGCTCCCCACACAGTATGATGGCTGCACAGGTCTGAAATATATCAAATAAAATGAGTCTCAAGGGGCATATACTCAGCCGTAAAGTGGAACTGCACTATCTTCTGACTTTTCAAAATTGGGAACTGGGTAAGACTGGATCTTCAGAATCTCACTGTAAACCAACAGTTTTTTTTTCAGCACGATGTTTGGCTGCACAGGACTCTACCGCCCCGCAGCTGCAACGTGTGAATCCAACCTCAGCAAAAAGCTTTATGTGGCCTGGTATAGGATGTGCATTTTTTCACATAAGATAACCACTAACATGCGTCAAGAAGATTTTTGATTACAATTTAGCTCCTGGATTTGGTTCAGAGGTTTGGACAATGCTCCACAGTTGGTGCTCACTCATATGAAGCACCACAATTTCAGCCCAGCTCTCTATGCTTCCAGAAACGTTTTATATTCCTATTCCTATATTTCCTACAGATATTACTCAGGAGGAACAATTGCATGTCTATCAGTCTTGATAATGTTAAATCATGCAATGTGCAGGTGTGTGGACTAGTGTAAGGACAAGTTGCAAAAATTGTAAAGGAATATTAAAGTAAGGAAGGAGTTAATGTGTTCAAACCTGCCAAAAACTTCTTAGGCTATGTGCGCACGCTGCATCTTTGTGGTGACCACAAAGATGCACATTTTTGGTCCAAAAAAATGTTCCCTCAGCATGCATTTCTTGCTGTGTTTTTTTTACAGTGTTTTGCCCAATGCGTTTTTAAGTCGAATCTATTGACTGGAAGGGCTCAAAAACGCTGGCAAAAGCGCAGAAAGAATTGACATGCTGCATCTTTGTGGTCACCACAAAGACGCAGCCAAAAAAAAAAAGCTGCAATGTGCAGACAGCAAAACTGAAATCTCATAGACTTTGCTGGGGAAGGAAATGCATGCAGTTTTGGGACTAAAACTGCACCCAAAAAGGCACAAAAACGCAGCATGCACACAAGGCCTTAGGGTGTGGGATTTCACTTTTGGAACAAAGACTTGTTCACAGAGTATAGTTAAACACAATCAAATAAGTACCAAAAAATGTGTGCCTGCCAATAAAATGTATCTACCCAAAAAAAAGGCCCTCATGCAGTTACGGTATATCAATGGAATAAAAATTATACCTTTCCGGAAAAACATTTGCTGCCCCCTGTTTAATGAGGCAAATCTGAATACACAATTGAATAACAACATGATATTTAATTCAATGGTACAAAAATATATTCCTACAGTAAATCATAACAATGTTAAGTTAGCGCTAATATGATAAGTTTTTGGTGAGTTTTTGATGGTGTGTATTTTTCATACACAAAAAATACAGTATCTTAAAGTTCCATCAAAGTGAGATGCACACTGTGCTTTATTTTCGCTGTGTAAACTGACCTGTTGTGTGTGTTGGAAATCTGCAGCAAGTGCACTAAAGGCAGCTTTACACGCTGCGATATTGGTATCGATATCGCTAGCGTGGGTACCCGCCCCCATCTGTTGTGCGACACGGGCAAATCGCTGCCCGTGCCGCACCACATCGCCCAGACCCGGCCCACTACTTACCTGCCCGGCGACGTCGCTGGGACTGGCGAACCGCCTCCTTTCTAAGGGGGCGGTTCGTTCAGCGTCACAGCGACGTCACAGCTGCGTCACTGAACCGCCACCCAATAGAAGCAGAGGAGCGGAGATGAGCAGGACATAACATCCCGCCCACCTCCTTCCTTCATCATAGCAGCCGGGAGCCAGGTAAGGAGAGCTTCCTCGTTCCTGCGGTGTCACACGGAGCGATGTGTGCTGCCGCAGGAATGAGGAACAACTTCGATACTGCTGCAGTAACGATTTTTGAGAATGGACCCCCATGTCACCGATGAGCGATTTTGCACGTTTTTGCAACGATGCAAAATCGCTCATAGGTGTCACACGCAACGGATTCGCTAATGCAGCCGGATGTGCGTCACCAATTCCGTGACCCCAACGAGTTCGCATTAGCGATGTCGTAGCGTGTAAACCCCCTTTAGTGTTATGGGCTGATTTTTCCCCATAGACCTGCATTAGATGCAGAATATCCACAGGTAAAAAAACATGTAACTCACACATGACTATCAGTAAAGTTTTGTTAAAGCTAAATACCATGAAGTATCAAAAACTAAACAACTTTACTTAATCTCTGCCGATATGCAGGCTGTGCCGGTCAGTCACTAACAAGTATTGCAGTACAGGAGACCAACAATCAGACTGAAAAATATTCATTAGAAAAACAAGAAGCCTATGACACATTTTGATAATGTATAGGGTCAACCATGCAGTCAAGTGAAAACATTGGACCCAAAACCTACTCCAGATAAATTGAAAACACAGAGGAAAACGGAGTTTTAAAGGCACAAAATATAAAATAGCTTTATTAATACAAGTTAAAAAAGGATAGTAAGGACATAAAGTGCCGAATGCAGCATGTGCTGGTACATAAATAGATATAGAGGTATACACATGTGATGAATATATTCAGATGTACAACCATGTATCAGAAACACACTACAAAGACAGAACATGTAAAATACATAAGACACAAATAGTGAGTATGGTAGGTATGCATGAGGTTCGCACTGGAAATACACCACCTCCTAACTGATATCAACATTAGCTAAGTCCACAGGAGCGGCAATGGCTCAACCAGTCTAATTCAAGGAAGGAAACAGCAAGGAGTAACTACCTATTAAGTTGTCAGTGCCAAAGGCGTTCAGGATGGAAAGAGACTCCATGTGGAGGACCCCAACGTACGTTTCGTGCGGATTATGGCCGCTTATTCATGGGAAGATGTGTTCCTGTGAGCTGGCAGGACCTTTTTGTAGGTGTGGTAGCGGTCACATGACCGCCACCATAACCAATGCATTTGAGCTTGTACGGCGCATGCACGGCCGTGTCACTCATCGCACACGCCCCCCCGCTCACGTCAGAGCCGACGTGTGCACCCAGAGGATCAATGATAACCATGGCCACAAGGAACACATCAATGAACCCAGAAGACGCCACAGGGGGAGCAGTGAAGAGATGACACACCTGAGTATGCGCATGCCCATGGCATAAGAAACTGTAAGACATATATTAATCAATAGTACATACCACATATCTATCACTGAAACAACCGCAAATAGTCTTTTAGTACAATACAATATAATATGCCAACATACAGTCATATGCAATACATAGTACTTATTCAATTTCTTGAAGGTGAAGAATATCAAGACGGTCAAACCAAAACCCAAGATGTAAAAAGGTTGCAGATGATCAAAAAGAAGTTGATGTTTTCAGACAAGGTAAGAACTGCCAGACACAAATGAACACATAGTGAATAAAAATATGTGAAAGACAATATACAACATACAATTATTAATAGAAAAATATAAAAACCACAAAAAACCTCCACCGGTGCATACCCACCGTACTCACTATTTGTGTCATGTATTTTACATGTTCTGTCTTTGTGGTGTGTTTCTGATACATGCTTTTTACGTAAGGACATAAAGTGCTGAATGCAGCATGTGCTGGTACATAAATAAATATGCGGATGTACAACCATGTATCAGAAACACAAAGAAGAGGGGAGCCAGCACTGCTCATGAATGGCATGCAACAATGAAAAGATAAAAAGTGTAAAATTCACAAATTCATTCCTACTGTAACAATTCAATGAGATTTTTGGCAAATTATTGATCAATGATTTGAGCCCCCCTGCCCCGTCACGGCAAATCTCTATAGGGGGGTCCCTACACTATGTCATAAATTAATATCGTACCATAAGGTCTCATATAATGACTTGAACAGGACCATATAAGAACACCACTTACCCGGGGAATGTCAGAACCGCTCCCATGCTGCAAGGACTGACAACTGCGAATAAAGGCAGCCCAGGTGCCAGTATGTGTGGCAGAACCACACACACCAGCACAATGTCAGAACTGGCCCTCACAATGCCAGACCAGCAAGCATGGATGAGGGCGGAACAGCCTCAGGCAGGTGGTGCTTAAATAATGATGCCTATGGACCAGGGGGCGGTGGCTGTGTGTGAACAGGCACCAACATGAATTTTGATGGCAACAGAAGGAATTTGCAAACCACACTGGGCGTGCACGGCAAGGTGGCGATCAACCACCGACCGGTAAACGCAAAGAAGAGGGGAGCCAGCACTGCTCATGAATGGCATGCAACAATGAAAAGATAAAAAGTGTAAAATTCACAAAATTTGAGCCGTGACGGGGCAGGGGGGCTCAAATCATTGATCAATAATTTGCAAAATAACTCATTGAATTGTTACAGTAGGAATGAATTTGTGAATTTTACACTTTTTATCTTTTCATTGTTGCATGCCATTCATGAGCAGTGCTGGCTCCCCTCTTCTTTGTGTTTCTGATACATGGTTGTACATCCGCATATTTATTTATGTACCAGCACATGCTGCATTCAGCACTTTATGTCCTTACGTAAAAAGCTATTTTAGATTTTGTACCTTTAAAACTCCATTTTCCTCTGTGTTTTGAAAAATATTCATGTCCCACAGGGAGACTAAATGAAAAAGTAAAAAAAATGTAAAAAAAAAACCACATGGAAAAAATAGCATAAACATCACGAAAACTTGTTTCGACAATAAAAATGCATCCTTTGTGTTAAAAATAAACAGGTGGCTGCTTCCACATGGATACAGAATCCTAGGGCAGATATACTTTACGTTATCTCCCAACTCTGCAAGGGTCGCGGGGAACGGTTAGAACAGTCACCGGACCCGTCCCAACGAGTCTGCAGCCAAATAGCATTTAGGATCTGGGGTTGAGGACTGGCCCCATAACAGAACCGCGCTACCAGCATACAGAACAGGGGACTTTACTGACACCGGGATCCCCAAGTGCTTCACGCCACAGGGGTCTGATACTTAGCGCACCTAAGGAGGAAAGAGCTCACAGGCTGACGAATACACCGGACTTGACCTTTCACGGATCCGGGACCGGCTGGAGCCCATCATGGTGGAGATCGGTACTCTGGGGCAGCGCTTGAACTATCTGTGAGTAAAAAGACCTGAAACTGCAGCCCCTGTCTCTGCCTCTCCTTTACCGTCGCCGTCGCCCAGCACTGCGGACCAACGGGGTTACCAGCACCCTCGCCATCCTCCTGGGGCCCGCTCTGCCTGTGGGGAGCGATACCATCCCGGCTGCACCTGACATTTGCCCCGGTGAGAGACCCTACAGTGGCGGCCTATCCCTGGCCGCGTACCACAGGTGTCATCATGATCATCTAATAGACTTTCCTAACCGTCACTACCACCCCCATCCTCCATTCCTGCCTCCCGTCCACCACCTTTCCTCCACTCCTGTATGCCTCGGGGTAACACAACGCCTGCCGCGTGGGGTGTTACACTTGCAAGTGCCAGCTCACTGACTGGTGTGCGACTTGTGGATTGGGTGATAATGAGGAGGAAGAGGAGAAGGAACAGGAGATGGTTGCCCACGCTACAGAGGATACTACCCACACTAGCTTCATTCCATCTATTCAGCATGGATGGCCTGAAGAGGAGGAGGAGAGGATGGAGATGGAGAGTCGTCATCCTGATGGGCACAGGGAAGTCTTACCTGTTGGAAGTCTGACACACATAGCTGACTTTAAGCTGCCTTTCCCATGACCCTTACGTTATACACATTTTGTCCACCAATGATTACTGATTAGTCACCATTCTCAATCCATGCTACAAGGAGAACTTTCTTTTTCTCTATCCTGCAGCGGAGAGGGCTATTCAATTGGTGCAATACCAGTAGGCCCTTTCTGAACAATTAGTCAAAAAACTCCCATCTGAAAACTTTGGCGGCAGAGGTCATAGTTCCTTGGACAATCAAGGTCTAGAGATGAGGGATAAACACACCAGGTCCAACAGAGTCAGAGGGACATTATAAAAGGTCTGGAACAGTTTCATTAGACCCTCCCAGCACCCACACCCTGATGCTCTGGGTATTATGACAAGGAGGGAAAAGTTTTAGAAGATGGTGAAGGAATACCTAGCCAACCATACTAGCATCCTCCGTGATTTCCATGTGCCATACAAGTATTTGGTATCCAAGCTAGACAAGTGGCCCTCGATGCTTTGGGGGTGCTGGACTGCGCTGCCACAAGTTTTTTGTCTGAGCAGGTTTATAGTGCCACCAGGGGGCATAATAACTAATAAGCGCATCCGCCTATCAACTGAAAATACTGACAGGTTGACTTTTATCAAAATGAACAAGGCCCAGATTGGCCCAGACTTTTCAACCCCACGGGATGATAACAGTGGAACATAAAGTCAATTAAAATGTTCCTTTTTTCTTCTTTTTCATGTTCTGTTCCTTCTCCACTATATCAACAGGGTGATCATGCAACCCTCGCTCTTCATTTTTCAAGGGTGTGCATGATGCCCTGCATAATAATTTTTAGAAGCCCTTGCACATAGTGCATACGCTTTACCAGTCTAGTAGTCCCACTACTTCAAGGGAACTTGTCACCAGGTTTGTCTCTTATAAGCTGCAGCCAGCACCAAGAGCCCTTATAAACAACATTCTACAATGCTGTATATAAGTGATATAAGGTCGCTCTGTAGAACATAAAAAGGGGGCGGTCGGGTCCAATAGACGTCACTGCTCTTGGTCTGGCGCCTACTCTATCCTACGCCATCCACACAGAGGCCGCCAGTGCATGCGCACTTTGATCTCCCCTGCTGAGTGAAGAGCAAAGTACTGTAATGCACAGGCGCGAGGAAAGGTTAAAGACCACCCACTCATGCGCAGTACAATACTTTGATCTGCCCTCAGCAGGGCAGTTCAAAGTGTGCATGCACAGGAGCGCAGTGGCGGCCTCTGTGTGGATAACGCAAGTCATTCACATGGAGCTGGGAAGGAGGATGGTGACTACACGAGATGGAGAAGGTGCCGAACCTGAGAGCAGTGACGCTCATTGGACCTGACCACCTCCTAGGTGAGTATAGTAAAAGGTATTTTTTACCTTCTACATAGCTGCCTGGGCACTTATATACAGTAACCTAGAATGCTGTATTAGAGGGCTTACTGGTGGTGGCTGCAGCTTATAAGGGAAAAACCTGGTGACAGGTTCCATTTAAAAGAAATCTGTCAGCAAGTTTTTGCTATGTAATCTGATGACAGCATGCTGTAGTAGTTGAAAAACAAAAATCAACTATGCTTCTCTTATAAGACTCAATGCTGTTTTTGCCTACATCATGCTGCTCTCAGATGAGGTATCAAAATCCTGCTGACAGATTCCTTTAAATAATGGGGAAAAACATTTCTTAGGCTTTCCTTTACGTGTCTTCAAGGGTGTATTGGAGTACCTCTCTCTAATTTTTGGCAGCCCTTGCATATAATGCATATGCTCTATCAGTCTCGGAGTCTTGAGGGGGCTTTACACGCTGCGACATCGCTAACGATATATCGTCGGGGTCACGGTGTTTGTGACGCACGTCCGGCGCCGTTAGCGACGTTGCAGCGTGTGACAGGCTGGAGCGACCTAAAATGATCACAAAAAAAACAAAAATCGTTTGTTTTGGAGAGGTCGTTTAATAACAAAAAATCGTCAGGTAAGTAGCAATGTTGTTCCTCGTTCCTGCGGCATCAAACATCGCTATATGTGACACCGCAGGAGCGATGAACATCTCCTTACAATGTCCCGCCGGCAATGAGGAAGGAAGGAGGTGGGCAGGATGTTCAGCCCGCTCATCTCCGCCCCTCCGCTTCTATTGGCCGGCTACTTAGTGACGCCACAGTGACGTCGCTATGACGCCGAATGCACCTCCCCCTTGAAGGAGGGATTGACTGGCGGTCACAGCGACGTCGCTGACAAGGTATGTGCGTGTGATGCTGCCGTAGCGATAATGTTCGCTACGGCAGTGATCACCACATATCGCACGTACGACGGGGGTGGGTGCTATCGCGCACGACATCGCTAGCTATAGCTAGCGATGTTGTAGCGTGTAAAGCACCCTTTAATCCTAAATAATGGGGAAAACAAATTTTGAGGCTTTCCTTTACGTGTCTTTCAGAGTGTATTGGAGTACCTCCTTCTAAATTTTGGCAGCACTTGCATACAATCCATACGCTCTATCAGTCTAGGAGTCCTACTCCTTAATAATGTATTGGAGTACATCCTTCTAATTTTTGTCAGTCCTTACATATAGTGCATAGACTTTATTAGTCAAGGAGTCCCAATACCCAACAATTTTAACAGGATGCATATGAGGCCCTCTTTTATGTCTAATACAGGGTGTATTGGAGTCCCTCTTCCTTCGAATTTTTGGCAGTTCTTGCATTGTCCGCATAGTCCTTGTGAGGTTCAGAGCCCCTCCTTCATAAATTAAACAGGATGGGTCTGACCTTGTCACACATCACATGTGTAGAAAAGGTTGTAAAATATTAAAACTACAGTTACCGGTGACAACCAGCAGGTGTTTTATTTTCTCCTCTACTATGTCATCTACTGTAGTCATAAACGACGGTGGAATATGGTGATTAAGGCTATGTTCATAAGTATCATTTTTGAAGCATATGAGTTTTATGCAAATTGAAAGCCATTTTTATATCAGCAAAAACTATGAGATTTCATAAAGTTATGCACAAAAGGGATTTATTTTCCTGACTGAAATGGAAAACTTCTGTCTTTTTAAAGAAGCAGTATATCAACTCTTTCAGCATTTTTCAACATCGAAAACATGAACAAGAACATTAACGAGAAAGAGCAAACACGCAGCAAAAATACTAAGTGTAAACATAGTCTAAAGCGGGCTTTACACGCTACGACATCGCTAGCAATTGCTAGCGATATCGAGCGTGTAAGCACCCGCTCCCGTCGTGTGTGCGATATCGTGTGTTCGCTGCCGTAGCGAACATTATCGCTACGGCAGCGTCACACGCACTTACCTGGTCGGCGTCGTCGCTGTGACTGCCAAACAATCCCTCCCTCAAGGGGGAGGGACGTTCAGCATCACAGCGACGTCACCGCGACGTCATTAAGCGGCCGGCCAATCAAAGAGGAGGGGCGGAGATGAGCGGGACGTAGCATCCCGCCCACCTCCTTCCTTCCGCATTGCGGCCGGCGGCAGGTAAGGAGATGTTCCTCGCTCCTGCGGTGTCACACACAGCGATGTGTGCTGCCGTAGAAGCAACGAACAACATCGATAATCAACCATTACCGATTTTTGGTTTTGGGACGACCTCTCCATGGTGAACGATTTTCACCATTTTTGAGGTCGCTTAAGGTCGCTGGTAAGTGTCACACGCTGCGATATCATTAATGACGCTGGATGTGCGTCACTAACAACGTGACCCCGACGATAAAACATTAACGATATCGTAGCGTGTAAAGCCCCCTTAAGGGATGAAGGAGGCAGGGTTTTCTTTTTTTCTCTTTTTTGTTTTGCCTTATATAGAAATCATTATACACTGTGTGCAGAATTATTAGGCAAATGAGTATTTTGATCACATGATAATTTTTATACATGTTGTCCTACTCCAAGCTGTATAGGCTTGAAAGCCAGCTACCAATTAAGTAAAGGTGTGGTGATGTGCATCTCTGTAATGAGGAGGGGTGTGGTGTAATGACATCATCACCCTATATAAGGTGTGCTTAATTATTAGGCAACTTCCTTTCCTTTGGCAAAATGGATCAGAAGAGAGATTTGACGGGCTCTGAAAAGTCCAAAATTGTGAGATGTCTTGCAGAGGGATGCAGCAATCTTGAAATTGCCAAACTTTTGAAGCGTGATCACCGAACAATCAAGCGTTTCATGGCAAATAGCCAACAGGGTTGCAAGAAGCGTGTTTGGCAAAAAAGGCGCAAAATAACTGCCCATGAATTGAGGAAAATCAAGCGTGAAGCTGCCAAGATGCCATTTGAAACCAGTTTGGCCATATTTCAGAGCTGCAACGTTGCTGGAGTATCAAAAAGCAGAAGGTGTGCCATACTCAGGGACATGGCCAAGGTAAGAAAGGCTGAAAAACGACCACCTTTGAACAAAAATCATAAGATAAAACGTCAAGACTGGGCCAAGAAATATCTTAAGACTGATTTTTCAAAGGTTTTATGGGCTGATGAAATGAGAGTGACTCTTGATGGGCCAGATGTATGGGCCAGAGGCTGGATCAGTAAAGGGCAGAGAGCTCCACTCCGACTCAGATGCCAGCAAGGTGGAGGTGGGGTACTGGTATGGGCTGGTATCATCAAAGATGAACTTGTGGGACCTTTTCGGGTTGAGGTTGGAGTGAAGCTCAACTCCCAGACCTACTTACAGTTTCTGGAAGACAACTTCTTCAAGCAGGGGTACAGGAAGAAGTTGGTATCGTTCAAGAAAAACATGATTTTCATGCAGGACAATGCTCCATCACATGCATCCAACTACTCCACAGCGTGGCTGGCCAGTAAAGTTCGAAAAGATGAAAAAATAATGACATGGCCCCCTTGCTCACCTGATCTGAACCCCATAGAGAACCTGTGGTCCCTCATAAAATGTAAGATCTACAGGGAGGGAAAACAGTACACCTCTCGGTACAGTGTCTGGAAGGCTGTGGTGGCTGCTGCACGCAATGTTGATTGTAAACAGATCAAGCAACTGACAGAATCTATTGATGGTAGGCTGTTGAGTGTCATCATAAAGAAAGGTGGCTATATTGGTCACTAATTTTTTGGGGTTTTGTTTTTGCAAGTCAGAAATGTTTATTTCTAAATTTAATGCAGTTAAATTGGTTTACCTGGTGAAAATAAACAAGTGAGGTGGGAATATATTTGTTTTTTTATTAAGTTGCCTAATAATTCTGCACAGTAATAGTTACCTGCACAAACAGATATCCTCCTAAGATAGCCAAATCTAAAAAAATCCTTATTCCAGCTTCCAAAAATATTAAGCTTTGATATGTATGAGTCTATTGTGTTGATTGAGAACATAATTGTTGATCAATAATAAAAAAAAATCCTCTAAAATATAACTTGTCTAATAATTCTGCATATAGTGTACAGGAAAGAATGTTTATCTTAACATTTTTTACTGTAAAATCTATTTTATCTTTGGTTTTGTATTTTTTATTGTTAGTCCTTAATAGTGGCATAATACTTTGACAACATTGTTCACATCAGCAACCTGGGCGTCATAAATGCATCCAGGCGTATTCCCCGTGCTGTTTCCATTCAATTTGGGAGCTGTTTCGATTCATTTCTGAGATTTTAGGTCCTCCCCAGCCCTCTTGGGTGGTCTTCCAGAAAAATGCTCAACTTTCCCATTGATTTCCATTATATTCGATACTCAAATCGAGCCGGTCCGAGCGTCTGACCTATACTGAACATTTTTGTACTCACTCATCACTAAAACCACACTCAAAAATGCAATGAAAAAAAGATAAGTGACCTAATATACTTAATAGCTACAAAATACTGCAGAAAATTTGCAACATCAAAAACTCACAAAATTCTCATTGTTGGAACTCAGCTTTAGTGTGTGCAGCGACACCAACGTGATTTGCAGTCAGTGGTCACCATCTAGTGTACAAATCAGGAAATGCAGCTGAGAGTTAAATATAAACAACCAAGTTAATTGTGGTATGATTCCATTTTAATAAAATATAAACTTTATTATTTGTACATTTAAAATTGCCAAAGCAAGGAGTCCTCAAGGGGTTAACAGATTTGCATGCAAAATCATTTACAGTGATTGTGATCAATTAACATTATATAATACACACAGTACAAGGATCAATTACATTTGAGTTGTAAGTTCATTCATATATAGCTAGAGATGTAATACAATGAAGTATATATCAATTCTCACTGTAATTTCCTATATTCGCCACTTAATGGTAGTGTGCCCAAGGTCACTACTGCCTATAATAAACACCTAGTTGTGTATCATACCTGTATTGTTATTATGGTATAGAGAAAGCCCTGTATACATAGCTAATAACAGTCAATAGTTTGTTATGGGCATATTCACGACCAACCATTTGATCACAAGTATAGTACAATACTGACCAATTTGCAGCAATTCCGGATACCCCATCAGTCCCTAAAAAAAAAAAAAAAATTAAGCTGAGAGTTAAGGCCCTGTCACACACAGAGATAAATCTTTGGCAGATCTGTGGTTGCAGTGAAATTGTGGACAATCAGTGCCAGGTTTGTGGCTGTGTACAAATGGAACAATATGTCCATGATTTCACTACAACCACAAATCTGCCAAATATTTATCTCTGTGTGTGACGGGGCCTTAAAGTCTGGTGCAGGCATTTTCTATGTAGTCTAGAATCAGAGGTCACAAACTCGGCTCGGTAAATGGGCTACACATAGGAAAATATTTGAACTTGACAGGCCGCATTCCTTGTCGGGTGAGATGACGTTTTCAGTGATAGCATTTTTTTTTCCATACGACTCCTAGAGCACATTTTCTACCATTTTTTTATGTGTCGTTATAATTAAAACTCTGCTACAGATTTGTAGCTTAAGTCATTCCAAAGCGAAAATACCAAATGTGTACTTTTTTGTTTGCGTACGTGCCTGATGTCTTATCAACTATTTTGAAATACTTCTGTACAGCACAATATTAGATCAGACCCTGTTTATTGTAGGGACTTACAAGCCATCATAGTTGGCTACCCGAACACCATTATTTGGCCTCTGGCAACTACCACCATTGCGTCATATGTGCACAGCACATATTGTAAAGGGGTAAAATAAAAAATTATCCTCCCCTTTTTCACCTACCATCAGCATACCAGGAACACGGGAAAAACACCTCTCCAACACCATGTGCACCATGTGTGTCTCCAGCGTAACTTCATTAAGAGGCCCCAACAGGCTCCGCCTTTGGCCTACTCTCTGCTGTCTCAAGGATGTCTTGTGAGCTCTGCTGCCCTTCAGGCCACAGAAGACAATCTCAGGTCCCCGAGTGTGTGAGACCTCTGGATTAGATCAGTACAATATGCTATATTCAGTATGTTCACCACTATAGGATTTCTGTGGAATATATGATTACAAAAATATAACATTTTGTGATAAAAAAAATATAGAGTCTGATTCACAATAATTTGTGGGGTTTTTTTTCAAAATGAGTTTCCTTTTTTGTCTTGTGGTATTTGTTGCCGACATTGCGCTATTTTGAAGAATTTGATTACTTGAATCTTATGTAATTCAATTTAAATTGAATAAAATTGTAGTTAAATATACTATTTCTTTGTCTTTTGCTTTTTTGCACCTATTTAAACCAAAATAAAAATCCTTCAAAAGATCGCAAGTTAGTCTTCAACTGCGCAAGAAAAAAAATAGATTTTGTACTCCAATCTGGTGCAAAGAATTTTCAAAGTTAGAAAAATTTGTAATTAATGAATTAGGCCTAAACACCCATATAACCAAAACCATGCCCAAAATGCCAAACTAAAAAGGAAAAAAAAAAAGAGACGAAAACAAATAAAGTTAACTTTAAAAATGTGCAAATGAAATAATGCAAACATAAAAGTAAATATTACAACCATTCTTACTACAAGAAAAAATTAATTAAGCTCAAAAACACCCCTGCAGGTCCGATGTAATCCATACGAGGTCCCATGACAATTTGCTACATCTGAAGCTCACAGGAAGCACCTTAGAACATGACTGTCCATCGTGAGGTTCAGGCAGAGACTAAGTGAGCCGTGCAATGAGCAGTAACATCACTGAGGCTATTTGCGGTCACAGATGGAGGACCATGGGAACCTCCAGCTGTGACCGCTGATCACGCTGCTCACTCATTCTCTGCCTGAACCTGACAGTGAGCAGTCATGTTCTATGGCGCTCCCTGTGATCTTTAGATGTAGCAGAACTAGAATCGTCATGGGACCTCATGTAGATTACCTCAGACCTGCAGGGGTGTTTTGGGGGTTAATAGAGTGGTGAAAGAGGGTGTTTATTTGTATTTTATTTCAAATAAATAATTTTTTTTGGTGTTTCTATTTATTTACTTTCACTTACTGATTACTAAAGGGGGGTGTTCCATTACTAATCTAGAACTTAGTGACAGCTGTGAGCTGACATGAACCCCTTATTACCCTGATTGTCACTGCACCAGGGCAATCGGGCAGAGCCGAGTAAAGTGCTGGGATAGATGTGACAATCCTGGGCAGCTGCAGGCTGATTTTTTTAGGTTGGGGGCACCCAATTAACATGGGTATTCCCAGGCTGAGAATACCAGCCCCCAGCTGTCAGGCTTTATCTTAGCTGGGGATCAAAATTGGGGGGGACCGCACACTGTTTTTTTAAATTGTGACATCGCTGTGTACATAACCCTTGTACTTTAACATTGCTGTGTACATGACCCCTCTATTGTGACATCGCTGTATACATGAACCCTTCACTGTTACATGTTAGGCAGCATGGTGGCTCAGTGGTTAGCACCGCAGTCTCGCAGTGCAGGGTTCCTGGTTTCGTAATCCCACAAAGGACAACATCTGCGAGGAATTTGTATGTTCTCCCTATGTTTATGTGGGTTTCCTCCAGGTTCTCTGGTTTCCTCCCACACTCCAAAAACATACAGATAGGGAATTTAGATTGTGAGTCCCAATGGGGACAGTGTTCCTGATGTATGTAAAGCGTTGCGGAATATGTTAGTAATGCACCCCAGGGCTTTGGGGTACTCGGTCCCGGGCCTTGAATTACGGGGACGTATCACGAATGGCCGGTGCCCAGTTCCGTGACCCTCTGGATTGCTTAATAAAAAGGGGAAAATAAAAATAAACTGTTTTTCGTGACGCCACTTGCGGTATGCGGCTATGTGGGAAAAGCCACTGCTGCAAAGTCTCTCACTGCTGTGGCTGATGGTATTAAGCAGCTTGGATATTATGGCCCTCCGCAAGTAGAGCTAGGACACAGAGGAGGATGATGGTGGTTGTAGTATGGTGAAAGTTGGTGATGCAGAGATGTAGGAAGAATTCAGACAACACAGGGGCTGTGGTTTAACTTGTTCTTTACTCACTGATTCTGAGTAGCTGCAACCCAGCTGGTGCTGGTCTCTACCAATCTGGGCCTCAGGTGATCCGGTATTCCCTTGATCCCAGTGCCGGTGAAGTGACCTGGTGAGCTTTACTTCCATGCACCCGTCTGTAGTTGGTCGGTCCCCGTGGTTTGAAGCGTTTTGCGGTTCCCTCCTGTTATCACAGTCCTGGCCTGTATGGCAGGCAGCTTGAACCTGTCTTGGGTCGGACCTCTGTCCCCGTTCCCGGGTTCTCTCTTGGCTGCTGTGCCCGACACTAACGTTGATGAGGAACCTTGATGATTCTTTCATCGGGCAGGTTTATCAGGTGAGCTTGAAGCGTCTTCCTGAACTAGGGCTCTGCACCCCGCTGGTGCTTGATCCAGTGAGTACTCACACCGTACTCTACCTGGAAACCGTACTCCTTTAGCCCAACAAGCCACTTTACACTTTCTGTCAGCACGTCAACTTCTGACTGACTGTCTGACTGACTTTTTGACCATCTGACAAGATGTTCGTCTTCCATCAATTGCACTAACTAGCCTCTCCTCCTCCCAGGTTTCTGACTAGCGGATTGGATAAGTCCCAACCAATAGGTGGTCTGCCATCAGACCCGTCTCTAGCCTGTCACCCAGTCTGGGAAAAAGGGCATGTATGTGTGTGTTTGAATGGTATTTACCGGCACTGGTCTTCTAGGAATCCATGGGTTAGCACGGCACCTGTTACTGGATGCAATACCCTGTGGCACCTGACACTCAGAGGCGCCACATTAGCACTATATAAAAATAAAAATGTATTTTTTACTGTGACATTGCTGTGTACATGACCCCTCTATTGTGACATCACTGTGTACATGACCACTTTACTGTGACATGCTGTGTATATGACACCTTTACTGGGACATCGCTGTGTACTTGACCCCTCTATTGTGATATCGCTGTGTATATGACCCCTGTACTGTGACATCACTTTGTACATGACCCCTGTACTGTGACTTTGCTGTGCACATGACCCCTCTAAGGCAACATCACTGTGTATATGATCCCTCTATTGAGACATTACTGTGTACATGACCCCTGTACTGTGACATCGCTGTGTACATGACCCCTCTATTGTGACATCACTGTGGACATGACCCCTGTACTGTGACATCGCTGTGTACATTACCCCTGTACTGTGAGATTGCTGTGTGCATGACCCCTCTATTGTGACATCACTGTGTACATGATCCCTGCACTGTAACATCACTGTGTACATGCCATCTTTACTGTGACATTGCTGTGTACATGTCCGCTCTATTGTGACATTACGGTGTACATGACCCCTCTATTGTGACGTCGCTGTGTACATGACCCCTGCACTGTGACATGGCTGTGTACAAGGCCCCTGTACTGTGACATCACTTTCTACATGACCTCTTTACTATGACATCACTGTGTACATAACCCCTCCATTGTGACATCGCTGTGTACATGACCCCTCCATTGTGACATCGCTGTGTCCATGATCTTTGTATTGTGACATGGCTGTGTACATGGCCCTTGTACTGTGACATCACTGTGTACATGATCTCTTTAATATGAAATCACTGTGTACATGACCCCTCTATTGTGATATCGCTATGTACATAATCCCTTTACTGTTACATTGCTGTGTACATGACCCCATTAAAAAAAACAAAAAAAAACAAACAACTGTGATACAACCAAGGGGTAATTAAACTGAAAAGACCAAAGACAAACCACTAAAAACACTTTAATAATTTTTAAAACCAGAAAAAATCCCCAAAAACTACACAAATCATGAAACATATAAACATGGACAGCAGTACGATGCTGCTTCTCCGTCCCAATACACCCCCATTGAGACGGAGAAGCCGGGCTGCAGTATCGTACTGCAGCGATTTGTATATACCCCATTGTGGGAGCCCCTGGAGAACCCCGGCGAGTACGGAACTGGGGGGGGGGAAATGCGTCGGGCGAGCAGCTATTCGGCTATGAATCCTGGGTAGAAGGAATTTGGCTGTGTGGAGCCTTCAGCCCCTAAGCTAAGTAACATGTTATTAGGCCCTACAGTTTGCCTTATGGTAACACGCTCTGTTTTATTAAATTCTACTTATTGGGCAATTGATGATGTTAGATGAGTGTTTTAAGGATGCGATAGCTCCATACTGATTGGCAAGGAGATACTTGTGGAGGAAAAATCTAGCATCTGGTCCGGTTGAAGTATAATTAAAACCAACTTTATTCTATATTCTTTAAAAAATTCCAAAAAAGAGGGAAGTCATAAAACCATACAAGAAGCACTTTTGTAGAGGACGCTTACGCGTTTCGGACTACATGTCCTTACTCATAGCTTACTTGTTCTCATGTGAGAACCCCTTTTAATACTGGCTTTGAGGGGAAATGAGGTAACAGGAAAGAGCAGTAACAAATTTACATATGTCTTATTTTACACAAAACTCTTTTTTACATTTAATTTTTGATATTTTGTGATTCTTTTCATCATAATACTTAATCAAATATTATACACTACAGACTACATTTTCAATAATTTCCATATATGCCAATAACATTCTACAATCATTTCATCATTGAAAGTCATTGTCACACGTTATTTTTTATATTATTTGGAGAGAAAAAAAACATAACAAAAACCCTTTTGCTCACTGATAGGGGAACAACTGCCTTAGTATAAATACATTATGTCCGTTTTTTTATTCATGCAGATTGGCCATCTAGTGTTCAGTTTCATGATCCACATTGCTTCTCTTTTATTTATTTGTTTTAATCTGTCCCCTCCTCTTTTGTTTGCAGTTACAATTTCTATTGCATTTACCTGAACGTTTTTTAACTCTCCTCCATGAATGGTGGAAAAGTGTTGCGAGGCTCCAGATGGACTCCTGGTACTGCAATGGTTGGTGTCATAAACGTGCTCCGATATCCTTTTCCTCAATGAGTGTGAAGTACTGCCCACATACTGTATTTGACAACCTTCACAACTGATTAAATAAACAACATAAGTGTGGCTACAATTTATGAAGGTTTTTATAGAATATTCAATGCGGTTACTAGCTGATTTGTAATTCTTCCCATTATTCATGTACCCACATAGATTGCACAACCTTTAACCGCATTTGAAGCTTCCCACAGTGGACAGCCAAGTAGGGACACTATTGTGTTGTGATACTGTGTGTGATCACTGGGCGATAAAAAATTGGCTAATGTTTTTCCTCTTCTGGGTATAAAACCGCATCCTTGATCTATGATACTTTTTAGTACAGGATCTACCCTTAATATAGGCAAGTTCTTTTTAACAATGTCACACACTTCTTTGAACTGGTCACAAAATTTAGTTGAAAAACACATTATTTTTTGTAGTTGTTCTGTTTTGGTTGATCCTCCAATAACATCTCCCTGATTTTTTTTTATCTGCTGTTGTTTTTCCTTTGATTAACTGGTAGGGATGGTATCCTCTCTCTTGCAGCCTTTTATCTATCAATTTGCACTCTTCTTTGTATGCATCCATTGTGCTGCAGATCCTCTTCCTTGAGATGTATTCACCTGTTGGCAGATTATCCAGCACATGCTTCGGGTGAGATCTGGAGGCATGGAGTAGGGAGTTACCAGAGATGGATTTTCTGTAGATACTGTTTGTTACCTTTGAATTTCCTGCATCTCTTTCCAAAGATAAATCTAAAAAGGAATTTTTTTCTTTGTGTTTTGTAGTAAATTTAAGGTTCACATTATTGTCATTTACATACTCCATTAAGTCATTGACATTACTTGGGTCCCCTTGCCATATTATTATAATATCGTCTATGAATCTAACAAAATAATATATGTGTTCAATAAATGGATTGTCTGAACCATAGTTTTTTTCCTCCTCCCACCAGGTAACAAAAATATTTGCTAGTGATGCAGAGAATTGGCCCCCATCACACATCCTCTTTGTTGTAAAAAAATATTATTTCTATGGAGAAATATAACATAATTATTTTTCAAAAGAAATTCTGTAACAGATAACAAAAATTGTTGAAACGCCATGGAATACTTGGTATATTTGCGTAATTGATCTTCCAAAGCTATTATTGCAAGATGGTGAGGTATGGAGGAATATAATGTGGCTATGTCACATGTGACCCATGAAAATTCTTTTTTCCAAGCAATTTTATTCATGATACGTAATACTTATTTACTGTCTTTCAAATAGGGCTTATGATTAGGGATGATCGAATATCACAAATATTCGGCAAGATTCGGCTTTGCGAATATTCGACGAATAGGTCACCGCTATGCGAATATTCGATGCGCAATGTGTCTATAGAAAGCCCGAATAGTTGCAATTCGGCAACTATTCGGGTTTCCCATAGACTTACATTGCGCATCGAATATTCACAAATACCGGCAACTTATTCGTCGAATATATGCAAAGCCGAATATTTGAGGTATTCGATCATCCCTATGATCACTAAAGGTTGCAATCTACTGTATAATCTAGCCAGGCACTCAGATTTTCTAATAGTGAGTCGATTCATGACACTATGGGTCTGAGAACTGGTGGGAATTGTTCTTTGTGAACTTTTGGAACCGCATGAAATAACAGAATTTTTGGAAATTGCGGATTTAGATATTCCACTTGTTTCATGCTAAAAAAACCCCCATAGTTTTACCTTCCTCAAGAATTTGTTCCAAGTTTTTTCTAAAATCTTCAGTTGGATCTTTTGATAATTTCTTGTACATATCTGAATTTTCAAGCTTATTTTGTACTTCTCTTTCATATAGATTCACATCCATGAGAGCAATTGTACCCCCTTTATCTGAATGTTTTATAATAATATGGGGTTATTTTGCAGTGATTTTATTGCTTCTTACTGTCTTTTTGATAAATTGTGATTTTTAGACAAGATTTTTTTTATTTTTAACCAATTCCTTAAGATCCGTTTCTACCGCTTTCTGGAAATCATCCATAATTTCACTCCTAGTTTGTATAAGGTAATAACTTGGGTTTGGGTTAGAGATGATATTAGAAAACTGATTTTCCACAATATTCAAATATTCTTTTTCCTCCACGGACAAATTAAGTTTTTTAGCGGTAACTGCTCCTTATACGTGTTTTCCAAATATTCAATATTTATGCCACTAGTGCGACTATTGTTTGTCTTTATTTTCTTCAAAAAAATGTTTTTTTACTGTGAGACCCCTCACGAATCGGTTTACGCCCAGTATGGTATCAAACAAGTTGAAATGATGATTAGGCACAAATCCCAGTCCTTTTTGGAGCACTTCCATCTGACTTTGAGTCAGGATTGTAGCTGATAGATTTAAAACTTAATTCTGGAGTGGCTGCTGCCTGGTGTTGTATCCGTGTTTTGCGGTGCTTCCTCGATGCCCTCCTTTTTTTCTGGAAGGATTTCTTTGTTGTTGCAGGATTCCCCCGTTTTTTGACACATTCGGGCATGAGGTTCCAGCTGTATCTTCATACTCAGACACATCTGTGACCCCATCTGTATCCTCTGAGGAGGAAAAGCTCACATGTCTGGGATATGAATTGCTTCTATGTTTGTTTTTTGAAAAGATGGAATTTTTCTTATTGAATAATCTCCATTCATATACTTTATTTTTTTTCACAATCTTTCATATCTCGTATATATTTTCTCTATTTTCTATTAGTAATTTCTTCTAATTTATTCAAATTTTCGTTGATTTTTGGTTTTGATCTAATGTATTGTTCTGTTTTTTTCAGAACAATACATTAGAGCTGTTTCTATTTCTTTAATTTTCAAATCCATATCCCTTATTTTTTCTTCCTCATAACTTATTATTAAAAGTAGTCAATTTTTTAGAACATTCCGTAAAGGTCTCATTCCATTTTTGTATAAAGTTCTCATCAAAGGTAATAGCGGGTCTTTTTTTGATCCTCAAGCCTCGGGCTATCATGTCATTGTTTTTTAATTTTTCTGTAAAGTGGTCAAATCCCACCAGACTGAGTCTGGTTTGCATTTGTTTCTCCAAATTTGTTACAAGTGTTTTTACATTGTCTTGATCTTTAAAGTTTGTGCTAGTTTTTTTTTTTTTTTTTAGAAAAAAGTGCTGCTGCTTTATTTGTTCTGTTCACATTAACTAGTTTAAAAAATTAAACATCCTTAAACGAAATTTCTCCTTCTGCCATGATTACTGTACATAGGAATCTGTTGTACCTATTTTAGAGGTAATTATTTTGAAAAGGACTCTAAATCATTCATTAGCTTATACAAATATAGTTATTAATTGATGAGAGGGCAAGAGAGCAAGATAATGCCAGGGAACATACTGTATATGTACAAATAGTGCTTTTTTCATCAGCTCACCCAGTCTCCTTTCGTGTGGTTCCCTGAGTCCAATTAAGGGCATGTGCGCATGTGTGTATTGCATGCATTTACCCTGAGTTTAGTACTGCAGCGTAAATGCATGCGTCCTGAGTCCCCTGCACAATCAATGTAGATTCAGCATAATCCATGCGCACGATGATTTTTTGAATGCAGCGATTTGGATGCTGAAATTTTGATCCAAATCCGTGCGTTGAAAAATGCAGCATGTCACTTCTTTCGTGCGTTTTAGATGCAGCTCTCACTCTGTCTAAGGCCCGTTTCACACGTCAGTGAAAAACAGTGACGTTTCTCACTGGCGTGTAAAACACGCACATGTCCCTGCGTGTGCCGTGAATCACGGCACACGTGGGTTGTCTAAGTGCAATCCGGGCTCCGTTATCCATGGCCCGTGATTGCACTTAGAAATCAACTCACCTGCGCCCGCTCCCGCTGTCCATGGTGCTGATCGCTCCCGCGACGCAGCATCCGGCCGGCGGTGACCCCCGCAGCAGCTGCTTCCGGGTCGGCTGTGTCGCGCATAATGAATATGCGCGACAGTAATCAGCCGGCTTAGAAGCAGCAGGGAGGACGGGCTGCAGAGGACATCGCTGGACGCCGGGTGAGTTAAAATGTTTATTATTTTAAATGCTTGTTTTTTTCTGGCACGTGTTTCACGGACCACACCACTGCGTGGTCCGTGGAACATCAGTGATGCCAGAAAAAAATGGACATGTCTCCGTGCAGCAATCACGCACACGCGGGTACGCTGCACGGAGACACGTGCAGTGAAAAATCACTGACGTGTGAGCAGACCCATTCATTATAATGGGTCTGCGTATGTCAGTGATTCTGGTACGTTTAAAAAAAAGCACAAACGTACCAGAATCACTGACGTGTGAAAGGGGCCTTAGGGAGAGCCAGCATTCCGAGCACATGATATTAGGATTTTTTTCTGCAGAAACACTGCATCCATGACGCAGTATTTCTGCTGCGATTTGAATCGCACATAAGCTGTCAAATCACTGCAGAATTTTCTGCAGTGACACGACGCAACGTGCGCACAAGCCCTAAGCCCGGACTGTGCAAGGAATGATACCAGGCAATCCAAAGGACATATTTGTGGAGGAAAAAATCCAGCATCTGTGACGCCCTGGACTAGCCAGGTAGTCACATACATACCAACACACACACCCCCACCCTAGGCAGTTACACCAGCCAAACCAAAAATCCTTGTTGCCTCCCTCCAGGGTCTGATGTCCACACCAGGTGGGGCGTGGCCAGACGGTTGGCCCCACCCACCGAGGAGTTCACAGGCCTGGAGGCGGGAAAAGGAGCAGATTTGTTCAGGAGGTGAAAGTGAGAGGTCAAAAACTGCGTGTGCCTGGGTAGGAGCCCAGGCACTGACAGCAAGGTTGGCAGACGGTGGTGGCCGTCTACAGGAGTTGGTGGAACTCCGCAGAGCCGTAAGGACCGGGGTCGGGCGTCGGCCCGCCGGTACCGGACCGGGGAACGGAGTGAAGCTAAGCACACAGGCAGGGCAATCGGACCCCGACCAGGCTTGGAGCCGCCGTCAATAGTCAAATTCGAATGTGACAGGAACCCCAGGGGTTCCCCAACTACCAAGTCCCGATTGAAGGCAACCGCTC
This sequence comes from Anomaloglossus baeobatrachus, assembly GCF_048569485.1. Classification (NCBI taxonomy): domain Eukaryota; kingdom Metazoa; phylum Chordata; class Amphibia; order Anura; family Aromobatidae; genus Anomaloglossus; species Anomaloglossus baeobatrachus. The sequence continues at coordinate 127,414,260 of NC_134357.1, forward strand.
ACACCGTGAGGATATACAGCCACTGCCACAGGCTAGAGATCCAAGGGCCAGCACCTGCGGGCAAAACAGGCTCCTACGGCATCTATACGCCGGGGAGCGGACTACCGGTGGGCAACCACAGGAATCAGAACATATCTAAAAGGTGCAGGGAAAGACAGCCACCATCAGCCGTCCGGGGAGAGCACAACAACAACACTGCAGCCGGCTGCGGCACCCGTTCATCCGGCCGTTTTGGTTTACCTACGACTCTGTCAGTGATTGTCTGAGTGAGTACACCAGTGCCGTCCGGCACCGCGCCGCGCAGTCCCTGCACCCCAGCCATCCAGCCTCCCCGTCTCACCACCGGGATCGCCAACCCCTGCCCACGTAGGGGACAACATCTCAGCTGCACCCTACCATCTCTCCCGGGATCCCCGTTACCAGCAGCGGTGGTGCCATCATCACCACGTCCCGTGGGTGGCGTCACGAACAATCTCCCCAAACAAACTACCCCTTTTCACTCACGGGTGAGGAGCGCTGCTCGAGTCCCCGGGTCCGGTCCACCGCTCGAGCCACCGAGCAGCAGCAGCAGAAGCCCCGGACCTGAGCGTGGCGAGCGCGTCCCCTCTGCCCGCGAGACATCTCGTCAGGTTGAAGTATAATTAAAACCAACTTTATTAAAAAATTCCAAAAAAGGGGGAAGTCATAAAACCATACAAGGTGCAGTTTTGTAGAAGACGCTTATGCGTTTCTGACTAAAGGTCCTTACTCTTTTTTACATGTAATTTTTGATAATATTTTGTGATTCTTTTCATGATTAAGTATTATGATGAAAAGTATCACAAAATATTATAAAAAATTAAATGTAAAAAAGAGTTTTGTATAAAATAAGACATATGTAAATTTGTTACTGCTCTTTCCTGGTACCTCATTCCCCCTCATAGCCAGTATTAAAAGGGGTTCTCACATGAGAACAAGTAAGCTATGAGTAAGGACATGTAGTCCGAAACGCGTAAGCGTCTTCTACAAAAATGCACCTTGTATGGTTTTATGACTTCCCCTTTTTGGAATTTTTTAAAGAATATGGAATAAAGTTGGTTTTAATTATACTTCAACCGGACGAGATGCTGGATTTTTTCCGAATAGCGTGTGCAATGCAAGTCAATTGGGAAAAACTCGCAAAGTAAAAGAGTAACCCGAATGCCGTACTATTTGTGCAAGAGTAGCGAATAGTGCGGATTTCGGGTTACTACTTACATTGCGAGTATTCCCCATTGACTTGCATTGCACACGCTATTCGGAATGAGTACGCAAGTATTACACAGTATTCACTATGAGTATAGTGAGTAAGAATAGTTAAGTACTTGCTCAACTTTATCCATAGACTTTGATGCAGGTAATCGAGGAATGGCATGGGAACCTCAGGATTACGTTGGATGTAGGTACTTTCATTAGTAATAAATTGTTGAATAATGGAGTTGCTTGTTTTTATTTAATTTTCTCTTTTTATGCCTTTCAGGTTTCCATTATGTACTACTTCAGACCTGCATGTGTTGTTTTGTTTTTTTAAATAAATTGGTCAACCAGAGAGAGTCGGGAGTGATTTTTTAAGATAATTTTTTTTTGTATGTGTATTATTCTCTTTAAATTTACTGGGATAGTAATGGATGTGTCTGATAAACACCTCTCCATTACATTACTAACTCCTGGGCTTGATGCCAGCTGACAATTCACAGCTAACATCAACCCCATGAGTATTACCCTGATTGCCACTGCACCAGGGCAATCAAAGAGCTAGGCAAGCACCAGAATTGACGCATGTAATGGATGTACCACTTCTGGTACAGCTGCTGGTTGCTATTTTTAGGCTGGGAAAGGCCAAACAACAATGGTATTTTAAACATTGATAATACCAGCCTCCATTGGCCTGTTTTACTTTGGCTCATCAAAAATAACACGCTATTTTTTTTAATTTAAATTCATTTTTAAAAATGCTGTGGGGTTCTCTCTATTTTTGATAACCAGCCAAGGTATAGCAGAGAGATGAGAGTTGCAGCCTGCAGCTGTCTTCTTTACCTGCGCTGGTTGTCAAAAATAAGGGGCATCATACGTCATTTCTTTTCACTTAATTATTTTGCTAAATAGCTGTATAAACTATGTTGCCAAGTATCTATTATCTATTATACATCTACTCTATCCATCTCTCATCCATCCATCTTTATCACATAAAAAAACATTCATTTTATCATGTGTTTTTTCTGGTATGTGTCACATGGATGCCATCCGTGTGCGGTACGTATTTCATCCGTGCTGCTGGAAAAAAACAGACATGTCTCTGTGTGGATCACAAGGACCAATCCTCCACAGGTAAACAAAAAAAATGTGTTAGTAGTTTATTTTTCTCAATTTACAAAATGCAAAGTTAAAGATCAAAAGAGAAACTTAAATCCATACTTTAAGTGATCAATACCAATTGTCTAAAAAAAAAACACAGCAATAAAGCATCAATTATGCTTGCTCTTGAATACGTTTAAGGAACTCAGCAGGAAGATTGTTACAAATGGGGATGGGCGATCCTGATCTGTAAAGATCGGGGATCGTACCAATCACATAGTGATCATGTGCACGATCCTGATCACGAGCTTTCTTGGAAAGCTTGTGTTACAGATCGCGTTCAGATTGGGTACAGGGGCTGTAAAAAGAAAGCACATTATTAAAAAACATTATGATTTTACTTACAGGCCCCACAACGCGTCCTGCAGACTCTGTCTCCTGGTCGCTTCTGCCTCCGCGATCGATCACTGCTGTGCCACCCGGTAACCAACACTGGACTTACAGGACCTTCAATGACGTCATAGCCATATGACCAGTTTGGTGTGAATGTTGTACAGACTGATCACATGACAATGATGTTATCAAAGGTCCTTTTAATTCCGGGGGTATTCACTGCACTGCTCGTCACTCGGGAGTCATCGGCTGTTTTGAACCATGTTCGCGTTGACGTTAGGGTTCACCGGAGTCCATGGCTCATGGACTCGATTGAACTTTGACTGTCACTGTGCGAGTGTCGCATCGCGGCGCACAATCTCCCGACAGCTGCGGGTCGGCTGCATGTGTTTCAATGCAGCTGAAGCGCTCCTGTCCTGAGATCAGTCTGTGCGGGGTGATGCGGGGTGATGCCCATGCGAGACGCAAGTGCAATCATCCCCTCACTGTCAGCCTGCTTCTTGCTCTGTAGAGAGCGATGAGCTCTCTGTGCTTCTCATTGTGTATAGACGCTGTCTGTACAGAGTGATAAAGCTGACAATGCTCTACCTGTGGATTACTCAGACTAAGGATTGTTTTAATAATAAAGATGCAATCTCTATATGGTTTTTTTTTGTTTTATTTCTAATAAAAAAATATTTCTCTCTTTTTTTTACTGTTTGCTAGAAATTCATGGTGGCCATGTCTAATTTGGCATGACACCATGAATAGTACCATCTGAGAATACAAAGCTGGTAATAATTCCTTTATTACCCAGCGTGCCACCGCCACCAGGCGAGCCGGGTAAAATGCCTGGAAATGGTGCTAAGAAACAATGCGCCATTTCCAGGGGCGGCATCGGGCTGCCGAGAATCACAGCCCCCAGCTGCCTGGCTTTAACTGACTAAAGATCAAAATACAGCGAGAGCCCACCCATTTTTTTTTTGTATTTTGATTGCCAGTCAGGTAAAGCCAGGCACATGGGGGTGGCAGCTCATAGCCGTCCGCTTTATCTGTACTGAGAATCAAAAATACTGCAGAGCGCTACGTCATTTTTTAAAGTTATTTATTTGTATACAACTATATATTGTGTATATTTTTATATACATATATATATATATATATATATATACAGCTCTTGCAAAAATGAAGAGATCACTGCAAAATTTTCTGTTTTTCAGATTTTTCTCTGTATAGGTATATTTTTGAGTAAAATGTAAAATTGTTGTAAAATAAATACAAAATTTTTTGCTTGGAAATTCAGAGACTTGTCATTAGTTTATAGAATAAAAGAACAATTTACATTATACTTAAAAGGGAACCTGTCATCAGAAAATTAGCTATAAAGCTAAAAGTTCCCCCCTCTGCAGCTCCTGGGCTGCATTCTAGGAAGTTTCCTATAGTTTTTTTGGCACCTTTTATAACAAAATAAACACTTTGTAAACTGGTACCTTTTCGTATGCAAATTTCTAAAATCGTCCATGGGGGCGGGCTGCCTGGGGTCCGTTGCTGTCCTCCTGCAAATTTACGCTGCCCCCGAACGCTGAATTTCAAAAGCTCAGGATGCCGCCCCTGGGTGCCCGTGGTCCCGCGCATGCGCTGTTCCACTGTAGCGGTGCCGTGCACTGCATGCACGTGTGACCGCTAGTGACGCTTTGCGCGGGCACGAGGTTATGGGAAATAGATGCAGCAGGAAATAGATGGGAAGGAGGGGACGTCCGGGCATCAGGCCAGCGAGTGCTTGCGCATAACGCTGGAGTCATAGGCGAAAGTGCGGTCACGAGGTTATGGGCGGCACTTACTGATGACACTCACAGTGCCGCCCATAACCTCGTGCCCGCGCAAAGCGTCACTAGCGGTCACACGTGCACGCAGTGCACGGCACCGCTACAGTGGAACAGCGCATGCGCGGGACCACGGGCACCCAGGGGCGGCATCCTGAGCTTTTGAAATTCAGCGTTCGGGGGCGGCGTAAATCTGCAGGAGGACAGCAACGGACCCCAGGCAGCCCGCCCCCATGGACGATTTTAGAAATTTGCATACGAAAAGGTACCAGTTTACAAAGTGTTTATTTTGTTATAAAAGGTGCCAAAAAAACTATAGGAAGCTTCCTAGAATGCAGCCCAGGAGCTGCAGAGGGGGGAACTTTTAGCTTTATAGCTAAATTTCTGATGACAGGTTCCCTTTAAAAATATAAAGAAAAAAAGAAAAAAAACCTGAAACTTTTGCAGTGGTCTCTTAATTTTTGCCAGAGCTGTATATATGTATATATTATATATAATGTACACAATATATAGTTGTAGAAAAATATATAAATAATTTAAAAAAATGACGTAGCTCTCCACGGCATTTTTGATTCTCAGCGCACATAAAGCAGATGGCTATGGACTGCCACCCCCATCTGCCTTGGCTGGCAATCAAAATACAGGGAAGCCCATTTTTTTTTTAATTATTTAAAAAAATAATAAAAAAATACATGGGCAATGCTTGGTGTTACCTTCACTGCCAATGGAATTAGTTTTTGCCAAAAAAACTAAAGCAAAAAAAAACAAACAAAAAAACATGGGCTTCGCCATATTTTTCTAAGCTAGCCAGGTACAGCAGGCAGGTACGGGCTGCCTCTAAACCCCAGCTGCCTATTTGTACCCGGCTGGGAACCAAAAATATAGGGAAGCCCTTTTTTTTAATTATTTCATGAATTTCATGAAATAATAAAAAAAAAAAAAGGACATGGGCTTCACCCAATTTGTGTATCTAGCCAAATACAATTAGGCAGCTGGGGATTGAAATCCACAGCACAGGGTGGCACAAGTTTTTTGGGGCCCCATGCTGAGAATTGCAGTCCACAGCCGCCCCAGAAGATGGCTCTTTCATAGAAGCGCCATCTTCTGGTGCTGTACCCAACTCTTCCAGCGACCCTGGTGCCGGGTGGCACGCTGGGTAATAAGGGGTTAATACCAGCTTTGTTTTACCAGCTGGTATTAAGCCCGAGACTCTGAATGTCAGGCCAAGTTTGACCCGGCCATTAAGAATCTCAAATAAAGGGTTAAAAAAAAAAAAAAGGACATCACAGAGAAATAATACTTTTTTAGAAATAAATACACAGACACACTTAGAGACTCCATCTTTATTACTACTTCTCACCCCTCCACAATCCTGGTCTTCTGTCACCGATCTAGCTCTACTATATAAACAGCACAAGGGAAGGAAGAACACTTCTGCTCCCTGTGAAGTCTAGCAAGACAAAACAATCACTGATCTCGAGGAGACCAGCCAGAGGAAACACTGCCGGCAGCCAACAAAGGCGCTCAACACAGTGAAATCCTAGGTGCATTGTCAGCTGGGAAGTATGCAAATCAAAAAAGGTCCGTGGAGCCTCTGTTAGGAGTCTCGACACAGAAAATAGCTAGATATCCCACCGGGCAGGACCAAGGAAGGAGCGGCTCTATTTAGGAGACCACCATAACCACCAAATTAAGTGGCCCTTTTAGTAAATATCCAACTCTTTGACGAGTTTAAAAGATATGAAAAGGGAAATACCAAGGCCAGGTAACCATCCACAGACAGCTGTTTCGGGGTATTGCCCCTGTGCAGTCTAATCACTCAATGAGTGAGCAGAGAGTGCAGGTTAGTAAGCGGTGACATCACCGCTGCCACCATTGCATAGTAACCAAACGAGTGGGTTACTATAGCAACAGTGATCTCCGATCACCTGATTCCCGGCACCGCTATTCACCGGCTGTGGCATTGCATGTGTGGCAGCCAATCCCAGCATGTGGGCTGACTCTGTAAAGGATGCCAACATGCAGGGAGGGGGAGAGCCGAGCATGTACCCGAGCATCTCGCCGGTACATGGCGGTCGCCGAGTATACCGAGTATACTGAGATGCTCAGGCGAGCACCTTATACCGGCGAGCATGCTGACACTACAGGACATTTCATGACATCTTAGTCATGTGACCTAGTCTGTAGCCAATGAGATAATACAACATTCCCATGTGACTGAGCACATGGATATGACGTCATGGAAGGTACTTTGGTTACTGTGCGGCAGAGCGATGATCGTACGCAGGAAGCAGAAGCGCCAGGAGACAGAGTGAAGAACGCGTCGTGGGACCTGTAAGTATAATGACAATGTTTATTATTAACTGTATTCTTTATTTTACAGCCCCCCCTCTGCCCCATCGCATAACTGTAAAGTCCAAGATTGGTGATCGGACGCAAGATCGTGTTATCTCGATCCCGATCTTTACAAAATGATTGGGCGAGTCTCCCCGACCCAGACCATCAGGGGATCGCCCATCACTAGTTCCAAACATCTTGGAGAACCATCCCCAGATCTTCTGTAGATGTAGGCTTGGCAAATTCTTCAATCTCTTCCTGTAATCCCACACAGCCTAGATGATGATGAGAGATCAGAGCTCTGTGGTGGCCATATCATCACTTCCAGGATTCCTTGTCCTTCTTTATGCTCAGTATAGTTGTTATTTGCATTCTCTGTATGCTTAGGGGCATTTCCCTACTGCTGAATAAAGTTGGAGTTAAACATACGCCTCTGGTGTTATTGCAGGATGGATCAGTATCTGCTTGTATATTCAGGGTCACATTGTGAAGCATTTTTATGCCCAACATTGTTACTCGGGGCTATAGAAAAGTGACATTTCGTGGGTGTGTTGATTTGTTGTCATGAAGGTCTGGACCAGTTAGAGAAGAAAAGAAAGAACAACTCTAATTAGAATAGACTTCACCCATAACTACCTGGATGTAAAGTCTTAATTGTGGCTCTGATTATTGTGTGCTTTGCAGAGTGGATAAGTGATAACATTCTGTGTAAAACACCTCCCAGCATATATTTACCATTGTAGAAGGGAAAGTTTAGTTTTACACAGTATAATCTTATATGGCAAGTTAATGTATTTGTCTGTGCGCCTGAGCTGAACCCCTAGCTATGCTTCTGCCAAAAGTGTCTTTCCTTACTATACAGTGTTTCCACCCATATCCTGTCCACCGCCACTAACTTGAGAACGGCGGCAGCTATAGGCATAGAAGTGGTGTCTAGGTATAGTAAAGTATCCATGCGCTACGCAATGAAACCACCTATAGCACCACCTGGTGGAAAACAACGGAGTTAGCACTTTTATCTCAAAAACCAGATGAGATAGAGAAAAAAAGTGAATTAAAAAATTGTAGGGCATCATCAATTCAATACGGATTGACACCTTGAATACAGAAATGCTATGATATGAAACCCATGACCCCCCCCCAAAAAAAACATTGAATGCTGATCACGCATATGGCGCTCATTTAACTTTGATGCTCAAAGTGGCCACCGTCAGCTGCAATGCACATCTGGACTCTGGACAGCAGACTATATCTTGCTGCATGTTGTCCAATATGGTAGGTGACACGTTTGCACAAGTATCTGTGATACGTCATCGTAGGTCCTGCAATGTTGGTGGAGGGGTCGCATACAACTGCTGTTTGATGTGACCTCACAGAAAGAAGTCCAATGGGGTCAGGTCAGGTGAGCGTGGAGGCCACTCCACGCAGCCACCATACCCAATGACTTGTAGGAAGGTCTCCATAAGGTATCGCTTCACATCCGCAGCCTTGTGAGTTTTACACGTTCTAATCATAGCATTTCTGTATGCAAGGTGTCGATTCGTATTGAATTGATGATGCTCTACAACTTTGTAATTCACTTATTTTTTCTATCTCGTTCCTTTTTCGAGATAAAAATGCTAACTCCATTGTTTTCCTATAGGTGGTTTCATTGCGTAGCGCATGGATACTTTACTATACCTAGACACCACTTCTATGCCAATAGCTGCCGCCGTTCTCAAGTTAATGGCGGTGGACAGAATATGGGTGGACACACTGTATATAGTCTCACCTTTTGATACATAGTCCACGTTATTATCACATGCAACTGATGACTTCATCTGTGATTCTGTTTATGGTGTCTGGGATGTGGTGTGAATCAGGTCATATAAATTATGAGTCAAAGCCTGTACATTAGACTATATATAAATGGGCACCAAATCCGCTTCATAAATTACTGATTGACAAGTTCATTTTTTTTTTTTTTTTTTACAGTGTTTTTTTTTTTGTGATCTAATTGGCAGATCAAAATGATTTATTCAAGGGAATGGTCCACACCCTCAAAAAACTGATAATACTCCCTGCCATCAGAGTCCTTAGAAATGATTTTTTTTCATACAAGAAAATTAGATGCCCCACTAAAGGTTATCACTGTTATTTGTGGTGTTACATAGGACTGCAGAGGTCATCCACTACATTAAAGCGTTATCACCGTGTTCCACAGTATTACATTCTTAGTTAGGAGGGGGGGAGCGGGTAGGCGGAGAAACATATGCCTCTGGGCTTGGATCCGGATCTTTTCGGAACCTAGCAATGCCCTGCTTTTGAATATTTATTTTAATAGAGTACAATGAAGTATGAATTATTGTCAATACTGATTCATTAACCCTAGATCGCGCAACCATAGAAATCTACCATAGAAAACAAGTGACCTAGCAGGCCTGCGAGGCCCCAGGTATGCGTTATAGGGTTAATAGCTTGATTCCTTTATAAATCTCAGTATTTATTTTTAAGGGGTACTATATCTCATACAATCCTATTATATCAGCTTGTTTATTTTTTCTAAAGATTCAAAATATTTTGGTTAATAATAAATGCAGCTATGATGACAGTCAAGTCTGATTATGAAAAACTCATTTGGAGACGCCACTCACCCCAACTTCTCTCACCAGTTTATTACTCATGAACAGGAGTTATAAAGTAGTGCCAATATATGGAAGGATATAAAGCTCAGAGTTCATAGAAGGAGCCCATGGGAACTTCCGGATTTGAACAGTGTTTCTGTGGAATGGGCCAAAATCACACCTGAGCAATGCATGCAACTAGTTTCTCCATACAGGAGGTGTCTTGAATCTGTCATCACCAACAAATGCTTTTGTACAAAGTATTTATTACTTTTCAGTAAGACTGTGCAATACTTTTTCTCTGTGTAATTTCTCATTGCTACACATCACTTATGGTCATCTATTTCTTAATTTGTTTGCCTGTATGAATAGGACAGATTGCTACTGACATCTGCTGAGAAATTCATGTCAATAGCCCCTTTAGAAATATATTTTCTTGGAAAATTGGTGACATGTTTCAGCCTCTGTAGGTGTTAAACACAGGAGCATCAATGTTTTCACCTTGTGCAGCAGCTGTGTCTGCACTGCGTACAGGACAAGGTAAAACAACATTTTAAACCCTTGATGAGAACCCATATACATAAATCTGGCAGTTATTAAGGGGCTAAATTCCCTCATTGCCGATTTTAAATTGCGATCGGGAATACGTAAATAGCGCCCCCTCACCTGTGGCCAAAAATCCCGCATAAGAAGTGTACATGACAGCATCGGCCACGACTAGTTTTGAAACCAATCGGGACTGATTACGGTAACTTCTTAAGCTGGTGTCACACATAACGACGACGACAACAACGTCGCTGCTACGTCACCATTTTCTGTGACGTTGCAGCGACGTCCCGTCGCTGTCGCTGTGTGTGACATCCAGCAACGACCTGGCCCCTGCTGTGAGGTCGCCGGTCGTTGCTGAATGTCCAGCTTCATTTTTTGGTCGTCACTCTCCCGCTGTGACACACACATCGCTGTGTGTGACAGCGAGAGAGCGACGAAATGAAGCGATCAGGAGCCGGCACTGGCAGCTGCGGTAAGCTGTAACCAGCGTAAACATCGGGTAACCAAGGGAAGACCTTTCCCTGGTTACCCGATGTTTACGCTGGTTACCAGCCTCCGCTCTTGCTGCCAGCGCCGGCTCCTGCACTGTGACATGTGGCTGCAGTACGCATCGGGTAATTAACCCGATGTATACTGTAGCAAGGAGAGCAAGGAGCCAGCGCTAAGCAGTGTGCGCGGCTCCTTGCTCTCTGCACTGTGACATGTAGCTGCAGCACACATCGGGTTAATTAACCCGATGTGTGCTGCAGGAGAGCAAGGAGCCAGCGCTAAGCGTGGCTCCCTGCTCTCTGAACTGTGACATGTAGCTGCAGCACACATCGGGTTAATTAACCCGATGTGTGCTGCAGGAGAGCAAAGAGCCAGCGCTAAGCGCGGCTCCCTGCTCTCTGAACATGTAGCACAGCGACCTTATGATCGCTGCTTCTGCTGTGTTTGACAGCTAAGCAGCGATCATAACAGCGACTTACAAGGTCGCTGTTACGTCACCGAAAATGGTGACGTAACAGCGACGTCGTTGTCGCTGTCGTTTAGTGTGACACCAGCTTTAAACATAAAGTTTAAAAGGGACTTAAAAACCCCATTTGGCAGGATCGCCCCCCTGCATTCGGAATCACGGGTGCCAATCATTCCCATGATATCCTGAGGTCATCTGATTACTCCAGGGTACGAAGGCCTGTTAGATCCTGCTATAAGACAATGTCAGGTACAAGACTAGTACAAGAGTACTCCAATATATGAGACAAGTGATCAAAGTAAAAAATATTCATGTCCCACAGCAGGAAAAAAAGCACAAAAATCACGAAAACCCATTTTGCTACTAAAAACACAGCCTTTGTATTAAAACGAGAATTAAAAAAAAGACACATGGTATCATTGCATCTAGAACGACCCGAGCTATAAAGCAATCCTGTTATTTATCCCATATGGCCAATACTGTATAAAAAAAGTATCAAAAATGTCGCTTTTTCATCATACAACTACACATAAAATTGAATAAAAAGCAAAGTCATATGAAAAAGAAAAAAAAAAAAAAAGAAAGTTAGGGGGCTCAAAGTATATAGGAAGCTATGTGGTGATGGTGATCATAATTTATTTCGGAGGCTATGTGATGGCTCATGCTGTATTTAAGAGACTATGTGGGGCTCATAATGTATGTACCGTGTTTCCCCAGAAATAAGACCTACCCCCGAAAATAAGCCCCAGCAGGATTTTTTGCCTTTTTGGAGTTGCTTAAAATATAAACCCTACTCCAAAAATAAGCCCTAGTTGTGGATCATCAAAGTAATAGTATCCAGAAATACGGCTTGGGCAGTCCTTAATAGAATAAATATTCACCGCTCTTCCCGCCCAACCAGCTGCAGGCATCAGTGATTGGAACTTGTTTTAATGAAAAAATAAATATTCACCCATCCCCTTCACCGCCCATCCCTCTGCCCTCAGTGATAGGAACTTCTGGTAATGAAAAAATACTCGCCTTTTTCTCTGCCCACCCCTTTGTGTTGAGTGTCAGTGATAAACTTGCACTGCGATCCTCGGGCAGTAATACAACAGTCTAATGCTCGCACTGGCCTGCAGCTCTCCGTACCCGAGCGTGATAGCTGCATGGAAATACACGCTCAGGTCAGAAAACCCGTAGACCAATGCCAGCATTGCACTACGATCCTCTGGCAGAAATGCAACAGGCTGAGTGAATCACTGACGTCATGCAGAGAATTGAGCAGGGAAGAGAGAGAATATTCATTTTTTCATTAACACAAGTTCCAATCAGGCTGGTTTCAGACGTCCAAGTGTGTAATCAGGTACCAGTCACACGCATGGTTATGGTCATACGTGTAACATCTGTGTTTGCATACGTGTGACACGTACCGGGTAAAACATGTGTCTCTGTAATGAAAAGATGTTCTATATTTACCTGTATCCAGTGATGCTGTCTCCGGCTCTGCTGCGTTCCGCTCCTGATCCCCGCTCATTATTTTCATTGATTATTCACTGCCTGACGTTCTGGAAGCCGGAGCATCGCGGGGACAGGCTGGATACAGCACCGCCGAGGACAGCACCGCCGGGGACATCGCCGGTGACAGGTGAGTATACAGCAGTTTGTGCAGTGACATCCAGGGACTCATCAGGGTTTACAATGAACTCTCATGAACCACTGGAAGTCACCATCGTGACACACGCTGTAGCGCAGTTGTCGCAGGGGTGTCATCAGGAGTCATCAGAGTTCATTGGGAAATCCGATGTCCTCCTGGACGTCCCTGCACACACACTGCTGGCAGGATACTGACCTGTCACTAGCGATGCTGTCCTCGGCGGTGCTGTCTCCAGCGCTGTCACCGCGATGCCCCTGCTCCCAAGCTGCTCACTGCGGTGAATAATCAATGAAAATAATGAGCGGGGGTCAGGAGCAGGAGGCAGCAGAGCCGGAGACAGAATCGCTGGATACAGTTAAATATAGAAAATCTTTTTATTTAAAAACCAGTGTTTTCTCCGGTCCGTGTCACACTGATGTCACACGGATCACAACAGTGTGCGGTCTGTGTGACACCCATGCTGCTGGAGAAAAAACGGGCACGTCTCCGTGTGAAATAGCGGGGCCACACGGTCCGTGTGAACACACGGCCGTGTGAGAGTACACAATAGGGTAACATGGGTACGTGTGGCATCAGTTTTAAAAACGGATGTCACACGTACCTAAAACACGGACGTCTGAAACCAGCCTCACTGACACTGGCAGAAGGATGGGCAGGGGAAGGTGGTGAATATTCATTTATTCATTAGCAGAACTCCCAAATCAGTGATGCCGACAGAGGGGTGGGCTGAACTATGAGCAGGGGAGGGGGAATATTAATTTTTCATTAACAGGCACCCCAATCACTGCCACCAATGCAAAATATAGGACATCCCTCAAAAATAATTCCTAGCGCATCTTTTGGATCCAAAAATAATATAAAACTGGATTATTTTTGCGGAAACACGGTATGAGGCTATGTGGGGGCTCATCTATATATATAATTGCCTTATTGTCTGTCTGTCTGTCTGTCTTGCTCCAAAATTGTGTCCTTATGGTGACACAAAGCGGATTGGCCGCTGGCCTCGCCATGGCCCCGCTCCCCCGCACGGATTGGTCGCTCGCCCTGGCTCCCCCCCCACGGATTGGCCGGCCGCTCGCACAGGCTCCGCCCCCCACACGGATTGGCCTCTCGCCCCGGCACCCTGCACGTATTGACAACTCGGCCACGCCCCGCCCCCTTCACGCAATGCACGCTCGCTCTGGCCCCGCCCCCTGCAAGCATCCCCCGAACTGACACGGAGACACGACTCCCAGGTGAGTACTGTACCCCCGGGAGCCCACACCAGCATACGCCGCCAACCCAGCCGACACAAACCCTCGCATTGCTGGGGTTTGCCGCCGTATGCTGGTGTGGGCTCCCGTGCGAGTGGGGCATGGGATGCGCTGGTAACCATGGTAGCATAGTTACCAGCGCATCAAGGTCCTGTAGCGGCGGAACATCCATACGCACACACATAACAACAGACACACACACACACACATCAAATCACACTCACTCTCACACTCACCTCACACACACATCAGATCGCATCCACAAACTCACAGCATCCAGAGATATCGCTTGCTTCTCGGCCGCGATACTGTGCTGCAGTGAGCTTCCAGGACCTGCCGGAGGATCACATGGCCAGAAGCATGTGGTATCTCCGGATGTTGTGAGTGAGCGCGTATGTGCAATATCGTCAATGTGTGTATGTGTGAGTGTATGCGATCGGGTGTGTGTGAGTATATGCGATCGGGTGTGTGTGAGTGTATGCGATCGGGTGGGTGTGAGTGTATGCGATCGGGTGGGTGTGAGTGTATGCGATCGGGTGGGTGTGAGTGTATGCGATCGGGTGGGTGTGTGTGTGTGTGTGTGAGTGTATGCGATCGGATCTGTGAGTGTCGGCAGAGGAGCACGGCGTGCTGGAGGAGGCTGGGAGGAAAGAGGCTGATCCTGGGGAAGGCTGATGTTGGGGGAGGCTGGGAGGGTGTAGGCTGATGCTGGGGGAGGCTGATGCTGGGGGAGGCTGGGAGGAGAGAGGCTGATGCTGGGGCAGGCTGATGCTGGGGGTGGCTGGGATGAGAGAGGCTGATGCTAGGGGAGGCTGATGCTGGGGGAGGCTGGAAGGAGAGACGCTGATGCTGGGGGAGGCTGATGCTGGGGGAGGCTGGGAGGAGAGAGGCTGATGCTGGGGGAGGCTGATGCTGGGGGAGGCTGGAAGGAGAGAGGCTGATGCTGGGGGAGGCTGATGCTGGGGGAGGCTGGGAGGGGGAGGCTGATGCTAGGGGAGGCTGGGAGGAGAGAGGCTGATGCTGGAGGAGGCTGGGAGGAGAGAGGCTGATGCTGGGGGAGGCTGGGAGGAGAGAGGCTGATGCTGGGGGAGGCTGGGAGGCGGAGGCTGATGCTGGGGGAGGCTGGGAGGCGGAGGCTGATGCTGGGGGAGGCTGATGCTGGGGGAGGCTGGAAGGAGAGAGGCTGATGCTGGGGGAGGCTGGAAGGAGAGAGGCTGATGCTGGGGGAGGCTGGGAGGTGGAGGCTGATGCTGGGGGAGGCTGGGAGGAGGGAGGCAGGGAGGAGAGAGGCTGATGCTGGGGGAGGCTGGTGCTGGGGGAGGCTGGAAGGAGAGAGGCTGATGCTGGGGGAGGCTGATGCTGGGGGAGGCTGGAAGGAGAGAGGCTGATGCTGCGGGAGGTGGAGGCTGATGCTGGGGAAGGCTGGGAAGAGGGAGGCTGGGAGGAGAGAGGCTGATCCTGGGGAAGGCTGGGAGGAGGGAGGCTGGGAGGAGAGAGGCTGATGCTGGGGGAGGCTGATGCTGGGGGAGGCTGGAAGGAGAGAGGCTGATGCTGGGGGAGGCTGGAAGGAGAGAGGCTGATGCTGGGGGAGGCTGGGAGGTGGAGGCTGATGCTGGGGGAGGCTGGGAGGAGGGAGGCAGGGAGGAGAGAGGCTGATGCTGGGGGAGGCTGGTGCTGGGGGAGGCTGGAAGGAGAGAGGCTGATGCTGGGGGAGGCTGATGCTGGGGGAGGCTGGAAGGACAGAGGCTGATGCTGCGGGAGGTGGAGGCTGATGCTGGGGAAGGCTGGGAAGAGGGAGGCTGGGAGGAGAGAGGCTGATCCTGGGGAAGGCTGGGAGGAGGGAGGCTGGGAGGAGAGAGGCTGATGCTGGGGGAGGCTGATGCTGGGGGAGGCTGGAAGGAGAGAGGCTGATGCTGGGGGAGGCTGATGCTGGGGGAGGCTGGGAGGAGGGAGGCTGGGAGGCTGAGAGAAGAGAGGCTGATGCTGGGGGAGGCTGAGGCTGGGAGGAGAGAGGCTGATGCTGGGGACAGAGAGGCTGATGCTGGGAGGAGAGAGGCTGATGCTGGGAGGAGAGAGGCTGATGCTGGGAGGAAAGAGGCTGATGCTGGGGGCAGAGAGGCTGATGCTGGTGCAGCATGGGGGATGGAGCACGATGGGGAGTGCGCAGCATGGCGGATGGAGCACGTTTGGGAGTGCGCAGCATGGCGGATGGAGCACGTTTGGGAGTGCGCAGCATGGCGGATGGAGCACGATGGGGGGTGCGCAGCATGGGGGATGGAGCACGATGGGAGGTGCACACCTCCCCCCAACACACAACACACCACACGCCACACACACACTGGGAACCACAAACACCGCCCTACACAGACACCCACACACACAGACAACGCTGCACACACACAACACCCAAAACACAAACACACCGGCATACATAAATATACGCACATACCACGCAACACACACACATTGCACAAAACATACCTTCCCCCAAAACACACCACACCCACACAAACCGCGCAACACACACACACACAACGCTACAGACACACAGCGCTCCACAAACAACGCAACACACGCAACACACATACAACACCGCTCTCACCCCCCACCACACCCAGACAACACCCAGAACACCAGAACATGTACAGCCCCTACACAAACACTTGGTAACTACACACAACAACATCTATATATATCTATATATATATCTATATATATATAACAAAAATCATACATTAACTACACAATACGTAAATTCTAGAATACCCGATGCGTAGAATCGGGCCACCTTCTAGTAATATATATAAGAGGCTATGAGGGGCTCAGTGTATTAAGGAAGCTATGTGAGGGCTCATGCTGTATTTAGGAGGCTATTTTGGGCTCACACTACATAGAGAAGCTATGTGGGTGCTCATTCTGTATATAGGAGGCTGTGTGTGGGCTTATATGGTATATAGAGAGGCTATAAGGGGGGACTTACTGTATATATGGTTATAAGGGGGGCTCATACAGTATATAGTGGAGATATGAGGAGCTTCATACTGTACATAGGGGGCTGTGTGAGGGGTCATCCTGTATATAGGGGCGGGCTGTGTGTGGCCTCATACTTTATACAGTGGGATGTCAGCATACTTAATTCTCTTCAATATTAAGTGATACAATTAATACCTGTACCTGTTTGTGTCTTGTATTGTTTATGATTATTGAACTTGTCCCTATTATGTACACCCCTTTCACATGTAAAGCGCCATGGAATTGATGGCGCTATAATAATAAATAATAATTAATATAAAATAATTATAATATGTTAATATTGAGCAGAATTAATTTCAGCCTATTGATTCGGCCCTCTACACCAGTCACGTCCTGTAATATGGCCCCTTGTGAAAATTAATTTCCCACCCTAGCTTTAGAAGGTTCCTGGGGGAAATATGACCCACAGCAGAAATGAGAGCTAAAACAGGATTACAATCAAATCTAATCAGCAATCCTCTTCTTACCTCAGCTGAGGGAGGATTGTAGTGTCTGGTGAGATCCTTTATAAAATCTCATCTACTGAATATTAGGGTCAGACCCCAGAAGAAGCCACATGTATTGCAGAGCTGTCCATATTTCCTGTTGTGTTCTTAACAAGAAGCACTCACAGATCCAATTCATAAGGCCTCTGTCACACGTTCGTGCCTCCGGTACGTGTATGGACAGTTTTCTCACGCACCGGAGACACGGGCACATGTTGACATGTGTTTTGGTGACAGCAGCTATTCTGAGCATAACAGAAGCTATCATAAGAATATTTTTGTTTTTACATATCATTATCTGTATTAACTCCTTTATGATATTGGACGCACTGGTACGTCCAAGGTCGTATCCCTGCCTTTGATATGGGCTCACGCGCTGAGCCCACATCTTTCCCTGCACATGTCGACTGATCTGATCAGCTGACATATGCCTCTAACAGCTGTGGGTGGACCAGATATTCGCCTGTGGCTGTTAACCAGTTAAGTCCCCTTGTCTATGTCTGACAGCAGGATTTACAAAAACAAGAGAGGAAGAATCTGCACAAAGAATCAGGGGCACACCAATGGATGAGAAATATATAAAAGAGAAACACCTTTATTAATGCACAAAACAGGACATGTTAAAAACATTTAAAACACACATGAAGACGAAAAGCAAAAAACACACCCACTGGGCGGAGACCAGACCCAAGCAAGAGCCACAATGAGCCAGATAGTACAATACAAATGTAATGCAATGGTATCGAAAAAGAAAGAAATCACACACGGAGAGTATATATGATGTATGATATAATATAATAATTTGTGCAATATCAAGTGTCAAAGACGCCCCCTAATGATGTAAAAAGAAGTATGCAAAGGCACTGGGAGGATGACAGTAGCTGATGCTATCAGATGTATATCACACATAAATAAATATGACTTGTAGGATAGATGACCAATAGGCAGGTAAAAATACACACCCTAATGATAGATACAAAAATGCATAGACATATATGTGATAATAGACAAGCAGAACAATATCTAGAGCGTGCACTGCAATATGGATAGTAAGAAGGTATATGCATTCCCTGCTGGAGGGCAGAGTAGGGGTATACCCAGGTGCACTAAATGTGAAGAAAAGCAATATACAGTGCCTACAAGTAGTATTCTATGGGGAGATAAGGTATGCACACCAGTGACTATGGAAGGGGAATACATGTAATAGCAGAAACTGCTGTGTGAATACTGACATGAAAAATTCAATAGCTATATGGAAGAATGAAATGTGAAAAATGGAACCTGCATTACTGCCATGAATATATGAATAAAGAGAAATTTAGCTACTGAATTGATCAATGCAATAGAGCCCCAACACTACGCCAAAGTATTTCTCTACGTTGGGGTCCCTAGCTTGTGTGTGTCCTCTCATGCAGTTAAAAAACTTACCGTGTATGGGAAGCTGAGACCCAGGCTATATATACGATGTGGATTGGCAATAGGTGTGTATGGGGAGGGTTCACAAACGAAAAACTACTAACATTAAGGAATAACGTTTGGAACTCCATTCTATGTCTGAAGTAGTATTCAACCCCCTGCAGATTTAGCAGGTTTACACATTCGGAATTAACTTGGCATTGTGACATGTGGACTGTAGATCAGCCTGGAAGTGTGAAATGCACTGCAGCAAAAAAGAACGTTATTTCTTCTTTTTTTTTTTTTTAAATTGTGAAAAGTTTATTCAGAGGGTCATTTATTATTCAACCCCTCAAACCACCAGAATTCTGTTTGGTTCCCCTAAAGTATTAAGAAGTATTTCAGGCACAAAGAACAATGAGCTTCACATGTTTGGATTAATTATCTCTTTTTCCAGCCTTTTCTGACTAATTAAGACCCTCCCCAGACTTGTGAACAGCACTCATACTTGGTCAACATGGGAAAGACAAAGGAGCATTCCAAGGCCATCAGAGACAAGATCGTGGAGGGTCACAAGGCTGGCAAGGGGTACTAAACCCTTTCCAAGGAGTTGGGCCTACCTGTCTCCACTGTTGGGAGCATCATCCGGAAGTGGAAGGCTTATAGAACTACTGTTAGCCTTCCACGGCCTGGACAGCCTTTGAAAGTTTCCACCCGTGCCGAGGCCAGGCTTGTCCGAAGAGTCAAGGCTAACCCAAGGACAACAAGGAAGGAGCTCCGGGAAGATCTCATGGCAGTGGGGACATTGGTTTCAGTCAATACCATAAGTAACGTACTCCACCGCAATGGTCTCCGTTCCAGACGAGCCCGTAAGGTACCTTTACTTTCAAAGCGTCATGTCAAGGCTCGTCTACAGTTTGCTCATGATCACTTGGAGGACTCTGAGACAGACTGGTTCAAGGTTCTCTGGTCTGATGAGACCAAGATCGAGATCTTTGGTGCCAACCATACACGTGACGTTTGGAGACTGGATGGCACTGCATACGACCCCAAGAATACCATCCCTACAGTCAAGCATGGTGGTGGCAGCATCATGCTGTGGGGCTGTTTCTCAGCCAAGGGGCCTGGCCATCTGGTCCGCATCCATGGGAAGATGGATAGCACGGCCAACCTGGAGATTTTGGCCAAGAACCTCCGCTCCTCCATCAAGGATCTTAAGATGGGTCGTCATTTCATCTTCCAACAAGACAACGACCCAAAGCACACAGCCAAGAAAACCAAGGCCTGGTTCAAGAGGGAAAAAAGCAAGGTGTTGCAGTGGCCTAGTCAGTCTCCTGACCTTAACCCAATTGAAAACTTGTGGAAGGAGCAAGATTAAAGTCCACATGAGACACCCAAAGAACCTAGATAACATGGAGAAGATCTGCATGGAGGAGTGGGCCAAGATAACTCCAGAGACCTGTGCCGGCCTGATCAGGTCTTATAAAAGACGATTATTAGCTGTAATTGCAAACAAGGGTTATTCCACAAAATATTAAACCTAGGTGTTGAATAATAATTGACCCACACTTTTATGTTGAAAATTTATTAAAATTTAACTGAGCAACATAACTTGTTGGTTTGTAAGATTTATGCATTTGTTAATAAATCCTGCTCTTGTTTGAAGTTTGCAGGCTTTAACTTATTTGCATCTTATCAAACCTGCTAAATCTGCAGGGGGTTGAATACTACTTGTAGGCACTGTAAGCTCAAACATCCACCGTGAGTCAGGGGATGTCTAAATTGGGCTGAAGTAACAGCAAAGGTGAGTCACTGGGGAGTACTTGATAAACCAGGAGGTGTACAACCTGAAACCAATGCACGAGATGAGGTATAGACTTTGTGCGGCTTATTTGACCTTACCCTTGCATATAACATGTTCGATTGATTGACCCTGTGCCTCCTACTGGTGACTATCCTGTCTATACCTCATCTCGTGCATTGGTTTCAGGTTGTATATGTCGCAGGCGAAGGGGACGCGCTCGCCACGCTCAGTTCCGGGGCTTCTTCTGCTGATGCTGCTCGGTGGCTCGAGCGGTGGACCGGACCCGGGGACTCGAGCAGTACTCCTCACCCGTGAGTGAAAAGGGGGTGGTATGTTTAGGGAGATTGTTCGTGACGCCACCCACGGGTCGTGGTGATAATGGCACCACCGCTGCTGGTAACGGGGATCCCGGGAGAGATGGTAGAGTGCAGCTGAGATGTTGTCCCCTCCGTGGGCAGGGGTTGGTGATCCCGGGGCCCAATGGTGTAACGGGGAGGCTAGATGGCTGGGGTGCAGGGACTGCGCGGCGCGGTGCCGGATGGCACTGGTGTACTTACTCAATCACTGACAGAGTCGTAGGTAAACCAAAACGGCTGGATGGACGGGTCCCGCAGCCGGCTGCAGTGTTGTTGTTGTGCTCTCCCCGGACGGCTGATGGTGGATATCTTTCCCTGCACCTTTGAGAAAGTTCTTGACTCCTGTGTGGTTGCCCACGGTAGTCCGCTCTCCGGCGTATAGGTGCCGTAGGAGCCCGTTTTGCCCGCAGGCGCTGGCCCTTGGATCTCTAGCCTGTGGCGGTGGCTGTATATCCTCTCTGGGTGGACGGTTGCCTTCAATCGGGACTTAGCAGTTGGGAAACCCCTGGGGTTCCTGTCACATTCGGATTTGACTATTGACGGTGGCTCCAAGCCTGGTGGGGGTCCGATGGCCCTGCCTGTGTGCTTAGCTTCACTCTGTTCCCCGGTCCGGTACCGGCGGGCCGACGCCCGACCCTGGTCCTTACGGCTCTGCGGCGTTCCACCAACTACTGCAGACTGCCAACACCGTCTGCTAACCTTGCTGTCAGTGTCTGGGCTCCAACCCAGACACCTCAAGTGTTCACTCCTCTCACCTCCAAGACTGAACTGACACCTGACACTTTTCCCGCCTCCAGACCTGTGAACTCCTCGGTGGGTGGGGCCAACCACCTGGCTCCGCCCCACCTGGTGTGGACATCAGACTCTGGAGGGAGGCAACAAGGGTTTTTGGTTTGGCTGGTGTAACTGCCTAGCGTGGGGGTGTGTGTGTTGGTATGTATGGGACTACCTGGCTAGTCCAGGGCGACACATATACCTCCTGGTTTATCAAGTGCTCCCCAGTGACTCACCTTTGCTATTACTTCAGCCCAATTTAGACATCCCCTGACTCACGGTGGATGTTTGAGCTAATATTGCTTTT
The DNA here is from genome assembly GCF_048569485.1 of Anomaloglossus baeobatrachus. Classification (NCBI taxonomy): domain Eukaryota; kingdom Metazoa; phylum Chordata; class Amphibia; order Anura; family Aromobatidae; genus Anomaloglossus; species Anomaloglossus baeobatrachus. The sequence goes on from NC_134357.1 coordinate 127,436,255, forward strand.
CTTCACATTCAGTGCACCTGGGTATACACCTACTCTGCCCTCCAGCAGGGAATGCATATACCTTCTTACTATCTACATTGCAGTGCACGCTCTAAATTTTGTTCTGCTTGTCTATTATCACATATATGTCTATGCATTTTTGTATCTATCATTAGGGTGTGTATTTTTACCTGCCTATTGGTCATCTATCCTACAAGTCATATTTATTTGTGTGTGATATACATCTGATAGCATCAGCTACTGTCATCCTCCTAGTGCCTTTGCATACTTCTTTTTACACCATTAGGGGGCGTCTTTGACACTTGATATTGCACAAATTATTATATTATATCATACATCATATATACTCTCCGTGTGTGATTTCTCTCTGGGTCTTTCTTTTGCCATACCATTGCATTACATTTGTATTGTACTATCCGGCTCATTGCGGCTCTTGCTTGGGTCTGGTCTCCGCCCAGTGGGTGTGTTGTGCTTTTTGTCTTCATGTGTGTTTTAAATGTTTTTAACATATCCTTTTTTGTGCATTAATAAAGGTGTTTCTCTTTTTTATATTTCTCATCCATTGGTGTGCCCCTGATTCTTTGTGCAGATTCTTCCACTCTTGTTTTTGTACATCCCCCTTTTCTATTCGGCTACATTATAAGTGGTGCGCTCCGTTGACAGCAGGATTTAACATGTCTTAGTGGTGGGCTTGCCCTTTCCCGCTCCCACTGGCGGCCCCGTGTTGTGATTGAGGGGTGCAGATAGTTATGACAGCCAAGGGTCAGATGAACCGTGTCCGTCATGATGAACTTACTGTGAATGCTGCGAGTCGGCGTTCACGGGAGATGATAGCCGATGATGATTTCTGCTGTACGGAACAGTGCTGATAAAAATATTTACTATTGATTTTTCTGGGTAAAATAAAGAGGGCTCATTATTGCTCAACAGTTTTGGCAAGCAAAGGGGACATGGTGCTGGATCCTCCAGGCAACGGCCACCAGAAATCAGAATGTCACTGATGTCATATGGAAAGTCTAGCCTAGATAGGATTATCATTTTATTTAGTCAGTAAAAAAAACCCTCGTTAATATATGTATAGATCATGTATTTCCTGGTCAGTGTCCATAAAATGCTTCAGTGGTTGATACCAAATAATAGCTAACTTTAAAGATAGTAATAAATAGAAAGCTCTTGAGAATACTTAGATCTCTTCATCAGGCTCCATATAACACAAAATCTGAAGAGTCACGTATTTATTCACCACAGGACATAGAATAGAGCAGTAATAAGACAAGTGACATAAAGCAGAATGGAAAGAGGAGATAACTGTTGTGGCAGTAAACAGAGTAGTTATCCACTGAATGTCTGGTGCAGGGTTGTGATGCCCCAAATGGTCTGTGGGCACATTAATGTAATAAGACGTAAATCTATGTGGGACATTCATTCCTGCTCTGAGTGTGTCAAAAGTTATCTCAAGTTTTTGACACACTCAAGAGCATGAATGAATGTGTCACATCGATTTACGTCTTTTTATATCAATTAAGGAATGTGTTCCTCAAACCATTTGGGGACATCACAACCCTTTTTTTTTTTTTTTTAACTCAAAAAAAAATATGTTCCGTGTTTCACCACTGTTTTTTTTTTTATTTCAGAGTTTGGTCAGTGTCAGTTTTTACCTGCAGAGTTCGTTCAGTTTCATCAGTTTTTCTCAGATGGAAAACAAAATCTGATTGAGGTTTCTCAAGCTTCTCCTATCAAACAGTCTGTGAAAAACAGACAGCACACGAATGCTGTCCAATTTTTTCATGGACCTATAGACTTGTATTGTCTAGTTTCATCCGACTCTTGGATCAATATTGGATACAGACTAGTCTAAGTGATTCTGTGTGGACCACATGGTCTGAGGAGAAAAATAATAACTGGAGTACACCATGGATTAACATAGGTACAAGTGTGATCTGTGAAAAGTTCACTGGAGCTGAAACGTCGCCTGGTTTAATAAAAAGCATGTGTTGCCTCACTCTCCATATTTACTGCTCTACTCTTTATCTATAGGACTGCTGAAGAGTGAAAGAAAAAGTGTGTGGTAGGGTCACTGAAGAGGGTGGCCCACCATTACATATCCACAGAATACTATAAGTGATAAGGTGTTATAGCATGGGGCCTGACCAATCCATTTGAATGAAGCAATGGTCACGTATCATAGCTCTTCAAAACAATACCTTTTGTAATAAACTTATTAGATGTATACAAACATTAGATGTATACAAACAGATTAGGTGTATAGCTTCTACGAGCTCTTCTCTGCAGGGATCACATACTACTGGATTGTTCTGCAGATTAATCTTCCCCCTCTAAGGCTAGTTTCACACTTGCGTTGAACGGCATCCGTTGCATTGCGTTGTGTGATGGATGCAACGGATATGTTGCATCTAGTGGCACAATGGATGCAACGGATCGTACAAAACAACGGAATCTGTTTTTTTTTCTCATTACAATTTTACCGGCAGCAGACTATTGTGAACGATCAGCTGATCGCTCACAGCAGCCGGTCGCCGGGTGATCAACTGATCGCTCACAGCAGCCGGCCGCCGGCTGATTGCTCACAGCAGCCAGTCGCCGGGTGATCAACTGATCGCTCACAGCAGCCGGCCGCCGGCTGATCAGCTGATCGCTCACAGCAGCCGGTCACCGGGTGATCAGCTGATCGCTCACAGCAGCCGGTTGCCGGGTGATCAGCTGATCGTTCGGCCTCCGAGAATGTGTGCAGGGGGCGGAGTGCCGGGTGGGTAGAGCCGAACGGGGCCATGGCGCTGAGGACGTCAGTGCCGCGAAGACTGGATGGTTGGGGACAGGTGTGTGTGTGTGTGTGTACACATGCGGAGTGCGGGAGGGGGCAAAGCCGAGCGGGGAAGTGTCGGGCTCCCTGTACACGTAGCCAGGATAAATATCGGGTAACTAAGCAAAGCGCATTGCTTAGTAACCCGATGTGTACCCTGGTTACGTGTGCAGGGAGCCAGCGAGAGCATGCGCAGCGAAATCCTACGGATTGCGCTGTTCAAAAAACGTTACATGCTACGTTCCCTCGCCCGGCGGAAGCAATGCAGCGTCGGCTAGCGGAGGCATCGCAGGTCCATCACTCGCAATCCGTCGTCCATACAAGTCTATGGGAAGCAGCGAAATCCGGATTCCGCTGTTTTCCAAAGCGGCGGATTGCAACTGAAGGAAAACAACGCAAGTGTGAAACTAGCCTAATACTTCCATTTCCAGCACAGAAATCAAACCAAATGAAAAGAAGTTGTCACTGGGCTCCTGATGGTGTGTGTGGATGATAAAGAGTGACAACTTGCCTGAACATGTGTCCTGAAGATACAATTAGTCTGCGTAATGCAAAGTCAAATTAGGTAAAAAACGGCACTACTCACATGCGATATTCGGTGCGGCATAGAGTGGACTTTCCAGAAACACGCTGATAGGATTCCGGTGGTGCTCTGCTTTCAAATAATGTATTCCAAAGAAGTGAAAAAAACGGCACATCACCTTCCTTAAAACATTTATCTTCTTAATACAAAGTCCTTAAAACACGAACATGCAAGGAGAAGTGTTATCGGTTTGAACACAAAACAGCTGTATTCCACATGCTCCTTGCTTCTCCCTGCATGCTCCTGTTTTAAGGACTTTGAATAAAGAAAAGAAGAGGGGAGCCAGCACTGCTCATGAATGGCATGCAACAATGAAAAAATAAAAAGTGTAAAATTCACAAATTCATTCCTACTGTAACAATTCAATGAGATTTTTTGCAAATTATTGGGGGGGCTCAAATCATTGATCAATCATTTGCAAAAAATCTCATTGAATTTTACAGTAGGAACGAATTTGTGAATATTACACTTTTTATTTCTCCATTGTTGCAAGCCATTCACAAGCAGTGCTGGCTCCCCTTCTTTTTCGTTTGAATAAAGAAGATACATTTTTTAACCAAGGTGATGTGCCACTTTTTTGGAATACAATTAGCCTGCCTCATGCAAGCTGAGCTGACAGTTTTATTTAGCAGTAGCAACAGGGGCTGACATTTGCTAGTGAAGTCCTTAGAACTGCATTTCAAAAGCAAAGGGTTTAAGTAATCCAATTACTAAGGTTGATAGCTGAAATTTGCATAACAAAAACAGTGGCAGGGCCGTACTGGCCATCTGGCAACTGCCAGGTGTGCTGGTACCTATTCTGGGCTGCTCTGACACTTGGTATCTCCCAATATCTTCAGCAGTGCAGGTTGGAGAAGGACGTTGGTGTGCTAAGTGCTGGCTCACAGGCTACTGCAATGCATGATGAAACTTGTAGTAATAGAGCACAGTAAAGCTGGGGAGAGGAAGGGATGGATGTAAACATCAGAGATGGAGCTGGCAAACACCAAGTGATGCTATCTGCATGATAAAAGGTTTAGATTACTATAATAGGAGTATGGATGCATTTAGTGGCACATAATAGCATGACTGATGGATAAAAAGTGAAATGAGAGTAGTGGATAACTTCTTTAAGTTAACACAAATCAGAAAGTGTCTCCTTCGTGAGTACAAGCACTGCTTCATTTGAGAGAACATGCTTTAAGAGAATACAACAACAAAAAGAATGGTTTAAATGTTATTTTATTAAATACCTTCTGTCCAAGGTTTCAATGTAACAAAGCTATGAAGATCTACCAACATTCAGAACAAACAAACACAGGGTAATTGTTTTATTTTTCTATTATCATGCAAAGATTCTGCATCAAATGCCTTTCAAAGTCCTGTTTAAAACGTGATATTTATAATATATATTATATATATGCTTACATTAGCCCCATAAGATAACAGTTACAATGCTAGAAGTGTATTGGTTTGTCAGATAGTGACCATACCAAGCTAAGGTTTCATTAACTTAGAAAGATATTTATTTTTTTCCCAAAGACAGTGAAAAAAAAAAATGAAAAAAAAAAGAAAAAATTAAAGGTTTTTATTTTAAAAAGATGCATTAAATACAGAGCGATTCTCATATTATTAATTAGGTAAACAGACAGTGAAAGAGCAGACCTAAAGTAGACATGCATAAATTCTCTTAATTTAACTGCATATATTTTTATTTTCTGTTTGGTTTTTCCCTTTTGTATTAACTGTTAAAAAGCTGAAAGCTTTTCTTCCTAATGTGTTAACATTAGAGTAGTTGAAAAAGAAAACCATTTTCCCCAAAACCAGGAAAAAAAGCCCATCCCAACCCATCCCCTCCCTTCCCGTGTGCTCTTATATTTTCACACAAGCATTACAAACGGTATACGCCATACCCTCTTCATCATCATCCATAATAATATTAATATCCGCTTTAATGACAATCACCTAATAGATTGATACACCTCGCACTAGTCATCTCAGGAATTCTGGAGAACATGCTTAGTCCATGTGCAAATTTCCACAAATACAGTTTCTTTATCAAGTCCAACATACTGTACAATTTAATGTATTACGAGTAGGTTGACATACCGTGACAGGCACCTATCCAAACAAAGAGTTCAGATTATGCAAAAATGCCCGGTTATCAACAACTTCCTTCCCACCACTAAATTTCTGCCGTATTAATTCTTTATAATTAAGGCGACCAATCCTAATAAAAACCGTATTTTTATTTATTTATTAACATTTTATCAATATATTTTAATCTGTTTTACTAGATGGATTGTCACAATTAATTATATTTATTTCAGAAAAAAAATGATTTGTGCATTATTATATATTTATCAACTCCTGATATGCAATAAAATCTAGATGACATATCGATTTGTTAACGCTACCGGTAAAGATGAACAAAACAATCAATTCTCTATAGAGAGGATAGTCCAAGTAGAGGGTTTGCTAAGAGCACACCCTTGGATTTAGAGGATGTTCTTGTAGAATGAGAAGAAAGCACTTTAGAACATGGTTTATGAGGAAAAGCAGGGTTTTTTGTGGTTGTTCTTTTACAAACAGATGAAAATCCTAAAGGTTTTCTTAAAAAATGAAACTTTAAAACAGACACTGTTCACCCGCTTGCAAGAAGATGAGGGACCACCAGACCACACAGTTTAGAAGGTGCAGGCAAGCAGAAAAAGACATGCATACATCTCTACGCATCCAAGTTCAGTGTATTGGATCACTCATGACAGATCACTCATGACGTACAAGCAGATCATCTCACAATCTGCTGTTATAGTACACAAAGCTTTATCACTGTGAAAATATATCATCACCCCCTTTACATATATACCATCAGAGGAGTGGTCAACATCATAAACCTCTCCCGAAACATGGCAGTTTTTATTTCTATGTCCTCCAAAAAAAATGTCAGACAAAAGTAATTATATTAACATAGCAATTATGAAATGTTCCTTCTGCAGGATGTACATTATATCACTTTTTCTAAATACTTTGCTACTTCTGTAAAATAACTCCCTAACTATTCCCTTGTTAACATAGACCCCTCTCTGTTCTTAGGAGTCTGTGGGCAGGTAATGACTTCTCCAGCTTAGTGCTACATAGGAGATAAAAGAACAGGTCAGCCAACGGTACGTGGAAGGTTCCAAGAGCTAAAAATATAGAAAGAAAAAAAAATAATAACAAAAATTAACACCTCCTCTCGTGGCTCTATAGTATGAATCATTGCAGGTCAACACACAACAGATGAAGACCACACCAGTCTTCATAGAATGAAAGACCCCAAACTCTACCCTGACATGATACAATTCAGCAGCTCCTCCAATGATCAGGTCTAGTTTAGTATCTCTTACGTGTTGCAATTTGACTTCCTTTCCTAATTTCCTCATATGACACTGCCTGAGGTGGCTGTTCATCTCATTTTCTTGCCGTCTAAAAGCAGCCACATACTCCTCAGCCTGGTTTTTAACAAACAATATATATATACGATTTTTATGTTAGTTTTTGCTCATTTTGAAACTTTAAAAACACCTCCGTACAGCAGGAACAGACACGATGGATCCATGAAATACAACAATTAGCCAGCAGCTGCTTCAGCCTCAGAATGCATGCAGGGTTTTCGTGCATTTTTGGCTACTGCCGGCATCAATATTTTTATTTTTTTGAATTTTTTACTTTTTATCTTTTTTAAAACCGAACGAACAGGACTGTTGCCGTCGTTTGGACGATCCTCACTCGCTCGCTAGAAAGAGGTTCTTCCAGTGGAGAGGCTGATGAAATAAGAAATAAATATGTTAGCGAAGATGATGGTGTAAAATCAGGTATTTCTAGTAGTTTAGAAATTAATTTTAATTTTTTTTTTTTTTTTAGACTTTTGTATACACATTTTTGCTCCAGGCAAATCATTTTTTTTTCCTTCTAAAATTCCAGTCTTTTCAGGTCAGAGAGAGCCTAGCTATAGATTCCTCATTTGACAGTAAAGAATTACCGTATTTTTCGCTTTATAAGACGCACCGGATTATAAGACGCACCCCAAATTTAGACAAAAAAAGGTACAAAAATAAAAAATGGGGTCCATCTTATACTCCGGTGTTGTCTTACCGGAGGGGGGCAGCAGTGGTGGTGAAGCGGGGTCACAGGAGGCAGAGGTTGTGCTGGCAGATGCGGCGGGTCAGTGGCGGCAGGTGCGGCTGCATCCGTGGTGGCAGGCGCTGCGGGTCAGTAGTGACGGCAGCAGCGGGTGAGTGGTGCAACAGGCCAGTGCGGTGAGTGTCCCAGTGACTGCGGTCCCAGTTGAAATGATGGCGCCTGGAGCTGCGCATGCGCAGATGGAGCTCTCATCCAAGAGCTCCATCTGCGCATGCGCCCGCTCCAGGCGCTATCATTTGAAACTGGGACCGCGGACACACTGGGTAACCTGCTGCACAGCCGCCCGCACGCGCAGAGTGGCAGCCAGCAGGCTGTCCACCCACCCGCACAGAGAGGCAGCCGGCACTGACAGGCACCCGGTTGCCGCCCTCACGCAGGTACCCGGCTGCCGCCCGCCCGCAGGCACAGGCACCCGACTGCCGCCCGCACGCAAGCACAGGTACCCGGCCGCCCGATCGCACAGACAGGTAAAGCTATAGTCGGATTTTAAGACGCACCCCTCATTTTCCTTCCAAATTTTTGGGAGGAAAAGTGAGTCTTATAATCCAAAAAATACGGTACTTTTCCTTATATTTCCTTTGCGTTTTCTCAGAGTTTAATGTTAATGACTTATACTTTAGACATGAGAGTCTGGGACAAGGGAAAAACAATAAGTTGCTTTACTAAGCGTAGACTCCCAAATAAACCAAATATTGTGTCTATATAAATGATAAAGAGGCCCATTATACACATTATATTTAAGCATTGAAGGGAACCCATCATGTCCACAAACACTATAAACTTGCAGATATAGATTTAATCTGCAGGATAATAGCATTTCAATCACGTCTGGCCGCCTTACTGACAGCATGGTTAATTTGAGAAAATGAATTTTATTTCTCACAGAAGCCACGATTTTCAGTGAAATGTGTCCGGAGTGGCTACAGCCACCACACAGTGCACAGTGAGTGGTGGCTGTAAGCACGCCTCTGTACAGCGATCTGTCAAAGTGTTGAGGTGTGCTTACAACCACTGCCCACAATGCTGTGAGCAGACTATAGCTGCTCCATGCACACATCTGACTAAAAGCCAGCAGCTCCTGGGAGAAAGAACGTTAATTTTCTCCCAGGTGCTGTGCTTTTAGCAAGGTAGCCAGATGAGATTAGAATGCAATTACCTATATCTGCAGGTTAACAGCTTTTGGGGAAATGACCGGTTCCCTTTAGATAGTTCTAGGCGCAGTTTAAGCAATCATCAAACTGTACATATCCTAGAATAACAAAGCTGTAAAGCTATATGACACTTTCTCAGCGACCTCAGTCATTTTTAAAGAAAGCCTAGAGTATAAGTACTTGTGTATATGCTGAGTTGGTCTACTGAACCCTACAATTACACATCCTAATGAAGGACTTTATTCAATAATGGGTCAGTTTCCAATGATTAGGAGAAGAAATGTACAATGCTTCATAATTCAATCATTTCCATTTTCCGGATGAATTTCACATGAGACTTAAAGGGAATCTGTCAGCAGGTTTTTTCTATGTAATCTGAAGATAGCTTGCTGCAAGGGTAAAAACATAGAATTCAGGGATGCCTGTCTTGACCAGGTCAGATCTGTTTTCCTGGAAAGTTTGTTCAAGCAGCATGACTTCTCATTGTTTGGTCTACAATGTCATGCATGGCAGTCTCGCACTCCCTCTTCTCCGATTGTACATTGACAGTAAGGTGTGGCCAGCTCTCTCAGCTACGCTACATGGCTAAATCTAAAAATTCTGATTGTGTCAGAATGGCTGCACCCAGTAATGTCAGTGATACATTGTTGGATTGAGGATCTCTTTGCCTACATTATGTTGCTCTCAGAGGAGGTAGTAAAAACCTGCTGATAGATTCCCTTTAATACTAAAATCTACAGCTTTTTCAAATCGACAGCATCTTGTCAACAATTGTTCGCATGGTCCACCTGGATGCAAGTTTTCATAAATTATTGTTAATGCCTACCTCTATTAGTTCCTCACTGGAGGGGAGCAGCTGGGGCCCCAGAGCAATGATAGTGGACATTCAGCCACTTGCCATCCCTACGGTACCAGACCCGTGTTTCTTCTGACTGTGTGGTACGAGGTCGTCCCTGGGCATCAATGTACTGTGTGAGTCGGATATAAGCGATGCAAGCAGCATCTTCCCCAATTACGTGCACATGTGGATTTAGGATGGTAGTATGGATAGGCTTTGTATTCTTTGACAACACTGAAGAAAAAATAATGAAAAACGTAATCTTAAGCATCATGACATATTTGGAGATATACCTGTGATGAACTGCTGCAGCCATTTCACTTAGGTTAGTGGACGTTAGTGGTGCACCAAGCTTCAGACATCTTTACTGACATGCCAGAACATCATTTTGGATTAATTCCCTATTTTAGCCCAACAGATTTTCATGTTAAGGAAAGATAATGCAAGGATAAATATCTCTAAGATTTTAAGAGATTTACCAATGTTTTCTCTCAAAGATACGGAGGGGAATTTTGTTTTTAACTTGCTTGCATGGCAAATAATCCATAATGCCCCATGTCGAATTTCAATGCAAAAAGTGAAATTGTGATTCATCACCTTAAAAGCTAAACATTAATCATGCTGCATGAATTCGAGCAGTTCCCTCTAAAGAAATAACTTTTATAATTAAATGCTGAGGCATTTTAGAAAATAAAAACACAGAGGTGGGGTGAGGTGACCAAGAGAACTGGTCAAGGAGGTGTCCACTTTGGTTTTCTCCACCAAACTGTGCTTCATTGACCAATCTCTACTTATACATTCATAGGGAGAGATCTGTCAATTAAACAAGAATGCATAAGAATTTTCTTATCTTAACCTGTGTAATTAGATATTGTGTAATTTGAGTCCAATAAAATATGTACAGATCACAGTCTTCCCCAGTTCCCAGCATTGCTCAGGTCCTCTTCTCACTCATGTGACTGAAATTCTAACTTTCTGGATCACACTGAGGTTTATGTGGGAACCAGAAGTTGAGTTTACATATAAAAGTCTTTTGAGTATCAGAACGAGGTTCCATAGACTTTCATTGTAAAAGCTAGGTCCTGTGACTGCATTTAGACTGGCTTATAGATGCCTCTCCACTACACAGAGAACATTAGTAAATGCCTAACTATATACTGCATATGAACCATTTGTACATCATTTTTAAAGATCTGCATTACCATTTTAAAGTATAGGTTTGATATTTGTGCTACAACAATTCAATTCTTGCTAATACTTGATACAGCAATTCTTTAACATGTCCAAATGTTTCAAAATGTTCTGGCATTATATGATGTACCCAGTTCATCAAAGCTTTCACAACAGAATTCTGGTGTAAAAGCTGTGAAAAGTCGCAAAATCTAGCTGCAATTCAGAGAAGTTTTCACACCTGTTTCTTCCAGCTCTGAAAAATAGGTGGAGCTGGGGTAAAACCGGGGCATGAGAGGGCAGGACGCCTTAGCTGGTCTAAATCATGATGAACTCTGATGCTCCGTACACCCCAAATCTCACTCCGGTACCTGACTGCAGTGAGATTTATGGCGTAGCGCATGGAGGTGCATGCCACTCATCAGACACTCCAGATTCATGAAGAGGTGGTGACCTCATGACTGACTCCAGCAAGCCCTCTCATCCCTTCATGAATCGGGCACCATGTCTTAGGCTGTATGTAATAATCTTTGTTTCCTGCTAATTATTATTAGTAGATAAATCTTAAAGGGAAAGTGCCATATAAAAAAAATAAAATATTTGAATATATGAAAAAAAAATTAAGAAGTTTGACACTTAAAACACTAGGGGGAGCAGCTGCTAAAATCCTGCTGCAGAACTAGCTCACATTACATCTGCAGGAAAAGTGGGCAGAATCTGCTCTCATGTGTTTAATGTCAGTCACACCTCCCCTCTACCTTTGGGTGTTTGCAAAAGGATAAGGGAGGATGAAGTTTAGGATGACAGTGTGGAGCTATTTTGTTACATCCCCACTCCACGCCGTATACACTTACCTCAGATCTCCACTCCCAGCAGCTCCTCCTGTCAGCTTGGTGTCTCGGCAGCTCCTTCTGTCAGCGCTCAGAGCACACAGCGGTGACAGCAGGAGCTGCTCGGAGCGGAGATCTGAGGTGAGTGCATACTGCAGGGAGTGGTGATCTGCAGCCTGAGGTTGGTATTGTACTAATGATGTCAGGCTACAGATCACTCGCTAACGCTGTGCTCAGGGGTAAAGTGGAGCATACAGTATACGCTGTGGGCCCCACAGAGATGGCGCTGCTCTCCTCCCTCTGCTTTGATAGGAAAGCCTAGGGGGTTTGTCCAGGTCACAGCAGAGAGCCAGCTATAGTGCAGGAGATAACAGTCAGCGTCCGACCCTTATCTCCTATGCACAGGGGCTGCCGTATTTGCATTAACTATCGTTACACACAGCAAATCCAGGATGGCAGCCCCCCGTGTTTGAATAAAAATAGAATTAAATAAAAACAAAATAATTTAATTTTGTATTAAAAATGATTACATGATTATTAATAAAAAATTGCACTCATGGCACATCCCGTTTAAGTGCATAAGCATACATTAGCGTATATTACTCTGCAGAGCGCATAAAACACACAATACTCACAATTGTCAAAATAAAATTTATGAAAGTCCATGCCTTCCACGAGGTTTCCAAGAGCTTCAGGTTCAAATGATGTTAAGCCTGGGTCACAGATCTTCCTATAATGGAAAAGACATTATTGAAAAAAAAAAAAATGAGGTAAATCAATGAACTGCTACGAATAAACAGATTATCTCAGCAAAATCATAGCAATGTATTGCCTGATAATATTAACAATGCATTACCTATATTTTGCAAGTAAAATAATGACACAAGAAGTCACCTTTTCATCCTGTCTCAAGTCAACAATAAAGATATCATGATGAAAAAAAACACCCAAGAGCAACAAGAGCCCAGCCACACAAGCTGAACACTGGGAGATCTAAGTGTTTTGGTGCACAAAAAGCACCAATCTTTTTAAACTTTGTTTCAAACAGAATATGGAAGTACCCACTATACAAGAATCATCCAATCGGAGCTGTATAAACCGGGTTTCATTAGCTAATTAAGAATATAGACTCCGGCCTGAAGTGCCATACTTGACATTGGACTGTGTTCTCCTGAGTGAAGTTGGCACTGCGGAAATTTCACATCTTGAGAACTTCTTAACTCAACGTTAAGTAGCAACTGTGAACTACAGGGTAAATGATGGCTTTGGGTTGATTTTAGTGGTTTGGCTTCTGCTCTTTTACACGGGCCAATTCAGGCCATTACAGAGGGTTCGGTCAGTAGTCATTTGGTGGCCTGCTTACATCGGCTGACAAGCATTCTATGTACAGAGAATGAGCGTTAACACATGCCCATAAAATATGTTATTGTTTACCCGATCATCGAACGTCTTACTCGTTTAACCTTGGTGACTGATGACTGGCATATTTTGATGAGCCAATATATTGTCTGGCTTAAATTGACATTAACTAAATAGTTCCAAAGAATGGATATTTACATTATCTAACCAGTTCCTGTTTGTGGCTACATTCTAATAAAAAGTTTGTTTTTGTTTTGTTTCAAGGCAATTTGCAAATTTTGCAATTGAAAAAAACTTGACTGTATAGTGTTCAGAAGATAATAAAACAAATTATGTAAAATTAATATTTGTTAAAAATAATTTAAATAAATAACATTTAAAATTATCTTTTGTGAAAGTTTGGTGCATTTTTGTAGGATTTATGATTGATTTGGTTGTACACATTTATTATTTTTTGAGGATTGATAATCTATTTAGGGGTTCTGAACGCCCTGATCACTTCTGAAAATGGAGTGTTGCTTTTGAGCCTGGCCGCCTGCACAAGAGTCAAGCCAAGGTATGATGGAAACTCAACATTAATGTATAATGGTTTTCTAAATTGCTGCTAGTAGCAAATAGATAAATCATAGCGCATTAAAAAATTTACTCACGTGTAAGCTTCAAAGTCTCCATTATTGATAGCTTCAATCAGTTGTTCTGTAATCTTGATTATCTCTTGCTTTCGCACTGTAAGGGAGACATAAGAAGGCTGAGTACTGGTGACCATTATGACAATTTGAAGCCACAGTTGTTGGATCTAAAAAGATTAGTAAATACTAATAACGGAAAAGGAATAGAGAGCTACTAGATCCATACAGTAAACACAGAGCGCAAGGTAAAGAGGTTAAGGGTAAAGAAGAACGAGTCCCAACTGCAAGCAACTCTAGATCTAATGCATATTTCTGACAAGTCCAGAGTCAATGTATTCTTATGTAAATCCAGAGAAAATTATTACAGATTCACATGAAGTTGTGTCGGGTGTACGCTTGGTGGACACAAGGATCAGATATGGCTGTGAGATTGTGTAACCAAAACTACCAAATAAAGACCACCTTGATCATAAATACTCCTCTGGCAAGTCTAAGTAATGTACTCAACCAAGTCTTAATATAAAAATTGATATGAATTGTGTTTTTTTTTTTATTTTAAATTGTGATAAACATCTAAAAAGAACAAAAATGGATAAAGGACCAAACTATCAAAATAAAAACTTTCAAAAAAGAGTGTTGTGAAAAGGATCAGAGGAGTTACGAGTTGTCAGAGCCACTTTTATATATTATAATGGTTAGTAAGACACCATCTGATATCACTAACAGATGAAGATCAGGTAATGTAAAGGCTACAAAGGTAGACACTAATTACAGGTATACACGGATCAGTTTAGGTAGCAGGGGAGGGCTGGCAAGGAGAAAATATTACAATCACCCGTGTCGGAGCACTGCCTGGTTACTATATATACATCCAACTGTAGAACTAACGCTTGCCTATACAAAATAATGAATCCTCACAATACTTCAGAGATGAAACGAGAGATTAGTCAAATGACCAAACTTCTAATTACAGTCACCTCTTTTATCGCATACCAAAAACTGGGCTTGTCGTGCCCATCAACCCAGTGAAAAAAGCCAGCCCTCTATTGTTAGGTAGGTTCTATTCTATTAAAGGAAGTTTTAGGTAAGTCTGGAGAAGGACAGTGATGAGTAACACATACTGGTGACAAGTGAGGATTACTACGTTCTAGGGGAACTACAGTCATCGGATGACTAACTTACATAGTGAATTGCTAAGTGAAAATGGTACAACTGGAGTGAGCAGAGGCTCAGGCTGAGCTTGCTCTACTTCCAGAGTTTGGCCTGGGCTTTCCCAGGCTAGGACTTTCTCTTCACAAGACTGTGTGGCTGTAAAGAAACATATACATTAAAGAAAAAGTGTAAGGATAAGAGGTGAAGTTAAACATTAACCTGCCATAAAATACAGCAATAAAACAAAGTAAAGATGGTAAAAACGAATGCAAATTTTTTTTTTTTATACACAAGTTAGCTTTATATAACTCTTGAGGCAACAAGTCTAAGGGCAGGATCTCACAAACATGAACAAAGAAGAAACAGAATTAATATGGCTCTGAAATCTGACAGGGTTCCAGAATAAGAATACGGCTATTTGGACAGTGAACATGATCAAAGGGCAAAGAGGATAGAACACAGCACTCCACTCAGGACTTACTGGCCGCCCCACAAACACCAAACTGTGATTGCAAGGACAAAGTCTGCATTTTGCTCTCACTTAGGCTCCATCCTTGGAGAAACAAATGGCCATCCCCAGGACAGAAAAGAGACGCTGATCGGTATGCAACAAATAACAGGAG
Source organism: Anomaloglossus baeobatrachus (assembly GCF_048569485.1). Lineage (NCBI taxonomy): Eukaryota > Metazoa > Chordata > Amphibia > Anura > Aromobatidae > Anomaloglossus > Anomaloglossus baeobatrachus. Next base: position 127,451,575 of record NC_134357.1, read on the forward strand.
ACAATTATTTAGGGCAACCGTAGGAAACGTGTTATGCTACAAATTTTTTCATGCTTGTTCTGTCTAGAAGCTTTCTAGCAATATTTTTTTCAGGAAATCTGATATAATAAATGCACAATTGAAAACGGAGGTGAGGGTACTTTTAGGATTGCTACTTCCAGTAGGTGTCACTGGAATTCAAGTCTTCTTCCTCTGTGAAGACACAATTTGTATGTGCCTTTTCAAAACATTTTTGGCTACCTTTTTTATTTTTATATCATGACCTATACAAAATAAACAAAAAAACCCAACTAGAAATCTTGCAATTTTCACACTGGTCGCTAGGCCTCTATTAGACTCATTCTTTCAGGAGTTTTCAGCAGGCTGTTTATCAGCAGAGGCAGGGTTACAATGGCAGATAACACCTGTACACACACCTGATAGATGATCCAACAATTACAAGAGGTAATGTCTGTGCCAGTCTATTGCTGCTAATGGACATGAGGGTTTCTTGAAACAGGAAATCCACATGTAAATAGGAATAGTCCCATTGGTCAGTGTGCAAATGGCAAGATTTTTAATTTTTATTACAGATCGTGATATGAAATATAAAAACAAAAACAATAAAAAATGCATTTAAATAAAAAATCTGATTTAAATAACAGGTCATTTTCTGATGACATATTCCCTTCAAGCTGATCTCTTGTTGGGCACTTTGAAAGGTTAAATAACTCACCGTAACAGCACCCCATTTCTTTTCTTTAAAACGATTAAGTAATGGGATATATATATCTACTAAAACACTGCCCCAATGTGATCAGGGCAAAGAGAGTGACCAGAGACTATGTTCTCATCCCATGGATTGGGAACCCCACAGGAAGTGATAATTTTTACGTAACAGCTTGCTTTTGTAATGGTGCATTGCCTTGTCTTTAGACGTTAGGAAAAGTGGAGATATAAAGCAGACATGGATGTGTGGGTATCTAAAGAGTTAACCAAAGCATCCTCAAGTTCATAACTTTACCCCATAATGTGTTCATGAGAAAATCAGGCCGGACACTGTAGAAGCCATTCGGCAGGCTAAACACAATAGTTGAAATGGCCTTGTGGGTGAGAAAAATGGCAACACGCCAATCCAATTTTCTTTCTGTAAACTTAGCGTCACACATAACGAGATCGCTAGCGAGATCGTAGCTGAGTCACGGTTTCTGTGACGCAGTAGCGATCCCGTTAGCAATCTCGTTATGTGTGACATCTACCAGCGATCAGGCCCCTGCTGTGAGATCTCTAGTCGTTGCAGAATGGTCCAGGCCATTTTCTTCAAAGGCAATGTCCTGCTGGACAGGACGCATCGCTGTGTTTGACAATGTGTGACAGTGTCAGTGACTGCTGAGATCGTTATACAGGTTGCTACTGCGACCTGTATTGTTCCTGCACCGCTGGTAAGATCTGACTGTGTGACATCTCACCAGCGACCTCCCAGCGACTTACCTGCGATCATTATCAGGTCGCATCGTTTTCAGGATCGCTGGTAAGTCGTTGTGTGTGACTGGGCCTTTAGGCACCTAATAAATGCAGCCTAAGGTTAAGCGTACATTTCTTTTTACCAACAAAAGAGTGCTCCTGTGTATGGGAGAGTCGGCTGTCAGCCACAGCATTGTTCAGCCAACATCTAATGTGTATCGCCAGTTTTAGGGTCCTTACACAGCATTACCATGTTAATAAACCCTATTTACATAAAGTAGATCAGATCTGCTAAGTGTTAATCTCTAAATAACATAACACTGCAAAATAATAAAGGTATACACTATTTTCTCCTTTTTACACATGTTAAATGTTGCTGGTCACATCATTCATCGAATATATTTTCCTGGCTCTTCTTCCACATTGCAGCTCCTCTAAGCCTGTATACCGTCAACACTTTACCCAGATTTATTTAGAATAAATATTTTATCGCTTCGTCTACTTTTCCTTCAAATGCAGCTTTGCCGATCACAACCTCTGTAAAGCACGCCATGGGATCAGTTTTCTGACCCAGATCAGGTTTGTTCTTCCTGACCTAAAGGCCACATTATGTTCATGATAAATTTAGTGTTGTGGACCGCATCAGGCCAGAATACCAGTATTTGTAAGGTGCAACAAGGTAAGAAATGCCTGTTGTTCCATTGGACACAGACAGAAATCAATGGCTGATTCTTAACGCAGTCATTTGTTGGTGACGAGTCCTACTGAATATGCGGCTTCACTGTTGGCCAATGCTATTTTCCCGTTAAGCATTATAAATAAGTAAGCATTGTCTTGTAGCTTAAAAGATTGATGTCTCCTCTCCCAGTGCTTTGCTCGATCTTCATAAAGAACATGTTGTCTCAGCATTTCACTGCATCATTTATGAGATGCAACACATCCTGCTACTATGATCTAGGCTAGCTCTACCCAGGTAGAAAGATCTGAATAACACAAGCAAAGTGGACATTTAGGTGGAACTAAATGATAATATAAAAGAAGCGATCCGACTCGCAACCTTAATGACAGCTCGGTATGTTTAAGTCTGACCGTCACTGATGAAATTCCTTTAATATGTGAATTCTATATTTCCAGGTCACATTTCTCCCACGTTCATGGTTATTACAAAACCAGTGCAGTGTTCCTCATGCATAAAGAAAAATTATAACAAGAAGAGCAGCAGCATAATATTCCACATTTTTATTTCTAGATTCCAAATTTTTGTAGAATACGTCAGAAAATTAAAGTAGTTTCTCTAACACTGTTGGAACAGTTTTGATATACAAGACCCATTTACAAGTTAGAATTCCAGCAATTTGTTTAGTTGTAGTTTAAGGGATTATCTGGGACTTTAAGGCCATGTGGGCACTAGAAATTGACTTTTTCTCAAGGAAAATCTGGACCCTCTTAAAGAATCCCGCACCTGCGGTAAAAAAACGCACCAAAACCGCATGCGGTTTTGCTGCAGTTTGGTGTGGATTTGCCACGGTTTTTCCCCAGTTTGGTCCCTGCAGATTTTTATTATCTATGGCAAAAATGACAGATACCTGCGGGAAAGAAGTGACATGCACATTAATTCTGCAGCGGAAATTCCGTCGGTAAATCTACAGGTTTAAAAAAATTGCAGTGTGCGCAGTATTTTTTTTTATACCCATAGCTTTTCCTGGGGATTAACTGCAGAAATTTTAGACACATTTTCTGCAGCAAATCCGCAGTGTGCGCACATAGCCTGACAGTGATTAAGTATTCTCAGGATATATGTCATCAATGTCTTAGGCCCGTTTCAAGAAACAAATGGGGACGGCACCACCTTAAATAAATAGATTATGGAAGTGTGCTCCAACCCATAATTAGAACATAGAACACAACACAAGGGTCAGTGAAAAACAGTGACGTTTTTCACTGGCGTGTAAAACACGCACATGTCCCTGCGTGTGCCGTGAATCACGGCACACGTGGGTTGTCCAAGTGCAATCCGGGCTCCGTTCTCCGTGGCCCGTGATTGCACTTAGAAATCAACTCACCTGTGCCCGCTCCCGCTCTCCATGGTGCTGAATCCGCCCGCGATGCAGCATCTGGCCGGCGGTGACCCCTGCAGCAGCTGCTTCCGGATCGGCTGTGTCGTGCATCATTAAGATGCGCGACAGTAATCAGCCGCCTTAGAAGCAGCAGGGAGGACGAGCTGCAGAGAGCGCGGCTGAAGCCGGGTGAGTTAAAATGTTTATTATTTTAAATGCACGTTTTTTTCTGGCACGTGTTTCACGGACCACACCACTACGTGGTCCGTGGAACATCAGTGATGCCAGAAAAAAATGGACATGTCTCCGTGCAGCAATCACGCACACGCGGGTACGCTGCACGGAGACACGTGCAGTGAAAAATCACTGATGTGTGAGCAGACCCAATCATTATAATGGGTCTGCGTATGTCAGTGATTCTGGTACGTTTAAAAAAAAAAGCACAAACGTACCAGAATCACTGACGTGTGAAAGGGGCCTTATGGTGCGACACCCGGCAGCACTGCCGATAAGCTATTCCTGGTTCCGCCACCAACTGCAACTACCTAATAAACTATTGTTCGGATTACAAGTCTATGTTCATTGTTGCATTTTTCCCTCCATTTTTCTTGCATGAGTTTGATGCAAATTAAAACCTGTTTTTAAAGTACCAGCAAAATCTGTGAGATTTTCAGAAGTCTCATGCACACAACTGTTTTTTTTATTTTTTTTAATAGAAATGGAGAACTACTGCATTTTTGAGTGTCAATTCTTTCAGCATTTTTTCACCATTGAAAGCAATGAGAAAATGCATAAAATCTGCAAAAACATAACATCTGTAGTTTTGCTAATTTTGTGGTGAATGAAACTAACTTTATTTAAATTGTCTCTCCAGTAAAGGAGACAAACTCTAGCACAGCGCCACCTATTGGAAGTAGCGATCCTAAAAGTCACAAGTGGATTTTCGACAATCCTTTGCAATATGACTCAGGATATATAAGCCAGATCAGAATCCCAATTTGCAGACACGGTGTTTCGGGGTGCTTGCCCCTCGTCAGTGCAAAGTATGGGGGTGTCTGATCTGGCTCATGAGAAAGCTATGTGGGGACCACGGGGGAACACTATTCTCCTTAAGGAGACTTTGCAAGCCAGTCTGGCTGCCAGGTAAGGGGACTTATAGCTGCAATGCCCCTCTGGGAAATATTCAAATTGTCTCTCCAGTAAAGGAGACAAACTCTAGCACAGCGCCACCTATTGGAAGTAGCGATCCTAAAAGTCACAAGTGGATTTTCGACTTATTCGATTTATTTAAACATGTACTGTAGACAAATGACATTAAAAAAGCAGCCAGAAAATGCAGCATAAAAGGAGTAAAACCTGGCTTTTGGAAGAAGTTTTTTTTTTATTTTAACTGCCAAGAGGTTGACTGCAGAAGAAACGCAGTAAAAATGCAATGTGTGAACATAGCCTAAGGCTAAGACCCCACTTTGCGTTCACCTACTTGCAGTTCTAAACGCACATTTTGTGCTTAATTGATTTGACCAAAGTTGCCTTTTTCAGAACTTTAGCGCTGAAAACACATGCGTATTTACCGCGTTTAAGATGCGTTTTCAGCGCTTTTTACATGCTTTTCCCCCTTGTGTTTTGACAGATGCGTTTTCAACATCAAGACACTGTTAAATAAAGATTAAATAGTCAAACAGACTGAAAAAAAAGAGAAAAAAATAAAAAACATATAATTTATAAATTAACAATGAAATTTGTTAATTTTCTTAAAAATATAGCGGATTAATAATATTTATTGCAAAAGTAGCAATAAAAACAAAATTTTCACTAATTTAATTGTCGGACTATGTGTGTGTGTAAAGGGACATATTATTCCATTATTTTAATGTGTGAAAAGCATGCGTTTTTGAAGTTAAAAACGCAGTGTTTCTACACCTAAAAAGCATGTAAAACGCTGGAATTTTGAGGTTTGCTGCTTTTTGACACTTCTCATTGACGTCAATGTTAGCAAAACGCTGCAGAAATGGCAAAAACAATTGACATGCTGCTTCTTTGAACGCATGGTTTTTGCCACAAAATATGCAAATTAAACGCAGCGTTTAGAAACACAAAGTGCGGTCTGAAAATCATCATTTAGATTGACTTTGCTGAAAAATCAAAACGCATGCCTTTTGGCATGTAAAAGGTGCAGTTCAAAACGCACCTAAAAAGCAGCTGAAACGCAGGTGGAAACACAAAGTGCGGTCTTAGCCTAAAACACACTTTTTAACAAGAAAACCTGCTGCTAAAAAATGTGTGAATCTTATAGTCTGGAACCAGCTTTCTGTGATGAAGGCGAACGCTGACACCACGTCGTCCTCAATCACAGAGAGAACTGCTCTCTCTCACATTTCCATCTGAATTTATCAGGACGTACTGAGCTCATCCCTATATCATTTAGCTGGAAGAACAGCGCCATTTGTGTCCAAACTGAAGAGAGAACCAGTCCGTATTAAATGAAAAGCGCCAGTGGATCGGTAAGGTGAGCATATGTTATTTAATAACTTAACATCATCCTTGATAGCTTTATAAAAATGAGAGTTGTCTAGGAGTCCCAGCAGAGGTGCATATATCATTGGTGCAGCCTCACAAGAGGTTAGGTGGCCCAGCTCTAAATTGTGAATTTTGATGAGCCCTTAGGCAGCAAAGGACCTATATTTTGTACTTGCACAGGGGCTGTTTTAAGTCTATGTCCACCAGTGATCCAACAATTAGGCTATGTTCACACTAGAAAAATGATTTTTCTTAAGAAATTTCTTAAGAGTGAAGGATTAGTGCACCTGTGTTAAAAAACGCACCAAAAACGCACCTGTGTTTTTGCCGCGTTTTTGGTGCGTTTTTACCGCTGGTTGCTCCCTGCGTTATTGTGCCAATTATCTATGGCAAATAACGCAGTTAGCTGCAGAAAAGAAGTGACATGCTCATTCTTTTTCTTAAGAAAATCTACTGAAAGAATTTTCTTAAGAAAAAAACGCAGTGTGCGCACAGGTAATTTTTTTTGCCATAGGTTTTGCTGGGGAATGTCTGCAGAAAGGTTACAAGAATTTCTCAAGAAATTTCTGCAGCAAAAACTGACCAAAAACGCAGGTCAAAAACGCAGTGTGTGAACACAGCCTTAGGCTTGAGGGAAAAGTGGTATTGTACAGGAAATTATTTTTACATCTGGTGTAAAAGAGACCAGTTGGAATAAATATTAATCTAAGTAAACCAAAATATAAGTGCACAAGGGTGTCGTCTGTTCACTTGAAGAAAACATATTGAGAAGTCAACTGGCATTCATAGATTGTCTAATGTGATATACATTAGTTTCCAACTATTTAGTCTTGCAATTAATCACTTAAAATTAAATAGTGGGAATGATAGATTACATATATTTGGAAGAAATAAATATATATAGCAGCACAGACAAAAGCAATAGCAATCAACAGCAGTGGATAATCATGCACTTTACCTTTTAAGTCTTCATCTTCAGTCGTGGTGTTACAGCTTTCAGTTGATCCCTAGGAAAAGAAAAAAGTATAAGATTTCCCGTATGAGAATTAAAAAAATATCAGTGGCCTACAATATAGAACCAAGGTCTTCTCATAAGTGTTGAGTGTGCAAAAAGGACCTTCAAATGTAATTTCAAAATAGTGGTCAAAACTGTATAAACAGAATAAACTTTTGCTCCAAAAATTGTTGTTTGCGGCTTCTTTTGGGGGAAAAAAAAAATAAAATGAATAAAATAAGATCAGTGTTTGGAAATGCAGATTCCTTGCAGTTGTTTTTCTTGGAAAACATTAGGAAATAGTTCACCAAACTCTTGCTGTGCAGAATCTAACAGCACAAGGAGGGCCACAGATGGTGCTGGTTGTAAAAGGTTCCAAACTTCAAGTATTTGGCAGTGCCAGTATTCGTATGGTAAGTGTTAAAGGAGCCTGTCAGCCCCAACTGACAAGCAGATAGCCCTTTAGGGGGATGTCAAATTTTTAAAAATCGCACATAAAGTACTGTAAATCACTGTCTCCATGCTGCTGAAGCAGAATCTTATTTAAATAAGCAAATTAGGGTGTTTAGGGCAGCCCCGCTGTGGTTATGAGGCTCACAGTAGACCCTCCATTGGTTTTGCACATTTCCCCCACTGTTGATTTACTGTGCTGGCCTGCCTGAGTTTTCTCTGAACACATTGTTTGCTGCAGGCATGCTAGTGCTGTCAATCACTAGTTAGAGAGGTGGGATTATGCAAAAACAAGGAGAGGGGGTGCACCATGCACTTCTCCCTTTGTCATGGCAAGGGTGCACCGAGCACCTTTATTAGCATATTTGATTAAAGTTCAAATTCTGCAGAACAGAGACAGCAATAAGAACACTAATGATGTATCCTAATTTAGAAGGGTTTAGATCTTTGCTTTTATAAAATAGGTATAATCCTAAATAGGTTTTAGAAAAGTCGTAATAATGATGATCAATGGTCAAACATTGCCTTATTCAATAAGCGACATAATGGAGTCAAGAAAAATTTTGGATGATCATCATTAAACATATCCTACAAACATTGATCACAAAAGCTAATTCCATGAACATAGTAAAAGGAAGCATGATGTTCACCACTCATGTAACACCTATAAGAATGGATGCCTCTTTCATGGAGGACGCATAGATGGGAAAAAAAAGGGCGCCATGTAAAAATTGTTATAAAAAAAAAGTTTGTAAGAGTAAGTGAATGGGATTCTTACTTTTATTCCATCTGTTGCATTATGGACAACAGTTGTTTGAGGTTCCTGAAAAGGAGTACAAATAACAAATCAGAAACAACAAGAAGAGGATAGGAATAAACAGGCAACACAAAAAAATAGAAAAGACCATGAAAAACAGTATAGGATACATGAAACACAGACTTCACAGAGAAGGAACAAGAAAACTGTGCTTTGGAAGTTAGTTTGCAGACACTAGAAATAGCTTTGTCAGTGTGTGGAGGAAATGTGTGTCGGTGTGAGAAAATAAAAAAAAAAGTAAAATATGTGATACTACGTAATAAAAAAAAAAAACAGGCCTGGTGGAGAAAAACGCTTTACAATACAACGTTTAACATTCTAAAAAGATCTGATGGCAAAACGTACATCCCAAGCAAGAGTCTAGGACGATTATCATATAACAGTAAATGTAAAGTTAAACAAAACAACACAAAATGATGTTTAAGTGGTACAGCCACACAAAATGTGATCAATTTTAATGAAAAAAGCAACGTTAAATCCCAGTAATAAAACCTACAGAGCGGTGATTCCTTGTGCTAAATTCCATGGTGTACGATAAAGAAACAAAGGCCATGATCCTGTATTCACACATGTAGGTGTGAATATCTGAAGACACACAACAGGTCCATTGTGTCAACATTTATGTTTTTAGGTAGTTACAATTTCCTTTTCATTCATTTTCAATAATCATTTGAGCTTTATATTTCGAGACACTACATTTAGAAATGTCCATGGCCTTTGTCTCTGTTTTTTAAGGTTAATTCTCAATGGACTATGGGTAAGTGATGGGCCATTGAATACAGTTTATTAGTATTGGTTTCCCTAAATGTAGTTTGTTACAGGTCACTGGAGGGAACTTTGGCACAATACTAGGTAACCATAGCCATCGGAGGCCCCTAAAGTGGCCCATCTCTGCCCCAGTCATGAATAAATACACTTTCTATGAAAAAAATGTTAAGATCAGTGTGAAGCTTTCCAACCAAACACCCAAAAGGTAAAGTTAGTTGTAAACAGTTTTCACAATAACCAGTAATGGAAATGACACACAGTGGCGAGCATGGATGAGGTCAATGGTACTAGTCTGGTGACTGCATGCACACCTTAACAATGAAGGCATGAGGAATGCCATATTTTAAGTGGAGGAATGCCTTGGGGGGGGACTCTAGAGAGGTTGGTATCATGCATAATTATGTAACTGGTAATCACCTAATTATTCCATATCTAAATTAGACATACAGAATGCCATTACCAAAAAGTGAAGAATGTGATTCTATACTTCAAGGCATTATGTAGCAAATGCAGTACCAGTTTAGTAGGCCATGACAATGCCGTAGGTCTCATGTTAGTGTTTTGCTTACCACTCCTACATATAATGCAGATGACCACCTGGATCCCTAAACCATTCACTGCTGAATTAAGTCACTAATACTATGTCACGGCACTCTGACTTCAGGCAGTAAAAAGGTCAGGGGTTGGGTGTTCATAGGTACAATTGCCAATTATATTGGGATACCAGGAGGCCACTGCTAATTCTCTCTTCCCAACAGATTATATAAAGGAAAAAAACAAACAAAAACTAACCGTATTCCACAAACAAAACAAACACAACAAGAGCAGAAGTAAAATAAAAAAAGCAAAAAACATGAGTTTTGGATGTCACAGCACAAGCAGCATTCCCACTGCTCACATCCCAGACACTGAAACCCCAGAAATAGTAGTAGACGGGGAAGATACCATTGTTGTCTGCAATGGGGGGTTTTCTTTTGCTGGGCTTACTATGCTGTTTTTGTTGTTGGTCTGCGGCTGAGATAGAAAAACAAATGGTTTAGTCCTGCTGATGGGGTGAGTTGGTTTAAGCTGTCAGAAAATAAGTTAAAAAAATAAATAAAAAGTTCTGTTTCCTCCTCCTAGAACACATGTACTAGAGAAAACACTGGTTTCCTCTTGAAACCAAAGATGATCAAGAAACTTCTAACAATGCTGTCAAAGGAAATGAAGAGCAATGAGACATATAACAGTTGGAAATGTTTTAAAGCCATGAAGATCATTTCGTTGACTAATACAGTTGCTGTAGAGCAATGGAATAATCACAGAAGACACGGGTGACATGATACGGAACGCTACAAAATCAATACTTTATGTCTGCCAAACAGAGTATGGTAAAATGACAGCAAACTGTAGACTGGTATGGCTGTGATATGGAAGTCATGCTTAGTCGACAGCACGGCCACTGAAAGATAGGCTGCAAGGTCTTCCAACATGGGCCAGTGTACACGGAGAGAGGAGTCATCCTTTACCACCAAATGTTGTTGAGCCAGCGAGGTTTGCAACTCTACACCATGAACATAAGTAGGGTTCCCTGTCCTTGTAACATTTATCTTAGTTTTACCAAATCAGTCCACCAGGAGGCTAAACCTTATGGAGGACCTGTCACCACTCCTGATTTAGTAAATACTTATGTACCCTGCAAATAGAACAATTCTAGGTCACGATTTCCTAGAGCTTGGATATTTGTTATTCCTCTGTTTTTCGTTTAAATGTATGAATAACTTGACACTATGTCATTACCATTTACCTTCACTGTGTCAGCATGAATGGAGAATGTTTAGGCCCATAGCCCAGATAGTTGCCAAAACGAGAGCTCGGCTCAAACAAGAGTTCATGACTTTTCATAGAGTGAAAGCTACTGCCAGAAATGTCTTCCACTGGTTTATCTACTAGAACTAATTAGCTGGTGTTTAAACAAGTGGTTTACTACTCTGCAATAGTGGCCACATCTCTGTAAAACTGATAGGGAAGGCTTTTTCTAATTACTTGTTAAGCCAATTCTGCCTCTGAGCAGCGATACTGAGGTCCGCTCATTCCCATGAATTACCTCCCGGGCTCCATGACCTCCGAGATCTGGTGATGTCACGTCAACTTCCAGTTGACCCATCACAGAGCCCGGCCCCAATCTGTGGACGGTGTCACAGCCCAGCATCGCTCCTGCTTGCAGAGCTATGCTGTAAAGGAGACAGCATGTGACATGACGGGCTGTGATGAGTGGTAAAACAACACCCACCAGCCTAGTCGCTCAGGAAAACTGGGGCCAGGCCTGTATTTCAGAGGTTGTGGATCCCGGGGGTGAAGGGGGGTGTTCATGTGGATAAACCGACTGCAATAGCGCCGCTCAGAGGCAGATTTGGCTGAACAAAGTATTTAAAGAAGCCTTCCCCATCAGTTTTACAGGGATGTGACTACTATGGCAGAGTAGTGAACCACCCCTTCAAGTTCAGTCAGGAGGCCACTATTCCTACCAGAAGATCATCTACTCTGTGTAGAAACACACCTTTGACTCAAAACATCCAATAGACAGACAATGCAGAGTACTAAGCAAAGATTTGCTTGAATTGTTAATTTATTGGGAATACAATTATTTACTAAAACAAATATGTCAGTACGGGTGACAAATCTGGGCAACATCAGGTAACCCTTCATTTGTTGTTCTGCACCAATAAAGTCAGCAGGAGGGAGGCCCAAATTTGTTATCATCTGTACCCCAGTTGAGGACAACAGATTGAAAACAAAATAAAGTGTGCAACGCAATGCAGTTTTCTGCCACATTGACTTTCAAAGTTGTTTTGAACAATGTAGTGCTTGTTCACCTAAAGGCAATGTGTGTGATTAGAAAAACGGGCTAGCCACACTTCCCAATGGAATAATTTCCATGGTGCTTAAATTCGGGATCAAACAGTTATATTTCATAACTCATTAACGATCCAAAATGCTTGGTCTCATTGTAGACCCCTGACATGAAAGAAACATCTTCATTCATACCTACGGGGCTGTAAGTTCAGATCAGGAGATCCGCGTTCAGCCCTGACAATGCTGTCTATGTGGACCGCTAAATACGACCATCTGAACCTGGCTTAGCTGCAATGCCAGACTAACCCATTTGGGGGAGGAAAAAATCAGCCACTTAATTCTGATCCTAAATAACCAAATCAATTGAAAACATGATGTTTCAAAAGAAGTGTGTGCCTTTGGGCCACATTGTTATCAGTCAACCATGTCCAGTTTAGTGAACAGGATTTATTTCATCTACAGTTCTAAGGTCTCTACAATACAAAAGAACAAAAATGAATTGGCATTGCTTTTGGTTTTAAAGTGCATGGCTCTAATGGATAGGATGACATTTTCACTGTATTAATGTTGGATGATTTTCTATTTTTTTTCCGGTTTCCTCCCACATTGCAAAGACATAGGGAATTTAGATTGTGAGCCCCAATGGGGACAGTGGTGATAATGTCTGTAAAGTGGTATGGAATTGATGACGCTCTGTCAGCAATGCATAATAAGTAAAATAATAATATTGTAACCGTAGTGGTTAAATATCCCTTTATCTATTTTTAACTGAAACAAGGGCTCATCCAGATGCTTATACATAATGAGTCACCGCATACGGAGTTTCCTCGCACAGTTTACTAAGAGGTTTGTCATGTCTAAACGAACAAACTTGTTTCACATAATCTTTTATTTAAAGGGTAATCTTGAAGTTGTTAAGCCCCAATGCAAAATAATTAAGAGGACTTGCACCTACATTGTGCAATTCAGGATACGGCTGCATCTATATGTGCCAGGGGTTCTCCGGCACTGGATCGCAGATGCAATGGTTATCTCTAAACTCTATCATCATAGATCAGTTTACAGCTGGGTTTACACACTGCAACATCTCAAACGACATCGCTGTAACGTCACCGGTTTTGTGACGCAATAGCGATGTTGTTTGCGATGTTGCAGTGTGTGAAACTTATCAGCGACCCGGCCCCTGCTGTGAAGTGGTAATCGTTACAAATCGTTCAGGACCATTCCTAGGTCCTTTGTTTCCCGCTGTGCAGCATGAAGTTTCAGTGTGTGAAGACTTTGCAGCGACTTTGTTAGCAACTTCCCTTTCAAAAGGCTGCTTATCAACGTCCCCAACAACCAGCTAGGTCGCTCTGCAGGTCCGGATCGCTGTTGCGTTGTTGGCCAGGTTTGCCTGTTTGACAGCTCACCAGCGACTCACCAGAGACTTAGGGAGGTCGCTGTTACGTCACAAAACCGGTGACGTTACAGCGATGTCCTTTGCGATGTTGCAGTGTGTAAACCCAGCTTACTTCAAAGTTCTGTTTTGCAAATTTTGAGTTATTGTGACAAAATCAGTGACTTCATAAATGTCATATACACACACACACATATACATATATATATACATATATATATATATATATATATATATATATATTCTGGACTATATGTTCATAACGGATCAATCACACTTTACAATTAGTTGTAGTCCAAAGTGCTATAGGTGTAAGCCTTTTCCTAGTAATCCTTCACCGGCGTGCACTGATGGAAGTGACCTGACCTCTACTGAACGCTCCCCAATCTTTCCCCTCTGCTGTACTGGCCTCTCCGGGAGACTATTAGAACTGCCAGAGCAGAGATAAGCGGTTGGGAAGTGCTCATTGATGGGTCCCAAGACACTTCGCAGTTCGGGAACGCCCCTTGGACACTTTCCAACTCAGCGCAAAGCAGAGTAAAACTTCTATTTCTAACTTATGCAACCAGTATGACTATCAACATAAGTACGTGTTTTAACCGCTTTACAAAACCTCCTTTATCGAGCGATCAGCAAATTTAATTGGCTACAAGTACTGAAATTCATTATAAACTTAGGAATAGCAGCATTAGTAAAGAGTAATAAAAATGGATACGGGTGTCTTCTGCGGGAAACAAACATTAGTAAGTAATCCTCCTGTCAGCTGCCAGTAATCCCTGATTATCAAATGTGAATGTGGGTGCCCCAGCTCTTTCTCAATGACAGATGTTGGGGAACAAAGGCTTAGGGTTGTTATATTTCAACATATCTGGCCCTTCATTTTTAAGTCTGATAAGCTGTTGCTAGAGAAGTTTTGCATTAATCCCCACAGGAAACACAAGCCTCACTTGCCAAGCTTGCTCACCCAATATAGGTGTAAGGCATCCAGGCGTGGGATTGGTAAGGATACAACTACTACTAAAGGTAAAATGCTTACTCAAGTTATCTGGTCACAAAAAGACTACCTAAGAAAAAAAACAAAAATATGTCTTTGGGACAAGCAATTTTTGGACCAATGTCAAGTAAGTTTGATTTAGAGGGCAGAATTGCATCCACTAACCAGCCCCCAAAATTGTTCATACAGGCATAGACTCTTATCTTGTACTTCCTCAGGGGATTCATTTCTGTTTGCAAATTTGTCCACTATATCAACCCTAATGTAAATGGATCTTTTAAATATATGTTTGTTTACCCAATAAAAGTGTATCATAGCAATTTGAAAATGATCTTATTAACTGTGGAATGTAAAGTGGTTCATGGGAAAAATCCTTCTCAGACATCTAAGCAGAGAGATTGATATTCTGACACATACATTTAGCAAACTGTATCAAATAATTATTAAGATACAACTCTCATGCCCCTGCCCAGCCCTCACCGGCATGTCTGATGTGAGCGATGATTATTGTATACTGGTCTGTAATTTGGAGCTTGTCTCAATGATGGTATCTTTTACATGATAAAGCGCTGTGATTTCCATTTGTCATGGCAGTTATTACTTACAGCTCTTTGCAAGTGATGGCTGGGAGCCTGACAAAATAATAGTATTTTCTGCAGTAATGCACAATTGTTATTAAAAATAAATGGCCTGTAAAAGGGTTTGATGCCTTCCTGCCACCATCAGACATCACTAGCGGATATCTCTCTATTATTGATCTAACATAAAAAGATATGTACACTAAGCAGGTATAGAAGAAATGCTGCAAAGTAAGAACACTTTCACAAATAGTATTAATAGCATATTTTAATCATTTTTTTTTAAATTCAAAGTGAATGAGCAAGAAAGAACTAAATCTTACCAATATTTGATGTGGCCGCCCTTTGTCTTCAAAGAAGCAGCAATTTCTCTAGGTACACTTTACTTCCACACAGTTTCAGAAGGAACTCAGCAGAGAGAATGTTCCAAATATTTTGGAGAACTAACCACAGATCTGCTGTGGATGTAGGCTTGTGCAATTTCTTCTTCTCTTCATGTTATCACACACAGACTCCAACATGTTGAAATCAGGGCTGTGTGAGGGCCGTACCATCACTTCCAGGACTTTAAAGTGCTTAATGACATTGGCTTTATGACTTGGGGTCTTGCCCTACTGCAGAATAAATCTGGAGCCTTTCAGGTTTACACCCGGATGGTATTGCATGATGTATAAGAATCTGCCTGTAGTATTTCTAAGTATTGAGGACACCAATAAATTGTTATCAATGAGAATTCAGCCAAAGAAACTTAGTGCAGTACATGAAAGACTAATCCATCGTATGTATTTCTCTGAAATTGGAAGATATCCAACAGTGGCATAAGATCAGAACTGTCAGCAACCAGTAGGACCCAGATACACTTATCTACTATGAGCAAGGACCATTCATCCGAAATGGGTAAGCGGATAAACCCTGAGGGGTTTTATCTTCAAACGTTCATCTTTTAAATTTATGGAATAAAAATTGGTTTCATACATACTGGATGGGATGTTGGATTTACCTACACTCTACACCCATCTACTAAGTCTGACTAGAAGTAGTCTTCATTGACGAACTGTGGCCAAAAATCAATCCTCTGACAAGGAAACAAGGCCTAATAACTTACCTATGCACAAACACATAAAAACTGAGGTCCTTGGACAGATAAGTTACAGTTTGTGTGCCGAAAAGAGGTACAATAATAACTGTCTGCAGGAATCAATGAAGCATGATGGAGGGTCCTTACAAGTTTAGGGATTCATTTCAACAAATGAAGTTGACGAATTGGTCAGGATTAATGGTATTCTCAATGCTGAGAAATACAGGCAGATAATTCTCCACCATACATTACCATTAGAGAGGCATCTGACTGGTTTCAAATTTATTCTTAGCAGGACAATGACCCAAAACATACAGCCATAGTCATTAAGAACAATTTTCAGTGTAAAGAAGAACAAGGAGTCCCTGAAGTGATATGGCCCCTAGATGTCCCTGATCGCAATATTATTGAGTCTGACAGGGATTTTATTTAATTTATTTATTTAATATATATATATATATATATATATTATATATATAAAAATAGATATATATAGAGAGAGAGAGAGAGACTCAAGCCTAAATCCGCAGAAGATATGTGGTTACTTCTCCATGGTGTTTGCAATAAAAACTAACTGCTGAGTTCCTCAACAAACTGTGCAAGTGAACTTAGTAGAACCGGTACGGTTTTGAAAGCAAAGTGTGGCCAAAGCATATATGGATTTTAGTTTT